>NC_134678.1:1344514-2689028 GCF_024713945.1 Dermatophagoides farinae
ACTACTTTTAATTTATTATCAATAATTGAATCGACTGTTTGTTGAAATTTGACCAAAAATTCATGTTTTACCATTAAATTTGATATCGATGCTCTTTTTGTTTTTTGTATTGATGAATGAAGAAAAAAAACCGGTCAGTCAGATGATAGAAATACAAAAAAAAAACAAAACAACATACTTTTGAAAATTTTCCAATATGGAATTGATTAGATTAAATTCTTTTTCCAGATACATTCGTTCATCCGATAGTGTATTGTAGAGGGTGTAAAATTTTTTTGTTTCATTATGTTTTGTTGATACTGTGGATCGAATAGAATAAAAATTTTTTTTTTTGTTTTATGAGAATGAAATAATCTTGTTCACATAAAAAAAGAGACATACATTGATTATAAAGTTCCAGAAAACGTTTTTGATATTGTGCCAATTCAGTTCGATTAGGAACGTCATCAAATTTTCTTTGTATTATAGAATATTTTTTATTGATTAATGATAAATCTTTTTTAACATTCGAATGACGTTCATCGTAAACATGTAATTCTTGATCAATTTCTTTTAGTTTATCATTCAATTGATCAGTGGTAACTTGACGAGATTCAATTGATTCAATTTGTCTTTCTAAACGTTGTTTCTCTTCACGACAGTGTTGTTTTAATTCAGATTTTTGTTTTCGTAATACATTCAACAATTCAGTCAAATGAATTTTTTCCGATTTTATTGTTTCATCATTTTGTTCAGTCTTTTCTAATTCTTGTAATTCTTCACTTTTCTTATCGAGTATTTTTAGTTTTTCCTGGTTTTGAAAATAAATTTGAAAAAAATTCTTATAGAATGAATAAATGAACAATTATACCTTTATAGACATTAATTTTTCTTCATTTTTATTCTGCAATAATTGATTGAGCTCTTTTCTTTTGGCCAAAATCTCCATTTTTAATTTCGATTCTTCTTTTAGAAATTCAGCATCCTCGGCACTCATTAATGTTTTCTTTCTTTCATAATCTTCTGCCAAGCGTTTAATCTCATCCGATTGTTCACCAACAATTTTGACAACAATCGATGTGGAAACTTTTTGTGTATTTCCCATTCTACTATCATCAGTTTTGGTCATTGATTCCAAAAGATTTTTACAATCAGATTCAGGTTGTTGTTGTTGTTGTTTGGTGGTTATTATGCCATCATTAGTGGATTCAATTACATCATTGGTCAGATCTGAATGTGAAACAATTCGTTCATCCAAACCGGTACCACTACATATGACACCGTATTCCAATAATGTTGTTTTTACACGAATCAATTCATCTTTTAGCTTATTTCGATTGGGATGTAAAAAACGTCTTTGTATATTAGATTTGATTGGATCAATCAATTCATTATGATCATTGATTATCACAGCTAATGATGGACATTTTTGTTGATCATCATTGTTGTTATGAGTAAATGTACGATCAAATTGCCAGCAAGAATATAAACGAACATAATCAGCCATTTGTTGACGTGTTTCAAGTGATTTCTTTACAAGCCATTGAATAGCTATATTTCGGATTTAATTAGTTGATATCGATATACGAACTTTATGAGATATTACCTGGATAAATATGGATACAATCCATTCCTTGTATTTGATGTGGTTCCAACTTAAATGGACACTTCATCTTTTGAAGTACACCGACAATTTTTTCAGTCAACGAACTGCCAAAAGAATCATTCATTCATTATTAATAAGAAAATCAAGGAGAGAGAAAAATACATACATTTTCTGGCCAATGGAAAGATTTTCCTGATAAAATATATCTACATCTAAATCGATATTGCACATTTGAATTGCCCAACACATTCCACCGATAATCTAAAGAATTTATTTCAAAATTAATTTTAATTAACGATCAAAATATGAAACCAAACCTTATCGAAATTATGTAATCCTTTAATACGGGCACGAAAATAACCACCGGCCACTAAAAGTTCACATATTTCATTCATCTTTTTAATTTGTTCTTCATCTTCACGAATATCATAGATTAGATTGTTTCCTTTGGAATCAATATTTTTATCATCAAAATCTTTTCGTAATCTTAATCGATTTAAATCGGTACTAGTCAGACGAAATTTTATACGATTCGATTTTTTCCATGGTGATTTATTTATCGTCGATGACAGTGATGATGTTTGGGCAATTTCTTCGACTTTTTTCATCGATATTTTTGTTTTATCTGGTAAGTTATCTGTATGATTATGATGATGATGATGATGATTGGACAGATTTGTCATTGAACTATCTGTCGATTGATTTTGAAGTGAAGAAATTGCCGAATCATTTTGAATTGGTTGAATCGATGATGATGGCTTTGTAGCGATCATTGGTTTTACCGGTAAAGCTGGTTTGGTCATTATTTTATCACTATTTTTTGGTTCCAAAGAATTTTCAGTAGAATTTTTTTTCTTCAACAAAGATGTTCGTGGAACAATCTGTGGTTTTGAAGCTTGATGCATTTTTTTTAAAATAAAAAAATGTTATGAATCACAATGCAAAAAAAATGGTAACAAAAATATGAAGGCTAGTTTGCTTGTGTGTGTGTGTGTGTGTCTGTAACCCGTAAAATCGAAAAAGAGAATTTAGGCAATCATGATGATTATGGAAAAAAAATATAAATAAAAATAAAATCAATTTTTTTTCAAAGAAAAATAATCCATCAACACCCAAAATCATATTGTGATTTGATCCATCCATAAAATATGTGTGAGTGGCCAATGTATTTTTTTTTTTTTTTTTTTTTTTGAGGCCAAAAAACGTGTTTGACTTTGTTTGCCGCGTTTTTTTTTTATTCTGATTGAAAATTAAAAATAAAAAAAATGTCAACCAACAATATTGTTGCCAATGTTGAAACGAAATTTCTTTGCCGCCATCGACAGATAAGAAAATTGTCACATTTTTTAAAATTAAACGATATTCATAATATCATTTTGAATGGACCAAAATCAACCGGTAAAACTTGCATCACAAAAATGTTACTCGATCAATTTGAATATATTTATCTTTGGTTCGATATGATAAATTTGGATAATTCGAATCGATTTTTTTATGATAAAATTCTACAACAATTTAAAGATTATTTAAATGAAAAATTTTCAAACACCGACAATGATGGCGATGATGATGATAGTGAATTTGTATCGAAAAAATGTTTAAATCCAATTCAATTTATTGATTATATGATAAAACTATTGCAAATATATCGACAAAAAACAAGTTTACATGATAATAATAAAATCATCATCGTTATAGATAATGCTGATATTTTAATTGAAGAAAATAATGAAAATTTAATCTATCTATTGAATAATCTTGATCAATTAACTGGCCACATATGTCCGATTACGGTGATTTGGATTTTTAAACATCATTTGGAACGATTATTTCGATTGACCACAGATTTCAAAATGAATGCATTACAAATATCATTTGAACCATATGAACAGGAAGAACTTTTTCAATTATTAACACAATCATCATTATTGCCCAAAAATGATACACATAAATTGTATCGAACATTTGTCAATCTTATATTGAAAACATTGACACCATTTGAGAATGATTTTCCTAATCTAAATTTTATTTGTCATAAATATTTTGAAAAATATACCACACCATTGAATGATGATGAAATCGCTTTATACAATAAAAGTGGACATTTGTATGTAAAATTTCAACCATATCTACAGGAAATAATGGATCAAATTAGCGGCATGGTCATAAATGGTTTGAATAAAAATGTCCGCCAATTTATCGAATCAATGTCACCATCATTATGTTATACATATGTAAGCGCATATCTTGCCACTTATAATTCAACAAAAACAGACATTCGTTTTTTTGTTCGTAATCAACGAAATAATCGTTCCAAGAAATCGATGAATATCAAAGATAATGAAATAAAATGTCCAAAATGGTTTGAATTGGAACGTTCATATCATATTTATCGTGCCATAATCGATTTGAATGAAAAAGATTATGATTTACGAATGAATCTATTGATTAACGATGATTGTGAATTCTTACGACAAATGGCTAATCTTTATGATTCGAAAATATTATCATCAAAATCCACACAACAACAATGGTCATGTTCTGGTGATTCAAAATTTCAGCTATCACAAGTGATTACCGATGATATGATTTTGGATATTTCAGCTAAAATCGATTTAGATATTAATGCATTTCTTGTTCATCGTATTGAACGTAGTAATAAACAAATTCAATTGTAAAATTATTTATTTTTCTTCAATAAATTTGTACATTGTGCCAATTTTATACCAACATAACGTTTACGTGCATTCAATTTGCAACGAATATCGGCAATAGTTTCATGTTCAGGTGCATAACAAACATGTAATAATGATCCAAGAAATTCATAATCATCCATACGTTTTTTTGCACGAATTGCATCTATTATTTTTTCATATTTAACCATGTAAACATTTGTGAATGATTCTTTTTGTTGTTGTTGTTGTTGTGGATAATCGACCAATTCAAATTTTTCGATTGTACCAAATGTTTCGCATAGAATTCTCAGATCTTCACCAACATTAACACCGGATAATGTGGGAACTTTATGTATTAAAAGATAAAATGATTCATCAGCAATGGTGAAAACTTTGATAGCTGTTTGTCGTCGACCATTACGATATTTTGGTCGTGTTTGACATAATTCTTGTCGTTCATGATGTTCAAAATGATTGATGATACGAATTTTTTTCGTTTTCGAATCATCCATCATCAACACATTGATGATATATCATAATAATATGAAAACAAAATAATTTGAGCCAGTCAAATCGCCATCTATTGTCATAAAATGGTAATATTAATTTTGTTTTTATTTAAATTCGGATTTTATTGTTTTTTATTTATTTTTTTGGCAAATGAATTTTGGTTATTTTTTTCTGACATTTGTTATGATCATCAATTATAGAGTAGCAGGCCAATTAAAATGACTAGTCAATATGTGTTTGTATGTGTGTTTGTTTGTGGTAAATGGTCCAAGAATGAATCATAATAATGTTATGAATAGATTAATGAAATAATAAAACCAGATTGTAAATCCAACAATAGTTAAATGAAAATAGAGACGATTTTCCAATATCCTTGGAAAATCTGGTAAACCATTAAGATTACAAAAGAAATGCAACAGAATAGGTGTAACAAGATGACCGTATGATAGATAATGTACGGCAGCAATAATACCAAAAAAACCGGTATAAATACATTGAATAATTGTAGCGATAATATCATCCGAATCGTATTTATCATTAATAAAATATCGTACCAAACATGAATGTGTATGCATCAATGCAAATAATGTTGATGATATCAATATACATGATAATTTTGACCAAAATGGTGATAGAATGGCGATCAATATACCGCGAAATAAAAATTCTTCAGTAAATGGTGCAACAATAAGATTTCGTAATATTTTCAATATTGATAAATTATATGATGATTGAATCATATTGTATATAGATGTTCTATTCATTATAATTTTATAATTTCGTATATTATTTAAATTTAAATCGCAAAAAATTGGTCCAATAAATAGAATCATAATGAACATCATCGGTTTGATCACACAATCAGCGATAAGATTCCAATTATTTGGATAATGTTTATAAATAAAATAATTAATAATAATTGTTGAATCGGCCATTAATGGTGAATCTGGTGGCAAAGTTCTAGTGAATTGTCGAAATAGATTTAATAATTGTAATGAAATCAACGATATGATTGTGACGCTAAAGAAATTTCTTTTTATAATCATTGGATCATTACGATCAATTCGGGCTGAATCACGCCAAACATAAAGTGAAGCTGGATATAATATTGAAAGAAAAATGGTGAATAGCAATGAAATTGATTGTTGTTTCCATGTTGTGGTTGTTTCATAATTTTCATCATTATCGATGATATTTGATTCCAATAATGACGACATCATTTTTTTTTTTTGTATTCAATCCAAAACTGTGTGTGTGTGTGTATCACAAAAGCAAAAATAGAATTTCAATTAATCAGAATTTCATTTGGAACAAAAATGACATTTGTTTTGATTTGATTTTAGTAAAAAAAAAATGTAAAAATTTTCTAACCAAAAAAAAAAATCACAAATGTTGAATGCACACAGAGTGCAAAATAAAACAGAAAAAAATTCTCTGTCAATAATTAATGTCACATTGTTTTTGAATTATTCATCACGTGATCATATTTCATTTCTGGCTCATGCGTAATTCGAAAATTGAATATTTGGGTCCCTGTTTTTTTTTTTGTGTCTTCGATCTGTGTGTGATATTCGTGAAGAGAGAAAGAGAGACTGTTTGGCTTCGTTGTATTTTTTTTTTCATTCATATAAAGATTTCGATTTTAAGAAGGGGAATAGATAGAGATAAAGAGAAAGAGAGAGAAAAGACACGGCCCACGTTGAAACTTTTGAGTAGCCAAAAAAAAAAAGAAAAGAAAAATTTTTACTTGTGTGAAATATATGTGTTATTATATTATATTACTCATATATATGAACATCTTATTGAAATGTTTGTGTGTGTCTATGTGTATTTGTGTTTGTATTCAAACAACGAACTTTGTTTCGGTCAGAAGGTCAACGTTGAAATGAATGAACAACAGCAACAGCAGCTGCCATCATCATCATCATCATCATCATCGTTGTCCATAACAACACAAACACAAGGAACTAATGACAAAATATTTTAATGCTTCTGCCGCTGCTGCTGTTTGTGTCCAGATAATGTTTGTTTGTTGTTGATTTTCATTTTGTTAAAAAAAATTTGTGTTATCCAAAAAATGATGACAATCCAACTATGAAAAATTATGATTATTGTCAATTAATTACATCATGAATTAATTGTTTCAAGGTATGTAAACCAAAAAAAAGTTTTTAATTCTTATTTAGTCAATACCGATTAATTTTTTGTTTGATTATCCCGAAATTCGAACACATTTGTTTGAAAATTGATTTTCGTTCGAAAATTCGAATGTTTGATCATCAATTTTGCTCGGACAATTTTCTGGATCGATTGAAAGGCAAATATTTTTTTTCAATTTGAAAAAAAACGTTGATTAGTACAATTAAATATTATTATATTATTACATCGTCAGCCTGTTGATTAGTTTTGAAAAATTTTCTCATTATTTTTTTTTGATGAAACCATCACTATCCACGCCTTTGTTTTGGTCCATTCTATAACTTGTATATTTGCATTGCCTCTCATGATTGTTTGCAATTATCAACAACAACAAAACGAAATCATCGTTTATGTGGATTTCTCACACACACACACAAACACTGTGGTTCGACATCCTTTTTTCGAATCAAAAAAAAAACTTTTAAGATGAGAAAATCCCTAAATGAACAGAAAAAAAATTTAATAATAATCTTGCGTGAAGAAAAGAGTTGTAGATTTTTTTTCCAACCAACAAAATATGTCCATTTTTTTGAAGAAAATTTCTTGAGAGAACATTTGTTGTTTTTGTTGTTGTTGTTGTTATGCTGTAAATCCCAACTTTTCGACAAAAAAAAAATATTTCCATGATGACCATTCAGCAGCCATAAATGTGAACATCATTTTTTTTTCTGCCCGCAGAATTGAACAATGTCAACCCGTTTGTCAATAGTTTTTTCTCTTTCTCTCATCATTCATCGATCATTTTTTTTCTGATAGAATCGATGATCGATGATGAACGATAGATTGGCTCTATTATCATCAACATCCGTTCATCAATCAATTTATGATTATTGAACACAATCCAATTTTGTTTTCGTTTCTAGCCAAACACACACACATCCATATCAAATTCATTGATCTTTTTGTTGAGAAAGAAAGAAAAAAAATTATAGAAAATTTCTTTTCAAATAACAAGAAAAAAAATATTTTTGGAATCTTTTAAACGTTGTGTGTCCGTTCAAAAGTGTGTGTGTGTGTGTCTGGATGCCAATCAATCCATCTGTTTGTTTGTTTGTATGTGTGTGTGTGTGTGTGACGTTTAAAAAACGTAATATTTTTTTTCCACTCTATCATCAATGATGATGATGATGATGATAAAATGACAACTATACAATGATTATTATCGTTGTTGTTTTTTCTTTCAACATTGATTGTTTGTAATGATGATGATGATGATGATGATTATTATTATTGCCAGTTTGGTTTTGTATTGATATTTTTAGCTGCAATAGAAATAAAAAAGATCTTCTTTTGACTTATGAACAGAAAAAAAACTCATCTTTGATTGACCATAATCATTTTGTCATTCATTAATCCATGATGAAATGAAATGAAAACCTAAATCATTCCATGATAACTGATAACTATTATTTTGTGGATAAGAATTGAAGAAAAATTCAGTTTTTCACCACTGTTTGTTTGTTGTGAATTTTTTTTTTTTGTTCACAGATCATCCAAAAACACTTTTCTTCTTTTTTTTTTGTTTCTGTGGCCGGTCAATGACCAAATTTTTGTTTTTTCTATTTCAGTTTTTTTTCATTTTTATAAAATTACCATCATCATCCAAACATCGGGAACCAAAAAAAAAAAAAAAAAATTTCACCCAAAAAATTTTCATCAATCAGTAAATAATTATCCATCATCATTATCATCATGATCAGCGTCTCAATTCAATTTCCATTTCAACACATTCAATTCTAATAAAAAAAATCCTTTCATTTTCTTCCAACACCATCATCGCCAAAAAAAAATCTTAAAATCCTCTAAAGCCAATCATCATTCATTCGTTGGTTTCCAATAATAATAACAGGTTCGTGTTGTCTTTTTTTTTATTTCTATATCTATGACACACACACACACACACACATTATTATTAGTGGATACCTGGTTATCTATCATTATTATTATTATTGGACACACAAAAATGTTTTTCATCAATCAATCAATCTGATGGATTGAAAAATCTGATTTTAGAGTTTTCATTTTTCATTGAAAGAAAGAATCCAAAACTTTTTATTATTTAACCCTCCTTTCACCTATTTATTTATTAAATATGATGATTGATGTGATTTATATCAATAGATTGTCATTTCCTGGTTTATTTTCGTTTAATCTTGATTGTTGTTTTGTGTGTGTGTCTGTGTGTGTGTCATTAGATTTGATAGTTGATCGATTAATCGAAATCGATATCCGATTTGAATTTCATTTATATATAATATTTATAAGATAGGCTGGTCAGATTATTTTTTTTTCTTTTATCAAATCAATTGTTCAATAGCCTTAAGTTAGGCAATGTTGTTGCTGTTGTTTTTGTCTGTTTTGTTTTATTTTCTTCCAATTCACTAATAATGAATTATTTTTATCAAAATTGATGATCAAATTATGTCTATCTATAGAATGATTATCGATTACGATGATGGAAAATCATCATCATCATCATCGTGTTTCAATCAGAAATGAAAAAAAGTGATCATTATTCATCAATTATATGTTTGGATTATAGATAATTTTATTCGAATCAAAATTAGAAAAAAAACATACTGATTTCCCTTTAAGGCTAAATCTGTTCTGTTGTCAAAATTAATTTTTTTTTTTTTTTTTTTTGATCGCAATTATATTCTAGGACGATTATTTGCCTTGTTGTTGTTTTTGTTGTTGTTGATTCACTTGTTTTTTCTTTTGTTTAGTTTCTTTTGTTGTGGCAATATCAATTAAATGTTTATTATTATCTTTTGTTTAAATTTACGATTATAATCTCCAACAAAAAAAAATCTGATGACCGAATCCATCTTCATAATCTATATGTTATTTGTTTGTTTGTTTTGTCTTTTTTGAAACTTAATCTTTTTTTTTTGGTAAAAAATTTCCAATTCAAATGATGACAATTATATATTTGTAACAAACGTATTTTAATAAACCAAAAAAAAAAAAAAAAAAAAAAAAATGTATACATCACACATTTTTTGTCTTTTGTTGATCTAGTTTGAAGCTATTTTTATCCATTTTTTTTTATTCTGATGATGATGATGATAATGATTGTCCAGTTGTGTCCAAATGATCAAAATGATGATGATGATGATTGTCAAAATGTTTGACTATGAACAAAGCAAAACTACTGGTTTTTATTATTATTATTTTTCTCTTTTTTTTCTGTCACTTGTCTTTCTTTTTATATAAATAATTATTATTGACATTGTCAAGATGCTTATGTGTGTGTGAGAGAGTGATGTGTTGCTGTTTCTGTTATTGTTTTTTTTTTTATATATGTAATACATAATTGTAAATGATGAACTTGTGTGTGATTATATAAATGTAAAGTTTGAAAAAAAGAAAAAAAAATTTAATTAACCTTAAGGTGGGTTTTGTTGTTTTGACACAATCTCATCACAACACATCACATCAATCATAATAACTGGTATATGTTTTTTTTTTTGTTTTTTTTAATTTCCAGTGGCATAAGTATGGTGATTGAATTGAATTTGAATGAATGATTGAATTGTTGTTGTTGTTGAATTTTTGTTGTTGTTTTTGTTGTTTTCTAGAGAAACTCACCTCGATATTTTTTTTTTGTTTTTTTTTTGCTTTCTGAAATTTGAAATTTTTTTTCATTATAGTTTTTTGGCCTCGTTTTTTTAATATTTATTTCTATTTCTCTCTTTTTCTCTATCTATCTATTTTGTTTAAATAAACTTGGACTCGTTTGTTTTGTTTGTGATCCATTACTATTTGGGTGCCAGTTTTTTTTTTATTCATTGGTTGGTCATTGTTTATGGTCATTGTATCATCATCATCATCATCATGGACAGTAAGTCCGTTATTTGTTTAGATTTGTTTTTCTTTCTTATTCATTTCGGGTCATTATTATTATTATTATTATTATTTTTGGCAGAATAGATTCAACAATGAAAATGGTCAACAAACAATCGATCAATTAATCCTATTGTTGATTTGAAGATGTGTGTTGTGTGTGTGTTTGTGTGATGAGCTTTGATTTTTTTTTTTTTTTTTTGAATGATGATGATAACGGTAAAATTGTATTCATGTCATTTTATATTTTGTTTGATTTTTTTTTATTTTGATTCAATTCGATTTATGCGTGCCTGTTTGTTTGTTTGTTTTGTGTGTGTGTGTATTTGAATGTGACTGTAATTGTAATCAGATTTGAAATTTATTTTTTTTTCATTTCAAATCATTTATTTGGTGATGTATATGATAGTTTGATTTATTTACTTTTGATTGATGTTTGTCCATATATAACATAAGAATAGATTCAGTGTACAATGAGAGAATGATAATGATGAAAGATAATCAAAAAATGAAAAAAAAATTATTCCATTACATTGTCAGGTTGACCATAGATGTTTTTTCTCCATTTTCCATGATCAAAAAAAAATTTTTTTTTTCCGAGTGAACAAAAAATTATTACACGCGTATTTTGTATTATATGAATTGATTGAATTGAATGATGATGAAGCATTATTATTGGTATATACTTGTTTTTGGTTTTCCAAAACATTCATTCATTTTGGAATTCGTGATGATTATAACCAGGATGATTATAATAATAATGATGATGATGATGATTATGATGAACACTTTTTTTCTACATGACGATAGATTTATATATTTCTTGCCATTGCTTTATATTTCGTTCATTTGGCTTCATAATAATAATAATAATATCGATGGTTGATTAAGGGGCTCCATGAATGTAGATGTAGATGATGCTAATGCCGATGTTGCGTAATTACCTGTCCAAAATCGTTCGTTCTTTTGTTTTTATTTATTATTATTTTTTTTCGTTGTTGTTGTTGTTTTATAAGCTATAACGGTCATCAATCTAGTTTTTTTTCTGTTTGTCCAGGTATTAAGAGGTCAACAACAACAACATGTTGGACATATGTATGTGGCAATTTAGGTATAAATAACATGTTTTTGTTGTTATTGTTTCAATATTTTTTATTTTTGAGACAATCATTCATCATGAAAATAATAATATCTTTCGATTATAAATCTATCGATTCATTTATCATCTATCTGTCAATGATTCTAATTTTGTCATTTCGATTTCTTATTATTTTTTTCTGATGATGATGATGATGAAAAAAGGTGATTGTTTTTCTTTTGTGAAATCTGGATTTATCCAGATTTTTTTTTCGCCTTTTGATTTTCTATTATTGTCATTGTTATTCGATTTTGAAACAAAAAAAAAAATACATTTCAAATGACAAAATGTTAACGAAATCAAGGTGTAACAAAATTGAATTTCAAATTTTTGAATACAAAACGAAAAAAAAGACAAAATTGAAATCTAGATTACATTTTAGAGGAAATTAAATTTTCCTTTTTTTTTCTCCGTTGAAATTACCAAAAATTCAAATGAGATATATTTCTATCAATTTCGATGATTCAATTGATTAATATGAAAAATCAGAGAAGAAAAAATTTATTTCTGGGAACGGAAAAATTCACATCAATTGTTCATATATCGAATGAATAAATCAGTCTTTTTTTTTGTTCTGTCGAAACAAATGCTCAGTCCTTGTATAATACGATCACCAAGTTTTTCTTCATCCATTCATTCAATCGTAAATTTTTGCCATCTAATCCAATTTTATTCATGTCAACATTTTTATATTAAAATGTGTCCTTAATATATGATGATGGAGTTTTTTTTCCACAATAAATCCTTTTAATACAATTTTATGGTGATTAAGAAAATTTGTCTTAATTTTAATGATGATTTTTATCAATACGACATTTACTTTGACCGGTAGTAAATTTCATTTTTTTTCGCATTGAATATATACACAGGTGTTGAGATGTAAAGAGAAAAAAAAATCAAAACGGTAGTGTGAAAAAAGATGATGTAAGGTGATTATGTTGAATTTTTCTTTCATCTCTCTCTATCTCTTTAATTTATTTCTTCTATATCGACAAATTGGATTTGAAATGTGAAATTAATATTTGAAATTGTCGTATTTTGTGTGTGTGTGTATGTTTGTTGAATGATGAATGAAAAAAATTATCTTTTTTTTTGAACATCTGCTGCCGTAAATGTAATTTAATGATTTGATTATGATGATTTTAACATTTCGCTACCACTACTACTATTTTATCACATTTGTTGTTGTTGTATAACTTCCGCATCAATTTTTTTCTCTTATGTATGTCATTTATTGTTGAAAAAAATGATGTTTTATCCATTGAAAATGGCTGTTGTTGTTGTTGTTTTGTACTTTTTTCTTCTCCTTTTCTATTAGCATTGACAAATCGGATTTTTTATCGATTTTTTCTCATTCGATTCATCAAAAGGTGATAATCAGTTTTCATTTTGTTGTTTTTATTCTCCAAATAACAAAAAATTGTCATTTTGTGCATGTGTACATATTCAGAATCCATTTGTTTCAATTTTAATACCGGATTTTTTTTTGTGTGTGTGTGTGTATTCATTCAAAAAATTGTCTGTTGCGGCCGATTTGTTTTTTTTTGTTTTGTCGGTCACAGGAAAAAAAATTTCATATGAAAAAAAATCAAATTCTTTTGTTCTTTGATTCGTTTTATATATTTTTTATATTAAACTAAATTTTTCATTGTTTTTTGTTTGTTGGCCCAATTTTGTTTTCTGTTCTGATTACACATTCTGTCTAACTATGTGTGTGTATGTGTGTGTGACAATCTAAATTGTATTTTATATTGAATTGTGGATGAACAATAATAATGATAATAATAATAAAAAAATAGATTCAATCAATGAATCTGTGTGTGTGTGTATGTGTATGTCTTTTTTCTTGATTGTTCTTTGATATATATTCATTTATTTCATGTAACAAATAAAATAAAATAAAATAAACGAAATGGAAAATCTTGAATGGCGCCAACTAGTACCCATAAATGATCATCATCGTCAATGATGCCGGTCAATCGGTTGGTTGGACGATTTTTGTTCTCTTACTTGATCATCAACAACAACAACAACAACAAGACAGCTGTCTTTTTCAGCTACTTGACATTTTCATATATATGTGTGTATGTGTATGTCCTAGTTTTCTATAGTTGTTTTTTTTTTTTTTTTTTTGGTTAAATATTACAAGAGTAAATTCATTCACAGCAACTATGATATCTCTTTGAAGCATGGAACCATTTTTTTCAAAGATTGTTTTTTTTCGCTGTTGTTGTTGTTGTTGAAGAACTTGAATCGACAGCATGATGAAAAAAAAGAGAACGATCATCATTTGGATCCAACAGTTCATCATCATCATCATAGCTTTTACTTTTTTTCCTGGTTTTTTTCTACTCGTTTGCTGATATCTTTAATCCTTCTTTATATGTTTTTCTTTTCATTTTTCGTCTTTTTTTTTGATTAGATGTCCGATATTTATCTGTTGAATACTATTAATCTAGTGTGTGTGTGTGTATAAAGAGATATAATCTCGATTAACAATAGTACATAGTTGTTAGTTGTCCGTCAATTTGACTTACCGAACGACCGACCGACCGACTGACCGATACACCCGGTACGGGTTTTATCAATTTTGAATGAACAAACGAACAAATGAAATGAAAAAAAAAATTCGTCTGAATGATCGATGGATAGAAACGAGACACATTACACACATTGTGTATTATACGCCCGAAAAGTTTGGAAAAAGAGAGAGAGAGAGAAAGAGAGAAAAAAATGTCTTGTTGTTGTCCAATGTTGATGGTGGTTTGAAAAAAAGTTTATTTTAAGAGTTTCTCGACATTAGTTGTTGAATTGTGTGGCTACATATGAACCGTTATTTCATTTTATATTTTCACTCACCGAACCTGTTCAACAAAGCCACCATCATCATCATCAACATTATCGTCATAGTCTGGTTGATTTTTATTTCTCGAATATTTTTGCTCTGTTTCTTTCACTAGCTCGCCATTTCATTTATGTTTCCAATGTGTTTTTTTTTGTTTTTTGTATTTTTGATCATAGCGTGCATCTACACTAGCATATTAAATTATATTATTATTATTAATCCATTCCTATATGATATATGATTTTTCCATGTTTACAATAAACATCAATCAAGGTATATCAAACGTTGTTTTTTTTTGTATTTGTACTACTTCTATTCATGATATTCTTCATGTTATCATCATTCAAATCTAATCAATTGATGATTATCGAATCGCTTCTTTTTTTTTGTCCATGAATCATCAAAAGAAATTCAAGAATATGAACATGTAGATCACTTGCATGTGTAATGTAAATTGTCCTACAATAGCATGGATAATTTTCTTTATCATTTGCGTGTGTATATGTGTGTAAAAGATTTACCTTGCAGCCTTTATTATACTACTATAATTATATTTAGTGTATACAACAACAACAACAACAAGTGATCAGATACCGAATCTTTATGGATAGCAACAGACAACAAGGCATACTTCCGTATATTAAATACATGCATGCAATGAATTTTTTTTCAAATTGTCAACAATTATTATTGTCACGGTGTGTCTAATTTTTTTTTTCTACATAGCAATATATATCAATATATTTCTGGTTTCGGTTTGGTTATGTTGAATGAAAAAACAAACCAATTTGAAATGCTCCATATTGTTTTTTTTTGTTGTTGTTGTTCAATATCCTTTTTTTTTGTCTGTATTTAAAATATTTTGGCAATAGAATCCAACGTAACAAAAATCATCTATTGTTGTTTAAGTGCGTGTGTATTGTGTATGTATGATGATTATCTATTAATGGACTACATAAGTTATTTTTTCCTATGTTCTGAACATCATCATCATCATAATCATTAATATCACAATCTTATCAACAGGTGTTATTGTTCTATATTTATTTGTTTTTGGTTTTTTTTTGTTTTTTCAATTCACATCTTACAGATGTTTGTGTTGTTGTTGTGTGTGTGTGTGTGGTCATCAACAGTGTTGTGTAAATAATAATGTGTATGGAGAGCATAAATTTTTTATATATTTATTTATTCATTCCATATGTATGTGTGTTTGTTATGAGACGATATGAAAAAAAATGTATATATAGTTTGTTTGATTTCATTTATTTTTTGCTTACTATATCGTTTTCTGAGGGTTGTCACGACCGAATTTTTTTTTTCTCGATTTTATGATTCATCGGTTATATCAAATATAATTATTGAATGTCAAGTGTGCTGAATGTGTGTGTGCGTGGACAAAAAAAAATTTTCCGATAAATAATTTGAATGTTTCATGATCATAGGACCTTCATTTCATTGAATGAATGAATTCAATTGAAGAAAAACAAAAAGATTTTACACAATCGATACATGCGCGCATATAGCCGTTTATTTTTATTTTTTTTTTTTATTATTTTCATTTCCATATGTATCGATGATGTAATAATTAACAAATGGTAAATGAAACGTGTGTTATTATTGTTGTTTTCTTTTCCTTTTTTATTATTGCCGACGATCAATATTCCATTATAATAATGATAAAATAACGGGGCCCATTATATTTGATGATGATAAAACTAATTTTAAAGCAATAAAAACAACATTAATTTTTTTCCATTTAGACTTTTTTTCAATTGAAAATAATTGTTTTTTTTTGTATACATATAGATTGTTTGTTTGCCAACATTGCGCCATTTCATTTGTTGTTTGTATGTCGAGCGAGAAAGAAAACCACAAAAAGAAGCAATTAAATCAACAGGAAAAAAAACAATCTGGCATTTAATCCAACCAATCATTCACTAACCAAACATCCATTTCATCCATCCGTCAATCAATAAAAATCAAATAGAAACGTAAACAGCATTTTTTTTAAATATAATCTCATCATATTTGATCAACAACAACAACAACAACAAAAAAAACTGTTTGCGTGAATCCATAACAACAATGATGGAAAATATTTTGTGAAAACAAATAGAAATTTTGTCATTCGATTCTTCGTGGTTTAATTGTGTTTTCATAAACAATTAATGTTCATTATTGTTGAATTGAAAAATTCAAATTAAAACAAGAAAAAACTGGCCACGTCAATAATAATAACCGCTGGTATCTTTTTTATCTGATGACTAGTTAAGATTTTTTTTACTGCAAAAAAAGAACCTTTGTGCTTATGTTTCTGTGTGTTTACTATTCAACCAATGCATTGATGATTCTTATAATTAACCTTGATAAATACAACGGCAACCAAAATCAACATAACCCCATCAACAAAATCAGATTGTCATCAATTTTTGTTACTATGGTCATAAATAGCCGTGGCAATCAATTAAACCTGATACGGCAACGACAATAATGATCATGACTTTTTAGATTTTTTTTTTTTTTGGTCAAAAGCGACGATATTTTTGAAAAAAAATTTGATATTTTGTTTATTTCATTGACAAAGAATTCAAGTAGGAAAAAATCCCTTTTCATAAATGTTGACAATGTCTCATAATGCTTCCGAACGTGGAAGCTGGAAAGAATCTTATCGATCATCAGATTCGGTTGAATCATCCGAAGATTCGGATAATTCATCAACAAATAGTAGTCTTAATGGTAGTAGTAATCGACAAAATAGTAATTCCCATCTACCGCCACCAATCGGTTGCATTACAACGCATCGTGTTTCGGCTGTCATTAGACCGGAGATCAAAATTCCACCAATTGATCCATTACAATTTGTTAAGATACAAAAAAATGAACTTTCAAAAACGGTATGTTGATTATTTTTTTTTCTGAAACTTATTTTTCAATTTTCCCTTTTTTTCTTGTAATAAATAGGCCGTTGAACAGATAAAATTAGCGGAAGAAGAAAAGATTACCAAAGAAAAAATTAAAGAAGTTGAAGAAGAATGGCAAAATAATCTGATGAGTTGGAAATCCAAGCGAAAGTTGACGAAAAATCATTCAGAAGGTTTGTGTGTGTGTATGGTTGACCGAGCTTGTCTACATTTTTTTCAAATAAAACGAATTATTATTAACTTTTTTTCCATTATTTAGATGAAGCATTGCCACGTAATCCTAATCGTAAAACGAAAACATTTTCTGAGATATTAAATGAAAAAGCTAAGTCAGGCGCCAGAATTGGCTATAATCTACATAAATACATTGATCCAGATTTGGAAGATGATTTTAATAATTCTCAAATAACAGAGTTTATGTCGACAAAAGGTTAGTCATCAACATATACATTGTGTAAATTTTATTGTGTTACTCAGGTGATATCACCTAAGATAGAGTTATATTATTTGTTTGTTGTAGCCTATACACACAAACATTGCTCACGTTCACTTATGCATGCCAAAAAAAAACTGCAAATATAATACATTTTGAAGTTTATCTAAAATGCGATTATATTAATGATTGTGTCCTAATTAATACACATTGTAATTAATGTTTGGCATTCATTTTTTTCTCATCCAACCATTTAGAAGAGTATTTAGATGAAATGACCAAAACGAATGGTGAGTCAAATGTTTCACGACCGAATATGGAGAGCAGCAGATCAAAAAATTCGAATTCAACTGTAAATGAACAATCAAAGACGAAAACCAATTTGGATCGTTTCATGGAAATGAACAATTCAACTGATGACATGAATATGGATAAAATGTCTAGAAATGGTCTTGGTGAAGTTGTCGTTTTTAATACATCACTTCTGGAAGAATTTAGTGTCAAATCTGAACAACAACAACAATGTGATATACAACAACAGCAGAAACCAAATAAATCATCCAATATTGATAAAGATGATCATCATTCTAAAGGAATTCAGAAAGCATCGCCTTATTCTGTCACTGATAGTGGCAAAAATGATTCACCTGTTCATTCGGACAAAAAAGTTCATGTGCCAATCAATGATTGGAAATCAAGCCATCAAAATTTGCAACAACAACAATTAGCGAGAAAATATTCTTCATCAAATGAAGATGATGTACCAAATACACAGAATAGTAGCTTTGAAATTGATGATGAAGAAGAATTGGATGAAGAATTGGAAAAATTAAGGATAGATCAAGAAAGATCATTTAAAGCAAAACTTCATACATTCGAAATTTTAGCCAAACAAGAAGAAGAAGCAGCTAGACGTGCAGCTGAAGCTAACCTTAAACGACAACAAAATCGAGCAAAATTGGCCGCTGAACGATCAAAGTCATTGTCTAATATTAATTCACAGCCTAAACATGGATTGGCAGCTTCAAGTTCTGTTTCCAGTTCTTCATTACAGAATAAAAATGCTAATAACAATGGAAACAACGATTCTTCTATCAAAAAATCAGCTAATAATAATAAACCGATACAAAATGTTAACAAACCAGTCAACAACATAAACAATAATAATGAAGATCATTATTATTTGACATGCAAAAATCAACCGACCAATTCAGTTGTTTACAATTTCAAAGAAAAACTCGAAACAAACACTTTAACTACGATCGATCAAACACAGCCACAACCATCATCATCACCAACGATAACAGCAACGACCAAAGCAACCATAGGACAAAAATCATCACAACCATTGAAAATTCAAACGCCAAAAACACAATCATCACAACCAAATCAGGCGATGAAAATGAATGAACAACCAGTGATTAATAATAAAACAACCATGAATGATTCTGTCGAACGATCACAACGTGAACAATCATCAATGAATAATATTTATGAAAATGTTCCTTCACTAGCTACCAATCAACATCAACATCCGACACAATTGATTCATTCGAACACTGCCTCCTCCTATGTTCATCAACAACCACCAAATGTCCAATCACAAACAATATTATCCAATGAAATTATCGCTGATCCTGATGCTATTCGTAATGCAAGTCAAAAATTATTACAACAACAACAACAGATTTATCAGAATCAACCACCCTTACAAACGACGACAACAACTACTTCAATAAAACATCCATCAATGGTTGCACCTTATCCAAATGATCATTATTCAAACATTACATCATTACATGGTAATTTTGATAGTAGCTCTAAACATGAATTTTTGATGGACAATAAAATACCTATGACAACAGGCAAAACTGGTAGTTATCTTCACACGATTTCAGATGATGTTGGATTGCCACCAATTCAGATAACCAAATCGATACAGACAACAATGCCACCGGCATCTGATGATCATCATCCGGTATATCAGAATCAAATCATTACCACTTCTCAAACATTTCATAATTATGAAAACAGGTTAGTATAATATAATTTAATCATCAAATTTAACTAATGATTTTGATTTATTGCTTTGATAGCCCTGAAACAATGATGTTACCGGCTAGAGATGATCTGGTGAGTTTTTATCCACCACCAGAGCCCATTTTCCAAACACAACCTCAACCATCATATTATCCCTTGAATCCACTATATGTAAATTCTCAATATCTTTATTATCCTAAGCCTTATTTGGGTTCGACTGGAAATGCACATATGATGAAACCTGTTCCCGTTTCGAAACAATCCACGATGCCGAATAATGCAACACGTCTGCCAACAACAAGTCGTTATGGAGCCAATGGCTATAATCCAAATCATTGGGTCATACAGGAAGCCGAATTACGACAATCTACACAAAGAATGCACCAGCCACCACCACCACCACCACCATCATCATCATCACAAGTTTCGAATATGGCAGCTAATAATAAAAATTGTCCTGGATATTTATCAGTGTCGGGAAAAAAGAAATGTTCAAAATGTGGTGATGAATTGGGCAAAGGTTGTGCGGCCATGGTCGTTGAATCACTTTCTCTTTATTATCACATTAATTGTTTCCGGTGTTCTGTTTGTAACATTCAACTTGGTAAGTAAAATTTGGTTTTTTTTCTTCGTTATAAGTAACTCGTTATCATTTTATTCAAAATTAAAGGCAATGGTACCGTTGGCACTGATGTTCGAGTAAGAAATAATAAGTTACATTGTCAAAATTGTTATTCTAATGATGAAGGTATGATAATGGAATTTTATTTAAAAATTTTTTTAATATTCATTTTTTTTTGTTTTATACTGAAATTCTAGCTGGTCTCAAGTTCAGTCGTGTTTGATTTCTGTGTTGCAATTCAATTTCCAATGTTTGGCAATGTTTGATTCTTAACTCTCCACACCCTATTCATTCATTAACAGAAAATTTTCTCCATTATCCAGTGATTCTTTAATAACTCTTCTTTATATTGTTTTTTTTTTTGCTATACAATCTTCGATTTCGATTCTTTACATATAAAGCTTTTCTGAAACAAATAAAATTCGTTTCATGTAAACAATCTTATCTTCATTTTAGCACTTTTAGCTTGAAATTATGAAAAAATTGAATTTAATGGATGTGCTGCCATCTGTTAATGGAAAAAAAACTATACACGACAATAAAGACTGAAAATCGAATTTATTGAGAATAATTCATTTTTTTTGTTGTTGAACTTGATTTCAATTACAACTAAGAATAAGAATAATATATTGTTTTTTATGCTATATTTTAAATTCTAAATCAATATGACAATAGAATTTTTCTTTTCAACAACATTTAAATGGTTAAATTTTGTTCTTCACGTTTAATATCACGAATATCTTGTTTGTAAACGAAATAATAGCTTGGTATTCTCATTCTCTGTATTAAAAATAAAGAAAGGTTAGAAATAGAAATATAGTAATCAAAAGAGATACATACGACATCTCGTATAGCTTTATCAGCACCAGAATGTATAAGAATACGGCCCATCTCTTCCATTTTACTCATTGCCATTGCATAATGTAATGGTGTACGTCCCAACTACATAAATATCGATAAGTAAATCGATAATCAAATTTTGAATTTAAACATCAAAATGATGATAAATAAAAAATCGACTTACATTATCAGGTATATTGATGACTTTATGATTTACTTTGATCAAGATTTCAATAATATCCAAATTGCCAAAAAGAACGGCTAAATGAAGCGATGTACGGCCACGATTGCTTTTAGCTATAACTAATTGTGAATTATTATCCACCAGACCGACAACGCCTTCCAAATAGCCATTGCGAATGAATGTATGTAATTCATCTCTCATTTTCTATTCATGGCCAGTAAAAAAAAATTAATGATGAAATGAATACATTCGATTTATATTTTACCTGTAATTCAGCCGCTTCATGTATAAACGTTTGCATTGAAGTTATATTATTTCTTTCCAATAATGATATTACATCATTTCCTTCAGAATCGACAACAGTCAATAATGTAGCATAACCTTCAAGTAATAATAATTTAAGATAATCAGCATCTTCATTTAGGAAACAATCAATAATAAATTGATCAATAACTTGAAGATTATTTTTGATTCCATTCTGTACGGCAATATCTCGTATGGTACGATATTTAGAATCAAGTTCAGGAACCAAATATTTGGCTTGACGTAACATTTTATAGAAAATGTTACGTTTTTGATCTTTAGCAGCGGCTAAATGTAATACAGTACGGCCATGTTCATCTTTAATCTGTGTAAGATCATAACCAGATGCCGATAAACCATTGGTAATTTTCAGCTGTGATGCTTGAGCATTTTGTATACTATCAATAACGCTACCATTTTGTCCTTTTTTAATGACATCAGAATTTTCAATTTGTTGATCAATACTTTCACGTAGACGAAGTTTTTCATTTCGAAGCGTTTGATTAAATTCATATGATAATGTTTCAAATATTTTATCATCCACTGGTGATTTTGATTCATTAGATTTTTTTCCATTACTATTATCATTATTATTATTAGAATCGAATGTTTCCATCCGTTTCAATATTGGTTTTTCTTTAGTATTCTCCGATGATTCAATTACTGTTTCACCATCATTATTTATACTACTAGCGGATGTATTGTCCAGTTTATTTGATTCAGATCCTAAATCATTACCATTTATAATTGTCTGTGGCTCTTCTTTTTCTCCATTATTAGTATCATCATCATACATTTGTCTTGGTTCAATTTGAAGAACTTGTATCTCTTTTTCTTTATCTTTCGTATCATTTATGATCATTGATTGATCATCTGCCTTTGGCATTAATAATTTTTGTTCATCCATATCAATAGTAGAAGCTCTTTTCTGTGTATTGCCACCACCATCAACATCAGCACCACCATTGGCTGAAGAAGGAGCCGAACCGCTTTCAGGAGTCAATTCTGGAATGGGAGACAGAAATAACAAAATTTAAAATCTTGTTAGTACAAAGATAGATATAGAAAATGATAACACATACGTGACACGATTTCTGGCGTTGGCGGCCTTTCCCAAAGATCAGCTTTATTTTTTTTCTCTACATCATCTTCTTTATCACTATATTTAATGAGCAAATCCCGAATCGTCAATTTTCCGTTAGTCAAATAGTCAACCGGAGTGAAACCATATCTATCATTTTGGTTTTTATTAGCATCAGCCGCTTCAAGAATTTGATATATTTGCTTATCGGGCAAAACGGCCGCATAATGGAATGGTGTTCGTCCATCCTATTGTTGTTGTTGTTGTTATTGTTGCCGATGATGATGATGATGATGATGATTAAAAACAATAAAAAAAAGAAAATTTTTTGTTTATAATTTTTTTTTCAGTAAAAAAAATTCAAAATAACAAAAATTTGATTACATTATCTGGCCCATCAATTGTTTCTGGAAATTGAGTGATAATGTATAGCAAAATATCAACGTGACCATGTAGAACGGCTAAATGTAATGGTGAATTACCATATTGATCACGGCATAATGCAAATCGTTTACGTGTTAATGTTTTTTGCACCTCTTCAAAATTGCCCTTGATCACTGATTCATGAATTTTTTTTATCTTTTCCATATAATGTGGTATTAAATTCAGAAAATCTTGAACTTGTTTGTTATCAGAATCGATATTTAATAATCGATGTCCTTGACCGGCAATAACAACATGTTCCAAACGGATCAGATCTCCATCATCAAGCCAACCTTTTATCAATTCATTCAGGCGATCTTTCGAATGGATGGAAAAAAACATTTAAATAAATTTTCAAAAAAAAATTCATAAAAATCGATAGATCATACCATGATTCATATCAGGAACGTTTGATTTGGCCGAAATTCTTTTCGTTGAGCTATCAATCATTTTTTGAAGTTTTTCTTCATTCGAATCTTCCATTCCATCAGATTGTTGATCTTTTTTGACTTCAGATTCTACCGTTTCATTTTTATCATTGATTTTTTCGTCAACAATAATTTGATTTGAATTTTCATTATCAATTTCATTGGAAGATGATTTAATGTTTTCATCATCATCCACCACATTATTACTAACAGGTACATCATTATCATCAGTAATGTTTTTTGCAATTTCATTTTCATCCATTTCTAAATTATTTTCATCAGGAATTTTATCTGGAATTATTTTTGACGATTCAATAGTAGTATCAACATCTTTTTTAATCTCTAGAGTTTCAACTAGATTTTCATTATTGCTTGAAATTCGTTCTGATTCTTTATTGGTAGAATTAGATTCATTTTCATTTTCTCCTTTGGGATCATTATTATTGCCATCTTGAATTTGTTTACCATCGTTGGTTAGATTATTATTATTATTATTGTCCGATTGATTTTGTTGATCAATTTTCATGGACGAATTCTCTTGTTGTTCTTGCTGCTGTTCAGAAACAAATGAACTTTCAAGATTTTCTTGCTGGTTATCGTTATTATTAACGTTTTGTTTTTGTTTTTCATCTCCATCATCATTTTTATCGGCCATTTCATTGGATTTCATAGCTTCATTAACATTCATTTCATTTTGCTGTTCCATTAGTGGTTTATTTTTCTCTCCTTCTTCTTCTTTTTCTTCTTCTTCCATATCTTCTTCATCTTCTTCTTTGATAACAGAAATGTTTGCATCGATTGTATCGTTAATATTATCATCATCATCATTAATATTATCGTCAACAATATTTTTTGATCGTTGTTGTTCTACATCTTCATCATCTAAACTACTACTATTAATATTTTCAGAATTTTTATTACTATCCGATCGTTCCAATTCAGAATCATCAATTTTTGTCCATAAAGATTCACTATCAGAAATATTACCATCATCAATTCTTGAATAAATTATAACTGATTCTTTTTGTTGTTGTTGCTGTTGTTTTATTTCTTGCCTTTGCTCTTGATTCGATTCTGATAAAGAATCTGTCATGTTCACATCATCATCATTTACATTATTATTGTTATTTTGTATGATTTCATTGTTGGAATCTTCATTATTATTGAAAGGAATCGATTCATTTTCCGTTTCGACAACAATTGTCGTTGAATCACCTTTATTGGAATCAGGTTCACCAACATTATCATCATTTTCAACGAGAACATTATTAATGGATTGTTGTTGTTGTTGTTGCACTTGTGATGATGAACTAATTTCATCCAATAATTTATTTTCATCGATTAGTTGTTCACTAGAAGAAGTAGTAGTAGTAGTAGTAGTAGTTATCATTTGATTCGTCTTTTGGGAACCGTCGTTTGAATCTTTAATCTCATCATCATCTGGTGTCACGTTCGCATCGTCGTTGTTGATTCTGGAAAAAAAAACAAGAAGAAATTATTAATGATTGAATTGATAAAATGTGAACCTTTGAAGTAAGTTGGAGAAAAAAAAATCAAAGGTGATTATTGAGAAAATGGTTGAAAACTTAAATCATTGATGATGATAAGACTAACTAATGAACTAAGTACGACGATGACGATATTTTTCGATTTTTCAACTTCAAAATGAAAAAAAATATATATATATAGTCTACGCTTTTGGGAATAATGATTCATCGCTTGTTTGCAACATGGATTTTGATTTTATACAAAAAAAAAAATCTTTCTTTGAATGAGTTTTTTTTTCTCGATTGCTCAATCATCATCATCATCATCACAAACAACAACAAACCACATGAAAGAAACGGGAAAAAAAAATTTTCAAACGAAAAAAAAAATTCTATTGATATTGATTATTGTGGATCAATGTAAAATTTTTCTTTTTTTTTTCTTCGCTTCGTTTCTCTATAACCAACACAAACACACACACACACACACACACACACATTCAAGTCCAAACATTTTGTGTTTTCAAACAAAGACAAATTTCTTTTTGCTTTTCTTTTCTTTTTTTTGGCAAAAACGAACAAATCATTCTGGCAAGAGTGTAAAGGAAATGAATTTTTTTTCCCATGCTAGTGAAAAATCCAAAGTAAAAATAATGGATGAATCTCACTTGAAAAAGATTTTTTTTTTAAATTCTTTACAAAACCACACCACACACATATACACAATTGCTTGCTGGACTTAGAGATAGATAAATCGACTGAAAACAGACAGACAGACAGACTGAATTCAAAGTGGATTTTCTTCAAATTTCGTGATCAAGTGTAACACAAAAAACAAAAACAAAACAAAACGAAAAACGAAAGAAAATCGAAAATTTAAGTCCACTTAAATTTTCCAAAGATAAATTTGATGCAAAATTTTCAATGCATGGATGAATGAATGAATGAATGAATTGCATGCATACTTAGACCATTAAATAGTCTCTTAAATATTTGAATATATATATCTATCAATCTAGTTTGAACTATTGGAAAACAATAACAACAACAAAAATAATCCTCACACACACACAATTCAATTTCGATCTTCAAAAAAAAATTTTTTTTTTTTGAAGGGGAAAATTTGATCCTATCTTAGCATAAACGACAAGTATTTGATTTCCATTAGGCAAAAGCAAAAAAGAAAAAGAAAAAATTCAATATGTCCCATTAAATAAAGAATCTATTTATCTTTAGAAACTAAAAAAAAAGAAAAATCAATAAAGATTGTGTGTACAAGTAGCTGATGAGAATATTATATCAGAGCACGAATCAAATCAAATCAAATCAAATTGAAATTTTTCAAATCTTTGATTTTTTTTCCATTCATTCATTCATTCATTCATTGTGTCTACGAATGAGAAGAAATTTTATTTACATGGAATTGAAATTTTCTATGATGATGATTTACACATTATGAAAATCAAAAAAAAAAAAAAATAAATAAATAAATTCCATGTTTCCATTCCAGTATTTTCGTATCTCTCTTGTGTATTGTGTGTGTGTGTTTGTGTTTATTTATAGAATCTCGTACATTACCTTTGTTGTTTGATGGAAACAATTTCACCATCATCATCATCATTATTATTGTCGATTGAAACATTTTTCGTTGTCGTTGTTTCCATTGTTTTATTTTCATTTTCAATGACAGATAATTTAGAACGATTATTGTCTTGATCATCATCGTCATCGTCATTATTATTTTCAGATATTTTTTCCGTTTCACAAACATCTTCTTTATTCGATGTAATTGATTCACTATCTGTAGATCTTGATGGTTTATTAGGTAATGCAGGCAAACGACTTGGTTTAGCACCAATTTTTTTTGCCGAAGAAGATAATACAACACTATTACCAGTAGTGGTGATAATATTATCACTACCTGGTGAATTGGTCACGTTTGTTGTTGCTGTTGCTGCTGCTGATGCTGCTGCCACTGCTGCAGCTGTTGGTGTTGTTTTCGATAATTTTCCTAATGTTCGTGAATTAGTCACTGATGTTGGTGTTGTTGTCGATAATGATAACAATTCCGGCAGTTCTGTTGATGCTATTGCCGGATTATTACGTAAATAATGTTCAGCTGTTTTTCCTTTCTGATCAATTGATTTTGAATCAAAACCAAGTTCAATCAAACGACGATAGATGTCACCATTACCGGATAATGCAGCTAAATGTAATGCATTACGATTCATCTGCAAAAATAAACAGAAACAGAATGAGAAACAGACAAGAAAAACATTTTTTGAAATCTTATGATTGATTAAGCAGACAATACAACAAACAAACAAACAAATACAGATGCAAAACATTTTCATAATAATAATAATGATGACATAAAGATTAATGAACGAAAATTCCAAATGGACAAAGACAAAAACTACAGATACTGGACACACAGACTGCACTTCAATTGCAAATAAATTATCTACAATATCAACAATGACAACAACAGCAACAAAAATTGCTTTAAAACTTTATATTATTCAAAAAAAAAAAAAAATGAAAACATTACATTATGAAAATCAATTTCACGATTCTTATGATGATGATGATGATGAATATGAATGATCTACACACACATACAAACAAATACACAGATATCAATATCCAATATTAAATGGAATAAATAATAAACTAGACAAATACAAATGAAATGGAAAAAGTTGTGTTTTCCATTATTATCATTATTATTATCGGTTGAAAATATCAATAATCACATAAAATGGACAACAAAATGGACAGCCAAAAATAAATGAATGAACAACAAAATTGTCCAGACGTATATATATCGTATATCGTATATATACAGGGCCGGCCCGGAAAATCGCGAGGCCTTGTGCAAAGTCAATGAAAAACGCGAGGCCTTAAAAAAATTAAGGAATTTTCATTGCTTAAAAAAAATTTGAATAAAAATCAAGCGCGCTAAAAAACAATGGCAAAAAACTGCAATAAATGTGCAGCAAATGACCGAAAAAATTTCCAAAATAAATCAATTTAAATTTTTTCTAATGATCATCAAATCATCAACGTCATTCGAATCAGTAATGTCACCTCGACTCTATTTTGGTTATTTTAGATTTTATTTGGACTTTCTATAAATTGATTATAAAATGCGTTGAAAATTTCAGATTCATGAAATTAATAACATTACCAATCATTCAATCCAAGTAAAACTATTGCCATGATCGTTCAACAAAGGAAATTGTTTTAAGAATTTTTCAATCTCTATTCTGAAGTGCATTAAGATTTTTGTGTCATTTTTGATTCTAAATCACTATAACCAACCAACCAACCGCAACCAACGGCCAACCTGCGGCTCTTTAAAAGATTATTTGTGGACACATGTGTGACGCTTGGTCGTGAATGGGTTAAATACGTATACGTACATTTAATCTTTTTATTTCATTTAAATCAAAAATACATACACACATATTTCACCAGTGCATAGCAAAAGAGTTGTTCTTTCAAAGATTTACTAGAATCGAGAAAATGACAAATGTCCAAACTAACACGACCAGTTCAGAATCGAGAAAATGGCAAATCCAACCTAACACGACCAGTTCAGAATTGGTTGACAATGCTTTATTGATTACTTTCCCAATTCTGAACAGGTCGTGTTAGGTTGGACATGTTATTTTCTCGATTCTGAACTGGTCGTGTTAGTTTGGACATTTGTCATTTTCTCGATTCTCAACAGGTCGTGTTAGTTGGGACATTTGTCATTTTCTTGATTCTGAACTGGTCGTGTTAGTTTGGACATTTGTCATTTTCTCGATTCTGAACTGGTCGTGTTAGTTTGGAATTTTCTCGATTCTGAACAAAATTCTGACAATTTTCTCGATTCACTGGTCGTGTTAGTTTGGACTTGATCGATGAATTAACTTGTTATTTTCTCGATTTTGAACTGGTCATTTCATTTATCTTTCTTTGGCTTTCAGCTTTAAAAGGATCATCATCCTTTGGATATTTTTGCTTCGCCAACGAATAATCTTTTTCTAAGATTTCCAGTATTTCTTCTGAAAGTTGTTTTATATATTCCAATTGTTTGAATATTGATTCAACAGAATCAACTGTACTTCTTTTTTCTGGAATCGCTTATGATGTTGATTGTTGGAAATTTGTCGACACAACATTTTTTTCATTTAATTGTTTCTCCAATTTAAATAATCAATCAATCAGTCAAATTTGTGATAGAATTTTAGACAAGAATTTAAAATGAGGCGACTGGTGAACAAACGGGATTGTGCATACCCTATTCGTCACCAAATTTTTGGGATAAATGATCCATGATCCATTGAAAATCGGTTTAATTTGGAATTATTGATAAATCCATCTTAAAGAAGTCAGGCAATGCATTCATTATTCATTTTCCTTTGATGATTTATCACTTACTAGGTTAGATATTTAGCCATCGACATTGTTTGTTTATTTATTTTTCCTATATTGGTTCCACTACAAACAATTCGCACAACTATTAATAGATATTTGACTAGATGAAGTACATGTTTTTGATTCAGGATTACCATAATATTCAAATGTTCAAAACAAAAAACATTTTCATTTTATTAAATCATCCAAAATTGCTTTTGCTCTTAGTACTACGAGGCTCTTGAACTGCGAGGCTCTTAGTACTACGAGGCTCTTGGAACTGCGAGGCTTGGGACTGCGAGCTGTTTCCGGAACCGCGCTGCCTCCGGCAGCGCGAGGCCTTGTTGTGCGGTTGTGGGCCGGCCCTGTATATATATTTAGAACAAGAATTTTTACACAGAAAAACACAAAATTGACAAACAGATAGATGATAATTAAATGATAATCATTTCACTATAAATGGAATTTCATCATCATCATCATCATCATATTACGCAATATGATTTGAATCATAAGATTGAAGATAAATACGAAGAAAGTCAGAAAGCAGAATGAAATTCTTGGAAACTTTATTTAGAATTTTTTTTTCTATTTCTAAATGAAAACTTTGATAAAAATAATTACTACTAATGCTGCTGTTGTTGTTGCTGCTGCTCGGTTGTTGTTGTTGTTGTTCACCATCAATATCTTAAAGATTTTTTTCCTTTTTTCTTTTGACAAATTGACATGATTCAAAATGAATCAGGATTTTCAGATGTTACAAACAAACAAAAACGAAAAGAAGAAGAAATAATCTAAGCAAAATAGAATGGAAAAAACTTTCGTAGAGTAGAAATATTTGTGTGTGTGTGTGTGCAGTTGATTGATTGATTGAAACGAAACGAAACGAAACACAGAATAAAATCAAGTGTATATCATATCTTTTCTTATTACTACACAGCAAGGAAAAGAAAACCAGGTCACCATAGAAACATCAAGTGTGTAATTGCTGCTGTTGTTCCATAAACTTTTGATTAAAAAAATAACAAAAAAAAGAAGAAATTTCTCATGAAAATAAATGAAAAATGAATAAGAATGAAAAAAAAAATTCGATCCAAATATCCTGTACCTATAAGTCGAGAATTTCAAAAAAAACAAACCATAGAAATTTGCATTACAAAAGTCTAGCCAAAAAAAAAATGCAATTTGGTATATAATGAAAATTAAAGGCCATAGATCATCGTCATCAATATTAATTGAATAAATCGACATAGAGTAGTAGATAGCATGTGACAGGAAAAATATTTGATTAGACAAATAAATAGTGAATCACAAGATGATGATGATGATGATGATAGGATTCTAAGATGAACAAAATTAACAAAACAAAAAAAATCATCACAGAATGATGATGATGATGGTGAAGAAAGATAGAATCTTGTCATCGTTGTCGTCGTCACATACAAGTTGAGAAGAAAAAAAAATTCATTAAATCTTAATTCATTGATGAATTATTTCCGTAGAAAAAAATTCCACAAAATGGATAAAAAAAAGACCTACATTTCACAAATCAACGAACGAACTATTCATTTTCGTCCATTTTTCTAGCTTTAGGTTAAATATTCTTTTCATCATCATCATCGTCATTTTAAACCGAAAAAAAATCCGACATATCAGTTTACTGAAACCGAAATAATTCATCATCCATTAATTCATTTTTTTTTTGGGAATTTATTATACTGTGTGTGTGTGTGTGTGAACGAGAAAAAAAAATGAAAGAATTCAAAACACATTGCTAATGTATGTTCATTTTTTCATTCAGTGGAAAATGTGCAAAAAAATTTAATACTAATAAATCATTCAAAAAAAAAATCCAAGACCAAAAAGAAGGAAAAATTTATGCAAATTCATACAATGCCATTTCCGGTACGCTAACGAATAATCGCTCATCAACCCTTATACTAATCTATCTTTTATTTTTTTTGTTTAACAATCTGAATATGGCGCCTTGAATTAGAACAAAAACATTGATCCATCATATTGAAGTCATTGATGATGTATAGAAGAAAATAATGAATATATTGGTCTGGTGCTTTGTATGAGACAAAAAAAAACCATATTATGATTGTCAAATTATCATTATTCATGAATAATAATCATCATTATCAACGTCTGTTGTATGGTGTATGGTTACAATTAACCTTTTTTTTCACTGCACTGTCCATGAATCTCATTCATTGGACCTCCACACCGACAATATACATTGTTTCGATGATAATGATGATGATGAATAATGATGAAAATCATTAACGACGATGATGCTACTGCATGTGTTTTTTCTTTACCACACTCACACACATACATACACACATATCTGCCGATGGCATTCAAATCAGAAAACCAAATGGGAGAGTGTAAGTGAAAAAAAAATTCAAATACAAAATAAAAAACACATACACACAATTCATTTGAATATAACAGAAAAAAAATGGAACAGAATCGATCAGAATCATTCAAATCATTAGAATTTGTGTTGTATGCATGGTGTGTTGTAAACAAGGAATTTCTATTTCTATTTTTTTTCATTCATTCATTTTGTTTCATGTTGTTGCTGATTATGAATGTATAAAAAAAAACAGAAAAAAAAATTCAGAGGGAAAAAAAATTCCAGATTCATAGAGAATTGAAAGGGTTACAGTTTCTTTTCACTAACCGAGAGAAAGAAAAAAAAACTAAATCAATTCAGCTACAATTACCATCAATTTTGTATGTATGTTTTTAAAAGTCAATGGAAAAAAAAGTGGCAATGACTGCTTTACAAATTCAAAATGTTTCGGAATTGATTTTCAATCTGTCTGTCTTTCTGTGTTGTGTGTGTGTGTGTGTATGTTTTTTCTGAACAACAATTTGTTCAAATGCAAAAAAAATAAACGAAATAAAGAAAAACAACGAAAAAAAAATAAATCGAAAAACCTTGAATAAATTATCCTGAGCATGTGTGTGTGTGTGCGGGTGTGTGTATGTTTGGTGTTCCAATAATTATGGAACCCATTATTTACAAAATCAAAAATCAAAGAATGAATAAATGAATGGATCAAGAGATTCATTCTCAGCATTTTTTTCAGGATCAAAAGAGAGAAAAAAAAATTTCCAATAAATTGATAGCTGAAACATTAAGCTGCACACACACACACACACACATCAATAACAATTTCAAATCAACCAAAAAAGACAAATAAAAAGTGTCAATATGAATTTACGAATTGATGAGGCCTAATTTTCAAAAACAGTTTAAGCATGCAAATAAAAAAATTTTTTTTTTGAAAAATATATTCCACTCACGTTATCCTTTGTATTGATCATGGTGGGAAAATTTTCAGCCAAATGACCGATTAAATCTACATGGCCATTAATAACGGCCAAATGAAATGGTGTGAATGAATTTTGATCTCTAGTACGGGCAAATTGTGGATTTTTCGTTAGAATTTCCATTGCCATTTCAATTTCACCATTTATAATGGATGAATGTAGTTCATGAATACGTTCCATTGATTGTGGTATAGATTTAAGAAATTTTCTTGCATCTTCATCGAACGATGTTCGTCCAATCAATTCACCACCATAACCATCCAATAATAATTCTTCCAATTGATTAACATTACCCGAATGTAATGCATTATTGATCTTTTCACGTATTGCAGGCTGTATAATATGTCTACGTTGTTGTTGTTGTTGTAATTTTGTTTCTCTATATATAAAAAAAAATAAAGTTTAAAAATCTTTTTTTTTCAAAAAAAAAAAAAAAAAACGAAGACAAAAATATTACCCATAAAATTTTGAATGATAATGTAGATTGGATGTTGATGAAGAATTTGCCGTTAATTTGTTTACACCGATATTATTCTTACCAGTTGGTCGTAATGTTTCATTCGGAATGGATAGAAAATGTACACGATAATAATCGGGTGTTTTTCCTTGCTATATATCATCATCATCATCATCATCATCAGCGGGATATTAGGACAAAAAAAAAGTAAAAGAAAACAGAAAATGTGAAAATTTGAAAACAGAAAGCCAGAGAGAGAGAGAGAGAGAGAAAACAAAATGATAAGTTTTCCGTTTCTCATATATATCCTTACAATGAAAGAAATTATTTTAGCATCAAAAAAAAACTTTCATTTCAAATTAAAACATTCTCTCTCTCTCTCTTTTTGGTCATTATTAAAGTTTTTTTTTTGATCATAATACTGCTAATTTTTTTCCATTTTACTTTCAAGTCAAGAAAACAAGAAAAAACAACAACGGAAAAATATTTTTGTCTGTTTGTTTGTTGGTTGGTTAACATTTATACACACACACACACAAGAGAATCTCACTGATTCATTTTTGCTATTTATCCACCTATACCATACACACACACACACACACACACATACATTGATTCGTTTTTTTCGTGCTTAAAATACACTAAGCTCAAGAGAAATGGAATCAAATTTAATGACAATATTTTTTTTTGTTTTCTAGAAAAAGAAATCCATAGAAAAGGAAACCATTAACGGGTTTGTGTGTGTGTGTGTGTGTGTTGGTTCCAATATTATGTATCCTTTTATTACAACAATTACGAATAGAGTAACAAAAAAAAAGAAGAAAAAAAACGATAATCGTTTTTTCTTTTGTTTTTTAATAGAATATATAGACTGCATTTTACTGAATGATAACAACAACAACAACAAAAAATTCGTTTACTGCATCCAAAAAAAAAATCATAAACAAAAAGATAATTGGATTTAATTAACTTTTTGGTTTGATTTTTTTTTCGTTGTTGTTGTTGTTGTCTTTGTCGAAAAAAATTAATATATAAATTCATCAACATCAACATCAACACACATGCACATCATGCTTGATGTTGTGACATCTTTTTCATGCAAATCCTTTTTGTACATCTTTTGTGTGTGTATGGATTCTATTATTTGATCAATCAATCGGGTGTAGAATTTTAGCTTGAAAAAAAATTGAAAAGAAAGAATATTTTAGCATATAGTTACCGAATCTCTGACACGTGAATCAGCACCAGCTTTGATCAACATTTTATAAATTTTATTTCCATTACGATTTGTTGTCGCTGTTGAATAATGTAATGCTGTACGTCCTTCACGATCTTTTGCATTCACTGTTTCAGGAAATTTATCCAATATATATTGTACCATTTCTAAATGACCCATAATGGTTGCTTTATGCAATGGTGTCATGCCTAAATGATCTTTCGACAGGATATAATCACGTTTCTTTTTAATACCTTCTTGTAAAACGGTTAGATCGCCCATTGAAACAGCTTGATGTATGTTTTGTATTTTATTCATTATAATCGGTACTGTTTCTTCAATATAATTCTTGGTCATAAACAAATCATCATTGGATTTTTGTTTCGTTAATAATAATGTCGATGCTTTTTGCCGTAAACGTTCACCATGTCCTTCCAATACAACACCTTCCAACATTTGTATATTATTTTCTTCAATCCATTTTTTTAAATTAGCTGAATTGATTTCCATTTCTATAAATATCGTAATGCAAATGAAAAATGAGAAATACAAGAATATAATAAATCAAAGTTAATGACCAAAAAAAAAAAAACTCACTTTGTGTTTGGCGATGATTGTCATTATTATTATTATTGATCCCATTTGAATGTTGTTGTTGCTGCTGCTGTTGCTTATTATTGATAAGGCCACTGTTAGTAGCCATTTGATGGCCATTGGTTTCACCACTGGCGGCCACTACTGTTTTTGTTGTATCATCCATATCTAATAATATATAATGTGGGTGGAATTTCGGCAGAGGAGAATGGAAAACAAAAAATAAAGAATTAATGATCAATCATCATCAATTAAAATGAACAAAATAAAAATCTTTTTTTTATATATAAACGAAACAAACAGGAAAATAAAATATAAATTCACTGACCATTCATAATAATTTGATCGTCGTTGTCGACGTCAACGTTGTTGTTGTCAAAATTTTCGTTATTATTGTCAATGTTTATCGATTGATAACGATTCCAATTAGGTGATAAACTTCGTTCTTTTCCTAAAAAAAAGAAGTGATTAATAAAGTTATGATTTTTTTCTCAACAGAATAGATTGGATTTTAGATAAAATTCATCGATCTTTTTTTCTTTGCTGTTTATATTTACAACATTTTTCATCATATTTCCGTTTCTACATGTGTGTGTGTGTTGTTGTTGTTGTTGTTGAAAATTTTTTCTCCTATAGATTCTACACAAAAATACAATGACCTACACGCCCACGCCCACGCATACACACACACACACACAAATGGTTGTCAATTGATCTCAATCAAATTCAAGAATTTAATATTAAACATTCCAACAGTAAAAAGAATATAAGTTGTATCATAAGAAGCATCATCATCATTATCTAATATCATTATCATCCAAATACAAACACACAAGGCTCATGACAACAACAACAACAACAACAACTATTTAATGCTAAATGAAAACATTTAGTCAATGATAACAAAACGAATGATGATGATGATAATGTGAATAAAGTTGAATGAAATTAGTTTGTTTTATTTTTTTTTTGTTGTTGTTGAATTGACATTTTAGTAAAATGAAAAAAAAGAATTACCAAATCAAAGTAATCAGATTCTACATACACAAAAAAAATTTTCAAATTCCAATTGTAAAAAAAAGAATAATATTCCGATTCTCACTTCTTTTGTTGTTGTTGCTGTTGAATACAATTCACACTTTATTCTAATCATTATTTTGATTGAACTATATTGAACTATCTAGTGTTTTTTTTTCATTTATTCTTGCCTTGGCCTTTGAAAATCAAATTCTTCATCATTCTCACAATACACAATTCTCGATATAATGAATCCTAAAAATATATAGAATTCATGATTTTGTCATTCAAATAAAAAAAAAACAAAATTAACCTGACAAAAGCAGACAATATAATTGGCGCTACTAGAGTAAAGGGGATGAAAAATGAATGGAAACGGTGGTGGGGAAAAAATGAACTAATGCTATAATAAAATTTGTTATAAAACAGAAAAAAAATCTTCGACTTATAAACCCAAAATAAATAAATATATCAAAAAATAGATCTTTCCTATTACATTTTAAATTGAACAAACAAAACAAGACAAAACAAAAAAAACAGCGCTTCATTCAATTCTTTCATGTTTCGATTGCCATTGTTGTTGATGATAGAAATAGAATCTGATTCAAATACAAGAATATTCGAGGCTGTTGTTGTTGTTTTGAATAACATGTACAAATACTGAAATTGTAAGCGAATGTAAACCATCATCAGGGCAAAAAAAGGTATGTTCATGTTTCTTCTCCACACACACACACATGGAATTCAAAAAAACATTTTCTCAATCTTAATTTCTTCTTCTTCTTCATTTTCATTTTATTCATTTTTGATGTTTATTTTCATTCACAAATGATGGTTGTTTTGTTTTGTTTGATGATCACATCATGTAAGCGATTGACGTCTTTTTTCAGCTGTTTTTTTCAAAAAAAAAAAAAATTTTTAAATTGAAATTTATGACTCTTTTATAAAAATTCACTGAAAAAAATTTGAAAAGAAAGGTAAAAAAAACAAATCAAATCAATCACCATACTTTTTTTTCTACATAAGAAATGAAATTTTCCATTTCCCAATCTGGCCGATATATATATAAATGATATCTTTAGGCGTTTTTTGATTTTGAACAAATTTTTTATTTCTTTACTCTTCATTCGTTTTTACAGCCACATCATATCATCATTTGTCATTCATATGAAGAGATTCAGAGAAAACAAAAATGATAATTCAAAACTTTTGAATATTCCAAAATCTCATTTTGTAGTGTATTATTATGGTGCTGGAAAAGTTTTTTTTTGTTTCGTTGTCTGATTATCATTACACACACACACACGATATATATAGCTAATTTAAATTATAAACTTTTGCCAAAAAGCCGAAATAAATTCAAACTTTTTTTTGATAGTTTGTAAAAGTGGAAAAATATGAATAAATCTTTTTCTCTTTTGATTAGAAAAATTTTCTATTTTTACAGTGACTGTAAAAATAATGAATATATACATTCATCATCATACAGCTGATAATGATGATAAAAAATTTGATAATAATTGAATTATATCGAATGATGATGATGATGGAAAAAAGTTGGCTAAATTATGATAATGAAACAACAACAATAATTTTCACAGTGAAGCCAGCATTTTTTTTTAAATGAAAATAAACAAACGGCAAGCTCGAAAAATTTTAAAATTTGTCACGAAATGAAAAATTTTCGAAATTGAATGGCAAAAAAAAACAGACAAACACGACAAACAAACAGATGGTGACAATCGGAAAAAAACAATTATAAAATAAATGAAATTGAATACAAGTGAAGAAGAATAATATTTACTCACGTTTCAATGATGATGATGATGATGATGGTAATGATAATAATGGTGTTGGCGATAATGATGATTTCAGTAACTTAATCTTATTAGCCAAATTAATTGTATGATTAGCATTTAAACGTTTAGAACGTTTACGTATCAGGGGTATGTTGATTTGTTCAGGTGAACGTAGATAAAAATCGGCTGTACGATTTTTCTATTGCATTTTTTTTTTTTTTTTTTAGTTTCAGTTTCGTTATTAAGTTAATTTGTGGTGAGAAAATAGAAACAGACAAATAGAAATCATTCGTAAAAAATGTTACAAGAAAAAAAAAGTTTGAAGAAAAATGAAACAAAAAAAAAAAAAAAAACATTAAAAGAAAAAAAACTTTTAAAAATGGATTCATTCGTTCATTCATTTTGATACAGGAAGATTAAATGAAACAACCAAATTACACTCTCTCTCTCTCTTTCTTTCTTTCTTCCTGGATAAATACTATGTACCAAAAACTTTTGTTGTTGTTGTTGTTGTTGGTACATAAAAAAAAGATACATTAATTCATTTAACACTGGAACAAAAGCACATGCTACATGCCTATTGGCTATTGGCAAATAGAATTTTTTTTCCAATACTATTTTTCTATGTACAAATGAAGTGAAATCAAAAAAAAAATCATGCTAACAAATCCAAACCTGATCAAGTATTATTGATGATTTTGGTCCATATTTTAATAACATATAATAAATAGAATGATCATCATCATTATCAGCTGTTAAACCGGCTGCATAATGTAATGGTGTGCGTTTTTCCTATGTATATATTAGAAAATAGAAACAAAAACAAAACATTATTTTCCATTTCATTTTCATAAGGAACGCCAAGAAGAAAAAAAAAGAAAAGAAAAGAAAAAAAAACACTCACATTATCTCCAAGATAAAGTATATTTGGACCAAAATTTAATACAATAAATTTAGCTAAATCAAAATGGCCATATAATACGGCCTTATGTAATGGTGTTGCACCCAATTGATCACGTGAACAGATTAATGAATAACGATCCAATAATAATTGAAATTCTCTAACATTACCACGTGTAGCAGCTTTATGTAATTGATCAATTTGATCCTTTTGATTGATTATTGATTTACACGCAGGAACAATGAAAAAAAATGGAGACAGAAACGAAAAAAACTTTTTCAACAAATTTCTTTTCTTTCATATAAAATCACTACTAACCAAATAGTTGGGTAAATTATCAAGAAATTCTTGAACTAATGGTGCAGAAATGGCGTGTTCACCCAATAATTTATCACCATAACCTTGTAATACTAATTCTTCAAGTTCACTTAAATTTCCTTGTCTAATTATTTCTTTAACATTTATCATACGATTCATTGATGAATGAAAAAATGTTGTCGATGGTGATGATTTTTTTGTTGGCGATGATACTAGTGATGATGATGATGATGATAAATCTGTTGTCCATTTATTTGGTGATTTATTATTCCGATGATGATCATCGTTTGATTGTTGTCGATATTGAAATGATTGTGAATCGATCGATGATGGTGATAAATGTTGACCATAACCATTACCACTGTAACCGATATTTTGATAATGATGATGATTTTCAACTATTTTAGATTTCGAATTTTCAGTATACAAAGAAAAAACAAATGAAATGCAAGAAAAAAAAACAAAACAACATTGGATAAGGTTATCAATCAATCAATACATTTTAATATATTGTATGTAAATTCGTAAATTTCGTAACAAAGGGACAATAACCGACAAACAAACAAACGACACTAACAATAACAATAACACCACAGAGACAACCCACCATTTTATTCTGTATGTGTGCAAAAATAACCTTTAAAAGAAATTTTAAAATTTATTCTGAACAAGAATTTATAATAGAATCAACTATTGTTGTTGTTGTTGTTGTGGGTTGTGGGTTGTTATTGTTGAATGAATAAATATTTATGAGATGAGATAATTTGAATGACAAGAGAAAATCATTCAAGAGAAAAAGAAGAAGGCGAAAAATAGAAAATCCATCACAACCCTTTCATTTATTTTTTTTCTGCACTATACTCTAAAATTGGTGATGTGATCATCATCAACAACAACAACAACAACAACCGAAAAAAACCATTCCAAAAATAACATGAGATTTGCATTTACCAAGAAAATTTATATTTTCATTTTGAATGATATTTTGAAATGAAAGGAAATGAAATCCTGAATATCCACAATCTCTATGTGTGTGTGTGTGTGTGTCTATATTTTCTCCAATGTATGATGAATATTCAAGTATAAATAACATCAATGATGAATGAATGAAAATCGAATATTTTCTGCGAAAAAAAATATACAAAATCGATCAAAGACAATTTAGGACAAAAACAAAATGATATGATGAATATCAAATCAACAGAATTGAAAATATTCAGCCGTGAGATCCGAAAAACACAAAAAAAAACGAGAAAATTTTTTTCAGAAAATGTCATCATTATATATGAATGGCTCTTTCATATTTTTTTTTCTGCCTTCACTTGATTATTATTATTATCATCATCATCATCATTATAGATTGTTTAGTACAAAAAAGATGATGAAAACGACAAACAAACAAACACGAAAATTCATATCTTATCCACTATTGTATTTTGTATTTTAATATTAATAAAAAAAAACTTTTTATTTTTTCTCTTGGATTTTACCATATGATAATGATAGCTTTCATTCTCTGCATGTGTATATACTGGGTGTGTGTGTGTATTTATTTGTTGTTGTTGTTGTTTTTTTTTCGCTAGAAAAATTCCATTGAATTCAATGACGAAAAAGAGAGAAAAAAACACATTAATGTTAGACAACAACAAAAAACAACGTAATAGACGATTATCATCATCATGAAAAAAAGAATCCATGTTGTTGTTGTTGTTAAAGTTGTTAAAGTCAGTTATTTTCATTCATTGCTAACTATTATTTCATTATTCGTTGTCGTCATTGAAAATATGACAACGATTATAGCGGTGATGATGATGATGATGACCTAAATAATGAATATTATGAAGAAGCAAAAAAAAAAAAAAAAAGAACAATAACCACACCAGTAAGATAACGTGTGTGTGTGTGTGTGTGTATTCATTGTAAGAAATTCATAAAAATGATGATTTTTTTTTCTTCAAAGGGGCTCATCATAAATAAACTAAATGAAAAGTAAAAGTAAAGCTTTGAAAGGAAACACACATACAGACACACACACACACACACACAAACAAAACATAGTCATAGGGATAAGATTCTATGCATGCAAGTGTGTGTGTGTGTGTATATGAAAATTGAAGAATAAGCCAAACACGAAGTGTGTGTGTGTTTTTTTTTTTTTTTTTTGATGATGATGAACATGAAGTAGAAAAAAAAATTTCAATTTCCTAAACCTCTTTTCTTGATGAAGAAGAAGAAAAAAAGTAGAGTTCTTATCATCTGATAATGATACACTTATGGCTTCTTTCGTTTCCATGTAATAATATCGTCGGTGTTTTTCTTTTGTTTTACTTGAAGTGATGAACAGAAAAAAAAATTCTAATCATTTTTTTGACTCGAAACAAAACAAAACAAAAAGAATTTGTTTACAATGTCATTTCAATGACAGAATATTTGCCAAATCATTTGAATTGGAAAAGGAAATTCTGGTTATTCTGGAAATAAAACCGATAAACAAAGCATTGAATTTGAATTTGAATTGCTTTAAAAAGAAAAAAGTTTTGAAAAAATGATGATATTCAATTAATAATGATGAAAAAAATAAGTCAACAACAAAAACAATCATCATCAATATCATAATTGCTAATACACGTACAATATATGAATATAATGAGCCTTAATTAGTAGTAAAAGGCAACCATAATTAAAATCGGTAATGTATGTTATGTATATTATTATGATTATTATTCCACAGTGTAATTCAGATTTGAGTGAGAGTGAAATAAATATACAGACAGACAACAAGATTTTTTTTTTTTGAAGAATTGAAAAAGAAGAAGAAAAAAAAACATTGGGTGTGATTTACATAATTTTTTTTTGCGCAATATAATCATAAACATCATTCTTGAAGTAAATAATAAAAAAAAATAATGAGATACAAATCTCCTATGTATTTGTGCGTGTGTGTATGTGTAATAGTAGCTCGGTTATTATGTCATTTGTTTACATACACGCATTCATTCATTCATTCATTCATTTTTTTCGTTTTGAGTACATTTAATGATGAAATGTGATCGAATATATAGATTCTCAAGGTCAATTCGGGTTCAAATTTCAATAATTTGAACTCTGAAAATAATGAAACCAAAAAAAAAAAAAAAAAAAAAAAAAAAAGAACAAAACCCACCATTAACTTGATAGATAATTCAATAAAGTCGTATATCATTCATCACCCACAGACACACAAACATTAACCCTAAAGCCATAACAGTCGTCGTCATTGTAGAAGATCACACATTTTCATTCGTTCATTTTTTTCAATTCTTTCTTGGAAAAAAAAAATTTTTCTTTTTGTTCAAAAATGTTTTGATGATAAACTGCCAATTCAATGACTCAAGGCATCATGGAAACTAAAAAAAAAACAAAGGAGAGAAATGAAATTTGTTTTTCAACAAAAATTTCATTCGAAAATAAATAAATGATGATCATCATCATTGCCAAAAAAAAGAAATGAACAATAATTTTGCATGCATGCAGAAACAATTTGCCCATCCAATCAATGAAGAATACAGAAAAAAAACTTTTTAATTGTAAAAAAAATAATTTCCAAAATTTTGTTCAATTCAATGGAATTTGGAAAATGAAAAAGAAAAATTCTTCGATATCAAATGGAGAGATATTATCATATTCAAATGAATAATAATATGACGAATTCCATTCTTTTCATTTTTCAGTCCAAATTTTGGAAAAAAAATATTTGAAAAACACATACACACACAGAATATTGCGAGGCAAAACTAGCGACAACAAGCAAATTTTCAAATCATCATCATCATATTTTATGCTTCATAATTTCTTCATCAAAATTTCAATGTAAATAATAAAGTAACTTTTCGAGAATTTTCTATCATCATTCAAAACAACAACACACACACACACACGCACACAAACTCATTAAAAACATTTTGAGTATTTGAATGAGAAAAATTCATTGATGATTCTGGTAAAAATAAAAAATTTTTTTTTGTCAATTTTTTTAGTCAACCAGTGACAACATTGTCAAAAGAAGACCAAGAAGAATTCGATTCATTATGTAAAAAAAAGAATTTCAAATTCAAGAGGGACAAAAAAGACAAATTTGGCAAAAAAAAAATTCCATGGAAAACAAGAAAATTGATAAAAAAAAAAAAAAAAAAATTTCCTTCATTCGGTCATCATCAGAGAAACAAATTATATTATTTATTTTAATCAGCTCAGTTGAATTTATGAAAATGTAGAACGGAAAAAAAAGATGAAAAAAATATCGGCAAAGTAAATTACAGGAAAAAAGTTTTTTTTCCAATTCTCAAAACGATTCTTCATACAGAATAATTTGCCGGTTTCAAATCTATCAGCATCCATGTATGTGTGTGTGTGTGTGTGTGTGTATGTGTGTGGTATCAAATTGAATAATTTACATTGGAGTTTTTTTTTCTTGCTGATAATTAATGGAAATGAAAACTTCCATTAATTCATATGGGAATTCAGATTCCCCCTCATTCATTCATTTATTCATTCATATTGGTATCAAATTACTCATCTCTATCCATTAATTATATACAATCTTCAATACTAATTTTTAAATAGAATAAAAATTTAGAATCGAATTGCAAGTTAATAATAATCCATTAGTTCATTCAATCAACATAATATGTTCAGCGTTTGTATGTGTGTGTTATAATCTCAAGTGAATTTCAAAAAAAAAGTTTTCCAACGAAAAAATAATAATCAACGATTGGAAAAAAAGTTTGAATATTAAATCAAAAAAAAAAAAAAAAAAAAAAAAAAAAAATAGCAAGAATATTCTTTTCTTTTATTTTTCCAAATCGTTAACCTATCATCCACTAAACAATTTGTGCTTGTGTGTGTGTTTTGGATCAAATTTTTGATAAAAATTGAAAGGAAAAAAAATTCTACTTACGTATAGGAAGGCTTGTTGTTTGTTTTCGTTGTTGTTGTTGTTGCTGCTGTTGTTGTTGTTTATCCGTTGCTGATTTCAATGTTGGCTGTTTGTTTGTATTGAAAGAACAATCATAATTGTTGTAGTTGTTATTATTATTATGGATAAAAATTTTTAAATTTGTATTACTAACACTAAATGTAGTGGGTATTTGTAATGATGATCTGGATCTATCATATGAATGTTTATTAATATTTGATGTAGGCGTTGGTGATGATGAAATTTGTAAATTCGTATCAATCACAACATTTTGATCATCAACATAATCATTAATTTCAATTGATGCCGATATATTTGATGATGATAATGTTTTTTTCGATTGATTACGATTTGATCGTTGTTGTTGTTGTTGTTGTTGTGGTTGTTGTTTTAGTGGCTGTTGTTGTTGTAATGGTGAACAAACGTTCTGTTGTTGATGATTATTATTAATGTTTGTCGGTGATTGTTGTATATAATCATCCGATTGTAAATAATCTTCTGGTCGTCTTAGATACTGGAACAGAAAAAAAGAGTTCAAAATAAAGCAATAATCAGATTCGAAAATCAATCAAAAATATTCATTTCACACACACACAGACACACACATATACACCAAACACCGGCACACACACACACACACACACAAACCCCGGCAAATATAAAAATGCAGACAGATATTTGTCTGACTGACTGAATAAATGTCAAAAAAAAAACTTTATTGATGGATCATAAATTATGGGGAATGAAACGAAAAAAAAATGAAATAAAATTGCATATGAAATTCTGAAACCAGGGGAAACAACAAAGGCATACAAAACAACAACAACAACAAAACACACACTTGCATACACACATGCACAAATATACTAAGAATAATTATAAAAGAAAAAAGTCATTCAAAATCAGGTGAAAAAAAGGTAGCGGTGTTGTTGTTGCGCTATGGGGGGTGGGTGGCTGGCAGCGGAAATAATCATCATCGGATATTATGGATAAAGAGAAAAAGAAATCGAATTAATCAAGCCAGAAAGGCAAAAAAAATCGTGATAAAGAAACGGAAATGAAAAGTGAAAAGTTTAACAAAATTGTGTGTGTGTGTTTAGAAACCAACAACGAAAGGAAAAAAAACAATAAGGTATATATTTACTGCTATAATGATAAAGAAAGAAAACAATGATTTCAAATGAAAGAAAAAAAAACAAAAAAGAACTCAAGAAAACAGAATAGCTATTTCTGTTGCCATAACAATTCATCACAACATTAAATGTGTCTGTCAAAGTGTGTTGAAACACTATCACAAAGATTTTCAATGACGTGTATGTGTGTGTGTGTGTGTTTTCATCATTATGGATCGAATATTTTTTTTGAAATGCATTACAGTGAAGCAAACTTTTTTTTCATTTTTGTTGTTTTAATCTGGTGGGGGTAAAAATAATATAGGACCACTGTTAATTGCAGCGGTAGCCAAAAAAAAAAGGAGAGAAATATGAAATGGCAGTAAACATGGCAGTCATTTGTTTTTGTTTCGTATATGGTAATAAAACCATTTTGATTTTGAAAAATAAAAAGAAAAACAAATCAATAATAAAAAAAACCCAATAATATGTTAATGATACACATGCATGAAACTTTTGGACGAGCAAAAAATAAATAAATAAACATGCAAATTACTGTCGCTGGACCAAACACATACACACACACACACATCCAACTAAAACCAGAAAATGATTCCAAAATCTAAATATAGAAAATAAAATGTCGGTATCGATTCCGTCCGTACGCTGAAACTTGAATAACACCGGGTTTGTTTATCAATAAAATTTTTTTTTTTTTTTTGCAAGTTTGTGGTTGGATAAAATCCACTTTCTCTCACTTTTTTTTTCGATAATTCTGGTGTTTTTTTTGTGGCTGTTCACACATTCAATGTTCATCATCACAGTCACAAGAATTGGATTTTATAACTATACAACCAAGAAAAAAAAATAGATAAAATGCAACGAAAAAAATGAAATGAAATGATTTTCACGTGCGTCAATAAAATGAGGAGTGAAACAAATTCCTGTAGAAAAGTAGTAAATTGCCACCTAAAACCTAAAAACTATTCGATTCGTTTTTATGTAGTAGGTAAACGAGATTATTCATCATCATCATGCATTTTTGGCAAAATAGAGAATATTGGTGTGAACATTGTACAATTGACGTAAAACGTAAACATTTACGTTTTTTTGTGTGTGTGTGTCTCTTCCACAACATTAAATCCAAATATGAAAATCTTTTTTAAAAAATTTAAACAAACAACTAGAATTAAACATACATACCATATCGGTGACGGAGGTTTTTGCACCTAAATCCACTAATCGACAATACATACAACCTGAATCGGGTAATAATGCTGCCAAATGCAGTGGTGTACGTCCTTGCTAATCATATCATATCGGTTGATTGGTTGTTTGTTTTGATTTTTTTTTTTTTTTTTGGTAAAAAATAAAATCAAAATCCGAGAGAGAGAGAGATAAAAGTAAAAAGAAAAAAATTAAATTTTTTATATATCAGATTTAAAAGCACAAAAAAAAATTTCAATAAAGTGCGCGTTGTGTGTGTTTGTGCGTGTCTGTGCATAAATGAATTCGGGAAAAAAAATTCATCATGTTTTCTGGCCAAATATTTTGATGAAAATCATGGCTAGCTTGTCTCATGTACAGTGCGGCTCCAAAGATAATGAGATTTATTTTTTTTTTTTTTTGACAAAATTCACTGACTACATGAGACTTTAGGGTAATATTACGGTTTTGACCCATATTAAATCAATGAATCCTACATACATATATATAATATATAAAAATTAATGAGAAAAAAAAACCAAGCAACGACGGGTATAACCTTCAAATTTTCTCTCTCTCTTACTCGGTTTTAGTTCCAGGAACGAATGTGTATTGTGTAACCAAAGTAACATACAGATATATAATCCGGTTTATTTTATGGGGGTGGCGAATGTTTTTTTTTTTCATTAGTTTTGGTTTGGTTTATTTTCTACTCATTTAGCTCATACACACACACACACACACACAAACACATTTGGATTTAATCCATAAATAAAAATGCGGTCATTCTGTTATTGTTTGGTAGTATGGTGTTTGCTTGGATTAAATGAATAGAAAAAAAAAATTTCCAGAATGTGTCATTCAATGTGTCTGTTATTTTTTTTTCTTTCTAAAGAATTTTTTTTTTATTTTCGTTCCACTCATCAAACCATAACCATGATGGCTGTCGTGTAGTTTTGTTTTCATTAGGAAATTTTTTTTTTCGTTTCAAATCATTTTGGCAGCAAAAAAAAAAAACACAAATATAACACCACGACCAATGTAATGAAAGTATTTTACTTTTTTTTTGTTGAAGAATTAATCTCTCTCTCTCTCCTGAAACGGGTAGATACAAAAGATAGAATAAAATGAAATGAAATGAAAAAAAAAATTAAAATAAAAATCCTAATGGGAAAAAGGAAATGGTCCAGATTGGATCAAAATAATCTCTATATGCATCTCTCTCTATTCAGTCATTTATGGACAAAAGGTGGCCATTTTAAATGACCATAATTTAAACACAGACATAGAGTGTATAAAACTTTTTTTTTCTTGTGTAAATTAAATTTTTGTTTTTTTTCATTAAAACTTACATAATCACATGCATCCAATGCAATTGGTAATGATTTAACAATCAATTGAACAACATCATAACGTTGTTGTAGTATGGCACGATGTAATGGCGTAACACCAAAATGATCACGGCTAAAAAATAATTCCGGTTGATTAGCCATAAACCATTCGATTTGTTTGATTGATTCATCATCATCATCATCGACGGTTTGTATGGCGTTATTTAATGATGTAATTTTTTTCTGTGAATAAGATAAAAAAAAACAACGAATAAAATATTTTTGGGGTCAAATCAATTTTTTCTTGGAAAAGAAATGTTGAAATATTTTCTTCTATCACAATCAAATGTAGATTTAATATCATTTCTTATTCATTGTTTTCGTTGGAATTTTCTCGATCAAAATATCACTCCCACGCGCTCCAAAAGAATCAAATTACATCATGTATGTGTGTGTGTGTGTGTGAAACAGGAAAATTAATAAACGAACAAATAATGAAAATAATTAAAGGTAAAGGTTGACAAAAAACGGAAATATAAATTTCATTCATATGTATGTATGTGTGTGTGTGTGTTCAACCAAAAGATTTTTTTTCCTCTCTAATACTATCAATAACGAGTTAATTATTTCTATTCTTCTTTTCCATTTTCATTCATGTACATTTGTGCTTCAGAACATTCATGGGACATGAGAAAAACATTGAAAAAGCTCAATATTCACTAATATAATGATGATCTAATGTAGATAATGTTGTAGAATTCTTTGCAGTTGTTTACTACATCATTAGATCATAAGATAAACACACACACACACAGAAACAGAATTTTGGATTCTAATATCATTTTCAATATATTTACATTGAAATGTGACAAAATCATTTCGTACTACTACTACTACTACTACTGTTACTTGAACAAACAAACAAACAATCAAATTGAAAATGAAAATTTGATTAATTTAGTTGTAGAAATAGAAAAAAAATTTACATTTTTTTTCGTCTCATTTTTCACGACAATGATTCCAAAGATTCCACTTAACAACACACATTGCCATTCAAATTCTATTTCTGCAGAATATTTCCTATCCACTAGAATCTGGTAACTAAATAGATATAGAGAGCATCTGTATTTCGAAAGAATTGTTCGTATTATAACAAAAAAAAAATAAAATAAAATAAAACTAAACGGAAATGATGATGACAAATGCTCTCTGTCTGTCTGTCTGTGTGTGTGAATGTTGTACACACAAAGCACATTTGAATGTGGCTAGAAAAAAAAATTCTTGTCTTTGAAATTTCTATATTACATCCACACACACACACTGTCTGGACATGAAAATAAATAAGTGATAATAATAAACGTCGAATAATTCGTCATTTTGTTCATTCATATTATTAGAAACAAGTTTTTTCTCTTCCCCTCCAAACAGTTTTTCTACAGAATTTGTTCAGGCAATTCTGAAAGAATAATAAAAGAATGTTTCCATGCTAATAGCAGACACACACACACACACACAATTGAACAACAACAACAACAACAACAAGACACACAGACAAAAAAGGGGACAAAAGAAAAGCAAGATATCAAATGATGATAAGAGAATGATATTTTTTTCTAATGAAAAGAAAGAATTTTTGGAAAGAACAAGAAAAAATGAGAATACATGCCTGTATCGATGGTATTGATTCAATGAAACGTGATACATTTAATGATGCAACAATATTAGCATTACGCCATGAATATATTTGATCACCATATGAATCTAGTACAAATTTTTTTAATTGTACAATATTTTCCGTTATAATACAATCATAAATCTGTTCATATGTTGGTTTGATAGCGATTGGTGTAAATTGAAACATTTTCATTGTACGATTCAAATGATTTATCATTTGTGTTGATGATCGTTTCACAGCGTTATCATTATCATTGCCATTATTATTATTCATTTCATTCAGTTTTGTATGTTGATTATTTTTATCCGCCATTGTTGTTGTTAATAATGACAATGGTGGTGTCGGTACAACGATCGATGGTAAAGTGAAATTTTTCCTATCATTCAATGATTCAATACTTGTTCCACGTCCACTAGTTTTCGTTGATGATGATGATGATGTTGATGTTGATGACAATGATAATGGTGGTGATAGTTGTTGTGCAATAGGATTTTCAACTGAATAATGATCATATCCATTAAATGGTGGTGAATGATTCGTTACATTCATATCCGGTCAATTTAACAATATTCGAATTCTTTTTTTTTTCATTCACTCAAGTTGAATTGACCGACTGACGTTTTTAGTTAGTTTTCAGTAAACAACGACAACAACAACATATGATTTGATCTCCAATGAATTATAGTGCAGTTTAGTTTTACTGTTTTATTCAGGTTTTTGGATTTGATCCAGAATGACTAGAAACATTTATTATACCGAACATTAAATCAATGATGATGATGAGGATCATTCATTTTTCTGGGGATTTTGGCGGCAAATAATTATTGTTTCCCATTTTCAATTATTATTATTATCTCAATAATTAATAGACATTTAGAATGAAACAAAACAAAACAAAACAAAAATGAAAAAAGGAACGGTTCCATTTTTTTCCGTGGGATTGAAAATAAACAAAAGAACATTTTCACGTCATACATTGTATATGAATGGTGTCGTTACTCTTTGCTCATGTGTTACCTTTTTTTGTACAGAATCATTCATTCGAATTTTGATTCTAATTTCCAATTTTGGAAAATAATATTCTGATGAAATGAAATAACGACGACGACGACGGCGACAACAGCCACAACAATATTATGAAAAAAGGAAATTACAATTCCGGATTTTTTTTTCGTTTCGTTTCTGTGATAATTGTTGTTGTTGTTGTTGTTTTCGTTTTATTGGTTAGCCTGGATTTTATCGAAAAAAATGCCCATTTTCTATATCTTTGTGTTACCGTGGTTGCAATGGCAACAACAACGAAAACATTCGAATCTTATTGAAAACTTTGAATTATTATTGTTATTCGATTATTGTTCACAGGATAAGATTTTGGTTTGTATGTAATTATATGATTAATTTTTTCTATTTATTTTTTTTTGTTTTTTCCCAAAAAAAACAGGAAAAACGTTCATGCCACTAAGTTTCTAAATATATGTCACTTATCAAAAGGTCATTCCACAATAATAATGAATCAAATCAAATTATCATCATCATCATCATCATGATTTTCGTATTTTTGTCTTATGGTGTGGATAAATTGAAATCAAGTTGTTTATTAAATCAAAATGAAACAAACAAAAAAACATTGGCATTTATGGTTCGAATCCTTTTTTTTATTGGAAAAAACAACAACAACATCAACAAAAGAATTTCATTATATGGACAACACATCAAATGATGATGATGATGATGATGGCCACATATAAACATCATCTTAACATGAATAAATGATGGAATAATAATAATAATTTCTAATGTGCAAGCCGATCGAACGAAATTAAAAAAAAAAACAATGAAATTAATGAATGATCAAATTATTTTTTCCGCACCATGAATAATATGGCCATGAAAAATCCACCAAATGATATGAACGGAAAAAAGTACGCAAACAACATTCAATGTTGAATCCATAAAATTAATTACCGTATTTTTTTGTGCGAACCAGAAAAAAAACAAACGAACAACTGGCGAAAAAAATCAATAAATTTTTTTCGGATTTCATTCGTCGTCATTCATGAATGGAATGTGTGTGTGTGTGCGTTCAAAAAACAAAACAAAACAAATTCATAATCATTATTTCGATGGAAGCGAAGAAAAATTCTTTCAAACTTTGGTATGTTTTCTCCGTTTGAAATTGTTTTCTGTCCATTTTCATTGTTTATTCGTTTTTTTTCAATATTAATTTAGTAGTAGTAGTTGTGTCCAACTATTCATTCATTCATCACATCAATATCAAATACATATAGATTCGAAATTAAAATCAAACAAGAAGAAGAAAAAAAAAGATGATTTATAATTGGAATTTTTTTTTCTTCTCTCGATGATCAACATACACAAAGAAGAAGCAAAAAAGAAAAATCAATCAAAGATCATAAAGAAAAATGAAGAATGAAAAAAAAAGTTTCATGTCCGCCGGTAATAGAATAAAGCAAAGTTATTCAAGCAGAAAAATAACAACAACGGAAAAAAATGGAACCAAATCAAACATAATTGTATTTTTTTTTCTTTTCTTGTTTGTTTTGTTGTTTTCGATTGGAAATAGTCCAATTGATGATGATGACGATGATCCAATCCCCTATGAGTGAGATACATGCACACACATACACACACACACTGTAAGACAATGAAACAAATTCTTGAAAACAAATATTATATCACTGAACATCACTGAACTTTGGGTAATGGTGACAACAAACAACCCAAAAAAAAAACTTTTTATTTTTATTTACAGTAATTGTAAATGAGAAAAAACAACCATACTTGTGTGTTTTGTTTTCAGTTGAAGAATAAATTTGTAATAATGTTACATAACGATTCAAAATTCTATATTTTTCTCATTATGTAATCATCATCATGATGGAATGGCCTTGATGTTTGCTAGTACTAGTGGTGTTGGTGGTTGTTATTGTGTATGATGGCCAAAGCCGGTTACCTCGGTAATATATCCACGGTATTAATAAATAGTGGATCTCTCTCTCTTTATGCGTGTGTATGTGTATGTGTGTGGATCACCGAGGTAACTAATATTATGATTATTCCAATTCAGATATAATTTCGTGATGACCGAATTTTTTTTTCTCTTCTCATTTTGTCTATATATGAACAAAAAAAAAATTTCTATTTACACAGGTAAACTCTGATAAACAACTAAGCTGGAAACAAAACAAAACAAAAAACAAATTGTTTATGACTAGATAGATGGCTGGATTTGAACTGCAAAAAAAAAAAACAAAAAAAAAAAATCAACCAAATAACCGGATCAATCACGATACTGTCATGTTTTTCATTTCATGGCCACCATTTTTATATATGCACTGGTTTTTCGGAATTTATTATCATTTTCAAACAAACAAAAATGTAAATAATCAGTCATCATTAGAAGATAGAAAAGAAAAAACAGAATATTTTTTCATCTGATTCATTTCATTTATGAACTGTGATCCATTTGAATCGTTTTTTTTATTCTTTTCTATATTTATCTAATTTTTCTTGGAACTTCATCACTTCTTAAATCTATTGATGATGATGATGATGATGATGAGTAGTATTCGTAGCATTATTATTTTTTTTATCATCATAAAAAAATACGTAAATTTTTTTTCCATTCATTCATTCATTCATCCATCCATTCATCCATGAAATGAACGTGAATAGCAATCGAAATCGACAGGGCCAAACATATATATATAAAAATTTTGGGTGAAAAAAAAGATCTTTATTTCTATTTCTTTCTGGTTAGAGTTTGAAGAATCTCATTTTTTTTTCTCTCCATCTCTTTTTATTCTATTTGACAGCTTGTTACAGTTGGATTTTTTTTTAGTTTCGAATTTGAGTACTATTTTTTTTATCTTTTCACACTGTGTCTGTCATACATATACACATAGACATATACATTCAGTAGGAAAACCAAAAAGAATATTCTATTCCATCCAAACAATTTTCCATTCAAATTGAATGGTGTTTGGTGAACAAAAAAAAAAAAAAAAAAATTTCAATCTAAAGTCGATACACATTGATCGAATATGATATGTCTGTGTCTGTATGCGTATGAAATAAATGTTCGATTTTTTCTTCCGTATGTTTTTCTCGCCTTTATAAAACAAAACAAAAAAATACAGAAACAGTTTATTCATTATAAATCGATCTCATTGTGTGTGTGTGTGCGTGTAATAAGTTGCAAAATAAAAATAGAAAAATCGATTCTTTCAATAATATTCAAATGTCATCCATATATATAAAAATATACAAATGAAAAATGATTTCTATTATCATATTAGACATTAGATTCTAAAACAAAAAAAAAAGAAAAAAAAAATAGGGCCGGAAACACGTGTTTGCAGAATGAAGAGAAAAACAGCAAAAACAAATGATACCTTTGATTCAATTCAAGATTTTTATTCACATTATTATTGACAAAACAAAAAACAATGTAAAGTAATCCATTCAAAATGTTGATCACCATACTTGTGGTAGAATTGAATAATATGGATCAAATTATGATTAATTCTTGTCTTTCTCTCTCTTTTTCTGATTTTGTTGTGGTCTACTGTGTACAATTTTGGGCAAAAAAAATATCGACATTTGTAATGTTTTAGTACAAATACAATCTGTGTGTGTGTGTGTGTTGATATATACAATTGGTTTTCGTTAATAAAATACAACCAAAAACACACACACACACACCCAATGACACAATGTGAATGAAAAACAATCTCATTTCATTCATGTACGTTATATATATGTATGTATGTGACACTTTTAGTATGTTATCAATGAATTCGTGGTTATAGTGATGTTGGTGGTGGTGGTTATGTGCTGGTACTTGAAGTCTAATTTATCATCAAAGAAAAAGGAAAAAAAAACAAATGAAAAAACATTCAAAGTAAAACAGGCAAAAAAAAACAAAAGATAATGGAATAGTTAATGTTGTGTGTGTGTGTGTGTGAGTGTCACAGAAGTATTACAACAACAAAAAAATGGATCGAATGTAAAAGTGAAAGTGAAAGAGTATAACAAAAAAAAAAAAAAAAAAAAAAAGAAATCCGGACATCAGTCTTATGTATAACACATGAATGAGATGGAAAATAAAAACAATTCGACGACATGTAATCCTGCTGGCGCATTTTTTTCCTTTTCATTTTCATTTTCATTTTCATTCATTCATTCATTTTGTTTCAATTATTATTTCTCATTTCTGTCAATGGCACAATCTACAAAACGTTGTATTTGATTGTATTGTTTAGCCAATTTGAAAGTTGAATATTTCATCAGTCTTTAATGCTCAATCGATGATGAAATAATTCAGATATATAACGTCAATCATAATGAAATAATGATGACGATGAAAAATTTGATCAAAAATTTTATTTTTTTTCCAACGAATTTTTCAATGGCCAAATCATTAAATTTTTTTTTTTTTTTTTGGTAACTTTAAATTGGTCGTTTTTTTTTGTTCCAGACCATTTTAATAATTCAATGGGGGTCGGGGTATGCAGAAAAAAATGCAGATCAAGCCATTTGAATTACTTATTGAAAAAAAAACTGTCATGGGACAACAAAACAAAACAAAACAAAACAAAAACTTTGAATTTTTGAAAATTGGAATTTTTTTTTTACTCTCATTAACCAACGTAAAGACGGTGAACTAAAAAAAAAAAAAAATTCAAATTGTCTGAATGGAGCAAAAAAAAAGTGACCTAAATCATTTATTATGAATATAGAATCGGTGAATAAAAAGAAAAAAAAATGAAATGAAAGAAATTCAATTTAATTCGATTGATTGAATGTGGGAAATTCCTTTGCGTGTGTTGGTGTGTTTGCAAGAGAATAAAGAAAAAACCATGCGGAAATTTTTTTTTTTTTCAATTTAAATCCAAATATTTGATTTGAACATCGAATTTGAATTTTATTTGAAACGAAATCACTGTGTGTGTTCGAAGGTGTGTGTGTTCAATTGTATGCTGACTCGGAATTTTCGGTTGGAAACATGCTCGTTTCTCTCACCGACATTCTCGGTCGAAATAGGAAGAGGTGGCAATAGGCAGGAGCGTGCGCAGCCAGTTGACTGCTACACTTCCCGCGCAAGTATGAATGTCCATGTTATAAAAAAAAATTTTGTGTATGTTACAGAAATGTGGACATGAATCAGGATATTCAATGTGTGATGATGATGATTATGATGATTGAACTTTCCTGGGCCTTCCTCTCTTCCGTTTGATTATGGCTGGTTGAACATCTGGTTTGTTTGCACGTGCTGGGATAGGAAATTCTTCTGTGAGATTTTCGGCGAATTGGACTTTCTTAGCTGGTCTGCCTCTCTTCCTTGGTAAATCAATTTGATCATCCCGCTCAATGTAGGCAGGTTTGAGACGATGGAGGGCGACTGATTCTAAACCGTTTTGTGTTTCGATTTCATATGTGGAATCGCGACGATTGATGACTTTGAATGGACCTGTGTATGGTCGTTCTAAAGTTCGGCGATTTTCCTTCAGAAGAAACACGTATTCAGCTGTGGTTAGATCATCTGGAATGTAACAGCGTGAATCTCTGCTTGGTCTAGTTATTGCTGATTTTGCTGCAGCTACATGTTCCTTGAGCATACGGACGAACTCATGTGCCGGCAAGATATCATCGTTATTGGTAACTAGATCAGCTGGAATGGTGAGCTGTGATCCATAAACCAGTTCAGCTGAAGATGATTGCAAATCATCTTTGACTACGGTTCGAAGTCCGAGAAGGACCATGGGTAATATTTGTTCCCATTGTTGTCCTGTTGCCATGATTGAACTTTTTAATGTGCGATGAAAACGTTCAATCATTCCATTTGCACGTGGGTTGAATGCTGCCGTGCGAATATGTTTTGTGCCAATTAGTTTTGTCAACTCGTGGAACAGTTGAGATTCGAATTGCGTTCCTCGGTCGGTTGTAACAACGTCTGGTATTCCAAAGCGACTGATCCAGTGTGTCACGAATAGGTTGGCAACATTTTCGGCAGAAATGGATGACATCGGTATTGCTTCCGGCCATCTGGTGAAACGGTCGATGCATGTTAGTAAGTACCTGTTTCCAGAAATTGGTGATTGTGGTAATGGTCCAACAATATCGATGTTGATGTGTGAAAATCGAATTTTTGGAATATCGATTTGTTTGGGTGGAACAATGGTGTGTCTATGGATTTTAGACTTTTGACAATTTTGGCATGTTCGACACCATTGTTTGATATCTGCATTCATGGATTTCCAGAAATAGCGATCAGCTGCAATTTGTCGTGTTTTGTTGGCTGATTTATGATCGTGTCCATGGCATAAATGAAAGATTCTCTTATGGAGAGATGATGGTATGACTGGTCGGATTGGAGATTTGTCATCGACGTGTACCAAGATTAGTTGATCATCGATACGTTGTAGTTTGATACGTGGACCAAATTCTGTTCGGTATGATTCCATCTCTTCGAGTTGATTGTGTTGTTCATTTGCAATCATTTGTAATGATATTGGTTCTGTTGATGAAGATGATGGATCAGAAGATGTGATTGCTTCGATTTCTACTCTGCTGAGACAATCTGCGACTACATTATCAGTGCCAGATATGTGTCGTATGTCTGAGGTGAATTCGAGAATGTATGACATTAATCGCATTTGCATTGGCGATCTTTTGACATTTGTTCGAACTAATAGGGCATTGACCAATGGCTTGTGGTCAGTATATAATGTGAACTGTCTGCCTTCTATGAGATGTTCGAAGTGTTTGACACAATGATGAGCTGCACGAAGTTCTTTGTCAAATGGTGCTAGCTGAAATTCTTCAGGACGCAGTTTCTTACTGCAGAAACCAAGTGGTTCAACTTTGTTGTCACTGGTGATTTGTTCTAGGCATCCACCTATGGCATGATCAGATGCGTCGGCTTTGATAACTAGTTTAGCCTTTGGATCAATGAATGATAATGTAATTTGTTCACGAAGTGCGGCTTTGATGTCATTGAATGCCTTTAATCTTTCATTGGTCCACTCGAAATCAGTTTTCGACATAGAATGCAATGAAGACATAATTTTGGCTGCATGTGGTATGAATCGACGATAATAGTTGGCCATGCCGATAAATCGTTTGAGAGATTTCAATGAATCAGGTTGAGGAAATTCATCGATGGCTTTCAACTTATCGGGTGATATGCGGATACCATTTTTGTCTACAATGTGAGCCAGAAATTTCACTTCGGTTTGGAAAAACTTTGATTTTTCAATGTTGATGGTGAGTCCATATTCGTTCAACTTATTGAAAACCTTTTCCAAATGATTGATATGTTGTTGATCATTTTCGGATGCAATTAGTAAATCGTCCTGATAGCAATAGATGAAGTCAAGTTCACGAAAGACTTGATCGATGAATCGTTGGAATGTTGATGGAGCATTACGTAATCCGAATGGTAGTCGAATGTACTCGTATAAACCAACTGGTGTTGTTATTGCTGTTTTGAAACGATCTTCCTCACATACGGGGATCTGATGGAATGCTGATAATAGATCGATGGTTGAGAAGATCTTTGTATTACGAAGACTTTGCGAGAAATCTTCTATGTGCTTGATTGGATAGCGATCAGGAATGGTGATTCTGTTTAACATACGATAATCACCGCATAATCGTAGTTGACCGTTAGCTTTAGGAACGACAACTATTCGACTAGCGAATGATGACGATGACGTTTGTATGATTCCCGATTCTAGCATCTTGTTGAGTTCATCCTTTACAGCTTTTAGCTTGATTGGATCTAGACGTGTAGGATGAGCGAACACAGTTTCATTCTCATCTGTTAGACGGATGCTGTGTTTGACATTGTGTTTGACTTCCGGAGTTAATTTGGTTCTAGTGATCGAGGGGAATTTAGACAATAATTCTCTCACTCGTGGGTCAATATCTTGATTGATTGTTGATACTCCGTATATGTCTGTTGATTTAGTATATGCTTTGACTGTCCTTTGATTGTCAGGGTCAATTAGCAATTTGTTTTTGAGATCTGGAAGTAGATGGAAATGTGATAGAAAGTCTGCGCCTATGATTGGATATCCAGATTCAGCAATGATGAATGAATATGTGAAAGGTTGACCAAAACCAAGGTCTATGGTTATTCTTTCTAAACCATAAGCCGTAATTCGGGTACCATTGTGAGCGAATAATTGAAAATTGCAACGTTGTGACTTTTTGTTATTGTTGTTGAACACGTTCAGGTATTTTGATGATGTTGGCCATATTGATACATCTGAACCAGTGTCAATCAGAATATGTTTTCCGGATGATTTATCTACAATGAAAAGTCTGTGATGATTATTGAGAACGTTGTTGTACATTTGTGAGACAATTTTATTGACATATGAATTGAATGATAAGGAATTCCTATTGATGTGATTATGATTATGACTATGATTGTTGTGATTAATTGAATGATTTTGATTATTGTTATGACTGTTGTCTACATGATTATGATTGTGATTATTGTTATTGTTATTGTGTGAATGATGATCATCGTTTTGATTATTGATATTTGTATTTGATTGATTGATTTGAATGAATGGCGCTGATTATTGATTGCCTTTGATTAGGAACCGATCTAGGACTTCTAATCGGTTCGACTAGTTTGTTTGATTCGCTGCTGTTGTTGTTGATGATGAAGTTGCTGTTGTTGTTGTTGTGATGGATTTGGTGATTGACTACGACTAGGTGTGTTGGAACGTGGATTGTTGAATCGATTTGATTGATTGTTTGATTGGTTTGACCGATTGGATCGACTTAAGAATGTGCACGATTGCGGTCTGCCACATCTGTTTGCTCGATTACCGTATAAGAAATGGTTACGGCAGTATGGTCCATCATCTCGAAACGCTTGGCGCTTGCGGATGTTTCTGCTATTGGGGGTTGTTGTTGTTGGTACTTGCGGTTCGCGGACGTGAGATAGCAGAAACCTGATGATTGTTGGTGGTGGTACCATACTTTTCAAACAGTGAATCAGCCATATGAACGATACCTGCAATACTTTGTAACACTTGTGGATCATTGGGATTCTCAGTTAGTTGGCGTTCAATTGGAACGATGACGTGGTGAATCGATAATCCAATGTCCTTGGGTAGTAGCTTCTCCCAAAAAGCAAGAAGTTGTACGATTGTGAAAACGTTTTTACCCATGTTTAACAACCATGACCAGGCCACAGATGGTTTTTGATTCTCTAAGTCTTTGCGACTGAGGATTCGATCTCGACGAATTGTTTCGGAAAGTTCGTATTCACGAATGATCAATTCTTTTAGTGAGGCCAGTTTACCATCGGTGTAATCGGTGAGATCCAATTTATGTTTAAGATTATCACGTATGGTTTTCGGCAATTGAGATACAATTTTGAAAAATTGATCCTTTTCATCGTTAACGTGTGCCGCATTAAAACAAGCTGACACCGCTTCGAGCCATCCACGTGGATCTGTATCAATGAATGGGGGCATGTCGATATTGGATGCGGGTCGTGATCTGCGTTCGTTTCTCATGTCAACGACCATCGCTTGCAAGGTATCACGATCTCTTTTCATTTCAATCATCATCGAATGCATGGATTGAAGTAATGACGCAATTAGCGCTGGATCGACTTGGTTTGCCTGCTCGCCAGTTTCAGACATCAATGTGTCATTGGCATTGTCGTTGTTGTCCATCTTTGAAAAAAAAAACACTTTTTTATATAATTCGATGTAAGGACGGGTCACCAAAATATGTCGCAATGTCGACAGGTTATTGAATCGAATTTGAATTTTATTGGAAACGAAATCACTGTGTGTGTTCGAAGGTGTGTGTGTTCAATTGTATGCTGACTCGGAATTTTCGGTTGGAAACATGCTCGTTTCTCTCACCGACATTCTCGGTCGAAATAGGAAGAGGTGGCAATAGGCAGGAGCGTGCGCAGCCAGTTGACTGCTACACCCAAAACATTTTCTTTTCAAAGAAAAAAGTAATCACATTTAATGAACATTCATGAATTCTAAAATTATTCTGAATCACTACCAATGTTTGATAGATAATCACCTTAACCATTGACTTTTAATTTTCTTTCAAAGTTTTTTTTTCTTACAAGATTTTCTCGGTGCAGATCTGTTGAATCGATTTGATTAATTGTTGAAGATAAAATGTTTTTTTTCCACACAAAATGAACAATTTTCTATTCGAACCATAGATAAAATATACTGTGCAATAAAATATTTGCCAACACACAGAAAAAAAAACAGTCCATCATTGAAGTTTATTTTTTTTTTTTTTGGTATTTTCATTCAGATTCTCACCACTTTCGTTATCTTTATTCAAATTGATTTTTAATGGACAAGATTTTTTTTTCTTTTCATTCACTTTCACACTAATTCCATTCGGAAGAGGATTTTTGTTCTACATTTTCATTCTACATTCTAAAAAAATCAAATATGTGTTTTTATTGTCGCCAACATAAATAAATACCGATTCAAAAATTTTTTCAATTGAAAGCAATGAAAAATTCTCTTTTCGTCATTACACAACAACAACACAGAAATTCCTTAATCTACCAGAACAAAAGAAAAAAATGAAGATTTTCGCTGCTGTTGTTGTTGTTGTTGTTTGCTTTCATTGTTTTTTTATATTCTATTTCAAACAAATCTCTTGTGTTTTGTCATAATGATAATAATCTTTGTTTGCCAATGAAAGAATGGAAGAAAAAAAATTTTTTTTCAAGTAAAAAAGCATAACATTTCCATTAGAAATGGATGGAGAGAGAGAGAGAAAAATTGCATCGTCAAACAGAATTTTCGATATTAAAACTCAATATGCATGACAGATTCTTTTGAATTTTTTTTTTGAAATAACCTACTCTACCATTATTATTAATACCAAAGGTATTCAGCAATTTTTTTTTCTGAACTGAATTTTTCATTCTTTCATCCAATTTCTTCTTCTTCTTCAGTTTTTTTTCCGTTGGAATTTCGTCATTTTCACCATCGACCGCCTTTTTTTGTGATGCGATGAAAAGCGAGGTCAGCGTGTTACTTTGGATTTCAAATGAAAAACATCCACATCCATCCAATGATGAGAGTGATGTGAATTTTGTGGCTATTTAAAGGGAAAAAAAATTTTTTTTTCTTTCCACCATTTTTATCTAGATCAGAATTCCATTTTTTTCCATTGATGGTGATGAAAAATTCATTATCTCAAAATTTTTGTACAATGAATGAATTTGCAAGTTTTCATCACTTTTCAGTCATTGTTGTCGGATGAATGAATATATTTTTTTTTCTCAAAATGAAGAACCAAAAGCAAAAGATTCGAATTCCGTTTCCTATGTTACCTGTGGATTGGTCATCAAACTTAAAAACAAAAATATTCGACAACATTTATATTAATCACATCATCCAACACTCCATCATTTCATCATAATTCATCAATGGCTCCTTTGAAAGGCGGCTTCACCTTTAAATATAATGATCATCATCATCATCATCATCTGTAATTGAACAAATCAACTTTTTGTACGTGATGATGTGTGATTCAAGTGGTAGCTGCTAATGAATTTTTACTAATACTTACAAAGTCTCTTTTTTTTTTGTTTCACCTATAACATTTATAAGATGAACATTTTCGAAGACAAAAAAAACTGAATTTCCACACACACACTAACACATTGAAGGATAATAATTTAATTTATGAATAATGATGATGATGATGAAAAAGTAAGCAAAACAGAAAAAAAACACACAAACGACCTGAATGACAATGACAAACACAGGGAAAAAATCAAGCAAATTGTTCATGCATAATAATGAATAAAATGGTAGATGAAGGCAAATTGAAAAATTTGCGTATGGACACACACACGCAAAGACAAACACCAAAAACTATTTTTAGCTGTTTTTTTCTGTGTTTAGCAAACATAATTATGTCATAATGAATTAGATTCGGTTCTGTCACAAATTGTCGAAAATAAAAATGTCGAATACAAAATGATCGAAAATATTTGATCGAAAATAATAAAGTCGAAATGACAAAAATGTCGAACAGACAAAAATGTCGAAAATAAAAAAGTCGAAAATTGAAATGTCGAAATGGCTTGAGCCCTTATCCCTTAAAATTATCACTAACGAAAAAGACTCAAATATTATTTTTTCATTTTAATTCTGGATACACAGTGGCGACTTTTCCCTTATTTAATGCAGAGAACGTCAGTGTTGACTTTACTTATTATTGTCAAAGACAAGGAAATTTTCTGAGACAAAAGTGTAAAACATCGATGAACCGATTTATAGTATTTTAGACTTTGATCTCTATTCTAGATTGTTTGTCAATACAATAGTTTTATCCAAACCTCACCGAAGGTGAGGTTTGTATTAATCTAATGAACCGAGACCACCTAACCTAACCTAACCTAAACTAGAAAAAAATAAACATTTTTGGCCCTGTGAAGACCGTTCATAACATTGAATGCTCCTTTTATCACCCACTCTTCAATAATTACTTAAAGATAATTTTGATGCTGTAGTAAATCGATAAACAATCAAATAATAATCACAAACAAATTTGAATGAAAATATAAAGTGAATTGATAATAATATGAATCCAAATAGTTCGAATAAAAATAAAATTTTATCATCTTAATGTGTGATTATCCAGAATTGAAATGAAAAAATAATATTTGAGTCTTTTTCGTTAGTGATAATTTTAAGGGATAAGGGCTCAAGCCATTTTCGACATTTCAATCTTCGACTTTTTTATTTTCGACATTTTTGTCTGTTCGACGTTTTTGTCGTTTCGACTTTATTATTTTCGATCAAATATTTTCGACCATTTTGCATTCGACATTTTTATTTTCGACAATTTGTGACACAACCATTAGATTCTTATAAATTTTTTTTTCTCCTGTTTTGTTTGCATAATTATTCAAAGTTTTTTTTTCGTTTTCGTTTTTCTAAGAATATCAATGGCATGATGAAATTTGTTTCATTGTCATGCCTTTTGCGGGAAAATTTCTTCTTTTTGTTTTTTTTGTTTTTTTGTTTGACAAATTAATGTTTTCAATTGTGATTTTTTGCTGATTTTGATGTTTTTTTTCACATTTGTTGTTAACAAAAACAAAAAACAAAAGATTTGATTTAAATGACAACAGAAAAAAATGGTCAATGAGACACAAACAAAAAGTTTTCCATATAATATATAGTTGAGTTTGAGTCATCATTTTTATCATTATATGACAAAATGATCAGAAAAAGATTCGTGTGTCCATTGAATACCAAAAATGATAACATCATGATAACCTACCCAACACATGTATAAAACATTTTTTCTTTTTTTTCTCTTATCTCATTTTTATTTTAACAAACAAAAAAAAAGAAGAAAAAATGCCAATCAATTTAGAATAAAAAAAAAAACAAAAATGAAGATAAAAAGAAATTCTTTTCAATCATCATCATCATCATCATCATCATCAGTTTTTTTTTCATTTTCTCCAAAATGAAAACATATTCTTCTCCTTTTTTTCTTTCTATTATTCTCTCTCAACACAAACACACACACACCCAAAGAAATTAATGAAAATTCTTTACCAATTTTTCTTCATTTTATCAAACAATGATGATGATGATTATTAAATTTGGATCGTGATGATAAAGCGGATGATGATGATGATGATGAAACGCATTTCGAAATTCCAAACGATAATTTTCTCCTTTTTTTTGACCAAAAAAAAGATTTTGAAATCGAGTTCTTTTTTTCGTCGTCGTTTTTTTTTATATATGGATAGTGAATGACTTTCTCTCTCTCTCTCTCTATATATATATCTCATTATTGCTTCATATTCTGTAAAGGAATTTGTTAATATTTCATGTTTTTTTTTCTGATTTAAATGAAATGAAATGGAAATGGAAATGAGAATAGTAAAGAAATGAAATTGGTCGTTGTGATAAGCGAAATTCCTTTTATACGTTTCTGTGTGTGTGTGTGTGTGACGAAGAAAATCATTACTTTTATATCTCAGTTTTTTTTTGATTCTTGAAGATCGCTCAGTCTCTCTGTGTGTGTGTGTGTGTGTGTGTTTAATCAAACGTATAACGAAAACAGCGAAAACAACACAAGTTTGGACCAAATCCTTTTTACTTTTTTTTTCCTCTCTAACAAATTCATAAATCATAAGAATAACACACACAAACACTCATCTTCGTCATTATTATGCACACACTATTTATTATGACCTCGAAAACTTTTTCTTGTTTTTTTTGTATTGTTTTTCACATTTTTTTTTCTTCATCTTTTCAATATAAATTGGTTTCATCATCATTATGAATGTATTGTATTTTTATTAGGAACAAAAAAAAAATTCTTATCATCATCATCATTATTTTTTTTTCTACCAATTCTAGTGTTTCATGAGTGGGATGATATTTTCATTCATTTTTTTTCTGCTTGTCATTTTGATATTTTTGTGCTCGATTTAATTGAGCTGATTTTTCATTGAAAAATGAACCAAAAAAAAAAAAAAAAAAAAAAAATTTTTTTCTCGTCATTTTCAAGAATCTAAACATTTATGTTTTTGGGTTTTTGGGTTTTTCGAAAACATTTCTGTTTTCTTTTTCGTTGAAATGAAAATAAATCCTCAATAATAATAATAAACATTATTATATGAGAAAAATTATTGCTCGTTAGGCGTGTGGGTACAGTGTGTGTGAGTAAGAAGAAATAAAAAAAAAAATCATTTGCCATCATTCATTCAATGGCAGGCAATGTTTCTGGCAACGTATGAAACAATCATTTTTTTTCATCATCATCATCAAGAGAAAGTTTCAAAATTGGTGCATTTCTTTTTCATTTTTCATTTTTTTTTTTTGCTGCCATCACTAAAACCTGAAAAAAACTTATTAATTTTTTTTTGTTCTTGTCTTCTCATTTTACTTTTCAAATTTTTTTTTTCATATTCATTATATTTGATGATTGAAAAAAGGTACAGATACAGATGTACATCATATTTCTATACGGAAAACGAACTATATTTTTCATTATCGTTATTACAGCAGGTTTTTCTTTTCATTTCATTTTTTTTAAAAAAAATCACAATGAATTTATTTCAAAGAATTCTAATATATAAAGTAGAAAGGTAAACACAGATTGATCTGCATAGAAAATGATAGAATAAATGAATGAATGAATTTTTGTTATTAATAATATTTTCATATTTCACGAAATGAATGAAATTTTTTTTCCATATTAAATGATGATGAAATGAAATGAGAAATCACTGGTGGTTGATTCGCTTACATATCTGCCGAGTTGTTTTCTCTCTCTTTCTCTCTATTTGTTATGATCATCTTGCCTTTCATCATCCGGTCTCAGAATTGAATACAATGATGATGATGATGATATTACACAGAATTTTTTTTTTCGTTTGTTGTTGTTGAAAAATCAACAACAATAAACGAAAAAAAAATTATGAAAAAAATGAATAAACATATTTTTCTTCTCTTTTCAAAAAAAAAAAAAAAAAAAAAAACAGATTGGTAGCAGGTTTTTATTCGTTGTTTTTTTTTGTTTTTCATATTCATTTCTGTGTGTGTATGTGTGCCTGCTGCAACACAATGATCCCAGTTGTACAGTATTTTTTTTCATCTTCTATACCTGCAGGTGTAGAATCCTAGGAATATTTTTTTTTCTGCATGTGTCTGTGTGTGTCAGTTTTTAACCAAGAGAAAGAGAGAGAAGAGATTCCAGCAGAATCCAGTAGATTTTTTGTTTATTTACATCGAAAATAAAAGTCATTTGTTTACATATATTATACACACACACACACACACAGACTGCTGATGGAACACATCTGGAATTTTATTTATTTTTCAATTGAATGTCCGAGAGTAAATTTTTTTATTTTTCATTTTTGTTTTGTTGTTCGTGAGCCAAAAAACAGTGTTTTTTGGGGGCAAAACAAAACAACAACAAAAAAACGCTTGATTTCCATATAAACATTAAATTTTTTACAAATATTTTTCCGTTTGATAATTTTTTTTCTTCAAATTGACAATTTCAGTTTTAGTTTGAGCGTGTGTTGTTGTAATGTGTGTTTCAATTTTATTTTCCAATAGAATTTCAGTACAAATAAAAAAAAAAGAATTGGCCGTCATCATTTTTGTTGCTGTTGTTGTTGTTGTTGAAATTCTTATGAGTGCAAAAACACAAACCATGTGAGGGAGAGAGAGAGAGAGATGCTTTCAAATTCTTGGTTTTACACAAATGATACAACAAAAAAAACAATAACAACAAGAATTACATGTGTTGTACACACAATATGGTGACTTTTTGTTTTGCCAAAAAAAAAAACAGAATGTATTCTGTCCATATAACAATTTTTATATTTTACAGCAGGAATCAAAAACTTTGCATCTATGTGTGTGTGTGTGTGTGTGTGTGTGTGTTTGGTAGGTTTTTTGTTTTGCTTACATTATTATCAAGTCATAATCATGTTCAACATTTGAAATGAAAAAACAGAAAAAGAAATTTTTTTGTGTGTGTGCGAGTGTAACAAATAAATTAGGTTATCATTAATCAATTGAAATGAGCAACAAAATTTTTTTTTTAAATCAGAAACATTTTTTTCCTTTGGCCATAAATATTGAACTTTATAGATGGATAAATCAAGGGCTTTTATACAATTTTTATGTATTCAATTTACAGAAGAAAAAAAAAAATTTATTATGCCTTTTGGCAAGCAACAACAATAACAACAACAAAAATCGATGAACATGAACATGAAAACACGAAGCTTAAATTGTGAAAGAGATATTTCTGTCATTACAAACTTAAACATTTTTACATAGAATAATTTTTTGAAATGCACGACGAAAATCTCGATTAAATCCACAATAAATGAGTGGATTTATTGCCGAATTCATATATCTGTGTGTGGTTTCATCAGAAAATTTAAAAAAGAAAATGAAATTTGAATTGAATAAATTTAAATATAACAAAAATCGATTTTATGCATGCACATATAATAACTCACCCAAGCCATGTAATAAAATTGACCGTTTCACGTGATAATTGACAGGATTCACAGAAAGGCACTATAACATACATCAAAAAGAATGGAAGCCTAAAGTTTTTTTTTTTGGTTCGAAATTTTTTTGGATCAATGAAAAAGATGAAAAAAAAGAAAAATAAAAAAAAATAGTCAGCAAAAAAAAGAAAACAAAAAAAGAACGAGTAAACAAACACACTCATATATGAACACAAACATCGAATGAAATCAAAGTTCAAAATATGAAAAAAAAATTTGAAAAATATATTGAAAAAAAAACTTCAATCGATGACCATCGGTCATATGGTATTTCTTTTTTTTCTGTTGTTGTTTTGTTGATTAAGCGCTTTGTTTGTCAGGAAAAAAGTTTTTGACAGGAAACCCAACAACACAACAGTTATAAAACAAGAGAATGAGAAGAAAAAAAAATCGAAATTCTCTCTCTCTCTCTATTCAAACAAAGAATTTTTTCCCACTGTTTTTCAATGCTATATTATTATTATTGTTTGAACAATAAAGAAGAAAAAAAAACTTGAACAGAAAAAAAAATAAAATTTGTGCAAAAATAAAATGTGATGTGATGTGATGGCAATATGGTGGACACACAAATTTGTCCAACCACCCCACACAGCTTTTGTATTTTGAATGGATTGACCATTGTCCACACAGAGTACACCAAGTTTCTCACTATATTTTGCATCCTTCCTGGCAAATTAATTTTTTTTTTCGTCATCATCCTCACAATTCGTTGTTTTGGTTGTTGTTGTTGTTGACATAAACACTTCACAACTGTTTGTCAAGTCTATTCATTCATTCGATTCGATAGAATCAACCACAACGATGACGAAGATGATGATGACATTAAAATGATACAAATTCTTTTGTTGTTGATTTGTGACAGTATGCAAGAGTGTATGTATGTTTGAATAGAAAAAAAATGAATGAATGAATCAAACATGAATCGATGACGAAGTATCATTGGAAATGGATGGATTTTATAAAATTCCATCATCAAATTGATTGAAATGATGATGATGATGATTTTTTTTCAAGAAAAACATCCAATGATGATGAACATGTAAAAACATCATCATCATCTTGTCATTCAATGTTTTTCTTTATTCTCATTCGAATTCCTATTTTTCACATCACCAACAGCATTTTGTAGAATAATAATGAAATCATTCTACTTATTTACTCTCTCTCTCAGATACACTTTTCAATTTTTTAATTTTATTTCAGTTTTTCTTCCACTTCTTATTCAATTTGTTTGAAAACGAAATATATATGTGGATGTATTTGAAATTGATAACTCATACAATTAGCTTAGATATCTAAATAAAAAAAAATTTTCAATTCTCTCTCTCTCTCTCCCTTTCTGTCTCTATACAAAAGAAAAAAAAATTGCGTTCATCGAATTGCAAATGTGAACAACAAGAGCGAAACGAAAAACACGACAAACACTTCACAAAATTCAATGAAAAAGATGAGAATTCCAAAATGACGACTCAATTGACAAATTCTTTTTTTTTTTTTTTTTTTGCTCCAAGATTCGAGAATTTATATATTTCGCATCTTATTATCTATGATGATTGACTATGAAAAGAATTTTTTTTTCTCTCTCTCCACTTTAAATCGATCATCATTGTCGTCATCATGATTGGTTTCGGATTGAAATGTGAAAGAATTTCAAATGTAGGGAGAGAAAAAAAAATGTTGTTTTTCCATAAATCGAAATGGAATAGAGAGAATATATATTTGCACATTCTAATTTATTTGAAGTGTTTTGGGTGAGTGCAAATAATAATATTATTATTGATGAATTAGGTTTGTAATAATAATGAAAAAAAAGGATCCATTCTTTTTTTTTGTTTGGTGCGATCTATTCTATTGAAAAAATGGCGATATATATTTTATCATATCACACACACACACACACACACATAGAATAAAAAAAATTGTTTATTCCAATTGATACATATATATAGATATATATTAATGCACAATGGAGAATCTTTTTTTCCACATTCTTTGTTGCTAAAATACACATACAATCAATCTATAAAGACCTTTTTTAATCTGATATGTTGTTTGTGTGTGTGTGTGTGTGATCTTCATAAACACCACATTTACAACAGAAACAAAGACAATGGAGACAAAGAATGAATGAATGAAATATAGAAAAATAATAAGCAAACAAACAGAACATATATATAATGAAAAATAATAATATTAATATATAAATGCTGGATATATATAAAAGTTCCAGCCAACAAAAGAAAAGTTTTCTGATTGATTATTGTAATCATCATCACTATCATCATATCATATCATATCATTCAAGGATCAGTGGAATCATTTTTTTTTCTTTCTAGACCCAAAACAAACTTTCTTCTTGATCGTTGATTTCATTTCTTATTATTAATATTAGCATTCTTAAATAAATATTAAAAAGATAGATCCATATTACTATTCCATTTTTTTTTATTTTGGGCAAATTGATTTCTCTCTCTCTCTCTCCCACTCTCTTTCTGGTCACACACACACACACATTTGGTCAAAACTTGAAAAAAACGAATCAAATTTCTCTTCTTCATATATAAATATGAATTAAACAACGATAATGCATTTGCTAATTAATAATTTCCATTATCTTTCTCTTTCAAGCAGACAAAAATACAGAAAACAAAATGACGACAAGTAATAATAATCAATGCCTAGAAATGAACAAATCATCATTGAAATTGAAAATAAATAATTCAATTTCAATGAAATTTCAATCATTTTTCACTACTTATCTATAGAAAATAACGAAATATATTCTCAACCAATTTTGAAATTCAAATGAAAACATTTGCACATATACAAAACTATTGTCATCTTCAAATCGACACAATATGTCTATGTTTGATGTCATTTTTGTCTGAGGATGACAAAATTTTATTGACAATTATTATTATCACCAGATGAAAAATTGTTAAATTAATGTCGATCATACAACACATATTATTTGTCAAATTGTGATGATGAAGAGTAAAAAAAAATGGAAAAAAATTTAAAAAAAAAATCTAATTCACGAACAAATTATGGAGTGACAAAAATTTGAAGTTTTGATCATCGGTTTTTTTTTCTCTGAACAAGCATATGTTGCCTATACACACAGCATAACTCAATGTATTGTGCAATTGGGTTAGTTTTACCATCTCCAGAGACAAATCTGCATGAATGAACACATCAAAAGTGTCAAATGCCATTGTTTTTTTTAGCATCACCATCATCATTGATGATGGGCTGTTGAATTTTTTCAAAAAAAACAAGAAATGGTCAAAATTTTCTATTTTTTCGTTTAAAAAAAAATATCCAAAGCTTTTTAAAAAATGTCATCGCCTGAAGGTCTGAATCATTTCTATCTTTCTGAAAAGTGCAAAAAAAATACATACCAACAAGCAACGAATACACCCATAATAATGCCTAGAATTCTAGTTGCACGACGTTCACGTGATAAAGAAATTTTTTGTTTTTCTTCCCAAATTTTTTTCACTGATACAGGTAATGGTTTTACTATCGTATTGGCCATTGATTGTTGTTGCTGTTGTTGTTGTTGTTTGAATATTTTTGAATATTTACTATTATGACGATGATGTTGTTGTTGTTCGATTTTAGTGGCTATTGTTGAATTATTATTATTGGATTGTTGTTGTTGTGAAACATTACAGCTGCTTTGATTATTGTTGTTCAAAATTGTTGATGATGCTACTATCATTTGTTGTTGCTGTTGTTGTTGTTGGCTCATTTCATTATCCTTCCTACGATCAAGTTGTTGTTGTTGTTGTTGTTTAATATCATTTGCAATGACAAACGTCGTCTCATTATTATTATTTGATGGCTGCTGTTTCAAATAGAAAACAAATGAATCATTTATGGAACAATAAAATGTAATTTTAATTAAAACAAAACAAACAAACAAAAAAAAAACAACAACATTTTCAAATACAAAGGGTTATATAAACTACAAACAAACAGTAGAAAAAAAAAGTTTAATAGGAAAACGAAATTAAAGAATCGACTGTGTTTTTTTATTTTATTTTTTCTATTTTTGGGTTCGATTTGTTTTGTTACTTTGAATAAACAGAACAGAAAACAAAACAGAAAACAAAAAACAAAACAAAACGGAAACACACAGCATTCAATGAATGAATAAATGTGGATAGTAAACAGTAGTACAGAGAGTATTTCTCCACAAAAAAGAGAATTAATTATCACAAATAAAACAAACAACATAGAGTTACTAACAACAAAATGACATGACACTGGCAAAAAAAAACTGTAATACCAAATTCAAGTCAATCATCATCATCAACAACAACAACAACAACATCAAGTTGAGAATGATATCCAAAAATTAAACAAAAAAACATGTAAAATGTAATGTATTTACTTTTGTTTGTTTTTTGTTCATTTTGTGTTTCTTATTAAATCACAATTATATTATTCTTACACTCTCTCATTCAAGTCTTTAATATAACACATTTATAAAACAAACAAGCAAAACAAAACAAAACAAAAACATTAATACCATAGATGGAAAACAAAAACGAGCTTACTAACGAACGAGAAAAATTAGAAACAACACTGACACACATATATTTAATGATTGAATGGACAAATCGTATAAGTTGTCATAAAAAAAAACACCAAAATTATTGGATCGCAAATCAATGATTTATATGTCTTTTTTTTGGAAAATTATCGATAAAATTTTTGAATAAAAATTTCAAACAAAGCTTTTATTGTTAATTATATATATTCAAAATACGGAAATTGGCGAAAATTTATTTATTCCACCTCGAGGTTTTGAAAATTTTTCACAATCAAAAAAATCAATAAATCTATATTGTATACGATATTGTATATTGTTATAAAGACAAAAAAAAAGAATTGATCCAATTTTTTTTTTGGATATTTTTTTTATCATCTTTTTTTTAGATGAATCATATTTCCGGATGACAATGATAATGTTGAATTCTCTTTCATATTGAATCTCTTTGAATCGTTCATCATTGCCTGTATGATTTATTATTGTATTGACCCGTAGTTCTTTTCATCGATGATGATGATGATGATCAAAATCGATAAAAAAAAATTGAATGAAACACTAGACAGGATCAAAAAACAGACCGGGTTGCAAAAAAAATCACTCTAGTGTTAAACACGGACCAAGTGGAAATAATGTTGTTGTTGATGATTAAAAATTGGGGAAAAACAATCAAATTCAATATCGGTTATCACCATTCATTGAAAAGTATTGTTTCACAGTATGTGTGTGTGTGTGTGTGTGTGATGTATTGAGATTCAATCATCCATGCAAACAACGAATGAACCAGAATGAGAATAGAGAGAAACAGCAAATAATAATAAGCCAGATTCTCTCAATGAGGATTAATGTGTGTGTGTGTGTGTGTGTTTCATCATCATCATTTTTTTCTGATCTATAAAAAATCACTTACGACGAGCTATCATCATCTTATCTCATTCAAAAATGCTATGTTACACAACATTCATAGAAGAATAATAACTGACAAAAATCAATTTGAAAATATAGGCTATATGTATGTTTTTAAGAAAAAAAAAACATTGTTTTCATTTCTTTTCAGCCAATTGTCGATGATGGTCTGGTTCATCATTATTATCATCATCATCATCATGGATTCTTATTGTTGTTGTTGGTTGAAATACTGAAATTGAATATAATGTGAAAAAGAAGAAAAAAAATGAACCGACAAACAGACCGAGACCGAGAGACCAACAACAACAACAACAAAAACATCTTATTTATGGTTCTTATTTTTCTTAGAAAGAGAAAACACAAGTAGATCGCGGCAACGCTTTTGTTGTTTACTGTGCCGTGTGTGTGTGTTTGTGTTAAGAGTATATATTTTTTTCAAGATTTTTAAAAGAAAATAGGAAAAAAATAGATAAAATATTCAGCTATCAAAACACACACACACACACACATACACACAGACAAACAAACAAACAAAATTTCGGTTTCGATTTCTCAATTTCAATATTGATGGAATGAAAAATAATAATAATAGTCTTTGGCATATGTTTGTTTGGCTGGTTTGGTTGGTTTGTTATTCTTCAAAACGATCAATGGCTTGTTTTTATAATAAAATAATGGAATACCGACATTAGTATACCCCACAATTCACCACCCAATCAGTAAAAATAGTGATTTGTAATGATGATAATAATCATCATCATCATCATCATTATTATTGTTGTTGCTGTTATTGAGAAAAAATATTGAACTTTCGTTTTAGTCGTGTTTGTTTGTTCAAAGAATCCTATTCAATATTATTATTATTACTAAATCATCGTTGATAATATTATCGATGAAAATCAAATTGAATTTCCCTTTTATTTTCGATTCTTTTCATTCTTTATCAAACAAATCAAATAAAATCCCAGAATCTTTATCAAATCTATAAGGAGAAATAAAGAAAAAAAAAAATTTTCTCCCGGACTAAACCGCATATACACAAAAAAATAATAATAATAATAACACAGCAAGTATAGGAGAAGAAAATGCTTATTTGATCAGAATTTTATCGAATATCGATCAGAGCAATAACTATTCGATTAGTAAGTAAGTCAGTGAGTGTGATTCACTCATCGAACCAAAACAAAAAAAAAAGCAAAACACCATAGTAAACACTTAAATAAACAATTTCCCTATTATCAATATATATGGATGCTACCAGGCCATTTTTTTTGAAGATTCTTTCTTTTTTTCACCATCATCAGAATAACCCAGAACAAAAAACGATAACAATAAACTTTTAGTACGTGAAACATATATTAGCTACTAAATGCTTTTAATGAGTTGATAATTTATTATAGATTGAAAACTCTGTTAATGGCGAAAAAAAATTTAGAACAAAAATGGATATATTAGTTTGTTATAACCAAGAATATCTTTTTTTTCTTCTTCTTCATCATCATCTTTTTTTTCTGTTTTCCGTGCAACATTACAAAAAAAAATAAGAAATTTCGTTAATCGGGTAAAATTATTATTTTTCTCTCTTTTTCTTGAAAAATAATATTGTGTCCCAACAAGTTTTTTTTCATTTTCTACAAAGTCACGTTTTTTTCAGACAGACTATTTAGTTTCTCAGTGTTGAAAAAAAAACATTAAAAAATTGACATTGAAACTTACACAAACAAAAAAAAAACTTTCTTGACTTTTGTTTTAAAAATTTTAAAACAAACAAAAAAATAAATAAATAAAATTCAAAAAGAAAAAGCGAAAAAAAAATTCATTTCAATTGCATGTTATTATTAATGATGATGATGACTAACTCATTGGCTACGCAGCATAGGAAAAAAAAGACGCTACCCATAGACTAATGGTGCAAAAAAATTCATTGAAATACGGCTTATATATGAGCCGCTTGGTATAGTCGATGCGTTAAAATGAAACAAAAAAACTAAAGAAGCAATTTTTTTCGTCATAGTGAGCTACTACTTTAACACGGTTATTAGACACACACACACACACGATGGAAACATGTGAAATCGGCGGCAAAAAAAAAAGAAAAAAAAGTGTTATCCTTGCTATTCACTCCACACTATTGAAAGAATAAATTAATTATTATGAAATATGGTTTTTCTCTTTCGGGGGTTTTCACATTCTACATACAATTTAACCATAGCATTAGCATTCCCATTCTTTTTCTCATATATTCAAAACGAAAAAAAAATAATAATAAATTCTCATAGTGAACAAACCAAAACCAACAAAAATACTGAAGAAAAAAAAATTGGCACAAAAAAACTCCACATGTCTGGATTGTTTTCGTTGGAAATTGATAATATTTTTCATAAAATTCCAAACATCCAAACATAGCCGATAATTTAGTTTTCAGATAATTAATAAACACAAACAAAACTGTCTATTAACAATTTTCTACTGTTTTATATATAGAGATAGATAAAGTATTTAAATTCAAAAATAATCACAATGAGAAAAAAGGCAAATGATTGAAGATTGGTCAAATCACACACACACACACACATAATAATCAATTAAGAATTATTCCATTGAAAAAATGAATAAATCAAAAACAGAATCAATCTATATGAAATTTAATCTGTCTGTCTATGTGTGTGTGTGGGTGTTTGAAAAATGATATATATTTTTTATTCTCTTTCTCTTTTTCTAATTATTGTTTGAAAACTATTTGTACTCACCAAATTTTTATCCGATTGAATGATAATAGTAGAATTATTTATGGATGTTGATTCCATTTGGAACACTTTATTTGGAGATGAATTTTGTTGCTGCTGATGTTGATGTTGATTTGTAATTGATGTTGAGGCACTTTTTTTCATTTCAGAATTTTCTGAATTTTGTTCTTGTTCATCATCATCATCATCACCATTATTATTTGATACGCGATTATTGATTTCAAATTCTCCAATCGGAATATCTGCATCAATTGATTTATTATCATCATCATCTTCATCAAAATCATTACCATCATCAAAATCATCTTCATTTGAAAATGAATCATGATGATAAGTGGCCGGAACATTACTTGTTATACCATATGCATCACTACTGCTAACTCTTGAATGATCATCACTAGCTGATTCAATTTCAATACGAGTTTCTTTCAGTATTTTTCTTGAAAATCGTAATTTCTTATTTTTTCCATTATTACTATTATTATTGTTATTATTATTTTCATTCATTGATTTATCATTATTGGATCGATGATGATCATTTCGATGATGTTCAAAACAACAACGTAGATAACGTCTTGTTTTCATATAAGATGATTTTGGTGATGTTGAGCTTGAACTATCTTCATATGATGAAACAATTTTTGTTGTATTATTATTAGTGTTATTCGATTTTGTTGCTGGTGCTAATGGCTGTGAACTAGAATTGCCTAGATTTGCAATGGCACTTGCTTTAGCACGATCTTTTAATCGTCGTCGTGTAGCTTGAAATATTTTAAAATAAACAACAGTCATTATAAATAATGGAATGTAGAATGAACCCATTGATGAATAGATCACATAACTTTTTTCTTCCGATAATTTACATGGTGTTTCTTCATTAAATTCTTCTGGCCAATCATTCCATCCGATTAATGGTGGTATCGATATTATTGCCGATAATATCCATACTATACAAATAGATGTACAAACACGACGCATTGTACGTTTTTGTGCATAATTTATTGGATCATGTATTGCCTGATAACGATCCTATATTTATATATAAATGTGATATATCAATCAATTGATCAGGAGAAAAAAAAGAAAAATAAAATTAATATATTAATATATAAATATAAAATATAAAAATCAATCAACAATATCAATATAAATATATATACAATCGGTGAAAAATGACCAAACAAACAACACCCACATACAACTTTATTATTTATATGATCATTATGATGATAGTCAAAAAAAAAAATCTAAATCGAAAATCATATTCGTGGCAATCAATTAAACATAGCCTCTATTTCACCATTTTCATTATTATTAAATGTCATATGAATGCAGAATCTGTTATTATTCACCATTCACCATAGATAAATCATATCATTATCACCATCATACCAAAAAAAAAAAAAAAAAAAAAAAAAAAAATAGATGAACCCACACACGCAACATGCAATTATTGATCTATATATATGAACCATATTTATTGATTAATGTTAGAGATAAAAAACATGATGATGATGATGATGATGATAGTTAACGATTAATAGAAATCAAAATTGATATTGACCATATATACAATATATATGGATAATAGATTTCTAAAATTTTCATTTCCCTTTCATCATCATCATCATCATCAATCGGCCAAACACATTTTTGTTGTTATTCTGGTTTGAAATGAATAAGAATTCTATTATTATCATGATGATGATGATGATGATGATGAAAATTCCATTCTATGTAATATATGGATTGAAAGTGAAATGATAATCATCATATATGATATGAATATGAATTATAGTGTGTATAATTTATTTTTTTTAATGTTATTCGGTCGCTCAGTCAGTAGGTCATTCTCGGACCATGTTATTTATGTTTACATTCTTTTTGTTGTTGTTGTTATCGTTGACTAGTATTTCTTTGATTAAATGGTTTTATATATAGATCAATTGATTGTACGACATGTTTGACATTCATTCATTCATTCAAATACTATGAATTTGAATAAGGAATTTTTTGTTCTTTGCTTTTTGCATTCATTTAATTTTCATTGATTTTAATCAATGTTGTTCTAGTTGTTGTTGTTGTTATTGAAATCAAAAAAAAAAAAGAATTTTTAGGCAAATATTAGTGTATGGGCCAAATATTTGCATATTCATAATCAGGTTTTTTTTGGTGATAACATTCAAAACATTGTGAAATTCATTAACAGAAAAAAATGCAAACCAAAATGAGAATGAAAATTGTTTCAAAAAAAGAATATTCATATATATAGAAACCAGCAATAACAACAACAACAACAACAACAAAATTTAATCTGGTATTTATTTTTCTCTTCTGCGTTTTATATTCCATAATATAAAAAAAGGTACGGCAAAATCATTTTATTCATATTTTTCATGTTTTATATACACTGAGAGAAAATTAATGAACATGATGATTTATTTTTTCCATTCTTCTTCTTCTTCTTCTCTTCTTTTTTTTATTCTTTTTCTATTTCTATTTTATTCAACATTCTAATAGAGTAGAGTAAAGAAAGAAAAAATGCCCTTGAAAAGAAAGAAAAGAAAAGTTTTTGTTGCTGTTGTTGTTGTTGTTGTTGTTGTGGTTCATAAATTCTAAACGAAAAAAAATAGCCAGGCCCAATATCATAAACCAAAAAAAAGAATCATGCAAATTCAATACACACGCACGCAGAGAAAGTCAAACAATTCCATAAAGTTCAAATGGTGAATATTTCAAATTGGAGATTGTCTACACAATGAATGAAAAGCAAAATATCAATAATTGAATAATTTTTCTTCATTCATTTCTTTTCATTCTTGTTGTCGTTGTGAAATAAAAACACACACACACAACAAATAATGCACATACATTTCATTCAGCTATTCATTCATTGTAGTTATTCGTTATTCGTGGTTACTATGAATAAATTTTTTTTCTTTGGTTTGGTTTGGTTTTGTCGTTTGTTTATTAAGAATATATATTCGAATTATAGATTATATTCATTACTGATGATGCTATTAGGTAAATGAATATCGATGAGTGTGTGTGTGTGTGATTCAAATGAATCCATTTTTTTCGAATAATTTTCTTTCGATTATTGGCCAAAAGAAAAAAAAAATATTGACAAAAAAAAGCTGTCATTTCCAACAACAACCAAGAAAAAATTACGTAAATAATTTGTACAGGTTTTTCATGTGGAAAAATAAAAAGTTTTTCTTCTTTTCTACTCATTCTAATAAGTCACGATATATACACACACAAATTACAACTATGTTTCTTTAGGTGTGTGTGTGTGTGTGTCGAAATTGCTACCATTCATGAATGATCAAGCAAAAAGGAAAATAAAGATGTCAATAACAATTATCGGTGACAATTATGATGATGACGATGATGATGATGATACAAGTAAAAAACATTTTCTCTCTTTATATGGACCATCTATTAAATGAATAAATAAATATATAAAGATGTCATTTTATTTGTTTTTTTTCACATCCTTTATTTGTTCATTCCTATTCATGCATTCAGGTATAAAGAATAAATGAATGGACAATAACAACAAATGCGAATAAACTAAGTGTTTTGATTGTCTCAACATTTCATTTATCAACACCCACACACACACACTATACAATATATACACAATAATGATTATATGGCCAGTAATAAATGAATGAATGAACAAGAGAAAAAAACTTACGAATTTTTTTTTCTCCCTGTCTTTATTGGCAAGTCACATATAATCAAAAAAAAACAAGAAAATCAATTTCTGCTCAAAAAAAAAAAAAAAAAAAATGAAAAGCTCAATGTTTTATATGATCATTTTTCCAATGAATAAAAAAAACAGAAAGTGAAATAGGAAAAAAAATTTTTTTTTATGGCCAACATCATAATACAGAGAAAAATTCAAGTTTCAATGTTTCGCTTATATATATTATGATTATTTCCGGAATTATATAGAAATGAAACCAAGTTTGTGATGATTAATCACACCGAATAACACAAAATGATTGTATCCGAAAAGCTAAATTCTTTCGGTCTAATTTTTTTTTGTTTCTTAGCGACTAGGTCTAGTAACTAAGAAAATTTTTTTTTCACCGTTGGCTAAAGCTAATAATTCCAGAACAGAATATAGAGAGAAATATAACGAAATAAAATTCGGTTTACGTTTGAAAAAAAAGCAAAAAAATTTGAAATTCAATAAATTATTCTGTTTGATTTTTTCACTCTTTACTTTTTTTTATTCTTTTTTTATTCCTTTTTTCTCTCTCTCTCGCTCACTTCAATATTTCAAAGAGCTCATTTTATATTCTTTAAATTTAATTTTTTTCTAATCAATTCAGTTTTTTTTTGCTGATGGAAAGTAGAAAAAAAATTCATCTCAAAACAATTGTTCTATTGGTGAGCGAAACAAAGGAAAACAAAAACTTGAATTTCATCATCATGACATTTTGTTTTGTCGTATTCAATTCATTTAACTAACAACAACAAACGGCGAAAAAAAACAAAGGACAATCTCATTTAAATTCTTACAAATAAATAAATTGAACTTGTCTTAGCAATCAAACCAAACCAAACCAAATCAATCAATCAATTCATACGGGCATAGTAAAAACATGAAAATTTCAATTATTTAAAATGAATTTGTTTCTATTTTTTTTTGAACTCAATAACAGCAAAAAAAAATTGAGAAATTCAAAAAAAAAAATAAATAAGAGATTGACTTACCAGAGCAATGGCACACAAATTGAGTATCTATAAAAAACAAGAAGAAGAAGAAAAAAAAGAAACATTTAAAGGAAATCAGTTAGTAGTTAATAGTATTTAAATCAAATTGATCAGATAATGAGTAGTAGTAGTAACACAGGAGAAACACAAGGAATCTAATTTAATTTTTCAGCAAAAAAAAAATTTATTGTAAAAAAATCATAAAATTTTTTTCTGAATTCAACTTGAAAACGAAAAACAAAATTCAATTCAATTTAGTAATAAATTTTTCCTTTCAAAAGTATGTATTTTTAGGGTCGCGGCCAACATCATTTTATCATCATCATCATTTATTTCGTTTTTTTGTGTTTTCAATTGAAAAAATATTGTTTTTTTTTATTTCCTCGTTTCTTCAAGAAAACCACACACACACACACAATAATCATATTCACTACCCACAAAAACAAGGCATGTGTGTGTGCTGAATTTTCAATTGGTCCAATTGGAAAAAAAAGTAAATTTAATTTTAAATTATTTTCCATCCACATCATCATCATCATCAACAATAACAACAACAACAACAATGCACATACAATGTTGGAATTTTCAAAAAGTTAAACAATAGTGATTCTATTGAATCCATAAATTGTTTAACAAAAAAAAAAAGGAAAAATAGCGACAACCAGCCAGCCAGCCAAAAAAAACCGATGACAATATTTGGTTTACGGTAATTTTTTTTCTTAAAAAATTTATTGAATAAAAGTAGAATGTATTCTGGTGGTTTTTCACTGTTTGACAAACACTACACACACTACAATACAAATTCATTGAAACTAAAAAAAAAAAAAAAATGAGAAAAATTTCTATTTGTTCAACCCATTGTGACCAACAAAACTGCTTCATCTTTTTTTTTGTTCAAATTCTTTCAAATGAAAGGTAGAATCGGTGTGTCATTGTCAAACGAAAACGAGAAACGTCTGAATGTCTGAATCATCATCATTTTATTATTACAATTCATAGAAAATTCTTTACACATTTTTTTCATGAAAATTCTCAGCTTTTGAAATTTTTTTTCTTTCTCTTTGGTTACGCAAAAGAATATAAAGAGAAGCTTCGATTTTGGGTAAATATTTGTTCAAATAACATTTCAGAGAATGAATGACAAGAAAAAAAAATTCAAAGCAATTGACGAATGCATCAACTGATTTTGGTTGTTCAAATATATATTATATAATTGTCAAATAGCTGTCATATAATGTCTCTGTCTACATTGTATGTCGCGCTATCACAATCTGTTTTGTGTTTTCACAATTGTGAAAACAAAAAAAAAACAAAAAAAAACAACAGCCATAATTTGTCAAGCTAATTTTTTTTTCCTATTTTCGATTGCTAAAAGTAGTTAGATAAATAGAATTTGTTGAATCAACAATAAAAAAAAACGAAATGACCGGAATGATAACAGAACAGAACAAAAATTAATTAAATTAATGATTAAAAGATGTGTGATATGAATTAAACCGGAAAACTTGTTGGGTCCAAAATAAAACTAAACAGAATTTCAGAATTTGTGCTAAACGAAACCAAATCTAACATATAGAATATAAAACATAGAGAAAATAAAATATTTCGAGGCTTTCAAGTGATTTTCTTTTTTTCCTTCTGGTTTGGAACCAGAAGGAAAAAAAACTATATTTATTCTTTCAATAATTGATGATCAAATCAATGACCAACAATTTCATGGTGGAAAGAGTAAAAAAAAAAATATTCTCAATTTCTCAAATTTTTTTTCGACAGGAAAAATAAATAAATTCCGGATATTATGTGGACACAGCAAAGGAAATAATTATCAATGTTTATGTGTGTGTGTTTGTGAGAGAATGAATATATCGATGAAATAAAAAGGGAAACTTTTTTGCAATTTTTCAACAATTTTCATCTTTTTTTTACGTTTTTTTTCATTTCATCACCACCATTAAAGCCAGCCATTACATATGAATATATGATGTATGTGGGTGAATGGTGGTGTATGAAAAGAAAAAAATTCTCTACACATTCATGATTTATTCATTCAATAGCAGAGAGAAAAAAAAATGAAAATTTTTCTCGTTTAAAAAAAATAAATAATTCGATTATCAAGAATTTATCGACCCATTGGCAATGAGATGGTGGCCGGTCGTTCAGTTGGTAATGTGTGTCAAATTATTCATCATCATCATACACACACACAAACACAGAAAGGCTATTATTATTACCATAATCAATTATTCAATGTTTAAAAAGATTTTTCAAAAAAAAATCGTAATTTATCATACCGATCATCAAATGGTTGGTTAGCCCACACACACACACGCACTCGTCGGTAGACACCTACTGAATTTATTTAAATTGTATAAATTTTGATTGTTCATATTGAGTTTGTGTGTGTGTCTAGTTTAGGTGAAAAAAAATTTTTTTTTTTTAAATTCTATACACGATTTCTATTCAAACTATTCAACAACAATAACACAAAGAGAAACTTTATCCACATCACACACCAAACACATTTTGAATTCGGAAAATTTTATAGAATTTTCAATCGAATCAATATTGTTAAAGAAGAATTAAACGAGAATAAATTTTTCTCTATTTCTCTATTTCCGTTGTTTTGTCAAAAATGAACTATGAAGATGAAGACTGATCTATCTCTCGGAATTCAGTACCAGTATTATTATGATGATGATTCACATTATTTCCAAGATTTATTCAGCCCAATCGTTATATTACGAGATAAATATTGACACATTTTTTTTCCCGGGAATTTACATTACACCAAACTGAAAAATAACTATAGTGGATAGTGAAATAGTAATAAATATGTTTAGCAGAACCAAAAAAAAAAAAAAAAAAAAATCTCGAAAGCCTTATGACATCTTAAATTTGAATTCTAAAATTTCCTATTTCAAACCGGATGTTCAATGAAAGTGAAAAAAACGGATATTTTGGATTTTTTTTCTTTCACAAATTGAAATGATAATTGAATCACATTTATTATTATAACACAAAACTTGACAAACAAACAAATAAAAAAAAATCTGGAAAAAAAATTTTCAATTTTCGAATATCTGATATGAATTTGGAACATATGGAACATTTGGATGAATGAAAAAAAAAGAAATGGTACGAAAAATAAAACAATATGCTTACCGATGCTGTACAACATAAACTATATATATATGTGTACAATATTGTCATTGTATGAAGATGTTTGTTTGTCCAAATTACATGAAATTGATTACATGAAAAAAAAATCATCATGGCGACATTGTCATCATTTTTTTTTTCGCAAGCAGAGGACATCATTGAAATCATTGTCATTGATTTATTTATTGATGTGAATGTTGTTGATGGATAATTTGATCGTGACACACATACACACACACACACACACACACGAACACATAAATTGAAACAGGAAATTGATAAAATCAATTTTCATCATTTGATATTATAACAACAAAAAGGAAATGATCATGATTTTCAATTAAAATCATATATAAGATTTATGACAATTTGAAAACAAAAATGTAATTAGAAGAAAGTTTCCAAGGAAATTGTTGTTGTTTCACAAAAAAAAATCAGAATTATTATGATGCAACATAGATAAGCAATGATAATGATGATGATTTGAGAATAAAGTCCATCATAATCATCATAATTGATTATATTTAGTTGTTGTAGTTGATGATGATGATGATAATGAAACATTTGATCACAATCACGTTTTCAGTGCACGATAAATTATTAGTTGTGTTGTATTTTTGTGTAATTTGAACAAAACGAATCCGTTTCACACGTATAGAATATAATTCAATGGATTAATATTACAATACAAGCGCCACAGAGATGAATCAATGTAATCAAATGGAAATCGAAATAGAGGCGCGTTCGAATGATTTGAAAATTCAATGTTCGAAAAAAAATGTTTTAGTTTTGTTGATTTTATGGAAGAATCATTATGATGAGAGTGAAAATAAAGTTTTTTGTTGTTGTTGTTGTTGTTGTTGTTGTTGTGTTGTTGTTAGTTTTCACACCATTTGTATTGACATATCATCCAAAACAAAAAAAAGTTGTTGCGTTTTTTTTTCGTAAACATCAATATATAATTATCACATTCATTTTCAAACAAAACGATGACAAAAATAATAGTTTTTTGATGATGATGATGAGATTTTAATGTTACCACAATTTGATATTATCGAATAGTTCGTTGTTTTAAACCACCAAACAAGAAGAATCCCAAGATTAATCGAATAGTGAAGACGATGTATGTTTGTTGTTTGTCATTTTGTTGTTGTTGTTAATGGTTTGTGTGATAGTATGGTAGGAAATGAAAATAAATGTACAAATAGTTATTTATAATTAGAAATAGAAGCAAAAAAAAAAATAAATAAAAAAATAATGGTAATAATAATGGACATTGAACACAAAGAAGAAAATGGAAAAAAAAACAAAATAACAAAAACAAAACAAAAAAAGTTTCGAATGCATCATCAACAGCTACATCGAAACATTGGCCACTAAATGTCAAAATAGTTTCGAATATAATAAATAAAAAAGTGAATATATACAGATATAGTACTTACACATCGCTTGTTAACCACATTTCACATAAATGTAAACCAAAAATCCATCGATCTAATAGACTATAAGCAAGATTAAATGGCATTACTAGTACAGCGACGGCAATATCGGCAACAGCTAATGATACCATAAACATATTTTGTACATTATGTAATGGACGATAATTGAATATTGCATAAATGACCATTAAATTTCCAACAATTGTAAATATTGTTATTATTGCCAATATAATTGTTATTGTTATACTATTTGTATAATTATTATCCATTGATAATGATGATTGTTGTTGTTGTTGTTCGAATATTGATGAATTTTTATTATCATCAACATCATCATCACTATAATCTTCAACATCGATATCATCATTATCATCATTTGAAAATTTGGCAAGAATATTTTCATCATCAACATCATCATCATCATCATAATCATCGATATTATCATCATACTTATTTTTGATGACATTATCATCATTCCATAATGAATCAATATCTGTTAGAGATGAATTTGATTGTGGCTGAATCACATCGAATCTATTATTATCATCATTTTCATTTTTGGTTATTGTTTGATGATGATAATCCAAAGGTAATAACAATGGTGTTTGTGTTATAAACAATGTTGTTGATGATTGGCTTTCATTTTTTATTATTAGATTTGAAAATGGTGGCAATGTTGGCATTGATGATGATGGAATTGAAAATGAATTTGTTGAATAATATGGAAGATCAAATTGATTCGACAATGATGATGATGATGATGGACCAGATGATTGTTGTATTGTTGTAGCCGAACGTCTTATATGATGATTATTATTATTACGAGACGAAAACATTGACGATGACGACGGAAATGAAGATGATGATAGAAATGGAGCCAATGTCGATGAAGACATTAATAATATTGCCAATGTTAATGATGGAAGATAAGAATTTGTTGAATATTGTTGTGGCTGTTGTTGAGAATCGGTTGTCGTTGACGTTGCTGTCGTTTTAGTCGTCGCCGTCGATGATGATGACAATGTAGGCATCTGATAATAATACTGGCCATATGTTTGTGGATTATGTAAAAATATCGATGTTGTTGGTGGTAATGATGATGATGTTTGAATAAAATTTGTTGATGATGCTGATGGAGATTCAGGCCAGATGTTATTATGATTAATTGCTGCTTCTGTCGTCGTCGTCGTCGTCGCCGCCGTCGTAGTAATTGGTGAATATTGATGATAATAATTATGATGATGGTAATGATGATGATGATGAAAATTACCAGCCGTACTTGATGATGTTGATCCAACACCTGTATTCAACATCATCATCATCATCATTTGTTTGTTTATTTCTTTCCCAGGAAATTATTTACAACAATTTGATTATAACCAGAAATTGTAACATGATTCGATGATGGCTTGAGCAATTTTTCTGATTGAATTATTGATTGATTTTTTTTCTGTTTGGCAAATTATGATGATAATTATACACCTGATCAATGTGTTTTTGGTTTATGAATATCAGAAAAAAATTAGGTGGTGATGTTTGGCACGTATTCGACAAAATCATTCACAAGGTTTATCATCATAACATAAAAATAAACAGTTCCAGAATTGGAAAACAGCACTGGAACAAAACAAAACAAAAAAATCAAAGAGATTCATCCGAAAGTAAGACAAGACTACGAATGACGACGAAAATCACGAATGAAATGAAAAAAAAAGTCAGCACCAAAGAAACGAGAGTGCGAAGAAAAAAAAACGAAACTCTTTGAACATGGCCAATGAGAAGAATATTTTTGCGCGCGCGAGGTTCCAAAAATAAAAATGTGATGTCTGTTCTGTTTTTTTTTCTTTCTTTCTTTCTGATTGACTCTGAATTCAAGAATCTATGTGGGCCCATCGTCATCATCATCATCATCATCAACATTCTGGTATGTTTATGTGTGCGTACTGGAATGGTTTTTTCCTTTTTCAACAACAACAACAACAACGATGCCTAACACAGATTTTGCTATATCTATCTATCTATCTATCTATCTATATGGGTGTTGTGCGTTGTTGGTTTGTTTTTTTTCTGCTATTTATGTTCCCATCATAATAATCACATGGTACTTTAATTCACCAATTTGGACTTTGAATGTTTTGGGGCAGAAAATTCTTGAATTTTTTTTTCATTTCATTGGTTGTAGATTTTATGGACAAGGGTATTCAATATTCATTTATATATTATATATACTCTATTTATGTCAGTAATGACTTGTTGTTAAAAATTTATTTAACATATTGAAAAAGTTGACCGAAAAAATGAAAAAAAAATCAAATCACACACACACACACATTTATTGACTTTTAATCATCATCAATAAATTCGTATTTATATTGTCTGAGTGAAAGGAAATTTTTTTTTTTTTTTTTGGCAGTCATCACATCACAGAAAGCTTTGTTTTTTCAAGTTTAAAACTTGATTAACATATGAAAATAAAAGGATTTTTCAATTTTTTTTTCGACATATATAAAAAGCATTTTCAACGTTTGTTCTGTTTTCATTGTGCTTGGTGATTGATTTTTTTTATTCATCAATCTTGTAATCATCATATTCATTCAAAATGATTTCCATATCATCATCTCTATCTCTATTATTTTTTATTCTGTTTACTTCATCATCATCATTGATTCAATGTCGATCAATATTTTCTGAACAACAGGAACAATTTTTATCGGAAATATTTCCACCAGAAATGGTCAATGTTCAACAAATAGCCGAAATGGCAATGAATCCTGGTGCAATGTCTAATCATACATTGATTGATTTGTTTACACAAGCCAATGATATTGTTAATTCAACCGGTGCTGATAGTGTTTTATTGCAAATTGATAATTCAGACAAGAATAATAACAACAGTATCAAAGTATTGGCCGTTGCTAAACCAGATGTTCCAAGCCATGAAGATTTAATGAAAAAATTTAATCTTTATTTTGTAAATTTAACTGAAAGTCCACTTTCATTTATCAATGATGATCATCATACGAAAACAATGTCAACAACATCCAAACCTATTCCATATAGTCATCGAACTTATTGGCAGATATTTGTCGATTTTCTACGTAATCAAGCTAATGCTGTAATTGGTGCCATGATGATACCGATTAATGTTAGTATGAATGCAATACAAAAATCAACCCAAACACATGCTGAATATGTTATGGCTGGATCATCATTAGGTTCAGTAATATCAGCACCGGTTATATTGAAATCAATTTCAATACCGAATATATTATCACAACATATTGTCGATGTGGCATCAAATCAAGTGAATAATCTTGAAACATTTAATGAACAAACAAAATTAATGGCTGATAATGGTATAAAAACTTTTGCCAATGGTCTGAATAATGGTACACAAATTGTATCGAATGTTACCTCACATTATGTTATTCGTCCTATTGGTGCATTTACTGGATTCAATTTAAATCGTACTGGTCATCATATTAATAATATTGGACAATCATTTGCCAATACTGGACTTAATATTCATTTATTTGGTGAACGTGTTGGTTCGAATGCCGAAAAATTGGTTAGTGCTGGTGCCACGGCTATCGTTTGGGGCTTGGATAACACTGTTAAATTTTGACCATCACGCACTTCATAAGAGTTCATCTGAGAGTAAAAAAAAATGACCAAAATTAAGAAAATCAATCAGCCAAATTATCAGACTTATCATTTGTCTATAATTTTTTTTTTATATTGTTGATGTCATCTTTGTTCGTTTTTTTTTGTTTAAAATTTTTCCACACTACATTCACTTGTCATTATTTTTGTTTATGAAATTTTTTCATTCTTTTATGTGTTTTTGTTCGGAATGTGATAAATAAATTATACCATGTTTAAAAAAAATGACGATAAAAAAATGTTTCCGGAATAAATGTATTTAATTTATTGTTGTCATCATTATTTAATGATGATGTTGATAATGTGACAATAATGATGATAATCTAATATAACCACCACACACATAACCTATATCTATTTTTTTTCACTACGAAAAAAATATTTGTTCATCATCATCATCATCATCGTCATCAATAACGTGTAAGGTTTTTGAATGATACTTGGTAACAAGTATTTGCTGACCTAAACAGAGTAGCAGATTTAACAGGTGATAACAACATCATACGATTTGTGAAATGATGAATCTCAGCAAAATAATGTGTACATCACTAACTCAGCAATAGTTTCCATAAATAATATTTAGATAATTTTAGTATATAATCCCAACCAAAAATCCTAACCAAATCATGTTATGTTTTTACATTACGTTTTGATTACAACCTCAAATAAATTATTATTTAACAACGTTTATCCAGAAGAGAGTTTATGACAGTTTGTCATAATATTATATATAAAAAGGATTTTCAATGTTTGTTCTGTTTTCATTGTGCTTGTGATTGATTTTTTTTATTGTTCATCAATTTTATCATCATCATATTCATTGAAAATGATTTCCATATCATCATCGCTATTATTGTTTTTTCTGTTCACTACTTCATCATTGATTCAATGTCGATCAATATTTTCCGAACAACAAGAACAATTTTTATCGGAAATATTTCCACCAGAAATGGTCAATGTTCCACAAATAGCCGAAATGGCAATGAATCCTGGTGCAATGTCTAATCATACATTGATGGAATTGTTTACAAACGCCAATGATATTGTTAATTCAACCGGTGCTGATAGTGTTTTATTGGAAATTGATGATCATGCAAACAAGAATAATAACAACAGTATCAAAGTCTTGGCCGTTGCTAAACCAGATGTTCCAAGCCATGAAGATTTAATGAAAAAATTTAATCTTTATTTTGTAAATTTTACTGAAAGTCCAATTTCATTTATCAATGATGATCATCATACGAAAACAGTGTCAACAACATCCAAACCTATTCCATATAGTCAGCAAACTTATTGGCAGATATTTGTCGATTTTCTACGTAATCAAGCTAATGCTGTAATTGGTGCCATGATGATACCGATTAATGTTAGTATGAATGCAATACAAAAATCAACCCAAACACATGCTGAATATGTTATGGCTGGATCATCATTAGGTTCAGTAATATCAGCACCGGTTATATTGAAATCGATTTCAATACCGAATATAATATCACAACATATTGTCGATGTTGCATCAAATCAAGTGAATAATCTTGAAACATTTAATGAACAAACAAAATTAATGGCTGATAATGGTATAAAAACTTTTGCCAATGGTCTGAATAATGGTACACAAATTGTATCGAATGTTACCTCACATTATGTTATCCGTCCTATTGGCGCATTTACTGGATTCAATTTAAATCGTACTGGTCATCATATCAATAATATTGGACAATCATTTGCCAATACTGGACTTAATATTCATTTATTTGGTGAACGTGTTGGTTCGAATGCCGAAAAATTGGTTAGTGCTGGTGCCACGGCTATTGTTTGGGGCTTGGATAATACTGTTAAATTTTGACCATCACGCACGTCTTAAAAGTTCATCAGCGAGTAAAAACAAATGACCAAAATTAAGAATCAATCAGCCAAATTATCAGACTTATCATTTGTCTATAATTTTTTTTTTTATATTGTTGATGTCATCTTTGTTCGTTTTTTTTCGTTTATAATTTTTCCACACTACATTCACTTGTCATTATTTTTGTTTATGGAATTCTTTCATGTGTTTTTTTTTCATCAAATGTGATAAATAAATTATACCATGTTTAAAAAAAAATGACGATAAAGAAATGTTTCCGGAATAAATGTATTTAATTTATTGTTGTCATCATTATTTAATGATGATGATGATGATGATGATGTGGCAATAATGATGATAATCTAATATAACCACCACACACATAACCTATATCTATTTTTTTTCACTACGAAAAAAAATATTTGTTCATCATCATCATCGTCATCAATAAAATTCTGGGTGCTGATGATGATAATATTTGCCATTGGGCAAACTAATCATCATCATTACACGCATGTATATAGGAGATGATGATGTATACGAAATTCTTCGATGATAATGACGAGATATATTTTTTTCATGTTCGAAATTTTTTCGTTAAAATAATTGCCATTCATTTATTTTTTCCAGAATAGGAAACAGAATTTTTTTTTTGGTTTGTTTCACACGTTCGTACAGAATTGCTGAAATTTCTATATCTGTTAATATAAATGGATATCATGACAAGTTTTTAAATATGAAAAAAATAATTTTAATTTCCAGTAACAAGCCTTAGTTATAATTTATTTATCACATTCGGAAAAAAAACATAAAAGAAAAAATTCCTTAAACAAAAAAATAATGACAAATGTTCAGAATGTGAATGTAGTGTGAAAAAAATTATAAACATCAAACGAAAAAAAAACAAAGATGACATCAACAATATAAAAAAAATTATAGACAAATGATAAGTCTGATAATATGGCTGATTGATTCTTAATTTTGGTCATTTTTTTCATCTGATTAACTTTTAAGACGTGAGAGATGGTCAAAATTTAACAGTATTATCCAAGCCCCAAGCAATAGCTGTGGCACCAGCACTAACCAATTTTTCGGCATTCGAACCAACATGTTCACCAGATAAATGAATATTAAGTCCAGTATTGGCAATTGATTTTCCAATATTATTGATAAGATGACCAGTACGATTTAAATTGAATCCAGTAAATGCACCAATAGGACGTATAACATAATGTGAGGTAACATTCGATACAATTTTTGTACCATTATTCAGGCCATTGGCAAGAGTTTTTATGCCATTATCAGCCATTAATTTTGTTTGCTCATTAAATGTTTCAAGATTATTCATTTGATTTGATGCTATATCGACAATATGTTGTGATATTTTGTTCGGTATAGAAATTACTTTCAGTATAACCGGTGCTGATATTACTGAACCTAATGGTGATTCAGACAAAACATATTCAGCATGTGTTTCAGCAGCTTTTAGTGCAGCATTCATACCAACATTAACCGGTATCATCATAGCACCAAGTAAAGCATTAGCTTGATTACGTAGAAAATCGACAAATATCTGCCAATAAGTTCGACGATTATATGAAATAGGTTTAGATGTTTTTGTATGATGATTATTATTGATAAATGAAAGTGGACTTTCAGTTAAATTTACAAAATAAAGATTAAATTTTTTCATTAAATCTTCTTGTTTCGGAATATCTGATTTAGCAACGGCCAATACTTTAATACTGTTATTATTATTCTTGTTTGCATGATCATCAATTTCCAATAAAACACTATCAGCACCGGTTGAATTAACAATAGCATTGGCGTGTGTAAACAATTCCATCAATGTATGATTAGCCATTTTGGCTATTCGTGAAACATTAATCCTTTCTGGTGGAAATATTTGCGGTAAAATTTGTTCCTGTTGTGCGGACAATATTGAACGACATTGAATCAATGATGAAGTAGTGAACAGAAGAAACAACGATAGATATGATATGGAAATCATTTTCAATGAATATGATGCTGATGTTGATAACATTGATGGATTAAAATCAATCACGAGCACAATGAAAACAGAATAAACATTGAAAATCCTTTTTATATATGTCGAAAAAAATTCATGTTCAAATTCTAAACTTAAAAAAACAAAGCTTTCTGTGATGTGATGAGCGTAAAAAAAAAATTTCATTTCACTTGAGCAATATAAATGTGACAAGAATTGGCGAAAATACGAATTGATGACGATTAAAACGTGATTTGATTTTTTTCATTTTTCCGGCAAAGTTTTTCAATATGTTATAAATTTTTGACAATTTTTTGCAATCAAATCATATGTTAATTGATAATAATAATAAAGTTGACGTTGTTTAGCGTATAAATCATAGAAAATTTGTCTCATACCAATGGAAAAATGTGTTTGATAATCAATTAGATGTGGATTACGTTGCATTTTAACAATCATATGAAATCTATTGTGTAGAGAGGATTGAAAATTTGAAAATGCTATAATAATAAAAATAATGAAAATGAATAATTAATGACATGTTGAGATTTTTCAATATTCACATTACCTTGAATAGAATGGGCAAATTCTTCAACCATATCTCGGCAATAATCTTTTGTTTCAATGTCAATCATTTGTTGTGAATGTTGTGGTGCATTGGAAATTTTATTATTAACGGTAAACATTGATGGTCGACATAATTGTATGGATCGTATGAATGAATCGGACCAATCTAGGTAGAAATCTTCATATTTTTGTAATGATTCAAGTATGGCCATTAAATCTTTATCAGAATCAATATAACCATTGTATGTGAGAAATAATGGCAAATGATGATAATTATAATTACAATATTGTTGTTGTTGTTGTTTGAGATTTTTTTCATCATCAACATTATAATCATTTAACATGTGGCCATCATTTGCTTTAGGTTGTTGTTTAGAATTTTGATTAAGCAAAAACATTTTTGACATTTTTGTTGCCTTCGATATGGTCATCATAGTGATCGTAGAATGATGATCGTTTTCCAAATCTGTTTCAGATTGATGACAGTTGTTGTTGGTGTGGTAATAATCACCACATCTACTATGGTGATCATCAATCATTGCTTTCAATTCACGTATATTTTGTGGAAACTGTTCAAATAATAATCTAAATGGTTTGATAATATAGTGAAAACGTAATTTTGTAATTTTTGGTGAACCACAAATGTTCAGGCGAAAATTATATAGCCCACCACCATTATAACGATCAACAGGTTTTGAACGATTCATTTTCTTTTTCTTTTCATCATCTTCATTGGTTCGATTCATTTTTTTTCGATACGATACGATTTCCAGTGATATCATTCAATTCATTTTATATTTGATTGAAACAAAATCCGATGATGATGAACAAAATAATTATAACCAAAAAAAATCGAACAAATAAAAATAAATTTTATCAACTTGCGATGACATCTAGCGGTGAAAGTTGAAAGAATTTTTTTTTGCCAAAAAACGCAATTCGTCATTAACGTTCGAAAAAAAAATCGAAAACAGAAAAAAACATCCACCGAAAAACCCGCCGATTTTTTTTCAAGAAACAACGGCACAGTTTGAAGTTATTTCCAAAACTTGAAATGTATTGCCCCCCTAATTATTTTTTATGCTTTCCAAACTGTGTGGTTTTTTTTTCGACTGTGTAAGGTTGTTGTACGATTGATCGATTGATCGATCGAAGATGATTACTAATCGATTACATAAACAACACAGCTGAGATGGTTAATATTGATTCCTAGAAATAAATAAAGAATTTTATGATGATGATAAACAACATTGTTCATGTTGATAAATTTTCGTTTATTAAACATTAAAAAATGTGCCTAATCAATGGGGAAAAAAATTTTTGTTTTTGATTTTTTTTTTATCACGCGAATCATCGTCATCGTCATCATCACCAATAATTGCTAAAAGATTTCCATTTTTTTTCTGACGTTACAGATCGATTATTATCATTACATAATCATTGTCGGGTATGATTGGGTGATCATCGATAAATAAAAACGAACCTCTTTTTTGCTCAATGTATTTCGATGTAATCTCTATTTCACTATATATATATCTTCAGCAGTTCTCTCATCATCGACGTTGTTTACCTTGAATTTTTGTGATCATCAACAACAAAACAAAACAGATGAAAAAAAAGGTACGTGATGATAAGGTGATTTCTCTCATTTAATCCGAAAATAAGAAATTTTCTTTTTTTTTTTACATGTGATGATTTGTCATCAATCAACAAATTATTATTGCAATTGGCATAAAAAATAAATAAATGAAAAAGATTTGCTACCTTCTTGCCCTTCTTGATCATTATCATAAATCTTTGAACAACAACTGCGAAAAACAAAAACAAATTTCAAAATGGATTTATTCAACCATCATTCATTTGTTCATTTCATCATTATTTGCTGAATCATTTCACATATCATAAAATAAATGGGTGATCATCATCATCATCATTGTATAATAATGGATTGAACTTGAAAAAAATAATCGAATGACAATGAATTTCAAGTATAAATAGGATTTTTGTTTTCCCGTTCATCATCATTAATGATAATGAAACAGCAAACAAAACAACAAACTTTTTTCAGCAAAAAAAAATAACCATTCCTGTGTGCATCATAACATCGTATCAATCAACCTGATTTGTTTATCCTTTAAAAGTTATTAGATGGATAAATAGACAAAAATAACGACAATTTAATGATGATGAATATTCATTCAAACACGTACAAAATTGATATTATCATTATTGTTGACGGTGATAATGGTGATGATGTTTATTGTCCTTATGAAAAACAACAACAACGACAAAAATATTCCAATGAAAATTTTCCAATGTTTATAAAGTTTATCATCATAGCTTCCATTTGACGACTGATGTTTATCTCAACAACAATAAGTGGTAAGTGATTTTTTTTTTGTTTCTTTCGTTTTGTGTGGTTGTTTGAAAACCTTTTTTTCTGTTGCTCTCTTTTTTTTCGTTTTTTTGGTTCATTTGATTGAACAATCCACTGATCGATTGTTCCAAATTGGTGTTTGATTTGATCTGAACCTAAACAACAGGAAACTATTAAATAAATGCACAGCTGTTGTCAATCATTGATCGATCGTCATTCATTTTCCATTGATTATCATGATAATAATTAATATCAATACATAATCAATTTGATTTATATTTTCTGTCTTTAATTTCAATTGCATGGTAAGGATAGTAATCTTCATATATCCATTCAATGTTTCCAATGTTTGATGTGTGCGTGTGTCTTTTTTTTTTTTTTTTTTGTTTGAATCCATCGTACGGTATCAAAATATTGCCATTGATATGCTATGCATCATATCAAGTATGGCGAATTTTGATCAAAACAGACCAAAATCCAAAAAACAAAAAATCTTTCCAAAAAATTTATAGTATACATCAAAATCATTTCATCAAAAAAAAAAAAAAAAAAAAACAGCACACGTTCATAATTTACGATATGTTAGTTACTATGATTTTGATTTGATATGAATTGTGTGTGTGTGTGTATGTTAAATTGATATCAATTCGACATGTGATATGTTTTATCACCATGACCATCATCATAGTTTTGTCAAGAATCAATAATAATATAATATAATATATATGTATGTACATAAGACAATTTCGTCCAATATATACAGTTGTACACACGCACACGCACGTAGTGATAAAAGAGAGAGAGAGAGAGAGAAAAAAAAATCTAGCGATATGATGAATGATATATAAATCCAACTTTTTTCTTTCATTGAATATCCGTTTTTTCTCGTTTTTTTCTGATCAATTCGTTCCTGTACTCTTTTTGTTTGTGAATTTATGATGATGATTGATTTATTTTTATTATTTATATCCTGTTACCATTTTCGTAAATAATCTGGTAAGTCAATTTATTTTTAGAATTTATATTGAATTCTTGTTATTCTCTGCCACCATTATCGTTCTATGGTCATCATATTAATGTTTGATAATTTATTGTATTTACAATAACAACAACGATGAATGAATGAATGGATGAATGAAAGAGAAAAACAACCAAAGTGTCAATTATTACTCATAAAAAGTGAGATGCCACAATGGAAACTTCCATTCATTTGTAGCAAACAAAATATCATTATCGTTTTGTGATAAATAATGTATGGTGTAATATTCAAATATATATCAAAATGATGATGATGATAATCATCATGTCATGTTTTTTTTTGTTAACCAAATTTGGTTTAACAAAAAATAAAACAATTAATCAATCAATCATTCAATTTTTACTAGGTTGATTTGATTACAATCAACACTAATTTTTTTCCGTTAGTTGATTTGTATACTATTTGTGTCTGTGTGTGTGTGTTGGTTATATATTTATCGATCGATCAATCAATCAATTTTTTTGTTTCATTGATCAATTTTCTCATTATTAGCATCATCGATCTATGATCCTCTTGTTATGATTTTGATAAATAATTTATATATATATGAACGAATCAATTGTATTTATCGAAAAGGAAATGACGTAAAATGTCCTGTTCAAAGGTCCAGATTATAGTTTATTATTACTATTATTTGTGATGCTATTTATAGAAATGCTATAATTGATTTTTCATTATCGAAATCGATAACGTTCAAAAGAAAAAGAAAAAGAATGAAGATTTGTCTTTATTCATATAAATAGCATCCATAATGAATGAACGAATGAAGAATCTTGTGATCATCAAAACAAAGAGAAAGAAATGCAAGAAAAAAAACGAACTAACAAACGAATAACGCATATAATAAATACAGTGGCAATGACATTCTACTACAAATGTATATAGTAGTGGGATTGTAAATTGTAAAAATTCTTGACTGAAAGTTCATTGATCATTAAATGTGTGTTCATGCTCTGTGTGTGTGTGTGTGTTCATGTTGATCCATCATTCGTTTTTGTTTTTGTTTTTATTGTTTGTTGATCGTTCCATCAAAAGTTCATTGAATTGTGTGAAATGTCGATCTATGTTTTCTTTCACACATATGGTTAATAATAATAATAATAATCATTAATTCACAATTCAATTTCAGATTTCAATTCATAATCAAAAAACATTATTCAAATGATCTCTAGTTGTGATTGATAATTTCAAAATAATTTGTTTTTTCATTTGATATAAGAAGTGTAAACATCGTTTATACATCTCTTTTTTCACTTGTTTTTTTGTGTGTGTGTGTATGCGTGTGTGTATTCAAATAAAAAAATATTCTCATCAACACATAACCAAACAAAAAACATCAAAATATTTTTGTTATTATTTCTTGGAAATCAAGTTTTTTTTTTTGGTGGTAAGTAGTTCATTTTTTTCCTCAATGTAAAAAACAACATTACAAACATAGACCAACTTATAAGAGACAAACAGCATACAAACAGTTTTAGTTTTATCTTTCTTTCTCTCTCTCTCTCTTTTTTCTATACAAAAATAAATTCATAGATTAAACACTTGTGACAAAAGTTTAAATTTCTGTTTTTTGTTTGTTTATTTGTTCATTCGTGTGTATTTCCGTTATCATTGTCATCATCATCATCATACGATTGTTTTCAATGATTATAATTATAATTTGAGAATAATAATATAATTGACTATGACTATGTCACATCATATGCTAAGTAAGCTAACCATTATGATGTTGATGTTGATATCGATGATGATGATGACGTTTGAACGTAATCGTATGACTCTGACTAACGGTATGCATATATGAATGAATACGATTTTTACAATTTCTAATGTTGCTTGGATAGAAAATGCAAAAAAAATAGAAAAAAAAATTTTCTCTAAACCAGAAAAAAACTATTTCAACATATATATTTATATATCACCAAATTAAGAGATGTAAGCCAAATTTTTCGTTTTATGCTTTCATTTTATTATGAAAAAAAAACTAAATAGCAGCAGTCATGATTTACGTTAATCGTGGTTTGTTTTGTTTTTGTTTTTTTTTTTTTGATGTTATTAAAAAAATACTTGCGGTTTTTTCTTCTTTATATCACGATTTGTTGCCAGATACATTTCAACTTTAGAATCTAATGAATGAATGAAGTTTATGTTCTCGTTAATCCCAACGTTTTTTTCTATTAATTTGCTCTTTTCATTGAGAAAAGAATTTATGTTTAGAGCAGAAGAAGAAGGAGAAAGGCAAAAAAAAATTCTTGCTGTTGTTGCTGGGTTGTCCTCTTTTTTTCATTTTTTTTTGCATGCCGATATGCAAATCTAAATGCCGTAAATCGTAATATGTTATCGATTTTTTTTTTGATCTAAATGAAAAATAATCCGATTACACAATGGTGAATAACCGATCAACAAAAAAAGTCGATTCAAATGAATCATACACACACACACACTATAGTAACCGATAAATGATTCATCCATTTCCAAATGTTTTATTGCAATAGTCATTTCATTACACACACACACACCCTGTATTTTACTTAAATGCCATTTGTGTTAATCATATTTTTACGTTGAAAAATTTAAACAACAACCACAACAACAACAACCAGAATATGATTTTTATTTTCTAATCAAATTGTTTCATTTTTTTTCTCACTTTATTCAAATAGTGTTTGAAAATAATTTACAAAAAAAACTATTAAAAAGTGTGAATTTTTTGTTTGGTGAATAAATATTGAAAATTAATTAATTTTATTAAATAAAAAAAAACAAAAATAATAATGAAAACTATTCATCAAAATGATAATAATCTGCATGGATTATTTGAGTCCAATGGATCAATCAATATTGATAAATCTGTTCATCATCGTTCATCATCACCATTACCTTATCGAAAAATTTCCTGGCATATTACAGCGACCAATTCGTCCGATCCAACATCATTATCATCATCATCATCATTACATCGTTCAAATTCATTAATTCGTTTCACACATGATTTATCCAATAATTATCATCAACAAACATCAACACCATCAATCTGTTTCAATAATATTGTCAATGATAATAATAATAATAATGATATTAATCAACTACCAACATCAACCATTGCCACCAATGACCAATCCATCGATTTGATGATAACAAATTTAAATTTTAAAGATCTCATCGTTTTATCACCATTTGATCATCAGGTATTTTTGTTTGTCATTTTTTTTAATTATCAACAAAATAACCAATAATCACCTCAATAATAATTTAGGTTGGTGGACATACGCAAATAATGTTATTGAATCAATACACTCTTTGTAAATCATTAATACCAAGAGAACTTGATTTCTATCTAAACATTCCACGTCAATTGAATGGTTTTGTACCACGTTATAAAGGCGTTGTTGAAATTTGTCATAATGAAAGCATGATTCCAACATTATATCATCCGAATAGAAATTTTTATTCCAAACATAATAATAACTGTAACAATAAACCGGAATTACGTGTACGTTTATCTGTTTGTAATGATCGTCGTTTGTTGGAATCGATACGTGGTCATTTTGAACAGCAACGTGGCTACGGCTCACGTCCTAATCAGCAATGTAATTATCTATTGTTTTTTTTGTTGTTGTTATTTGACGATAATGTAATAATAATTTTTTATTTTATTTTTTCTTTTGAAAACAAAATTAGATTTCATGTTATTAGAGAATATAACATCAAATTATCATTTGCCATGTATATTGGACCTAAAAATGGGTACACGACAACATAGTGATGATGCATCGGATGAAAAACGTCGTCGCCAGATAGCAAAATGTGCATCAACAACATCGGCTACATTAGGCATACGTATCTGTGGCATGCAAGTATATCATAAATTATCGAATAATAATAATAATAAATATAAATTATATCAACGAGATAAATATCATGGTCGTCGTATTAAAAATGAAAATGGACTTCGTAATGAACTTGAGGTATTGATAATTGATAATAATAAATATTTTTTTTTATAATGTTTACAATTGAATTCATTGATCATTTTTGGTTTATTTTCAGATTTATTTTCTCAATCGTACTTATCTGATTCGACCGATTATATCTAGATTGAAACAATTGAAATCAAGAATTATTGAAACATTACGTACAACATCATTGAGATTTTTTTCCACTTCATTACTTATCGTATCTGAAGGATGTTTCAATGTTGGTAATCCAGCTAGAAAACAACGTCTATTCTCCGATGGTGAAGAAGATGTTGATGATGAATTTGAAAACGATGATTATTTCTATCCATATGATAATAATATCACTGCCCGAAACGGAATAATTGATGATGTGGATGATGACGATGAATGTACCTCATCTAGTCTGGATTCAATGTCCGAAGAATCATCATCATATAATATGGAAAAACATTTAAACGATAATGAAGATATTCTTTACAATTGTAATCGTGATCATTATCGTCTTCATAGAACATCAACATCATCGAAAAACAACAACAATGACCTGCCAGCATTCGATATACGTTTAATTGATTTTGCACATACTTCATTCAATTCATCATCACCATCATGTGATTATGGTTTCATTTTGGGTATAGATAATCTAATTCGTTTATTGAATGAAATATTATTCGATGCTATTCGAGCACGTGTAGCAATGAATCAACAACGTAATAATAAACGTCGAAGAAGTAGTGGCCAAAATATGGATAATGATTCACAATTTCCACATATGCCTTCCAATAAGAAATGGGTAATTAATAATAATAATAATAATGATGATGATCATAACTGTGATGAACTTTGATTGATAATAATACGCCTATGGCAGCCAATTGATAATCAATTTATTAACATTTTTTTTTAATATAATAACAATTATATCCCGATGATGAATATATATAATCCTATAATAATAACATATTAATCATGTAAATTTTTTATTACTATTATTATGAATAAAAATGTAAAAAAATGTTCATTTCTAGTGTGTGTGTGTGTGTGTTTTCATTATTTTATTAATTTTTTTTTTTGATGAAAATGATGATAAATTTTTTTGATATTGTCTTTCCAATCGTTTCAATGCTTCAAGATTATCATCATCAAAATATTCTATCAGATCTTCATTGTTGGCTGAATAATCCATCAATATATTTTTCAATTCCAAATTGATTTTTTCTGGATGAATTGTATGTACATGATCAGTAATATGATGATATAATTCTGGTAACCAATAATCTTCACGTTTATCTTTGTAACAAAGTATACATTTGTATTTTTTATATGATGAATGTTCAATGTAATGTGCTTTTTGATTTGAACATAACCGACGATGATCATTATTTTCACCATTTACAACTAGTTTCAAACAAATTGGACATTCTGGATAGAATTCTCTATAGCTATGTTGATTTAATATGAAAGAATCGATCCAATTGTTGAAAAATTCATCACGATTTTTTTCCGTTGAATCAAACAAATGTTCAATCAAATGTTTACGTATGGCGATTTTTGTTAAAAATTTATTATCACAGAAAAAACAACAAAATTGTATGTTAACATCATTGTCACTATCATCATCCAGATGATCACCATTGATTGTACTGAATTCAGATATGTTTTGATCCAAATGGATTTCATTTTGTCGACTAAAATAATATAACAATGGATATTCAGGATGAAAACGAACCATATGTTGTATCAATTCTTGAAAAACATCCCAACAACAATCACAATAAAGACATTGAAATTGACAGTTAGTTTCAGTATTTCGATCAATTTTGTATTTATCATAGAAATATTTTAATGTTAGATTAGTCGTTTCATTTTGTGAAATATTACAATAAATAATTTTACGATTTTCAGAACACAATGATGATTGATGATGACAAAATAATTGATGCAGATTAACATGATCAGCGGTGATTGCCCGATATGAACAAGAATTGCATTGGAAATGTTGATTTGTATGAAATTTATCCATATGGATTGCCAAAGTGATTGGTTTTCTAAAATGTTTAAGCTAAATATATGGTGGAAAAAAACGAGATTAAAGAACAAATTAAATTTTTGGATTCGAAAAAGTGAAAGTAGAAAATTGACAAACCTTTTTAGAATCCTTCAAGTGACAATAGATACAAATCAAGTTTGTATGACTATGTTCACGTTGAACATGTTCAATGAAATCATTTCGTACATTTGTTGCATATCCGCATGATTGAAACACTCTTTTTTGTTCAATACAGGCACACTTGTAAAATTCATAACCATTATCATGATTAGTATTGATTAATTTAGAATTATTAGGATTTTCTGGACAAAAATAAAAACCAACACGATCGGAAAAGTACGTATTCATTGTGATGTTGGTTATTATGTGGATAATAAAATAAAAACAAGTTTACCCCAGAAATCATACCATTTTGTGATAATATATACATCAATCAATTAATCGAAGATTCGAATTTCAAATCAGCTGCTATCGAATATGTGGCAAAATCTACCCATATAGGTTTGATTGGATAGAAAAAGAAATTTTTTTTTTATTTTCACTTAAGCTCCTCCCATATACACTTTGTCTTCAATATATATCGGAAAGATGGATGATTTATTCAACGATTGGATTGGATTTATGTGTTTTTTTTTTGTTATTGTATTAATATTGTAAACAAAACGTAAAAAAAATTGATACATTTTCTATCGTGTGTGTAAACAGGCTTCATCTTTTACGAACTGATTCAAATTTATTTTTTTCAATGATTTATTTAAATTTGAAACAAGAAAAGTAAAACAAAAAAAAAAAATAGTTATGGCTATCAATCCACAGCAACAACAACAACAACAACATCCGAACAATAATTCGATCAATTATCAGATAACAACTGGTAACACGACAACAACATATCAATCAACATTGAATGGTGGAAATATTGGTTCAGCGATTATTGCTGCTGCTGGTGGTGGTGCTGGTGGTGGTGGTGTTGGTGCCAATATTATCGGTACCATTAATAATCCAATCAATAATCTAGTTAATATGAATTTGACAACAGTATCGGCAACAAATACATCGACAACAAATCTAAATACCAATACCAATATTATTGCTAATAATCAAAATAATAGCAGTAATAATAATGCATTATCATTATGTTGTTTGATTGAAAATGGTACAAAATGTACAAGAAATGCAGGAAATGCATCCTATTCGAAAAGGATTGAAAAACAGGTGAGTAGAATTTTGAGTAAAATTTTCAATCAAAAAAAAAAAAAAAAAAAAAAAAACTATGGATATAAACTATTTTATTAATAATAATATTAATAGGTTGCCCAAAGAAAATTGCAGCTAATTGTTGATCCACGTTCATCACATGCATATATCTGTGAACATCATAAACAGATTATACAATCAATTCGAACGAGTGGAAAACGTAAACGTAAAGATGGTGGTAGTGTTATCGGTGGTCATGATGATGGCCTAATTGATGATGAACTTTCATTAAATGATTTTAATGGTATTAATGATTCATCAAATGAAATGATAACACATTCAATTACATCAACAATGAATATAAATTCATCATTATCATCATCATCGACATCAGCACATCAATCACATCATCATATGAATAATAGTGGAAAATATGGATCACAACAACATCATCATCAACAGCATCAGCAACAGCAACAACAACAACAACAACAATCATCTTATACATCATCATCATCATCATCACCAATAGATTTTCATAGTTTACAAGTGAATACATTACGTAAATATAAACGACATTTTCGTTTACCAATTAAACATGCAAGTAATAAAAATCAATTGGCTGATGTAAGTCATTCATTCATTCATTCATTAATTGATTCAAAATTTTTATTAATTCTTTAATTCATTCATTTCAAACATCATAACAGGAAATTCAACGACATTTTCGTGCATTAGATGTAAATGAAAAAGATGTTATCAATAAATTTATGTATATGGTGAAAAATGGTAGCAATAATAATAATTCGAATAATAATAATAATAATGGAAAATCGAATGAATTTAGTAATTCCAAAGAATAGCCGCCTGACGACATTTTTTTTCTCTCTCTCTCTATCATCAAATTCATCAATCAATCATCGTAACTGCTAAACAAAATAATTCTTTAAGAAATTTTATTTTCCAAATTTTCAACAAATTCATTCATTCATTCATTCATTTTTTTTATTTTGGCCTATTATATTATATATATATTATAGACATAGAGCATCATCGTCATCATCATCATTGTGTTTGAAAAAAACCCAGAATTTTCTTTTTAATAAATAAAATTTTTTTTTCTTTATTTCATCATTATTTTTAATTATAAATTCCTAAATTTATTCATTTTTTTTAAATCAAATAGTTTGTGTGTGTGTGTATATATGTTGTAGAGAATGAAATGGAATCTGTATAATTTTGTAGAATAGAATCGATGCTTTTTTTTCATTTCATTCATTTATTCACTTTGTTGATTCTTCCAAATAGGCAATCAAATCTTCTCTATCCTGTGCTTTTTTCAGGCCAACAAATACCATTTTTGTACCGGGTATATATTTTTTCGGATTCTCCAAATATTCAAATAATGTATCATGACCCCATGTGATTCCTGTGTGTTGATGGTGATTGATAAATTCAAAATGGATAACCCACAAAAAAAAGAATCATACCTTTTTTAATATTTGCATCGGTATATTCAAAACCGGGTGCCTGGCCAGTTTTACGACCAATCAAACCATTTAGATTTGGACCAGTTTTATGTCCACCACCTTTTTCAACCGTATGACATTGAGCACAACGTTGAACAAAAATTTTCTTTCCTTTTTCGGCGTTTCCTCCTCCCATTTTTTTTTTGTTTCGTTTCAATAAAATGAAATGTGTGATGAAATAAATATAAATCAATTGATTAGTACCTAATAAATAAATTAAATTCTATTCAAAAAAAACGAGAAAAAAAATTAAATTAAAACAATTGAAATAATGTGTATAGAATTATGAGAAAAAAAAATCGAAACATACAAATCCGGCGCGAGGATAATGAATGAAAAATGTTCTTCAAAATCAATGAAAAAGGACATACACCATAAGCATTTTTTAGATGATGATGATGATTATAAAATGTGAAATGTGATGTACAATGACGACACGACATAACCTAATGATTTTTTTTTTGCGTTTGCGCATCCATTACATTTCCTTCTTTTTCTGTTTGTCTTGGTTATTTCATGGCCATCCATGTTGTGTGTACTACCATTGCATTGAACCACTACTACTTTGTTTATTATTGCAATTTAACCTTTGTACGAACTTGTTCGATTTTTTTTTTTTTTTTGGTACCGTTCATAAATGATGTAATGAATTTTTTAAAATTTTATTAAACTTTTTAATAATAACTCATGATTAATTGATTATTATATGTGATCAGAATCAATAATAATAATTATTATATTCAATTCGAGATTTCATGGCAACTCGGTAATTATTCGCATTGTATTTGTATAACCGGAACCTTGACGCCAACCGGTTATCAATACAACTGAATCTCCAGCTTGAATGAAACCACGTTTTCGTCCATATTTGATGCCAAACTCGATCCTAGCATCCATATCGTTTGTCCATTCTTCTTTACGTGGTTGAGTATAATGAATCGGTAATAATCCACGGAAAAGATGAGCCTGTTGTGTAACTTGTTGATTTCTTGAAATAGCAATTATTGGACATCTTGGTCGATATTTAGCCACTGTATATGCACTTTGTCCGCTCGATGTAATGACAATTATGGCTGATGCTTCAACTTTTAATGATGCACAAACAGCTGCAATAGCTGTTGCTGTAGTTGCATTTGTTGGTGGTGGTGTCATATAATCAAGTTCATGGAAAAGATTTCTTGAATGTATGGCCACTTCAGCTTCCAAACAAATACGATGCATCATTTGTACAGATTCCACTGGATAATTACCTTTAGCCGATTCTCCAGATAACATGACACAATCTGATCCATCCAATACAGCGTTGGCTACATCCGATACTTCAGCACGTGTTGGTCGTGGTTTTTTAATCATACTTTCCAACATATGTGTTGCACAAATTACCGATTTACCGGCAATATTACATTTGGCAATCATCATCTTATGTGCTAGAAGAACTTTTTCCGGTTCAATTTCAATACCAAGATCACCACGTGCAACCATTATTCCATCACTAACATCGATAATTTCATCAATATTCTTAACACCTTCATGATTTTCAATTTTCGATATAATCTTTATGGTTTCACCACCATGTTTTTTAAGAAAATTACGTATAACTTTAACACCATCAGCATTTCGTATGAATGAAGCGAAAACAATATCAACATTTTGTTCAATACCAAATAGAAGATCTTTTTCATCCTTTTCGGATAACGCTGGTAAATCTACCGATGTTCCAGGCAAATTAACACCTTTATTCGAACCAACCAAACCACCATTCTCTACTAAACATTCGAGATAATCTGTTCCTTTTTCTTTCACCATCAATGAAATAAGTCCATCATCTATGAATACTTTACTACCAATAGCCACAACGTTAACCATATTTTTGTAATCAACAAACAATATTTTCGATGATCCACGTTCACGGTAAGCATCATCCACTGTTATACGAATCATTTGATTTTTAATCAATTCCACTTCAGCAGTTGGACCATTTTCCAGTAAACCGGTACGAATTTCTGGTCCTTTCGTATCCAAAGCAATAGCAACTGGTAAAAATTGTTCATCATAATCAGCGGCAGCTATTTTCACTGCTTTACGTACATTTTCAATTAATTCACTATGAAAATCATATGTACCATGTGAGAAATTTAAACGAGCAATATTCATTCCAGAACGAATCATTTGGGCTAACGTATCGACATTTTTCGATGCTGGACCAATCGTACAGATGATACCGGTCAAACGTTCATATGGTACTTTAACATCAATATCCAATGAACTTAGATGATCAAGCATATAATTAGTATCTTTATCTTTACGATATTTACTCTTACTTCTTTTCAAACTTGACATGATGTTTGTTGGATGTTTGAAATTTTCACTTCAAAAGAAACAACGAAAATGATGTTAATGATTCATCCATCCATCAATTGGCATTCATTTTTATATATATTGTCATTTAATCAAACACAGCAAATATATGATATGCCGAGTGCGTGTCAAAAGCATGATCAATTTTCATTGATTGACTTGATAGCTGATTGTAACCTTAGCAACCATGTTTTCAATCTTATCCAAATACAACAGACAGCCACATAATAATTTTGATTAATATCTGCACACTAATTTATCTTAAATTTTCTAGATCTATATACAAATTATCATCATCATCATCATCATCATCAAATGTTCAAAGATCATTATATAACGCCCAAAAACATTGCGACTTTAAATTACACATTTCCACATTATCCATTGATTGGTTGTCATCAGAAAAAAAATGAATATATGAATATTAGTGTAATAATTTCTGGAATAAAATTTTTTTTTTTTGAATTTTTAATTTAAAATTGCGCGCCATTTTTTATATCAATATTGAATATATATAAATACATTGTTTATGAATAGTTTCCATATATAAAGCACGTTGTTTTTAATTGTATAAATATCAGCGCCATTGTATCGTGTGGCGGCAACCAAACGAACTATATCACTCTCTCTCTCTCTCTCTCTCTCTCTCTCTCTCTCTCTCTCTCTCTCTCTCTCTCTCTCTCTCTCTCTCTCTCTCTCTCTCTCTCCCTGTGTCTGTGATTGTATTTCACCCATCGATTGTTCCGAAACGATGCTCGGTTTGCTTTTTTTGTGTGTGTGTATGTAATACGATTTTCGCTCGCAATTGAATTCGATATTTTTTTCTTAACACATTCGGTGACCATCAAAAGTATCGATATATCAATTTTGAAATTTCGTATCGTTTACTATTTACCGCGATTCTTGATTTGATTTGATTTTTTTTTTGTTTTGATTTGATTTGACATTTTTTTCTGCATTCTTTCTACAATGATTTAAATGATCTGATGATGATTTATAATTTTTTTTTCTATTTCAAATATAGAATACTTCGAACGAACCATTTATAACATTTGTTTGTTTTGATCATATTTCATTGTTTGTAAACAAAAACAAAAACAAAAAAAAATGTCAGAAAGTAAAACAAAAAGTTCACGATCACCAATTTGGCATTATTTTGAACCAGTTGATGTAAAAAATACTAAATGTCTACTTTGTCAAAGTACTTATCGTAATTCTGGTAATACTACCAATCTTATTGATCATCTAAAACGTAAACATCGTCATGAATATAATCATGTTGCTGAAATGATGAAAAATCAATCAAATAATAGCAGTAGTAATAATAATGCTACTAATAATAATGTTAATGTTAATAATAATAACAATAGTAGCGATTCAGAGATACCGATTGCCATTGATGTTATTGATGAAAAACAAAAACAATCCGCTGAAATTATTGAAGAACAACAGATACAATCAACAATGGATAATAATAATGTTATTATTGAACATAATAATAATGATGATAACGATAATGGTGGTGGTCTTGGTGGTGATGGCGGTAATAAGAATCAAGAAGAATTGGAAAGTGCTGAAAATATTCAAGTTGTTAGGGTAAGATTTGAGATTCATTTATGAATTTGCAATCTAATTTTGAAAAATCTTTTTGTTTTTTCTTTCATCTATCTCAGGTTGTACCATTACCACATGCACGTTCCGAAGTATGGACCTATTTTGGTTTCGTTGCCAATGATGATGGCCAAATAATGGATCGAACAAAAGTTGTCTGTAAAATATGTGCATCAACATTTTGTTATTCAGGAAATACAACGAATTTTTATTCACATCTAAAATCAATGCATTCAGAGGTACAGATGCGTAATATATCATCGAAAACAGCACGTCAAATGAAAAGATCATATTCAAATTTTTTGGATGATGGCGGTGATAGTATGGATGCTGTTGGTACATCAAATGATAGTTATTATCATCATCAAAATAATATTACTGGTATTACATTAGATGATGAACCATTACCTGATCGTAGTTTGGATAGTATAATATTTGTTGAAGATATAACACAATGTTTATTAGATTTTCTTGTTACCGATTGTCGACCATTATGTGTATTACAAGGTAAAGGATTTCAACGTTTATTACGTCTATTAGCACCTGGTTATGTAATGCCTGATAAACAAAAATTATCCAATGCATTACGTAAACGTTATGAAGAATTACGTAAAACTGAACATGAACCATCAACAATGGAAAAATTTGATAATCTAACCTAAAATTTAATATGAAAAAAATCATTCATCAATATTATCATCATTTGAAAATTCATTCTTCATTTCATAATTATTGGAATTTCATGATCATTTTTTTTCACACAAAAAAAAATCAAAACAAAATGAAACATTCTTACATAATCATCTTTCTGTCATAAACATTCATTACACACACACACACACACACACATGAATATTGGTAAAAATCCATTTGTTAAACATTTTCATTTTATTATTTTATTTTGGAATCAAGAAAAAAGAATTAAAAAGTTTGAAGAAAAATTGTTAATTTACACAATTTGAAACCTAGAAAGAGAAAGAGAATCTTGAATCTGAATTTTTTTCATTTGAATTTTTTTTTTTATAACATCTCTTTGGATGGTATTTACAAACACAAACAAACAATCAAACAAAAATTTTTGACAGATTCTTTATATTCATAATTCATCATGGCCAACATATTTGGTATCAAAATTATTTGGTTTAACAAAAATTCCTTCTTTTGCAATCCAATAAACAGATGAATCAGAATAAGTGCTAGCAATGATTTCCATTTGTCCTTGGATTGGTCGTCCATATACATGACCAGATGATGATAGATACATTTCTGTATCAACATGTTTGAAACGAATATTTGAATTCAATTCCCAATGTTTACCACCACATAATATTTGCCAATTATCACCAGTATCACCATCACCATCTTTACCGAATGCGCTAACTTCTTGATTATGTGATAATGGTGATGGAAAATGATGTGAATGTAGATTTTTTTTCGTTTGTAAATGTGTTAATCGTATGATTGAACCACATTCGATTGGTGTACCACGTTCACATTGTTCATCGGTTTTAGCACCAATTTGCCAATAACTATTAACATCTTCTTGTTTATCAGTACCGGTAACCGATTGTTGTCCACTACCTGATCCATATTTTATATCATGTGAATGTAGTCTAATACCGGAATTTACATTCATTAATTTCAATACAGAACCACAAGTAACCGTTGTTGATGAACTACTACAATTTGTTATAAAAATATTAAAACATGTGATGATTAACAGATGAATTGGAATGAATTTCAAACGAAAATTTTGCAAACAAAATAACGATGATGGTGATGCCATTATTGATTTGAGAGAAAAATGGGTAAAAAAGCTTCAAAATTTCAAAAATAATTAATCAGATTGAAACAATTCATTGAAATAAACGCCGATCAATTTGAAACTAACATATACACACACACACATCACACAATCGAATGATTGCGTGTATTTTCATATGTGATGAATGAAAAATAATTTTTATTTAATAATTTTAATCATAAGATGGCGTTGACAATACTCGTTTTGCAAAAAAAAATTGCTAATAAATCGAATACAATAAATTTTAAAAAAAATCTAATGATTTTGGTGGTCTTATCTCTCTACCACCGATTCTTGTAATATTTGTTGCTGTTGTTGTTGTTGTTGATGATGATGAAGTTGTTGATGTTGATGAAGATGATGATGATGATGATGGTGTTGGAAAAGCTTCAAGATTCGCTAAATGAATAGCCGTTGGACTTATTGTTTTTTTTACAACTTTTTTTGCCGTTATTGTTGCCAATGGAAAATTATCTATGGAAATAATTTGTGATTTTTCAATTTTTATATTACTAAATTGTTGTTGTTTATCTATATTCATTGTAGTTGTTGTTGGAGTTGTATTATTCGTTATGAATGCAGCCACATTTGATGATGATGATGATTGAAATGGTACTAGTGTAAAACCAGAAGAACCAGAAGCAGCAATAGTAGCAGCACCGCCATTTGAAATAGTACGACCACCAAGAATATGTGCAAAATTATTAATGTTATTTGATGATGTTGTCGTTATTGTTCCAGGTGTTTTTTATTATTATTATTATTTAGATTAATATTATTTATCGAATCTTTTTTAGGTGGTCGTGGTGGCCGTTTTCGTTTTGTTGATTTATCATCAGAATCATTTTCAATTTTTGTACGTTTCCTTGATGACGATGATGATGATGGTGGTCTTTTTCGATTCGTAGATGATGATGATGATGTTCCAATAATTGGAATCGGTTGTCCATGTTCATCATGAAAGAAACGATATAATCGTGTATCTTTATTCAATGATGTTGGTGTTACATAGCAGATATTACCATCTTCATTATAATTCGTTAGAATTGGTGATAAAAATTCATGAATTTCATCAACAATACAACGATCAACCATTGATTGTGTAAGACATTCTAAACGTTTTTTAACATTCGATACAACTAATTTATCATCGGCACCACCAACAACGATCAAATTTGTTTCCGTTCTTGTCATTCTTTCACGAAAATCTTCCATATCATCCAATGGCGTTAGTACAGAATTTTCACCAACAACAAATTGTATTGGACATGATAATTCAAGTATTGTATCGCCTAATTCACCACGATTACCATTGATTGTTTTTAATGGAAATCCCAAACATATAACAGCAGCAATTGAACGTGGATTCTGTAATGCACAATGTACAGCAATTACTGATGCTGAATTAAATCCAATCAATATGACCGGTCGAGATGAATAAGAATTTTTACAATTTTTAATTTTTTCATTGACAACATAACGTATATCGTTCAGGATGTCAGCAATATAATCCGTTGGTTTAGCCGGCACCGATAATGATACTAATTTTCCCATTGAACTAAGCAATGAACTCCAATATTTTAGACGTAAAGAATTTGTTTGATTTACATTTTGATTCGGTCCATTCGGTACAAGTATAAAAATTGGTTTTCGTGAAAGTTTTTTCGGTTTATAATGACTAAGTGTATTGAATAGCGGATCATTTAATGTGGGCCGATTTTTATTTTCAATTCGATCTTTAACTTGATAGAATTTTTCGATTAATGTAGGAATTTTTTGTCGTAGAATCTGTAACGATTCAATATAAACTGTTTGATAATTTACATTCAAATGTTCAAGTATTGTTTCATGAAGCCATATAAGTAATTTTGTATTCCAAAATGTTGATGAAAATAATTCACGAAATTTTTGTGTCGTATGATCCTGTAAATTACGTTTCAATAATACTTCATTAACATGACCTTCGAATGATAAACGTGCCATACGATCAGAATGAATAATTTTCATGGCACGTGTCCATAGTTTATTTTTTTCATATGTCCATTTATCAGTGATGGATGAATCGATTTCAGGAACATCATCATCGATTTTGATCGGCACCGGTGGTGGCTATAAATGATGAAATTTATAATTTTGAAATTAACGAATTTTCAATTTTTGAAAATAATTCACTTACTTTTGGTGTTAGAAATGGAATTTTTTTCATCTCATCATATGTAACGACATCAATATCGACAATATTATCGGATTGTTGATATTTATTCGATGTTTTGGTTAGATGTCGAGGAAAATGTTTCATAAAAAGATATTTTGTTGGTTGTGCATGTATCTGTGGATCAGGATGTATATGTGGAGATTTAGCATAATTATGTTCAATCTCTTGAATTGTTGGTTTACATAATTGACCAGAAACTGTATGTAGATATTGTTGAATCTGAACACGTTGTGCACTGTCAAATGTTGCTGCTGTTGTTGTTGTTGTTGTTGTCGTCGTCGTCGTCGTCGTTGATAATGATGGTGATGATAATGATGACGCAAATTTTGAAATTTTTTCATGATTTTTTCCATTTATAACCGGTAATTCTGAAGAAATTTGATCAGAAATTTTTTTATCATTCATTTCATTAATAAATTGTGAATCTGATTTAAACATTTTCATAATTTTTTGATTGATTTATATTGATTATTATTCACACACAATTAGTCAATTTTTCTTTTTGTCACACAAGAATATGACAATATTCTTTTTTTTCGATTTATACACTACAAATTGTGTTTGTGTGTGTGTGTGTGTGCGAATGTCAGTGAACAAAAAACAGTGTATAAAAAGGGTGTAAACATTTTTTTTTGTCTGCCACCCATTTTGACAATTTCGAAATTCAATTTTTATTCTTTCGTTTGATGATTTCATATGATGATTTTTTTGTTATGATTTTAAAAATTTCTTGATTGATTGATTATCATTATCTTATCATTTGATTAGATTGGTCACGAGTAGTTTTTCAAACAAATAGTGATAAATTTTCAATACATCCTATATGAATGGTATACGGAACAAGGTGCGATTAAAAAAAAAAAAAAAGGGGAAAAACACATTGTGTGTGTGTGATGAGCATGCTCGTAACCTAAATAAATTGAGCTCACCGAATATATGTGTGTTGTACTGTGTGCGTGTGTGTGAGCAGCCAAAATCATTTTCAAAACGTATTTGTATTTTCATTTGTTACACATCAACATTTAGGAAATTTTAAAATTGAATTTTTTTTTTATCAATTCATTAATTAATAATAATTCCAAATTAATATAAAAATAATAGACATTGAAAAAATGACTGAAAAGAAATTCTATAACAATAATAGCAAAAGGTAGGTTTTTTGTTATTTCAATTTTTTTTGTTCCGATTTTTTTTTACTTGATAAAAATCATTTTAGCAATTTTTCGAATTCGAACGGTATGGATCGTGCATCGAATGACCGTTACAACAGTAGCAGCAGTAATGATTATCGATCTCGTGATGGTGGTAGTATCGGTTTCAATAACCATCAAAATCATTACAATAATGGTGGTGGTGGTTTTAATCGTGGCCGTGATTCATTTGCAAATCGATCTAATGGTAGTAATGGTTTTGGTGGTGGTTATCGAAGTTTTGGAAAAGGTTTGTAGTATTTTTCGTACACAATCATTATCATTATCAACATTATTTTTCATTTTATTGTTATAGTTCCTATTCAGGCACCACCATCAGATTTACCGGTGCATAAAAATTTCTATCGTGAAAGTCCGGCAACTAGCCAAAGATCTCAATATGAAATTAATCAATGGCTCAGCACTAATAGTGTTACATTTCGTGGACCAAGAATTTTAAATCCCATCTTACAGTTTACTGAACTCATTGGATTACCTGATGGTGTTATGCATGCTATTATGAAACAAGGTTTCACTACACCAACCGTGATTCAATCACAAGCATGGCCATTAGGTTTAAGTGGTCGTGATGTTGTCGGTATTGCACAGACTGGTTCAGGTAAAACATTAGCATATGCATTGCCAGCATTAGTACATGTTGATGGAAATGCCCATCGTCGCAAACATGGACCAAGTGTATTGGTTTTGGCACCTACCCGTGAATTGGCCCAACAAATCAAAGAAGTTGTCAACATGTTTCGTACACGTGCTGTTTGTGTTTTTGGTGGCGCATCAAAAGGTGGACAACGTCGTGAAATTGATCGTGTACAACCATCGATCATTATTGCTTGTCCTGGACGTTTGATTGATTTCGTTGAAGAGGGAGCAATTCAACTACATAATATCAGCTATTTAGTTTTGGATGAAGCTGATCGTATGCTTGACATGGGTTTCGAACCACAAATTCGTAAAATTGTTGATCAGATTCCAAAAAATAGACAAACACTAATGTGGTCGGCTACATGGCCAAAAGAAGTACGAAAACTTGCTGAAGATTTTCTCGTCGATTATGTTCAGGTTTGTTTCTTTAGTTTTTCTTGTTTTGTTTCATTATTTAAAATTAATCTCGATCTTTGAATCTTAGGTCAATATTGGTTCAATTTCATTGGCAGCCAATCATAATATCACACAAATCATTGATATCTGTGAAGAAAGTGAAAAAATGAACAAATTATATAAATTATTGACACAAGTGAATGCAAACAGTCGCGATAATAAGACAATCATTTTTGCCGAAACTAAACGTAAAGTTGATCAATTAAATCAACAAATGCGATCAGTTGGATGGTATTGTAGTGCAATTCATGGTGACAAACCACAAACCGAACGAGATTGGGCTTTGAGTGGTAAGTGTCAATATGTTTTTTTTTTTTTTTTTTGAAAAAAAATAAACTAGCCCTCTATTTCCGACTTTTTATTATTCTATAATCTAATTTGGTTGATAAAAGGTGACAATATTGGGCAATATTAAGGCAATATTTTGTGTAGGCGTGTTTTCCAATTGAATAATTGATGAAATCATGTCAAGGATAATTTTGGTACAATTTCTAAAATTGATTTTAAATTTTTTTTCTAGAATTTAAAAATGGCCGTATAACTATTTTGATTGCAACCGATGTGGCTGCTCGTGGACTTGGTAAGTACACACAGATATTTTTCTTTTTTTTCGATAAACTAATAGTCAAAATCAATAATGATTAACTTTCGAGACACAAAAATTTTAAATTTTGATTCTATTTATTGACAATTTTTTTTCATTATCTGTGTTTCTTGCTTGTTTTGAAGGTTGAAAATTCTGGATCTCACGGAGAGAAGGAGGGTTTCATCATGCCAATTGTAATTTTTCCGTTGGCAAATTTGTGAAATGTCCTTTTCGCTGTTTGTTTACAAAAAAAAATTGTGTCTCTATGAGCATGAATTGTCTCTATGACAAAAATGGTCATTTATGTTTGATGGGATTACACCATCTGGACTTGAATCTCTATAAGCTTTTTACCAGAAGTCCAGTTGTGGAAACCATGCGAACAACCTATGTCTGCATTTCAACTTCGTTGCTGTGGCTTCCCAAAAAAAAAATGATGATGATAATTGTAATCGACTCGACGACATACAAACATGGATTAATTGATTGATGAACGTCGGCGGAGGACATAGAAACTTCATTCATCGAAGTAACTCAATTTATTGATCTGTGTTCTCCAACCGCAAAAACATCAACGATATATGCCCTTTTAAAAATGGTCGTCGGGTCCAAATAATTACCAAAACAAACAAAAAAGCCATGGCATCAATTTTGGAACAGAGATTGTTCGTTGACAGAACAGAATCCAGAATTTTCACATGCAGCCTTTGATAACGAAAAACAAACTGATTTATCCTATTTCCGAGTTGTGCTTCCAATTGTGTACGCCATTGAGATACCTGTTGTGTTAGTTAGTTATTCATGTTATTAAGTAGACCAACCCTACATTGATCATCGTTGTGTTGTGCGTGTGTTTGTGTGTATGTTTTTGTTGTTGACACGCGAGGATGATCATCGTTATCATCATCAATTATTGTTGCAATTTACACACCACAGCGCAATGATAAATATAAACTCGGCAATAAATGTAAATCAAGTACACAGATTTTTTTTTCTAATAATGGTACATCATCATCATATCATCTATTTGTCACAAAAAAAATTGATGTGTACGATGTGCCATTTTGTGGAATCGATCATTTTTTGGGTGTCCAAATTTCCCAATTCAGTCAGGTGATTGTTTTCACTTATGGAAAAAAAATTATTTTTCTGGTATTTTTTTTTTCTATAATTCCCCTTATCAAATAAATATTAAAGACCCCCCTTTAACATTTTATTATTTGTTGTTATAAATCTAATCAACTTTTCTAATTATAGATGTTGACGACATTAAATTTGTGGTTAACTTTGATTATCCTAGCTGCAGTGAAGATTATGTACATCGTATTGGACGTACCGGGCGTCGTGATCGTAAAGGAACGGCATATACATTTTTTACATTAAACAATGCCAAACAGGCCAATGATTTGATTGATGTTTTAAAGGAAGCAAAACAAGACGTACCAGCTAAATTGTTTGAATTTGCTAGTCAATCACATCGATTTGGAAAAAATGTACGAAAACGTTTTGGAAGTGGATTTTATGGTTCATCATCATTCGGAAATTCACCACGTTTTGGTAATGGTGGCCGTTTCAATGGTTTCAGTAATGGATATTCCAATGGTTATGCTAATGGAGGAGGAGGTGGAGCAGGTAGTGGAATGAAACGAAAATTTGATGATTATTCATCACAATCAACAAATAATCGTTTTGCTGGTGGTAAAAGACCAAATTATGGTAATGGTACACATTCATCATCGAATAGTGGTCATACAGATCGATTCAATAGTTATGCTTAAAAAATTGGAAAAAAAAATATTATCATCGCCCCCATACATTAATCACACATTGACCAATTGTTATCATAACTAGTATTATATAACCAATTTTTATTCAAAAAAAAAAAAAAAAAAAATTCACTACACATACACACACTTCATTACACAAACATCTCAAACAAATATCAATTTAAATAGGTATTATCTAATCAAACATACATTTTCTAATGATGTAATTGTGATGATCCTATATCTAGCTTTACTTTAAAAAAAAATAATTTTCCAAACAAAGAAAAAAAACAAACAAATGATTTATTGAAATATGAAATAATTGAATAAAAAAAAATAGAGAAAAAAAAATCCAATTCAAAGTACTGTCGATATAGTCAGTAATACAACGTATCATCATCATCATCATCGATGTGAATTTATAATCGCCTGCGTCGTTGTTGATCAGCGGTCATATATATTGATTATTTTTGGATCAATATCTTGTTGTGGTGTTGACAAAATTGTGTTGTTTTTGAGTTTGTGCGTTGAATGTGAAACATCTTTTTCTTTAGTGATTGATAATAAAATATAAAAATAAATATAGCCACCACTCAATATAAATGCTTGCTACAACACTTGCTCGACAGGATTTTTTCTCCTGTTTTTCATTGGTGGCGAAGCAAATTACGCACAACATTAAACGTGAATTTTGTGGAAGCAAAAATTCCATCAATTGTTATAATAAATTATTATTGAATTCACCACCCACATCATCATCATTGATTAATAAATCGATAATTTTATCATCATTTTCGAATAAAGCTGTTTCTGGATCCAAAATGTCGACCAAATTAAATGATGACCAACGTAAAGAATTGTTGCAACCATTATTGGACAAAGAATGGACAATGGATAAATCAGGACGTGATGCTATAAACAAGGAATTTAAATTCAAAGATTTTAATCAAGCATTCAGTTTCATGACACAGGTTGCATTGAAAGCGGAAAAAATGAATCACCATCCGGAATGGTTTAATTGTTATAATCGTGTCAACATTTTACTTTCATCACACGATGTTAATGGTCTTAGTGAACGTGATATTCGTATGGCCAAACAGATTGAAATTTATTTCGAACGATTCAAATAATCTTCTAATGGTCAATCTGTTGACTGGTCACAGTAAATTTGTTTGCCATTGAGAGCTTTTTGGATTTTTTCCGTCGAATTTTCATAACAGAATTCTGTCCCTTATTACTATTATCATGTTCAACAAAATTTTGTTTATTTTTTTTCTTATTCCTAGCTTTTGTTTTATTGTCATTTGATTGTAGTTGTGTTAATGATGATTGATAAAGTTTTCTATCCATTTGAACTGTCCGAAAGGAAAAAGAAAAAAAAACATAATTATACTGAAAATAAAAATTAATCATTTGAATCAAACAAACCTCCAAGATCATCATTTTTTGTTTCTTCTCTTTTGTCTGAATCGATAGCTGATTTTGTAGCCGGCATTGGTGTAACATTCATTTTCTTCAATAATTTTTTCAATTTATCATTTTTATTGTCATCATTAAAATGGCCATAAATATCATATGTGTAGACCATAAATGCTTTAATAAAAATGCTGAAAAAAAACAAACAAACAAAATTAATCCAAGATTATCGAATGGTTTATAGGTTTAACAATACCATACTCTTGAAGCTAATGCATTGATTATAAGAAAATGATTGACCAATTGACCTAATTCAATCCATATTTTGGAAAGTCTACGAATTGATTGTTATTAAAAAAAACAGAAAATGCTTGAGTAAATTTGATTTCAAACCTGAAAACTTTCATGGATACAATGCAAATTTTGTATAAACAAAAACCAAATTGTTCAATTTTGTCCACCACATTATCGGAATGTTTAACATGAACGTTATTTTGATCAGTACATTCAATGGGAAAATGTTTGATCTGCTCGCTAAATTTGTCAATCAATCGAACGAGTTGTGTGATTGAACGTGAATAAATAGAATTTCGTAAACGAATACTGATTTTTGGTGACATTCGTTTCAATAATTCACATTCTGCTTGAAAACATCGATCATTCATTAAACGATGAAGAGAATTTAATGATTTTTCATATTGAATTATTGCTTGTTTATTATTGATCACAGACATTTTTAAATTTTTTTTATTGATTTATTTTTTAAAATAAATATTTTGAAAAATTGTTGGCATTTTCACATGTCCAATTTATGACCATTCATAAAAGCTGTATCAAGCGGAAATTATTTAATTTTCTTCTTAATAAAATTTTTTTTTTTTAATCAATCTAAATATTTATATTCATGTTCAGATGATTCTTGAAAATATTTTCCAATCACAGGTATTTTCTGATGAAAACGAACGCCCAACACGGTTAAAAAACATGCATTCTGTAAAAATAATAAACAAAAAATTCCAAATCATGTTGATTTGTTTATTGATGAATGAATGATTGTTTCACTTTATACTACTTACCAGATAAAGAATGAATATCAAATAGAATGAGCCAAATAAAATCGATACTGGTACTGTAATGTATGAATAATGTCCAGATTTATCAACAATCAATTGTATAGCGAAATAAATATTGACAACAATAACAACAATCGATAATGTTGTTGCAATAATAAGATTGAATAAATTATTCACAAATTTTCCCATTACCATTATGGATGATGAAAATGTTAATGTTGGAAGTATAGCGAATGGTAATTGTATGACCATCAATGCATTAAGATAATCATTCATTCCGGTTAAACTTTGTACATTGGAAAATATTGTTACTAAAAATGTTGGTGCAATAGCTATACTACGAGTAAGTAATACTCGTTTCCAACGTGGCCATTTAAGATTAAGAAAACCTTCCATTGCAAATTGTCCAGCATATGTTCCGGTCATTGTTGATGATTGTCCAGCAGCCAATATACCAATTGCCCATATATAGTATGGTAATTCACCAAATTGACATCCAAGAAATATACCAGCCTGATAAAGATCGGCAACAAATGTTCGATTATCATTGGATAATACATTCATATCGATAAATCTTTTGGATTTTTGTCGTTCACAAACTTCATAAACATCGTGATTTGTTTTTCCATAAAGTCCTTTAGCGAAAACAGAAATGACAGCCATATTGATCAATAATGAAATAAACAGTACAATGGCCGATTCGATTGCAATATAACGATTTGCATCTTTTGTTTCCAGTCGTTTCCGATTGTTTACTTTCCTAGATTTAACCAATGCTGAATGTAGATAAAGATTGTGTGGCTGTATTATGGCACCAACAATTCCTACAGCCTGTAATAATGCATCCTTACTACAACCTTTACAATATGGTAATGCTGAACCCGTTGCTATGCCTCCAATATCCGGTCGTACGACGAAAAATTCATATCCAAAAGTAACTATGAAGAAGAAGAAAAAAAATGTGATCATTATTTATAAAATTTAATTCAATTACCAGCCATGATTGTAATCAAAAATCCAAAAAATGCTTCCAATTTTCGTACACCAAATTTATCCAGAAATAAAAATGAAAATGTATCAAGAATTGTGATAAGAACACCAGCCCACAATGGTAACAATCGATTAGTGAGCATATAAAGTGCTAATGCTGTACCGATAACTTCTTGCATATCCGATCCAATAATAGCGATTTCAGTCATTATCCATAGTAATAATCTTGGTAGTTTATGATAACGTGAATAACATAATTCAGCCAAATGTTTTCCAGTTACAACACCAATTCTAGCCGATAATATCTGTATCAATAGTCCTAGTATTGTTGACCAAAGTAGTATCCAAAGTAATTTATAGCCAGCAATAACACCACATTGCATGTCCGATTCAATATTACCCGGATCAAGATAGGCTATCGACATTAAAAGACCAGGTCCAATGAATGACCATAATCGTTTCCATTTAAATGAATACTAATATAATCATCATGATATCAAAATAAGGAATTTATGTTTTCAGAATCAGATCAACTTACATCATTATCCACACATTCAGGTATGTTCACTTCGGATTGAAAATATGTATCCAATTCTTCGGGACCATTTTTGATGATTTCCACACAATCATTATTCGTCGCATTTGTTTCCGATGATACTACTGTATTGTTTGTTTGTGTTTGTAATCAGATTTTTTTTTAAAAAAAAACGAAACAAAACAAAAATGATTAATTGTGAAAATAACAACGGCCAATTCACAAACTTTGTTTCATCTTCTCATCAACTATATCGCCAAACAACGATGATGATGTTCGATTCAATTGGTTGACGAAAAAAAACATCAGTGTGATAATTTTAAAAAAAAATCTACCCCTTTAAATATCAAATTATTTTTAATTTCATATATGTCAACAAACAGCTAAGAGGTAGTATAGAGATGGGCACAGAGTAAGATGGGCACAAAACTACCAATTATTTATATTGATCCTTGTTTTTTTCTTTTAATTTTTTGATTTTGACATTTTTCTTATCTCAATTTTCTTTTGTTGTTGTTGTTTTATAAACAATCAATCAATCAATTAATTATGATCAACATTCTATATGGATTCTATTCCCAGATCAACAATTAAATCGTCATCATCATCATCATCATCACTCGGTTATCAGTCATAGAATATAACGATATTTTGTCAGTTTATTACTCCGGGTTTTTATTGTTTAAATAAAACGGATTTTCATTTTTCAAAAAAAAAAAATCAATCAATTTTTATTATTTCGTACATCACAATTTATTGTTTTAGAATTAAGACGAAAAAAGAATCAATTTCATATCTGGATTTTTGTTTTTTTTTCCATCACATGTTTAATAATTAGATTTGAAAAAAAAAATTTATTTTTGATAAACACATACAATGACAAATGATCTAAAATTTCTAATTTTGAGATCTTTATAGCATCAAATAGATATTTTGTTTGTTTGTCTGTTTTTTTAATTAGAAATTTTTTCCAATCACTATCATTAATCAATGTATTTATATTCATATTTTTCAGGTTCATTAAAATATCGACCAATTATCGGTATTCGTTCATGGAAACGTACACCAAGTACGCTTAGGAAGCAGCCAATCTATTTCAATATTTATGGAGCGAAATTTTAAAAATTTCAATCAAAACGAAAATCAAATAATATAAATTACCAGATAAATGATGAATGAAATATATAAAATGCCCAAAATGATCGTTATTGGATAAAGAATTGGTCCATTTTGTTTCGTTGAATTATCGATGGTAAGCTGTATGGTTGAATAGATATTAATGGCAATCACAACGAATGATAATAATGTGGCAACGATTAGATTGAATAAATTATTAACAAATTTTCCCATCACTAATTTTGACGATGAAAATGTCAACGTTGGAAGTACAGCGAATGGTAATTGTATGACCATCAATGCATTCAGATAATCATTCATTCCGGTCAATTCTTTTATATCGGAAAATATTGTTACAGCTAATGTTGGTGCGATTGCAATGCTACGTGTCAACAATGTACGTTTCCATCGTGGCCATTGAAGATTAAGAAAACCTTCCATTGCAAATTGTCCAGAATATGTTCCGGTCATTGTTGATGATTGTCCTGCGGCCAATATACCAACTGCCCATATGTAGAATGGTAAAGCACCGAATTGACAGCCAAGAAATATACCAGCCTGATAAAGATCAGCCTCAAATGTTTTGTTATCATTTTCCAATATATCCATGTTAACAAATTTATCACTACGATTTGAACATAATTTCCATATATCGGCATTTGTTTTTCCAGATAATCCATGTGCAAACACTGATGTTACAGCCAAATTGATAAGAAATGAAACAAACAATGCAATACTTGATTCAATCAATATATAACGATTTGCGTCTTTTGCTTCCAATCGTTTCCGATTATCAACATTTCGTGATTTAACCAATGCTGAATGTAGATAAAGATTATGTGGCATAATAATGGCACCAACAATACCAACAGCTTGTAATAGCACATCTTTATCGCAATCTTTACAATATGGAAGTGCCATTCCTAAACCAATTTTTCCAGCATCCGGTTTTGCACGAACAAATTCATAGCCAAATGTCACTGACGGTCATCATTAATTGATTTAATAATTGAACCAAATGAAAAACAAAAAAAAAAAAAAACAAAATTTACATACTTGCCATAATTGCAATAAGGAAAGCAAAAAAAGTTTCCAATTTTCGAAGACCATATTTATCTAGAAATAAAAATGTAACCGTATCAAGAATGGTAAGCAAAACACCTGCCCATAATGGTAACCATCTATTGGTGAGCATATAAAGTGCTAATGCTGTACCGATAACTTCTTGCATATCTGATCCAATAATAGCGATTTCAGTCATTATCCACAGCAATAATCTTGGCATTTTATGATAACGTGAATAACATAATTCAGCCAAATGTTTTCCGGTTACAACACCCATACGTGCCGATAATATTTGCATCAATAATCCAAGAATAGTTGAATAAAGTAATACCCAAAGTAAACGATAATTAGCAATGACACCTGTTTGCATATCGGATTCAATATTTCCAGGATCTAGATATGCAATAGACATCAGGAAACCAGGTCCGGTAAATGCCCATAATTTTCGCCAACTAAATGAATACTTGATACAAATGGTAATTTGTTGAAATCTTGAATTATTCTTTTTTTTTCTACTAATAGAATAGACTATATATACTATAGACTTACATCTCCAAATTGATCATGTGGAATGTTTACTTTATTATTAAAATAAGTATTCAATTCCATTTCTTCATTCTGTATGGCTGCATCACTGATCGAATATCTTGATTCTTGATAAGAAACAAATGATAGAAAAAAAACGTTAACATTTAAAATAAATAAACTTTCTAAATAGAATTTTTTTTTATCAACTTTTTGTCATGATGAATCAATGATGTGTATTGTAGATTATCGATTGGAAAAAAACTGGCAAAAAAAATTACAATTGATTGATGATGGATCAAAAAAACAATTGTTCATTACGTTGTCATATCCAAATGATGAATGAGGATTGTTTTTTGATCTTGGATTAATTGTTATTGATTACCTTGATGATGATTGCATCATTGATATGGTTACCATTATCACCAAAAAAAAAAAAAAAATTTAATTTTAATTGCCAAGAAAAAGTTATTAAATCAAGTATCAATTATAATAGATAAAATGGCCATCAAAACCAATATGAACCTGAATTCCGTCACGTTTTCTATTTTTATTTTTATTTATCTCAAATTAATTTATCAAATTTGATTGATTGATTAATACCATAAATAAGTGATAATTTGATTTTCATTATCATCATCATCATCAATTTGGGTCTTTTTTTGTTCTCCATCATAATTCTTCCGTAACAAATATGAATGTACTATCGATTGTAATTTTCGAATCGATTAACAAAAAAATTCAGGAACGTAAAAAAAAATCCCAGAACATTCTTCACCACCCCAACCCCTGAGGATTGAATCAAAAAAAAAAAAAAAAAAAAAACATTTCGATTCGGAAACAGACGAATAAAAACAAATAACGACAAATATCAATATATTATCAAATTATCATTTCTGATTCAATATGATAAAATGATTGTCCATTTTTTTTGTTTTGTTTTGTTTGTCTAAAATTTTCAAATTTAGTCCATTTAGTTATCTGTTCAATCGACCATTTAGTTTTTCCTTCTCTCTCTCTCTCCTTCCCAATATATATTTGTTTGTCAATGACCTCGACTATATTGTCATTTCCTGTCTGTTTGTGTTCACATAGCAGTGTGTGGTTGCTATAGCTGGTGGTGTTTTAAAATAGAAAAAAAAAATCCATAAAAATGAAAAAATCCTTTTTTTGCTTTGATGAGAACTTTGATCTTTCGTACTATCATCATTATCGTCATCGTCATCTGTATGTTTTTGTTTGAAATGTTTCCTCAAAATGAAATTTGATTTGAAAATTTTCAAAAAAAAAAAAAAATTGAAATTTTTTCTTCTCTTGTTGTTTGTTCACATAATCATCACAAAATTGAACAGAAAAAAAAACAACAACAAAAAAAACTTGCCACACACACACACACACAACGACCCTATCAACAATTATTATTATCATCATCATCATCATCATAATTATTATTAGTCACATTTATTTTTTACCAAATCTGATTCGAGTTCATCATCATCATCATCATCATCATTGTAGTCGTCGTTACTGTTGTCGATATATTTGATTAATGATATTCTACTACTGCGCTACCAATGTGTTACAATAAATGATTACAAATGACTATCTAGTCTAGTAAAATAAAAAAATAAATAATCTTCTTATTATAATCATCATCATCATTATTTGTCGATAATAACCATTTTCAAATGAGAAATGTGAAAAGAATTCTTAAATAACAAGAGACTGAATCCAAAACATACACATACACACACACAAACAACACACATGTGATTACAATGTGTTTATCACGTAGATCATATTTTTTTTTGTTTTTGTTTTGTTCTAATCTAGTTCATTGATGATGATAATGATGATGATTGTTTTATTCGGCTGACCTCGATAACCACCGATATATTGTGTCCTCATTTTTTTTTTTTTTTTTTGATTTTAAATATTAAAATATATTCAAAAACATTAATACTCTATATATTTATATTTATATATTGAACATCATCTTCGTTCGATTGGTTTGTTGGTTAGTATTGTCAACAGTCCAACAGATTATTTTTCGATTCATCATTTTGTTTAAGAATGTGTTTGTTTCGTGTTTTTTTTTTGTTCTAAAAACAACAACGACAAATAATAACAAATAATGATCATGCGTCATGTTGAAATTCTTTAACTTCTTTTATCATTTTCAATGTTTCAAAGTTTTTTCAAGTTTCAATAAGTAATCATCATTTATTTTAGTTTTCGTTGTTGTGTCCATAATATTGTCACCATTCATTGTTGTGTGTGTCTTATTTTCATGCGCCTTATCTCTGCATTCTCTGTGTGTCTCTGGTTTTTATCATCATCATCATCATCATATATTTAAATTAATAATAATCCAGCAAAATTTTTAATTCCCGAAAAAAAAACAAACTTTCAAACAATGATGATTGTAATATAAAAATAAAAATAAGAAGAGCTTATAAATATAAAAAAAAATCAAACAAACTTCGATTTTTGACAAAAAAGAAGAAGAAGAAACGACAATGTTTATTGAATTTTGTGATTCATCTCATTATACATTTGAATTTGGTTTTTGAAAATTCATTTTAGATATAACAAAATGTACGGTCTTCTCATCGAAAACATTATCCAATACATACAGGATAATTTTGGTGTCGATAAATGGAATGAAATACGTCGATTAGCACAGATTGAAGAAACTAGTTTCCATACACATACCGTTTATCCGGATGTTTATACGAAAAATATTATCGATAAAGCTTGTAAGGTCTGTGAACTGTTTTGTTTGTTTTTTTCTGACTATTTTAACTTGATTTATATTTAATCAATGTTCTTTTTTTTCCCGCAGACTCTTCGAATATCGGAAAAACAATTATTATTGGGCATTGGTGAATCATTTGTCACATTTATTGGACGTTATGGTTATGATGTTGTTTTATCCGCATTAGGTATGTGTTTACCACCCGTTTGTTTGTTTATTAGAAAATCTCTGTTTATTGTACATACAAAATTTGATAAAAGATCCATTCAATATAACGGAAATTGTATTTTGATTTGAATTTACCGTTAAAGAAAATGAAATGAAAATGAAAATCAATGTCAGAATTAATGAAATTTACATTCATTATATATTTACACTTGTCCAAGTTTATATTGATTGTGAATCGATTTTAATTTTAGAAACAGTTTGAACTCTTTGACACATCAGCAGCAGCCAATAATGACATTTTCAAGTCCAAAATTTCTTTTTTCTGTTTTGTTCGATTCAATTTGTAGATTGACTTTGTGTTTGTTATTGGCCATAGATTCTATATATCATAGAGAATATAGTGAACCGAATTCGGAAAGATAAATATAAAACTCGAATTTAGAATAAATTATCAATTTTTCTTTTTTTGTTTTTACCATATTTGTAATTGTTTTTCATATTCTGTGGTTGCAATATTTATTTTTTTTCCCATAATAATTTATTCCTTAATAAATGACACAAACAAACAGATCTAGATCTGTGTGCAAAAATGAATTCAAAGAATGAAAGAAAGAAAGATAAAACTCTCTGGTGAAATAAAAAAAATTCTCTATTCCAGATAAATGTTCATTAAATGATATTTTCACCAGAATCCATTGGAATAATAACAAAAAAAAAATCTAATTATTCAATTATTTATTGATGAGTGTGTCTGTGTGTGTGTGGAAAAATAAATTCTGCATAGAACACTATAATTATTTAATAGAATTATTATTATTTTGCAGAATTGTCACCAGACACACACACACACACACAGTTTTGGTCAATTAATATATTCTCTCATTGCCAGAAAAAAAATTGTTTCTGGAGAATTTAAGAATTCTGGACCAGTGAAAAAAACGTAGAAATTTCGTTGAATTTAAATCATCTATCTAATGGGATGATGTATGGTATTATTAATTAAATTAAATTATTTGCTTTCTGGTACAAAAAAAATATCACCAGAAATTCTTAGGAATTATTGAAATATCTACCATTTTGATGAAATAATTTGTTTTTCATCTTTTTTTTCATAGGACGAGAATTTAGCGATTTTCTAAACAGTTTAGATGATCTACATGAATATCTACGGCTTAGTTATCCACGATTGAAACCACCATCATATTTTTGTGATAATGAAAATGAATATGGTCTTATATTACATTATCGAACGAAACGTAATTTTTTACTTTGGTATACGGTTGGCCAAATACTTAAAGTGGCGAAATTATTCTATTCAACCGATGTTGAAGTTGAATTATTAAGCGAAAATCAAGAAATCAATGAATATCATTTCATACTTCAGCTACATTTTGATAATCGTGTCTATCTGGAACGTTTACGTAATGGTATCGGTGAATATCAACATTCTAGATGTTTATCACGATTATCTGTCAATTCACCATTGTTATTCAATAATAATAATAATAATAACAGTAACAATAGCAACAACAATCAAAATAAAAATGATTTATCAATAATCAATAATCGTGAAAGTCCAATTGGAATCAATTATCAATGTCCATCACAATATCATCATCCTAATTCACATCATCATAATCAAATGATGATTTGCCGTGCTGTATCACCATCATCATCACAATCATTATCATCATTAGTAGCATCACCATCACCAACACAATTTTATTCATTAAATAATTCATTGGAACACATGAATCTATCACCAATTACATTGGAAGCATTTATGGATATATTTCCATTCAGTATTGTATTTGATTCGAATATGAAAATCTGTCAGATTGGAAGTTGTTTAAAGGTTTGTTTCGATGAAAAAAAAAATTATAAAATAAATCAAATCATGTTTTTTTCACATTAAAACTTAATATATAATATATAGATGGTTTGTTCAAATATTTTGGGACAAAATTTGACGAAAATATTTTCATTAATTAAACCGAAAATTGATTTCAATTGGGAATCGGTAAGCGATAATTAAAATATGTGTAAAACAATGGATTATTGATAATTTCATACAACAGATACTACGACATACGAATACGACATTTGAATTGAAATTGGATATATTACTTAAAAGTGGAAATAATAGTAGCCGTATTATACGTGAATTACGTAATATAAGTCGATCAAATCTAGCTGATTATGAAATGATGAATAGAAGTGATGTAGAAATTGCACGTGAAGTACGATATCAAGAAGAATATGGTAATCTGCCACATCATGTTACAGTGATTAATGATTCATCACCTATTGGTGATAATCCATCATTCTTGAAGTTGAAAGGACAAATGATTTATTTTGATTGCTGGAAATGTATATCATTTTTGGGTGCACCAAAGTATGAAATTTGTTTTTTTTCAAATACCTATAATTGTCATTCATAATAATTTAAACGTAACGAATTCCATTAGTGTGGCTAACCTGGATACGTTGATTAAAACTGGATTATATCTGAATGATTTAAGTATGCATGATTTCTCTCGTGATATGGTATTGGCTGGACAACAACAAAGTGCTGAATTAAAATTAGCACTTGATCAAGAATTACGTAAAAGTCGTCAATTAGAGATAACCATTAGAAAATTGGATGAAGAACGACGTCGATCAGATGAATTACTTTATCAAATGATAAGTTGTTCACATTTATTAGATTAGCAAATGTTAATTTAATTTTTTGTTTTGTTTTACAATTATAAATCCCTAAAAAGATTGCCGATAAATTACGTGTTGGTGAGAAAAATATTGAAACATGCCAGGTAAGGTAATCAATTGATTAATTGATTAATTAATGATCTGTTCCCTTAAAGTATTTCTCATCGGTTACAATACTATTTTCGGATATTATAAATTTTACTGAAATTTGTAGTAAAATTGCACCAATGGATGTGGTCAATATGCTCAATGAAACATATACATGTTTTGATCGTTTAACGGAAAAACATGATATTTATAAAGTAGAAACCGTTGGTGATGCTTATATGATTGCCGGTGGTCTGCCTGTCCATCAGGAGGAAAGTAGTTATAATCATGCACGTAAAGTTTGTCTTGCCGCTAGAGATATGATACATGCATGTTATCAGATTCGTGATCCATCACGTGGTAGACATATCAAAATTCGTATCGGTATTCATACAGGTAAGCCATTGCTTGTTTTGTAGAAAAATTCTTTAAAACAAATTATCTTTTGCACACACACACACACACACACACACACACAAAGGACCTGTTGTCGGAGGTATTGTTGGTCAAAAAATGCCAAGGTTTGTTTTTTTTAAAATAAATTCAATTTTTATTGATTAAAAAAAATTAATTTACAATTTATATTTTTCATTATTATTACAACAAAGATATTGTTTATTTGGTGATACGGTAAATACATCAAGTCGTTTAGAGACAACAAGTGCCAAAATGAAGATACAGATTAGTGAAGTGACACAACGATTATTGGATCCAAATGAATGGATCATTCGAGAACGTGGTACAATACGTTTGAAAGGCAAAGGAATGATGAAAACATATTGGCTTGAATATCGTAAAGATCGTATGAATAAAAATCAATTGGATAGCCGATTGAAAAATGTATCAGACAATGATGATGATATTAGTGATGTTGATCAACAAAAAAATGATGGAACAGGTGATCAAAAAAATGAACATCATGATAAACAATCGATATCAATCAATCAAAATCATAACAATGATATACTTGATAGTAATTATTCATTGTTTGTTGAAACAAATCGTTTTAAATGGCCTTGCCTTATTATTTAAACAAAATGACTGACAACCAACAACAACTTAATAATTAACTTATCGTTTTTTTTGGCTAGGAAATTTACATTTCAAATTTTTTATGGAAATTTTTTTTTATAAATCCAATTTCTTGATTGAATCTAATATGACATTAAAACTTTTCATTTCGTTTGAACTGAGTGGATTCAAATTGAATGTACGAAATTGTTCACCTTTTCCTTCCATCTCGTGTATTTGTTGTACATTATTTTTAATCTTTTCACGTATCGTTTCGATTTGTTCGTTGACAATTGTTTGATCATCTTGAATAAGTGAACGTGCACGATTCACGGGATGTTTTATGAACATATTGCCCATACAAATATAAATATTTTCAGTATCATTTTGTTTGTAATGATTTTTTATCGCAGTCAATGCTTCACGATTTTTTTGCCGTATTCGATCCAAGTGAACGATTTCCGATCGATCATGTAGAATATTTTCACCAAGTAATTCACTTTTTTGAAGGGAATTCAATACATCATGAACATCGGCGACTGGATCCATGATGAAATGTTTTTTAAACAAAAAAAACACATGTATCGATTTTTAGACGCCGAATCAAAAATTTTGTATCGTTCGTATACTACGTGACACATTCGGCATTTGACCACGATTTGTTCGCTGCTAATGAATTTTAAATCATCGATAATTGAAAAAAAATGTCCAATTTATATGATGATCTAGCATTTTGTGAGTACCACACTCCAAACACAGGGAAAGATGGAGCAAAAAGGAAAAAATTCCACAATAAAAATAATTCATCATCATCCGTAGAATGGACTCGAAAACAGCTCTACCTAAAAGAATGGTCCAAAATTGATCGAATGATCGATTCTCGAATTCAAACATTGCTCGAACAATTTCTTTGTGATTTTGTCCAAACAGAAATGATCAATAGCGATCAATCAATCAATATGAAAAAAATTCCCACTACTATTATGACTTTGAGTAAGTAATTGTCAATTTGTGAATTAATATTTCTAACCATTTTAAACATTATTTCAAAAAGATACACCATCATTATGTAAGAAACTAATCCATGGCCTTGATTCTATGCTCAACGATTGTGATGAAAAGAACTTGACGATACTTATTCAACTCGATCCATCTCATGATACAATGCGAAATATTTTGCAACAATTTCAACGAACTTTTAGCCAACAACAATTGTTTGATGATAATTTCAATCTGGACATATTGCAGACGATTGAAGATGTGCTTAAATTAGCAATCAAAACCACTCAAATAAATGGCCAGCAGGGCCATTTGATTGTGGTTGTGTATGAATTTGAAAAATTCAATATGAATGTATTGAATAAATTCATCACGATCATCAAGTCATTCATCAACGATATCCCAATAGGATTCATATTCTTCAAACAAAATCTATTTAATGCCAATCTAAATAATTATCTTCCATTGGATACGATTGATCATTTATTTGTTCGAATCTATAATGATGGGTTTCAAAAATCTTCTATTCTGTCCTTGTTCGTCGATATTATTCAAGATGATAATCTTCGAATGAAATTTCATCCAAATTTGATCGAAAAACTATCGAAAAATTTCGAACGAAAAGAATTATCTTTTGAATATTTCCGTCATTTAATGCAAATAATTGTCTTTGATTATTTTAATCAAAATCCATTGTCAATAATCTGTGATGAAGATTTTCAATCATACAAAGATGATGATTTTGCATCGTGTTTTCGAAATTCATTGAACATCCTATCATTACAACAAATCCCATTCGATGATGAATATATAGATAAATTATCAAAATGTTATGAAAAATTATTGAAGAAAAATTTACAATCGATACAATGTTTAAATATTGTTTTACAATTATTCAATGATCTAAGCATACCGGTTGGACATTTTACTAATCATTATTCAAAATTTTTCAAACAAAAATCACCTGACGAAAAATCAGTAGAACATCTACATCTGGAACGGCTTTATGATGTGACACAAAATCGTATGAAAAATGCGCTAGAAAAATTGAAATTAACTAATCAACATCTAATGACTAATAATCCTGCATTGAATGTTATCAATGATTATCTCGTTAAACTTGATGAATTAATCAATCGAGATAAACTGGAACAAGCAAAACAAAATGAATCAATACGACAATTAGGTCTTGAATGTCAGGTGGAAATGGTCAAAGATAAATTGCGTAACATCAATTCTCGATATGAATGGAAACGTACATTGAAACCGTTGGCTAAACAAAATCTATCTCAATATGAACAATGGAAAAATAATTTTATCGGTCAGCTAGAACAATCATTAGTTGATTGTCATTTCAATGATGAAGAACGAAAACTAATCGATGCTCTATTCTGTAATATATTTTCAATGAATCATTTATCCTATCGATTAAACATTGATAAAGCTTTGGCTGAACCTACCAATCACCATGATGGTGGTGCTGCATTAGGTGATTCATATCCAAGTTTTTATATCATATACAATTTCTACAAAGAATCTGGTGGCAATCAAGTAAATCTAAACGAATGGTATGAAAAATTTTGTGAAGAGAAAAAATTGTCAAAAAATTCTATGGAAAAAAATGATGATGAAATGTTTATGGCTTGGTTTTTGAATACAATTCTTGATTTTGAATTCATTGGCCTGTTGAAAAATAGTGCTCATAATAAATACAGTAAAATTGTCCATTTGTAATAAAAAATTTTTTTTTATCATCAATTATTATAATATGGAAATTGATTCATTGTAATGTACCTGCAATATATATTTATATATATAGTATGTAGTGTATATATCGAAGCTGACGATGAGCATCCCTGAAATGAAATCGAAGAATAATTTTTTTTTTTCATTCTCTCCTCTTTATATATTCATATAATTTGGCATTTACAATTCCATCATTATTGTATGTTCGACTGATGTTACCACTATTCACGGAATTTAAGCGCATGTTCATCGGAAAACGATATTACCTTAGGGCGGATTTGTATGTATACGCTAGATGCAAGAATGGTGATGGACAAAAAGTTGGCTACACTTTGTCGGGACCCGATTCGATGATGCATCATTATTGCTTATATTGTATGCAGTATATTATAATAAGTGAAAGCAAATGTATCTGTGTGTGTGTGTTTGTGGATGTAATAATCACAGTTAAAGAATATTCGTGAGCACTTATATCCGCATCGTATATATTGTCCGGTGTTCTATCTTAGGTGCTCTTTTTTTTTGTTTGGTGAGAATAACACAAAATTATTCGTCTTGTTTGTTTCGGCTATGGCCACACCATCATGTTCATCGTAATTTCATTATTATTATTGGCCATCATTTCTAGATCTAATTTAATTGAATTTAATGTTCACTTTTATCATTTGTCTCATCACTATCGATTGGAAAGTTTGCCGTAGCCAGAATGTATGTCATTCAACATATAATGCCATCATCATCGATGAATTGTAACTACATCCTTTTGAGTTGTATCATTCTACTAGGTTTGTTACTGAATTTTATTGATAAATTCAATTATAATGAATTTTATAATTATATTTAATAGCAATGATCATTGCTCCAGTTCGATCATTAAAATGTTTCATATGCCATACAAATGATAATGAACATTGTAAACTACAAGATTGTCCAGTTGATCAGGCATATGATCGATGTATGACTACTTTGTATAAGAATCGTATGTATCAATAAAGAATTTAATCTCTTGAAATTGAATGATTTGATTTTTTTTTCTTGATTTTTCAATTAGCTACTGATGGACTAAATATTAAAAAAGAATGCGCTCTAGCTCCATGTCATCTGCGTGGTCTTAAACAATTGAATTTTGCCAATTTCAAATCAAATTGTGAATCATCGAAACAAGATGATTGTATATATTGCTGTACGGAGGATGGTTGCAATAAAGATTCGGCCATCAAATTGATGGCCAATGCTACATATATTATCAATGTAATAATCATATGCCTTATAGTTTCATTACTATCATCATTTTTATCAACAACAACATCAACCATGATCATTTAATAATATAACAATCTCCATCTTAAATATGTATCATCATAAAATATTGGGAAAATATTCTGAAGAAGTTAAAAAAAAATATCAGAATCACTCAAAGCATAATATTGAATATTCTGTTTCTTGTTTTTTTTTGCAGAATTTTCATTATTAAAGGATTTTTTTTTTCGCTTTTGAAAAATATCATTTTCATCATCACATTCGTAGATACTAAAAAGTACCACACATGTAATCACAAATAAACACGGATCCACACGATCATTCCAAAGAAAAATACAATAAATTCGAACAAAAAATGGTGAAATGTGCCAAAAGTAGTTTTGTAATGATGTGTCTAATCAAATGACATTGCATCAATTAGAATAATCATTATGGGAATTAAAAAAATTCATAAAAAAACCAACACGAAATAGCAACATTTTTTGTGTAAAAAAAAAATAAATACCTGATATAGCATACAATCTCTCTCTATACTGACATAGTGAAATAATTTATGAATAAATAAAAATGTCTTGTTGTAAAATTCAATGTTGTTGTTGTTGTTGTTGTTGTTGAAAAACAAAAATAATTCTCATTTGTATAATTCATTCATTTGGGTGGGAAAGTTCAGAATTTGGCTTTTCTTTTAGAGAAAGTGTATTGTTAAGGATTGGATGTTTGGTCAAAGTGGCCAAAATTTTCTATTCAACAGTAACCGATTTGGCCAAATTTCGTGGACAATCAACATCACATTTTTTTAGCACAGCAATATGATAAGAAAGTAATTGCATTGGAATGACCGATAATATTCCTTGTAGACAATCAACAGTATGTGGAATGAGAAGAACACGTTTGGAATATTTTTGTGTTTCCAAATCATCTTCTTCGGCAATTAAAATGGGATGTGCTCCACGTGCCATAACCTGCGAATTTTTTTTTTTTTTTGGTATTAGATACAAATGATTATGAACATATAATGGTCATACTTGTTGCAATGCATTCATGCATTTAGGATAGACTGAATCTCTTGTGACCACAGTCAAAACGGGCATTCGATCATCGATCAATGCCAATGGTCCATGTTTCAATTCACCAGCCAGTATACCTTCGGAATGCATATAGGTTAATTCTTTGATTTTCAATGCTCCTTCTGTAAAATAAATAAATCAGAATTACTAAATGAATAAAATCAACAATATATTACCTAATACAGTAGAGTAATTCCATCCACGACCCATAAGCAATAATGATTTCTGTTGATACAATTCTTTGGACATTTCCAACACTTGTTGGTCCAAGTTCAATACTTGCTTGATTTGTTCAGGTAATTTTTTCAAGCCTTGAATAATTTCACTTCTACGTGGTCGCATAGAAATTCGATCTTCACTCATAACCAATGCAAACATGACCAATGATATAACCTGGCTAGTGTATGCTTTTGTTGAAGCTACACCAATTTCTGGTCCAGCATTGATATGTACACCACAATGACTTTCACGACAAATACTACTACCAACCGTATTGGTAATTCCAACAATCAATGCACTTCGTTGTTTACAATAACGTAAAGCCATCAATGTATCCGCAGTTTCACCCGATTGTGATACAAAAAAACAAACATCATCACGAAATATGGGTGTATTTCGATCCAAGAAATCACTGGCCAATTCAATCATGACAGGCAATTCAGTTAATTCTTCAAGGATTTGTCGAGTCTGTAAAAGATGATAAAAATGTTACATCTGTGTTAGAGTGCAATCTATTGAACTTACTGCAATGATACTATGATAACTTGTACCACATCCAATCAACAACAATCGACGACATCGTTTGATTTCCGGTATGAATTCTTTGATGCCACCCAAAACGATAGTTTCATTATCAAAATTGATACGGCCACGCATCGTGTTGATCACCGATTCTGGTTGTTCAAAAATTTCCTTTTGCATGAAAGAACTATAATTGCCTTTCATGATTTGTTGGATTTCCATTTTCAATGTCATAATTTCACGAGTAAGTGAATCTCCACCATCTAGATTTCGTTTTATTCGGTGTATGGTCAATCCTATTGATTAAATTTATGAAAAAAAAATCATTACATGAAAATCTAACTAAATATTTTATAAACATACGTCCATCTTCTATGGAAGCAACATCATAATCCTCAAGAAAAATCACACGATTTGTATGTTCGATAATGGCCGATGCATCCGATGCAAATAAATATTCGACCACTTTTCCTTCATCATACGGCACGAATTCGGTTGTAGAATTCGAACGTGCCAATTTAGCTCCAACCAATGAATTGGTTTTCATCAAATTTGATCGATGTGTATCTATCAACCGAAAAAATCAAATCGATTATTAATAATGAAAATATTTTATATCACAAATGACACCTATACAAAAGAGAAAATTTAGTTTGAACAAAGGTAAACAATACCTTGTATTGAATCATTGCATTGTTTTGATTCTGAAAGATTTATCGATCAATAAAGCACAAAATAAAAAAAAAGAAGCAGAAAATAATGAGGAAAGTTATAGTAAAAAAAACGCAAAAAAAACGGATACAAAACCAAGCAGATAGATTATCATAGTCACAAGCGATGTATTACAAGCCAACAATTCATAACCAAACAAGATAAAACAAGACGTGAACCAATCATTTTTATGTAGTGTGTTGAGGGACGGGAAGGATGGAAAAATGAATGAATTATTGAACATTAGAATCGAATAAAAAAAAATTTCACATTCACATACAATTGGTTACACATAACATTCAATGGGTTATTAGTGAACATTTTTGAGAGATGAAATTACCTTCAACCGAATCTTTATGGACATCATCCACAGACATATTAAGACTGCTTTGTCTACTAATTGATGTATTTATTATATCTTTTTCTTCACCATTCAATGATATTTGTGTTAGTAATTTAGGATTGATAACTTGTTTTTTTCGGTGGTTGGAATAGTATTTGTGACATATTAATCGAAGAGTTGATAAATGAAATTAGTATACATGCATGCATGCCAATGAATGAAATTTGAAATAAAAAAATTCCTGATTCAGACACACCTACCTTTGTTACTGTAAATGATTGGAATGTGATCGCTAACAAGATTGGTTTTTGTTTTAATACCAACCAATAATGGACTACCACGACGAGTGGCCACACATTCACCAGGAAAATGTTTACTTTTCAATACGATTGCAAAAGCTCCTTCCTACGTGGATCAATCCATGAAAAAAATTAAAATTAAAACAGTGAAAAAAATCGAACTTTTAAAAAAATCACAAGCTCACCAATTGTTGGCTAACTTGTTCGACCAATTCACGGAATTTCATTTTAGGGTGAGTTTCATGCAAATGTTTAATCAATTTGACAATCACTTCGGTATCAGTTTCCGATTCAAAAGTGTAGTTTTTCTTTTCCTATTTTTCGAATGAAATATTTAGTACAATTACAATGAAATAATTATCGATTAGAAATTACCAAAAACTTTTTAATATCCTTATAATTGGTCAGGATGCCATTATGTACGACAACGAATTCATTATTATCATCCGATCTTTGTGGATGTGAATTCAAATCGGATGGTGCACCATGTGTTGCCCAACGTGTATGAGCAATACCAACATGAATCTGATATTGATGATCAAGATCGATGTCATCACGATTCCAAATAGTATCGGCTAAAGCCTGTACTTTTCCTTTACAACGAATGATTTCAATATTACTTTCGTTTTGATCGAATGCAACACCCGATGAATCATAACCACGATATTCAAGCCGTTGTAAACCTTTTATAAGTAATTCCAGAATTTCTCGACGTGATTTCGGTTCCAAATAGTTTAGATATGCAAATATTCCTATAATAAAACATTGAGAAAAAAATTCGATGTCAATTATTACGGATAAATTTTATTTATTCATAAATAAATAAATAATGAGAAAAAAATACTGATTTTTGACATGTAAGATAAGTGATTCATTCAAATTGGTTTATTCATCTATATTCATCATCTGTCTAGCTGTCTCGCTCTATGTTATTCATTTTCTAATAAAAAAAATGTTTGCCATTCAATCATCAATATGAAAGATTTTAAATATTTAAAACATCAAAAAAAAAATTCATGCCATCAATCCACCTTGATTATTATCATTGATGATGATCGTTTGAATCGTGTGAACATATATAATTCATTTGAATGATTGACAGAAAAAAAAGGAAGGACGAAATGGTCATTTTTCAAATGATTGTAATGTTTACGTGTGTGTTTGTGTTTGTGCCCATCAAAAATCGTGATCCAAATTGCATATGTTGTCAGTGTGTCCTATATTTTATATCGTTTATATAAAAACAAAATACATTATCATCATAGACATAACGAGATCGTTTTGGCGTGCCATAAATCAATTTGAATGATAAATAAAAACAAAAAAAAATGAAAAGATTTTTCTGGAAGACAATATCTGCACAGTGGTCTCCAACTTATTTTCAATTAAAATATCTTATTTATAATGATTTACTTTTGGAAATTAGAGTTCAAGAAAAAATTTTATGGAACAAAAAACTTGAACATCACTGTACTAAAAAGCTAACTGCTTAAAAATGGCTCCCAACATAATAATCATATATGATGATTGAATGGCATACAACTCAACTCTTTGGACACAAGACTTTGACATAAAAAGAGAAACTTAAATGGTACAGATGATAATTAAATATATATTGAACTTTGAATAATAACTATTGACTTACCACACATTTTTTTCCAATTTTAATTTCAAATTGTCGTTGAATGTGAATGTTATAATATAAAAAAAAATAAGAATTCAAAAGAAACAAATTGATGTCGATGCACACATATACACACACTTGACTAATTTAAACACAAGATGAACAGATCTGGATATAGGTCGTCGTATTATTTATAAATATAAATTCGTTGTCGTATTTTGTTGATGTTGATGGAAACTGGTGGATCTTTTTTTTTCTTTAATTATTGGTAATGAACTTAAATCAAACACATATATTTGATCACTGGTGTCGTCGTCGTCGTCGTTACCAATGATGATGATAAATTTTTTTTTTTATATTTTACAAAAGATGATAGTGAGAAAACAATTTGTTTCCAATATCCTGATGATAATAGGCTAACGATCATGAGTTAAATATACTGAGTTAATAACAAGATGAAATCAATCAGAATTGAGACAAAAAAATATTTATGTTGACAAATTGGATTATTTATGTTAATGATAACATGACAGAAATGTGTTACATTAATAATAATGTGGAGATTAAGTCTGGTTGGTCGTCGATTTTGTAGGTGTATAGATAATAGAATCCAATCTTAATGGCTCACATCAAGTCTGGATGGATCGATAGATTTGTGTTGATTTTTTTTTTGTTTGCCAATGTGCAAACTTTATGAAATCAATCAGTTGATTTATACAGCATAAAAAATGGAGAAAGAAAGATTTGTTGTTGTTTGTAATTTTTTCGAATTGATCAAAATGGAATGAATATTATATCCAAGAAAAAAAAATGTTTTTTCATAAGAGAAATGGTTTGAGTGATAAGAACAAGAGAGAAAGAACTTGAAATGAGTATACTTGAATTACAACTTTAAAATTATTCGTCGTTTTTTTTTTTGTATTTGTATCAACCATAAAGCGTGACAATCATAGTTGATGATCAAGATTGTAGCGAGTATTATCGTGTTTTGGATTATATAGTAGCAGTGTAAAACGAAAAAGATTCAATCAATTTGGTACTTGAATTATGTAGATTTTTAAAAGAAAACAATATGGACATTTGTTTCGATTGAGCTTCGATTGTTATTATCCCCTGTATACACGGAAAAAAGCCAGTCTATGGAGACCACAGATTTTTTTCTCTGTATATAATATCAAACATTATGGTGACGTAAAAATTCAACAAATCCAATCTCATATTGTTGTTGTTGTTGTTGTTGTAAGGAATATCACGAAGCGCATGACCGTGATTCCAATATAATTCGAAAAAAATATTCTATACAAAAAAACAATCATTAAAAATAGAAATTTAATCAGTGAAACAAAATCATTGGAATGTTATATTACAAACCAGATGGATCATATTTGATTGAGTGATAAGAATGTATTTTTTTTTTGCTCCCGAAATGTATCCGGATTGAGAGAGTATCATCAATTGGTTTTTTTTGTTGTTGTATGGTTGCATTGTAAATGAGAAATCATTATTTTATTTATTGAGAAATTTTATATCAATTAATTGGGAACGATTAATCGATTACAAAAAAAAAGAAAAGATGACATAAACATTTTCCAAAGAATCAATGATGAGATTGATTATTTTTTCATTTTAAAAGGACTCATATCGAATCAATTTCATTATTATCGCCATCTGTTGGCTAAAAATGGATACAAATAAGAATTCTATATTTTTTTCATCCAGAATATCATCGTCTGTTTGGCTGTGGTCGTTTTTTTTCTTATTGTGTTCATCATCATCACCTGATTTTTTTGTTTCTCCAAAACAAAAACAAAAATTTTCTGATTTCAATTTATTATTAAGGACATCGAAAATAGACTATTGATCATTTTCATCATTTTAATGTCCATTTATTGTTGATCAATGAACAATGATGATGAATGATGATGATTCATGGCCAAATCTGAAATAAACAATCAAATAAAATTGGACAAAATAACATCAATAATCCATGATGATTGTAACATGCCTCATTATGATCATTTTTAATTTGATGATGACGAATAAATAAATATTCATCACGTTGTCATTGTAGCGGAACAACAACGGTTCATATCAAATCTGGATAGATTAAAAATCATCATTTTCTTTTTTTGATACATGCATGTATGGATCATCAACCATGGTTGGCATTCACACATTGACGAATCAACTTACTCTCTCTCTCTCTCTCTCTCTCACTCACTCATTTAATGCCGTTTAATATATAATAACGGTATATATTGAAGCTGTTGTCATTGTACATTATCCACATTTATTCATTCATTCAAAAGCAATCGAAATAGACAGACTTCAAGTATAAAACAATTTTCCCTTTGCCAAGGATTTGGGCGCCATACGCATGTATATATATATATATTTAATATAATTCAATATCGAAGGATTTTTTTCGGAACATAATTATTGAAACAAACTTAAAGGCGCCATTCATCAATTTTCTTCGATCAAGACGAATATCAATTATCAATTATTGCTTGATTTTTGTTTTGTTATTTCCGGAATTTTTTTGAAAATTTGTGTGCAACATTTATTTAATCTATTGTGATATTTACAATTGTTCGAGCTTAAAAATAATTTTTTTTCGGAATGAGCCAAAACGATTGTAACAACAGTAACCAGGTAGGTTTCACAATTGATTTCATACATATATATTTACACACACACACACACACACTTGATAAACGGAACAGTGAAACATATGAGCTTTTAGCAAATATTATAAAAATAAAAATAATCAGGAAAAAAATTTTATTTTTATCTCTTACCTTAGACTTGAAAACCACTTGTTATAATGAAAAGATTTGATTGATTTTATAATGAGAATTTTCTGTGATTGTACTATCGCATACCATACCATACCATACCTCTAACCGACCTTGTTACCAATGATCATTGGAAATCATTATCATCATCCTTTATGATGATAAATCGAATAATGAATGAATGAAATCAGCATCAGCATCTTTTATTCCCTCCATTAATTAGATTTTGATCATTTTTTTTTCTTTGATCAAACAATCGATCAAAGCAATCATTTTAGTATTTATTGGACCCAAATTTAATTTTTTTTTGTTTCATCTTTGTATTACATGAAAAACGATTGAGAAAAATATTTTCACATTCTTTTCGACATTGACTATAAATAATTGTCTTATCTGTCTTTAAATAATTCCATTTCCCGGCAAGGATCAATATCAACAACAAAAACAACCATCATCGAAAATGAATAAATCGACAAACGTTTTCTATCAAAATCATCGTGTATCCAGAGATAAACGAGCCGAATCATTATCGAATGGACGACAATTTCGTGGCTGTACCGTTTGGTTTACAGGTATGTAAATTACTACTAGTTATTATATTGCTATTATTATCGCTCTTTTGTCGAAATTCGTGACACCACAAAAAATTCATTCAACCTATCTGTATCTAGTATATGATTTCGATAATTGTTCAATTTTTTTCATTTTTTTTTTTTGACTGTTCATTATTATTGATTGTATATAGAAAATTCAGGTTTTCAATTTCTAATCCTCAATTAACATTTTGCAAATACTATAATACGCACACACACACCCAAAACAACCCAATTATCCAGATTATTTCGTGCTAAATTGAATGAACTTGTTCATTTATATTAAAAAAAACTTTCATTGAAATATTACGAAAAAAAAATCCTAAAAGCAAAGTTTTTTTTATTGATGATTCAATAAAAAAAAATTTTTTTGTCGCTTGAATTTCCTGTTAATGTTCTTGTTTCGCCAAATATCGCGTTTCCTATCTCAGTCAGTCTGTTTCCTTCGTAATACTAATAATAATAATAATAATAATTTACCCTGATTTATTTCCATTTCTCTCAAGGACTGTCATGTGCTGGAAAAACATCAATTTCATTTGCCGTAGAAGAATTTCTCACCCGTCATCAGATCCATGCATATGCATTGGATGGTGATAATATTCGTTATGGATTGAATTCAGATCTAGGATTTTCTGAACAAGATCGTAGTGAAAATATTCGTCGTATTGCTGAAGTAGCACGTTTATTTGCCGATAGCGGTACGATTACATTAGCTAGTTTTATTAGTCCATTTAGTAAAGATCGTGAAAAGGCTCGTCAAATTCATGAAAAAGATTCTCTAGCGTTTATCGAATGTTTTGTCGATACACCATTAGAGGTTTGTGAACGAAGAGATATAAAAGGTCTTTATAAGAAAGCACGTGCTGGTCAAATTCAAGGATTCACTGGCATTAATCAGGATTATGAACGTCCTAAAAATCCGGATCTTATACTAAAAGCTAGTGAAGATACAATCGAACAATGTGTTTTAAAAGTGATTGATCTTCTCATTAAAAGAGTAAGTGTAACTATTACAACAATGATCTTTTTTTGTTCAAAGTAATTATCATCATCATCAATTAATTTGATAAAAAAATGATTAGAACATCATATCATTGGACAAAATTCAAGAAATTCATGAATTGTTCATCAACGAAGATGACAAACCAAATGAATTACGTCGAGCTTCACATTTACCATCGATAAACATATCAACCGTTGATCTTCAATGGATACAGGTCTTATCAGAAGGTTGGGCTACACCATTAAAGGTATGTAAAAACAATTGTAGTCAGATCATCATTATCATTTGATTTTTTTAAATCAAAAATAGGGTTTTATGCGTGAAACTGAATATCTACAGTGCCTTAATTTCGGAATGCTTATGAATGGTAAATGGCATAATCAAACAATTCCCATCACATTGGCAATCACTAATGAACAGAAATCTTATTTGGCTTCGATTCAAAATGGTGGTGATGATAATGATAGTAATCATTACAATGGCTTTGACAATCCTGAACAAGTTGATGCTATTAAGAAAAGTGTAGTATTGAAGTATAATGATAAGATCATTGCCATTTTGGATGATTATGAAATCTTTGTACATCGTAAAGAGGAAAGAGCTGCCTGTGTTTTTAAAACTACCAACAATGGCCATCCATCTATCCGTATGATTATGGATAGTGGTGATTGGTTGATAGGTGGCCAATTAAAAGTTTTTGATCGTATCTTATGGAATGATGGCCTTGATCAATATCGATTGACACCGCAAGAGATTCGATCAAAATTAAAAGAAATGAATGTAGGTACAACAAACTAACAGAACGACAACTTTAATGAATTTTTTCTCTCTCTCTCTTTTTGGATTTATATTAGGCTGATGCAGTTTTTGCTTTTCAGCTACGTAATCCGATTCATAATGGACATGCATTGTTGATGCAAGACACTAAACGTCAGTTATTGGATCGTGGCTACAAGAATCCAGTACTACTTCTACATCCATTAGGTGGTTGGACCAAAAATGATGATGTTCCTTTACATATTCGAATTAAGCAACATCAGGCTGTGATAAAGGAAGGCGTTCTTGATGAACAATCAACATTGATGGCAATATTTCCATCACCTATGTCTTATGCTGGACCACGTGAAGTTCAATGGCATGCGAAAGCACGTTTAGTAACTGGAGCCAATTTTTATATTGTTGGTCGTGATCCGGCCGGTATTCCACATCCTGATACACGTAAAGATCTGTATGATCCAACACATGGACGTAAAGTGCTCAAAATGGCACCAGGTTTAACGAAATTTGAAATCATACCATTCCGTGTTGCTTCCTATAATAAGAAAGAAAAACGTATGATGTTTGAAACTGAAGATTTGGATTCACAAAATTTTGAACGAATATCTGGAACAAAAATGCGAAATTTAGCTAAAAATGGAGAAAATCCACCCGATGGTTTTATGGCCAAAACAGCATGGAAAGTTTTGTCCGATTTTTATCAATCTTGTTAATTATTGGATCATACACACATACACACACACACACACACACACACACGCACGCTATTACATTACCTAGTGATTATTATTGATTGATTGTTTATTTATCTGTTATTCACATGGACAATGCCTTTTTCTGTTTTTTTAAATAAATTTTAATTTTTTTTTCAATTTTTTCAAACCCACATGACAAATGAAAAGTTTTAATAAAATTAAACATGATTGTAATTGTAATCTATTCCTTTGATTGATTAATTTCTTTACACAAATTATTCCATAAATCTTCGAATGCCTGATGAATTCGATTATCAAGTAATTTATTATTATCATTGAACAATGATTTGCCTTCATCACAGCTTTTACCAATTATTGGATCAATCGGTAATCGACCTAATAATTTGATTCCATATTTTTCTTCCAATGTTGATGGTCGTGTTGATTTAGATTTGAAAATGTAATTTTCTTTCGAACATTTTGGACATACGAATACGGACATATTTTCCAGATAGCCAATTATGGGCAATTTAACTTTACGACAGAATTCAATCTGTTTACGTACATCCATTTTAGCAATCTCTTGTGGTGTTGTTACCATTATAGCTCCACGAACATTTTGACAGAATTTCAAATAACTCACCAACGATAAATGTTCATCAGAAGTACCTGGAGGTGTATCAATTATTAGATAGTCCAGTTCTTCACTCCAATCTACATCTCGCAAAAATTGTTTAATGATTCCATTCTTTCGTGGACCACGCCATATGACAGCATCGTCCAATGATTCAAGCAAAAAACCACATGACATAACTGCGAGATTATCTTCAACAAAAATAGGTGACCAACCAGATGCTGAATTGAATATTTCCTCATTTTCGACGCCCATCGTTTTCGGAATCGATGGACCACAAATATCGACATCTAATAGGCCAACATTAGATTCGGAATCATTGAATGCAATAAAACGAGCCAATTGGGTGGCTACTGTACTCTTGCCAACGCCACCTTTTCCCGACATTATAATTATGATGTGTTTGATCGATGATAATTTCCTTGCTATTTCATAATAATCTTGTTCTGTATCTTTGGCTGCTGATCGTAATTCACCACCGGAACATACTCCTTGATTAGGACATCCAGCACAAGCGGCTGATTTTCCTGCCTGCTCCGAATCAATACCGGGACAATGTTCAGGTTCTGATGAAGACATTTTAAATGAAAATTCAAATATTGTAACAAGTCGGATACAAAATAAATAAAAAAACGAATCAACAATTAATCACGTGACAATCGATTTTAAACATCGATTGTCTTTTTAGTTGATCATATTTGACTTGATGATGATGATGATTGGAAAAAAAGTTATCCACAGAATTTTCACATGGTAACTTAACGGATTCTTTTTAAATCATCATGATGATTCGGTGATTAAGATAAGATGATGAATAAAACTTTGCTCAAGGTTGCAGCCAATCATATGAATGGCTCTAAGTTGCAACAAGAATTGCTCAAATCATATCTTCGTAAAACATCTAATCAATTTATTTGTTTAAAAAATCCAAAAGTTGCTGAAAAATTTTGTGAAAAAATCTTCAATGAATTAGACTGTGATTTCAATGCGAATTCTTATCTATTTGAAGCTTCACCTGGATACGGTATTCTTACCGAACAATTATTGAAACATAGCAATGGAAAAATCCGTGTGTTTGAACATGTTTCAAAACGACGACCACATTTGGAGACACTTTGTCAAAAATATGGCAACAATAGAATGGAAATTATCGACAAACAAATCTTAGGTAAAAAAAAATCTACAATGATCAATTGTAATTTTATATCTAATTGTTTTTCTTTGATAGATTTTGCTAGTGGAAATTATAGACTACTCGATTTAGATCGTGAAGATTTCTTTCGATTATGTTTTGGTGGTCTGAATAATAATTGGTCATTTTCAACCAATCATAATCAACAACCGCAACCAGCATTTCGATTATTCACAGCTTTATCGCCATTTTTTGCTCGTGAATTACTTACCTATCTGGTTTATTCAATAGTTCGTTTTGAATCATTTTTCGAATCAGGACCAAATGAATTTTATCTATTCGTACCAATATCAATGTATAAAATGATGGTAAGCAAACCATCACGTAATCTTCATCTTTATACTGCCTTTACTATCCACATGAATACATTGTTTGAACGATATGAAATCAATCTACATTCATCGGAATTAAAAAACGGTATTGATAACATTAAAATCGAAAATCGTCATTGTTCAATTATATCGAGCGCCAATTTTGCCTATACAAATGATCGTAAATTTAAATCAAAAGAAGCATTCATTTTAATAAAACTCAAACCGAAACCGTTCATCAATCAAATGGAAGCCGATTTTCTAATAGACTATGTGTATGTATAATCATATATTCGATTCATATATTACGATTTTTTTGATTATAATATACTTTTCTATTCCTATTTGCAGTGTATTTGTTAAACAATCATTCATGAAACGTACAAATAATGCCATAAAATATTATGAAAAACTTTTTCCTGGTTGTACTATCGATCTTATTGGCCTTGGTATTTCATATCATAAAACATTAGGTGATTTAACAAGTGATGAAATGTTTCAAATATTTAGTCATGTACATAAACTACCACATTATAAAAATTCAATTTTTAAAAATGATCACTAATATTTACCTATTTACACACAATATTACTTTGGCAGAGTTGATATAGTCAATTTAATCACGTGATTGATATGTTCACTGATCAGTGCGGCATTGTGTTGTTGGTCGTGGTTTTTTTTCTGTTTTGATAGATATCGAATTTGAATGATAGAATTTTTTTTTTGTTAATTAATAAATTTTAATTTATTAGTCATTTGAAATAAAAATGAGTGTTACATTGAAAAAACGACGAGACATTAGTCTTGGTAGTTATCGAGATACAAAATTTCAAGTAAGTATTATCATGTGAGTAAAATTAATGTTCATAATACAATTGATTCGTTCGATTATTTATAATATATAATATAGGGAAGCCGACAAGAACAGGAAGAAAAACTCCGTAAATCAACTACACTTTATATCGGAAACTTGTCATTTTATACTACGGAAGAACAAATTTATGAACTATTCGGTCGATGTGGTGATATTTGTCGTGTTATAATCGGTTTGGATAAATTCAAGAAAACACCATGTGGATTTTGTTTTGTTGAATTTCATGAACGTGAAGATGCTCTCCGTGCTATGCAATGGATCAACGGTACTAGACTCGATAATCGTATCATTCGCTGTGATTGGGATGCCGGTTTTATCGAAGGACGACAATATGGCCGTGGAAAAAGTGGTGGACAAATTCGTGATGAATATAGAGAAAATTTTGATCCTGATCGTGGTGGATATGGAAAAATTATAAGTTAGTATCCAATTACATTTTCTAGTGAATTATTTTTTTAACCTAATCATTTTTTTTTTATTTCTAAAGATAAAATCCTTCCAGTCGTTGCACAAACAGGACCACAACAACCATCTTCGACTACCAAAGATTAAATTGAACATTGTTTCCACATTGATTAATCATTTGTATTTCTATTCATTTTTTTCATCTAAAAAATTAAATAAATTTCGTCATCATTTATAAAATTACCAAAATTTTCGTTAAAATTCTTTACCAACAGATGGCACAACATTAATTGATATTTTCATGTATGTGTGTGTGTGTGTATGTGTTAACAGCCTGACATTCAAATGTTTATGCTTCTACCTTTTTGGATATTAAAATATAAAAATGTAGAAGTGGCACATTTATTTCATGACTATTTGGTTGAAATTTTTAAATTGCTGGCAGCATCCATCATTAGTTTGTTTGTTTGCTTCACGCATACATGTGAGCAGTTTTGTGTTTTTTTTCACCCAAATTTTATCACAAACGTTTGCTTTGTATTTTTTTTTTTTTTTTTTTGGTGTTTTGGTAGACGAACTTGCTAGTCTGGTTATCTATCTATTTTATTTAATTCTGGTTTTCTGGTAGTGGTGGTTGGTATATCGAATTCTTATGAGATATGAATACATCATCATCATCATCATTGATTCATGCTGCTACTGTTTCGAACAAACATTGGTTTCGAATTATTATTATGAGAATGGATGTTGTTTTTGTATTGATCATCATCATCATCAACAACTAACACTAAACACCAAAAAAAAGAAAATATACCATCAAATCATCAAGCAAGACGACAACGACGGCGACGACGTCGTCGGTGCTCAATCCCAAAGAAAAAAAAAATTTTTTTTGTTTTTTTATGCCTATCATCATTGAAATCTTTTTTTTTCAACAAACGAAAATATAACAACGAGAAAAAATTCCCCTTTTTTTCTTTATTCTACTTACACACATACACACACCCCCATTCTTGTAAGAAGAATTCCAAAATCTCATCTCTATTGTGTATTGCTCAATCTTAATTCTATCCTAAATCGTTTCAATATTTGTTTGTTTGTATCGATGGTCCGATGACTAGATTTTGTTGGCCATTTTGTGTGTCTGTTTTTGTTTTGTTTTGTTTTTTTTTGTTGTTGTTGAAAAGTTTCATTGTGTGAATGGCCATCGTTTGGTATGAAGAAAGAAAATATGTCTCTTCTTGGTGATCATGGTCTAATCAACTTTATTCGTCATCTTAATTATTTTCCTCAAATAGACCTTGAGAAATTTATCGAATAATCAGCAGAAGCAACAACAACAATAACAAGCTAAAATTCTTTGATGGTGTGTTGACACCCACACACACACACTCGCACAAACAAAACGACAACATTGAATGAGCTGTTTTTTTCTTGAAAATATGTTTGGGACTTTTTTTTGTTTGATGATTCTTCTGATTGACAAAACCATCACGATGACCATGTCATAGTTTTAAATCTGTATTCAATTTTTCTCATGAAGGTAAGAATCTATTGATTGTTTTTCATTAATTTTTAAGTGATTCAAACTGTTAATTAATGACCATATGACACATGCATGTGGCTATATTTTTATCATTTTTTTTCCTAAATTTTTTTACGACAAAAAAAATCCTGGCCCATATGTTTACTTTTGTGTTTATGAGTGAGAATTATTTATGAATGATGATGGAAAAAAATGTTATCTAAATGAATGTGTGTGTATATATGATAATTATGACCTCATTGTATTGTCTTTTTTTTCTGCTTGTTTTTTTTTTTGCTTGCTTGATTTCCGAAGAAACTTAGTCACATGGAAATAATACACATAAATTACATTTTTTCTCAAAAAATAAAAACGAACATTAATTGTGAAAAAATTTGAAGGGTGATAATTATTAACCCCTATTACTATCTATGTGAGACAAGAATGGCGATTTTTTTTCTCCTTTTCATCCGGTTTTTTTTATTTTGTTATTTTTATAATAGTTCATCAGCATCATTATGTAAATAAATAAAAAAAATATGTATGTTTGGTTGACTGGCTTGTAAATTGTGGAGGGTGGCGGAAAAATGCTGTATTTTTTTCTTTTGTAGCGATTATATATAAGAAAGAGGTATATTGATGTGTGTTGATGTTCAATATCTCTCTATATTTGATTGATTTGTATAATTATCCTGATCATCGATTGATTAAAGCGAATCTTATATTTTATTTTGTTTATTTATTCTAACTTTATGTGACAAATAAATTTTGTCAATGTATTAGCATTGGGCAAAAAGGGAGAAAAACACACACACATCTCCATTTTATTGATTCCAAACAACACACATTCGTTTAATTTTGAACTTTTCAAATCTATGCTTTTTGTTTACATTGTTTTTTTTCTGGTTGTTTGTTTGTTTGAACCGAAATATTGATTTTGACTATCTATCTAAAAACAACAGCCAAAAAAAAACAAATGGATGCCAATATCCTAACTATATGCTGAATGAGTTGCTTTTTTTCCCATTTTCTTCCATTATTGATTGAAATCTTGACAAACATTTTTTTGGAAAATGGACCTATTGTCTTGTTCAAAATGCACAATAATTTTTTTTCTTCTTCTGTTGTTGCTTCTGCATGCAAAAAAAAAATAAAAATGGATAAAAAGCAATGAATGATTGTGCGGCCACATCGATCTTTATCTTGATCTCTATCTGTTTGTGTGTGAGTATGCTCTGCATTTGGCCCTAATTTTTTTTATGTGTAGATGATCAATCCATCTATCTATGATAAAAGTCTATCTGGATGTCCATTGATCTGGAATCTTGTTTTTTTTTCTATTTCACTGTTTTGTTTTACTACAATAATGATAATAATAATAATGAAAAAATAAACGACATCATCACGAAATTCACTTGAAAGACAACGAAAAAAAAATTCCTTGCATAATTAAAGTTGAAATGGGTGTGTATCTCTCTGTGTTTGTATGCTGTCGATAACCAGGAATTTTTATGACTTTTATCATCATCATTATCATTTCTATATAATGATGATGATGATAAAAATGACAAAAAAAAATCAAGCAAACGATCATGATCTTTAAATGGTACCCCTTTTTTCTTTCTCTTTCCGAAAAACAGTAATGAGCCACCGTTAATTCATTTTTAATCCTTTTTGATTATTTGTCATTTTGATTTTTTTGCAGTTTGAAAACAGCTGTTTTTTCTACTAAATTACCATAAATGTTTATATGATGATGATGATGATGTTTTTTTTAAGAAAAATCCTCTCTCCTCTTTTTCTCTCTTTTTTTTGTTTCCGATTTGGTCAATGTATATTTTTTTTCGTTCTCGCGCAAGGTAAATGGACATGAAATTGTTTAAAGAAAATAAGCCGGTTTCTTTATATATTCAGTCTCGTCTTATGTCTCTCTTTCGTTCTTTTTTTTCTCCAAAATGGTTAGCATTGGTGCAAATATTTTTTTTTCTTTCTCAACAATAATCATAATAATAATGATGATGATGATTCATGATGGGAATATGATCATCATTTTTACATAAGGAATCATCATCATGACTGAATGATGATGATGATTATGATCATCGTTATAATAATAATGATGATGATGAACTAAATTTTCGAACCACAAAATATGTATATATTGCAAATGAAACATGTGAAAAAATGGTACACATGATATTGTTTGATATATTAGATTACATCATCATCATTTGGTTTAGATTTGTGATGCTAAAACTAATATATATACCGTAATAATAAGGAAGAATAAATCGAATTTAAATTTTGGTTATTATCTAATTGATTATTCAAAAATTTTTTTTTTCACTTCTGTGTTATGACCATTCATTAATTTGATTTCTGCATATCATCATCATCGTCATCATCCACTGTGTGTTTGTTTTGATAATCGAATCATTAAACAAACAACAACAACAACATCCAACGCCCATGATGATGATGATGATGATAATAACACTAACAACCTTGTTTGATTATTTGTAGCTGAATTTATATTTCCTAAATTTTTGATAATAATAATAAATATATTATGTGATTCTCATACATTTGAGAGTTTGCATTTTTTTCTGTTTCTGTACGATTTCAATTGTACAGCAACATATCAATATACGCCATTTCCTTTTCAACAAACAACAATTGGCACCTTGTTTTTTTTATTGATACAAAAACAAAACAAAAACACTAGTCGTTGTTTTTGTTGTTGTTGTTGTCGTCGTCGTTTGCTCGATTTCCTTTTTATGGAAAAAATGTGTGTTAATGCTGCAACATGCATTCGTGTGTGTGTGTGTGTGTGTGTGTGTTTTAAAACAAAACAAAAATAAAATCCAAAAAAAAAACATGATTTTCTTTTGTGTAGGTGATTTTTGCATTTATTTTGTTGTCGTTGATCTTGAAACAAAACTTGAAAAAAAAAATTTTTGTTTAATGATGCTTTATGGCTTCTGTGTGTTTTTTTTCAAATGTGTGTTTCGATTACGAAATGTTTTTCATCATCGTGGTTCCAGAAAACAATAAATCTTGGAACACAATGTGCTAAGAATGTTGTTGTTCTGTTGTTGTGGAATGAAAAAAAAATGAAACGTGAAATGAATCTAATCAGATTTTATAAAATTTGTGGAATTTTCGTTTCCTCGTGGAATCAAAATGTTCCATTTTTTTTTTGTTTAACCCTGTTATTTCTATTTCAAGACAAATTGTTCATTTGATAATTTGTTTTTTTGTTTGTTTGTTTGTTTGAAGCTTGTGTACCCTTGTTTTGTGAACAATGTGAATGAAATTTGCTGAAAAATATATACACACACACGCACAGAGAGATTTTTTTTTCATTTACATCAGCAATATTTTTTTTTCACTCTTCGGGTTTTGTGTACCCGGGACATTGAACTTTTTTTTCTGGTTGGCTGGGGAACCAGGGTATTCTCTCTCATTCACATTTCTTTTTTTTTTGATTTATCTACGCACCAGAAACTAAAATGATGACGATGATGATGATGATGATGATAGTGGCCAAATAACGCGTGAGTGTACACACACACATCAAACACATCTCATCATCTACAGTTCTTTATGTTATTAGACAAATAAAAATATACGTCATAAGCTGTGCCCGGCTTTTTCATTCTTGGTTATGGTTTGGTATATATGGAATTTTGATTATTTTTCATTTCATTTATTTTATTTGAAGTTCATAATGAACCGGGATTCACTGACGCACAATGTGTATGATGATTATCATTGTCTTTTTTGTTTTATCTTCATCATTCATCGATTAACTTGATGAATATGAATATAATTTTTACATTCTAAAATTTGTTAATTGTAATCAATCGAATCACAAATCATTCAATGATTATTATATAATTTTAAAGTTGTTTATTTTTATCATGTACAGGGCAAATTATTATTATTATTTGAAATTTTGCAATTAAAAAGTATACCTTAAAATTTACATAACACGATGTAAATTTTCAACAACAAAATAAAAATCCTTAGGTAATGAATGATTGACACATAATAATAATCTTGTAGAACAAAATAAAAAAACCTTTTTTGAATGAAAAATGGTCTTGGTTGAGTTTTTTTTTCTGTTTTGTTTTTGTCTTGTTTGAAAGCGAAATCATTAATTTTTTTTCCTGTTTTTCATTTTGTCTACATCATCATCGTAATGAGCATATTATAAGATGAATGGCAAGATTTATCTGATGGTGTTTATCCTATTTTGGTTTTTCTTTTTTTTTGTTTCTCTGCACACCAAGTGGAAATTTTTTTTTAACGCTTACAGAATTAGCTTTTTTTATATATTCGAAAAAAAGTAATGGTCGGTTTTTGTTGTTGTTGTTGTCTTGTCTAATTTTTTTTTTTTTTTTGAAAAATTTTCTCATCATTTCTAACGGTTCATTGAATTTATTAGCCCATCTTATTTATTATATCTTGGGTTTGGCATTAATTTTTTTCTGGATTAAAATTGATTATTTTTTTTTGTTTTGTCTTTTTCTCTTTGTTCTATGTGTGCTAGTAGATTTAAATTTTTCTTCAGAAAACAAAAACTTAAAGAGATAACAATAATCGACGATTAAATGAGCGAAAACATTTTTCGTTTGACCAGACCAGATTTCGATTATATTATCCTGATCACATATTCATTCAACAAAAAAAAAGTGTTGATGATCTTTAAAAGATTTTTAGAAACTATAAACTATTGTCATTTTCTAATTTAAAATAAAAATAAAAATAATCGACACAATGCCAACACATTTCAGGTATGTTTTTTTCTCTTTTTTCATTGATCATTGGCTATTATTTTTACTAAAACGTAAATATTGTGTTTGTAACATTTTAGAATCGGTCATCTAAAGGATCCAGAAATTGCACAATATTTTGATAAAGAGGATCCAGAAAAAATTTTTACCGATTTACGTGAAATTGGACATGGAAGTTTTGGTGCCGTCTATTATGTATGTTTTGTTAGTTTTTTTTTTTTTGATTTTTTATTTATGATACAATTTATTTATACAAGGCTCGAAATGTCGTTACAAAAGAAGTGGTTGCCATTAAAAAAATGTCCTTCACGGGCAAACAATCAACAGAGGTACGTATTTTCATACACATCTTTTCGCATTATATGTTGATTTTATATTTTATTACTTATTATTTGTTAGAAATGGCAAGATATCCTAAAAGAAGTGAAATTCCTAAAAACCTTAAAAAATCGTAATACAATCGATTATAAAGGATGCTATCTAAAAGATCAGACGGCATGGTTAGTGATGGAATATTGTCTTGGATCAGCATCCGACATTATTGAAGGTAAGTTGAGACGTATTTTTTTGTTTTTTGGATTTATTTATTTATTTATTTTTTTTCATAAATACTAGTGCACAAAAAACCATTGAGAGAGGAAGAAATATCTGCTATTTGTCATGATTCACTAAAAGGCCTGGAATATTTACATTCACAATGTCGTATACATCGTGATGTAAAAGCTGGCAACATTTTATTGACCGAAAATGGCACAGTCAAATTAGCCGATTTCGGTTCAGCATCGATAATATCGCCAGCCAATTCATTTGTTGGTACGCCATATTGGATGGCACCAGAAGTTATTCTAGCCATGGATGAAGGTCAATATGATGGTAAAGTAGATGTTTGGTCATTGGGCATAACCTGTATAGAAATGGCCGAACGAAAACCACCTTATTTTAATATGAATGCTATGAGTGCCTTATATCATATTGCCCAAAATGATTCACCTACAATAAGTCATGTCGGAAATACGGATTGGTCGGATTTATTTCGAAATTTTGTTAATTCCTGTCTAAAAAAGAATCCCAATGAACGGCCAACATCCAGTGCAATGTTGAAGGTAATTTTTCAATAATTCTAACATAAATATCTGAATTGAAAATGTTTTTTTCTTGTTTGTTTGGTGATTATATAGCATTCATTTATAACGAGACCACGTTCACACACAGTAATCATGGATTTGATTAATCGAACAAAGACAGCTGTACGAGAATTAGATAATCTTAATTATCGTAAAATGAAAAAAATATTAATGGCAGATAATCGCGATTCTGATCTTCAAAGTCAAAGTTCTCAGATTGATTATGAAAGTGATATAAACGTAAGTGATTTTAGCAGATTATAACGTTTTGATTGATTACTTGATACTAAACAATGTTTTAAATTTTATTGTAGGAAGAAGTCATACAACATAATAGCCGCAATAATGGTAACAACAACAATAATAATAATCGCAATAAAGCCGGCAATAGCAATATGAACCATTATCCTCATCATCACCAACAACAACATCAACAACATTCATATTACCAGAATCATCAACAATACCATGGATCCAAGAATCAATCTGCGCAACAACAACAACATCAACAGCCAAATTATCAAAATCAACAACCATTATATGGAAATATTGTGAATAATTATAATAATAATGGTAAAAGTAATAGTGTGGCAAGCTATAATAGCCGACAAAGTACCAGCCAGGTTAGCATCTGTAGTCAAAGTAGCAGTACCAGTAGCATACCTGCTGCCAATAATTGTGTCGCTGATATCGATGCTTATCGTAATCCAATGTCGATCCGACGTGAAAGTACAAGTTCGAGCACCGGTGCTGGTGGTATACCAAATCAAGCAAATCGAATCAGTCCTTCGGTATGTGATTAATCATTTTTTTTTTTTTTGATAATTTTATAAGATAATTTATTGATTGAAATTTTCTGACGTTTTTATACAAACAGAATTCTTCTGCCAGTATAAATAGCACAGAATTGGGTGCCAATAATTTTGCCACATTGCGTACTACTTCGATTGTCACTAGGCAATTAAAGGAACATGCTCGTGATAATCAACTACAAGAACAAATGTCCGGTTATAAACGGATGCGTCGCCAACATCAGAAAGCAATCATGCAGCTAGAAGATAAATGTCGACAAGAATTCGAAGAACAACAACAACGATTAGACAAAGAATATGATGCACTATTACAGCAATTTAAAAAAGATTTGGAGAAACAAATCACCAAACAGCAGCAAGAACTAGATAAAAAGGTTAGAATAGCCTTTTTATGTGCAAAAATCTAATTATTTATTTATTGTTTTTTTCTATTTCAGTTAAAAGTAAATGCAACACAACAACGTAAGATAAGCAAATCGATGACAAATACACAAAAAGACGAATTTAGTCGTGCACAAATACAACAAAAACGTGAATTTAAATGTATCAAAGATAGACTGAAACGTGAATATCCACATGACGAATATAAAGTGCGATTAGAACAAGTGCAAAAAGAACAACATCTTAAATTACAAAAACTACAACAACAGAATGAAGAATATTATAATTTGGAGATACGAAAATTTCGTCGCCGTAAACTAATACTTTATCATCAATTAGAAAGGGATATGTTACGCGATGAGCTTAACAAACGACAAGGTCAATTGGAACAAGCGCATGATATGTTGATGCAACATCATGATATATTCCAAGATCTTCAATATCAACAACAAAAAGCTATCCATCAATTACGTGAGGAACAGATTCGTAATCAGCATTCGATCGAATTGGCCAATCAACAAGAATATATTGATCGAAGATTAAAAGAATTACGTAAAAAACATGCCATGGAAGTGAAGCAACAGCCAAAAAGTCTTAAACAAAAAGAATTACAGATAAGGAAACAATTCCGTGAAACGTGTAAAACACAAACACTTCAGGTATTAGTTATATGGAAATTTCTAATCTAATATTTAATCTCTTATTTAATTCTACGAAATGAATAGTACAAAGCCTGGAAAGAACAAATATTGAGTTCGACACCTAAAGATGAACAGAAAAATGTCATTAAAAAATTGAAAGAAGAACAAGTTCGAAAGCTACAAATTTTAGGTGAACAATATGAACAAAGTATATCAGATATGCTTCAAACACAATCGGTAAGTTTTTACAAAGAATGCAATGAATTTTCATCCATGTTATGTAATTTCTCATAGATACGATTGGATGAAGCACAAGAACAAGATCAAAATGAACTGAGAAATCAGCTTGATCAAGAGCTTGAATCATTGAGAGCTTTTCAAAGTAAAATTCGATCAAATGCTGAAGCACAACGTGCCAAAGAACGTAGTGAACTTGAAGAAAGAGTCAGAATCGATAAATTGAAATTGGAGAAAAAGGTAAATTTTAAATGAATTGTTTTATTTTTTTATTAAATCCATTTTAAAAACAATCAGATGGAAGATGAACGTCAACAATTTCAGAATGAACGAAATGAACGTAAACGTTTGTTACTTGAACGTCAAGCACAGGAAATTGAAAAATTTGATTTGGAAAGCACACAAATGGGCTTCAATGCATTGGCCATTGCCGATGCATCTACTGAACCATATCCACAATTATTGGATAATGATGATTCTGCCAGTGTTAGCGGCAGTTTATTATCGCTTGCTCATAGTAATAGCGCAACGTCTTTCACTCATACTGCCCTATAGCCTCCAACTTTTTTTTTGGAAACCCATCATCATTATCATCATCATTTTGCCAAATATAACAAAAATTCACGATTCTAAATTGAATATGGCCATTCATCTAATTATGGCCACTGTTTTATAATGCTCAAAGCACAAAAAAAAATTCCATTTCTTTTCAAACATTTGTCTTCATCATTATCACAATGGGTGAATTAATTAAATAGATTCAAATGGGTGGTGATTTTTTTTACATTTGTTGTATTATTATTATTTATAAATTATGTGGAAAAAATTTTTACTTTACATACCAGCTGATGATAAAAACTCATCAAACCTCAGAAATTGGATGAATATGAATCAATTGTAATATAAAATATTTATATTCAATGTTTGTATAGAAAACACACACACACACACACACTTAAACGGAAAAGATGTTACACTTTATTTTGTTCTTGTTTTTTTTTTGATTGATTGATTGATTGATTTGTCTCTCTCTCACACGTTTTGTCATTATTGATTGATTGCTTGTTATAATAATTGGAAGAATTCATTTTTTTTTCATTTCCACCCTTTTTTTGTTGTAAATATCTATCTATGTATCTGGAAAAAAATATTCAAATTCTAATGGATATCATTCATTGTGTTAAAAAATGTCAAAATGTTTTCTATTCTTCACACACACACACAGACACACATACATCAGAATCATTGTTTTCATGGTCAATTTTTTTTGTAACTGTGAACAAAAAAAAAACATTAAGCCATCAGTTGCATCAAAAAAAAGGAATTTTTTTCCCACATGTGAGATATATCATCATTAATATATATTAAAAGAAGAACAAATAAATGACTTTTATCAATTTATTTATCAATGATGATGATTTATTTACAATATACTTGACATATATAGAATTTATTATCAAATATCAAATTAAATTGCTTTATAATCTTCAACCACTTTGGCTGTGATTGTTTGAATTGGGCCACTTTTCCATTGTGCTTCATTTTCATCAATGATGGATGTTTCAACCGATATATTATAAAGATTAATATTCGGAAATGATAATAAAAATTGTGTGTGAAAATAATCATTCACTGGTACAACAATCGAATGCATAGTGATGGTTGATTGCATTGGTGACATGTGTGCCATTTCGTTTGTATTGTTGATTGCCACAGCATTTAATGTAAGAAGAATTTTGTTTACTTTACGGAATATTTTCATTTGTTTCTGTCCAACATTAGATGGTTTGTCCGTTTTTTGTATCATTCTCATCATTGATTGCATTGTAAGCTTATGATCTGACATTGACATTGGTGTCATTTTCGATGATGATGATGATAATTTCAACTTTGAATGATTACTAATAACAACACCTTCGACGTACAGTACAAATTGAACACTTTGACCAATGTTGATTGGATCTTGTAGATTACGTGGCTGTTGTGATGATAATTCCAATTTGATACTGGTCGATTGAATTGCTTGGAAAAAGAAACGTGGAAATGACAATGGAACCAACAACATACGAGCACTAATTCGTAGTAACATTTCAATTTGTCTTGCAAATAATGATAAAAATTGCCGACCATTTGTTCGTTGACTTTGGTCAACATTTGTCAAACTCATCAATTCATTTTTCTGCACAAGATTGGAGATAAATGTACAAACATTTTCCATTTCTTTCTGTTCAATTATACTATTCATCGTAAAATCATCCGAATGATGATTTGTTCTAATTTGATTCATAGGAATGACTGTATTCGTACGTGTTGATCGGATAAAAAGTGAATCGATACGATGACTTTTTTGAAATAAATTTTCAATCACTTCAGCTAATAATGTACAACTATGTTGACATAATTGAATATATGAAAGTGTATTAGGATCAGCATCAAAAGATGATTGATATAATGCACTATAATTATCCGATATACGACGAAATTCTTGTGAACATTTCTGTAACGATGTTACGATTCGTCCATTACGTAGAAGATCATCAGACCAACAATTGGTAGATTGTTGTGCTGTTTGATTACCATTGGCTATAAGTGATATTGGACATGGTGATGATTGAATCATCTGACAACATTGACGAAAATGTTTATGTGCTTGAAGATATTTTAAACGAAGTCTAACATATTCACATTGAAATTGCATCGGTTTGACATTACTGACGGAAGCTTTCAAATTTGTTAAACCTTGTGTATAGTTGGCTATACATTTCAATAATCCATGTTCAAGTTGTTCACAATTATAATTGACAGATAAAAATTCATCACTTTTCAATTTAATAAGATCTTCATTTATTAATGATGCTTCGGCTTCAGTAATCTGCAATAAACTATTGATCCAGAAATAACATTGTTCAATTGATTCGGTGGATGGTTTGATTTTGTTCAATAATTGTGTTGCAAAATTATGATGGCCATAACGCATTGCTGCACGAACAATTTTGTAACATACCCAGGCATTGTATTTGGATAAACTGTCCAACAGAATGGTAGATTCTTTTTCCATTATCACACTACCATTTTTCAATTGAAAAAAAATGATCAACAATTTGATGGCAAGTCTATCATTTTTGGGAAATGATTTCTTTTTAGATTTTTGGCTCGATCTGATCATATCGATTATGTCATCCGACGTAAGGCTTCTATTCTTTTGAATCACCAAAGACAACGAACATATGGTCTCACAAATCATCTCATACCATGAACTATTAGGTTTGGATTTTAAAAATATAAATCTCAATGCTTCGGTTATTTGTATCACTTGGCTAGGTTCAGATTCTCGTTGGTGACATAATGTAACACAACTTTTGAATATTTCTTTCAAAGCTTCTTTGCTTATTTTATCATCAATTTCGGTGTTAAATTTTCCTAGAAAATATGATTCATATGCAGCACACGTCTCCTGAAGAACATCAACATTATCAATGGATTTCGAATCGATATGTAAACAGATATTGGTCAATATGGTGAAACATTTGGATATTAAAAATATTTGAAGATTTTCGGCAAACATAGCATGCAAAGTTGATTGATAAATGATTTGTGTGCCAAAATTGACAATTTTAGTAATATGTTCCATTGAAACAAGAGAATTGTCAATGAAAACCGATGGTGAACCAACCAGTTCGCTTAACACGGCCAATGATCGGCATAATAAACGTAATTCTTTCATCTCCATATTATTCAATGCAGAGAAGAAATTATTCTGGTCAAAATTAGCAAAAATTAGATCAATAAATTTGGCTATGCTTGCCGGTTTCCAGATATGTGCACTATCTTTAGCTAAATTCTTTAAATCATTCAATACGGATAATTTGACACTAATTCTAGGATCATTCATATAATAATCCAGCAATAATTCCACTTGATCAGGTATATGAGTAATCGATGATGAAGCAATCGATGTTAATGTATGAAGATTTTGACAAAGAAAATTTTTCTCTGGATATTTTTCAAGAAATGAAATCAATTTGTTACGTGCATCTTCGACTATTGCGAAATTGTGATGAAGATTATTTATCACTTCAAGTAAACAAATCTTAATGTCCATTGATGTGGTCAAACCTTCGATCATGTAGATGACTTTTGGATAGATATTCTGTGCAAATTCTTTCGATTGTATAGCAAACTGTACGCTAGCTTCGATAGCGGCATGAACTTCTTGTTCATCGTTCGATTCCAGGCTGTTACGAATAAAATTGTGGATATTTTTATTGTTCGATACTATACGAGCAATATGACCCAATGTTTGCAATGTAATCGAACGAGCCAATGGATCATTTGAATAGCTTACGGCGAACAGATGACGAACAAATTCATCAATATTCAATATCTTGTCAAGATGTTTTTCACTTTCTTTGAAAACTTGTAATATTAATATTCGTAAAAAATTACTGCCCTCATGATAAACTTCAGATAATTTTAACGATGCAGCGTTGATCAGAATGGGAAATGGATAACGTTCAAACAATGATGGTACTTTGACGATTCCTTCACATTGATCACCAATAGATGATGAATGAAGACTACGATCCAAATCGGTCAACACAGAATGTGTATCCAAGCTAAAATCTGATTGATTTCCGAAAATTGATGACATATTATAATCGATGTATTTGATGGATGAATAAAACGTCAAATCAGAATATTTTTATGATGATGATGATGATGATGAATAAAAGAATCGTAAAAAATCACATGTTTATCCCAAACGGCTATATCGACCTAGATGTGCATTAGGTTATCAAATAGTTTTAAAAAATATATATTTAACTCAATTTCGGTGTGAACTTACAATTTTTATAATTCTTTAAAAATTTTCAATTATCCGATTAGTTCAAATCAAACAAAAAAAAATGATCAAAATTCTTTAATTCTATTATGATGATGAATATTGAAGATTGTTAATTTTATATCACTGCCGAAATAGAAATCACAAGCACAAGCAAACAGAAACAGAAACAGACACACACACACAATGGCCAGCAACAAGTATATTGGGCATTGTAGTAAGCACCGCCTTACCAATTTTTTTTTTCTCTGCCATCAGTCGTCGTCGTTAGATTGTTGAAAAAAAAGAGGATCATAGTTTGCTTGAATGCAAACTTGAAATTTCCGCCAGTCGTTGTTTGAACATTGAACTATTCACATCAAATCGGTCATTACGTTTGTTTTTTTTTACTGATCTGATTCGGACATTCAATATCGCCTTATCTATCTCTTTTATTATTATTATCATCGAATGCATTTTCCATCTATCACTAAAAAAAAAAAAAAAAATTTCTGTCCACTGTGTTTTGTTGATTGATTTTCGACTTGGGTCCGACTGGTGTGTGTGTGATTTCTTTTTTTTTATTCTTGGAATGACTGTTTGTCAAACAAAAACGAATAATGTGAAAAAACAAATCAAAATAACCGATTTGTTTGTGTTTAGTTTTTTGTGTGTAAATAATAAATAAATGATGACGATTAATCCGATGAACGATTTCAACATGAAACGGCGAATGGAAACGATGGAGTTCCATCATCATCATCATCATCATCGGCCAACGACGATAATTTCAACATTTATAATTACAATATTTTTATTGATTATTTTATCCACCATAGCAATCACATCGATCGAAGCGGTCATTGAAGAACGAGGTATGTTGACAAAATTTTTTTTTTCATTATTTTTTGTGTGTATATATCATTCAGACAACAACAACAAAAAAAAAATCGAAAAATTCGAATGTGTGAAATGTAGACTGGATTCGTCGTTTGATAATGATCTTGTTGTTGTTGTTGTTCATGTTTAGTTTACTTATTGATAGTTGTGAATGAAAATTGTCAGTGATAATTTAAAGAAGATACGAAATATCGTTAAAAAAATACGCTTTTTTTTGAGTTCTTTGGCCCTGGTAGCAAAATTAACTACGATTACTACAACTACTACTACTATTGGCTTGACCATATCGACTTGTTCGTCATTTTCTACGGTCATTCATATTGCAAACCAGTTAATTACCATCATTTTGTGATTCTTTATTATTATTATTATTTTTTTTCTAATAAATTCAATTGACTATTTCGTGTTTGAATGGAGTTTGTCAGAATGATTTTTTTTTTACTATTTAGAAACGAAAAAAAAATCCATTTAGCCATCACGATCGGTCTGTGTGTGTGTTGTTTGTGTGCATGCATGGTATCAAGGTGTCAATGTTTGCAGTATGGAGTTTGGATGCATTAATACCAGGAAAGCAAAGCAAAAAAAAAATCACATCCCAATCTTTCACACCATTCATCAGAAAAAAAAACTGAATAACCTTTAGAGATTTTTTTTTCTCTTATAATGATGATCTAAATCAATAGGTTATCGGCAGAGTAGTTAGTTGTTGTATGTTGAAATCCTTTTTTTTTGTTATTTAACCCAAAATGTGAATGATCTGAATATAAAAAGGTGACACTAGTTGCCGTTTTTTGCATCCTTTTCATTTTTATGTGTATGTGTGTGTGAGAGTTTATGTGAATCAAATCGGTCATCACTATGACATTTGATGTTGTTTTTTTTTCTTTATGGGATTGGTGGTTGTTCAGTGGCATTACCTAACGAACACACACACAAAAATGTGTGTATGATTATTTTACCTATCGTTAGTTTTGATTATTATTGTTCGATCACGTCTTTTCTCAATTTCTCCTTGTGTGTACCTGGTGTCACACACACACACACAGGTCAAATTGTACACAGGGTCTATACCATCATCATCATCATTATTATTATTATTATTACTATCAATCCAGGTAAATAGTATTCGATCGGTGTACGTTCCATTTCCCTTCAAATTTTTCTTTGTGTTTGTGTATATGTTTTAGCTATTTCAATATTCAATCAATTGAATGATAGATTATCATTAAAGATTGGATTGAATTCATTTCAATTCAATGAATGAATGAATGTGAATCGTGAATTGTAGGTTTTTTTTCAATGAATGAATAGCTACGGGAAAAAAATGGCCCCAGTTGTGTAGTAGTGGTGGTGGTGATGGTGGATGAATAAAGTGGAGCTACCTATAGCTTGGTATATAGTAAAAAAAAAGAAGAAACTTGGTTCGACAAGATGGTTTTTCTTTTTTTTTTAATGTTTGTTTCCTCGGAGTAAAAAAAAAGAAAGACGAAAAAAAAAATTTTCGTGAACAGAAAAAAATTTTTTTTTTTTCGTACGACCATACAAAATCTTGATGATTTGTGCATGTGTGTGACGAACAACTACGACGACGACGACCAAGACCAAGAGACCACGATGATGATGATGATCATCATCTTTTTAAGCTTTATAATGATTGAAATGAATGAATGAATGAAGAAGAAGAAGAAGAAGAAAAATAAAGGCAGGTCAAGTAAATATATATGTATATGGCCATCCAGCCATGGCCAACAAATGGCAAAGGGCTTCTCACTATTGCCAACCACAGAAAAATTTTATATTTTTTTCCATCATCATCATCATCATTTACACACAACACATGTGTTTAGGTTATTCATATAAATAAATAAAAAAAGATGTGAATGTTTTACAAAACCTTAATTATTCGTTCTGTGTGTGTGTGTGTGTGTATTTGTAATCAATCGATCCAGAATCGTTTCATCATCATCACCATAATGGAAAAAAAATGATACGTGATCATAGAGAAAATAAAAGCAAACGATTTATATTAATCCTTGATACATTATTTTCGAATGTTTTTTTTTATTGATTGGGATTGTATTATATTATATGATTACGGTGATGATGATGATGATGATGATGTGCGTAGGTGTTATTATCGTCAAAGATTTTTTCTTTTCTTTTTTTGGGGATTTGTCATTTTCTATATATTCGATTGAAGCTTTTTCTGTTTTTGTTGTTGTTGTTGTTGTTGTTGGATAGATTTGTGTGTTTGTTAAACTAGCAAATCCAATATATCCATATGTGTGTGTTAGTGACAAGCATAATTTTCAATGAATAAAAAAAATAAGAAACTAGGCGATAATTGTTTTTTTTTGCTTTTCTTAGCGAATTTGTCCTTGGCAAAATATTGAATCTCTCTCTCTCTCTCTCTCTCTCTTACTCTCTCGTTCGTTTTCTCTTGTTTCATTCATCAAAAACTAGCCCGTCAATGTAGATGATAGTCCACGCAAAATTTTTTTTTTTATTTTTATTTTGAATAAAAAATCAGTCCTTATTTGTTTCACAGTGATGATGATGATCATTTTCTTCATTCTGTTTTTTTTTCTTCTTCTTTCGCCATCTTGAATGAAAACGAATAGCAAAAAATTTTCACTGAATGAATGCATCACATATCATCCGTATTTTTTTCGTCATCGTCTTCACTGACAAACGAGCGGAAATGACTTTTTTTTCTTGACGTCATCATCGTTGTAGTAGTTGTTTTTTTCTTCTTCTTATTATTATATTCACACGACATACGATATTTTGTCTTTTTTTTGGTTCATTCATTCAGCAAAAAAAAAAAAAAAAACAAAAAACAATTAGGCTAAATGTTATTATACAATGATAACGATGATGATGAGATTTTTATTCCATAAAAAAACAAAATAGATGAAAATTAAGTCAATTTTAAAATAAGTGGCCTTTTCCTCTTAGCCACCACTATCACCATCACTATCACCACCACCACCGCAGAAAAAATCAGGCCAAGAATTTAATTAGTCTGACATTTGAAAGTGTTTTCTTTTTCATCCATTCAACAGGTGTACACACACACACACACAAAGCCTCTAGCGCTTTGTGATAATCTTTATTTAGAGCAAAAAAAAAACTTCGATTCTAATGACAACCATTCGATCAGATTCTGATTCTCTCTTACCTGTCTGTCTGTAAAAATAATGATGATAATCTTCATATTTGAGAATTTTTATTCTCATTGACGATGATGATGATGATGGATTTTTAGCTTTCATTTTTTTTCTTTCATTCAAAAAATATCATACAAAACTTATTATTTCACATTTTTATTGATGATGATGGTTTTTTGCATTTTTTTTTTGTTTGTTACGCAAGATTCATTCGACCATATCCTAAGAATAATAATAATAATAACAACAACAATAACGAATAAAAAAAACAGAATGAAAAATGTCTAAAAATGTCTTTGTATGTATAAGTTATTCAACAACAACAACAAAATCTTGTTTTGACAATCGCCACCATCATTTTTCGTTTTCTTTTTCTCTTACCATTCATTACCTTTTTTTTCTGCCAATTTCATTTTGTTACCAGTTCTTCTTTTGAGGACGGACGGTACACAAGTGAACCATCCACCAATGATAATAATAATGACGATGGTAGAATGAATGTTTTTTCCCTACGAATATTTTGACCTCGGTCGGTGGCTAGTAAAATCTTGAAAAATAGAAATTTCTTGTTTTCTGTATATACATTTTTGTGTGTGTGTGTGTGTCGCCCGATTTATGTTTTTTGATTCTCATTTTCCATCTTTTTTTTATATATTTAGTAAGGCAGTAGTTGTTGTTGTATAATCATAATAATTATTATTAAGTAAGTTGAAGACAACAAAAATTGGAATTGTAATTGAAAAATATATGGTGATCAAATCAAACTTTTGTTGTTGTTGTCGTCGTCGTCACCATAAGGGTCATCAAACTTTATGCAATTTTTTTTTTTGGCTTCTTTTTCTTTTGTATGTAAATTTGACCACCATTTTTTCGCAAAAGAGGCCATGGTTTTATCTTTCTTGGTTTTTTTTCTCTGTATTCAAATTCAAATTTCCTTTGTATATATTATGATCGTTTTTTTCATTCTTTTGATTTTTTTTTTTTTTTTGGTTTTTGTCATCTAACTTTTTTTTGCTGTGAGTAATGAATTAGATAATCGCGAATATGGCGGTGCCGGTTTTTTCGTTCTTCTTCGAAATTCTTTGGAATCTCTCTGTTTCTACTTCTTGCTGTGTTTTTAACATTCACACACACACACACATACACATTCTTGATTTGAAGAATCAAATTCTTTTTATTATTTGCAGTATTTGATCAATGAACATCAATGGAAAAGACAAGACAAACTTGCCCAAGAGGTTAGGTTATTATTTTTGTGTGCTTTCAACCATGGCCAAACTATATGATTATGATTTTTTGATTATGGATTTTTTTCCTTTATTCCATTTCGGCTTTCACTTTTTTTTTGTTGATCATATCACGTGATTTCATAATCAATGGATGATTCTCATTTAATCATTACTTTTCAAATATTTACATAACCCCCTCTCATCATCATCATCATCATCATTATTATCAAATTGTAACAAATATTTGATTGATTGATTGATGATCTATTCATCTATTCATTCATTCATTCTTTCATAGCGACGGAAGTTTACTCAAATCCTTATTGGTTGTCTGGTTGATTTTCATTTATTGGAAACGTTTTTTTTCTGTTACATTCAAAAAAAAAAAACAAAAATTGACACCGACACACACACACACACACCGACACTTGACATATTCCTTCAATACCAATACACACAAACACACACACACATATGTGAAAAATATATGAAATTGATCAAAATAAATGATTTTTGACTTTGTGCATGTGTGTTTTTCATAATATTTCCGTCCAAAAAAAATCATTTGTAATGTGTGCGTGTATATTGGGTTCCTTTTTTTTTATTTTCAGCACCAAAAACAAAAAAAAAAAAAAAAGAAAATAGTCCTAATCTCTTTATAAAAGAAAACAAAAAACCAAAAAAAAAAAAAAAAAAACAGAACAAAACAGATATTCACTTCCGACACACACACACACATACATGAAAAAACAGTCATTTCAAATGCAAAAAAAAAAAAATGTTTTGATTTTCAGTTTCAGATCTATCTCTCTTTTCTCTCTCTCTCTCTCTCTCTCGATTTACAATAAATGATCATATCGTTATGTGGTTTATTATGGTGATTATTATGGTGATTATGATGATGATGATGATGAGTCTATTATATTTTGGGCGTTTTATTTCTGATTTTTGTCTTAAAGAATATGTATTGTATTTCACAAGGAAATTTTTTTTTTTTTTTGCTGTTGTTTTGTTCAACAACCGACGCCTATTTTTATTTCGAATGATTTTTTTTTTTGGTTTTTATTCATGAAAAAAAAAAATTTTTTAAATGCCAATTTGAAAAAAAAAATAAAAATCGTCTGACAACATAACAACAGAGTTATATATATATATAACATCTTCATCAGGGTGTTATTGTTATTTATTTTTTTTTTTTGTTTAATTTATAATAATAATAGTTTCATTTCACTAAAATCTGTGAATGATTTCTGACCCTCCTTTTCTTATGGCACTACCACCACTACTACCACCTATTATGGCGATCAATCATCATATTAACTATGATCAATCATGATGATGATAATAATAGAAAAAAACTTATGGCTATATCATAATCCTAGTCCTAGATAAAAATTGATGTTTCTATCATGATAAAGATGATGATGATGATGATACATTGCATTGTCTTGATTTGACTTTGGGAAGACGGATGTTGGTCATTTAAAATCATCATATATATGCATAATAAAATGATTATATAATTAATGGGAAATCTATAATTTATAATGATGACCGGAAATGAAAATGATTACCTTTTCATTAGCTGTTGTTGTTGTTGTTGTTGTTATAATGTTAAAAACAACAGTAGCATGCATCAATGGCCTTTACAATGGTATCCACAGCAACAAGTGATCATGGTCATTTTTGTTTTAGATTGACAATAATAATAATGGTGATGATGATTCTTAAATGATTTGAATGAATGAAAAAAAAATCCATTACCATCCTATTTACATTTGGCAATCATTATTCTAGTTGATAATTATAATTGTCTCATAGAATATTTTAGATAATGATGATGATGGTGATGATGATAGAGTCAGGCATCATTTTGCCGATCATCAATTGAATACATTTAGGGTTTGATTTTATGATGATTGAATCTTTTTGATTTTCCTCATTCATTGCTTTTTTTTTGATAACTGTCACTTTTATATTTGTTGATGTGTAGCAAAAATTTCTTTTGTCCACATTGTTTGAGTTTTCATTCCTTCATTCATTCAAAGTAAAAGTTTTAAATCATGCTGAGCATATGCACACACACACACACATCATTTTGATTTTTGTTTTTATAACCACAAATACATCACCATCATCGATACACTCCTTAATTTTTCTCTCTTCTCTTGACGATTTGATTTGATTTCATTTTTTATTTTCTTTCGATCATTTCCATAATGTTCACCTGATTTGATGATTTTCAACTAAACAAGAATCAAGATTCCTATGAATGAAAGAATTTTTTTTTCTCTCTCTCTCTTTTTATTTGAATTATGGCCCATCCCTGACTTTTAATCACCAAGAGTTTTGAATTTTTTGTATTGTTTTTTTTTCATTCATTCATTCATATAATGATTACGTTACGTTTAACCTCGTGGCATACATTTATACATTATTATTATTGTGTACATCTTAATGCCCCAAATATGTGTTGAAATAAGGATTTCCTTAGAGCTTTATTAGAGGGTAGTTGTTGTTGTTGTTGTTGTTGATGTATGGTAGTTGTGGGTGAAAACCTATCAAACCAGGGAGAGAGAGCTTTCTGCCATATGTCTTGGAATTTTTTTTTTCTCAGTGTATACACCATCCTTATATATAAATCTTGTGAATTTTACTATGAACAAAAACGTTCACACCAAACTTTTTACAGTGGATCACATCGTTATCATTTTTTTTTATATGTGATGAGGAAGTTTTTGATTTGATTCACTGATGAAGGTGTGTGTGTGTGTATGTTTATGGCCTGCTGTCCGGAGGAAAATTTAAATTTTTTTTTTTTAGAGGAACAAAATTTATTTTCAGATCATTCCATGTATGGTGGCGGTCATTTAGCAAATGTCATCATTATTTTTTTTTCTCATCACTGATAAATGGATTGTTTTACGAAAAAAAAATCAACTCTAATTCCAAGTAGCCATTTAGTGGAAAAAATGATAAATGTCAAATTCAGTCGATTTTCAGACAAGCCTTTTTTTGTTATTATTAAAACGAATTATTTTATTGTTGTTGTTGTTGTGGCCACAGTTGTGATTTTCAGCCAACAAGTCAACCAGCCATTATTATTATCATCATTATTTTTATGAGTATTAACCAATGTTGAATAATCGAAAATATTTTGAATCACAGAAAAAAAGGAAGTCTTTTTCTTTTGCTGCTAAACACCGGTGGTGATGATGATGATGATGATGATGGTGGTGGTTATTTATGGTGATAATATTAACTGACAATATAATTGCTATATATAACAATTAATTGCGTATAACGGGTTTTTTTATATATATTTCACTATTAAAAATACAACAACAACAACAACAACAAAAGAAAAATAGTTTTTTTTTTCTTTCAATGCGGCTGATGATGAATTTTTTCACCATCCATAGTCCAGCTAGTTCTTATTGTTATTTTATATTTTCAACAACAAATTTTAATGCTAATTGTCCAAGTTTTTTTTTTCTTTTCGAATGTTTCGAATCTATAGTGTATATGTCACGCTATATTTATCCTACATAATCTTCGTTATTATCAAACAACAACAACAACAACAACAACAAAATGGGCATTAAAAAAAACACACACACAAACAATTGATGTGGACTGGCTCAATTTCCTTGTTTTGTTTCTGTTTTAGCCATCAAATTGTTTGAACGATTGTGTATGGTAATTCTTTTTTTTTTGTTTGATTTCGTACAAAAGATGAAGACAAATTTTTTTTTTGTTTATTTAAACATTCAAATGTGTGCGTGTGTAATCGGAATCGATGATCAATATTGTCCAAACAAATTTTATTTTTATCTTCGTTTGTTCATGTTATATAATCTCATCGTTTGTTTATAATAATTTTGATCATTCATGTCATTCGATGTGATGTGGAAGAATATTTTTTTTTTCGTTTTTCGTTTTGATCAATCAAATCCTAATGATTTCGAAAATTTTTTTTTTGTTAATCTGTTTGTTTCTTCTTAGGGTCCCTGACCTTGATTTATTTACTATTTGGCTATATAATAGAAATTCGATTGAATTTTTTTTTGTTCTATTCAATACACAAGATCGATCATCTCTTGATTTTTTTTTTCGACAAACGATCAAACTACCGTATAAATTTGATTGTAAACCCATTTTTTTTTAAATTATTCCACCACCTTCAATCATTCGTTTGTTCATTCATTCATCACAATCGATTGCTTTTAGGTCTCTTTCTTTTTTAGGACTGAGTTTAGTGTTTGATGAATATGAAGGAAAGAAAGTAAAATAAAAAAAAAGAAAACTACTAGCACCGTTATGGATATTGATTGTCTGAAACACACACACACACACACGCACACACAACCAAATGGTGGACGATCATCTTTTTTTTACACATTTCCCACGCTTTTTTCTTCTTCGTTTTTTGATCTACAAATCAAGACAACATGTGTTTTATGTTTTATGCACGTTCTTAAGTTTTTTTTTTCTTCATCTCAATGTCACAATGGTTGTTGGTTCTATTCAGTTCATTTCATTTCATTTCAATTCGATTCAATTGCCTGTTTTTTATTTATCGTCGTCGTCGTCGTCTTTGGCCCCTTTTCATATAGTCGTCGACGACGGTCATGTTGAAACTATTCCCTATACCAATGATGATGAAAATTGTCAGATGAAAACAAAAACATCTGCATCTGTGTGTACCATCTCCTCCTACCACCACCACCACCCAATTTTCTTCTTTCACATTACTATCCTTCAATCTTAAGACGTCTAGAATTTCGTTATAGCCTCTTTTTTTTCATTACTTATTTTTTGTATCATGTATCATCATCATCATTAATTTCATCTGGATATTTTTTTTCTCAATTTGATTTAGCATTTTAAAAAAGAAGTTGCCAAGAAAAATTAAAAAATTGAAAAAAAAACGATATTTACACATGACTCCATCTTTTGATATTGTTTAACAACTTTTAGTTTGTACCCCTGATAACAGATGTCGTTAAAAGGATGAAAATTTCACATTATTGATATTGATGATTTCAATTCTTGAAAAACATGATGACCACCACCTGATGATCGAATGATAGACTCGACCGAATCATATCATACCATAGTAGAGATAGTTGTGTGTATGCATGGAACTAGATAAGCTACTTTTTTTTCGTGAAACCATCATCGATCATTCATCATCATCATCATCATCATCTGGTCGACCCTCGAAACTGACCTTTGCACTTTTTCTCTCTTTTCTATGGTGAAGGCCGTGATTTTGTTTTTTTTTTCTTGACAAATACAAACAGAATATTTTATCATGATGATGATAATTATTATCATTTGGATTCTTGTATTTGGTTTGACCCTTATCCGATTTGAACATTTTCTCAGGCTTCTTGTTATTTTTTTTTTCTATGAACGATTATTACAAAATTATTGATTTCAATTCTAGATCAACAGGTGGGAGCATTTGATGGCTATTTTTTAAAACAGCGACAACATTTCTTTGCAATTTCAATTTTTTTCAACTTTAGTTTTCACTTTCATGGATTAGAAGATAAAATCGAAGAAAAAAACAAGAATGTGTATACATTAACTGATTTAACACACACACACAAACAACCAACCAACAAATACATATTTTTTTGTTGACTTTTCTTGTTCCATCTAGTAAATATAGATATATTTACCTAGCTGTAGTTGTGTGTTTGTGTGTGTGTGTGTGTGTGTGTGTGTTTACAATATAAATATCCAAAATCCAAAGTTTTGTTTGCATAATTATTGCTCTATAAATATTATGTGTATATTTATATAACAATAACAAACCAACATGAAATGATATCGATATTTGATATATTATGATCATGATCATCATCATAGCTTGTTGTATATGCCATGTTTATGCTGTTAATTGCTAGCAACAATTTGTTGTTGTTATTGTTATTGTTATTGTTGTTGTTGTTGTTTATTTTTTTCATCATCATCATCATCACCAGAATCTGAGGGTGAAATTAATGGAAAAATCTGAACATGGTATCGATAACAAATAATTTCTATCATCATCATCATCATCATCATTAATCATAATAAAGCCTTTTTTTATGATTATTTGCTCATAGAAAACAAGAAAAATATATCTGAGATACAATATGATTGGATGGAAATGAATTTGTCTTGTTTTTGTTTTGTTTTGTTTTTTTTTTTTTTTTTTTGAGAAATAAAGGTATTTTGTCTTTTAGCGCGCAAATATTAATTCCGATTGTTAATCACTCAATAAACAAGAAACCAGAAAAGATCTTTTTTTTCTATTAATATTTGACCAATAAAATGAGTCAATTTACACATCATATGATGATGATCAAATCGAAAAATTGTGAAATGAAAATGGGGAAAAAAATTGATAAGACAAAACAAATCAAACAGACATCGGATATGTCGTCAAGTGAAAATAAATCTGGATTCTTTATGACAGATTTTTTTTTGGCACATTGTTGACTGGCTGTACTTGTCGTATGATATACAAATCCATTTTTTCTTTTTCTCTCTCGATGATGATGATTATGATTATCGATGGTTTGTTTGTTTGTTTGTTTGCACATCTTTATCTCTACATATATATAAATAAAGTTAATATTTAAACTTGGAAGAAGAAGAAAAAAAAATCACTATCTATGATGATTGGTTGGCTGGTTGGTTGGTTGTTGAGATCTGCGAGATTATCGTCATCCAAAAAAAAAAAAAGTATTTTTCCATTTCTCACTTGTTGCTGTGTTGAATGGATGGAAAAAAATAATATCAACAGTTGTTCCATGGTTATGGGTGGGTGGGTGAATAGTCTGATCTGGTCGGATGTCCAATTCTCCATTCAATTCATTTGGACAAACAATTTAAACAGGAAAAACCATTATTATTATCAATTCAATTGTCAATTGTTTAGTCCATTTACAAATCTAGATTATTTGTTACACAAACACAAAATTAACAATCGATTTTCAGATATAATAATCATTTTATTTTATTATTCAATTCAATGTGATTTTTATTTTTAGTAATGATAAACATTTACATTGTTTTTGTCATTTTTGGTTTGGTTTTGTTTTGTTTTGTTTTGTTCCAATCAATGAACAAAACAAAACAAAACAAAACAAAAATTTTTTTTATGGATCAACTAACTAATCAATTTCGATTCAATATACAATTATCAATCTCTATATATAGATAGTGTTTGATAGATGTGCCAGATTTTTTTTTTTTTTTTTTTTTTGGTAATAGAAACCCGATTTGAATGCCATTTAAAACGCCCAAATATCTATTTATCTAACTACGTACCGTGTTTATTTAGCTAGAGAGAGAGAGAAATTGGCATTTTTTTCATGTTCTGGTTTTTCTTTTCTACATCTCGAGGTTCATTATACTATATAGTATTTAGCTTCTTCGTTTTTTCGTAGGTTTTCAAAGTTTCAAGTTTACTTCTGCTGCTGCTGCTGCAACAATAATTAGTAATCACGATTTTTTTTCACTTTACTTTTTTTTCACAAGGTCCGTGTTCTCGAGAATATAACATATATAAATCGATCGAGTAGAAATGGATTTTTTTGTTTGTCAGAAGTAAGAAAAAAAAATTATTTTGTTTGATGTTTGACAGCGTTTTTTGTTAGCCTTGCAGTCATATTTTTTTTTGTTCTATTGAGCTACCCAATACGAAGACCTTGACGAATCGACCTGTTGTTGTTAATTAGTTTTTTTTTCTCTCTCGCTCTCTCGTTTTCTTTTAAAAAATTAGGACCCAAAATACAGAGTGTGTGTGTCTTCCATAATTTCTTACCGCCATTTTTTTTTTTTTTTTGCCACAAATAAAGTTAGTGTCCCCTTATTGTGGGCTACCTGTGTTTACTTACCTTATTTATTTATTTATTCATTGGACATTTTGGCCAATTTTCATTTCAACATTCAGGAAGGAATATATGCACACAAATACGCACAGGTGAGCCCATTTCGGACACCTATTTGGACAGGTGTGTGTATTGTAATAATGTGTTTATATTGTCTATATATATTGGTGTTTGATTATTATTATTATTATTGTTATGAATTGAATTTTCTCACTCCTTTTGGAACTAAAAAAAAAAAAAATAATAAAAAAATGAAAAAATAAAACATCTGTGTTTATTGTGTACCAAATAAATATCTGTCTTGTTATAATCCGATCAGAACAACAACAACAAAAAAAAACCCAAACAAATTCCAACTGGAAAAAAAAGTGACATGACAATAAAACCAAAAATTATTATTATTCAAATAATGATGATGACGGGATTTAATTACATGTACAAACACGAAATACCGCTTCACCATCATTATTTGGCTATGAAGATTTTCTTAGGAATTTTTTTTTATTTCTTTTATTCGTTACCACTGGTATGTATAATATTTTGTTGGATAAATTATTTGGTCGAACACATATTTTTTTTTTATTTTAGTAAAAAACATGTAAATGTATATGTGGTGAAAAATATTCGAACAAACAAGAAAGAGAGAGACATACATACCCAATATATATCTATGGCCAGGTCATGATGATATTATCATGACTAACAACAACAACAACAACAACATCATCATTATATTATGATGGCCAAATAACTATCATGTTTACACTTGTGTTTTGTTATTGACAACAGCAACTGAAAAAAAAAAAAAAATAGAGACAGCGACTTAGTATGAAAATGATGATGATCAGGCTAATGATGATGATGATTGTGTACCCGGACCGATTTTTTTTGTTTTTGTTTTTGTTTTCATTTTTTTCAAATCACCGACCCGCGATCAATGTTCGATCTCTGTCTGTGTGTGTGTGCGTACACTCTATATATGAAAAGACCATATTCGATTTTGTTGTTCGATTATTTTTCAATATTTGTTCGTGTTTTCGGTTTTCTATCTACCGAATATTAATTATTTTTTGTCGATAATCTAATTGCCTTTAGTTTTTTTTTCACTCGTTTTTCATTACTACTGTTGTTGTTGTTGTTGATATTAAACTTATCGACATTTTTCAATTCTCAAATGATTATGATCAAAATCAAAATTGAACAAAGTCTCTAATGACGCCGATTCATTCAATGTGTATGTAAACAGGACTAGATAGCAGATTTTTTTTTGTCCAATTATATATAACATGGTTTGATGAATGATGATGATGATGATGATGGTGACGACGACGACGACGACGAAGACGAAGACGACCCATCATGATTATCACAGGAATGGATGCCAATGGCTTTGATGGAAAGCTTTAGCTTAAAATAAATTGATATGATGATATGAATCAAATATTTGTCTAATTAAGTTTTTTTTCTGTTACATCGTCCACTCTTTGGAACTGGTGGAAAAAAAATGACCACATTTTCAATAATTGCTCGAATTTTTTTTTGTTGTGACCACATTTTGTGTTATCAATTTAATTAATTTATTATTCCAGAAAAAAAAACTTGAACAAAAAATATCCAGACAATCCAAATGCATGAAAAAGAATCTTTCGATGTATAAGAATTGGAATGGTGACGATCATCATCATCATCATCATCATCATTAACCGTGCAAACATTACAATTTACATTTTCATGATCCGATTTTCATTTTCCAAGTTGAAAGCAAAAAAAAAAAAAAAAAATTTAATCTTAATACAGGTTAGATTTTTGCTGTTCACGGATTTGAATTTAATGATTGATTTTTTTTCTCTCTCCTCTCTGTTTATTTCTTGTTTTGAGATTAGAAGAAAAAAAAATGTCATCCAGATTGAACTTAATGTGTGTGTGTGTGTGTGTGTGTGTGTTGGTGCATCGACCATATAAACGTTGTCGCAATTTTTTTTTTTTTTTGCTTTACTAAGATTTGCTATTAATGAACATTTATATATGAATAATCTTGACCAATGATGATGATGATGATGATGATGACAACTATTGGATAATTAATTTTTTTCTTTAAACTTTTTGCAATATAAAAAAAAAAATTCAACCAAAAATTCATTGGCCCGATATTATCGGTCGTCGTCGTCGTCTCGGTTATCTGTTTGAAGGGTCATCATTTTATTTTTTCTCTTCTTGTTCACAGTTCAAAAATATGGATTTTATTTTTTTTGAACACCATATAATCATTGTTGTTGTTGTTGTTGTTGTTGTTGTTAGTATTATTAATAGAAATCAAATCAAATAAAAAAAAAATTTTCTTAAAATGTCATTTTGACACATGCATTACCATTTTTTTTTTCAAAATGTAGTCATTTACAATTTTTAATTATTAATTGAGAATAAAATGATTGTTCATGTTCAACATCACTCTGAATATTTTTTTTTGTTTTTATTTTTTTTCATTTCTTGCATTTGATTGATTGGAATGTTGATCGGTCGTTGGTCAGCCATTAGATGAACAACACGACAATCAATGGTATGACCGATTTTTTTTTCTCTTTGAATATTTTTATTTTGCGTGCAGAATTTGCTTACTACATCATCATCATCATCATCATCCATCTTTATTTCTCATTTTTTTTCTTCGTTATAGATTGCAATTATTGGAAAAAAATGCATGTATTGCGTTTATTCAATTGTCTCCTTATTTTTCTGTTCTGTACTGGAAGGTTATCCACACACACACACACATATATATACAGAAGCTGTTGATAGAAACTTGTTGATCGATTTTTTTTCTTTTTATAAAAAAAAAAATTTTTTTAAAAAATCAATAGCTCCATGCAAGATTATCATTGATGTGTGTGGTTATTGATTGATGTACAGTGTACAAACACACACACACACACACAATGTCATTTCATCGATGTTTCGTTTCGGTTTGATTCGTTGAAATTCCTTATTTCGAATCGAAAATTTCATAGTGTGACCTGAACATCTTGAAAAAAAAATGGTAAATGCGTTTGAATCTTTCTTTTTTTTTTAAAGAAAAAAAAACTTTCAATTCCTTCGACAAAGATGGTGATCATCATCATCATCATCATCGGACAACATCTCAGTGGAATGTCACTTGACCAGTCCGGTCTTTTGCTTATAGCTTGAGCTAAAGTGCGAATGATGATGATTTGAACTTATACAGTATACCATTCCATCATCATCATCATCATTATTATTAAAGCTGAATTTATTTTTTTTTCTTTCGAACTGACAAACTTTGATCTTTGATGTTTTTCTTTATTTTCGTGATTGCTACTACCACTTTTACCATCATCATCATCATCATCATTACCACCACCACCACCACCACTTATATAACCATGACCATTGGTATCACAACAGTTAATTCTATAGTTTAATTTGGCACGATAGGTGATGGTGATGATGATGATGATGATGGTGGTGGTGGTTTGATGCAGCACCTGTTGATTTTATAAATAAATAAGCCTAATACCCATTGGTCGGTTGATCCAAAGGCGATTTATACACATACACACACACACACACTTCAAGTAAATATCAATTACAATTGAAATTTTATATGGCTAAATATGAAGTTTGTGTGTGTGTGTGTCCAAATACATTGGTCATTTAATGATTTTTTTTTGAAGAATAAATTCTAGAATTAATTTTCAAGTGGTGTCAAGTATCAAGTAGTTTGTTTTTTTCTTTTTTTTGATGATGTTAATCATCTTGAAAGATTTTTCTTTTCATTATTCACAACGATCAATCAATCTTAATAATATTCAATCATGATGAACAAAGTAATTAGTTTCATCATCATCATCATCATGATTTTTAATGAAAAAAAATTTCCACTCAACCAACCAACCAAAAAAAAAAAAAATTCTGGTGTTTCTGTAAAATTCTAGGATTTTTTTTTCTCTGATTATCTACAAGTTTGTCATTCTTTTTTCTTGTTGTTGACAAATAATAAAGATGTGTGTATATCTTGTATGTATTTCAATATCTATCTATCTATCTAGCTAGTAGTAGTCATTTATTCATGGGAACAACAATGAAGACGAAGAAAAAGAAAAAAAAAATCAAGTGAGAAATAAAAAAAAAAATATTGGCAAATAATATGCAAAAATAAACCTCGAATGTGTGTCTGTGAGTATCGTATAATTTAGTCTGGACAGGCATATGAATATGTATATCATATCAATCTATAATAATAATTATAACGTATGAGAGAATTTTTCATTTTTTTTTTTCGTTAGCAAGAAGCTTCCAGAGAGAGAGAGAGAGAGAGAGAATCAAAAAGAAATTCTTCAAAAAAATTTTTTTTCCTTTTTTTTTGGTTGGTTATAATCGCGCGACAGGTTGCCACTCTATCTATCTTTGACTTGTTATTTTTATTAGCTAGTAGTTTTTTTTATATATCATCTTGTGAATTCTTTATGAAAATGGAAAAGGTGTTTTTTTTTTTTTGGTCGAATGAATGATTGACTGACTGAATGAATGACTGAGAATGGCCCAGGTAAAACAAAACAGAAACAGAAATCAAATTGAGAAAGTGAACTAGAGCAAAAATGTGAAAACTAAAAATGAAAAAATGAAAAAAAAAATGATTGAATCGTGTCCATTGACCATGGCCGATACATATATATATAATTTTTATTTTTTGTTTTTGTTTCTTTCGTTATTTCGCGGTGGGTGTCACTCACATACACACACACACAATTTGTGCTGCCGATTTTTTTTTCTTCTGCTTGTTGTTGTTTTCGATTTCGGGTTTTCACACTTAATTTTTTTTTATTCATTTCATTTCATTTTTTTTGAAGAACATCGTTTAAAAAAACACAACCATGCAACAAGTTAAGATTTTTTTTTCTGGTGGAGTAGAGAAGGAAAAAATAATACCAAAATTTGTTCCAACTGTACAAACAACAACGACAACCAAATATTGACGAACTTTGGTCATTACTTGTTGTTGTTGTTGTTGTTTCATCTGTCATTGGTCAATTTGTTTTTTTTCTCGATTTTTCTAGCTTTATGTATACACACAAAAAAAAAATAAATTTTAGACCCTAGATCGAGGTCATATGTTATGTTAACTGATCCTGATGGTTTTTTATGATGATGATTTCTTGGGTCGCCGCCATTGGGTACCGTTTCTCTTTTTTTTTGAAATACATACACTCTGGACCCTTCTTTGTTGTTGTTGCTATACTACACTAATGTGGCCTTGTTTTATGCTATCTTATTACGAATTGGAGCTTAATAACCGATCATAGTATAATATGTCCATGTGTGTGTGTGTGTGACTTTTTTTTCTCGTTCCTTTTGGTTTTTGGACAATCTCAATCGGGTTTTTCTCAATGTTTGCCGATTTTTTTTCTTTTACCAAAAACTGTATTCATTCCATCTATCTAATAGAATCAATGTGTGTGTGTTTGTGTTTGTTGGCAAATCTCAAACCATGTCCAGCCGTTCTTACAGCCCCCTTTACAAGAGATTTTTTGTTGTTGTTGTTGTTGTTGCTTTGATTACTGATGTTGATCATGATGAGAGAAAGGTACCTTTGTTGGCTTTTCATTCTGTTGTTGTTGTTGTTGTTGTTGATGGTGGTGGTGTGGTTAGGGGGAACTATCTTCAAGATCTAGAAATGTATACAAAAGTTACACCGTCTTGTATAAACACACACACACATAGAGAAGCAGTTGGGCCAACAACCAGCCAACGAACGATCAAAATGAATGAAATAAACAAACGAATGAATACCATGAAAAACCACCACCACCATCATATATTGGCTTGAACTAACCCAAAACACACAGACATATAAGCAACACATATGTATTTGAAATTTTTTTTCTATTTTATTTTGCTCAAGATATATTCTAAAGCAACAGGTATTCATATATATTTATTATAAACCTTCTATATAGAGGTAATAGTTGGTTTATTTTTTTTCTTCTTTTTTATTTTTCTAAAATGCAGGTGAGTAGTCAAACTTGTTCAATCTCAGCACGCCATTCATCTCAGTTGTTTGAAATTGGTCCTCATTTCTCCATGGTTTCGGTCGTTGGTTTGATTTTTGTTTTTTTTTTTTTTTTTTTTGGTTTGGTTTGGTTTGGTTTGTCTTAGTTGTTGTTGTTGTTATTTCTATTCAATGTAATGCGCGCGCAACAAGTGGTGATTTTTTTTTGACTTGGTTTTCATGATTATTATTGTGATGATGATGATGATGGTGGTGGTTGTTGTGGCGAATGTCTTGAAGCAAAAAAAAAAAAAATATAAAAAAAAGCAGCCAGCTTGCTTGCCTGGTCGTCATCATCAGCATCATCATCGTCGTTTTCATCGTCGTCGTCGTCGTCGTCGATTGCCTAGGAGCATTGAGAATTGAGATTGGAAAATATAAAATATTTACGGCGCGCAGCGATAATAAGCTCACGTTTTTATTTTCACCGTGTTTAGTTGTTAACCTGACTTTGTGGAATGCATACACTTTGGTCAAATCCGGCAAAAATAAAAACAAAAATGTGTACATGTTTTTTTGCTATGTGTGTGTGTGTGTGTGTTTGATGATACGAATTCAATTGATTGATTTTTTTTCAGCCTCTGTTTCTTTTTCTCTTTTTTGTTTTTATTGAATGTTGGCCATTTCATAATTTGTTCTAAAATTTTGTTTCAATGTTTGATTCACAAATTTCGTTTTGATTGGTTTCATTTCATTTCATTTTTTTTGGTGTCAAATTCCAACGGTGAATATACATACATTTTTTTGTGCTTGTTGTGGAATTCCATTATGAATGAATAGCCAAATGTGAAAATCTGTGATATTAATATAATGATGATTGTTGACAATCGATTTGCAATAAAAATCATAAGTTGAATGCAATTTAAAGAAAAATTCGAAAAATCAACATTAAATGACATCATCATTCCTTCATAATGGTCACGATTATCGATGGAAAACAATCCATATCATCATCGATGACCACCATCTCTACTGCTACTACTACAACAACGACAACAACAATAACTACAACGATGACCACCAATAATAAAATATCATCTATTTGTGATGAGGAAAAACAAAACACAAATAACACCACAACAATATTACATATGGATCATAATTATTTTCATCATCATCAACAAAAATCATATGGTGGTCAATATTCCATAAATTGTGGTTCTTTTTTCATTCGAAATTTAAATAATAAATGTGATGATGATGATGATGATGATTATAATGATGATCAAAGGCGTTCATGTTTTTCAAACAATAATAGTCATCATCATCATCACAATAGTACTAGACAGCAACATTTAATGTCATCATCATCATCATCATTATGGCCAAAATTTCAATGTCAATCTCACTCATCATCATCATCATCATCATCATCATTAAATTGTAACATAAATAATGATGATTTAACATCGAGGTCAATAATATATAATCATCGATCGTCAATAAGTCATCTTTATCAATATTATTTGAAGATAGCAATAAGATTTCTTATAGCCATCATTATCATCAACACTATTCAACAAAATAATTTAGTGAGCTGTATTCTGGTCAGAGATGGTTCCATTGATTATAATCGTCATCAACCACCACCGGCACCTGTTAAAGGAAAAAGTTAGTTTTCAATATGTGTGTGTGTGTGTGTGTGTTTTGTGTTCGTGTGTTCGATTATCCATATGTTTGTTTGGTTTATTGCTTTGAATCTGAATTTTGGATAAATTCTCAAATTTCATCGTATCGTGGCTGATAAATTGAAAATTGAAATTTTTATTTTTTTTTATTGTCTTTCGCTCTCACACATGCACACAAGCTCGTATTTTAATGATTTAATGGCATATAAATAATCTTATGGTTCTGGAAAGAAAAATCTAAATCTAAATTCCCATTTCCAGTCACATATCAATCGATTTTGTGTGTTCACTACTTTATGTGTGTGTGTGTGTGTGTGTGTGTGTGTGTAATCCATTTTGAGAATTAATTTTTTTCTTCTTTATTTATTTATTTTTCGTTTGTCACACACACACACACACATATACCCTGCTATATTTGTGTGTGTGTGTGTGTGTGTTTGAATTCAATTTCATCAAGTGATTTTTTTTATGGCAATGTAAAAAAAAAAAAAATATTTGTATTTCTGTCTGCTTGCTTGGCGCATATTATTATCATCAAAACCAAAAAATAAGTGATGCTTCTTTTAGCTTCCATACAAACACACACACAGAGAATGATCTTTGAAGAAAAAAAAAAAAAATTTCTCTAAATACTTGCCAAACTTGTCCATGATAATCTGACGGTCTGTCTGTTGTCGTCGTCAACATAATGATGACGATGATGGTCATCGTAAAGTTGGACAAGTGAGTGAGAGAGAGAATTCGGTTCGATTCGATCACTAAAAGATAGCATTCATTCTGTGTTGTTGTCCATTTTGATTTCGACTTTTTTTTTCTTTTTCTTCTTTCTCAAACTACAACATTTGACAACAACACAATAAATACGATCGACGACTTTTTCTTTTTCTTTTTCTTTTTTCTTTACTCAACACATAACATTCGAACATTGTTGTTGTTATGGCCACATCTTTATGATAGGCCACATACTGTTGTTGACGAATGTCGACGACGAAAATATTTGATTCCATTTTTTTTCTTGTCGAACTGATAAACTGATTTTCCAATTCTTCGGGTCCTAAATTACTAAAAAAAAAACAAAAGTCATTTTTTTCATTGGTCACTTATTATTATTATTATTATTATTGGACTTGAGCATAAGCACACAATTTATGATTTTATTATTCACTATCGGATCAAATTTTTTTTTGTTTTGTTTGAAAGTCAAGTATATAACAATAATAAGTCATTAATGGGTCATAAAGGGTTTAGAGTCAGACTGGCCAATTTGGCCGTATTGAAATTGTTTTGGCAATCACCAATTGCCATATATCCCTCTATATCACACTGGATCTTTTTTTTTGTTTTATTTTCAATGAATGAATTCAGTTGATTAATAAACGATTTTTTTTTCAATTTTCAACCATATTTATATAGTTTGTATTGGAACCAATGGTCGTATGTCGGTACCATCGAATCGTGATCATCATTTTCAAAATCTACGAGATCGTTATACAAATTGTACATATGTTGATGGAAATCTTGAACTAACATGGTTACAAGATAAAAATCTTGATCTAAGTTTTTTACAATACATACGTGAAGTTACTGGTTATGTACTTATATCACATGTTGATGTTAAACGTATAGTGTTGCCAAGTTTACAAATTATTCGTGGTCGATCATTATTCAAGCTAAATGTTCGAGATGAAGAATTTGCATTAATGGTCACATTAAGTAAAATGGAAAATCTGGAAGCACCTTCTTTAAGAGGTAAATATTTAAAAAAAATTATTAATTGAATATCGAAATTTTTTTCAATTAATTCATTCACAAATGAATCTCATCTTTATTTGAAATTTTTTTCCCATTTTACACATTTTTAGACATTTTGGTCGGTAATGTTGGATTTTTCAATAATTACAATTTATGCCATATTCGTACATTGAATTGGGATGAAATATTAAGTGGACCTGGTGCCAAAACTATTTATGTTTATAATTTTACTCAACCAGAACGTGCCTGTATGTGATTCGAAACGTGAATCATTCGAATTCGAATGTGATTTTTGATGTTATTTTCTATTCTTTTTTTCAATAGGTCCAAGTTGTCATGAAAGCTGCCCAGAAGGATGTTGGGGTGAAGGACCACATAATTGTCAGAAATTTTCCAAAATAAAATGTTCACCACAATGTCATCAGGGTAGATGTTTTGGATCGAATCCACGAGAATGTTGCCATCTTTTCTGTGCCGGTGGATGTACCGGTCCGAAACAAAGTGATTGTTTGGTAAGTTAATCACAATTTGTCATTGTTTAAAATGATAATTAAAATCCTCATCACATTTAAAGGCTTGCCGCAATTTTTATGACGATGGTATCTGTAAACAAGAATGTCCACCTATGATGCGTTACAATCCTGCCACATATTCATGGGAAGTGAATCCTGAAGGCAAATATGCTTATGGTGCAACATGTGTTAAAAATTGTCCCGAACATTTACTTAAAGATAATGGAGCTTGTGTTCGTAGTTGTCCGGTGGGCAAAAAATCTGTCAATGGTGAATGTGTTCCGTGTGATGGACCATGTCCGAAAAATTGTCCTGGTGTTGATATTGTACATTCAACCAATATCGATTCATTCAAAGGATGTACGATCATTGAAGGATCAATCACCGTATTGGATACATCGTTTCAAGGATATCAGGAAGTGTATCAAAATTTTAGTTTTGGTCCACATTATGATTCATTTCATCCAAGTCGATTGGAAGTGTTCAGTACTTTACGAGAGATTACTGGCTATTTAAACATTCAAGCTTCGCATCCAGATTTCAAGAATCTATCTTATTTTCGTAATCTAGAAACAGTCGGTGGTCGAACATTGACAGAATATTTTGCCGCTATTTACATTGTCAAAACATCATTAACATCGCTTGGTTTACGGTCATTAAAACGAGTAGAATTTGGTTCAGTAGCCATATTAGAAAATCAAGATTTATGTTTTGCTAGCCGAATCGATTGGAAAAAGGTAGCCAATTCATCGGCTCATCATATTTTGATGCAAAGCAATCGAAATGAAAGCGACTGCAGTAAGTTGAATTTCTTTTAAAAGTTTTCTTTCAAATACATTGTTCGAATCGAATGTCTTTTTTTCCAATGACCCTCATTGTTGGTGGTTAGTCTTCGTATCGATCGTATCGTAGTTCCCATGGCCTTATAGGTTAGGTCACAGTGAAATTTTCATAGTCAGTAGTCAATATACTACTATTTATGTGTGTGTGTGAACATGGGTCATATTTTTTTTCCTTTTATCCACATCAACGACCTATTTGTTCGTATTGATCGTGATCAATGCAAAACAAAGAGGGAAAAATTTATGCTAGATTAATGATTGTTTTTTTTCTTTTTTTTTGACTATTTACAGAGGCTGAAGGTCTAGTTTGTCATTCTGAATGTGCTTCAGATGGTTGCTGGGGTGCTGGACCCGATGAATGTGTATCTTGCAAATCATACAGGTTGGGTGAAACCTGTGTATCAAATTGTAACTCATCACTTGGGTATGTATACAATCAATCCCTTCAGTTATTTTTTATAGGAAAAATTTGATAAACACTTAGATAAAAGATCTTTAGATAATCAACAACAAAAACTTATTTTCGGTTTTTTTTCTTCTTAATTTTTAGAATATATGATGCTGGAGATAAAATCTGTAAACATTGTCATGAAGAATGTGACGGCGCTTGTACAGGGCCTGGACCACGTAATTGTCAGAAATGCAAACACATTCGAGATGGACCGTTCTGTGTACGAGAATGTCCAGTTTCCAAATATCCTCATGATGGCCAATGTAAATCATGTCATGAAAATTGTGTATCCGGTTGTACTGGTCCATTGAATAGACTTGGTGAAGGTGGTTGTAATAGTTGTGAGAAAGCTATCGTTAGCATGTATGATCCGAATGTTGTTGAAGAATGTCTGAAAGCAGATGAACCTTGTCCTGAAGGATTCTATCATGAATATATTGGTCCACAGGAAGAAGGTGCATTGAAATCATTGACTGGAAAATCGGTTTGTCGTAAATGCCATCAACGATGTAAAAATTGTACAGCATTTGGCATACACGTATCTGTATGTGAATGTCTACGATATAGTTCGGGTGAACAATGTGAAGATCAATGCCCACGTGATCATTATGCCGATGAAGAACATCATAAATGTGTCAAATGTGCTGATGAATGTCGTCGTTGTCGTGGTCCAACTTCTAGTCATTGTATTGCTTGTAGAAATTATCGTGTCTATCTGGATGATGAGAAAAAAACATTCAATTGTACGGCCACTTGTCCTCCGGAAAAACCATATAAAGTATTTGAGGATAAAAATGAAGATCCATTCTGTTCGGATAAAGATCCGAATATCATGTATGGTAGTAATCCTGAAGAAGATCCTTGGCCTGTCATCATTGGCGGTGGTGCCGTTTGTATTGTCTTGTTTGGTGTATTTTTAGCCATATTTAGCTATCAATGGCTTCAACGAGCCAGAACTAAAGAGAATACAATGAAATTAACTATGCGTATGACTGGCTATGATGATAATGAACCATTAAAACCATCGAATGTAAAACCAAATCTAGCACAGTTGAGAATCGTCAAAGAAGCTGAATTACGTAAAGGTGGAATTCTTGGTTTCGGCGCATTCGGTACCGTATACAAAGGTGTTTGGGTTCCTGAAGGAGAAAACTTTAAAATACCAGTTGCCATTAAAGTTTTGCGTGAAGGAACTCAATCAAACACGAATAAAGAGTTTCTTGAAGAAGCCTATATCATGGCAAGTGTTGATCATCCTAATTTGCTTAAATTGTTGGCTGTCTGCATGACATCACAATTGATGCTCGTGACTCAACTGATGCCCTTGGGCTGCCTATTGGATTATGTTCGTAATAACAAAGATAAGATTGGTTCGAAACCATTGCTAAATTGGTGCACTCAGATAGCTCGAGGCATGGCTTATTTGGAAGAGAAAAGAATGGTGCATCGAGATTTGGCTTTACGAAATGTTCTATTGCAGACACCAGGATGGGTTAAAATTACTGATTTTGGTCTTGCAAAATTGTTGGAAATTGATGAAGATGAATATAAAGCTGCTGGAGGCAAAATGCCAATTAAATGGCTTGCATTAGAATGTATTCAACATAGAATCTTTACACATAAAAGTGATGTTTGGAGTTTCGGTGTAACAGGTATGTTTTGCTTGTATCATTATAATTATGGATTGCAACATTTCATGGATTATTATTTTTTTTTTAGTCTGGGAACTTTTAACCTATGGTGGAAAACCTTATGAAAATGTCTCTGCACGTGATGTTCCTGATTTATTGGAAAAAGGTGAACGATTACCACAGCCAACAATTTGTACTATCGATGTTTACATGTTAATGGTCAAATGTTGGATGATTGATCCTGAATCTCGACCATCATTCAAAGAGCTGGCTGAAGAATTTGCCAAAATGGCTCGTGATCCTGGTCGTTATTTAGTTATCAAAGGCGATAAATTAATGCGTCTACCATCGTATACACAACAAGATGAAAAAGAATTAATACGATCATTATCGATGCCTATCGAAGGACCAGAAACCATTATGGATGCTGAAGAATATCTTCAACCGAGTAAATCATTACATGCATTCAATGGCTGTAAACAACAACCGCCACCAACGCCAATCAAAAAATTTATGGATGATCGTGGATTCGAAGGCGATCCTATTAATGGTGGTCTAATTTTTGGCCATAACGACGATGTATTAGATTCTCGATTTAATGCCGTTCATCAACGACATCTAGGACCTGAAGGTCAATATAATAATATGTTCATGCACAGTTTAACTGATTCATATGATACAACGCGAATGGTAATGGCTAATGGCTCTAATAGCCATCATTTCCGTGATACAAGCCACAATTCAGCACTTGATACGCTCAAACTTATGGATAAAGGTTAGTACTTCCACCCAAGTCAATTTGGCTTACTTATTAATTCTTTTTCACATTTCTAGGAGAACTAAATGAATTGATTCGTCGAAATATGATGAATGGTCAAACAACTATAGAACAATTTAAATTTAATTTACCTGTTGATGAAGATGATTATTTGATGCCATCGCCTGCCGGTCCAGTAGTGAATCAGGTCACTTATATGGAAATGATGAATGGTCGAGCCAATGGAGGTGAGCTACGAGGTTATCCAATCAATTTGAATGAATATCCCAACTGTCAACCATTAATGCCACAAACTTGTATCGAAAATCCTGAGTATCTATTGATGAACAATCGTGTGGATCATGAATATGTGAATCAATTATCTCCGACAGCACCGTCAATCACATCAGCTCAAACATTTCCATTACATGGAATGATATCACGTCGTAAACCATTATCATCGACGTCCTCATCAGTCACATCAAATTCAGCGTTCCATTCATTACAGGGTTCATTTGGCATTCATCCAAATAGTGCCGGTTTCATACCATTGAATCCAAATAATACAAGAAAATTCAGCTCAAGTGAAGAACCAGAAGAATCTTCCGATGACCATCAATATTATAATGAATTAGATTGGTTACAAAGAGAACTTCAGCCATTGAGGCGAAGTGAAACCACAGTTTAATTTCCCATCAAAATTCATGAATAAGTGCGTCTCAAACACACACATACACACAGAATTTACCTGTAAATATCAACAATTCTTTTGTAAATAGTTGCCATGATATTCTTTGATTCTTTGCTGCCATTGATTTTTTTTCGCCATTTATTTGTATTTATAAAATCATTTTTGTAATTATTCGTACCAAATGTGTATATTAAACTTTCAATATTCATTTCAATTTTCAAAGAAAAAGAAAATTTGCAAAATTTAATTTTTTTTTTAAACAATTGGGCGATCATTTCGGTGATCATGATGATGATGATAATGGAAAGAAAATTTGATATTATATTATTATTATTATTATTCTCAAATTCACAATCACAAGTGTGTAAGATAGTGATGATTTTTGATCGGGATATATTTGCTGAATTATCTCTAAAATTATTTAATTCAACATCCAACTAATCATCAAACACATACACACACAAACGAACATCATTTACATATCATCTTCAATTATTTATAACATATATTTATATAAATATAAAACAACAAATTGGAGATCAAATCAATCAATCAAATCAATCGATTGCAAATTATTAGGTCCAAATCTAAAAAATGAAAATGATGAAAGAACAAAAATTAATACCAAATCTCAAATTTTTAAATAATAATAAACTTACTTTAAGACTAAAATCCCAACTAGAGCTGGCCAAAGCAGTTCCATCGGTAGAAACACGAACACAAGTGACACGATTCTCATGGCCATATAGAACACAAAGACGTTGACATTTTAGTGTATCCCAAACGTTGATTGTATAATCATTATAACCAGCAAATAGTAGACGACCTAAGAGAAAAAAATTTCATTAATAATGATCATTTTGATGATAAAAAATAATTATGATTGATCATGTCATCATTGTTCATCATTAAATGATGATGATGATGATTAGAATGATAGAAAACATACCACTAATGGAAAAATCAACCGAATTGACACCAAAAATAATGCTTTTCTTTGAATAAATGGCAACTTCACGATCGGCTCGTAAATCAAATAGCCGGCACTATATATAATAAAAATATTGTCATTAGTTAGCATGATGATGATGATGACGATGATATAAATTAATAAATAAATTGCCAAACATCAACATTTACCGTTGCATCGTCAGATCCGGTTATGATAGCATCACCACTTGGAAAATATTTCACACAATTAATATCAGCATCATGTCCTTCGAATGATTGAACACATTGGCCACTACGTAGATCCCAAATAAGAGCTTGTCTATCACAGCCCTGTGATTAATGAAAATGTATTAATTACAATCAATTTATTATAATTAGATCGAATAAAAATAATAACATACGGCAGAGACAAAGGTATTGCTCATTTCAGAAGGAGATAAATCTATCGACATAACATCTCCAGAGTGACCATGAAAACTTTGTATCAATGTAGCACATTCTACATCCCATAACGAACAGGTACTATCACCACTACCCGTTAGAATCTGTATGATTAATTGAACAAGAAGGTTATATTTTTTTAAAAGAATCACATAAACTAATGATACATACTTGCTGATCGGAACCAGGAAATAAACAACACGACATGTATGATGTATGTGTACCTACAGATTTCTTTTTCGAAGAAATATCTTCATCACTGTAGGTTAAAGGGTAAACAGTGACTTTATTATCGAGGCCACTGATTAAATTACAATGAAAAAAAAGTTTTAAATTTTTTTTCTAAATTAGTAAAAAAAATAAACAAACTTACCCACAAGCGATAAAATTTCCAGAAGGAGCATATGCTGTTGACATGACCCAAGTAGTCGGTGTCGTAATCGTATGTTCCTGATGATAAATTCAATATTTATGTATTGTTCGTTTGAAAAAAAAATCACAATAATCTTACCTTTGTCGCCGTGAATGCATCCCAAACAATAACACGACCATCTTGTGAACTACTGACCAGATGACGATTATCATTGGACCAATTACAAGATAATACTTTTCCAATATGGCCCTTAAGATGTCTACGTGGTTTGATATTCATAACGGATATATGATCTAATCGATTGGCAGCGGAAGAAACTAGTAAGAAAAATTAATTAAAAAATTTTAATTTTTTTCATTAATTTTTTATTATTATTACACATACATGATACATCATTCAATTTATTTCGTTCTTCTTCTAATCGTAATTTTAATCGTTCCAATTCTTTTCTTAATGATTCTATTGTTGTTTCATCATTGGCTGTTATGATGGTTGTTGTCGATACAGTCGTAGATGCTGTTGTGGTCATCGTGGAAGATATTTTATTGAATTCTGATGTTGTTGCAGTTGGCGCTGAAGTAACGGTAGCAGCCATTGTTGTTGTTGTTGTTGTTGTTGTTGTTATTATTTTGGACAATTCTGAATTATCTTTGGATGTCGATGTTGTTGATGTAGATGACGATTGTTTTATATTCGTTGTATTTGTATTCGTCTTTAATGTTGAAGTGTTTGACGAGGTATTTTGAGGAGCAGACATCGACATCGACGATTTCGTCGTTGTCGTTGTTGATGATACCGGCGGTGGTGATGATGATGATGATGATAAATGGATGGGCAACTTTGAATTTGTACTATTGATAATTTGCTGAAATTGTTGTTGTTGGCTATCATTTAAACGACCATTTTTACTGTTGGCACTAGTTGTTGTCTCGCTTGTTGCCATCATCAGACAAACAATCAGATCATCAAGCAAGTTCAATGTTCACCTTACACTGCCTATGTAAACACACACACACACGCACAAACAAAAAAAACTTACGTTGTTATCATTGGTATATTATTTTTTATGAATTAACGGTGAGTGTTTATGTGGATGAGCTGTAATAATTTTCGAGAAAAAAACCATGCAAATAGTAGTAATTTAATGTTGAATGATCACTATCATCATGATGAGAAATTTTTCTTAAAAATCACATTAAACTTTGATCATGATTGCTAAAATTGAATCTTCAAAACGAAACGAAATAAAGAATCGTGGATGCCGGTTCACAAAAAAAATATAGAATCATCGTCGATCATCATTTGTCATTGTTATTCTTGATGAAACTTTTTCGCATAATTATTCCATGATCAAATTCTGTACACAGATACATAAATAAAATTTTTTTTTGTGATGAATAAAAAAAACGGAAAATTCATTAAAATGCCGATTCAGAAAACCAAAAAACAATTCAATGAAATCAATGGTCACTTAAGACAGAATTATTCACTCAATCAAAACAACCATCAGTCATCAAGAATCCATTTCTTTCGAATTTACTTTTTTCTCTCCCTCTCCTTCTCTCTCTTGCTCTCCTTGTCTCTATCTCGTTCTTATTTTCGTTTTCTCTCACACACAAAAAAAAATTCCATACTCATTTGGTCTGAATGATTAGTTTATGGAATATTTTGGTTTCTCGGTGTTTTTTTTTCGCTTCTAACTCTCTCACACACACACATACTCATTGTATTTTTGTATCTGGTATAGAATCTTCTCTAAACAAATTTTTTTTTTCAACATATAGGTTCTTTAAGTTTGTCTGTAATATATACAATTTTCGTTTGTTCATCCATTCAATGTCTTTGGACTGGTGTTGTTGTTGTTGTTGTTGGTGTGTGTGTGTTTTTTCTTTGGTTTTTTTTACTTGGTTCCAAATTCTAAACAATACCGCTGCTTCAATCATACAACCGTATACGGTTATGTTGCTATCCATTTCCAGTGCTTTGATCATCATCAATATATTGGTAGCGCCAATACTACTACTGCTATTGTTGTTTAGAATATTCTATATCATACACATACATATATACGTTAATGTGTATCTCTTTGAATGTCCTGTTAGTCCGTCAAATGATCTATCTTATCCACATTCATATGAATGTTATGAAAGCTCATTTTTTTTTAGTAATATATAAAATAAAAAAGAAAATCTTCTGTGTATTGTATGTAAATTCATTGACAATATAGAATACATTTTCATTCTGTCCATGGAATAGAAATAGAGAAAGATAGAGAAAGAAAGAAAGAACCAATTCATTCATACATTGTTTGTCACCAATATATGTTACTTATTGTCAATTCCAAACATTATTTTTGTTGTTTTTGTTGTTACCATTATCTTATGCCGGTCAATTTATTATTATTTCCATAATAATAATAATAAAAACTAAAATTATTTAGACTGCACTGTTTTAGACAATGATTGACCAACCGGAACATTATATTTTGCTGCTGCTGTTGTTGATGATCATGATCATTTGATAATCGTATCTCTTCTTCTTTTTTTTCTATCCAGTTTCCAATTGCCATTTACACACACACACACACACACACACGCACATATGAATACAAACAAATGAATGAAAAGTGAGGAAAATTCAACGATTATTGTAATATTTTTTTTTTTGTATTCATACCTCAGACCCACGGGAAGAGATCTGTTTTTGTTGTCAAAAACAAATACAATACTGACCAATTTTGATGAATGATGACCATTATGATAATGGAATTATTATTATTAGTATATTGCATCAATTTTTATATCGATTCGAAAAGATTGATTTGAACGAGAAACAAAAAAACAAAATAACAAAAAACAGAAATACAGATATACAGAATTTGTTAATTCGTTGATTTTGTTTGAATAGTCTTTCTTCTTCATTAATCATTAAATGACTATGATGATGATGATGATCCAGCTAGCGGGTGATGAAATGTAATTTATTTTATTTTTTGTTTAGATTTTCGTTTTTTTTCTTCTATTTTTAAAAATCAAACGAATCAAAATGATTTTTGGAAAAGCTTGCCAATGTAAAGATTTATTCATTTCATTGCTTTGACGTATGTGATGATTATATATTATTGTCGAATTAAATTCTAGTCTGGTCGATTTGGAATTTTTTTCTTTTTTTTTGGGTTTTCATTATTCCAGTTTGTGTTGTTGATGCCGGTCGAATTTGGTTGAAAATTTCTGTGTAAAGTTTCTGTTTTGTTGTTTTTTTTCGAAAAAAATGTTTTATCTAGTGTAAAGAATTTTGTTATGAAAAAAAAATCATTTTTATCCGCAAATTTATCATCCAACATACAACAAGAATCTGCACAACGGCAATATAATGTTGTCATTCATATTCGTTTATTTCGTCATTATTTGTCGATTTGGTAATCCATGTCAATTATTTATAAATGAATGAATTTTGATTTTGAAATTCTGTGTTAAAATTACAGGAATTTATAGTGTAAATCTATTAGAAACCGATGTAATCTATGACGGACCTAAATATGTTGATCAAGGTAATATTCTTCGAATTTCATGCATATTATCCAAATATTTGTGGCCACAATGGTCACATAACAATCAACGATTGGATGATCTTGAAGATTCACGGATAGAATTTAAATTTGAAAATGAACCATCATCATCGATTAATCGACGAGAAATTCTGTTAATAGAAAATGTTAGCATAAATGATGAAGGATTCTATCGTTGTAATCATAATTCGATCAAAGTACATTATGTTCACGTTATTCCAAAATTTCGCTTTGATCATACTGATATATCACCATTTAGATTAGTTAAAATTCTGGACAAAGAATACAAAAATGTCTTATTGGAATGTCAATCCGGTCATTATAGCCATCATTATCATTCACCAATCAATTGGTAATTGTAATAAACATTTTTATAAATCCAAATATATGACTTTTATATATCTTATCATTTATGAATAGGAGTAAAAACGGTTTACCAATCAAACAAGAAGATGATCGTCGTGTTCAACATGAAAATCGTTTGTTAATCAATAATGCAACCAGTGAAACTGATGCTGGACAATATTATTGCCAATTTCCCATAGACGGTATTGATTTGGATCAAATAAAAAATCCAGGACAAACAATAGAATTACGTGGTATTTCATCATTATAAATCTAATCTAATAAATAAATAAATTGTTTTTATTTTTTGTAGCTGCAATACATGTGAAACCATTTCAAATGGATGTAATTCGTCGAAAAGAAAATGATAGTCTTATAATGATTTGTAATTATAGTGGTTATCCAAAAGGAACAATTACATGGATGATTGGTATGTTTTATATTTGTATATATAAATGTTTTATAACTACTACAAGATTTCACCACTTTCGTCAATCAAATAGGTAATAATACCTTATCATCATCATCATCAATGAATGAAATTCATTTTGACCAAAGTGAACAACCTAATGATATGATCATTATTGATCGATTACAGCGGCAAAATTCAGGCATCTATAAATGTCAAGTGGATAATATTTGGACAATGGATCAAAAATCTTTCAAACTGATTGTTGATGGTAAGTGCTTTTCAAAAAAAAAAAAAAAAATTACATTTAGAATCATCATCATCATCAAAAGAATTGTTATAAATCCATATTTCAAAAAAGAAAAAATGTTGAATGGGTTACTGGCCACATACATACATCACTGGCATGTGAATTGCCAAACAAAAGAATTTTTTTTTACCATATAAAATAATAAATTCTCAATTAGTATATAGAGAGAGAGAATCTAGCACCGACGCCCTCATCATTATTATTCTTTATTTCTCGTAAAAAAAAAATTCCTACATATCTTTTTTAATATACCGTTATATTATGAATGAAAAAAAAAAATTTGGATTCGAATACTTCTACTATACTGAGTAGTAGTAGTAGTATTAGTAATACAAGTGTATGAATTTATCCATGAAAGCAGTAGTAGTAGTAGTAGTATACAAAACTGATATCGAGATTTTTTTCCATTCATTTAAATTTACCACTACTTTCATTGTATCCTTTTTCACTGTCTTTATTTGACCGATAGAGGATAAACATAAAACACAAACGCATGAAGCAGCAGCAGCAGCAGCGGTGATATCATCACACCGTTTTTTTTTTTTTTTTTTTGAAAAAGAATATTGAGTTTGAGTACTTTTTTTTATATGTTGCTTATTGTGTTTTGTATATCTTTTTCTTTATTTCCTTTTTTTATTTTATTTTATTTTGTTTTGTGTATCTGCGCCAAACTAGAACCCTAACGTACACATAAACCGGGGCGGCGGGGATGAAAAAAAAAAAGAATAACCGACAAGCACAAGAATTATGTGTTTATATATCTCTCTGTGTGTGTGTGTGTGTGTGTATGTGTATAATGTGATATCACCAACGACATTCGATCAAACAACGATCCAAATAGAGAAAGAGAAAAAAAAACTATAGAAAAGAAAGTTTTGTTTTTTCTGGGGTTGTCCAAGAATTTTTTTTTCCAATTCTGTTTGTATTGTGTGTATACATGTATCTGTGTATTGGTGTTTAACAAAAACAACAGAATTTGCAACGAAAGAATTTTTTTTTGTTTTGTTTTTTTTCCGATAATTCTAACAAATTTGATTAAAATACATGCAATACACACACACACATACACCGAGAAGAAAATATGAAATCTTCAAGTTAAACTTCGACCATCTTGATGATCATAAATTGTCTTCATTCATCGTTCGTCGTTATACATTGTTTTGAATCCATCCATAGCCTTGTTGTTTGTCACCATCATCATCATCATCATCAGAAATGAAAACATTTAATAATAGGACGAATAATAATAAAAAAAAAGATAATTAACTGCTGTTAAAGATCATCATCATCATTTCATTTATTTCTTTTTTTTTCTTTATAGAGACATTTATATTGAGCAGCAAACGAATAAGAAAGATTTGTTTTGTGATTGTATTATACGACGATCATATAACTTTTTTTTTGTTGGTGGTTGCTATTTTTTTTAGTAAGAAGTGGAAAGATCAAAGAAGAAGGCAATAGGGAAAAAAATTCCATTTGTTTCTGTGTGTCTGTGTGTGTGTGTGTTGATGTTTTATGTGTGTGACCACGTTTGTGTTGATGGTAGTGTGGAATTTGAAATGTTGAAATGAATTTTGAATGAATGTGACATAGAAGTCATCATATTGTGTAAACATTGTATTGTTTTGTAAATTGTTGAAAAAAAACCAACAACAACAACAACAACGAAAAAAACAAATATAAACTTGATTCATTTAATCTCAAATCCATTTTCTTTTTGTTTGTTCCAATTTTCTTTTTTTTTTGTTTGTTTGTTTGTCTGATTCTAAGCAACAAATCGCTTTCCGTATACGCACACACTGATAAGATCTTTATTTTATGGACTTATCAAAAAAAAAAACAAAAAAAATGACGTCAGAAAAATATTTTCACATAATTATAATGGCGTTATAATAATCTCAATAAATCATTATAGACGCTCCCGAAAATTGTCTTTATTTGTGTGTTAATCAATTGGAATTCATTCATTTGATGATGATAATGTCTAATCTACTAATCACAATGTTTCAATTTATTTGACCAGAAAAAGATATCTTCATCATCAAATTGAAAAGAATTTTTTTTTTGTTTATTTATTTATTTTCAGTTTTTCTTGTTCAATATAATTATCTTATCTTGTCACATGCATTTGTTTTTCAAACCAAATTTCCGATTATTAATTAATTAATAATAATAATAATAATAAATCATCACAAGTGCCCAACAATCGTATCGCTCTCGTTCCAATTTTTTTTGCTGTTATTTCAATTTATCTAATAGTGATAGTTTTTAAAAGTTAATAATAATTATTATATAATCTCAAGTCTTCGAAAAAAAAATCAAAACAAAACAAAACAAGAAATAATCCTCTCTACTTCGAATTCTAATAGTCACGAAACGGAATTCATATTTCCTTTTTTTTCTCAACAATCAACGTTTCTCAAAAATAAAATACAATAAAAAAAAATTTGTTCCAAATATGGCCAATCACAATAATTTGTTCGTTCTAGTCATCCTTTTTTTAAATTTATTCTATTTTGTCGGTATGCATTTGACAATTAGCCAATATTTTTATCGAAAAAATTTTTTTTTTCTGTTATTCAACATTCCGATTAATGAATCGATATTTTCTTTTATTTACATTTCATAGATAATTCCATCGACATGGATGACAATGAAATTCTTATTGAAAGACGACAATTAAGGATTTCTTGTCGGTTATCCGATTCGATTCCTATACCACAGGATATGTCACCAACGTGGTATGTTGCTTTCGTTTGTTTAGTTATTGTAGAATTGAATAACTGAAAAATTTTTTCCCTAAAGGTATAAAGATAATGTTAAACTAAATGTTAACGATAGACTCAAGAATGATGATGATGATGATGATGATAATAGTAGAGATCATGACAATAATGGTGATGATGACGACGATGATGATGATCGAATTTATGTGGATAAAATATCCGATAAACAATGGGATCTAGTCATTGATAAAGCCAAACTGGCTGATATTGGTGATTATAAATGTCAAATTTATAATTCAGCGGATACAACAAAAGTTAGAAGTAAGCGGAATTTTTTTCGGAAACAAAAATAAATAAAACTAAATATATCTATTGATTTCTTCCTTAAATAGCCAAACCTTTGTTACATCCATTTGATGAATTTCAAAATGATAATTATAAATCTGCCAATTTGGTGGAAGGCGATCGTCTTTCACTTCGATGTGCCCTAATTGATGGTTATGGTAAAGATGCAAAAATACAATGGCTCATGTATGGTGAATTTGAAGAACCGGATAATGGTCGTGCAATTAACCTATCGGATACAAGAGTTTCCATCCAAAACAATGAAACAGCACAAGAAAGTGTGCTTACAATTGAATCGATAGTGCCGCAAGATCGATATTTTTATGTTTGTAAAGCGGTAAATGAAATTACCGATTATAATAATACTATTTTACTTCGAATCAAAGGTAATTACAATTTTAATGATAAAATTTGGAATCATTATTTTTTTTTTTTTTTGTTTCATCATTATTATAGATAAATATGCCGCATTATGGCCATTTTTAGGCATAGTTGCCGAAGTGATCATACTTTGTATTATAATATTTGTCTATGAAAAAAGAAAAGTGAAACCAGATTTCGATGATGTTGATCATAACAACAAAAATGGTGAAGGGTAATTGTTTATGTTTGCATGTGTGTCTGTCTCTGGGTTTTTTGTTTTATTTTATTAGCTTTGTCTTAGTTTTCCATCATTTTTCTGTGTGTGTGTTTCAGAATTATTGAATCATAATTTAATTATTATTATTTGTCTCTTTTGAAACAATATTTTATTTATCTGTTTAACCATAAAAAAATATGCTTAATAATAATAACAAGCAACAGTGTTTGATTTGTTTCTTTTCTTTTCTCTCTCTCTCTTTCCATCTTGTTCCTATCCATCATCTCTGTTTCACTGTGTATTCGTAAATTTGTCATCATTTGTGTAATGATTTTTTTTTAATATTTACGAATACAAACAAACAAACAAACAAAAAAAAATAGGAAAAAATCTCATGATTGTGCTTCCAGATCACACGATTTGAGACAAAGAAAATGATGATATATACATTTTATGATGAATCATTTATTTCAAATTCAAAACTATAAATCAACATCAATAAACCAAAAAAAACGAAATGAACAGCTTTATCCAATCGATGAGTTTGTTTGAAAGCTGAGATTTGCAAAAAAAAAATCAACAACAACAACAAAAACAACAACAAACCAAACATGGATAATCAAAGTCAAGAAGAAGAAAAAAAAACAACCCTATAATTATTTGTTTCTATATATATTCAAAATAAATATTCAAGTTGCCTATTTTATTTATATATAAAATAAAACAGCATGGAAATTTTCTCATCAGAATCTACCGAAAACTTTCATCATCATCATGATCATCACCATCACCATCTGCAGCATCAGCAGCAGCAGCAGTATCGATATTCGAATCATTTCAGTGTGTGCGTTTCTGACTTTTTTTTTGTATTTGAACATTTTTTCATCAATATAATTTCAATTACACAACTTTATCTGTAATGATTTAAAATGAATGAAACAAAAAATTTGTAACTTTTCATCATCATCATCATCATCATCAACGACATTATTATTTTTCCTCTTGATTTCATAAACATAAATCTGCCGCATATAACTTAATATATAAATGAATGAATGAATACAATCATCATCGTCATCATTTTCATCATCATCATCATCATCATCGTCATCATTATTTCAATAAATGTAAAAAAAAATGATACATTTTTATACACACCAAAAAAGCCTGCAGCCATAAAAAACACATCCACAAACATATATATTATATAAATTTAAAGTTATTATTATTATCATTCAAACAAAAAAAAATTATTGTAACTTGAGAAATGTTTTCTTTGTTCATTCTTGTTGATCATGTATTTCATTTGTTTTTACAGACATATACACACACACAAAAACATTGATGATGCTCATAATTGACAATTTTAAAATGTCTTTGTAATATCTGACCTCTTTTTTTCAAACAACAAACAACAACAACAACAACAAAATGAAAAAAAATTGTTGAGCTGGTCTCAACAAACACACACACACACCCAATTTATTATGATGATGATGATGATATCGTTTAGTTTGTCATTGTTTTTTTTCTTTTAATTATTAACGTATTATTATTATGATTATGATTATTATCCAGGATAAATATTCACTTGAATTGGTTTCTTTTCTTTTGTTTTTTTTTTTTTTTTTTTTTGATCATTTTCAATTGTTCTATTTACCAATTATTATTATTATTATTTTGTTGCTGTTATCGATATATTCCTTTGATTGATTGATTGATTTTTGTTTTGTTCTAGTCAAATTTGATGAAAAAAAAAAATTTTTATTATATATAGGCCCTATGATTTTAACCAGTACAATTTCAATTTTCAATGGAAAAAAAATGTGTCTTAGATTCAAAAACACACACACACACACACACACCAATACTGAATAAAAATCTGAGTGAATCAATTTCAAACTTCAATCCAAAAAAAAAACAAATTGCATTTATTTATATAATCTAGATGTTTTACATTCAATTTTATTATTATTAATCCAATTTATTTATAGATCAGATCAGATTGATTGATTGATTAATGTATCAATCTGATGATGAGAATTAGTGAATCATTTTTTTTTCGTGAATTTCTTTATCTTTTCTTCTTCCTATTGATTGTATTTCTATTCTATTTGTATGTCTGTATGTGTTTTTTTTCGTTTCGTTTTGTTTTGTTCTGTGTTTTGTGTTCGTTCATAAATCATGGTCGTTATTATATTTCATTATTATTAATGTTGTGAATATATAATTATTATGTAAACAACAACAACAACAACAACTACAACTACAACTACAACAACAACAGTTTGTGATAAATATATACTTCTTTTGCTTGATTGTTTGTTAAATTCATTTTCAATGTTTTGATTCTATATATAATAAACTAATAATAATAACAGTCAATGTGTCTGTGTGTGTATGTCCAGCGTGAAATCCTGGTTTTTTTTTCTCTCAATCAAACAAAATCTTGTCGGTGTTTATTTTTACGAAAGAAAGTCCATGAAAGATGAAATTGTCAAATGATTATTAATAAATGAATGGGAAAAGTTTTTTTTTATTGTTTTATATTGAAATCATCATTATATATATGTACACATCGATCAATCAATATTAAGAAACAAAAAGAAGCGCATCATACAAAATAAATATTAAAAAAAAAAACAAACAAACAAATATATCGATGATTGTTATTTTTATTAGTAAAAATAATTCTTTGAATGAATCTTTTCCATCACTTTGGACACAATGTTTCAATGAATGAATCCTTAACACGACGACAGAATGTTTTTTCACCCATTAATGTTTGCATATCATCATCGCCTAAATTGGCATCATTATATATGGCAAAATTATCAATAGTTGCCACCTCTATTGTAGCATTTATTCGTCGTCGTTGTCCAATGAAATGTGTTATACCGACAACGACAATCACAATAATTAATAATAGACTAATCAATGGTATGATGACAAAAGCAAACGATGGTTTCGGACCAATCTTATAAATGGTAATCTTTACATTACGATAAACTGTGCTCACATCATTACGGATACCAATGTTAACGTATTTGGTTCCATTTTCAGGAAAATAATGAGTTATTTGATAATCACAATTCGATAAAACTCTACCAGATTCAAAACAAGAATCATTCGATTTGATTGGAGCGAAATCATGACATAGTAAAAAGTTGGAGCTACCATTACAGGTAATGTTCAAATGTAATAGTGATCCATTTTCAACAAAATTATTGCCCGATATAGAAACATCAGTAATGGGATTTTTTATCTGTATCTTCTTTACCGTTTTGCCACTGAAATTCATTTGATTGTGTGGAAACGTTGTCGATATTTGAAGTGAAATTGAATATTCATTCAATGATTCGAAAACAAAATCAAATGTTTTCTGTGGAATTTTTGTTTTGTTCACACCAGGCCCTTCAACATTCCATTCATATGAAATACGATCAGCAAAACGAGTCAATATACTTTGTGGATCAATATTGAGTGAAAAATCAACAGTTTTGTTAATTGCAAAAACATAATCTGTTGTCAAACTGGATACATTTTGTTTAGCATCGATTGAAATTAAATTGTCCAAATTATCTGTAGATAAAATTAAACGAGACAATAATTACATCACAAACATTATAATTGATGATGATGATGATGAAAAAATAGAGCTTACCATCGATTTCCAGTGGAACATTTGTTTCTGCAATTTTCCATCCATAAATCATATTATAAAATGGATAAAGAAATACCTGAATGTTGAGCTGATAGTTTCCTGTTTTCGTAAAATTCCATCGCCAATCAATATTAGTGGAAAAAATGAATATTTCATCGTGAATATTTAATTCAGGTATATTAAAAATATATTTGAAATGATATGAAAGTGGAAAATTTCTTGATTTCAGATGTATATTGTAACTTGAATCAACATTAATCAATGTTTTATTATCACCATTAACGAATATCTCATCTAAAATTTTAATTGATCATAATCGTTATTGATTGATTCAAATGAATTATAAACAAATGAAACTTACCTGCATTAGCAGATTTGAAATATATGACCGATATAAAAATTAACAATAACAAACGATTAGAAAATATCATCATCATGAGGACTTTATAATCTTTTATTTATAAATGAAAAGTGACAAACAAAATTTATGGGAAAAAAAAATACAAAAAATCATCACTGTCAAATCCTGTGATCATAAACACAACAAGACGAGAACCATATGTCCTGATCGTTGATTGTTTTTTGTCATTTAATGAGAAAAAAAAACAATAAAAGATGATGATTAACGCCATCTATGTTGAACAATGGTAACGGATTCGATGAATGATTGTAAATCAAGCCAACACAAACACAAATTGACGAAAAATCGAAATCACCACGGCTGGTATTTTTTTTTTTGTATATTTTAAACTTTGAAAACATGATGCATAACGATGATAATGATGATGAATATCATTATGATGATACTGATGATTGGAATTATGATAATTATGAAGATTTTGGTGAACAAATCGATGATAATGATGATAGACCTACGAAAGATTTAGAACATTTTGATTATCGTTGTATTAGTTTTTCTGAAGCAAAAAATATTTTAAATGATATAATTCATAGTATAACTAATCGTATAAAGGTATGTTGTTTATATAATTATCGCTAAAGTGGAAGCCATTTTTTTTAATTGTTTTATTTGTTTGGCTTTTTATTTCTATTTTTATTATTATTGCATATAATATAGCTCAATCATTCATTGGCTAAAATGCTATTGATACAATGTAAATGGGATGCAAATGAAGTTTTAAACAAATATTTCGCATGTGATAATGAATATTTTGAATGTAAAGGTGTAAAACCTTTTCATAAAAGCTGGGAAGATTCAATAGCACAAGCATGGCAATATGAATGCTCTTGTTCGCCTACAGCCATACAATCAGAACAGAATCAACAAGCATCATCATTATCATTGTTAATGATTTGTTGTGATGTATGTTTAGATAGAGATTTTAAAGATCACTTCTTATCATTGATTTGTGGCCATTCATTTTGTCATGATTGTTGGTTCAATTATTGCCGTGTCAATGTTCAAAATGGTCAATCAACTGGTATTCGTTGTATGAACTCTGATTGTCAACTATTTTTGCCTGAAGATTTTGTTCATTTTATTTTTAAAAAAACCATACTATTACGCGAAAAATATGATTTACTTTCATTTCGTGAATCAGTTGATTCTTATATTCGTATGAGACTTTGTATAAATTCCGAATGTCAAACAGTTATAGCCGCACAAGAACAACCAGCATCTAAACGTGTTACCTGTACAAATTGTAATAATTCATTCTGTTTTCAATGTGGTAATGATTATCATGCTCCAACTGATTGTAAAACCATTTTACTTTGGTATCGTAAATGTGCCGATGATTCTGAAACAGCTCATTATATTAGTGCACATACTAAGCTTTGTCCAAATTGTAGTTCTTGTATTGAAAAAAATGGTGGCTGTAATCATATGAGCTGCTATTCTTGTAAACATGAATTTTGTTGGATTTGTCTAGGTTTGTGTATTGGATTTTTTTTTGGCTGATGATTTATTGAATAATAATTATTTTCATTCTATTATATCCATTAGGCACTTGGGATATACATGGACCACAATATTTTAAATGTAGTAAATATAAAGAAAATCTTGATATAAAAAATGAATCAGAAAGAGCTAGAGAAGCATTGAAAAAATATCTATTCTACTATGAACGTTGGGATAATCATATGAAAAGCTTAAAATTAGAGGACGAAAATCGACAACGAATACAAGCAAAAATTGATGATGAACTTAATCGTAACAATGGTACATGGATCGATTGGCAATATCTATTACGTGGTGCCAAAATTCTTTCAAAATGTCGTTATACATTACAATATACATATCCATACGCATATTATATGGAATGTCGTCCACAAAAAGAACTGTTCGAATTTCAACAGGCAGCATTGGAAAATGAGATTGAAAATTTAGCATGGAAAATTGAAAACGCTGAAACAACTGATCGTGGTGCACTTGAAAATCAAATGACAATCGTTGAAAAAAGACGAACTACATTGTTGTATAATTTTTTCCAATACTGATACTTGTTTTTTTCTCTCAAATGATCAACGATTTCTTTTTTTTTTTTTTTTTTGATTGACATATGAGTTTATGAATACATTATATGAGTTTTTCATTATTATAAAATTATACAAATAAAATCAGATATATAATTCAAAATCGATTCTTTTCGAACTATAGAATCGAGCATCAGTTGATTCGATACGACGTACAAAAACACCTTGATCAAAGTAACCTTGATTAGTCCAATTTAACATATCTTCACTGGAATATGGTCCATATATTTGTGCATTATCTTTATCTTCCCATCTATATTCCCATTTAGTTTTCGTTTCATCCATTGATATTACCGTTTTAGAAGTAGATTGTTTTTTATCATCAAAATCATCGCTAAACATATCATCATTATTATCAGATGATTGTTTTCGTATCGATTCTACATCATTGATTTTATTCAATTGTAGCTTAAATTGTTCAAATGTTCGTTCATAAATGTCCATATCACCTGTTTGAAGAATTTGATCGGCAATCGAAATCAATTTCATCATTTTTTCTTTGGTTTCATTTTTGTCTGACGACTGTTGATTGGTGGTCGCTTCATTTGAATGGATTTTTCGTTTCTGACCTTTACGTTCAGGATTACATAGTTTACCGTAACGTTGTATAGCTTTTCGAATTGATTCTCCTGGTTGAACTAATAATATGATTTGTTCATAAAATTCTTTGATACTGGCTTGGCTGATAGTTGTTTCTTCATTGTCATCACTGGATGAATCTTGATCAGCATTTATTTCATCTTTTTTTATCGTTTCTGTCTTTGTTGGTTTTATTACATTCCAATTGATATTATCAAGCCAATTATCACGAATGTCATTTTCTTTCTTGAAAATATATGTACCTTCTTTATCGAAATGACCAGTCTCTAGTTCTTCGTCCATATTGAATGGTGTAATCTTGATATCGCCATCGAATTCTATTGTTGTTCTTTCCGTGCCTTCAATGGCATCATCATCCAAAATATTATATTTTTCTGCACCAATTTCATCATCTTCTTCATCACTGTCTAATGTATGTTTGAATTTTTTACCAAACGCATTATGTTTTTCATCAACATTTTCATCACCATTGTCGGAAATTTGATTATTTTCATTCATTTTTTTTTTTTGAATTAATTTTATTTTTGATGAAATTCCGAGAAATGATTGAATGCTTATGTCGTTTCAATTAGGTGAAAATAGTCGAACTAAAGAATCACGCTTTATGTGTTCTTGCGTGCATGCATGTAAAAAATTCCAAACATTCTGTAAAATTCATTTTGTGAATAAATTTTATATAACCAGGTTTCAGAATAATGATAAAACAACAAAAAATTCAAATCGAATTCGAAGTGGATGAAAGTAAATATGATGAATTTAATCCATTGATATTATCGGATAAAAGTGATGCAGCGAAAAAAGAGAAAAATATTCGAGCAAAAAATGAAGAGATCAAGAAACAATTATTGTCAAAAAAGAAGAAAAAAAAATTGGAAAAAATATTGGAAAGAAAAAATCGTAAATTAAATGTAAGTAGATTATTTGTAAATTTTTAATTTATTTTAATCTAGATATATATCAACATCATTGTAGCGGACAAATTTAATAAACGATTTACAACAATATCAAATCGATGAAAATGAATATAATAGTATGCCATCCACAAGTATTGTTCAAACGGTTGGAAAAAGAAAAATTAATGATCTGCTTCGATTATATAGTTCTATCAATAAAAATGATGATAAAGACGAATTGAATGAACGAAATGATGATTCATCTCGTAAAAGATTCAAAATCCGAAAAATTAAATTTAAAAATAATGAAAAAAATTTCAATCGTAAAGATCCACATATCATTGGATTTGATGATAATTTTAATACTGATGACGATGATGATGATGATGAACAAGAAAGTTCATCGGACGATGAAGAAAATTGTGATGAAAAAATCGAAACTAAAAATATTAATTCTGGTTTTGATCAAAAGTTTGAAGAAAAAAATGAAACTGAAAGCAAATCCAACGAAGTCATAGAATCTTCCGAGGGTGAACATCAAAATACAAAGACCTCTAAACAAAATCAATCAAAAATCGAAGATGATAAAGAAGTAAAAGATAAAAAGAAAAGCATATTTGTCAATGTTGATCGACCAGAAGAGATACAGCAAGCTCGTCAACGATTGCCAATATTGGCGGAAGAGCATAACATAATGGATGCAATTATGCATAATCAAGTGGTGATAATTTGTGGTGAAACTGGTTCGGGTAAAACAACACAAGTTCCACAATTTCTTTATGAAGCTGGTTATGCGACCAATGGAAAATTGATTGGTATCACTGAACCACGGCGAGTAGCTGCCATTTCAATGTCTAAACGAGTTGCCTATGAGCTTAATATGACCGAAAAGGAAGTTTCCTATCAGATTCGTTTCGAAGGAAATGTTAGTGATAAAACGAGAATAAAATTCATGACTGACGGTATATTGATGAAAGAAATCGAACGAGATTTATATTTGAATAAATATTCTGCATTGATCATCGATGAAGCACATGAACGAAGTCTTTATTCCGATATTTTGATTGGCTTTCTTTCTCGTATCGTTCAAGTTCGCCATAGAAATGGTGATCCATTAAAGTTGATTATTATGTCGGCCACGTTACGTGTGGAAGATTTCACTGAAAATAAACATCTATTCAAGATTCCACCTCCAGTTATAAAAATTGATTCTCGCCAATATCCAGTCACTATACATTTTAGTAAATATACAAATCCAAATTATATGCAGGAAGCATTCAAAAAAATTTGTAAAATTCATTCAGTTTCACCACCGGGTGGTATTCTTGTATTCGTCACTGGCCGTACAGAAGTTTTATCTCTTGTTCTTATGTTGAAAGCAAAATTTCCTGTCACTCATCAAATTGATCAAAAATATTCCAATCCGAATAACAAGACAAAAGCTGCCAAAGAAACCGTGCCGAATAATGAACAAGTAATTGAAAAATCTACCGATGATGAAAATTCAAAAAATATCTTGAATTCTAAATCAAGAATTAATCTAGACGTTTATTCTATTGATCCAGTCGAAACTAGTGAAAAAATTATCGATGGTCTTGATTTATGTGATAACGATTCAAATGATGATGATGATGGAAATGCAAGTAATGATGATGATGATGATGAAGATAATGAATACACAGAAGATCTGGGTTTTTTAACAACAACAGAACCATTATATTGTTTGCCATTATATTCTATGCTGCCCAGTAAGAAACAAGCTTTGGTATTCCAGCCACCACCAGTTGGATGTCGTCTCTGTGTTATTGCAACGAATATAGCCGAAACATCATTAACGATACCGAATATTAGATATGTGATTGATACAGGAAAAGTAAAAAATATTGTCTATGATCGTATGACCAGTGTATCGACATTTCTTATAGATTGGACATCTAAAGCATCAGCTGATCAACGTTCTGGACGAGCTGGTCGAACTTCTGCTGGCCATTGTTATCGTCTCTATTCATCGGCCATATTCAATGATCAATTCAAACAGTATTCTGAACCAGAAATTCTAAAGAAACCAATCGATGATTTATTATTGCAGATGAAAGCCATCGGTTTTGAAAATGTAACCAATTTTCCATTTCCTACTAAACCTAATCTGGAAGCATTGATTGTAGCGGAAAAGCTTTTGAATCAATTGGATGCTCTTGAAACGAAAACATTGACTGGAAAGAAAAATAAACAGATTGAACGCTCAAAAATAACCTGGTTCGGACGATTGATGTCATACTTTCCGGTTTCACCTCGATATAGCCGAATATTATTATTATCAACACAAGCGAATCTTGTTCCATTGGTGGTCACATTGATTTCTCTGTTAACTGTACAAGAATTTTTCCCAACTGATGTGTCGAAAGCGATCAAACAACGACGTGAAAGCTGGTTCTTTTCACATCCATTCTGTCAAATATTGGGCGATCTTTGGACATTGTTAAGTGCGTTTGGCTCAGCTCATTATCATGGATTTAGTGAAAAATTCTGCGTTTCACATGGTCTTCGTTATAATGCCATACGTGAAGCAGATAAACTCCGTTTACAACTATTGAATCAACTTCGATCGATAATGAAAAATCAAACACTTTCATCGGAATTATCCGTACCGAATGAAATCCAGGTCAAGATGTTAAGTAAACTATATCTATCAGGATTTAGTGATCATATTGCTAAACGCATACCTTTCACTACTGTTACTGTACAAGATGATAATGGTGAAGTTCGTAAAGTTCAAAAATCCATCAGAAATTGTTATCAATCAATCGAAGTTGAACACAATGTATTCATCTCTCCACATTCGGTCATGTTCAATCAGACATATGATTATGTTGTCTATCAAGAGATATTTGAATCATCAGATGCCGGTAAGATGTACATGAGAAATATTGTACCCATTCAAATGGAATGGCTCGCCATCTATGGCGCTAAACATTGTACATTTTCGAATCCATTGGAAGATCCACCACCAAGATATGATCCAGATGATGATTGTATTAAATGTCATCGCCGATCAACATTCGGTCCACATGGTTGGGAATTGCCAGCCATTGAAGTAGATTATCCCGATGGTCTGGACAAGTATTGTCATTTTGCTCATTTTCTATTTGATGGTTTAGTATTTCCTTCATTGAAAGCAAATTTATCATACATTTCTTCACCACCAATTTTATTCGTGAAATCATGGGCAATGGTACAACCAAAAGTGGACAATGTAATTAAATGTTTGATAAATAATCGAATCGATTGTAAACATGCCTTATTGAACAAATGGAAAATCAATCCTAAATGTAAGTTTCGAAATCAAAAAAATGACATTATTTAGTAGTTACTTTATTTTTTTTTATTTTAGTTTTACTAAAAGAATATTTGGAATGGATTAATGATGGCCATAAAGTTGATGTTCGTAAATGTTGGCCGCCCTGTTAATGGACAAACGAACAATTTATATATACCTCAAGGCTTTAAAAATGTATGTATTCATCTGATGAAAAGTGCTTGTTTGTTGTTTTAAAAACATTGTAATATTATTTTTTTGAAGGATGAAAAATTTTGCAATTCAATTTTATTTTACACACACACACACACACAAACACATCTGAGAAATACATGCATGTTTCAAAATCAAAATTCAAATTCGAAAATAAAGAAAAACTTGTTTTTCTTTAGTACGCCATCTATTGTATGTGTTTACATCATCATCGGTGATTAATATCGATGACGATGATGATGTCATCAAACTTTGATTTTTTCCTTGTTTTTTCAATATTATTTTACTGATATATTGATATAATGCAAACGTTCGATGTGGTCATATTTTTTTTTTGTTGTAACTCTTTAATTTATTAATATTATAAATGATACAAGCAATGTATTCACTTTGTTTGCTTACGTCAATACATTTCCTTGTACATTTATGATAAAAGAATATAAACTTGTGGTTGTATTGTTGTTGTTTTTGTTTTAAACTGTGTGTTAATCTTCTTCGTATATCGATTTCTATATACTTTTCTTCGATTAGTAGCTATATTGCAGCAATTGTAATCGTTATCAATATTAAAAACAAAAAACGAAAAAAAAAAATTATGGATTCACATATTCGAAAGCGCGTTTCTTCTTCGGCTACAATGACGACGAAGATAAAAAATGACGATAATATGAAAAAAGATGCGTCGTCGCCACCGAAAAAAACCAAATCATTCCATAGGCAATCGATTAATAAAACAGTTTGTCGTCAAAACGACGAAAATAAATTCATCATGATGATCCGACGAAATTTATGTTCAATTATATTATCATTGATAATTCTAATATTATTTATTGTTTTTGTTATTATTCCAATCATTGTTCGTAATTCATTCACATTTCAACATTTGGGTGTATTTTTGAATATTGTCAATTTTCATTATTTCTATGATCTTTCGGATACGGAACAATTTGGTTTACGTTGTGCACGATCATTTAGAATTGAAACTAATGATGAAAAAATTAGCCTTGGTGCCTGGCATATATTTCCCGGTGATGAACATGAAGAATGTAAAAGAGCTGCACATGATTTCAATGATGATCGAATAATTTTTCTTTATCTACATGGTAATATGGCAAGTCGAGCCTTTTATCATCGTCGTGAACTCTACAATGTACTCAGTGAAAAATTAAATGCTCATGTTATTGCTTTTGATTATCGTGGATTCGCTGATTCAACTAATGTAATGCCTAGTACATTTGGCCTTACAAATGATACTCGAAATGTTTATGAATGGATATTGAAAAATAATGTCACATCCAATAGAATCATTATTTGGGGACATTCATTAGGAACTGCTGTTGCCACTAGATTTCTGAATGAATGTCCAGATGAAATCTATCCATTTGCAGCGGTAATTGAAGCAGGTTTTACATCAATTGTCGAAGCAAGTCATCATTATCCATTGATCAAATTATTTTCCTTTTTGCCATATTTTGAATATTGTTTCGTTGAACCACTAGTCAATAATCCTGAACTTAATTTCAATAGTACAGCTCAATTATCGGCAATTCGTTGCCCATTATTGATACTTCACGCAGAAGATGATGGTATTGTTTCCTATGATCTTGGAAAAAAATTATATGAACAAGCTCGACATTTGCAACCGAAAAATGTTGCACAAAGAACTCAATTTATTTCATATCCCGCTCATTTTGATTATGGCCATCAAGATATTTATCTTGATCCAGATCTGTATAAAAAAGTGGATAATTTTCTTAAATCTGTCCAACAATCATAGGATATGTTGATTTTAATTATAAAATTTTCTTATCATAAATATCTATTGCATAATTTGATATTTTAAAATTATAGTAAAATTTTAAATTTAAAATAAAATTTATTTAAAGCAATCAACCAGAAAAATGTACAACGAAACAATGATCATGATTTGAATTAACCGAGATATCACTGTATTAAATACCTTGATTCCAATTTCAATCGTCCTATGTGGATAGCTCATTTAAAGCATGTTTTTTTTTGTTTTGACAGATTGTTTGATTCGATTTTTTAGGATTTTATTCTATTAATTTGAACATCGAATATTTTACAAAATGTCTGATGACGAATATGATATTGATGAGTAAGTTTTATTTGATAACATTTTTTACAAAATGATGATGTTTATTTTATTAATTTGATGTGATAGCCTTGGAGGTGATTTCGATGATGCCGTGGATGCTGATGATATTGGCGATGAAGCTGTCGATGAAGAGAATGTTGAATTTTTACCCGCCGATCAGATGCAACAGAAACAAAATGTTAAAAAGATAACTACACCGTATATGACTAAATATGAAAGAGCCAGAGTTCTAGGAACTAGAGCTTTACAGATTGCTATGTGCGCACCAATCATGGTCGAATTGGAAGGCGAAACTGATCCATTACAAATAGCGATGAAAGAACTCAAGTAAGAAATTATTTTGTTTTTTTTATAGCATTAAAAATATGTGATTCTTTTTTTTAGGGAACGTAAAATACCATTGATTATTCGACGATTTTTACCAGATGGTAGCTATGAAGATTGGGGAATCGATGAACTAATCATAAATGATTAATTTAAACTATATTGTCAATTTTCTGAAATTCCGATGTTTTTTTTTATTTTTAATAAATTATTAACCTTATCATAGAAGTAACATTGAGTTGAATTTAATAGATTTGATTATTAGGTTAATACATTCGGTTTGGATATCTATTTTCGAGATGATGATGATTGATCTGTCAAAGATTTTATTTTCAACACACGTTGTGCATTTTGTCTTCGAAGATCATTTGTAACAAGCATTGTTAATAAAACACCGATTGCCAATATGATGGAAAAGCCAATATTTGTCCAAAATGGTCCAATGATATCAATCATTGATCCAAAAAAATAGGTCAATATTATACCGAATATTTGTGCCGATGCATTCAATAAACCAGCGGAAGTACCTTCCGGTTCTGGATACGTTACTTCGGCTGCAAATTCGAATCCAATCGGCAAATAACCGGCCATGAAAAAACCCAAAATGACACTTATCAGATACATCATCATAATTGATTTGATTTTCAAAGCCACAGCAAAAGCTATGAATCCAAACATGGCTGCCACATAGGTGATGATGGTGACCAATTTAAATTTTCCGGTATATGCCAAAATGTAACCACAAATAATCGATCCAAACATACCTGATACGATAATCAGTGAGCCCATAAAACCAGCATCATTCTGGTATTCCAAACCCATTGTTTGTACAACTATTGCACCCAATACAGTACTGACTGCATAACAAACACCAACATTCAATCCATAACTGAGAAAAAGTAAGAAAAAATTTCTATTATAAAATAGTCCACTTAGTGTTTCAGAATAAGATTCTTTCTTCGATCCTTTTAGCAATGCTTGAGCTTTACTTGGTGGAACATCAGGTTTATCTTTGAAGAATAAGTAAATCAATATCAGAATTATTAAGGTGATCAAAGCCACTGGATATGACAGCCACATGAATGCTTGTTCAATTTGTTTACTATCATCAGCCAAAATTTCACCATCTAGCGCAAATGTCGACAATGAAGAATTTGTAGTAGTATTTAATGGAGCAAGTTCCGGCATCAACAACGGTGGAATTAAAAATCCCAATGCTACACCAATTTGATTTCCAAAAACACCATAAGCCGTTGCAATGGTTACTTCATCAGCCGAAAACCAAGTTGCCGATAACATTGGTGGAATATTCAGTATGAACAATTGTGATGAAGCAATTATTGTTTGACCAAGCATGGCTATCCAGAATAGGGAACGATCAATGGAAAAACATTTGATGATTGAGCCTAAAGCATTGCCTGATGCTCCAACGATAAGCGAAATACGTAAACCATAACGATCTAAAAAATAAGTGGCCGGAATTATACCGATAATATAATTGATCATATATATTGTCGATGTACTATTGACCCAGAATGATGTCGTATGATAATATTCTCTTGTGATGGCTTCAACAATAGCATAGATGACCCAATGAAAAGCGTTGGTCATCGATAGAATTACGAATAAAAATAGTAGAAAATATCGAATCTTGAATACTTTATATTTTTTCTTCGAAGATTTCTCTGAATCCGATAATGAATTCATTTCATCTTTAGCCATGACAAATGAACGTATGATATGATCGAACAATCAATATTCAGTTGAAATATTCGATTAACTTTGAATTTATAACAAAAAATTTTCTTAATAAATCAAATGATTACATCGAACAAGGCTAATTCAATTGAATGATTGAATTAATAGAGAAAAAAAAATTTTATTAATAAATCAACAAAATCAATCAATAAAAACTGTTGCGCAGCATATATAGGCAATAACAATAAAATGTTAGAATTTCGAGTTAGGAGGTGAAATTGTCAAAAAAAGAGGAAATTGTCTCTTGTTTGTGAACTTCATTTTTTTTTTTTGATCGATAACTTGTAATCTGTATAATAATGTATGAAATAAATAAAAAACAATCGGTTTTTGCGTGTGTGTGAGGGGAGGGGGGTGAGAGAAGCAGAATAATTTTTTGTAATTCGTGCAAAAAAGAACATCATCACAAGTTTTGGTTTCAAACCGAATGCATATGAGCATTCTGTCGGCGGAGATCATTCTTGATGAATAATGATAAAAAAACACCTATGGCCAATACAATTAGATAGCCGATATTTGCCCAAACAGAATTATATTGATCGATAATTGGTGTAGATGCATAAGTGAAAATGATACCAAATATCTACAAATGAAAAAAAATGAAAAAATTGTTTTAAAAGTTTTCGATAAAAAAAATTCTAAACATTTGTTGTTTTTTTTTATTTACCTGCGCCGATGCATTTAATAATCCAGCTGATGTACTTTCAGGTTGTGGATAGCTTACCTCGGCGGCAAATTCAAATCCAATGGGCAGATAACCGGTCATGAAAAATCCTAATATTGCACAGGTTATGAACAGTAGATTTATATGACGAATTTCGATGGCCACACAAAATGCAGCTGTTCCGGCTAGCGAAAAAATATAAATCAACAGGTTGACTAGTCTGAATTTACCAGACCATCCCAATAAATAGCCACATACAATTGAACCAATAATACCAGATAAAGTTATTGTCAATCCCATATAACCAGCTTCGACTAGATATTCTGGGCCCATTGTTCGTGTGATCATTTGACTAAGAACAGTGGATAGTGCATAAAACACACCAGTGATTAATCCATAATTAATAAGCAGTAGGATAAAATTTATATTTTTAGCTAATTGTATAATTGATTGGATATATGATTGTTTTGTGTCCGATTGTTCCATAAAACGAATCAATGCTTGAGCTTTACTTGGTGGTTGTTCGGGACGATTTTTGAAAAAAATTAATATTAACAAAAATATCACTGTGGTTATAATCGATAAACCCCATACAAGATAATTGAATCCATGTTCAATATCAACAATTTGTTCAGGTGAAAGATTTGTTGTTTTATTGTTATCGTAATTTGATGTAGAATTCAATTCAGGCATCAATAATGGTGGTATTAGAAAACCAAGTGCAATACCAACTTGATTACCAAAAACACCAAAAGCCGTGGCTCTAGTAACTTCATTTAATGGAAACCATTGAGCAGCAAGCATTGGTGGTATATTGAGTGTGAATAATTGAGCAATGGCCACTAATGTTTGACCAATCATAGCCACATAAAATCTTGATCGTGATACGGAAAGACATTTGACCCATGAACCAAGGGCATTAATAAATGATCCAAATAGTAGACAAACACGTAAACCATAACGATCCTGTACAAATGTTGACGGTGTTATACCAATAATATAGATAAACATATAGATTACTGAGGTACAATTCACCCAAAAAGTTGATATCCGATAATAATCACAAACAACCTTTTCAATTATAGCATATTCAATCCAATGAAAAGCATTTGTTAATGATAATGTACAGAATATCAATAGAAGAAAATGTCTTATTCTATAAACTTCAAATTTTTCATTCGATTCCAGTGACAATTTTTCATCATCATCATCATCATGATTTATACTGGGAAAATTTTGTACTGCATTAATATTTCCACTACAATCATTGATTGATGATGGTAATGATGGTCGAAAATCATTTGTCATTGCAGTCAAATCGGAAGCGGATGAATTATCTTCAAAGCCAACATTATCTATTGTTGTATTATCATCATTTTTATTAGTTATATCGGATATCGATTGATTTTTGGCCATATTTCGTTTTTAGAACACACACAAACAAACAAACACAAACTGAATGAAAAGGAAGAACTGATTGATTTTGGCAAACGATGAAAATTGATGAGGTAATAAATTATATCACTGATAATATATGATAATTGATTTTTTTTAAAAATTAATAATTAAGTCTTGGTCACTAGTGTACATTTAGTAATAAGCAAATTAATCAATTAATTAATTAATTTGAGATCGATTATGGATGATTAATTTTATTTTTATTTTTTGGCTTAAATCACAAAAGAAAAGTCATAATCGTCGTCGACGTTGTTGAAAAATTGATCGATATTTTTTTTTGGTAAATTTTTATAGCTGCTGTTGCTACTGTGTGCTGTCAAGGTTGATATTTGATCTATGCAACACACATACACACAAGTATTAGATTGATTCGAATTTTTTTTTTTTTTTTTTTGATTTGACCGATTGTGATCATCATCGAAATAAAAAAGCAGATGATATTTGTAGTTGATTTTGTTTCATTTTTTTTGCAAATTTTCCTGCATTTTTGTTTACATAATAATAATAATTTTTTTTCGATGTTTGTTTTATCACCACCATGAATGATCAATGTGTGATTTCGGAAGAAATATATCAAATTTTCGATTGCAATCAATCGATCGAAGATTTAAAAAAAAAATCAAAGGACACTTGATTTGACACGTGCGACGATTCGGTTTTTTTTTCAACATCTAGTTCCTAGTCATGTTGGAAAAAAATGTGAGAATTTTCTTCTTCTTTTAAGGGTTTCGAATTTGACGAAAAAAAATATATTTTGTTTTTTTTTGTCATTCGAATTTATTCGAATCTGTCGATCAATTTGTTGAATTTTGTTTGTTTTTTTTTCTCATTTTATCTTTTTCTACTATGGTTTCTTCTACACACACACACATGCATGGTGCATGTAATAAATAATTTGTTGATGTCAATAATAAATAGAAATAGATAACAATTCACCAATTTTGGTCGAGTCATCGAAAAAAATGAAATGATGATGAAAAAATATTAAAAACAAAAACCAGAAAAATGAATTTCGATTAATGCAATCATCATTATTATTATTATCTATTTGTGATCATTAATATTTGATCAATATCATCAATATTTGAAATTGAGTATTTCTTTTTTTTTTCTTTTTTTTCCAACTCGTATGTGTATATATGTGATGATGAATATGAATAATTTGCTTGATGAATCTGATGGTCAATAGATTGGAAATTTGATCAAATTTTCTGCAAAACTATTACTTTAACCAATGTTTTATTCAATACTAAAAAAAAGGCGTCAAATTGATTGATGCATGAGAAGAGAATGATGTACGAGAGGAAATTCTTTGGTGGTATTTGATAAAATTTTTTATAAACTCACACTGAGAGATCAAATCTCAAATGAAGGCGTTTCATTTTCATATCAATCAATGATGATAAATTATACAAAATGATGATGATAATAATAATGGTGACCGTTGATAAATTAACGTTCAGTATTTTTTTTTTTTTCTTTGTCATTGAGCAAAATAAAAAAAAATTAACTTGTGGATGTTTTTTTTTCTTTTCTTTTTTTTCGAATCATTAATAAAAATATATATATCTAAATTATTGTGATTATATATCTCTTTGGAGTGAAAAATTTATTTGATGATCCGGCTGTTCTTATGACACACTTTGATGAATTTATTATAGAAAAATATCTTTTTCTTTTCAATCATTGCCGATTTTGATGACGATGATGGTGATGAAATTATAAGGAATTTCCAATGTTTATGGAAGATTTTCATTTTTTTTTTAAATCGGTTACCAATGACAATAATAATTATAAATAATTTATTTATTATTTATTTTATACCATATGAACGAATAGATGGAAATAAAATCTCCAATAAAATGAATGATGATGATACGACATAATTGATCAATGTTTTCGATTGATAAAGATGATAGAAGGTCAATATTTATGGAAGAAAAATCCGGAAAATAAAATAAAATTTTCAGGAAGAAATAGTAACCAAAAATCAGATGCCATTTTATATCAATAAAGGAAAAAAATAGAAGATAATCAAGGATTTTAAAACAAATGGCTTTTTTATCAGTTTTTTTTTTATTTATTTCATCGACCATTCAATGGATTTAAGAAATCTTGTATTTTTGATAAATAATCAATGAGGATAATTTCGAACATATGGTGTGAAAGATATCGGTCAACATTTTTGATTCAAATTCAATGATAATGAATGACGAGCTGATTGTAAACAAAATCATCAAAACAAAAAAAAATTTTTTTTTCACGATTATGTCATTTATTTACGGAATTTTCCCGTTTTTCTCATTTTGATGTCATGTTTCGTGTTCAGAAATTTTTTTTTCCAATGAAAATTCATTCATTTTTTTATACAGAAAATTTGTCTCAAAATAACAATTCTGGGATTCCAATTAGCAATTGTGCCGATTGTCATAAACGAATAAGCTTCATGTATAAAACACTTTGATGAATGAATAAATTGATTGTTTTGAATTTAAATATTTTCATCATTCGCCTAATGATTGTTTAGTCAAAATTATAATCTATATAGTTAATGTCAATTTTCCATTTATCAATAAAATTCTATAGTAAACAAGATTCATTGAGTCATTTGAAAAATTGTTTTTTATTTAATTGATTTAATCACAAACGATGGGAAAAAATAATAAAGTGTATCTATTGCCTCCACGTGGTCGTAATTCGTCAAAATTGGCACCAAAATATACATATGAAACAACAACTGAAAGGTATTTGTTAATAATGATATTCCTTAGAAATTAAGTTTAATCCATTATGATCTAGAATCGAACCGAATAGTGTTTTTACGCCTCCTGATCATGTAGAATTGCCAGAATTATCGGATGAGAATGAATTATTGTATGAAATGCAAACAATAGTTATATTCGTTATCGCAATGTCAACACAATATTTGAATTTATTTCGTACATTCTGGTGGATGCCGGATACGTATCGTCGTTATGCAATGGTTGGTGTATTCTATTGATATAACATCGACATTGATTTATTATTTTATGTTTTTTTTTTTTGATTATTTCCAATTTAGAATTTTCATCTAATCAATCCATATGTGGTTGGATTCTGTGTGACGACAATCATCAAATCATTTGTTTCACATTTATTCTTTAAATTTCAATTTTTTCTACCATCTTCCATACGTATCTCGTACATCTATCTGATCAATGTATTAATTTGTTCAACATTTTTCTATATACAAACCTATCTGCTATTGATCTTATTTCAAACATATAGTTTTGTCGGTCTTTTAACATTTCTGTGCCCATTGTTAATCTATTCAATACTTTATTCACCAAATTTAATTCGTACCTATCAATGGATTAAAGATTCTGAAACAACAAATCTTGATATTTGTTTACAAGCCGTACATTTTATGTTACAACCAACATCAATATCTGCCTGTTTTCCGACCGTTCAACATACCTGTACATCAATATCACCATTTTTGGTTCGAGATGAAGTGGAAAAATTGAAAAATATTTTCAATGATCGTCTTAAATTTATTATATTTCGTTCAATTTATGTATCATATTATGGTTCATTTTTACCATTGGCCATTGTTCCTACACAACATGAATATGATACATTCTGGACAGCTCAACATATCGCCGTTACATGTATGTGTACGTTTTTCATGCTAACATCACATCTTTATTCACCACAATTCTACGATATACTTCATCGGTCATCATTGCATTTGGGTAAATGGCAAAAACTTGAATCAAGAAATACTGTATTACCTTGTCCATCATGGACTGAATCTGTTATATATGGACCAGGTATAGTTGTTCGTCATCTAAAAGAATATTATAAATCTGAAGCAAATATGACTTGTGCTGAACCCGGTAATCAATCTCATTTTAGATTTTATGTAAGTTTCAATTCAATAATCTAGATCACATTTAAAAAAAATGAAACTATTCTCTTATTTATAGATTGTATTCTCTGATCCTTCTTGTGGTTTTCTAACCCTATTATCATCAATCATTGGAGTTATAAGTTTTCAATTCATCTTATTATGTCGAAGCTATGAATGGTATAAACTGATATCGATGTCATTATTAATGTTGACCAATTCATTGGCAGTATTTCGTTTGATGCGATCATTTTGGATCCTAAAAGAGATATATAAACATGAAAGACATTTTATTGATCCTAAATCCGAATGAACAAAAAAAACCGAACTCATACAAATTATTTATATAAATGATCGTGGGTGTGTATGTGTGTTTAAAGACACGAATATTTTTCTTTTATTTTTATTTTCTTTTTTTGTTGATATTTACATTTCGAATTTTTCTTTTTTTTTTGTGTTACTCATTTGAAAATTCAATCATGGATTTATTAAATTAACAACAATGCATTGAAAAAAAATTTAAAATTTTTCTTTTTATTTTAATCAAAATGATCACGAAGTATCTGGAATATAGCCAAACTATCTGGTTCAAGAGCAAACAATGTTCCAGTGGGACATTGATTGGAAGCAACAAAAGCAACGATGAATTTGTTTGAAAAGAATTGCATTATTTGATAACGATCATATTCGAGAAGAATCTTAGAAGGTGCATCCAGATTCATTTTGTGAATATTTTCACTGGAATTGATTAATTTCTGATGCAACATTGATTGTTGAAATATTCCATCTGGTTTGGAATCGTTTATAACTAGAATTTTTTTTACAAATATAAATTGAATTCTGTGAGGAAAAAAATTATAAATAAATTACCTTTGATTAGAAATGCACCTTCACGGTCACAGATAAAAGCAGCGATTCCATCAAACTGTTTCAACAATGTTCGTAATTCACGATCAAGTTCCTATGCAGCAAAAAAAAAAAAAATGAATGACCATTATCAATTGATTTAAATTTTACCTAATAGCTTACATCGAGTAATGGAGGTGCATTAGTCGAACATGATGAAGAGCCAGTTGTTTTTGGAACCGTAGTACTTCGATCTGGAATTGTGCTCTTTCCTGGCATTTTTTAACTAGACCAATGAATAGATTAAATTGATTTTTGACAACAAATTTTTCCAGATTTATTCACCACAAATGATTCGCCCACAATATTAATATTGATGATTAAATCATTACATATATGAATGGATTGCTTATTCGATCATATTTTCTCACGTGCTTAAATCTGAAATTTTTAAAACGAAAAACTAAAAAATTTTCATCAAGAAAAAAAATTAAAAATGGCCACATCAACACCAGTCGTTAATCCTTCAACAATTTTACCATTAGGTATGTTTAATCTGGACATAAATTTGCTGAATATCCAATTATTCAATTAAAAAATTTTTCTCTATTTTAGAACTGATTGACAAATGTATCGGTTCAAGAATTCATATAATCATGAAGAATGATAAAGAAATTGTTGGCACATTGTTGGGATTCGATGATTTTGTCAGTAAGTGGCATATTCTATTACTTAAAATCTCGACTAATTTTCCTTATTCTAATCATAGATATGGTATTGGAAGATGTCACTGAATAGTAAGTGTAAAAAAACTTTTATCTGAATTTCTAATTCAATTCATTATGTTTATCTAGCGAAAATACTCTTGAAGGAAGACGTGTCACTAAATTGGATCAAATATTATTGAATGGCGTCAATATTTGTATGGTACGTTTGTCTGAAGACAATTGTTTGTTTTCCAAACTTATTTTTATTTTTATCCTTGATAGATGGTTCCTGGTGGTGAAATGCCCGATGCTTGAAAATTCAATTTCCTCATTTTTTATTTGTTTCATCATAACATTGCTCATCAAATGATAAATACATTTACTAAAAATAAAAAAACGACAAATAAAAAAAAATGATTTTTTAATCATCAAAAATAGTATTGTTGTTATCTGTCATTATCATGAAAAAAATATGGTATCAAAATGAATGAATTTAGAGATATCGAAATGAATGTTATCATGATAACTATTAATAAAATGAACTTGGGAAACCGGTTTGTTTATCCTCGATGTTGTTAATTGTCGATGGTTTGGAAGACGAGTGTCATTAACGACATAAAAAAAAGTTATCCATCGTCGATCCATGAATGAAGAACGGATAAAAAGTCTGATTGGTGTAATCGAACAAGATACAAATTTCATACGATTCACCATAATATCGACGAAAAATGGTTCGATTGTGACTCAACATCAAGTTCATGTTCCATGTCAATATCCACAGGATGGATGGATTGAACAAAATCCCGATCATTTGTTTCGTTCAATTCTGGAAGCATTCGAAATCGTTTATGGAAATCTTTGTGGAAACCGAATTGAAAATCTTGTCGAATGTTTATCGATCACAACTCAACGATCGACATTTATTGTATGGGACAGATATACGGGTGATCCATTGTCCAATGTGATTGTTTGGATGGATAATCGCTCAAAAGATCTTATTCAATCATTAAACTTTCAAATCGATTTAAGTGAATTGAAAATCAAAACAGGCCTTCCATTGTCGCATTATTTTATGGCATCAAAATTATTATGGCTATTCGAGAATGATGAACAAATTAAACTTGCGAATCAACAGAACCGTCTAATGATTGGCACCATTGATTCATGGTGTTTATGGAAATTGACTGGCATTCACGCTACGGATGTGACGAATGCAAGTGCTACATTGTTGATGAATTTGGAAACTGTAGATTGGGATCACGATCTTTGTAGATTATTCAAAGTGCCAAAATCATCACTACCCGACATTTATCCATCATCTCATACATTTGGTGAGATTAAAATAGGACCATTTAGTGGTGTACCAATAACTGGCATGATCGCCGATCAACAGGCTGCATTGTTTGGACAAAAATGTTTGGATTTAGGTGATACTAATATAACGTTCAAGGATAATTGTTTCCTTCAACAAAACATTGGTCCTGGTCCTTATCGTGAAATTCTATCTCGAATTCCAGTAGAAACAAGACAAAAATTGATTTTAACTATTGCCTATCAATTGTCTGATGAACAACCTATTCATTATGCTCTCGAAGGATCTTCAATGATCACAGGCGCTGCTTTCGATTGGCTACGAGATAATCTTGGATTGATCGAAAATTTTGATGAAATTGAATCACAAGCATCCGAAGAGAATGGAGGTGTTTATTTTGTTCCGGCTTTTCGAGGTTTAGATGCACCATATTGGGATCCAAATGCTTCTGGTACTATTATTGGTTTATCACAATTTAGCCGTAAATCTCATCTAATTCGTGCCACTTTGGAATCGGTTGTTCATCAGACAAGTGATATTTTAGATTATTTAATTGAAACAGAATCCTCTAAATTCATTGTTAATGGTGGATTTAGTTGTAATAATTTACTATGTCAGCTACTGGCTGATATTTCCAACAAAACTATTATACGACCAAATCCTTCATCGATTTCGCCAGGATTGTTAGGAGCAGCTATGCTATCCAGTCAGATAAGCAACGCAGACATTGCATTCATACAAAATGTAACAATATTTGAGCCAAAAATCAATGATCAAAAACGTGAATCGATGAAAGAATTATGGACATCGGCAGTCAATCGAAGTCGCCATTGGATTCATAAAAAAGAATTCGTACAACGAAAATTGCAACAAGAACGATTGTCTATGATTCCATTTGTAACATTTTCAATAATTACATTTGCTTTACTCATCTATAGTCGATCAAAGAGTTGAATAAAAAAAAAATTTTTATTTTTCAAATCTAATTATTATTGTGTTGAAATTTATTCATCATTCAAAATTACGAACTGAATTGCGACATTTTTATATTTCCAATGAATCATATTATCGTTATACAAGTTTGGAGAACAATTTTGGTGCTACACAATGATCCACACAATGGAGGAAATCGACAATTTCTTCAAAACAATTTTCAGCAGTTGCCGATTTAGAATTGACACGATCATTACAGGCTTCATATTTATCCTTCAATGATTGACAATGTTCGGTTGTACATCGTTCACGTAATACATTCATCGGATCGACTAATTCTTCCTCTTCTTCTTCTTCAGCATGAACTTTCGGTATCACTTTGTCCATTTTGGAAATAATGATAGATTTTTTTCGAAATCAAAAAAGACACGAAAACGTTTATAAATACCAAAAATGTGCTTGCAAGAAAATTCGTTTAGCATGCAGACAGAAAAACTTTTTTTTGCAGTGGTCAACAGGACAAAAGTACACAATGATTACGTTCATAAATGACGTATAAAAAACAAGAAAGAAACCAAAAAAAAAATTAAAATTTACTTATGATTTCCGTTTGTCAATACATTAAAAAAAAAATTATCATTCATTTTTTATTGATTCAAAGATTATGCTGATCCTGTACGATGTAGCCATCGATTATGTTGCACGTCACCTATGTTTACACGTTCTTTTTCATTTGGATTCAACATTGTTTCCAATAATCGTCTCGCGTCATTCGACAATTCCTTACTGTATCTAGATCGAATGAATTTTGGAAAATCGGTCATTTCCTGTAACATCAACGGTTTTTCTTTGAAATGGAATGGAAAACGATTCTCAAGCATTATGAAAAACGAAACACCCATTGCCCAGACATCGGCTTTGAATGGATCATACGGAACTTTTTGCAACAATTGTGGACAATAATAAGGTAATGTACCGCAAAATGTCGTCGACATTAAAACCTTATTTGTAGCAGAATCAAATGATTGTCTTGCGAATCCAAAATCTGATAATTTAGCAATGTTTTGCTCATTCAATAGCATGTTGTCTAATTTGATATCTCGATGACACATTAATAATTGTTCATGAAGATGTTGTAGACCGTTGGTTATCTGTAAAAACCATACGCAAGCCAATTTCAATGACATGCCATTATTCTTACGTACATAGCCTGCAATATCACCACCACCCATGAATTCCATGAAAATATAGATACGTTGATTTGCACGTATAATGTCGAAAACATCGACTATATTTTCATGTTTTGTTTCGATCAATGCTTGAAGTTCACGTGGCAAAAATTTTGCTCGATAATTGGCAGTCATCTGTGTCAGTTCCAATACTTTTACCGCTGACAATTCATTTGGCTGATTGATTCGTTCAGCTTTGTAAACCTGGATCGGAAATGAAAACAAAAAAAAATCATTGATAAAAATTTTTTATGAGAAATGGACAGATTTACCGTTCCGAATGCTCCAGCTCCAAGACGATTTAAGATGTGATAATTTTTACGTTTGAATACTGCCGCTGTTTTTGGATCAATATCGATTGAAGACGCCGAAGATCCACCGGATTTTCCTTGACTTTGTTTTTTGCTCATTATTCGTAGATGGCTGTTAACATCTTTTTTTCGAGAATATTAAACTTGATTTAAATAATTGAAAAAATTTATTGTTTATTCAATGAAAGAGAAAAATTCTCTAAAATAAACTAATTTAGAAATTCGAATGAAAATAAACAATCTATTTGACCGGAACATTTTTTAATGTGATCGATTTAACAGGACCTTTTTCTGGAACAATAAATGTATCGCCTTTATATGTGGCTTCTAAATTATCATTGGTTGTTAGATCTGGGGCAATCTGTTCCCAGATTTTTTTCTTTGGATTCAATAGTTGATCCGGTTGGCCAGGATATTTAGCAAATGTAACACGATCACCAGGTATGGAACCTTCTGGTGGCAACAATACTTCAACTTTTTCCGGTGTTGATGCACACATGACCATAGCTTCGGAAACAATGCCACGCATTTTAGCCGGTTTTAAATTACAAAGAACGACAACCATACGATTTTGCATCTCTTCCACGGGAACAAATTTAACCAAACCCGATACAACAGTTCGTGGTTTGTCTTCGCCACATTCAATTTGTTCCACATAAAGTGTATCAGCATCTGGATGTTTTTTTACATCGATTATTTTTCCAACACGTAAATCCAAACGGCTAACATCGATCAGTCTTTCGGATTCCAGTTCGGTAGTAGTCGCTACTTTATTTCCTTTACCACCTTTAGGCTTAGTATCAGATTTGGCTTGTTTTGTCTCAGTTTTCTTTTGTTTTTCCGTTTTTTGTTTGGATTCAACGGCAACTTTTTTGGCCTCTGACTGGGATTGTTGTACTTGAGTTGATGAAGAGTCTGGCATTTGATCTGATAACTTGTTCACAACATTTTTCAATATGTCCATCGACAAAACACTTGGACTGCCTTTGATTTGAATTTCCAAATCGGTTAATCGCTGTGTAATACGTTGAATTTCATTTCGAAGACTTTGATTTTCAGCTATCAATTTTTGCTGTTCGGTTTCAATATCATTTCGATTATCTACATTACCACCATCATTTCGATTATTATTTGTTACATTTAGATTCTTATCCTTCAATGTTGATTCAATATGAGCAATTTTCGATACCAATACTTCGTGATTGGCTTGAAGCTGTCGGATTAAATCATGTGACATTTCGGGCTTTGTTTTCGATGATGATGATGATGGTGATGGCAATGCAAGACGATTTGTTCTACTGAATAAACGATGTCGCCAATAATTCTGTAATGAAACAATCAATATGGACCAGTACTTGGGCATAAGGAAAAAATTGTAATACCGCAAAAAAATTTTGTTCAATTTGTAATATAAAAAAATTTTGTCGTTGAAAAATAAAAAAAAAGCCACGTTGAAACAAACAGAAAAAAAACGATAATAATTATGCGTCCCACGCCTGAAATCCAATGACCGCGTAATGCAGCTGATTGGTATTAAATGGTAGATGTAGTTCGAATTGGATATTTCTGAATACAGATGGCAGCAGCTGGGCAGATATAATTAAATTGAATGTAATTTTTTTTTTTGTAATTTGTCGTTTTCGAACAAAATTCCATTTTTTCCCCATTGTTTTTACAATTGAAAATGGAAAATAAACAAACACAGATTTTTGACATCAAACGGAAACGAATTTGAATTTGGAAAAAAAATCAATCACACACACACACACACACAAACATTCTTTTTGAAAATGTGACGACAAAGCGAATTAGTGAAAAAAAATAGTCGTTTTAGTCGTGAATTCATTATCCGTTGATTCAAATAATAATAATAAACAAACAAACAAACAAATGAATGATTACTTCAAAGTTTTGTACAACCATTGTGCATGTGTGTGAAACAAACATGAATTTTCACTCTGAAATTCCTTGTTGTTGTTGCTGCTGTTGTTGTTGTTGTTGTTGTTGTTGTCTGATGTGAATTAATATTTAGAAAAGATAAATTTGCATATTCAAGCGTTATAAAATGATTGAAACGAACTCATCGAGACAGTTTCGACATAATGATTTTTGATTCAATTTTCATCTCAATCTCCTTCAAAAAAAAAAAAAAAATGAATGAAACTTTTCAATTAACATAATAAACGTGATCGATCATCAATTTTTTGTTATTATTATTATTATTGAATAAAAAATCAATCAATTCAATTGTAATCAAATTCAATGTTGGTAGATTGAATCTTGTGTTAACATTGAATCTTTTCCGTTGTCAAAAGATGGAAGCACTTTTATAAATTAAAATTAAAATACCGGCAATTTCAAATCGATAATTTTTTTTATTATTATTATTAAAAAATCAATGATTGAAAACTCTTTATTCAAATGGAGAATTATAATTATTCTGAATGAATAATCATGTTTTTTATTTCGAGTTCATCATTGAAAATAAACTATCAAGAAAAAAAAAGAAGAGAATTCAATCGAATTGAAAAAAAAACAAAAACAAAAACAAAAACAATGAACGTTGGTTTTTTTTTGTGTGTGGGCGTCAAACACTATAATAATAATCTCTTTTTTCTTTAGCAAATCAGTTTTTCAAAGATTGAATCGATAATCTTTTCGTTGAAACGTTGATGATGTAGGATGTTGATGTTGCTGTGATGATGATTGTTTTTGTTGCTGTTGTATCGATGTTGTATCTGAAATTGTTAAACATTGTTTTTCTAATTCCAATTGATGATGACAGCAAGAACAGTGTATATCATTTATTTGCAGTTGCTGTTGCCGTTGATTATGTAAATTCTGTCCATCAATGTTGATGTTATTGGCATTAATGGTGTCATCATCATCAGCATTTGATATAATCGATGAGTATTTGGATGATACAGGATTGGAAATAATTTCCACATGTGGAGTGGATCTTTTACGATCCACTGATAATACAACACGAGTTTGTTGTAGTTTTTGTGGATTAGTTGTGACATTGTGATTGATATTGATGATGTTATCACGATTATTAGATTCAATTGAATTGGCAGCAATCGATATTGATTGATGTCGACATTTTTTCTTTGTTTTTCGTTGTTGTTTTTCATCATTTTGCCGCTGTTCAACATCGTTATCAATGTTTTTCGGTGAAACTTTTGGATTTGTTGGATTCTTCTTCATATTTCCATCATCATTATTTACGTCCATTATTGTTTCTATATGGAAAAAAAATCGAAAAAATTAGATTCAAATAAGAAAAAAAAATTTCCAATAAAACTCATCATCAAGATAACGATTTCTGTTTTTTTTCTCTCTGGGGTCTGTGAATTGGAATGTCTTTGATGGAATAAAATTTTCAATATCCATGCTAATTCACCGAAAAAAAAGCAATGAAGAATTTGACTGCTACGAATGAATTTGAAACGCAAAATGAATTCCAGCAATGTCATTTCATTTATCATCATCCATATGTGGCTTGTTCACCGGGAATTTTTATTCTTTGGTAATCATATACTCATTGCTAAGATATCGTCATTGCCAATGAAAATTCGATCATTATTTGTGAATGTGAGTGAATGGATATATCCAATTTCATTATACAAAAACCACCACTAGATTTAATTTATAACCCAATATTTATAACACACAGCGAGAACAGAGAGAGAGAGAGAGAGAATAACAAAAATAAAAACTGTTCATTTGTCAATATGAAAAATTGGACTAAAATTATATATTGGGAAATATTTTCTTTTGAAAGTGAAAAACTTTTTCTTTTAAAAGACAACTAATTGATAATGTTGTTCACAAGTTTGATCAGCAGCAGCAGCAGCAGCAGTCAACTTACATTGAAAGTCATTTATCATCATCGTTTTTTATATATATGAGAAATAAGCATGATGATGATGATGATTATTAATATGAATGACTGGCTCACTTACTTACTACACACTATAGACAAGACATGGAAAAGTTTTTTTGCTGCTGTTGTTGTTGTTGTTACTTTTCTTATCCTTCTTCGGTGTTGGTCAATTGGCCATTCAACAATTAATTGTATAAATACAATACATACACATATAAATGGTGACAATTTTTTTTTTTTTTTTTGTTGTTGTTGTTGTTGAATTGATGATTATTGTCACACACACATCTCTCTCACTCGATTTTTTTTCCATGTGTGAAAATGAACAATTGTTTATGGCAAAACTTTTTTTTTTTGTTCCCCAAGAATATTCATTTATTCATGGAATAAATTCTTATTTTTCATTCAATCATCATCATCATCCACATGACATTGGTAGTGAATGAATCGAATGAAAAGATTGTGACAATTTCACAGTGTGACAGAACGAACGAACTAGAAAAAAAATGAATAAAATTCGTGATTCGTTTACAATTAATGAGATTCTGAAACCAACCACCACCACCTTCTCTCACGGGCATTTTATTAGTTTGTTCAGAATTTTTATATCGTGTGTGTGTGTGTGTGTGTGTGTGTGTGTGTGTGTGTGAAATGGATTGAAAATAAAATCTTTTCAAGTATGAAGAAAAGATTTTTTCCTGTGAATATATATATGATTATTAATAATAATAATGAGAAAGAATTATCAATGTTTCAATTCACTGAAAAAAAAATTGAAATGAGAAATTTTTTCAGTCTCTCTCACACACACACAGATTGCATATATTATCCTCACAAGAAAAAATCCCATTTCATTGATAATAACTGGTGGTGATGATGATGATGATAAAAATTTATAATCGATTCTATTGGACCGTAAAATAAATTCATTTTTTTTGTCGAGAGGGTTACGCTCGAGAATCATGAATTCTCTTCTACATTCAATGATTATGTCACAGAATTCGGATTTTCTTTTTTTTTCTCTCTCTTTCTCACTCGTAATGGTAATCTTGTTGTTGAGTTAATGGTAATATATATTCAAAAACAGAAAAACTGACAAATTGATACAAACAAAATTTCAATTTCATCATCAACACAATTGGAAATGTTGAATTGAAACGAATCACACACACACACACACACACACACACACACACACACACACACACACACACACACACACACACACACACAAGGGCGTACCTGTTTAATAAACGAAAAATTGGTTTATCAGCAAATTGCCCTGTGTGCAATTCTCCACAAAATTATAGCCACATCACCACATGTCCGATGTTTGATGACATTATGAACATCTTTGAAATTAACGGCAACGAACATTTGACCTCCACAATTGGTAAATTGTTAAATAACAACAAACTATCTGATTTCTCCCATCTCGTCCACCGACGCTTAAGGGATATGAATGAACGCCTTAAATTCATCATTTAAAGCTCTATTCTTAATTTTATCTCTTATCTACATGATTATTATCATTGTATGACTTTTATTCTCGTTTTTTTTTATTGTATTTACATTTTTCATTATTTGATAATTTTAAATAAAGCTAGGAGTCATGCTCCGTTAAAAATTTAAAAAAAAAAAAAAAAAAAAAAAAAAAAAAAAAACACACACACACACACACACACACACTATTACTACATATGTGTGTTCATTCAATTTGTTGTTGTTGTTATTTGAAACTTGACGTCAACATCATCACATCGTTGTTGATGGTGATTCTTTTTTTTCATTCTAATGCATTTTAATATCAAAAAAAAGAATTTATGCTGGCATGTGTGTGTGTGGTTTATAGTTTCATCATCCATAATCATGATCATCATATAATCACGTAGATTATCACGTCTAATCTCATCATCATCATCATGATGATCATGATAATCAAAATCACAAGATTCACATAAAAAAAAGAGAATTTTTATTGTTTAGGCAATTTTTTATTTCTCTCTCTCTGTGTGTGTGTGTGTGTGTGTGCATTGAACCAAGTCAATTCAAGAAGTATTTTGATACGAAAAAAAAACGACCACTTTTTTTATTATCTGTGTCTAGTGAATCAAACATTTAATATCATGATGATTCTTATTGACAATTTCGTCTCTTCTTCTTCTCCGTCTTTCTGACTGTAAACAACAATAAATGGACTTTTCCTTCTCGCATTTTTTTTTCTCCCCATCAATAGATTGTTTGTCCATTGGATGTCAGATGATGATGGCAAAATGAAATGTTCATTTTTTTTCTCTCTCTACCACCATTTTTTCATTTCTAAACATTGCAAATCATTATTATCATCATTTAGTGTTGGAGAAGAAAAATTTTTAAATCACATTTCATTTTTTGATAATAAACTTTCTCATCATCATCATCATCATAGCGACTAGCAGCTAATAATGTATATATATACAGATAGCTTTTTAATATATTTATATAAATTAAATTCCAGTAAATTGCAATGTGGAAAAATATTTTACTATTCCATGGAAATTATTCTGTTTTGTTTTTTTTTTGTTTTGTTCTTGATAGTTGCAATTCCACAGAAATAATAGATGAAAATCGTGGATCGATTTGTATTGTGTTTTGACTATCTAATAAATTCAATATTCGAATGTTAATATGGAAAAAAAATTGAATTGAATTGATAAAAATCCAAAGTCAATAATCAAAGATGGAAAAAATGTAAAAAGTAAAAAGTAAACCCTGTTAAAGTAGCTGTCAAAATTGGATTTTTTTTTTTTTTTTTTGATTCTTGAAAATCCAAAGTGCAAATCATCACATCTATTCTGTACGAGATTTATGGCTGAGTATTTGTTCTTTGAATGAAGATCAGTTTTTTTTCAGTTTGGAGAAAATTGAAAAAAAAATTTCAATGATGAAATATCGAAATTTTTTTTTTGTTGAGCCATCAACAAGAATTCAAATTCGATTCACACATTTGATCCAGATAGCATGAAATTGTCAGCAAACAAACAAACAAAAAATCACATCATGGATTACTATTTTGTCGAATCCAATTTTGAACATTCTGTGTGTCTAAACTTTTCGATCGATCAAAATGAATTTCATCACAAAGTCAGGTAATGAAAAAAAAATTGAAATTATAAAAAAATAAATCAAAATCAATATATTAGAAAAAAAGAATTTGACAAAATTCGACGAAATGGTAAAGAATCGGATGTTTGTCGCCATCATCATCATCATTATTATTATTATTATCAAATATTTGCTCAGCAACAACACAAGAATTCTTATGACAAGATGAAATTTTTTGACAATATATTTATTAAGGGCTCTCTTTCTCTCTCTTTGGAATGTCCACAAGTCACGAATTATTAATAAAATAAAAACAGAATCAATTTGCTAAAAAATAGACGCCAATATTGTTCGAGTTTTTTTTTTTGGACAAAGAGAAGCAATATTTTGCAATGATGTGTGGTCATTTTTTTTCTCATTCTCTTTACTTATATTCTAGTGGCCATGGCCACGTTTTAGTAGACAAAATTATTGCACTCAATATTAATTAAATTTAAGAATGGTCAATTTGAGAAAAAAAAATTCTAATTCTTACCTTTATGATGATGGATGACAGTATTATTATCGGCAGTGGTGATGGCAGTAGCATCATCATGTTTAACATATGACAATTCAGATATTTTATTCTCTTTGCTATTGGATTGTTGTTGACTTGAACGACGACGAAGTCGTTTTTCAGCAACTAAACTGTTATTTGTAGTTGTTATCATTGTAGTTGCCATTGTCGTTACAAATGTTGTTGTTGCTGATGTTGTTGTTGTTGTTGTTATGGATGTTGTTGTCGAATTTGATTTTATTAATGATGATGATAAAGGCGGTGGTGGTGGTGATGATGATGATGATGATTGCTTATTTATAGCAATAGTAGGCTTTATCAATGATGATGATGATGATGGTGGTGGTGGTGGTGTAGGCGTTGGTGCAGCTGTAGAACCAGTATTTGTCCAACTATGATGTGTAGATGATTGAGGTGGTGCCGGTGATGTTGTTGTTGATGTTGGCTGTATAGGATCAGCCACATTAACCACACGACGTCGTTGTCTTGGAAGTTTTTCTCTTGCTTGTGTATGTGAATAAAACATTGTGAAATTTGATACAATTACCGGCACAGGTAATGCTATTGTTAATACACCGGCTAATGCACACAATGCACCGACTAACATTCCGGCATATGTTTGTGGAACCATATCACCTTGCCGAGAAAAAAAAATTTAAAAAAAAATTAGGATGAAATCAAATATTTCAATTATAATTTTGAGAATAAAAAAAAGCAATTTTCCATTTGAATTCCTGTACATTTTTGTTTTACCTTTAAAATTTTCATTCATTTTCATACCAAAATAAAAAAAAAGATAAAAACAATGTGTAACCAGTGGATAAAAAAGAAGAAAAAACCAGTTTACCCCGATAATGGGTAACCAGAAAAAAAAGAAGAAAAAAATATTTCAATTAATAGAATAACTGTATGTATAAATTATGACCGACAAAAAAAATTCCAAACATTCATTCAAATTTATTCATTTGCGCCTGAAATAAATTGGCTTGAAACATATGAAAAAATAATAATAATAATAATAATGAAAAAAAATGAAAGAAAGATTTAATTGGAATCTCGACATGCCGAGATTTTTTTTTTTTTTGAAATGAAATGAAAATAAAAATGAAATCTGATATCGAAAGAAGAACAAAATGTGATATGATTGTGCCATACCATACACATATGTGTATGGTATGGTGTGTGCGTGTTTCTATGTGTATATATACAAAATTCATTTCATTCAAAAAAAGTCAAAATAACTTACCATAACCAACTGTAGTCATAGTAACAATAGCCCACCATAATCCTTCGGGTATACTTTTGAAATCATTTCTTGGATTCGCTTGTAAACGTTCAGCATAATAAACTAGGCTAGCAAAAATAACTATACCAAGTACTAGAAAAAATACTAATAAAAATAATTCTTTGGCACTAGCACGAAATGTATGTACAAGTATTTTCAGACCACGTGAATGTCTTGTTAATTTAAATAATCTTAATATACGAATAATGGAAAAAAAATCCAATATATCAGCATTGGCCAATTGTACAGATGCGGCCAATGATTGTAATATTAGATCAGAATAAAATGATAACGTTGCTATGGCATCGATTACATTGATGGCATCTTTTGTGAATTCCAATTTACTTGGTGCAACCTATATAGAGGGGATAAATAGATCAAAAATGAAACGAAAAAGAAATTTACATGTAAATTATTACTAGGAACAAAAAAATTATTTGTAAATGATAATAAAAATATCAAAATCAAATCAAATAAAAAGCAAAAAAAAAATTCTGTCTCTCAATGGTATTCATTTGTAACATATGAACAACAGAACATTCTACCATTTTTTCATTGTGATTGAAGTGTCGTGAAAAAAAATAAATGTGAAAATCCATTAGTTTGTTTATATATTTTCCTGTTGATGATTCTTTTTTTTTGGTCCATTTTACCATCATCATCAACAATCTAAATAGTGGCATCATTCATACTCGTTTTTTTCGTTTTTGTTTTTGTTTGCCACTTTGTGTTGTGTATTTGTTTTGTAAAAGATCAATTTCAATTTCTGAAATGAAATGAAATGAAAAACACACACACCACACACACACAATATATATAAACTTTCATGAGAATCAAATAATCATCACCATCAAGGGCCATGATTGTATTGAATTGTCTGTTTGTTTTTTTTTTGTTGCCTCAAGCCAATTGATGCAAAAAAAAGAAGAAAAATCGAATATGTTTCGAAATTGAAAATAATGATGATGATGATAACTTTTGTATATAAACGATAATAAAATGAAATTTGTCATCACATATAACACAGACACAGAGACACATGCTTAACATTTGAATAAAATGAGATGAGATGAGATGTGAGAGAGAGAAAAAAAAAGACATCATCACCAATAATAATAATAATAACAATAACAATAATGCATTTCATTTACAAATACAAATACAAATGCAAACAAACGAAAAACAATCAAAACAATGGCAACAAACACACACACACACACAAAAAAAAACAGAATATTTAATCATTCTTGCAAAGAATATGAGCATCATAAAACGATGATGATGCAATGAAAATCAATGGACCAAAAAAAAAACAAAAAAAAACAAAATGTGAAAAAAAAGGAAAAAAGAAATCATACAAATAGATGACAGGATTGAGAGATGATAAATCTGTTGTTTGCCATTTTTTTTTCATACCACTCTATAATATATATCTAGTGTCTGTATTTGTTTGTTTAGAATCTAAACTCTGGATTTTTTTCTGTCTCTCTCTCTTTATCTAACATCCATGAGGTTTTTACAGTTGAGATGAAATGATTTTGTGTTTTGTGTTTTTCGAATATTACTACAACAACAACAAAAAAATTGTTCAGTGTAATAATAAATGGAACAAACACATGAAAACATGTATCAAAACACTATGTATGTATGGATGTATTTATTATTTTGTGTTTGTACAACACACCATTATCATCATCATCATCATCATCATCATGGGGAAAAAATATTTTGAAGTAGAGAATTTGAAATAAACAATTTACCTTTGTTTTCAAATGTCCTCATACATTAATATCATTATTATTATTATTATATCATAAAGATAATTCTTAATTCTATTATTTACAATAATCAATATATATTGTATATCCGACAAAAGTGGACAAAAAAACAGTTCCAAAATTCCAGAAAAAAAGTCAGTGTCGTACACACACACACACACACACACACACACACACACACTTATATATATATGGGTGATATATTTGTTCCATTTGGAGTTTTTTTTTGGGTTTTTCAAACAAATGAAAAAAAAATTATTACGTGAACAAAATTTCTGATCAATTATTGTTTGTTCATTTCTCAAAATTTTTCTTCTCTTATTTAGTTAGTTGGTTAGTTATCACCACCAAAAAAAAAAAAAAATTTTCCCAAAATTGAAATAATGAAATAGTGAGATAGTGACGGCCAACCACCAGCAGCAGCAGCAGCAGCAGCATTATTAGGTCACACACACACACACACATATATGACTATTTTGCCATTGTCATTCGTTAACGGTGGTGTATGATTTCGATTTTCTTTATTCTTTACCAATTTTTTTTTCGGTGTATAAAAAAAATCGATCAAAAAAAAACCAATGGAAAAATTTCAAGCAGAAAATGAAACAAAAATTGTATAAAATGTGATTGTACAACAGCAGTGTGTGATTAGAGAATAATGATGATGATGATGATGATAATAATATAATGATGGCAAATGGATAATTGGTTTTTTTTTCGGTTGTCCGTATTCTCATCATCATCATCATAGTAGTAGTTGTCGGCTTCGTCGTCTTATTAAATGATGATAGACAAGCAAAGCTTATTACATTCAACTTATTATTATTATTAGTTAGGTACAACAAAAAAAAAACGAAACATTTCCTGAAATATTCGAATTAAAACAGTGAAGCTCACTTTTAAGGATTGACTTGACTTGTATTCATTTCATCGTATAATAATAATCATCATCATCATTGATGATAAAAGTAAATTTTCAAAGAACCAAACGAATAAAATGAATGAAAAGAAAAAAAACAGACAGAATAAAAGGAAATGATGATCTTAAATGGGTCGCTTGGGTATCATTTTGGATAGTCATGAAAAAAAACGAAAAAGAGAAAAGAAGAAGGAAATACGATAAGAAGTATTTTTTTTTTTTTTGGCCACTGTTATCTCGACAAGTCGAACAAAAATTATGAATGTGAAAAAAAAACTTGTCACACACACAACAAAAAAAAATCATTATCAATCGATACGAGTAATTTGAAAACAACGACCAAAAAAAAACATTCTCTGGAACAAATACAATAATCTTACAAATTAATGAGTGAGAGAGAGAGAGAGATTGACGTTCTAGAAAGAAAATTTGGACAAATTTTTTTTTTCGTTCTTTTGAATCCAATCAATTTCGATGGTTTCAAAATATTTTTTTTTTTACAAGATTTTCACCATCGTTGACAGTGAGTGAGAGAAAATGTGACAAATTTTTCATTTCATTTTTTTTCTCTCTCTCTCTCTCTCTTTTAATGATGGTGATGATAAAAGATTTGGAACATCGAAATTTTTTTTTCTTTTTCATTATTAATAATTTTCTGCAAGTACAAAATTAAACATTGAGACATTTCAATGACGAAAAAGACTTTTAACCAATATATTAATCAATCACAACCAATGAAATGAAATGAAATTTTCTTTTTCTTTATTATTCAATAATGAAAAAAGGTTTCAATTTGCAACACACACCCGCACACACACACACACACACACATTATCGGTTCTGCGTATAGATTATTTTCTATTTCTTTTTCTTTTTTTCCTTTTTTTTGTAATTTACTTAGAAATTACTGAAAAAGCATTCCCATTAGTCGTTGAGGATCAAATCTGTTAGTTATTAGTCAAATGTAGATACATTATTATCAACAACAGTGGACAACAGTATGGAAATAAAGAAAAAAATAGCCAGAAACGAAAAAAAAGAAAGAAAGAAAATTCCATTAAATTCTACATCAAATTCACAATGTTTAACCATCACCACCATATAGTGAGTGTGTGTGTGTGTGCATGGAATCAAAATCATAATGCTTTTATGAACAAGAAAACAAAACAAAAAATTATATTTAACAGAATCCAATTTGTTCAGACAGATTTCGATGCTACAACAAATGAACTGGGCTAATTTTATCAAAAAAAAAGTCAAATAGCAAATTGTGCAGTGTGAAAAATAAAATAAAATCCAAAAGAAAACAAAATTTGTTTGAAATCCGATAAATGCAACAAAACAGTAAATTGAAAAACAAACAATAGAATCGAAAAGTTGGAAAATTATCGGCCAAAATTCATCGTTTGTTTGTTTTTGTTTTTTTTTTTTTTTTCTTGGTTATTACTTCTCAATCGCATGATTGTCATGAAATGATGATGATCATTACATAACGAATGGATCAAAAAAAAAAAAAAAAAACATCTGCTATCCCTATGGGATATATGCAAAAGTAAACCTCCAAAAAAAAAAAATTGGACCAATTGTAATTATATCTAAATATATTAATAACAGGAAATCTTATTTCGTACGACAACACAACCGGAAACAAGCAAACATTTAAAGCCCCAAAAAAAAAAATTTTGTTTGTTTTATCGTATATACATGACACACACTTGTCCCACTTGTGTGTTATCAATGTCATTTTGTTTTCACCTCAAACCACCACCACCACCACCACCACCACTGTCATTATTATTACTGCTATCAAATCATTTATTTTTCACTACTGTCGTTAACGATAAAAAAAGTCAAAAATCGTTATTTTGTTTATGGTGTGAAATTTTTTTTTTTCATTCTCATTGAAATACATGATGATTGGATCTCGGTAGCTTAGAGATTATGTTGTGGCCATATTTATCATAATCACCAGGAATCATCATCATCATCATGCATGCATGCATAAACTGTTTGGTTACACACACACACAAAAACAACAAAAACAACAAAAAAAATGAATGTCGAAACATAAACAAACAAAAAATGAATGTTCAAAAGATAAAACGACCAAAAAAAAAATGGAATAATAATAATAAAAATGCAAACAAACAAATATGGCGTTAACGGAAAATGCAATGATCATTCATAAATCATATTTCATTCTCTCTCTCTTTTTGTTTGGCTTCGTTCGTTTCAGTGGTATACCAGAATAATAATGATGAAAAAAAAATGTGAATTAATCGTATGATGATGATGATGAAGACGAAGGTCAGAAAAAAAAGCTACCAACTATTGTGGCCATTAGATAAATATACAGTTTCAGAGTTTTTTAGCAAAATGTCCAAATGATCAACCAAAAAAAATAAATTCTTCTCATTTTGCTTCTCAATGTCAATTTTGTTTTGTTAATTTTTTATGATGATGATGATGATGATGAAAATTATGATGATTAGTGTCAAATTTTTCTTTCATTTTTTTTTCTCACTTTACGCAAACTCAAACAAATCTTTCTTTGGCTCAAAAGTGTTCGATTCTTTTTCCGAGTGGAATGTTTGAATGAAAAAATTTTCCACCACTCAACATTGGATATATCAGATAAAACTTACCAAAAATCTTGTTGCAATTTCAAATGAAAACCAAGCATTACAGATGGATTCAATATAGAAAAATGCATCATGTGCATCGGTTTTATGTTTATCCAAGGTCCATGATTCTTTCCATGTTTTTGATGATGATGATGATGATTTTGATTCATTATCATCAAAATCTTCATTTTCATTATTATCATCAATATTTAGATCACTTTGTTTATTATCACTAATTGATGATGATGATGATGATTGAGCAATTGTCGATGATAATGATGATTTATGTGGATAAGATGGCCGTTGCCGTTGTTTATGATGATTATTATGATGATGATGTCGTTGTCTATGATGATTTGGATGAATTGAATATTCTTGTTGTTCTTGTTGTTGTTTATGTTGTTCATATGGTATGGAAGAATAACGTGAATAAGGTGGACGAAAATTTGGTGGCTGTTTTATAGTACGGTTGTAAATGACCGGCACACGCATATTTGGATGTGTTTTTATACAAAATGAAAATATTGATACACATATGAAAAATACGGAAATAATTGCCACACCCTGAATATATGAAAATGATGAAAACAAAAAATAAAATTCGATTAATACAAAATTGATTATTGATTACACAGGTGAAAGAAAAAAAAGTATAAAAAACAATTAGATTAACAGAAGCAAAAAAGAAGAATAAAGAAAGAGAACAACAAAAAAAAATTCAATAAAATCCACCATATTCTATATATATAATTCTAGCCTATGGGTGTTTTTCTCTTTATCTTTTGTTTTCTGTACTAATAGAATCTGGTAATGTGTTCACATTCAACTATTATCATATGTTATGATCATCATCATCATTATAATAACGATCAATAATTGATCAGCTGATTTTTTTTCGTATGTGAGGAGAACAAAAAACACATAGGGAGAGTGAGAGATTTATTCATTATTGAATAATTTACATGTTGAACGGAGAATAGAACGAACAAAAAAAAATCAGTAAAACTAATGAAAAAAAAAATCTAGAAGGTAGAAAAAAAACAACGGGCCAGGAAGAATGAATGATGATAAGATGGGAAAATTTTTCTTGGTAAAATTCATTGAATCTATCCATATTGGTTGACATTTAACCATTTTTTTTGTATTTTTTGTGAAAAAGAAGGAATAAAAATCGTAGAATAAAACAAAACAAAAACGAAAAATCCCCAATGGATCATCATATATTAAATGGGGAATCATAGAATCTAAAGAATCTGAAGAGATTCATCTAAATAATGCATGTGCATTTATTATAATAAACCAACAGCAACCAGAATCCATTATAATCGATTTTTTTTTCATTCATTCATTCATTCACTTTCTCGTAGATAAAATCATCTCGTGTTTTTAGTTTTGTTTTGTTTTGTTTCCCCCCCCCACTGGATGAAAAAAACCATTTCATATATATAATCAAAAAGTCAAACGAAAAAAAAAAATTCATCACAGCCTGAAGCCAGCGAAAAAAAAAAATTTTTTTTTTTTGCTGCTTTTTGTTGTTGTCGTTGTTGTTGTTGTTTGTATAAAACTAATTTTTTATGCATTTGAAAAAAAGAGAAAATTTTTTTGCGTGTGTGTGTGTTATTTCAACGTTTATAAACACACACACAAAAGTGAATGAAATATTTAAACGATCGAGAGACAAAATTGCTTGTGAAAATAGTTTTGTCATTGAAAATGGTAAAAAAAATAAAATTCTGGTATGTGAACAGAATAATGGCAATATACCATTGTACTGGTATATAATAATAATCATCATAATAAAAACGATGATGATGATAATTTTGCTCACGGGAAAAAAAATCGTATCGTGTATGGCAAAAAAAAATGGAATTCAAATATAACAAACAAACAGACAGACAGACAGTGGTAGATGAAGAAGAATAGAAAACTTTACAACAGAATCCATGATGGTTGTTGTTGTTGGCACGATTTGTCTGCATTTTTTTTTCACTCAGACGAAAAAGTTTTTCTTGCTTGCTCATTTATCTGTCTCTCTCTCTCTCTCCATGGATAATAAACTCTTCGGTTTTTTTTCTCCTGATTCAAGTATTTTGAGTATATTAATAATAAAAAATTGAAATGAATATAAATTTCCGGAATATATCAATGAATAGAGATGTTAATTTGACACTAACTTTTTTCTCGATTACTATTTTGACCCAAAACGCCATTTTAAAATGAAACATTGAAAATTGAATTGAAAAGCAAACAACAACAACAACAACAACAGAATTGGAATGTCTATTTTTGATAATATAGAACAGTGGATTTTTTTTTATATAATAAAACTTTTATGATGATTCAACAAACAAACGAAACGAAAAAAAAACAATCATCATCATCATCATGTTATATTCCGTTAGTACGTATATTTTGAATGGATTCAAAATTTCAAATGTCCATCAACAACAACAACAACAACAACACAAACAGAAAAAAAATGTGATGATGAATAATTAATTTCAACTACTACTACAACTGTGTACTGTGCACTTTAGCTAATGGTGATCTTTCTCATCATCATCAAAAAAAAAAAAAAAACATCAAGATTGTCCTGATACTGTTGACTAATGCCAATAATAATGATAAAAAAAAAAGAACATCAACGAAACTACTCTACACGACACGTGAAAATAAAGAAATGTAACAAAACAATAAAGTCAAATCAAGTTCAATAAAAAGTGAAAACTTGTTCCAGAAAGAACTGTCTGTGGAACACACACACACACAAGGCAATGATGATGATGATGATGATAGTCATATATATAGTAAATTATTATTATTATATATGTGAAATGAAAATTTTTGAATGAATGAATAAATGAATGAAGAACAAACTTTTTTTTCACAACTTCCCATGAGGATTTTGATGATACTAAAAAAAAAGACAAAACTTTTTTTTTCCTTTTTGTTTTGAAGAAACAAATTTTTTTTTTGAAATTTGAAACGAAAAAAAGAAAAAAAAACTTTTTTTGCCTACGACATATGAGATTCATTTTTTTTTTTTTTTTTTGGACGAGAAATTAAAAATAAATTATTCAATAATAATAATGATGATGATGATTCATTATGTGGTGGACAGAATTTTAATTGAATTACAACAACAACAACAAACAAAAAACGAATGAATGAAAAGATTCTGGAAACACCAAAAACATTAATCCTTTAGGGTATCATGACCATCATTATCAATATATGGAAATGAAAGAATAAAAATGGTCATTTTTAAATCTCAAGAGAAAGGAAAAAAATTTTAGTCATTCTTTTGAATTGTGTGTGTTTTTATATATGTCATCAAATACATCAATGGTTGATAATGGTGATGATGATGGTGGCTAAATTATTCATTTCATCATCATCATCATCATCATCATCATCATTTAAATTTAAATTCAAATTCAAATTATAAAATGGGAGCGAGTGAAAGCTACAAATATGTCAACAACAATAGCAGTAGTAGTAGTGGTAGTAACTAATTTAAAATTCAAAATTGATAATGATGATAAAGTGTGATTTGAAATTTTATTTTGACAACAATCCAATACAATGGTATTGTCATTTACATCTTGTGTATAATAATAATAATAAAAACAAACAAACAAACTATCTAGCTAGTTCTCACCTTGGCCGCATTAGATGAATATGGTTCATCAAATAATAACCATATTTTTGGTTTTAAACGTTGCCATCTTGTTAATTTTCCTTTATGATATTGTTCTTCATAACCAAATTTTTTTGACATTTCTTCTTCAGTTAAACTAGCTGCATCCATATCCAATGTATCCAATATGGCCAATGTTTGTTGTGTATCACGATGACATGTATATGTCATCCAGCAACAAGGTTCAACCTAAAAAAATGTTAAGGAAACAAAAAAAAAACAAAAAAAAAAATTCAAATTTACATAATGTAATAATATTCTTAGTTAACCATTAAGCAAATATATATAATATAATAAAAAAAAATAGCGACGAAGAAAAGAAAAAAAATTAAATTAAATATTCAACGCACATACCTGATTAGCATCAAGACCCCAGAATTCTAGCTCCTCTTCAAATAATGGGCCACAAACATTAGTGGGATAATGTAATTTTCCGGTTCGATAATAATTTAGAATCTGTGCAAAAACACCCGGATGTCTATCAAAAAAATATTCATTCAAAACGGGATCATAATTTGCCAATGCTTCAGTTAAACGTGATAAACGTGTTGCCGGAATTTTTCTTAATGTTGTTTTATATGTTTCAAAACGTATGCCACCAACATTTAATATCACACGATTATTTTCAGTTATACTACTACTACCACCACCACCACTATTACTTGCACCATAAGTACCAATAGATCCGGTACCAGTACCGGTAAAACCATTGGATGTATAAAATCCACCACCACCACCACCGTGATGATGATGTGGATAATGGTGATGATGATGATGATGATGGCCACCAGTACCAGTCATCATTAAATTTCCACCACCACTGGTAGCGATTGAACCACCCGTACCAGTTGGAATTAATCCACGAGCAAACATGAGATTGTTCAAGTATACCCACACACACGTACACACCAAACGACGTATTGACAGGCAACCGGTTCGAAATTTTTTTTTATTCAGGTTAAATTTTTTTTTTTTATTTATCGTTTGTTTAATTTTAGTTCATTTTGTAGACACACACATAGAACATATAAACACACAAAAAAAAAGAAAAATTCAACTGCATGAACTAAATCAACAACAAAATCGATCAATCACTTTTTTTGGGTTACCAGGAAAAACACATGAACTGAAAAAAAAAATTTTCTGATCAGTAAATTCTGGCATTTTTTTTCGGTATGCTTGATTGTCGACGTCTTCGTTTGTGTGTGTTCGTTGATAAATATTGATGATATTGATGTTTTTTTTGTTGTTGTTGTTGTTGATCTAGAAGAATTTTTTTCGATGAAATTCACTGACGAAAATATTTATTTAGTGGTTTTTGATTTGTAGTCGTCGTCGTCGTCGTCGTCGACGTCGACGTTGCTGGATGAAAAAAAAAATCTGCCATTCATCAACCCATCCAATAATCATTGATTATGTCGATGATGATGATGATGATGATGATAAAATATGAAGAAAAATGTAGAAAAAAAACTAGAGAAAAATTTCAATTAAATTTTGTTGTTGTTGTTGCCGAAATTCAGTTGTTCATTGATAAACGACAGGCGGTCGATATTTTAATTTTATTTTTTTTTCATTTCTGGAGGTTTAATTTAGTTTTTGGTTTTTTTTTTGATTCTCATTGCTGATATTCACGGTTATTTTCTACAAAAAAAAATAGTAAAATAGTTGAATGAAACTTGATGGCAAAGAAGAGAAAAACTTTCTTGAAAATGCAAAAAAAAGGAGAATTCCGGTCTATATCATCATGATCATCATCATGTTGTCGGCATTTTTTTGGTGAATTCAAATAATGATTTCCGAACGACGAGATAAAAAAACTGGCACAAGTATAATCAGGATAAACATGGTGAAATGAAGAAAAAAAAAATTTAAATTTCAAATTCATCGCAATTCTCACAACACAATATAGCCGAAAACGAAAAAAAAACGAGGAAAAATAGAAAAAAAGGATCGGCAAACAATTGATATTTCCGTTGTTTTGGATCAATATATTGTGAAAAGTGTGTGTGCTGGTCTGTGTGTGTGTGTGTGCGTATTAGTGAAGTGTGAATGCAAAATAACAATGTTCAACACAAGAACATTGACAGTGACACAGAATGAATTGATGATGAACGAATGATTATCATCATGAGAATATTCTGATAGAAATTCTTTGCCGACCTCCCCCCCCCCAAAAAAAAAACACTGTATAGGCTTTTGGTATTTAATAACAACGAAATGGATGCGCATGGGGCTTTTGAAACCGCATTTGAAATTATATAAAAAAAAAATTTAACATTAAAAAAAATTAATGAATCAAAGAGTGTTTGTCGATGAACTGAATAACTGTTTTGTGATAATGACATTGCCATCAACCATCACATCATCATTATTATTCACACATACACACACAAACATTGGATATGATGAAATTAGCATCCTATTGTTATTGTTGTTGTTGTTGTCGTTATTATTGTGCTTATTTGACATTCAATTCAAAATGAATCAAATGTTATGACACTTTAGTGAGAGACAACGACAACAATAAAATTTCATCATTATGGAAATGGAAAAAATTGTGAATAATAAAAAGTTTTTTAAGATTCAAATTTGTTTGTATTGTATTATATATGTAACATTATTAAAATTAAATGATAATATTTTTTATAAATTCCAAACATTTAAACACAACCAATAATTTAGTTATCTGAAAATTAATATACACAAACAAAAATATCAATTAACATTCTTTAAAATTCACACACAAACTATAAAAACTAAAACACAGAACATGACAATCATCTTTTGGAGATCATCCTATTTTGAAGGGATTTCATTTGAATAAAATAAAAACTTTTATAAGCCAGCAGGATCAAAATCGTTTGATATTCAAGTGAAACAACAAGAAATTGATCAAGAAAACCAGGGGAAATAAGTGCTGAATTTGTAACAAAATGCAAGTTTCCCAAAGTATACCAGATCAACAATTTCAACAATTGTTAAAGTGCAAGAAAATTTTTGAATCAAAATTGAAAACGATTTATCAAGAATTGGAAGATAAAAAAATCAGTGAGCTCCAATTTACGTATGAATTCGCTCAATTGATGTTGCGAATGGAGTTATATGAGAAAGATATCAACCAATTCACTCAGACATATGCTGAACGATATGATTGTGCAACTTTGAAAATTGAATCAAGTGAAACCAAAACCATCTTGAATTACTTGCAACAAAAATTCAATGCAATGGATCAAGAGGGTTTGTACAACCCAAAGAATACTATGGCTCATGTAGAATCAATTCAACGATCTCAGTCGATGATGAATATTGTCAATCATCAAAATGTTCAGAGATTGAAAGCTCAACCGATTTCTGCCATGGAAACGGGGAAATTGTTGACACATTCTATTTCAAATAGTACTTGGCAACCTAGAGATAATCAACAATTAAATCGGCAATTATCGAATGAAAGTTTGCTAAATCATCAACATTTCCTGTCAGAACCTCGCCCTCGAATGGCATTTCAATCACATGAAAATCACGATGTAAATCAACCAATACGAAATTTCACCGAAAGACGCATTCCATTTAAAGCAAACAGAGTGCAATTCATAAACAATTTTGATGGCAATTTCAGGAATTTTAACGATTTTTTCCAACCTTTCTGTAACAATGTTGACAAAACCGATTTGGACGATGCAACAAAGTTACAAATATTGAAATCGAAATTGGACGCAAAAACAAGGACATGGCTGGATGGTTATTCCGGTGATGATGATTATGAAAATGCCAAACAGACATTATTACGACATTTTCATTCAATGTTTGCGTTAAAAAATGATGTTTTGAAAAAATTTGCAGAGCTTCAGCCACCCGAAGATGATCAGGATTTAGATGGATTTCGACGAATAATGATATCAGCACGAAGTTCATATTTAAATCTAAAGAGAGCTGGTGCCGATGCTTTTACGGTCACTTTGCTTACAAAACAAATAAAGGGAAAGCTTTCACCAATAAGGCTTTCCATTTTGGAAGAAAGACAAGACAATGATAATATCGAAAAAGTGATCAAATATCTTGAAGATGTCGTGAATAGATTGCAAGACAATGCAGATCCTTTTTTGGTAAATAACAAAAAATTTGGAAGAAATACAAAAGATTCACTTCAAGAATTTCAAAATTCCTGTAATTTTTGTGGTGATAGTACCCATTCAACTAAGAATTGTAATCGGGTTAAGACATTTGCTGAAAGAAAACAGTTAGCACGGGAAGCAGGGCTCTGTTCCGCTTGCTTCCAACCGGGACATACATCCCGTTTTTGCAAAAATACGGAATATTGTACAAGCTGTAATGGTTCACATAAATTGATTAATTGTCCTATGAACCAAAATTGGAGGTCGCAAATGAAACAACGACCAAATAATGATATGACAAAAGAACAAGCAAAGCCAAATTTGATAAATTCAATTAGTGCCACAGCAACAAAGTTAAATAATTTGGATACTCCTGAAAATTCAGAGGAGTCAGATCATGAACAAGGTGAATGTTTTTCTGTCAATAACAAGAAGAAAAAATCCATACCGCAGATATTGACATGTGCCCGCATAAATGATAAAGAAGTTACAGTTCTATTAGATCCGGGCTCAAACATCAATATTATTTCAAAATTACAATGCAAAAAGTTGAAACTTAATGTTTTTAAGAGAAAAGTTTCGATAAAAGTAACCGAACATCGATTTAAATCATTTCAAGCTTGTATGGCTAACATGAAGTTGGGAACGATAAAACGCAAAGTTGTTTTCCAACTTGTAGATGATGATGACATACCAATATTGTTAGGACGTAACGATATTCATGGATTCAAGATAACGTTGTTCCCAGGTGATAATGAATTAATTCCGATGCAACTTTTACAACGATCAAAAACTAGCAAAATCAGTAAAAATTGCTATCATGTTGAAGCTGAACATAAACCAACTGAAAAACAAAAATATTCGTCACAACAAAATGGAAAGGTTTCAGCAAAAATTAAACCTAAAATTGGAAAAATTCTTACAGAAAAAACCACTGTCGAAGACACTTATGTTGAAACAAAAATTTGTCCAAATCAACAAAAGATTGATTCATTGTACGAATGTTTGTCCAAAGTTATTGAATTGCAGCATAAAATCGTGGATATTCAAGGAAAGTGTGCTACAGAAAAAGTAATGGAATCTCAAATCAAGAAGATAATAGGATATCATTCGTTGATAACAATTATCATCTTTTTAATGTTTTTTTTGATTGTACGTCCAATCATGACACCGGTGGCTAATCCCGTCATTCCAAAACAATCAAATGATGAATTTTCACAAGTCGAAAAAATATTGAAAAATCAAAATCAACTTATTCAAGAATTTACCGATCATTTGAATGAACGTATCATATCTTTGACAAATATTGAAAATGTAATGAAAGAATTGTCAAAGTTCAATGACAAACTAAATAAAGTACAACCTCAATTGAAGACATTTTTACGTCAAACGCAAATAAGCGGAACTGGATATCCCCTTAAAACCATTCAAGAGATGGGGGAAGATCAAGGGTTTTTATGGTATAATAAACCCCGATGCATGTTTGACAATTCAAAATGTGATTGTTTGATGAAATCAGACATACAACCGAATATTTTCCGTAGAGAACAATGCAAACAAAGTAAATACCACCGACATTCAATCAATAAAATCATGGTAAAATCAAACTGGACCAAACTTGAGCTAATGTTATGCGCTTTGATCAGTCTGATCGTATTGCCTAATGTTATCGTCATCATGATGGTCTTGTGGTCTAAGTTTTGTCGTTCTACAAGAAATATGGAATATCCTACAAACATTAATCATGTTGATCATAATACCGAACCTACAAAACCATCCCTAGGAACTTTCTTGGGGAGGGCATGTAACATTATTAAAATTAAATGATAATATTTTTTATAAATTCCAAACATTTAAACACAACCAATAATTTAGTTATCTGAAAATTAATATACACAAACAAAAATATCAATTAACATTCTTTAAAATTCACACACAAACTATAAAAACTAAAACACAGAACATGACAATCATCTTTTGGAGATCATCCTATTTTGAAGGGATTTCATTTGAATAAAATAAAAACTTTTATATATATATGATATATACACACACGAATAAGCCAAACAAAATAAAGATGATGTGATGTGATGTGATTTTTTTTCGTTTTGTTTTGTTCTGTGTTCAATAATATTGAATCATTGATCCAGAAAACAAACAAACCAATAAAATGTCCAATAAAGGCAATTAATTAACCTTTTCAATTATATTAATATATATTGAACATAGAATGTCTTGGACATTTTTTTTGTTGTTATTTAAGATTCATAATAATAATAATAAATAAATAAGGAACAAGCACTCAGTTTTATGGCTGTTTTTTTTTTGTTCATGACCAAAAACCAATTAATAGATGATGACAAAATCATAAATGAACAATAATGGAGATTAAAAAAAAAATATGGAATTCAAGAAATCTATGAAGATTTTATGGTCGATAACATTTTTTTCTAGATGAATCCACATAAGAATGCGAAGAAAAATTGACAAAACAATCGACAATCGATTTGCAATAAACTTTTTCTTCTCAATCAACTTTTTTCACTAAATATTTCATCATCATCATCATCATCATCGTTAATTTGGTAGTTAAATTATATATAGTGTATGCGAAAAAAAAGAAGAAAAAGAAAATCCAATTTGGATTCATTTCGTTTTCTGAATAAAAATACAAAAAAAAGAATCCAACAACAACAACGAAATGACGACAACGACAATAATGATGGAAAAAAAAGTTTTCTACAAGTCTTCAAATGAAAAAAAAAGTTCAGATCAATTTATAGAATATTCTTAGGAAAACCAAAAAAAAAAAAAAAACGAAACGAAACAAGAAAAGTGAAATTGGTGAATATATTTTTTCCCAGAATGAAAAAAAACGACAAAGAAAGAAGGAGAAGAATCGAGAAAAAAAAATGAATGAAAATCTTAATTTGAATCAATGATGCACAATCACATAGATTATTACATCATCATAAAAGTATTGAATAATAATAATAAAAAACGAAATTCAAATCATATGGATAATCAAATTAAATTCATGATGATGATGATGATGATGATGATTGGTGGTAATAATCATCATCAAGTTTGTTTTTTTTTTTTTTTTTTGATCCAATTTCACATTGAACATGAAACATTTTCATTTTCAAAATATCAAATGTCAGTGCCTATGAGATAAAGTCAACAATTGATGAAAATCAATGTTTACACACACACACACACACACACACACAATTACATTGAAATGAATGTATAAGAATATGGAATAGGAAGCTGGAAAAAAACTAAATCTCCAGTTTTCAATCATTATGGTTAATCATTTTTGTTCCCATTCGATATGAAATGAAATTCATGCATTGAATAATTGAAAATTATGAGTGTAGTAAAATGAATTTTGAAAAAAATGGAAAAAATAAATTATACGTTTGAAAATTGATTCTGTGCGAACGCACACACACACACACAATGGGATTCAACATTAATGCGAAAATTCTATCATATTCACTCTAAGAATCTATTTAGATTTTTCATAGCTATTATATGAATGTGAACATACCAGAACATGACGACCAATAATGCAAATACGCGCTCACACAAGGGAATATTTCTCGTTATTCATTTTGATTAAAAAAAAAAAAAATAAAATAAGAGAATCTACATAGCAAAAAAACTTGAAAATAAATGCAAATGAGAAACAAACAACAACAACAACAACAAAAAATTCAACCACCGCTCATACACAAACAAAATGATGTTAATGATTTTAATAATTTATAATAATGGATTTTAATACGAATCTTTAGTATATTATCAAGCATGTGGAAAAAAAACCTGCATATATATACTGGTGTGTGTGTGTGTGATCGTTTTTGTTACATTAATTTCATGAACCTTAACTAAAAAAAAAAATTACCAGAAAAAAATTTGGATGCACAATGAAGGTAATTAAAATTATTCTACTACTCTATACCAGACACAACAGGCCAGCCTTCATACACTAATAATGATAGTAAAAAAAAAAATCCAGATATACAACTGGCAAAAAAAAACAAACAAACATTAGAAAATAAATGTCTGTTATATACTTTTCAAACGAAAAACTAAAAAAAAAACATTCCACAAATTGTCTACATGTAAAATAGTGAATAGGCCATTTGGATTGTGGATGATGAAAAAAAAGGAGAAAGGGAGAAAAATTAATTTTTCATTCAAATTAAGGCAAAGTTTCTCTATCTCTTTATCTCACATTCTTTATATGACATGTGGCCAGACCACACAAGGTAAAGTAAATCAACAGAGAACCAGGAAAAAAAATTGATGCAAATGATGAATAATAATGATAATGTACATTATGTAGAAATTCTCTCCAGAAGAAGAAAAAAAAACATAATCAACATTGATGTATATGTGGATATGGAATGAAATTGATATATATTTTCTAATTAAAAGAAATGTAATTCGTATGTTTGAATTGATTGGTTTGCACAAATGTCAAATCTAATTACTAATTTTATTTGGTTAAAAAGGAAAACAACAAAAAGGATCAAGAAAAAAGATTTTGTTGTTGTTTTTTTTCGGAAAACTTGAGAAAAAAGAGAAAAATAAATTATCTTTTTCCAAATGAAAAAGATAAAATTGTGTGTATAGATGTCCCAAATGGATAAAATATGAGAGAGGATTTGTTTGTCCTGACTATATCTGTCTATCTATAAATCTCGAATTCGAATCAATATAAGGTCATTAGTTAGCCAATTAGCAAAATGATGTACAATATAACTAGCAAGAACAACAAAAAAAAATGTCAAAACAGAATTTCCAATCAATGATTGAATGAGATTCTAATGTCAGAAAAAAAAACAGAAAACAAAGCCAGAAAACAATTAATTTCAAAATTCAAAAAAAAAATATCAAAAACAGAGTAGAATTTTTTTTTGTTTTGTTTGAATATCGATAAATTTCAATATCTCTGTAGATGATGATGATGATGATGATCATCCCTTCATCCATCATAATCATCATCATCCTTATTATTATGATAAAACTGAATTATTAGATCGTTTCAAATTCCAAACAGAGAAAAAAAAAATTTCCATTCTTCATTCTTAAACTTGTTAGCCATGCTGGTGTTGTCATTGAAACGAATGATGATTTTGATATAACGGTTGTTGTCAACAGTTTTTTTTTGTTTTGTTTTGTCTTTTTTTTGGGTTTAATTCAATGATAAAAAAAACGGAGATATATTTTATACAACTACGGATATTTAGGAAAATATTTTATTATCTCGGATACAACAGCAGAAACGCATACACAGACACACACACACACACACACATATTTTGAAAATGGACTCATCATCATCATCATCATCAATCATAAAATTCACTGTATATATATATTGTTTACAGGGATGTATTATGATATTATCTGTCTGTAATATAATAGGATCAAATGGTTCTTTTCTTTCTAGTTTGTCATTCATTTCATTACAGAGTATGTATGATCATCTATTTATCAACAAAAAAAAAAGATCCAGAAACGAATGATTATTTTCAATAACAAAACAAAACATTCGATCATCATCATCATCATCATGGTTCAGTGGAATTTTTTTTGTTGTTGTTGTTTTTGCTTTGCTTTTAAACATATTAAAAAAAAACGTTGACAGAAATGAAAATCGGATAAATTTTCATCAATCTAGACTATTCTGAATAGATTCTAGAGGATTTTTTTTTATATGTATGAAAACAAAAAAAATCAACACTTGAAATCTTATTAAATCCAGAAAGAAAACAAAAAACTGAAGAACATTGGTTTTGTGTAGCAATTTGTAAATAAATTACAAGCAGAAAAAATTGATTACAGATTTCGTCGAATTAAATCTGAAAACTCACCTTTTTTTTACTAGACGCTAAAAAATTTGCGGATATTAAACGGACAAATTTCAAAAAAAAATTTGACGACAAAATTTTCCAGAAATACACCCACACACACACACATAAACACGCAGACACAGACACAGAAACAAACACCAGAGAACAGTGTGAACATAACCAATCCGGATGACAGACTAACTTAATCGATGGCGCCAAACTGACACTTTTATTTTCATTTCGAAAAGAAAAAACCAATATATGAAATGAAAGAGAAAAATGAAAATTTTTTTTTTTTACATTCCATTCTGATCATCATCACTGGCTGTAGTAGTAGTAGTAGTGGTAAAATATTTTTTCCACAATGAAGAATCGTTCAATGCCATATACATACACACAAATGATTCGAACACAACAAAGAATCGCTATGTTCTCATGTTCCAAAAACCAATGTATTCACTCTATATATACAAATCAAGGCTAGAATTCATCATCATTCTGTTCATCTATATATATACACGTTATATGTTAAAACTTTTTTTTTTTTTTTGTCTATCTTCATCATAATTCCAGAATCTATGGTAACCGTGTTACGACAGAAACAAACAAACAAACAAACAATATAATTCAACACCTGTGTTTGCGAGATGAAAAAAAAAGAATGAAAACCAATGAAGAAATCTGATAAAATTGAACACTAAATGTTTTCTATTATTATCATTAGTTTATCATTCAATTTTGTAGTCATGAAATCCACTCTATAAGTTATAAAAGAAAAGTATGAATAAATCTGGTTGCTACTTGATTTCATATTGTGTAAAGTGTACAAAAAAAATACCGAAGATTTTCTTCCAACAACAACAACAAAAATCATGAAAATGGAAATTCTCTAGAGCCATTATTATTAACCATCATCCACATTTTTTTTCTAATACCGATACTCTGTGTTGTTCCATTTCAATAACGTAACAACAAACAAACAGAAAAAAAAGGATAAAAGAGAATGTTTCAAAATGAAAAAATTCCTGCTTCCGTGGATATCATATATATATAATATATAATCAACACACACACAGAATAAGAAATATTTTTTCATTCTAGTAAAAATCACATAAGAACTTATCCACATATACATTCGGATACAGATAACAATAACTAAACGTCAACAGAGAAAAGAGAAAGAAAAAAAATTCCCTTATTCAAATCGAGCGACAAAAAAAAAATAAGAACGGAATCAAGAGAATCAAATTCATTGAATATTATCATTTTTATCCATTATTGAATACGGTACGAATTTCAATTGTTGTCAATGGATGATATGGTGTGTGTGTGTGTGTGTTTGCTTTCGCGAATAGAATTCGAGAATATTTTTTTTCTTTGCAAAAGTTTTCGGATCATAGAATACAACAAAAGCGAAAAATAAAGAAAAAAGGTAAATCTCGATAAATAAAAACGTGACCAAAAGTTGTTAGAAATTCAATGCTGAGTCTTTTTTTAGTTGAAAAACAACTAAACGCGTGCCATTGAGCAAACCATTTTGTGGTTCAATATTGCGGATCAACATGATAATCGAACCAACTTTTAATTCAAGTTTGTGTCTGATAACCTTGTGGGTTCATCGCTTGACGACAAAATCAACATTGAATTGTAGACCGGTTTGGGTTTTTAACGCATTGACGATCAATAGACCAGCGGCTCATATATGCGCCAAAAACACATGAAAATTCGAAAAGTTGGTCTATTTTGAGACCTTTTTTTCTGTCTATGGCGGTCGTCAATGGGTTAATCAAACTTTAATCACACCAATGAATGAGCTTGATTTTTGGCTGGAAAAAATTGATTTCGATTTTGATTATCATTTTTCGGAAGAAATAAAACGTACTTATCAAATTTACCAATGAAAATTTGCCACGATAATTTTCATATATATGAAGCAATGTGTTAAAAAAATTATTTCGATATGAAAATAAGAAGAAGAAAAGTATATGTGAAAAAAACTTGAATGTAATGATGATAAGAATAAGATGTGTTCAAATAATTTAGCAATGAAATCATTGGTGATAAGATTTTTTTCTATATAAAAAAAAAAAAAAAATTTTGTCCATCCATCACACGTTTGGTTTGTACCGAAGAATAATTTCCATCATTTCATTTAATTGGTTACTTTTGAATAATTTTTTGACGACAAAAAAAAATAATACATGGATACAATATGCAATAATGCTGATGTTGATGACAATAAAGCTTCACAATCAAAAAAAACAATGGCTTTATTCATCAATCAAAAAACATTCATGGATATTTCCATTAAATTGTTCTATTGGAACTTTGTTAATCACCATTGTTCCATATATATTAACCGTACATTATGGTTATACTAATAAAAAAATATTTCCACTTATTAGCGATTCTGGTGGTTATCCACCTGGTGCTAATATATTTTCATCATTCTTAATTATTTGTGCAATATTTTGTAAGTATGAATATACTCAATGGATCGATAATAAATATATTGATCATTCAATTCTTCGTTTGTTTGTTTTTTTTTTTTTTTTTTTTTTGTTGAAAAATAGCAACACTTACTGCATGGATTCGTTATAAACAAGTAAAATATTATCTACAATTACATTGGAAAGATGATCAAAACATGAATGAATTGAAATATTTAAGATCAATCAATTGGACATTAGTAATTTTAATGATTTTTTCATCATTTGGTATGCTAATTGCAGCATCATTTCGTTTTACGGATTCGGCCACAATTGCTGTTATACATGGAATTGGTGCTACAATAACATTTGTTTGTGATTTACTTTATAGTATCGGTACAGCATATATCTGTTGGAAATTGTATCATGTTTATTGTTTGGAATCAAAACCAATATCATTAATTGTTTTTACCATCGTAAAGACGATAACGGCAACTATATTTGCATTAAATTTTCTAATCTCTTGGTATATGGCTGGTAATGATTTTCTTGATGCTAAATTTCGTTTAAAATGGCCAGATGTAAATAGTCGAATATTTTTTTTAACCGCAACATTCAGTGAAACAATATTAGTACTATTAATTTCCGTTGGATGATTATGTTTATTTAATCGTATTCGAAAATTTAATGACTGGAACAAGATACGTTTCTGAATTTGTTGTTTGCTTTTGCGAATAGAATTCGAGAATATTTTTTTTTTCTTTGCAAAAGTATTAGGATCATAGAATTCAACAAAAGATAAATAAAAATGTGGCCAAGTTGTTAGAAATTCTAGGTGTGCATATAATCGTTATTGTAAATCATTACATTTTAGCAAAAAAAAAGTGTTAAAATTTTATCAAAAAATTTTCCATGTTAAATTAACAAAAAATAAAATTGCAAAAAAAATCACTTATGATGTGTGTTGTTGTTTTGTTCGTTTTTCTTGAGAAAAATTAACTTTCTTCCATTCATCATCAAATGTGCTCTGTATGAATGTTACGAATTTCTGAATAGTTCTGCTGCTGCTGTTGATTATGATCATATGGTTTTTTCTGATCATCATTATCATCATTATAATTAAATGAAACTTTTTCACCAGCAAAATAATTGACTCTTTCAATATCCACACAGCTACAGCTATCGCCACATGAACAATTGATACATGCCAAAATGATCAGAATCAATAATGTAATGGCAAATAAAATGTATGGTGAATGTAGCCAAATAAAATGAAAAAATTTCACACAATAATCTGGCATCGAGAACAATGTAACACCAAGAAATTGTTCATCACATTGTTGAAAACATTGTCGTTCAGTTTTACGTATGACTAAATAATGGTAACGAAGTTTCAATGGTAGATTATCGATCGAATATGGTGATATTGGTTCACCACTAATATAACTGTTATTAGTATTTTTTATGATCCACGATAACATTGAAATTAGACGAATAAATTGATTCACATCATAATGGAATATCCATACACATTTTTGTAAACATCTTTGATGAAACCATTGTTTAATTAATGGTGATGATGATGATAATGATCGATTACCAGCGATTACTTCGGACAATTCAATAAACATTTGTCGTTTTCGACACAGTTCATCATCATTTTTTTCATTTGATTTTATCATTTCATCATTTGATTGTAGATTTTTTCGTATCAATATCGAATTGAACATCAATACACTTGAATTATCATTATCATTTTCACCATTATAAAGACTGGAAGAATTTGCAATGATTCCAAATGTTTCGTTATTTGCTAAATTAATAGATGGAAAAGAATAAATCAATGGACAGATGGTGAATAGAATCGTAATTGAGAAAAAATATTGTAACATATTTGAATGATAAATCGTTCAACCAAAATCAACAAAAAAAAACACGAAAATAAAAATAATAAAATGAAAAGTGAAAGTTTCTTATTTTTACATCCAAATAGAATGATTGATTCAATCCAATAAACAAATACAAATTGGATTGGAAGAAAAAAAATTCGAGCAACAATTGGCATTACATTTAAAAAAAATTGTTTACAATGTTCACAGAGACATCAAGTGGACATTATGTGAAGTTGTGAAGAAAGAAAAAAAAATGAAAAATGCGAGTATTTTTTTTTGTTTGTTTGTTCTCAATAAATTAAATTTGAATTTTTTTTCCTTTATTCTTTTAGAATTTCGAAATAAAATTGTTGAATAATATATTTTTGTAATTCAAATATAAAATCAGCTAACATATCAATATTGGAAATTTCGATCGATTTATTATATATTATTGTATATATTGTTTGACTGTGATTGTGCTAAATTCGAACCAATCAATAAAAAAAATCTACGTCAGGAAATAATTTCAATCGAAAAAAAAAGAAAAGCGAAAAAAATGTCTGAATTTTGCGATGAATCAATACAAGAAATTATTCGTAAATCTTTATTGGAAAGTATGGCACAAGTGGAACGTGTTCCATTACAAAAATTTGATTCAAATAAAGCAAATGAAAATATGCGTCAATATGAACAATATCAACGAATGTATGAACATTCAATTAAATCACCAGGAACATTTTGGAAACAGATTGCAACCGATTTCTATTGGACAACACCATTACCATTAACATATCATAAAATTTTGGAATATAATTTTGATTATAAAAATGGACCAATTAAAGTGGATTTCTTCAAAGGAATGAAAACAAATATTACATACAATCTATTGGATCGTGTAATTAATTGTGGATTCGGTGAACGTATTGCTTATCATTGGATAGGGAATGATTTGAATGAAAAGAAAAAAATCACCTATTCCGAATTGAAAAATCAAGTTTGCCGTTTAGCTAATTATCTAAAACAAACATTGAAAATTGGCATTGGTGATCGTGTGGCTATTTATTTACCAGTTACGATTGAATTGATTATTTCAATGTTGGCTTGTGCAAGAATCGGTGCCATACATACTGTAGTGGTAAGTAATAAAATCTCAATTTGGAGCTAAAAATAATTATTTTCTCATTTAATTGTGTGTGTGTGGTCGATAGTTTGCAGGTTTCAGTGCCAATGCGTTAGCAGAACGTATGATAAATGCCAAATGTAAAATGCTGATCACGGCTGATGCATCATTTCGTGGTGATAAATTTTTACATTTTCAGCCAATCATAGACAATGCCATACAGAATTGTTTGGCCAAGTAAGAAAAAAATCAATGATAGTTTGGTAATAAAACTAAATTTACATAATTTTATCATTGAAAATATAGAAAATGCGATATACAGACAATAATCATGGTGAATCGTTTTGAAACTACGGCTAATCGTCATAAACAACGATATAATGATATAGTTCAAAAACATCAATCACCACATAGTCGAATGATCATTTTATGGGATAAAATTTTAAATGATAAGGCCATCAATGATATATGTGAACCAGAATGGGTTGATGCTGAACATCCATTATTCATACTTTATACATCAGGATCGACGGGTAAACCGAAAGGCATATTACATACGGTTGCCGGTTATATGTTATCGACAGCAACGGCATTCAAATATGCATTCAATTATCATGATGGTGATGTATTCTTCTGTACAGCTGATATTGGTTGGATTACTGGTCATACGGCAAGTGTTTATGGTGCATTAGCTAATGGTGCAACCATTATTGTATATGAAGGTATTCCTACGCATCCAAGGGTAGATCGTTTTTGGATGATTTTGAATGAATATAAAGTGAATATTTTCTATACATCACCGACGGCCATACGATCATTGATGAAATTCGGTGAACGTTATGTAAAATCATATTCAATGCGTGAACTACGATTAATTGCATTAGTTGGTGAACCAGTTAATCGACATACATGGTTCTGGATCTATCGTTATATTGGCAAGGAAAGTTGTCCAATTGTGGATACATATTTTCAAACTGAAACTGGTGCACCAATGATTTTTCCCGTACCATATATTGTGGATCTGAAGCCTGGATCAGCGACAATACCTTGGTTTGGAGTTGTACCGGTAATCCTTGATGATAATGGCAAAGAAATTACCGGAACTGATCAAGGAAATTTGGCATATAAACAAGCATGGCCAGGAATGGCTCGAACAATCGATGGTGATGCGGAAATATTTGAGACAACATATTTTAAAAAATTTCCCGGATATTTTTTTACCGGTGATGGCGCTTTCCGTGATACAGACGGTCATTATTGGATTACCGGTCGTATTGATGATCTACTAAATGTATCCGGACATTTATTATCTACAGCAGAAGTTGAAGCAGCATTATTGAATGATAAAAGATTGGCTGAAGCAGCAGCTGTTGCTATTCCACATACGATAAAAGGACAGGCTATTTGTGCATTTATTGTTCTTAAACAAGGATATTCTGTATTTGATTTAGTCTTTCAAAATGAATTAATTGCCATAGGTAAAATATATTCATCGTTTTTTATTTTTTGCTTTTTTTTACATTCTTTTTCCATTTAGTTCGACAAGAAATTGGTCCCATAGCAACGCCTGAAATTATATTAAATGTACGTTCATTACCGAAAACACGTTCAGATAAAATTATGCGTCGTGTACTTGCATTGGTTGCTAAAGGTGAACGGAAAAATTTCGGTGATCTATCCACAATTGCCGATGAAGCTATTCTTGATCATCTAATTAAAGTTCGTGCTGCATATCGACCGGTTACTGCAACATTATCTTCGTCCAAACCAACTCCAACATCAACAACAACAACAGCAACGACGACGACGACGACGGCGGCGGCGGCAGCGCCGGCAACGACAATTTCATCGATTAATGATAAAAATCAATCATCAATTCAATAAAAGAAAATTAAGGTGAACTTTTTTTTCCACGATAAATTCCAAAAATATTTCAAAGATATCTAATTCTTGAATGTGTCTAATTTACTTAGAAAATAAAACAGAAAATTCAATCAAAATATTAATTTTTTCAATCATATGACGATTTAAATTTACACAAACACCATCAGCCTATGCATATAGCAATTGAAATTCACTGGAAAAAAAATCACAGGATAATCAAATATTTGAAAAATGTCGCAATGATGTGGTGTTAATCCTCTTGATCAATAATAATCCACTAAAAACAAACTCTATAAAATTAAAGTGCACTTAAAAAACATATTCCGTACAATTTTAAAACTACTGTCTCGATACAAACGTTAAATCAGGATTTAAACTTATGACATATTCTAACACACAAACACCTTGACCTTGATTGTTTTTTTTATAGAATATTTGTTAATTTTTTATCTGAAAAACTCGGAGATAAGATTATTTAAAATTATCGCATTCAAATCAATCATTTTTGTTTTTTAATATTTAAAAGAAATTGGTAAAAATTATCGATTGATCATTGATCCTGGAATGATGATAAGATAGATGGAAAGTCATACTATTTAAAAATCAATGGAATTTAGAAATCGATGCCAAAATTCTTAATCATTTTCAATTTTCTTATTTTTTGTGTCATTCATCAAAAAAAAAAAAAAAAAAAAAACAACAATTGTTGTGTGAATATGATTGGAAAAAATTTATTCATTTTTTCGACATTTTTGCTAGCATGTAAATTATTTTATCATTTTTTTTTTTTGAATCGAATTTTAATTTTATATTTTTTTTTCTCGTTACAATACACAGCATGCAATGCCCATAAAAGTGTTACGTATCCAGGAATCGGTACATTTACCGATGAAGATTTTTATGATCCCAAATGGCGACCATATGTAGCACTACCGGAAAGTCCAGAAAAAGTTGATCCAAATTATGTTCTTTATAATCGAAAAATTCAATATGATCCACAAACATTACACTTTAATAATACTGAAATATTGAGATTATCACATTTTGATCCTAAATTGGATACAAAAATTCTTGTTCATGGTTTCATGGATGGTCCTTTGGTGAATTGTTGGATGTATCCAATGAAAGATAAACTATTATCTATCCATGATGTGAATGTTATTCTAGTGGATTGGTCCAAAACAAATTTTTTCCCCTATACTCAGGTACTACTAATATTTTTGATGAATTTTTTTTTCTTTCCAATATTCATTTTATTTATTTATCTCTACAATAGGCGACTGCAAACTCACGTATAGCTGGTGCAATGACCGGAATATTCATACAGAATCTTATAAATGAATTTAATGTATCAACATCATCATTTCATTTGATTGGTCATTCATTGGGTGCACATGTTGTTGGTTATGCAGGAAAATGGCTAAATGGAAAATTGGCACATATAACTGGATTAGATCCAGCTGGACCTTATTTTGAAGGTTTAAAAAATCCTGCAGCACGTTTATGGCATACAGATGCACAATTTGTTGAATCCATTCATACGGACGCTCATCATTTAATACCGGATTTAGGTTTTGGAATGTATGAAACATGTTCACATGTTGATTTTTACCCGAATGGGGGCGTTAGCCAGCCAGGATGTGATCAAAAACGATTCACATCCATTATTACCGATGGACTTATACATGGGTAATTATATATTATATAGTTATTATAATAAATAAGCCATAAATGTTAAATGTTAATTATTGATTTTTCTATGTTGGCAGTATCACCAATTTGGTAGCTTGTAATCATGAAAGATCGGCATTTTTTTATTTGGAAGCATTGGGTGATGTTGAATCATATCCGGTTGCTTATGCTTGCAAATCATATGATGATTATCGAGATGGCCGATGCACTAGTTGTGGACACGATGGTTCCAAATGTGTTATTCTTGGTCCAAAAACATTAGATTATAAGAAATTCATAAAGGATCCTTCAGTATCACAGGGAAAACGATTTTTCCTTTCAACTTCTCCAAAAGAAAATTTCTTCAGTATGTGATTCTTTATATCTTTCCATCTGCAAATTGATCATTTTTGTTTTATAGGATTTCAATATATCATTCGAATTACATTGTCCGATGAATCACATGGTAGTGAATCGGTACATGGAAAAATTTCATTAAAATTTCTTGATTGGGAAGAAGAAGGTGAAACATTGACATTCAATAATCAGTAAGTAATACGTGTGTAATTTCAAAACTTTATCACTCTTACAAACATCATCATATAGTGGTCAAACATTTGAAAATGGCCATTCATATTCAAGTTTAATAGTATCGGATATGAAACCATCGGATTTGGATCGAATTCAATTCAAATGGTCACATGGTTTCAATATAATTCACCATAGAATGTACATTGAAAGTCTTAAAGTGATACCACTTTCCAGTACAAGGTAAATTTTTTTTTTAAATTTAAAATGAAAAAGTAAAATTAAAAATAACCCTTATAATTCTTTCATATATATATAGTGCAACATTAAAAACGCCACATCATTTATCATTTGAAACGGATGAATTCGGCATACGTGATGGACAAGAAGTGATTTTCAAAAGAGAATGATGATTATGTTCAACAATTATATGATTTTATATATTCGAATATATTTTAAACATTGAACTTTTAGATCTTTAAATTCCAATTTAGCAATAAGCAACTGTTTTGTAATACGCAGTTTCAATGCTGTTTTTTTTCATTTGTTTTTTATTTGTTCGTGTGACACACACAATAAACACAACAACTACAATAAGATCAAAAATAGAAAATGATTCCAGATGTTTTGTACAATCAGATTTTTTTTACGATTAAAATAAAATGATGATGACATTGAGATAAATCAATAAATGATCACTATGGGTAAAAACTCAATGTAACTGGAATTTATGATTTTTTTTTTAAATTCGTCATTATAGAATTCCTTGAAAAAAGAAGAAGAAAGAAAGAAAGAATTTAACTCACCAAGGGAAACCAAAAACATCTACAGATTCTGACATTGAAACTAAAATAAAAACAAATTTTAATCATCATTATCTTAATCATCATAATCATGAAATCCATAAAATACAAACAGGTGCAATATTTTTAGTGAAAAATTTTATTATATTGTTTATTTCATGGCCATGGATTTTGGTATTAATTTGACATCTTAATGATGTAACCCAATCTAAAGCTGTATTTTTTTTTTTGGTGAAAATTTTTTTTTTTTTTTTGAAAATACTGGCTGGCTTTATAATGATGAGACTATTTCTACTTAGGTTTGCCCTTGTTGTGCATACACTCTTTTACATAGTTGTTCGTTCGTTTTGGATATACTATGTGTGTGTGTATCTCTTGCATACAAAAAAAAACGTTGTACTTTTTTTTAACGTTTACACTGTAAGTGATTTGGTTCTATTGTTCTAACTTACACACAATCAAGAATCAACAAATTTGTGGGATTAAAAGCGAAAGACAACGATATATGATGGATAAAAAACTTTCACCGTTAAAGGTTTGTTTGTATGACATACAAAATTATTGATCATAAATTTATCATCAAATTGTCGATGGTGGTTTTTGAATCAAGCATCATATCATTTGTGATGCTGATGATAATGATGATGAAATTTTATGGTTTCATCATCGATCAATTTTTCATTGTTGCTGTAATTTTACTTAGATATTAGTGTAGAAAAATTCTGATCGAATGAATCCACATCGATTAATTCGATTAATAAAATCTCAGGATGTCATTGAATTGTTGATTTTAATCTACAACAACAACAACAATAATTTCGATTTCAAATTTCGAAATATTTTCTTATCAATTAATCTGCTGAAATATTGTGATTGAATTGAATTCTTCGATAATCTGACATTTTTTTTTATTTTTCATTCATTCACACAGCAATATAATTTGCCAAATAAAAAACGAATTGAAGTGCCATATCAGGAAAAAAGTCAATATGAACTTATCTTGTTGTGTCCAAATACTTATATCGGATCAGTTGAAAAAGAAATCAAGGTAAGATATCTTTTGATCATTGATAATTCAATCATTTAATTGATATATATCTTATCATCATTAGAAAATGTGGGTATATGACCATCCAAAGGGAATGGTGTTGCGTCATGTTTCATATGTGCCTGGTTTGTACAGAATTTTCGATGAAATTCTTGTAAATGCCGCCGATAATAAGATTCGTGATCCGAAGATGAGCTGTATTCGTATCGATATCAATAGTGAAGATAATGAAATCAGTGTCTACAATAATGGCCGAGGTATACCGGTTGTTATACATGAAGAAGAAAAAATTTATGTTCCGACATTGATTTTTGGTCATCTATTAACATCATCGAATTATAATGATAGTGAGAAAAAAGTTGTTGGTGGCCGTAATGGTAATGGTGCTAAATTGTGCAATATTTTCAGCACAATGTTCAAGATTGAAACATCATCACGGGAGTATAATCATAGTTTTTCACAAGTTTGGAAAGATAACATGAAAACCGCTGAAGAACCAATCATACGACCATCGAAAGGTGAAGATTTCACCCGTGTGACATTTAAGCCTGATTTGAAAAAATTCAACATGACACATTTGGACAAGGATATTGTCGATTTGTTTAGTCGTCGTGCATATGACATAGCTGGATCATCCAAAGGCGTGAAAGTTTTTCTTAATGGTGAATGTCTTCCTGTTTGTGGTTTTAAAAGCTACGTTAATATGTTTATCAAAGATAATGAAGATGCAAATAATGAACCCTTAAAATTGGCATATGAAGTAGTGAATGATCGTTGGGAAATTGGCGTCGCTTTAAGCGATAAAGGCTTTCAACAAATTAGTTTTGTTAATAATATTGATACTACACGTGGTGGAACACATGTTGATCATGTTGTCGATCAAATTATTGATAAACTAATCAAAACGGTCAAGAAGAAAAGTGGAGAATCAAAAATCGATCTTAAACCTCATCAAATACGAAATCATTTGTGGGTTTTTGTTAATTGTCTCATCGAAAATCCAACATTCGACTCCCAAACGAAAGAAGCTATGACATTGGAGAGTGAATATTTTGGCTCCGAATGTGCACCAAGTAAAAAGTTTTTCGAATCCATCATGAAAATCGGCATTATTGATTCATTTGTTAACTGGTGTTTTTTTAAACAAAAATTTGAAATGGATGCCAAAATATGTTCGAAAAAAATCATTGATATTCAAGATATACCGAATCTTGAAGACGCCAAAAAAGCCGGAACATGTAGTGCATTGTATTGTTCTTTGATATTGACAGAAGGGCATTCAGCCAAATCATCGGTTACTGCTAGATTAGGTGTTGAACGTGATAAATTTGGCATTTTTTCATTGCGTGGAAACATGTTAAACGTTCGTGAGGCATCGGATAATCATATTATGGCAAACGCCGAGATTAATAATTTGGTCAAAATTCTGGGTTTACAATACAAGAAAGAATATACATCGATTGATGATTTGTATACACTCCGATATGGTAAAGTTCTCATTATGACGGATCAGGACCTCGATGGTTCACACACCGCAGGCTTAATTATCAATTTTTTTCATAAATATTGGCCATCATTAATTAATCTGCAATATCTTGAACGAATTATCACACCAATTGTAATGGTCAGCAAAGAAAATTTTTTCAAACGTCTATTCTATTCTCTTCCCGAATTCAATGACTGGAAAGATGAAATTCCAAACATTGAATGCTACAACATCAAATACAACAAAGGTATTTTTTTATTGATTTTTATTTCCTATTTGAAAATTCTAATTTTTTATTATCATTTGTTTATTCAAAGGATTGGCCAGTTGGTCATCTGCAGAGGCAAATGAATATATTTCGAATATGAAACGTATCAAAATACGTTATGATGATGATGTTGATGACAAAGCAATTGATTTGGCATTTAGTTCTAAAATGATTGAAACACGAAAACTATGGATCAAACAAGAGATTAAAGAACGACGAAGAAGACGTGATAATGGTGAAAAAGAAATCTATCTTTATGAAGATAAAACATATGAAGTATCAATCAAAGATTTTATCTATAAACAATTGATTCATTATTTTATTATGAATAATGAGCGTTCGAAATGATTGGAAAGAAGAGAGAGAGAGAATCAAAAATGAAAAAATGGAAACTGAAAGTTAAAAATAAAAATAAAAAATTTTTTTTTGTTGTTCATCCAAAAATAAAATCATTGATGATTATCATATGATCTCCACAAATATAATTGATGATGATGAGATGATAATTGTAATAGGAACAAGGAACAGGCCAGGCTGAGGTTGAGGTTGATTTTTTTTCGTTTTATAGGATTTCAATATATCATTCGAATTACATTGTCCGATGAATCACATGGTAGTGAATCGGTACATGGAAAAATTTCATTAAAATTTCTTGATTGGGAAGATGAAGGTGAAACATTGACATTCAATAATCAGTAAGTAAAATACGAGTGTAATTGTGTTGAGTAATTTCAAAACTTTATTACTCCTACAAACATCATCATATAGTGGTCAAACATTTGAAAATGGCCATTCATATTCAAGTTTAATAGTATCGGATATGAAACCATCGGATTTGGATCGAATTCAATTCAAATGGTCACATGGTTTCAATATAATTCACCATAGAATGTACATTGAAAGTCTTGAAGTGATACCACTTTTCAGTACAAGGTAGAATTTTTTTTTTTTAATTTTTTTAAAATGAAAAAGAAAAATTCAAAATAACCTCCCTTATATTCTTTCATATATATGTAGTGCAACATTAAAAACGCCACATCATTTATCATTTAAAACGGATGAATTCGGTATACGTGATGGACAAGAAGTGATTTTCAAAAGAGAATGATGATTATGTTCAACAATTATATGATTTTATATATTCGAATATATTTTAAACATTGAACTTTTAGATCTTTAAATTCCAATTTAGCAATAAGCAACTGTTTTGTAATACGCAGTTTCAATGCTGTTTTTTTTCATTTGTTTTTTATTTGTTCGTGTGACACACACAATAAACACAACAACTACAAAAATAAGATCAAAAATAAAAAATGATGCCAGATGTTTTGTACAATCAGATTTTTTTTCGATTAAAATAAAATGATGACATTGAATGATGACATGAATCAATAAATAAATGATCTCTATGGATAAAAACTCAATGTAACTGGAATTTATGATTTTTTTTTTTTTTTGTTAAATTTGTCATTATAGAATTCCTTGAAAACAAAAGAAGGATTTAACCACACTCACCAAGGGAAACCAAAAATATATACGTCTTTTTAAAAAAATTCTTACATTGAAACTAAAATAAAAACAATTTTTAATCACATTGTTATGATCTTGAAATCCATAAAATACAAACAGGTGTAATATTTTTTAGTGAAAAATTTTATTATATCGTTTATTTCATGGCCATGGATTTTGGTATATATAAATTTGACATCTTAATGATGCAACCAACCAATCTAAAGCTGTGTATTTTTTTAATGAAATTTTTTTTTTGTTTTGAAAATACTGTCTTGATTAATTAAAAAAAAAACAATGATGTCAAAACAATTCATATTTTCACTCATTTTAATTCTAGGTAAGTTGAAATGATTGAAATATTTTTTTTCAAAAAATTTTTCATTTTTATTCATTCATTCTTATTTTTATATAAATAATAGTGATAGAATGTAATGCTAATTTAACATCGGTAACCTATCCTGGAATTGGAACATTTACATTGACCGATTTTTATGATCCAATTTATCGTCCAATTGTATTGCTTCCACAAAGTCCCGAAGATATGAATGCAACATTTTATTTGTATACACCGAAAAATGTCAACAATTCCGATATATTAGATTGGAACAGTACTGATCATTATGAATCGACAATATTCAATCCAATTCTTAATACTACAATCATTACACACGGTTGGCGTGGCAGTAGCCAAGAGAGTTGGTTACATAAACTCAAAAATAGCTTATTGAATGTTGAAGATTTAAATGTTATCATTGTTGGATGGCCTGGAGGAGCAAAAACTGAATATACACAAGCTGTAGCCAATACACGAGTAATCGGCATCATGATTGGCATATTAATCGAAAATTTAGCCAATAAATTTAATATCTCTTTCGATTCATTCCATCTAATAGGCCATTCACTTGGCGGTCATGTAGTTGGTTATGCTGGCAAACATCTAGATGGTAGAATAGGCCGTATTTCAGGCCTAGATCCAGCAGGACCATTTTATAAAGGTCTTAATTATACGGAAGCACGTTTATGGCATACAGATGCCAAGTTTGTCGATGTAATTCATACTGATGCACTACCGTTAATTAAATTTGGTATGGGTATGTATGAAACATGTGGCCATGTTGACATCTATCCCAATGGTGGAAGAACTCAGCCCGGATGTGGTGATCAAGAAAATGATGAGATACCGATTATAGGTGAAATTGTAGAGTATGTTTTTTTTCATTGTGTTTTTGTGTCCTAGAAAAAAAAATTATAATCTTATCATCAATTAATCATCCACTTCTTCTATTTGAAAGCTTATACCAATACTCATCTTGTAATCATGGTCGTTCACATGAATACTTCATAGAATCGATTACACCACCCATTTCCAGACCAGTTGCTTATCTATGTGATTCGTATGATTCATTCCAGAATGGTAAATGTACTTGGAATTGTCAAGAACCCAACAAATGCGTTGTAATGGATCCATTGGCCGATAGTTATCATGTGAATAAAACATTTACCCAAGGAAAACGATATTTTATGATTACAGCTGGAGAGGAGCCATATTTTCGTAAGAAAATTCCAATACAATTATTATTTCAGAATTTAAAGAAAAAATATTCAATTACAGGTTATCAATATCTAATTGATTTAATAATGGCTAATCATTCGGACGATTACATTGGTGGTATTGTTCCGCCGTTGCTAACAGAAGTGGAATTAAGATTCATCAATCAAGATGGAGATGTTGAAGAATTTAATTTCAGTGAAAAGTAATGAACTATACAATATATCACCTATTTATTTATTTTTTTTTTATGGTTTTCCAAAATTTATTAGATCCGAATTATTCGAAGATGAAACCGAATATCCAAGACTTTTTTCATTGGATACAAATCCTGAACAATTATATGAAATGGAAATCAAATGGTCACGTGGTATCGATACGATTACAACTAAAATGAATTTAGCATACATTAATGTAACAGCACTTTCATTTGAAAGGTTTGTGTTGAATGGTTGTCTATGAATAAAATTTGTGAATAATTTAAAAGCTAACATCTTTTCTGTTTACAAACGAAAAAAACAAAATATAGTGATTCGGATCGTATGCAGCCAATGACATTGAAATTTATGCCGATAACTGATGATGGTATACCAAATGATGATTGGTTTGTTTTAGAACAAAAATAAATCAAATAATATATATAATGAGATCTCATGGCAAAAAAAATTGTTTTTTTCCGCCAAAATATTCATAGAATGAAAAAAAAAATTTCAAAATGAAAGTGTGAGAATTTTTTTTTTATTTAGTTTGTTTGATTACAATATGACCAATAAAATGATGATAATTTTCATATATATGAAGCAATGTGATGAAAAAAAAAATTATCTCGATATGAACATAAAAAATGCAAAAAAAAAACATAAATGTAATGATGATGATAAGATGTGTTCAAATGAAATCTCTGGTGATAAGATTTTTTTTTTCTTTAAAAAAAAAGTTGTCCTTCCATCACACGTTTATTATGTACCGAAGAAACCGACCAATAATGATTTTCATCACATTTAACTGGCTATTTTTGAGTGATTTATTGACTACAAGAAAAAAATTTTCATGGATACAATTCCAATACGTAGTGATGGATTGATTACTACGATTAAAATGTGCAACAATGCTAATGATGTTGATGACAATAAAGCTTCACAATCAAAAAAACAACGGCTTTATTCATCAATCAAAAAACATTTATGGATATTTCCATTAACATGTTTTATTGGAACTTTGATAATCACCATTGTTCCATACATATTATCCGTATATTATGGTTATACTAATAAAATATTTCCACTTATCAGCGATTCTGGTGGTTATCCACCTGGTGCCAGTTTATTCTCATCATTCTTAATTATTGGAGCAATATTTAGTAAGTATCTTTATCAACGGATTGATGATAAATATCGATCATTCAATTCTTCGTTTGTTTTTTTGGATTGAAAAATAGCAACACTTACTGCATGGATTCGTTATAAACAAGTAAAATATTATCTTCAATTACATTGGAAAGATGATCAAAACATTAATCAATTGAAATATTTGAGATCAATCAATTGGACATTAGTAATTTATATGTTTTTTTTATCATTTGGTATGATAATTTTAGCATCATTTCGTTCAACGGAATCGATCGCATTGGCTATTATACATTCAATTGGTGCTACATTAGCAATTGTTAGTGATTTACTTTATACTACCGGTACCGCATACCTTTGTTGGAAACTTTATCGTATTTACCATTTGGAATCAAAACCAATAACATTAATTGTTTTAACCATTATAAAGATGATAACGGCAATGATATTTACATTGAATTTTCTAATATCTTGGTATATGGCTGGTAATGATTTTCTTGATGCTAAATATCGTTCAAAATGGCCATATGGCCATAGTCGAATATTTTTTTTAATCACATCATTCAGTGAAACAATATTATTAATATTAATTTCCATTGGATTTTTATGTTTATTTAATCGTATTCGAAAATTTAATGATTGGAACAAGATACGTTTCTGAATTTGTTGTTTACAAAATTGTCATGATTGATAATAATGGTATAATTGGCTTTTAAAATTTTTATAATATAATTCAAGAGAAAAATGATGAGAACCTTATAGGTAGAAATAAAATAAAAAAATTTTTCTTTGGATTCTTTAGTGTTTTTTTTTTTTTTGGTAATTATTTTTTCCATTCATTACAACCATATTTGCAATCCGTTTGATAAGTGCCAGTATTGATACCATGGCCATAACCAGTACCAATATTTGTTCCAGTGCCTGCACTAGCACTGGCACTGGCACTTGCCGATGCACTAGCTGATGCATATGCAACACCACCACCACCACCACTATTACCATTCCATCCAGTACCGGATCCACCATAACCGACACCACCACCAATACCATCGTCAACAACTTTAACGACTTTAACCGTTTGTGGTGGTGTTATGATTCTTGTAATTTTTTTAACAACAACCGGTTGAACATATCCTGTATCAATATAACCAGCATTATTGTAACTATTGCAATCACCATAACCACATCCATCGTTATATGTGCTAGTTTTCTTGATAATTTTGATTATTTTGGATCCACCACCACCACATGGATTGATACCACATCCTGTATCCTGCCGATAATGTGAATGTGTTGGCTGTGTATAGTATGTTCTCTTTACAACAGTTGGCACATGTTGAACAGCATAAGTTTTCTTTACAATAGTTGCTGGTACACTAACAACAGGTTCCGTTTGAATGACATGATCATTATATTTTTTTTGTACCGAATATGTTTGTGATGATGAACTATGATGATAATTAGTAGATGAATAGCCAGTACTATCAATGCCAGTATTATGGCATCCTCCACCGCAATCTAAAAATATATATCGAACATTAAAAAATCATTATAACATTAAATGAAAATTTTTTCGTTGTACTTACCACTTAAATATGATGTATCACCACCATATCCGCCGTGTTTCCATTTATGTCCATTCGTATCATTGATAATCGATAATAAAACTGGTATAATGAGAAAAATAAAAGAAGAAAACGAAGTTGCCATTATGATGATCTGTGATTATAATGATCAAATTGAATTGAAATGTCTGACGATTTATAGTGGGTATATCCTCAAACTAAAACTCAAGTCGAATAAACGATTCACATTCAATATATTACATGGCTAGTTTGCAAATGAACCAGCAACGAATCAAAAAAAAAAAAAAAATAAAAAATAAAAAAATTTCCAAAATTGAAATTCCATCTAAAAAAAGCAAAACGATAAATAATAAAGAATTGAATAGCCAATTATTTCAATTTATGATGCGCATTACCATAATTATCATTCAATAATTGATAAGCGCGTGCAATTCAATCATTATGCTAAAGAGATAATCTTTAGGATTTATACAATCAAGATGATACATGCAATTGTTATGAAACTTGTTTGCTCAACATCAAGAAACCTTGAATCTGTCAATAAATAATGAGGGATTGGTTGGGGGAAAAAAACATTACACCTATGTTGCATACAAAAATGTAAAATAAGTCAGGTTTTTTCCCAGATTGATTCATTCAAATGAATACAATCTATTGGCATATGAAATATGATTTATTGATCAAATAAAACATTGGATTAATGTTTTTTTTTTTTTTGGCAATCACGAATTATATAAGAATCAAACGAATTGCATAAATCTTACTTTTTCAAGTTTCTATAAAGTATCGGAAAAAAATGTGTTGAATTTTGTTGCACTTTTCATTTTCATTACCATACATGCAACAACATTTTAAAATTCGATGGTAAAAACCATAAATGATATTCGAATCGAATGAATGAACACAGAATTGTTAGTCGTAATTGTTATCACTTCATAACAATTAAATTTCACAAACAAAAGTAAATTAGGTTTGTAAAACCGATTGTCGTTGAAAATATGAAATTTTATTAAATTAGAAAATTAGAAAAAATTAAAGAATTATCAAATTATGAAATGAAATACTATATAAATAAAGTGAAAATATAACCTCGAAAGAGAAAACAAAATTAAAAAAAATCGATCCTTACTATCGATACTATCGTTTCGTCTATCAAAACATTCATTCGTCTGCTGTGGTGGCCAAAAAGGGAGACAGAGAGAGAGAGAGAGAGAGAGAGAACAAATTTTTACACCACCAACAAGGGTGAATATTATTTCTGGTCCTTGGATTAGTTTTTTATTATTATCATTGTATGTATACATTATCATTTCTAAAAGTTTTTTTTATCGTTCTAACCATTGATTGTTTCATATATCAGAATAATCAAAAAATCGCTTTTTTTGGATGGTGATATATTTCATATTTCATTTCATTTTTATTATTATTATTGTTACTGTAGCATACACACACCCATATAGATAGAGTTGTCAGAAAAGAAACATAAATTAAACAAATTGGACCTTGATAATTATAGATGCACAGGTTTTTTTCTCTATTTCTCATCACCATATAGTATTTTATTCTAGGGGGTTTTTTTTACATATATTAATTATTTATCATCATTTTTGTCAATTGCAAATCGGCCTTTATTTTTGTTACAACTGTGGTATCTTAATTATTACTATTGTTACCTAGAATTCCATTTGTGTGTGTGAGTGTGAATTTTTATTTTTTGACCAAATAAATAAACAAACTCGATCAACATGGATTCAACGTCAAATTCACCACGGCCACCAACAACAGCGGCTACAATCGACAATACTACATCGTCATTGATTCAAGGACAAGATTCAGAATCAAAAGATTCAACGGAATCAACTACTGGTACAACAGCTTCATCAAGCCACCAACATCATCGTTCACATTCTCATCATCATCACCATCACCATCATCATCATCGTTCACATTCATCATCCGGTTCGTCAGCATCGAATAATATAATACGGACAAATACTGGTTGGTTTCAAAGGCGAATCAATTTACGGCCAGTTCATCGTGGTTGTCATCTAGTCACCGATGAAGTTGTCAAACAAGTGCCCGAAATGAATCAATTTCAAGTTGGAATCTGTCATCTGCACAGTTGAGTTTTTTTCAAAAATATCTTTGTCTTGAATAATAATAATTTTTGTTTTGTTTTGTCATTCTCATTTACGCAGTTATGCACACATCAGCTAGTCTTACACTCAATGAAGTAAGTATATTGATTGTTATTGATTTTTGAACCAGTCATTCATAATTCTTATTATTTCAAAACAGAATTGGGATCCAGATGTTCGTGAAGATATGGAAATGTTTCTGCTACAATTTGTTCCAGAAGTAAGGTTTCGATTTTTGATCTAATGAAAAGTTCTCTAAATTTTTTTTTTTGTTCAAATTTTCTAGAAACTACCATTTCGACATGTTTGTGAAGGTCCCGATGATATGCCTGCTCATGTGAAAGCAAGCTTTCTTGGATCTTCATTGACCATACCGATTACCGAAGGAAAACTATGTCTAGGAACATGGCAAGGTATATGGCTATGTGAACATCGTAATAATGCCGGTAGTCGTAAAATTATGGTTACCATTAATGGTGCATTGAAAAATTGAAATTAAATGAACGTTCAACTATATCCAAGTCACTGCCGATTATTTATCAATCTATCCTGCAAAAAAAAGGGCCAGCGATAAAGGAAAAAATTCCAAGAACAAATTCAATTCAACCAAAATTTTACCATTTCTTTCATTGATTTTTAAATTCCCCATTTGCAATATATCATTTCAATTGGCCTTTTGAACATAATGTTTTTTTTTTCATTCTCATTCTCACTCACTTGATGATTTGATTTATCAATTTTTTTTCTTTTGATAATATCAATGCTCTGTTGCCTTTTTTGCCTTCTTTATGTTGTTTTTATTTTTGTTCGTGCTTGACCACCTTTCTCTTTCTGTTATCATTGATATATAGAATATTTGTTTGTTGATAAAGAGAATTGATCCATTGAATATAGACACTCAACGGGGGCACTACATGTTTTATGTTTTGTTTTGCATTCAAAAAAGAATTCTATGTAAATAAATTTAAAAAATTTTTAAAATTTAAATTTGTGAATATTACAATTTTATAAAATTCCGAAAAGAATTTCATAAAACGATACATCATCTAATGACGGCACCATTCGCCAAATTCATGCGTAATACGGCATTCCAGCAGTGTTTTGCATAATTATTGCTTGTTCATATTGAAATCGTGTAAAGTTTTAATAGGTTTTCCACGTGGAAATTATTTTTATTTTTATTACTATAGTTTAAATTTGATTTGTTGACAATGGCTAAACCAACAGCGGCCAAAAGTACGGCCAAGTTGGATTTTTTCCTTAAAATTGAATCTGAAATCCAACGACGATGGTCTGATGAAAAAATCTTTGAAATCGATCCACCACCAGATGGTAAACGAAATAATGATGATGAAAAATATTTTGGCACTTTTCCTTATCCATATATGAATGGCCGTGGTCATATTGGTCATACATTTTCATTGACCAAATTAGAAGTGAGTGATCATTTCATTGTCATAATAAATTTTATGATTTTTTTGTCTCTTTTTTGTTGTTTTTCAGTTTGCAATGGGCTACTATCGACTTAAAGGAAAACGTTGTCTATTTCCATTTGGGTTTCATTGCACCGGTACACCTATAAAAGCTTGTGCTGATAAATTGAAACGTGAAGTTGAACTATATGGTTGCCCTCCACAATTTCCTGAAGAGGAATCTACACCCATAGAAGAAACAGCAGCCAACATAATTCAAGAGATTGAAATTAAAGATAAATCCAAAAGTAAAAAAAGTAAAGCTGCTGCTAAATCTGGTTCGTTTAAATATCAATGGCAAATTATGCAAGCATTGGGTTTGTCAGATGATGAGATTGCCAACTTTTTGGATGCTAATTATTGGTTAAATTATTTTCCACAAAAATGGATTGAAGATCTTAAAATGTTGGGCATTCGTGTTGATTGGCGTCGTAGTTTCATAACAACCGATATCAATCCATATTATGATTCATTTGTACGATGGCAATTTATTCGTCTGAAAGAGAAAAACAAGATTAAATTCGGTAAACGTTATACAATCTATTCACCAAAAGATCAACAACCATGTATGGATCATGATCGGTCTACTGGTGAAGGTGTAGGACCACAAGAATACACCTTGATTAAATTGCAAGTTATCGAGCCGATTCCGAAACAGCTTGAAAAATATGCTACGAAAAGCAAAATCTTTTTGGTTGCTGCAACATTAAGACCGGAAACGATGTATGGTCAGACAAATTGTTGGTTAAGACCAGACATGAAATACATTGCCTATGAAATCAATACAGGAGAGATATTCATCTCTAGTATACGATCGGCAACAAATCTATCATATCAAGGCTTAATGGCACAATTTGGCCAAGTGAATATGGTGGCCCAATTAAAAGGTTCAGACTTGATTGGTGCCAAACTTAAAGCTCCACTTTCTGCCTATGAATATGTTTATGCTTTGCCCATGATGACTATTAAAGAAGATAAAGGCACTGGGGTGGTGACCAGTGTTCCATCTGATTCACCTGATGATCATGCTGCATTGACTGATTTGAAAAATAAAGAAGCCCTTCGATCTAAGTATAACATAACCGATGAAATGGTCTTACCATTCAATGCCGTACCAATCATTGAAATTCCCGATTATGGTAATCTTTGTGCTGTTCGTATTTGTGAAGAATTGAAAATCAAAAGTCAAAATGATAAGGAAAAATTGGCACAAGCAAAAGCAAAAGTCTATTTGTCCGGTTTCTACGATGGCGTAATGTTGGTTGGTGAACATAAAGGGAAAAAAGTTTCCGAAGCAAAACCATTGATTCAAAAAATGCTTTGTGATTGTGGTGATGGTGTCAAGTATTATGAACCAGAAAAACAAATCTTATCCCGTTCAAATGATGAATGTGTTGTTGCACTTTGTGATCAATGGTTCTTGGAATATGGAGAACCTAAATGGCGTGAACAGACAGAAAAATGTCTGCAGGATCTGAATACTTATTCGGAAGAAGTACGAAGAAATTTTGCTTTTACTTTGAATTGGTTAAAAGATCATGCCTGTAGTCGACAATATGGTCTTGGAACACGAATGCCTTGGGCAGAAGAATGGTTAATCGAATCATTATCAGATTCGACAATCTATATGGCCTATTATACAATAGTTCATTATCTTCAAGGTGGTGTACTTGATGGCCATGGTGAATCACCATTGGGCATTAAACCGGAACATTTGACACCAGAAGTATGGGATTATATTTTCTTTCCAAAAGTTGAATTTCCAAAAAATTGTTCCATATCAAAAGATAAACTTGACATTATGAAACTTGAATTCGAATATTGGTATCCAATGGATATTCGTGTTTCGGGTAAAGATTTGATCCAAAATCATTTAACATACATGTTGTACAATCATACTGCCATGTGGAATGATAATCCTGAATATTGGCCACTATCAGTTCGTACAAACGGTCATCTACTATTAAATAATGAAAAAATGTCCAAATCGACTGGTAATTTTCTTACATTACGTGATGCTATTTTAAAATATTCAGCCGATGGAGTACGATTTGCATTGGCTGATGCCGGTGATGCTATTGAAGATGCTAATTTTGTTGAAAAACAAGCTGAAAATGGTCTACTGAAATTGTATGCCTTTATTGAATGGTGTCGTGAAATAGTTGATAATTTAGATTCATTAAGAAATGATGATCCCAATGTATTGTTTGAAGATATTGCCTTCTCGAATCTGATGGACGATTTGATTATGAAAACTGAAGCTAATTATAAAAATCTTATGTTCAAAGAAGCATTGAAAACTGGATTTTTTGAATATCAAGATGCTCGTGATAAATATCGTGAGCTCAGTATTCGTTCGGGTATGCATCAAGGTCTGATTATTCGATTTATCGAAACACAAGCAATTATGTTGTCACCGATTTGTCCACATTCGGCTGAATATATCTACAAAGAAATTCTATTACGTAACGGCTCAATACAGCACGCTGAATGGCCAATAACCAAACAGCCTGATCAAAATTATCTTGAAATATTCAACTATTTCATTGATGCATGTCATCTATTTCGTGTCCGTTATAAAGCTTATATGGGACAAACTAAAACAAAGGGAAAGTCTTCTTCGTCTTCTGGTAAACAACAATCATCATTATCCACGAACAAGAACAAATCCGATCAACAACAACCACAACGGCCTACACATGCCATCATTCATGTAGCTCGTAGTTTTCCAAAATGGCAGTCAATCATTTTAGCCTCATTGAAACAGATGTATCACGTATGTATTCGAAAATTCAAATGAAAATGTTAATTTTTCATAAATAATCTAAATATATATATAAACATTAGGAAAACAATAACAAATTACCGGAAAATAATATAATAGCAAGCAGACTGAGCAAGATTAATGATCTTAAGAAATATATGAAAAAAGTTATGCCATTCGTGGAGATGAGAAAAGTAAGTTGTGTTTCAGGTAGTTTGGTTTGGTTTGTTTTTTTTTGTAATCAATAATTTTTGAATATCATCCATACGTGTTGTTCACAATTAATTGATCAAAAACATTTTCTATTTTTTTTTCTCATAGCGATTGTTTCAAACATCAGGCGAAAATGTATTTGAAGATCGTGCTCATTTTGATGAATTGGCTGTTTTACAACAAAATTATGATTATCTTGTATCAACATTAGATCTATGCGGTATCGATCTTCGTTATGCTGATGAAGCCGATTCACGTATACAAGAAGAATGTTGTCCACAGGAACCGTTCATTTCATTTCGCACGGAACCATCCGTTCCATTGACCTGTATCAATAACCAACCAATGGTTTCATGTTTTGAAATGGCCATGCCCGTTTATCAAGATGATTCAATTAAATCATTTGCTGATCGTTTAGCAAAAGAAACGAAAAATAAAGGTGTGTTCATCATTAGAACAATGAAATAATTAATTTTTGTTTTTTGTGGCATAGATTCTCGTGTTAAAATTCTGCGATACAAAAATGTTGATTTGGATCCAAGATGTTTTCCATCGGCTGAAACTTTTAACAATATTCTAACACCCATTGATATGGAAGGAAAATTTTCGGTAAATTTTGAATCCAAAATCGTTTCATTAATTGAAAATGGACAACCAATTCCATTAGGAAATCGTATTATCTATCAGATTTGATTTTTATTAATTAAAATTTAAAGAAAAAAAATATTAAAAAATTATTTACACTATTCAAATTTTCATTTTTTCCGCTTGCCCGGTCGTTCGAATGATTGTTTCATTCCACCACCATGAGCTTGATGAAATTGTATCGCATGTGTATTATCTTTGGCTGACCAAGCCGAATCAAATGCAGTCGTGTCAACATCAGTTAGATGTGTATATTTTGTGCGACCAGCACGGCCAAAATTTTTCACTTGCATAACCGATGGCAATACCGATTTATCAAAATGATCTTCCAGTGTTGGTTGCGCAAAATCTCGTTTGAACACCTGATCTTCTTCATCCAGATAGAATGCACCACGATGATAATACTTTTGTAGGAATTTATATTTGCCCTTTTTCTGTTGATTAGTTACAACACGTGGATTCTTTTTCAACTCTTCCTGTCGTTCTTCTTCTGTCATGTTTCGTAATCGTTCAATTTCACGTCGTTCTCTTTCTCGTTGTTCTTCCTCTTCTTTTTCTCGTTTGATTCGTCTTAATTCACGGACTTTCCATAATTCAAATGCCGTTTCATCATCTTCATCATCAGTGATAACCGAAGCGATTCCTTTGATAATTGCTTCTTCTTCGGCTGCCGCTTTATTCTTTTCTCGTTCTTCTTCTTCACGACGACGGTCTTCTTCAATTAATTTTAATGTTGATCGACGACGTTCTTCCAATGCAATTTTCGCTTCCAATTCGGCAGTTTCAATACGTTTGCGTTCCTGTTCCTCTTTCTCATTGATGGTTATTCTATCTTTTTTTGAAACAAAAATTGGTTTCAATCGAGGCATTGCTTCATCTTCTGAATATTCGGATTCATTTTCTGATTCTTCCTCATCATCATCATCTTCATCATCGTTGTCGTTGTCATCACTGAAAGCTTCATCTGGTGCAGATTCCAATTCTAATTTACGCACCCGTTGTTTCAATAATTCATGACGACGTTCAATATTTTCATCAGCATTTTCATCATCATTTTCTTCGGCATCGATAACTTCACGATGTCGATGACGACGTCTAATGACATCACCGTCTTCATCATGCTCTAATTCGGGATCAGATTCTTCTTGATCACTTTTTTGACCACTTTTAATAACCTGTGGTTTGATCGTTGGCCGTGAACTTTCTTTGTTTGATTGTTCACGAAATTGCATCAATCGACGCATACGAGGATCTTGATACAATTTTTCCTGATTCACAATTACATTATTTTCGCGATTCTTTCTGATACGTAAACGAATATCATCATCGTCGTCGTCGCTATCGTCAGCTTCTTTATTCTCATTATCATCTGTTTGTTTATTTTTGCTACTGGCCAATGTAAAAGCCATTGAACTATGATTTTGATGACGATTTAAGCTGGGTAAAAGTTTACGATTTTTATTCTTCAATTCATCTTCAGATGAATAACTATTTGATTCACTTCCAGATGAATCCACTTCTTCAGCATATTTTGGTTTACGTCCAGAAACATATCGTTGAACTTTAACTTTTTGCATAGTAATTTCCCCTTTTTCATTCTTTACGGGAACAGCACCAAGTGGCCGTAATGATTGTACCGATGATGGTTTTATATCTTTGTATGTGGACATGTCGTTGTATATAAATGATGGAAATTTATTTCAAAAATTCAAATAAAAATCAAAATATAAACAAACTCGAATTTTAGTAGACCCATTTAACAATGAAAATAAACAAAACTCATGCGCTGAATCTTAAAATGATGCCGTGCATTAATGACGTTACACCGAGTGGGAAAGTGAAAAAATGACTATAGCCATGCGCGCATGTGGGGTTGAGTTTAAAAGTTGCAGTTACCGACAAACGCAAGCGACATAGACTAGTAGAGAGTAGAGATTTAGAATTTGATTAGATTAGAAATTAGATTAGATATTGATTTGTGTAATCCGTTTACAATTTGCACAACGGATGGATTCGTCATTGATATAGATGGACCTCACAATGCGAAGAAAAACGATGCAAAAATTCTTGAAGAAATTCTGATGAGATCGACTGGTTTATCCCAGTTACTTTAAGATAATGATTATCTTGTATTGGACCGTGGATTTCGCGATGTTGTGCCATTTTTGCAACAAAGTGGCTTCAATGTAATTATGCCTGCTATGAAAGGCCAACGACTCCAGCTAACCACAAAAGAATCTAACGATTCTAGATTTGTTACCAAGATTAGATTGGTCGTTGAAGCGGTTCATGGGGTTATTGAACAAAAATATAAGTTGCTCCATAACCAATTCATGAATAATACCTTGGACAATGCCCGTACGTATTGTCGAATCGCATGCTTTTTGCATAATAGATTTGGCAAAGTATCACCGGTTATTGCTGCAAGTGTACTAATCGGGAATCGGACCGTTGGTTGTTGTTCTCATGTCGCAGCCATCATCTATCATCTCAGTCATGGACGATATTTATCAAGAATATATCGACCTGACGAATCTTTTTAACCTCAACGAAGGAACATTATAGAAGATGATCCTTCCATAAGGAAGATATTATATTAATATTTAATTTCAATATTTTTAATTAACCGATTTTGTAAAGACTACTGTCTGAACTATTCATAAAAAAAACATTATTCTTTTATTATCATTATTATTCTATTTTATTACTTTATTCTCTATTGTTATTTTCTTTTCTGTTTAATTCCATTCTGCGCAAGTGCTCCCCGGAGTAGCGCGTATTAATTAAATAAATTCAATTCAATTCAATATTAATATTTTGAATCATAGCGACGATACTGATGTAGAAGTTTATTGTTACACATAAGATGGCCAATTTTTCAATATTATTCCATGATATCATTTTTTTTCTAATGGCCATCATCATAAATGTTACAAGATTAATCGACTAGAAAAAAAAGAAAAAAAAATTTTCTTTCAAATCATTAACCTGAGCTTTAATCACATGTGCACTTTTAAAGTTTGCATGATTTTTAAAAATAAAAATAAAATTTTATTGATTCGAACTCGCAAAATGAACGCTAATAATACAACAAAAAAAAAATACATACATAATAATTAACACGCAAACAACGATAAAACCGAAAAAAAAAGAAATCAGATAAACAACAAAACAAACAAAACGAAATCTAGGTGAATCACCTGTGATCACAATTTGACAAAATAATCAACAAACAGACTAGCATTTCAAATTATTTTTTTTTTGTTGTTGTTTTTCGTGTTTCATCTTTTTTTTACGAAAATTTTTCTTTTTTTTGTTGTTTTGTTTTCTCAATTAACATAAATCTGTTATATATACAGTAAATATTTGATTATTGTGAAGTTTTGAATTTATTATTAAGATGATGATTATGATGATGATTGCTATCTAGAAAATAAAAAACAACTATGTGGTCAAATGATGTTCAGCTGAATATTTCCGTTTGAATGAAATGATTGAATTGATTTCGAATTCAATCGACAGAGAAACATTAGAAAAAAAACGTTTCTCTTTTTTTTCCAATCCATTAGCATTGGTAATAATAATAATATAATGGTCATCATCATCATTAGCTTTGCACACATATTGAATGATGAAAACGACAATGATGGTCGACACCAGCGATTGCCGATCGACAAGTCATTCAATACCAATATAATTTATAATAAAAATGAAATTAAATGAAAGCATCGTCATTTTTTAAAGGTAAATCATAATCAATGATAATGGGTAATGTTTTTGTGAAATCGTATTATCTATCAGATTTGATTTTTATTAATTAAAGTTTAAAGAAAAAAAAATATTAAAAAATTATTTACACTATTCAAATTTTCATTTTTTTCCGCTTGCCCGGTCGTTCGAATGATTGTTTCATTCCACCACCATGAGCTTGATGAAATTGTATCGCATGTGTATTATCTTTGGCTGACCAAGCCGAATCAAATGCAGTCGTGTCAACATCAGTTAGATGTGTATATTTTGTGCGACCAGCAAGGCCAAAATTTTTCACTTGCATAACCGATGGCAATACGGATTTATCAAAATGATCTTCCAGTGTTGGTTGCGCAAAATCTCGTTTGAACACCTGATCTTCTGCATCCAGATAGAATGCACCACGATGATAATACTTTTGTAGGAATTTATATTTGCCCTTTTTCTGTTGATTAGTTACAACACGTGGATTCTTTTTCAACTCTTCCTGTCGTTCTTCTTCTGTCATGTTTCGTAATCGTTCAATTTCACGTCGTTCTCTGTCTCGTTGTTCTTCCTCTTCTTTTTCTCGTTTGATTCGTCTTAATTCACGGACTTTCCATAATTCGAATGCCGTTTCATCATCTTCATCATCGGTGATAACCGAAGCGATTCCTTTGATAATTGCTTCTTCTTCGGCTGCCGCTTTATTCTTTTCTCGTTCTTCTTCTTCACGACGACGGTCTTCTTTAATTAATTTTAATGTTGATCGACGGCGTTCTTCCAATGCAATTTTCGCTTCCAATTCGGCAGTTTCAATACGTTTGCGTTCCTGTTCCTCTTTCTCATTGATGGTTATACTATCTTTTTTGGAAACGAAAATTGGTTTCAATCGAGGCATTACTTCATCTTCTGAATATTTGGATTCATTTTCTGATTCTTCCTCATCGTTTTCGTCGTCATCACTGAAAGCATTTTGTGCAGGTTCCAATTTTAATTTAAGCATCCGTTGTTTCAATAATTCATGACGACGTTCAATATTTTCATCATCATTTTCTTCGGCATCGATAACTTCACGATGTCGATGACGACGTCTAATGACATCACCGTCTTCATCATGTTCTAATTCGGGATCAGATTCTTCTTGATCACTTTTTTGACCACTTTTAATAACCTGTGGTTTGATCGTTGGCCGCGAACCTTCTTTGTTTGATTGTTCACGAAATTTTATCAATCGACGCATACTAGGATCTTGATTCAATTTTTCCTGATTTACCAATTACAAAAGTTATCACAGCAAAAAAAAGTGTGTGAGTATTTCGGCTATTTCTTGGTGACTATTTGAGTGTATATAGTCGAACAGCCGAAATATTCGAAATAACATTTACGAGTTTGAAATCAGAAAACGAAAAATTTTCATAAATCTAATCGCACTTGGTTGTTATGCGAAAAAAATATTCATATTTCGCGATTGATCATTTAAATTCAATTTGATCGATAAACGAATTGTTATTTTGAGAGATGAAGATTGTAGATGAAGACATTGAGTTTTTTTTAATCGGATTTTTTTTTGTTTTGTTTTGTTTGTTTGAAATTTGAATTATAAAAACAAAAACAACCAAGTGTCCGGTGATGATGACCTAAATGTGGACAGATTTATCCGATGATGATGATGATGATGATGATGATGATAGTGAGATGGTAAAAAAAAGGAAAGAAAGTTCAAATACTGTATTATATATACACATTGCAATTCATTCATATAATTTTCATTTCAAATGTAATAATGTTGAAATGATGTGGTGGTGGTGGTGGTGGTGGTGGTCAAACAAATACCGACATGACGATGTTGATGTTGATGATGATGATGACCTCCTTTTCAGGTGGTTTTTTTTCTTCGTAGAAAAAAAAGGAAGATTGTTTGTTGCTGCTGGCAAATCTTGTTGTTGTTGTTGTTACTTTGAATTGTTTTTTATTTTCTCGACAACCATGGCAATAATTGTGTTAAAGAAAGGAAAAAAAATTAATTTCACAACAATATATGACAAACATTTTTATAATAGTTACCTGGTTTGGAATAAAAAAAAAGTTGAACATTGTTATGATGATGATCCATGATGATTCGGATCCCCACATAAATGCCAATCATTGATGATGATGATGATGATGATACTTATAATGTGTAGCCAATGGCAATAAGAAAAAATAATTTCAATCCCATCGATAGAACATCGATGTATATATGAATCAATAAATGATCATAATGGTTGGTCGTCAACAACAACAATTAGATCAATCAATAAATAGCCCTTGAGGCGTTTTTATACTTTTTTTTTCATTTGAACTTTTCATATATTATATATTATATTATATATCGGTACAGTGCAATTTTTGTTTTTCATACAAATCTTGATTCCCATTTTTTTTTCACTTTTCCAAGTTCAATCACATATATTATCCAGTACTTGCTAGATATTTTTAATTAGCTATTAAGACGAAACAGAAAAGAAATTGATCTAATATAAAATTTATATTTCAATGATGATGATGATAAATTGCCATTTGGTGACATTTCTCATTTCATCAGCAAAAAAAAAAAAACAAAAATTTTTTTTGATTCAAAGTCATTGAACGTTATGGTTCAAGTGGTGGCTTTTTCTTGCTGTTTGTTTGTTAACCACCACCACCAACCATAAATTATATTATTATTATTATATATATGCTGTGATAAAATGACTTGAGGCTTATTTTTTTTCTTACTTTGTCCTTTTGTAATCATCATCATCATCATCATCTTATTTGGATCGTTTTGGATCAATAATCGGATATTGTTTTGCACTCTTTTTCATTTTTGTTTCAAAATTTTTTAGAACAAAGAAAAAATAATTCAAATCAAATTAGCTAGCACACACACACACACACACACAAACAGACAAAATCCAATCCAATCCAATCCAATCCAATCAATCAATCAATCGATAAAAAAAAAGATAGAAAGACAATGAAGCCAAATCGTTGAGCTAATAATAATTTGTCCTAATTCATTTTTTTTCTATTTTAGCTAAATTGGATTATTTGAATAACAAAAAAAAAAACAAAATCAAATCAATTCGAATAAGCCTGATGATTCGATTAGTTTTAATTCGATATTAGAATTATGAAAATGAAAATTTCAGTAAATAAAAACTTCAATGCATATGCAAAAATCCATTTGAAATTGTTTGGTGGTAACGAAAAAAAATAAAAAGCGTTCTGATGGCAGCTACTACACCAACTGATGATAATAATGATGGACAACAACAACAACAACAACAACAGATGATGGAAAACAATATGGAATTTAATATGGAAAATTTCCGTAATCTATATCAAGCTACAGAGAATCTATATGAAAAATATTCACAAAATTGTCGCAATGATTTGGAACATAAATCATTACAAAAATTATTGGATGAATATAGGAAAAAATTTTCCATAAATAATGCTGAAAATCTTGACCTGGTTTGTCAATTATTGGAAAAAACATTATCAAATGAATTATCATTAGTACGTGTCAATGATTTTCGTTTGATATATCGTTTTTTTGGTGATCTACACGGTAGTTTCAGTGATTTAGCACATATACGAACATTGTTTTGGCGTAATGGTAACATACAGATTACTGGTAATCATTTTGTATTTTTAGGCGATTATGTTGATCGTGGTATACATGGATTCGAAGTGGTCATCTATTTATTCATGTTGAAAATAATGTATCCAGCTAATTTTACAATATTACGTGGTAATCATGAATTTTCCGACATGAATCGTCAATCATTTTTATTGGAAATGCGTTTAAAATTTGGTGATGAAATTGGCTATCAAATGTGGTCTAGAATTAATGTTGCATTTGGTTCATTACCATTTGCGGCTATTATTTGTCAGAATATATTCGCCTGTCATGGTGGTATACCGAAACATTTTCATGATATGAGTCTAATTGAAGCGATTCCTAAATCAATTATTAGTGATTTAGAAGAAAATAGTGTTGGATTTCAATTGGTTTGGAATGATTTCTATACAAAAGATTTGACTGCTTCAGGTGAATTTCCAAAGGAGCCAAAATATTTTAGAAGAAATTTTTTACGTGGTGCTGGTTTCGTTATTGGTAATAATGGTGCTGAAAGATTTTTAAATCGTTTTAATCTTGGATATATTGTACGTGCACATCAATATCCATCATGTGAAACAACTGGCTATGATCATATACAATTATCCAATGGTGCAGTGTTTACATTATTTTCAAATTCAAGCTATGTTGGTGATATTAACAATACAGCATATCTTTATATATCAGTTGTTGATGAAGAATTAAAAGTATTTCCATTAGTCGATTCACAACAAAGTGAAGAATTTTTCAATAAAAGTGAATTAATTGAACCAAATGATACTGTTGCCGCTTTAAAACATCGTGATCCATTCTTTTTTGCATTATTTGATCCATCTGAAATGGATGATACAGAACAACAACAACAACAACAACAACAACGACAACAATCACCTCATCTATTATCACCATCTCCAGTTATAAAACAATCATCATTATCATCACCTGGTAAACAGCTAAAACAAAAACAACCACAAAAAGGACAAGATTTGGGACAAATACCGTTACCTTCATCATCATCATCATCATCATCATCGACACATGAACAAAGAAGACAAAAACGACGTCCACGTAGACAACGACGAAAAAAAAGGTGATAAAAAAATAGTTTAAAAATCGTATGATTTTTGGAATCAAAAATTAATTGATTCTTTAAAAAAAAAATTCATATACACATACAATTATTCAACTAAATTAAATTGGTACAAAAAAATCGAATTGAATAAAAAATAAAAAACATTGCATTTCAAATCAAACCACCACCATAATTTGAACTTCCATTAGCGGAAAAAAAATCCAGAGGGATTTTTTTGGTGGTGATCCATCCAAAATATTGTCCATAGCGATTATTATAGTTATAACTGATTATTGATGTGTAGAGAGAGAGAGAAGCAAAAGAAAAAAAAAGTAGATCAAGCTCATCATCGAATGTTGTGTTGTTCAATGTAGTCGCCACCAAAGTTGCCAATTAGTATAAATAATGATGATGATGATGATAATGATCACATTTGAAAATGATTCACAAATACCGTCAATTTGTTCATGTTCAATTCAAAAGTGAACCAATAATATAAACCAATGTGAGATTTTTTTTCCTGTCATTTTAAAAATTATATGTCAGCAAAAACACACACACATTTTCAAAATGACCAAGTACTAAATGAATCAATCGGTTTTTTTTTGTTATGTAAATGAATCAACATTACGATTTAATGAATGAAATCATCATCATAATAAAGTGAAATAGCGAGTGAGAGTTACAATGTTTCTGTAAAAAAAAAAAAATAAATTTGTTTTTCTCTTTCTTGAAATGAAATCAATCTCCCTTCTGTATTTTTTTTTCGCAGTTTTATATAGGTTGACCATTAAATTAGCCGGATATGGTTTTTTTTTTGTTGTTGTTGTTGCTATATAGCAAACAACAACAACAACAACAGTCAGACATTTTAATTTGGCCATGAGATGATTACTATTGACTAAGGCAAAAATTGAAAATTTGATGATTTTTCCAAAGTTACAGATGATGTATAAAATACATATATAATTGGTCAGAAAAATGATGACCGATTTAATCTAATATATATAACCACAACAACAACAACGACAAATAAAAATGGTAGCACCAAGCATCAAGTGTCAGTTGAAAGGGGAGACAAAGTCTGGAAAACATTTAGGACAAGATTACTAGGAAAAAAAATAAATAGTGCCAACTCTTTGAGCTCTAAATTTTTTTTTCTATATATCCTGAAGCAGGAATTTTTTTTATTATTATTTTATCATTATAATTCTATTTGGTTACCTATAGACATGAAAAGAAAAGATAATAACAACTTTCTGTGTGTGTGTGTGTGTGTGTGTGTGTGTGTGTGTGTGTGTGTGTGTGTGTGTGTGTGTTCGTGCGATAAATATTGACAGGTCATCGAATATAAATAAAAAAAAAAGATTGATCGATCAATCCATACATACAATGATCAGTTTTTTGCTTCATATATCGTGTTCATTCATGTTCATGTTTGTGTTCGTGTTTGTTGTTGTTGTTGTTGTTTTTTTGTCTTTCATCATTTTTTTTTTTTTTTTGGATTGAAAATAAAAAATCATCATCAATCTTCCTGTTTTTCATCTAGCCATATGAGATAATCAAAAGCAAAAGCAAAAGCAAAAAAATACATGCATGCATGCATGTGTTCAAGCACGTTATTTTTTTTCATTTGTTTTGTATGGACAATAGATGATCGGAAGTTGTAATTATTACCAACAACAACAACAACAAAAAATGATTTGTTGATGAAAAAAGATTATTATAATCATGTTGAATTTTTGTTGGTTCCATCCATGATTCCTTTTTTTTTGATTTTATTCGCGAATCACCAATAATAATAATAATAATTGAAAACAAATGGATTGATAATATCAATTGATTCGAATGATGAAATTAATTTATTTGTAACAAAAAAAAAAACAAAATGGATAATGGAAATAATTATGGAACCATTTTTTTCACATCAATTATTATTGATCATATGTCCATATACATATTTCCTCGTAATGTTTGTCTGTGTGTGTGTGTGTGTGTGTGTGGTTTTTTTTCCACATTTAATGATCTAAATATCGACTGATCCGAAATGAAATTATCCGAAAAATGAAGAAGGAGAAAAAGAAGAAGAAGAAAAAAATGTCGTACATATTTGCCCTGAAACCAAGAAAATTATTATTATAAAACAGAAAAAAAATCACTTGAATCATTCGGACTGGAAACTATTCGGCGCTGGCAACACACAGTATTTGTACATTGAACGACTGAACTAGACTGCGGTTTTTTTTTCAATTTTACTTTAGCTTTTCGGATCAATCATAAGTGCTGCGGCCGTACAAAACATATCCAGATCAATATCTGATGATGGTATGGATGCAGAGAAGAAGAAGAAGAAGAAGAAAAAAAATTTAATTGAATAAAAACAAAAAATTTCTACTCCCTGGGAAAATGTACATTACCGTGATCCGATTGAACGGAACAAAAACATCTATATGTGCCAAAAATCAAGCAAATAAAAAAAATTTTCTGTTTCAACTGTCAAACATCCATTGCAATTGACCTGATTGATAATTTTCAAGAATATGTAGCTACATATACAGAAAAAAATCAATGAACATGGATATTTTTTTGTTGAAAAAAAAGAATTAATGAATGAAAAACGTGTCAGATGTCAAATGTCTATTTTTTTTAGCATATACACTGATGATGATGATGATGATGATGGATTTCTTTGCACATTGTGTTTCATTTTTTTCATTTCATTTCAGTAGTAGTAGCTATTTATATTCACACATCAATTCGAACTAAATTGCCTTGTTGTAATTTGAATAAAATCAAATAAAATCAATCAATGAGCCGAGAAAAAATAAATAAATAAATGATCAAACATCATCATTATTTATTTATCAACGAAACAACAACGACGATGACTACTTTTATTATTATTATAATAATTGGCCATTTTTGGAGTAGAGCAAAAAAAAAACAACCAAGTCAACGAATAGATAAATATGAACTCGAATTTCAAAGTGAAAGAAGAAGAAGAAGAAGAAGAAGAAAAAATATTTGCTTAAATAGTAATCATCATCATAATTATTATGATGATTGTCATTATTCAATTGTCATTTGCTTTTTTTTCTTCTTCTTCTTCTTATTACAACGAAACACAATAATGATTGAGAAAAAAAATTGAACGATGAAACACACACACACATACACATTTATATTTACAAATAATGATGCTGATGATGATTGTTAATGAGGACGGTGATGATGATGATGATAGTCAATAAAATGAATTCAAGAATAAATCCACAATCATTTGGGAATTGAATAATGTGTTTGTACATATATTATTATTTCATAATAATAGAACCTGTTGGTGTTGAATAGAATATCGAATGTCATTGAAAAAAAAATAATGAATAACATTTGGATTCATTTATTGAAAAAATGATGGCCAGTGCTTCTTTTTTTTCAATGGATAACTGAATGCAATTTGCCAAGATGAAAATTAGTTTTTGGCCTATCTGTTACTTGGACAATTGTCAATTTTTTTTCCATTCATTATTTCTATAAGATCTGGATCATCATCGTCAAATTTTTTTTTCACTATTACAGAATGTTTAATATCATCAAACATCCATTAATCTATTGACATTCTCATCATCATCATCATCATAGCCATTCAATTGAATTTGATTCAAAACAATTTTTTTTTTGTCCACTGAAATCTCTCTTTCACATACACACATTTTTTCCATGGCCATATTTCATTATTGTTGAACAGTTTTTTTATTCATTTTCATTCATTTAAACATCATTATTCTGATGTTATAAAGAATTCCAAACTCTCGAACATTTGTCCGAAATTTTCTCATCCACTGGTTATTAAATTGAGCGACAAAAAAAATAAATTTTTTTTTTACTGCTACGAAAGAATTTAACATCTAAACATTACCAAAAAAATGGCATTTATTCGACCAACTACTAATCGACCAACCAGATAAAACCATGGATTTTTTTTTTGGTTTAATTTGGTTGGGCGGTGACGGGCAATATTTCATTTTCAATGTATAATGGTATGACGACAGTTTTATATTCTTGGCTTCATCATCTTCAAAAGACATCAAAGAATTGGCAGAATTTATTATTATTAAATCTGCCATATAATAACGGTAAGAATCTGTAAACATATTTATCCACTAATAAAATATATAATTTACTTGCAAAGAATTTTTCATCATCATTTACTTTGAAATTCATTCATTCATTCATTCAGTAATTGATGACTGCATTCAAAATTTATATATAGACATACAGGGTAGAGTACCACTGCTCAAATATTATTATTGGTGATATATTTTGTTCATCAATCAGAAAAAAAAGATTGGCATCAACTTGCCATCGTTTTTTTCTTTTTTTTTTCTTTCTTTCTTTCTTTCATTCTCGATCGATTCTTGATTATAGAATTTGTTGATGAATGTAAGATTCTATAGCCACAGTCATTAAATAGACAAACACCAGCAGACAGACACACACACACACACACTAAAAAACATTGACGAATTCATTCGAAATGTGAAAATTGAATTGCGCACACACACACACACTGAAACAGAATTTTCTGCTTCTTTTTTTTTTGAAATTGTAATCGCGGAAATCTAATACAGTATGTTTTTGTCGTTTGGCCAAATTGAAATTCCACAACTTTTTTTCGTCTCCATCTTCATTCGTTTTGTTTGTTAATCACAAATATATTTTGTTCACATGTTTCATCTTGAAAAATTCCAATGAACAATTTATCAACGCCAACAGGCAATAATAAAGACAAGACGTTTATAATTGAATTATTATAATAAACAAATTGCAAAAAAAAAGTTTCCAGTTGCCTTATTTTTGTTGTTGTTGTTGTTTTTGATTTTGGCTAACCAAATGTTCAAATGTTGAATGAATGAATGAATATAGAAATTGATCATCGATTTACATCATCAATAATTTCAACAACAACAACAACAACAAAAAACCTTCACAAGTTCTGTTTCTAACCTGATTTTTTTTTACCGCCAGAAAAAAAAGGTTTGTTTGTCTAATGAATGATTTGATAATAATTGTCCAGGATCATCAACATACATCAGACATTTTTTCATGGAATTTTTGTTTTTGTTTTGTTGTTTTAATATTTCAAATCAATCAATGTCATCGAATGAATGAATGAATATTGTGTGCATATGAAAATATAGAGTAGTTTATTCACGCAATACAACAGAAGGCAACAACGATATTCTATATCAGTCGATATTTTTTTTTTCTTTGTTACGGACCACACACACACCTTTCAACATTTCTGGAATTAGTAATCTTGGGTAACAAATAAATTTATGAATAACTTCCTTACTTCAAATACTTGTGTTTGTTTATGTCATTTGATGCCTTTATCGTGATCATCATCATCATCATCATCATCTTAAATCTCACATGTTCTTGATGATAATGTGTCCGGATCTCCGGTCACATAATTTGATTGTAGAGCCATACAAAAAAAAAACAACAACATGAACATAATCTCACATTACATCAACATTTTTCTCTTTTTTCGGGCATTCGTTTCCTTGTTATTATTTTTTTTTCTCTCGTTGTCCACACAAATCCCGATTAGTTGAAAAGATGATTGTTGAAATTTGAATCATTGAAAAAGTGTTTTTCAGACACAAAATGTTCGTTTTTTCCCCTTCTTCGCATATACACCCCTTTTTATTATTGATTTTAAATCAATGAAAAAAAAATCTCCTCATCCTCCCCCTCCTAGCTCAAACAATCATATCATCATTGGTTTTTTTGTTTTGTTTTGGATATCAATACTCTACGGAAATGGTGATTTTTTTTAGCTTTTTCTTTTCTTTTCATTGAAATCCTACACTACTACAATCTACATGACCAGAAAAAAAACTCTTGTTTTTTATTTTTTCCACACTTAAAACGAAACCAAATATTTCATCGATTAAATTCAAGTTTCTATTTTTTTTTTTCGTTTCGTTTCGTTTCGTATTGTATGATAAAAGACAGTAAGATAGTAGTAGTAAGTAGTGAGAAAAAAAAACACTCTGTCAGAAATGATTTCGATCAACCGAGACGGAAACAGAAAATCTTGATGATGATGATGATGATGATGAAAGTTTTGTTTGTCCAAATGGTATTTTTTTTTCTTTTTGTTGTCCCTACATTTGTAAAAAAAAAAATAAAAATAAAAATTTCCGATCATAATCACAGGGGGAAAAAAAACACACACACACACACACACATGCAAATCAAGTCCGACACTTGTCGATCTGACAATCAGTCCAAACAACAAGACAAGATATAATATTCCAGGTATTTTATTATTTTACAGAAAAATTGGAGAAAAGAGAAAATGAAAACTCCAATACGAAATATAGTGACGGAAACGATATATTTGAGAGAAAGACTTGAATGTTGTGATGCATGCGAAAAAAAAATTCGGGCACACAACAACAACAACAAAAAAAAATTTGAAATTGAATGACCTGCCATTTCATCATCTTTTTATCTCCATTTCTAGATGTTTTTTTTTTAATTTGTTGCCGTATATACTCACACACACATACACGGTAATATCGTTGAAAGTCGGAAATATTTTCCGTACTCAATCAACTGATTGAAGATTGGATTAAAATGAAAATTTTTTTCTTTTTTGAAGAGACCAAAAAAAAAAAAAAAATGATGATGATAATTTCTCTGAAGATAGATAGTGGGAAAAAAAGAGAGACAAAAGAGAATTAGAGATATGAAGGAATTTTCAAAAAAAAAAGAGAAAGATGATGATGATTTTCCAAAAGTGGGCAATGATGGTATGGTTTTTCTTTTCTTTTCTTTTTTTTTCATTTCTTTCGGTATTTGGTGGTTATGCATATCATATTGATGATTGTGCACAAGTTACAAACAACAACAACAACAACAGCGACAATCGAATCGATTTTTTTTTTTTGTTGTTGTTGTTGTTATTGGAACAAAAATATGAATAGTGGCCATACTGTGTGTGTGTGTTTGTTGATGTAGTTTTTGATACGAAATCATGTCATTGATGATGACACTATATCCTTGTAATTATCACATATTTGGTCATCATCGATCTGTTTTTGTTTTCATATTTTTTTTTGTTTTTTTTTTTGTTTTCACATTCAAAATCTGTCCATGTTGATTGATTATTGTCTGATGTTGATGATCGAATTGTGTGAATTGTGTTGTGTTTGGTGAATATTCCCAGTTGAATTGATTCCATTTCCATTTGAAATAAATCACTTGTTGATTTCATCATTTTTTTTCGCAAATTTTCTCATTTCAAACATGACTTTAAAACCATCATCATCATCATTATTGAATGTTGAAAAATCTTCAAAATTAATCATTCAATCAGCTAGTCATTCAAATGATTTTATTTTGAATTCTTCCAGTGTTGAAATAGATAAAAACAACAAAAAAGAAGAAAAAGAAGAGCTAATTCAATCGATGGAATCCAAAATGATTATCACAAATAATCAATCAAGTACATCGAATGTATCAACAACTGTAGACGAATCAATGAAAATTGAAATAGATACCGATACAACTAATCAACCGATAAATACATCGGATACGGAAAGTGAACAAAATTGGAATGAAAATAACGTAGATAATGGTGATGGAAATACGAAAGAAGAAGATAGTCAGGTTGAAGATGAAATTGATGATGAAGATAAAATAATGGATTGCAATGGGAATGATCAAAAAAATTCAACGATTGAACAAAAATTTCCCGATTCAGATGCAATCAAAATGTTTGTCGGTCAGATACCGAAAATATGGAATGAATCTGATTGTCATAAATTATTCAAAGAATTTGGTGAAATTTATTCATTAAAAGTATTAAGAGATAAAGAAAGTGGACAAAGTCGTGGATGTTGTTTTGTTACATTTTTTAATAGAAAATCAGCATTATCTGCCCAGGATGCATTACATAATGTAAGAACATTGGAAGATATGCATAATCCAATACAGATGAAACCAGCTGATAGTGAAAATAAACAAGAGAGAAAAATTTTCATTGGAATGTTGTCGAAAAAATTTAATGAAATTGATGTTCGTCAAATGTTTACACGTTTTGGTAATATTGAAGAATGTCTGGTACTTCGCGATTTAAACGGTAATAGTAGAGGTAAGTTGATTTGATTTGATTTGATTTATTACGTTTTTCAATTCAATCTTTATATATTTTATTTATATCGAATGATTGTGCATAGGTTGTGCATTCGTAACATTCAGTACAAAACAATGTGCAATCAATTCAATTAAAACTATACATAATTCAATAACAATGGATGGTTGTTCATCACCGATTGTGGTTAAATTAGCTTCCAATAATATTCAACAACAACAGATCACATCAGTCAATGGTAAACATCATCATCATCATCATCATTTACATCATCCATTATCTGCAAAAGATTTTTTCAATATCAACAACAATAATAACAACAAAGAACAACAAATATCATCATCATCATCAGCATCATCGTCGACAAATGTAATAGCTCGAAAATTAGTGCCACGTATTTCGAATGGTACAAAAAATCTTCTAAATAAAAATCATCAACATTCTTTATTTTTACATCCGGCTCATTCATGTATTGTTCATCCAACACCACAATTTGTATCGTTAGCAGCGGCTGCTGCTGCTGCTGTGGCCGCTGCAGCAGCTTCTACATCGACTACCAACAATAATATCAACATGGCTACATCGAATAGTGGTAGTAGCCAGAATATGAATAGCACAACAGATTCTGGTTCCGGATCATCAGTAGTTTCATCTGGTTCATCAACACCGGCCAGTCATGGACATCCACATCATCGTCATTACCATAATCATAATTATTCGAAGATTTCATCGTATCATCGACAATCTAATGGTCATCGTGATAAAAATGGTTCATCTTCAAATCAACAACAGCAACAACAATATCAATCAAATACGGCAGCAGCTGCAGCTGCAGCCGCTGCCGCTGCTACATTGGCATCAACGAATCCTTATCTTGCATTGGCAGCTGTTGCCGCTGCAGCTCAACAACAAAAACATCAACCATCATCATCGACGACGACGACAACGAATCAATCTTCTCAACAGCAGCAACAACAACAATCGAATACCGATATGACATCATCATCAATAATGAAAATGAATACAATAGCTACTAATACCAGCTCCGGAAATCATCCATCTATTTTTCCATCATTTTACAGTGATCCTTCAGTGAATCTTTTTAATTATCCAAAAACGACAGCCAATGTTGCAATGTTAAAAAATACAGTTGGCCAACATTCCTTATTGTTCAATAATAATAATAATGAACAATTGATTGTTGATCCACATCATCATCATCATCATCATCCATATCAACCATCATCGGATTATTATCCAATGGATCCATTGTATATGGTTACAAATTGTTGGCCTAGTCATCAATCGGCCATCAATCATCCATCATCATTCTATTCAACAACAAATAATTGTTCACCATTTTTTGGTTCATTCTCACCTTCATTTGTGAGGGGCCATCACTATCATCAGCATCATTCACCACATTTACATCAACTAACAAATGGAACATTTGGATTCGCACATTTAGGACCATATTTAGCACATCAATATAACAACAGTGTAACATCACCATCATCATCATTATTTGGGTCATCGACTCTAGGTGTGATAAATACTAATAATAATGTCGCTGGAAAATCAATCATCAATAATGGCGGAAGTAATGGCAAATCAATAACGAAAAGTTTAACATCATCAACATCGACATGTTCATCATCGTCGTCATCATCAGCATCATCGAGTAACGTTAATATTGGTGTACATCATCAGCAGCCACAAGTATTAGAAAATCAATCAACAATAATGAACAGTGCGGCTGTTGTGAATAAACAACCAGAAGGACCGGAAGGAGCCAATCTATTCATCTATCATTTGCCATCAGAATTTGGTGATTTCGATCTTACAACAATGTTTTCATCATTCGGAAATATACTTTCAGCTAAAGTATTTGTTGATCGTTACACTAATCTATCCAAATGTTTTGGTTTTGTTTCCTATGATAATCCATCATCGGCACATGCTGCCATTCATATGATGAACGGTTTTCAAATTGGACCAAAAAGACTGAAAGTTCAATTGAAAAGAAAACCAGAAAAGCCTTATTGATTTTCGATTTTCCAATCATTTCATTTTATTATCAAATGATTTGAGTTTATTTATTAGGATTTTCATATATATGTGGTCAACAGTTTTTTTTTCAATATTTTTTTCTTATAGCTGAAATATAATTTAAAAATAAACCAAAAAAAAGAAGATATTCCAAAAATAGGATACGATCTTGTTTTCCCAATTATTTTTTTGTTTTTTTTTCTCAATTATAATGATATCTTATTTCAATAATTTAATTAACAAATACATGAACATTATATTCTGATTTTGTTTTTTGTGCAAATTTTTCAATTTTTTCTCCTAATAATTATTTAAAAAATTAAAAATCGAATTTATCTAAAATAAAAAGAAAACATCGAACATTTTTGAATTTGATTCATCATTATCGATACCATCGATATCGTGAATAATGAATTCTATATAATATGTTGTTGTCACATGTTTTGCTCACATATATTTGTTGTTATTCTATTCTTGATTTTTTTTTCATTTCGAGTATTTGTAATTGTTTTTTTTTCTTTATTCATGTTGCAGACAAAAAAAATTATGATGATTAAATAAATTATTGATTGATTGATTTTGTTGTGTTCAAATGTCAAAACAATTATTGAATATTTTCGGTGTGTTTGATGTCAATTGTTCAAGATTATATTGTCATTTACAATTACAGCTACCATTCTTGAATTTGGTACATGAAAATGGAAATTTCCTGCTGAAACATGTAGATAATGAACTGATTGTTACAATTTCAAACGATGACAATGGCAATTTTCTACAGTTTCGTATACGAAAAACGGATAACTCTACACGGTCATTAATCATTGATGGATTCAATACTGAATTAAACAACATTGATGATTGTATCTATCGTATTGAATTCGATTTGGCCGCCGCCAATATCAACGTTGACTTTGATCGAATGAAAAAATTGCTCGATTATTCATTACATAATGAAAATAATTTGGAAATTTTTCCAGTTTTAAAATTTGAATTAAATAACGACGAATCTGATCTACTACTACCAAAATCGATTGAATTCGATAAATCTCTATTGCAAGTATTTGATCGTCCAAATCCAGAACTATTAAATGATTGGCTTTTTTGTCATAATCATTCCCATCATGAAGATGATAATAATGTTGATATTTTGTCATCAATAAACGAAAATTATGGCCCATTAATTTTAGATCATATCGAACAAATTGTTCATCTTTTACAGAATGAATCGAATGAAATTTTGTTTGAATCGGTTAAAAATAAAGACCATAGTTTGTTTATCAGACTTGGACAAAGGTAAGTTTTTATGGAAAAATTAATCATTTTTTTTAATTTTTTTGTTTTGTTTCTGTTTCAGAGATTTTTATACAACATGTGAAGATTCAAAAATGGAAAACAAACAAATGATTCGAATAAAATTACAAAACTCTTTACTTGTATGGTATAAAATTTTTCTTCCATCTGATATATCATTGAAATCTGATGCTCAAAATCATAATGATGTCATTTTATTGAAAAAATATAGAATGTCATTCACAACAGATTGGTATCTGATCACTGATGACCTATTTAAATTAATGGTAGATCAATTGAACATGAATTCGTATCAAATAAAACGATTATCATTGATTAAAAATTTCATCTTTAACAATCAGGATTTTGATAATGATGAATGTATACATGATCAATGTATGTTGAGTTTTCTACCATCTTATTCTATTATTACTTTGTAATGTTGAAATAAATAAATGAATTTTTTTTTTAATTATAAAAATTTTGAAATTATAATTTCAAAAATTTCGAGTATTTGGATTCAAATAGTGGATCAATCAATCTACGTCTTATTAGGTGGAAATAGTTTCGAATATAATGCATCATTGAACGCGTTTTGTTGTTGTCACAATCAATTATAATTGATTGCAGCTGCAGATATCAATGATTTTTTTTTGCATTGTGATGTCATGATTATTATTCTTTTTTTTTTTTTTTTTTTTTTTTTTTTTTTTTTTTTTTTTTTTTTTTTGATTATCATCATTGCAATCGATCAAAGGAATATAGCATATATTATTCTACGTACAAATTTGAGTCAGAGTAAAAAAAAATACTTCATTACCAGCTCAACAACAACAACAACAACAACAAAATTAATCAACCCATTACGCGTATCATAAATTTGGAGCCCTTATTTAGTAAATAAGTGGATCATGGTGATAATATAAATGACGATAATGATGACATTATCTTTGTCAAATGTTCAATGTTGTTGATTATTTCATTTGAATTGTAGCTATTTTTCTACTTGTTGCCAAATAATCATCATCATGATGTATAATATTCACCGGTGGAAAAAAAATGAAGAGAAGCAGACGAAAAATTTTGTTGTAAATAAATGGTAACAAAATATTTCATTTTATAATAATGAAAAACACAAACTAATCAACCATCAACTCTAATGATGGTGATGATGATAACGATTTAGACGAAAAAAAAACAACAAACAGAAAATGTCATGAAACAATCTAATTGGAACGGGTTTTTTTCCGAAAAAAAAACAATTTAATTAGTGTATCAAATTTGAAATTTATTCAAATTGTTTGATTGATTGATTAACATTGATCATCATCATCATCATCATCATCATCAAAGTCAACACAGAAATGTGAATTCATGACATTTTTATGGTGGTGAGAATCTTTGATATTGGCGAAAACAAACGACAAACACAGTGATGATCGAATTTCTATTTTGAAAAAAAATTAACCGAAATTCTACTTTGTTTTTTTGGCCGACTCATCTTTATATTTATTTTATAAACCGTGTGTGTGGAAACTTTCATTCCATTATTTATGTGTTTGTTTTTTTTACGTCAAGTTTTTAACCATTATTATCGTCATCATCATCATCATCATACGATTTCGTTGTTTTACATCATTAACAAAACTAGACAACAACAACAAACATACATCCTTTTGTGTGTTCAAATATCATTCATTTTAACAATCACTGTAGTTTGTGTTTATGTGTTTGTTTGCTTGTTGTTGCTACAAATCTCATCTGACTAAATGAAAATTGGTAATCTATTTTTGGGTGTTCATTCAATATTTTAATTTTTCTCCCTCTCCCTCTTTGTGTGTGTGCGTGTGTATTTAACACTTGTAAACACCATAAGATTTTTAGTTTTTTCTTTGATTTGATTATAAATCTCATACAATTTTTTTTTTCATTTCTACCACTATTTTGCAGCACGAGACTAATTTGTTTTTGAAATTTTTTTTATGAAATCAAAAAAAAAAAAAAATACTTGTCAACAGAAAAATTATTAAATCGTCACATTTTCAATTTTGTACTCAATCTCAGAGAACATCATTTTAATTTTAACTAGTATTAAAATTGAAATTAAAACCAAAAACAAAAAAACAATTTGTCAAATGGTTTCGGTCGAATCATCCAAAACGAAAGGTATGTATCGATTTTGGATCAAATTTTATTTGCGTTTTTACAGTTTAGTGTTTGATTCATTTGTATATCGATTTTTTTTCTTATTTATTTTACTGATTTATGATTAGGGAATTTTATTTTTTTTCATATTTAATTTCGAATGAATAATAATTGCTTTGAATTTCAATCAATAGATGGCGATCATGTGTTCACATTTTTTTTTAAATTTATTTTTCGTATTTCGTACTCGTATTTCGTTTTGAAATTCAAAAATCGATACGATTTGAATAAATTTTCAAATGATTTCATGTGGAAAAAAGAGAAAGAAAAAACCACATACACACAAAACCAGGATATATCCATGGTTACTTTTGCATTTGGTTTCCTCTTTTTTTTCACAATCAAAAGATTTTTTCCATTTTTATTCTGTCAGAAAATATTCCAGATGTGGGACTGAAGATAAAAATTTTAGAAAAAAAAATGAACTGTACACCTACACACACAATAAATGAATTAAGCTAGTAATAGTTTTGCTAAATAAAAAAAATAAAATAAATGGAATTTTCTTATGAAAAACACTCTAAATTAGCTTTCAAATTTGATTCGATTCTAATGAAATGAAAAAAAAATGAAAGCAGAAATTTTTTCTTTTCAAATATCGATTTTTCTTTTCTCTTGATTCTTGATTTTGACATTACATTCCATCGATAATAATAATAATAATAATATCGTCATATGAACTTATGAACAAAAACAAAAAAAACCATATCATTAGATGAATATATGATTTCGTAACTTATGCTGTGTGTGTGTGTGTGTGTGTATGGAATTGATTGCCATAATAATAAGCAGAGCCACATAATAGTCACATGAATCGAATCAATGTTTACTTCTTTATTTCATCATTATATAGTCGAATAGAATATTATACCCTATATATAAAAAAAAATTCCATCTACTGTATAGAATCAAAATTGTTCATAATAATAATAATAATAATAATGGTGGCTGCTGCTATTTTTTGGAATCGAACCGATAGTAGCATTTTTTTTTGCTGATGAAAACAAACAAGATCTTATTGGCACGATAGTTGTCTTGGATCCATTTTTGTTTGCTGAATGATGATTATTATTATTCTATAATAAGAAATGAGAATGTGAAAAAATTTTTTTGCAAGTGTAAACCGTCAAATTGCTTATATGTGTCTGTTTATTTTGTTCAGGTGTAAAAATGTCTGGTTTTTTTCAATTTAAATATTCTGTGCGTGTGTGTGTGTATGTGTTTCTTGTTTATTTATCTATCAGTGCATGTTTTTGTGTCATTTTGTTTTTTACATAAATGATAATGACAATGCAGCTGTTGTAAACAATATTCATTGAGTAAAAAATTGAATTAAATTTTGAAATCATTTTTTTTCTTCATTTTGTTTCTGTTTATTTTTACTTGACATTTCATTGTGTAATGTGTTCGTGTGTGTGTGTGTGTGTGTGTGTGTGTTGTTGTTGTTTTCTGGTCTCCATGTTTATTGGTTTTTTCTTAAAATTCCCTTGATGGTTGATGAAAACAAAACATAAAAAAAATAATTTGAAAATGGGTTTCATTTTTTTTGCGGGCTTGATATAATCACTGTGACTACCAGTTCAATACTCATAAACATTGATTTCAGTGCCTTTTTTTCGATTTACATGTCCAACATTTCTAAATGTCAAGAATTTTTTGAAAAAAAATTGTCCCTATTAAAAGAAAATTTTTTTTTAAATTTGTGTTTTGAATTAATAATTAATGATCATCATCATTTCAGCCGTCTGTCATAGGATAATGCGGTAAGTTTTTTTTGTTTTGTTTTAACTGTAAAAATATGTATGGTGTATATGAAAATACCAATTGACGCGCGTAGACATGCAGATGTTTTGTGTAAAATGAATAGGAAAAATGCACATAAATTTTAATTTTTTGAAAAATAATAATTCAATTTTCATTTTTGATAAATGTCTTCTGTTGAAAATATTTGCATTTCATTGAATAAATTTTATTTTTCAATATATTGTCAAAGTTTACAAAATTTGAAGGTTTGGCTCTGACAAATTCAATAGTTTAATTATTGATGATGATGATGATGATGAAAATTTTCAAAAACTTTTCCTCATTTTTTTTCATTATAATTGCAGAAGGACAAGATTTTTATTTTTTGTTGTAATGTTGTATGATGGATGAATGAATGTGTGTATATTGTCATCCGACAACTGGCTTATGCTGGCTGGCTAGTATATACACGATTATGTGATGTGATTGAGGATTGATGATTGATCATATGGATGAATCGTATGAATTTTCAATATATCCATCGGCTAATTTGATGTAATACATCTTTGTTTGATTCCTGGTGAAAATATCCAAAAAATGAAATGTACAAATCATCGAAAAAATTTTCTCTAGTTTCGATTTTTGAGGTGAAGGACAATGAAATGGAATATGTAATACAAATAACAATGCAATGATATATATATTCTGTATATTAATGATCATTATTTGCATTTCTCTGTTTGAATACATTGTATTTCATTGGTACATATATAATATGAATTAGCATTTACTCTGTTTTAGTTGTCATTTGTTTGTTTAGTCTTTTATCTATCGGTATCGGTATACATTGATTATCGAATTATTACATGTCATAATTATCAATTCTATATATCTTGTATGTTGACATGTGTTTCATTTATTATTATTTTTTATGAACAATAAAAAATGATGATGGTCTCTTTTTCTTTCTTTTTTTTCTTTATTCATTGGTAATATATTATCCATTAAATATATTTGTCTATATAGATAACGTTGATCATAAAAGAGATGCAGAAGCAGCAACAACAACTACGACAACGAAACCTGGTAAATGCCATGATATACAGCAGCAGCAGCAACAACGACGACAACAATCATCATCATCATCATCATCTATTGACAATAGCAACAACAATTCTAATTGCATTAATGATGAATTACCTGTTATCGACTTTGTCGTTGGTCAAAAACAACAACAATTGTCAACCATATCACAATCATCAATTGATGAAAACTTGAAACCAATTCTTTATACAATCGGTACTGATAATAATCATAATAATAAAATTGATGACAATAATAGTAATATTAATAATGATAAAAATGAAAGAAAACAATCATCATCAAATGATGAAGATAATTCTTTATTAAGCTGTTCAACAACACCTCGTTCATCAAGATCATGTTCGACAAGTTCTAATAATTCTTTATTCAAATCTTTATTGTTATTTCATTCATCAAATAATTCTAATACAAACAAAAATAGTCAACAAAAATCCGATGTTGTTGTTAATAGTGATGTGAAAAAAAGATTTTCATTCGAATTTCCATCATCGACATCTTTATTTTTGAAAAAGAAACAATCATCTTCATCATCAACATCATCGTCCACATCATCATCATCATCATCATCTCAACAACAACAGCAATTGAATTCAAAGAAAGTAACAATTGTACAAAGATCACAATCATCTGTACAAGATTCAAAATTGTCTTCCAATATTCAATCGACCATATTATTGGAACCAAAAAAGAAGTCCATTCGTTTTAATCTATTACAAGAAAAACAAGTAGAAGAAAAAATGGCTTCACCTAGTCTTAGTTCTGGATTTCAAACACCATTGCCGCCAACTATGCCAACACCATCACCGGTATCATCACAATTGAATCATCATCATCTTCATCAGAATAATAACCAAAATACAAGTGGTTCTTCATTATTCGATACGATTAATGGTAAGCAATGGTAAAATTGTTTTGCGTATTTTATATTTTCTTTCTTTTTACTTCAACAGATACAAATAATCTTGATGGTAATGAAAATGATTCCAGTAAAAAATTACAAACATTTAAAGCTAGAAGAAAAAATTATCGTCTTGAAAAGAAAAAATTAACTGCTGAATTGATTTCGGCTATCCAGGATCCAACCACGATTGTCATGTCCGATTGGTTAAAAGTCCGTACTACATTGAAACAATGGAACAAATATTACTGTGAATTAAGACCTGGATCTCTGTATATGTTTAAAAATCAAAAAACTTATAAACCCAGTAATTGGGTTGGTACTGTGATGTTGAAAATGTGTGAAGTACTGGAACGACCATCTAAAAAGGGTGGCTTTTGTTTTAAACTATTCCATCCTCTGGATCATCCAATCTGGGCTCCCAAGGTCTGATAGATATATATGCATTATTATTATTATAATTTTAAATTTTTCATTTTCAACATTTAGGGTCCACATGGTGAAGAATTCACATCATTACTATTTCCACTGCCTGTATCATCGGCTATATTCCGTGCACCATCCGAAGAGGCTGGCCGAAAATGGATGGAAGCAATTGAACTTTCATTGAATTGTACGGATTTAATTGCCCCAAGACATATCGTTTCTTCGAATATTAATGCTAATATTAATACAATTGTCGACAATGTTAATCAACGTCGTGATTCCATGCCAATGTCACCATTGAGTACATCAGTTATTAGTACGAATAGTGCACCGACATCACAAACAACACAAAGTTTAAATTATATCAATTCCGTAGATGATGATCTTTTAATGTGCAACAACAATATCAATGAAATTGATATTGAAACTCATTTCGGTAAGAAAAAAAAATTTCATTCTAAATGATGAATTTATTTTAAAAAACCATACATAGACATTGATGATGATGGCCATACTGATCATGGTGAACATGACGATTCAATTGGTCAACATACTACTGAAGAAAGTGATGATTCAATATTTCTCGATGATGATTTTAATCTAGCCGATGTAAATAGCACTAATACCGGTGATCATCATAAATCAATCAAACAATCATTGTCTAATGATCATTCACTTAAAACTCATAATGACATACCTGAAGTTGCCGAAACAAACTATGCTTATGATGGCGGTAATGAAGAATTTGGTTTGGTTGGCGATGCCGGTCAAACTGAAGATGTTCCCGAAGAGAATAAATCACTTTTATGGACATTGCTCAAACAAGTTCGACCTGGAATGGATCTATCAAAAGTGGTGTTGCCCACATTTATTTTAGAACCACGATCATTTTTGGAAAAACTTACCGATTATTATTATCATTGTGATATTATCTCAAAGTAAGCTTTAATCATTGACATGCGTTTCATCTGTATAAAATCTTGTTGTTTTTTTGATTTTTAGTGCCGCCTTAGAAGATGATCCATTAATGCGAATGAAATTGATTCTCAAATGGTATTTATCCGGTTTCTATAAAAAACCCAAAGGATTAAAAAAACCATATAATCCTATATTGGGTGAAACATTCCGATGTTATTGGCATCATCCAGAAACCGATTCACGTACATTCTATATTGCCGAACAAGTTTCACATCATCCGCCCGTATCAGCTTTCTATGTTACTAATCGTAAAGATGGCTTTTGCATTAGTGGATCAATATTGGCTAAATCAAAATTCTATGGAAATTCAATTTCGGCTCTATTGGAAGGAACGGCTCGGCTTACGTTGTTGGCTCGCGGTGAAGATTATCTGATTACATTCCCATTTGCACATTGCAAAGGCATATTCTTGGGGCCATTAGCATTTGAATTGGGTGGTAAAGTGACAATCACATGTGAGAAGACTGGCTATAAAAGTGAATTGGAATTCAAATTGAAACCATTCTTTGGTTCGGACGATCAATGTAATTTACTAATCGGCAAAGTTCGCTTAGGCAATGAAACGATGGCCAGTATTGAAGGTCATTGGGATTCGGAGATATTTTACAAAGATAAACGTAAAGGTGAATCAGAATTGTTCTGGTCAGGCATCGATCCTAAAGTGAAAAGTAATCGTTTGAAGCGCTTTATCGTACCACTCGACGAACAACTCGATAATGAATCAGAAAAATTATGGCATAAAGTAACATTGGCCATACAGAAACAGGATCAGAATATGGCGACTGTTGAGAAAACAAATCTAGAAGAAGCTCAACGCGATGCAGCACGACAACGTAGCTCTCGATTAGAATTATGGGAACCGAAATTTTTTATTTTGGATAACAAAATCAATGATTGGCTTTATAGGATGGCCGAAGTACGTCCTTGGGATAATAGGTATAGTTTGATTGATTTCGTTCATTTTTCATTTTCACTCATTTTTGTTATTTTTTTCTTCTGTAGAACTGATGTCAAACAATATGAACAAAATTATGTGATACTTACACTAACCAGGCATTTGAATCCAAATTTCATTGCCAGATCATCGAACAAAACAAATGAACAAATGACTGATATGAATACAAATGTTAATGTCCATAAACATAGACGTTTCCGTCGTCAACATACTTGTGCCGATCCAACATCCATTGATATAAACGCGACCAATAAAATGGACTCGATTCCATCGGCATTGGATTCCCCACAATTACTTGGGACATCATCTAGTAATAGATTTCTAACACGTAACTTTGATACGATGATACAACGATTATCCAAACTACAAGATTCGGTCGAACGTATGAAAGAAGAACAATCGGTACTTAGAACGGAATTTCAGAATCTTCGATCAGCTGTCACTATTTCCAATCAATTATCACGATCATCAAGAGATATAAAAACATTACATAATAATAGTTCGAATGATGGAACATTTGCCATAACGAAAATGCAAATCCATCTACTATTCAAATCGATACCATCCGAAATACGTCTTGTTATCATTGTTCTTGTAGCTCATTTCATTTTCAATTATCTATTCCATTGACACTACGAGTGACCAAAAAACAAAAAAAAAATTTTCTTAATAATTATTGTCCTCACTTGAAAATGGTAAACAAAAAAAAAACACATACACACATTTTCACATCTGGTCATCTTTCGTATCATCACCAATGTAATCACATAAATTTCATTAAGAATTGTAAATGAACTAGCTAATAGTAGTCCTTTTTCATCATCATAGATTAATTGATCATTGATTTTTTTTCTCATAAAATTGTTCACGTAAAATTTTCTTTGTAATTCATTCAGATGATGATGATGGTATAATTTGGACAATTTTTGTGTTTTAATCAATATAATTTTTTTTTTTAAAAATTTATTTGTTTATATTTCATCATTCAACAGAAGAATATTCCGGTGAATGGAAAGAATTTCAAAAAAAAATTTTTTTTTTATTATTTATTTCTTAGGATTTGTAAATTTCATTCTTTTCTTAATGAGTGTTGTTGATAATTTTAAATAAAAAAAACGAAATGTTTTTTTAACTAAAAATCTAGATTTTTGTTACTGTTCTAATTATACAACAGCGGATGAATTTTGCAAGATCATATTATTATCAACATCGACATTAATTATGAACATGAAACAAATTAGATTGAAAAAATTGAAATGTAAAGAGAAATCATTGTGTAATTTGTAATAAATACATTTGAATATGTGGTTAATATAATATATTATTTATATATATATAAATATATTTAACATTAAATAAGGTGCACTACTAACCTTGACATGGATTCATCAACATTGTTTGACCTAATTCATAATGTTCGATGGCCTTATTATATTCGATATTGACCTTGCTTGAACATGAATGACACAATTTCATTATGTGTTATTTTAAGACCATGATTATTATTATTATTATTATTATTAGGGACACAATGAATGAATCTATTTTTTTTTTCATTTAATATTTTTGTCTTTTTGAAACTTAAATTAACAAAAAAATAGAACTCTGTCTCTGAACAACACATTTAATTTGATAATAATAATGAATGATTTTTTTTCAGTTTCATAATATCATTGGCTCTGTTTTTATTTACATAGATAGATGAAAAAAAAACGTGGCCACAACCACTTGACCTTTTCTTTCCTATTCATTTTAATTTTCAATGAAAAAGTCAATGTTTAAAAATTTTTTGTATCCATCAGCATCATCATCATCATCATCATTTTCCATTAACGAGTTGAATAATTTTTCAGAAAGAAAAATATTATCACCATGATATGTATCGATCATTTTTTTGGCAAAATACAAACGTCTATTGTTTATATTGTCTTCTTCTTCATTATCATCACATTTCATAATTATTGATTTTTTGTTTACTTGTTGTTGTTGTTGTTGTTGCTGCTGCTGTTGTTGTTGTTGTTGCTGTTGTAGATACATTTTTCCAATGTCATAAAATAAACGTCGATTTTCTAATGCTTCCACCAAATAATCTTTGCTTTTCTTATTATTATTTGTCGATGATAATAATGGGAAAAAATCTTCATCAATCTCGTACATTTGCATGGCTAAATCACATGCAATATCGAATTTACCATAACGAACATGTAAACTGCATGCAATTTTAAAATTTTTCATTAGATTTTGATTTTTCCTATAAAGATAATATAGCTGATCGTTTAAACATTCTTGCATTTTCACGAACCAGATATCTTTTTCACCATTATCATCATCACAGGAATCATCTTGAATAAGCATTTGTAAGGCAAAAAATTTTTGAAAACATCCTTTAACATATTCTAATTTTTCGATAGCATTTTCACATATTTTCCAACAATCCATACATTCCGCAGGAATGATCGATTCCAATATGACAACAACAGGACCGGAACAATTTTGGCATTTCAAAACATTTGGATAATGATCAACATCAATACGGCATATTTGACAACGACAATTGAAATAATAGTTATGAGCCATTGTTGTTTGACGTTGTATAAATGGAATTTCTGAATGTGGCCCATATGAATTATTGATTTCTTCACCATGCATAATATCTCTATGTATGTGGGTAACAAAAATAAAATAAATGATGATAAATTTGAATGAAAAAAAAGATCATGATACCTTAAAGCAGTATAAATGATGCAACCATTTTGGAATTCCCATTCCACATTCGGCGTGCAACTATGATTGATCAATGAACCAACTAAACATTGACAAGTGGCCACACAACCTCCTTTACAGAATGGACCCATATGATTCCAGGCGAAAATGTTTGTCGTTAATTTTCGTATATTATAAAGAAGAATTTCAATCAGCTGTGCAAAATCATCATAAGAATTATTGAAAATATTCAATTCATTGAGTGATTGTTTGCTATCATTTTCGTTGATGATTTGTTTCAATGAAATCTTTGGCAAATGAGCCCAATGTGGTAAAGAAAATTGTCTCTTATCCGATTGTTTTTTAATCAGATTATTATTGATAAGTAAAATGAATGCTGTATCGATTGCCAATCCAATGTAATTAGTATCATAATATGATTCATATTTTTCATTATGATCCAACAATGACAACATCATTTGATATGTTCGATTTTTTTGACTTGATTTCATACGAAAATCCGGTGTATTACGTAACTTTTCATCATTAACATATTGTTCGATGACAAAATGATTGATGAATTCATCAACATTTTTTTCCCAATATTTTTTAATTCTTTCAGGTAGTTTATGATCATTTTTCATTTTATCAATATGTCGTTTTGTGGTGATTGCATTTTTTAAACCAATTCTAGTTATCATACGATACATATGAATGGCCATATATGTTTTATCATCATTGAAAACGGAAAGAATAAGACATTCATGACGATGAAATACAGACCAAGCACGATAGAAACATTCTTCATTACAAAATATGGCCATTCTACAATATCGACACGGCACAAAATGATCAATACATTCTTTGTAACAATGAAGACAGAAATGATGTCGATATTGGCTATCCAATGCTAAACTATAGGCACGTTCAACTAGAACTTGTGTTCCTTTTGGAATTAAATTTTCACAGATAAAATGTCTTCCTTTTTTCTTATCATCAACAATAGCACAATGTGAATCGAGTTTGAAATTATATTGAAATTCGAACAATTCTTGCAAGTTTTTTAAATTTGTTTCGTCATATTTTTCTTCATGAACAACAAGTTCATCATTGGTTAGATAATCCCATAAACATTTCCACGATGATGACTGTCGATTCTCATCATCATCGTGATTATTGTTGCTATGGTTGTTGTTCGCTATGTTAGTTCGGATTTCATTCCAATCAGGAAACTTAGAATTGGTATGGAATGAAATGTTTTAAATTCTTATAGAAAATAGCTAATGATCGTGTGAATGAACGTTCTCTATTTTCACCACCATATTTGATGGCAATGTTAATGTCCAATAAAGCTGCTTCAAAATTGCCTTTTTTAATATTACATTTAGAACGTTGATGATATGCTTGAACAAATGTCGATCCACCATATCCACTTTCAATAATAGTCTGATTCAATGTGCTTATAGCGATAGCTAAATAATTATTATTATTCGATTCATTATCAAGAAATTGAGCTTTTCTCAACAAACAACGTGCTTTTTCTTCGTTCTTTGGTTCACTTTTTATCTGATCCATTATACGATTATAGGTAATTTTAAGTATTCCATTTATATCCAATTGACTTAAAATTTGTCCAATTCGTGATTGTTTATCCGGACTATTGATAATTTCTTCATCATTTATTATATCTTGATTTCTATACAGATATTTAGTTGAATTGGAAATCATTTTGTTTGTAGGCTGGCTTTCTGAATGATTTTTCTTTTTCTTTTTTTCTATGAAATAAAACAAAGTACCCACGTTATATTATCGTAAAAAAATGTTGCTTTTATTTGTAAAAAAATTTTATAATTATAATTCAATTAAAAATTTTTGGCGCCAATTTTTTTTTGATTGTTGCTCGTACATAACAATGTACGTACACTCTGAACACACACATTCATTCAGCTGTTGTTTTCATTGTTTTGATATTTTGTTTATAAATACGCATGCAACAATTTGTTTTTATTTTATTCAAATTTAATTGAAAAAACAATTCCAAAATGATCGATTCTTGACATTGGTTATCAAAATTGTTCCAGTTATTTTTATGGAAGAAATGGGTCGACCAAACAATACATTAGAATTTAATTTAAATTAATCGTTTTTAACCATTTTAATATACTGTTTTTTTCTATTGAATCGATTCTTAGAAAAAAAAGAATCGAAACCATTTGTATTTTACCGGTATGACACTTGATTCCGAAATTGATTCCGGTGATATAAAAGAAACGGAACAACAAAAACAGTTAGAAACAACGGTGACCAAAGATGGCCATATTCAAAATCAAGCCACTAATTTATCGCCAAAGAAACAGGAATATATTCGATCAACCAGTTCGATAATTACCAAAGAATCTCGATTAACGGATGTTGATAAAGGTATCAAACGTTATAAATCACAAGTGTCTCAGCTTTCATCAAAATCGAATAGTAATCAAGCAAAACGTTCGATCAGTTTTGCTCTAACTCATCGATCATCATTACTTGATTCAAAATTAGCTTTACAAGCTGTCGATTATCCCGATTCAATACCATCATATATGTCATTCACCTATTTAGATATACTAACATTATCATTTTCAATTTGTACCTTTCTTTGTGATTTAATAACCGATATTGTCGTTACTGTATTCCACTATTCAAATCATGATTATTGGTATTTTTCCTTGACCATCACATTCATTGCCGTACCAACACTAATAATGACAATAATGTCATTACGATGGTATATACTCGATTCGAAAGATCCACATTCTTTGCCAGTATCAAAAACTCAATGGGTATTACGTGTTATATTTTTAACCTTACAACTTGGTCCAGTAATGCGTTATATTGACTCGATTCTTTATGGATTTAAATTTCGTAAACTTAATGAAGAAAAACAGAAAGCTGCTAGACGTTATTTTCAATACATGATTTACGAAGATACTGATGCTACAATGCTTCGCCTATTCGAATGTTTTATGGAAGCGGCACCACAATTAGTGTTACAAATGACGGTAATGATCATCAAAATGCCGGAAAAGAATCGAGATTGGACAGGTACGAAGCGGACTTTTTTTATCGTATTAATTAAAACTTTTTTCTATTTTTTTAGTTATGGCTCAATCTATTTCGATAATAGCTTCACTTGTATCATTATCATGGTGTCTAGTGACCTATCTTCGCATCCTTCGTATGTCTTTAGCATCTAAACAGAATATGACATGGCCCGTAAGTTTGATTTTTAATCAATTTTGATTGTTAATTGAAATTTCAATGAAAATGCAGGGAACAATTGTTCAATTTCTATGGCGTTTCTTTATGATCGCATCACGTGTAATGGCATTGGCATTGTTTGCATCTGAGTTTACTTATTACATAAGTATTGTTTGCGGTGTCCACTGGTTGATAATGTTCATTTGGATCGTCAGCATGAAAACATCATTCTGTACGAATCGAATAGAAGAACTATTCTATAATGCAGTTTTGTCCATCATATTTATTTTCTGTTACTTTAATCCGGTTGATGGTCAATCACGAAAACGTTATATATTCTACTATACAGTGATGTTTATTGAAAATCTGATCATTTTATTGCTGTGGTACAATGTTTGCGATCCATCCAAATGGTATAGGCTACCAGCATTTCTATTATACTTTTTTAACTTTTTCATATCCTTAATTTTTATGGTAATTATCATTGATTATTATATGTTCATTTCTAGTTTTATAATCCATTATTTCATTATATTTTTTTCAGACTATCTATTATCTTAAATTGCATCCGACACAAAATATCAAAATCTTTCACGATTCCACTACGACGAATATTGATCCAAAAATGACTTGTACTAGTAGCAGCATTCGATCAAGCCCAGGTTCATTGATGGAAACAACAATGACTAAATCTTCTACATCTACTAATAGTCCTGATCAATCACCCATTAAACAACAATCTATCATAGTTTATGAGCCAAAAGATAAACGCATAGAATCGAAAATTAAATCCACTAAAAGCTCAACAACAAAAAATTACAAACGACAATTCAGTGATGTATGGACAACTAATGGCCGTCTTTTACATCCAAGACCAGCTATGCCAACTGTGTGAAAAATTGACATTTGATGATTTTGACAATAATGAACTTATATATGAAAATCTTGTTGACAAAGAAAAAACATAAATGTAAAATTAATTTCAAATATTACTTGTAATAAAATTATTAGGAATAAAATTTATTTTTTAAGTTATGGTAATAAAACAATAGAATATTCAGCAAAACGATTTATAAGAGAATCTAATGATTCTTGACGTACTTCTTTTGACCAAAGTTGTTGTAAAAGTTTTGATGATAATGTTTCTAAATCAAGTAATGTCATTTTAGAATCTATTTTTTGTGACTCTAAATTTTGTTCCAATGTTATGATTGTAAATGATTTTCGTATTCGTGATTGATCCTTGTCAACGAATTGATGGAAAGTAGTTGCAACTATTGGAGTTAATAATTCTAAATGTTCCAACACCATTACCGATCTATGATCTTTACCGAAAACTTTATCAAAATGTTGTTCAATCATATCACCAGTATAATGTTGATTCAACTGAAAAGTAGGAAAGTGATCTTCTTGTTTTAATTCCACAATAAGATTGGCCAGTCCTTGTGAAATATTATGTAACCGAACTTCTTGTCCAGTATTACCGATTAACAAAAGAATAATCGAATTTTCATCTGATGAAAAAACATCATAAATGATGGCTTCCAAAATTTTTGGACCAATATCTGGCACGAATGATTTGGTTTCATTTAAAAATTTATCCATACGTTCTTGATTCAGACTGTTTGATTTCCAGAAATGGGTAAGTTTTCGAAATTTATTGGGAAGTGCTAATGCAACGGCCGTAGCAAAAATCACAATAATTATTGCTAAAATCCAATACTTTAATGATTTAGCAGAAGAATTTTTATTTGTTTCAGTCGGAAATGAATTTGATAGATGGCATCGATTAGTCAATTTGATTTCGCCCTCACGAATAGGTTGTCGTTTTAATTCAAGTTTTTTCGTTGATGTGTCATATTTTTTGGAATCACAATTATCTGGACAAATTCCAATGGTATTCGTTTGATGATCATCAGAACTATTTGAAGAATCAGATTTTGTTTCATCATCTTGGCTGTCATCCAATTCGGGTTCTTGTGATTGATCGTCATCATCTTGATTCGCCATTATTTTACTTTCTTCTTGGTCAGGTTGATTATCTGTGCACAGTTTTTTGTCGTCCATTGTTATGTGTTCAAGTTTTAATTCATCAACACAGAATTTACTATTCCTTTGATGGAATTTAATTAATCAATAGAAATCAAAGAATTTCATTTTATTGTTTATGTGGCAAATTTGGCATGTTATGTATTCATAAAAGACGTTATTAGCGATTTATAAAAGTACCAAAGTAAAGTACAATGAAATGATGATTCTCAAGTGATTTTATTTTTATCAATCAATAAATTATCAATATTTTTCAATCAAAATAAAAATGACAAACAAACAAAATAATCAGCAATGATGATTAAACAAAATGGATTTTTTTTTTACTACACAAACAAATAATGATGGATTTGGAATGGGGAAAAAAAATTATCTAGTATCCATATTGAATCCTACGATTTGTCACATATTGATGCATGGAAAATGCCAATGTTGCAATGTAAAGACAAGCGGCAATCCAACAATTATGCGCTGCTGATTCATAACGTTGATATGCTTCTGGATAGAATTCTTTAATGTTCGATGTTTCAATCTCATGTAATTCAAGATCTTCGGCAAATGTTACAGCATGACTATAAAGTAATATGCCCATCAATGTTAACATGATAATAGCCCATGCAGACAATAGTGAACAAAGTATGGCAATTCTTTTGCTACAAACAATCATTTTTGTTCGAAATTTGTATTATTTATTTTTTGTTTAATGTTTATTTTGAGAAATGTTTATGAAGGTGATGAAAAAAAAAATGAAGATAACAAAGAATTTTTCAACTGTTTGAAGTAATGTATAAACACAAAAAAATGACACAGACTAAACAATGGCTCAATGAGTGTGTGTGTGTGTGTATGTGTAGTGTTGGTGTTCCAATTGGTATAGATGCTATATAGTGAGAATATTCTGTGCTATTTTCACATGGATTTTTTTGCATGTTTTGGTGTTTTGAATCGTATATATGCTGTTTCATAGCTGATTGATGTATTATATTCTCTGTTTAAACGCCTATAGAGAAGGTTGAACAAATGAAAGATTGAAAATTTAAAAATATTAAATATTTAAATTTAAATCTTACTTTCTCTTTTCATTTCTGCTGTGAATTCTTCCAATTCGATTATTACCTTTACGAAGTCCAAACCATTCTCTCTATAAAAAATATTAAAAAATCAAAAATTATATTTACGAATGATTTTTGCCGAATTCACCAACCTTTTCGCCAAGAACGCATCTATAACCGATGGAATCGTAAATTTTTTCCACCATTAGTAAACCGACATCAAATGGATATCTCAAACCAAAAGTTCGATAAATAAAATCATCGGCAACATTAGCAACAACTTTCACAAAAGTGTTCGGCAAACGTTTATTCAGATAATCACCTCTGTCCAATACCTCAAGGAGTATTGTACCTTGATCATCTTGAGCCAATAATGAACGAAAATCAAGATTCTTTGGTGAGAAAAACAATCGAATGATTAGAGATGAATTTTTATGCTCTCAATCATTATCTATTGCAAACAAACTCACTTGTAACACTTGAAATCCATCACTATGTCGCTTAGCTAGGCCGCTAATAGGTACATCAGCTAGTGATATAAGTTGTTGTGGCATTTCATTCGATACACCAGTAGAATTATATTCATGATGTTGGAGTGCTACTTGTACCATATCACCATTGGATGAATTGGTATCATTAGTATCATGTATATTTCCCCCAGCATCATCAACTTCATTATTATTGTCAACATTAGTCATCATCTGATGGTTATCATAATTCGATGAAGGAATGGTTACGATTGAATAATTTGCTGTTGTATCATTGACAGTCACAGGCGTCATAATGGTGTTATTAACAACTTCCGTCAATGATTGGGACTGAGATCGAACATTATTCCCAGTGTTTGTTTTAGGTGTACTTGAACTAGCTGGTTTTGAATGTCTAGAACGAATTTCCTCTTGTATCATAAGGATTTTTCGTGTTTTTATAACTGAAAAATTTAAATCAATCAAATCCTCTCGAGTCAATGCAAGAAACGTGGCCAAATCAACATTTTCTTCCGCTATAATTTGCGTAATAAAAATAAAAATTGAATTTTACATAAACATTACCGTTATTCGGTGTTTTCACACGCCACAATCGATGTGAGATGTGATGATACTTACTAAATACGGAAATATTAATTCCTTCTCGAGCCAAACGTCTTTTAACCTCTTCCATTTGTAGTGTTATTTTTCGAATTTAGTTTTCGAAATCTATTCAAAATTAAAAATTGAAAATTTCAATCAAAAAGTGGAAATTAAATTAATTGATTGAATACAGTATGGTCAACTGTTGCCTATGACTGTTTTCAGTAGGCACAAACCAATTTAATTTGAATTTCAAATCGATCGAAGAAAATAATTTGATATAAAGTTTTCAAAACTAATTTATACCTGTGATAAGACAACTTGTGGATCAATTTAACTATGAAATAATAGAGAATCAATGTCAAAAATAAATTCTGGACAAATCAAAAATATTGACGAAGTTAGCGTTTTCTGCTTCATAACACTTTATAACGAACCAAATACTGCGTTTTTGTGGTGTATGCTACACGGCTCACTCGGAGAGCTCACTTGTAAAATTTTCCGAATGTTCGTTTACATTATTATTGCCGGGAACATTTCTCCATACAATTTTCATTGATCATGGATTTATCAGGTCTAACTGACGATGTTTTTCGATGTAAGTTTTGAAATTTTGAAAAATAAAATAATCTTAATTAATTTTTGTTAATTACAGCTACTGATGAAATTTTAAAACGAATTTTCAATCATCGACCATTTCTAGAAGCTCATTTACAGACAATGGTTCGAAATTTTGATTCCGATGAGCGTGATGAATTTCAACAGATCCATAGTAAAATTGTTCATATCAAAGATCAATCATTCAATATGATTGAGAATAAATGTCAGCCACTTGAAAAAGCTCATATCCACGTTGAAAAACTGGAACAATTGATGGATCAAATACTTGTTTCGGAATCGGCTAATGAATCGGAACGAAAAAACCATCTATTACAATATACGGCTAAAAAAAGTGAAGATCTTATTGAATTTATGGAACAAATGAATTCACAGATTAATAATATTGACAATTCATATATGAATGCCAAAAAAGAGATTGATATTAAATACAAGAATGTAAAGAAATAGATTTTTTTAATAAAATTTATATATGTACATTAACGATTATAATCCCTTCGATTGTAATTATGATTTGGGTTATTTCTGTATCGTTTGATACGGCCAATATAGTTGATTTCAATTGGCGGAACAGATATCTGACGATCTAAAGATTCAACGAACAATGGATCATTCATAGTAAAACGATCAGCATATTTTTGGCCCAAATATTCGATTGCTTCTTCAGGTGTCATTTTTGACAATGATGATGATGATGATTTTATCATTGTTGAATCATCCGTGTTACCATCATTGCCGGAACTGTTTTGCTTTTTTTTATCATCAGAATAATATATAAAATTAAAATTGACTGGGTTAAATTTGGAATATGAAAAAAAATACCTTGCTTTGACTCATGATTGCTTTTCGAACAAGTTTCTCTATATGTTTGTTTGTTTTGTGTGTGTGTGTATGAGGAACATTGTCGGTAAAGTTTATCAAAGTTTTTTTTTTGCTGGCATATTTTCTTGAATATATTTGTATATACAATATATTTATAATGGAACGAAAGTGTAAGTGTAAAATTTTTTCGTTTTTTACACGGCTATTTCACTCAAATAATCACAAATCTGTTTGAACAAAAAAAAAAAAAATAAAAAAAAATTTATAGATTTGTGATTATTTGAAGTTGTCGTCAGCTATCAGTAAATTTTTCCATATGTTTTATCGAGCCAATAATCTGATGATTTGCATTTACATCCCATTTACTTAATGACATAAATAGATTTGATGGTGCAATGTCGGATCTGTCTTTTGATAATGACCAATAATTGAAATTTGTTATTAATTGTTCAGATTCTAATGCACCCATTGGTAGATATTCATTTCTGGTTTCCGTTATAAATGATGCCAAAATTATTGATAATAATGTAACACAAGAAATAAATATCAGTTTCGTTTGTACATTGAAAATAATTCGTAGCTATTTATGGAAACCGAAAGCAAAAATAAAAAGCCGGTAATTTTTTTTTGTTTACGTTTTTAGTGTACTTACATTGTAATTGTAGAGCCAATATAAAATGGCTAAAAATGTTGATTGTGATAATAGATGAACAATACTGACCACTATGATACGATATCTTGTAGATGTTAGTTCCAATGTTTGTAATATTGTTATCAATTCTGAACATTCGGCCAACATAATGCCCAATACAGAAATTCCAACATTTAACCAGATAATATTTTTCAATAAATATTGACCAAAAAGTAGAAACATTAAAATGGCAAAATTCAATGAAAGTATAATACAATTTGACCAACGACGGCCAAAACATTGATTGACAAGATACCATGTTAATAAAATGATTGGCATCTTTATCAATGAACCAAAAAATCGATCAACAAGTAAATTTTCATCGAAAAGATTTTTTCGTTTTGATAAAAAATCAATAATCAATTCATTTGTCATCAAAATGATTGCCCATAAAAATATCATCTGAAATAGTGTTGAACGTTTAATGAATAGTTTAATTTTTTTCCAAAATGTTGTCTGCAATCCATCCGATTCGGATTGATTATCGGTTAAAAAACTATTCATACTTGGTGGTCGATTTAATCGTTTTGTACTTGTTTGATGATTATGATTATTATTATTATTAGTTAATAATGTAATTCTTTGCCTATGATTGCCATTATGAATCAATGTTGTCGTTGTATTAAGATTTTGCATCGAAATCGCCATACTAACTTCATCACGTCGATCATAATTATAATAATGAGTGAATTTCTGTGAATAACAGAATCGAAAATTATTTGAAATTAATAATTTTTTAAAATAAAAATTTTTTTTTTCTTACACTTATAATCGAATTAATGGAATCACTATCCATATGTGCATGATTTGTTTGATTCATTCTTTCGAAAAGATTTTTTAATTTATTAAAATGTTTTGTTGCTAAAAGCCATTGTGGTGATTCATCACAATATTGATAGAATAGAAAATATGGTACAGTAAATCCAGTATTGGCGATAGTAATCCAAACCCAATGTGGTAATGCTTTGACAAAAAAATATGTACACCATTCACCAAATTGAAATGCAACACCAACTAATGCTAGAATATCGGCACGATATTCAGGTGTAACAAATTCTATGCCTAATGCCGTACCGATTAATATTCCAATTGGCCATGTAGATCCTTGTAATGCTTGACAGGCTAAAAATGCATAATAATTAGTAGTCAATATTGGTGAAATTGCTGATAAAATATATGCGGTTAAAATGAATATTAGACCATTTTTACGGCCATATCTGAAATCAAAATACAATCAATCAATTGATCTACATGTATATATATATATATAAATATTTATAATACCTATCTGAAAGAATGGCATATATCAGGCTAAATAGAGCAGAAGATAATTTTCTTACAAATCCAATAATTTGAATGTGTTGACGTTGATCACAGACAAAATTATACTAAATGTAAAAAAAAAATTTGAGTTCATGTCAAATGTCAATTCAAAAAAACAGAAACAAAAACATTTATCGTCGTTTCTGGACCAAAGTCAAAACGTCAACAACAACAACAACAACAACAACAATGATTGACAAGAAAATAAATGATTATAATTTTTGTTTGTTGTTGTTCCTAAATATATTCCCTATATACAGAAATTACAAAGCAAGATTACAAGAAGAAGAAGAAAAAAAACTTACATGCATGGCAGCATTCTCTTGAAATTGATTTTTATTATAAACCCAGCCATTTATTGGTGAACACTTTTTAATCGGTATAAATACTGTTGATGATGATAATGCCGACGACGACGACGATGACGACGATAATGATGATGATGATGATGATGATGAGACGATGATGAACTATTTTGTTTTGGTATTTCTAAACCGGTCAACACTTGATGATAATTTATATCATACATTTCACAATTGGACATTCGTTTTGATATTTCTTCACCACCACCATTATTATTATTATTATTTTCATCATTATTGTATTTCAATCGTGGTCGAATCAAACGATGTTGTTCACCATAAGAAAAATTGACCAATAAATCAACACGACACCAATGATCTGGAACAAATTCGTTATATCTATATTGTTTCGATGTAGTTTTATTATAAATAAGCGGTTAAAAGGTGGAATAAAAAGAAGAAAAAACGGGTCAAATTTTATCCGATCAAATTACAAATATTGAATTGAATTGAAAATGAAAATGAAAATACGATATATACGAACATATAAGACGATTGAAATGCTGTAAGTATAGCCAATGGCATTATGAAACCAAATAATAATAATTTTTGATATTGTCCAAAATCATTCAACTCTTTCAATACATGTTCACAATGAAATTTTTGTAACATATTTGCTAATATACATTTGAATCACATTGATCGATGGGATTTTTTTTTTTGGTGAGAATCTTGTTACACGATACATGCTACAACAAATCCATTGAGAGATCTATTCGAGATCGAACATACAAATGGAATAGGAATTTGACCGATTATGATACGTTTTCAACAATCTATAACTCATTCATTGGTCAACACACATAATATGTTGTGGCAGCTGAACTAAAATGTGGATATATGTGGTCGAATATTTTTTTTTGAAAACGATGATGAATAACGAAAAAGAAGATGCCAATTGTTGTTGTTGTTTTTTTTCCAAAGAGTTTTTACATTCACTCACAACTAGATTGTACAATTTATTGAACACCTGCGTTTGTTTTTTTTTTCTTTCATCATCATCATCATCATCATCGATTCCAATCTGAGGATATAATGGAAAAAAAAGGAAATCAACATGAACAAGAAAGTATGAATGAATGAAAAGAGAAAAGCACAACAGCAACAAAACAAGTGAAAGTCTTTGAGTAAAAAACATTGAATGAAACGATAATTAAAGTTCAGTTTGATGTTTGGGCATTTATTTTGTTTTTGACCAATGTATCGAATCAATTTTAAATTTCAGCCTGATCTATATATTTATTTATCATCATATACCATCATGATGATTATGATAATTATTTTTATGAATGATCTCAATTTGTCAATTCATAATCATCACATAAAACTTATTATGATGAACCTGAATTTTTTTTTTTTATATTCGTTTGTCATGATTTTATCTTCGGTCATTTTAACATGAATGATGATTTAAATCTTTATATGTTAGATAATTAGTAAGTAAAATATAAGTAGTAATCTGTCATGATTTTTTTTTATGGTTAAAGATTTATTTTTAGTCAACAACAACAACAAAAAATAATATACAGTTTGTCAGTTCCAAACTTGATCATCATCGTGTACCCGATCGATCATTATTATACACCAAGAAAACAACGACTAACCAGACCAATATGAATGATGATGATTACCCGGTTGAAAGATACCGTTCGATATAGATCTTCTTCGTTATTATGTGGAAAAAAACGGCTAAAATTACAACTTTATCTGATAATCATCATCCATAAGTTTTTTTTTCGTTGTTCATTCAAACCATTTCGTCTGGATTTCAAATATTTTGAAGCAAAAAGTTATGGTAAAGATAAAGTTGAATGAAAAAAAAAAAATCTCTTGCTCGATTCGCTCTGAAAAAACTGTTCAAGACAAATTCAGTCAAAATTTTTAAAAAAAAAGAGAAAGTGACGGGTTTGTGGTTTGCAGTTATCGAGTAATTGTTCGATTTTTTTTTCTGTAATGAGACAACGAAATTGAGAGCAGAAAAAAAGAGACTAAAATTTTTCATCAAAAGAGAAAAAAGCCGATCCTTATTGATTTGATCAGGAATCATGGATGAAAAAGAAAAGCCGGACAAAATTTTGTTTTAATATAGAGAAAACAGCAAAAAATTAGTGTTGTGGCTTCATATTCCGACCGAACATCATATATGGTGTATGCATGCATCAGGTATCAACAACATTCGACCAGAACAAAAAGGAAATCAAAAGCTGAAATTTTTTTTTTTTTTTTTTTGTAACTTACACGATCGATTGAACATCGGACCGAATTGTCGACGTTCGATCAATTTTTGTTTTTGTTTTTGTTTTTGTTTTGATTTTTTACTTTGTCCAGCAGCTGTCAGCTACATATATGTTGTTTTTGTTGTGTTGATTTCGACTTTTGTTACTGACCGAAAAATTTATCATCTTCTCATCCTATTGTTATTGTTCATTGTCGAGCTGTCATAATTTTGTAATAACATCCTTCTACATTGAAACATTTTCATTGTTATTTTGATGAACTTCGATCACATTGTTTTTCGTTTGTTGGTGGCAAATTAATTTTGATCGACACGTGACACGTTCGACATCGATTTAGTTTGAGACAACGAAAACAAAAGAAAAAAAAAGAAAAGAAAATGCAAATTTATTGGTAATATTTTTTTTTCGCTTATTATTTTGATTATGCTATATCGATTTTTTTTTACTTTTCCTTTTTTTTCGTGATATTTAGGACATTAAGTCTAATGATGATGATGATGATATTATGGTGTTCATTGGTTCATTGTATCGGTAGTTCGATTGATGACATACCATCGGCAGCAGAATTGTTTGGACAAGAAGAATCCTATCATGTTGTCGAATGTGTAATGCCTTTATATTTTCTTTGTCAGAATAACAATTGTCTACCTGAAAGTCATCTTTGTGATGGTGAAAATGATTGTGGTGATAATTCAGATGAAGATCACGATTATTGTGGTAAGACAAATTTATAATACTCTTTTATTACAAAAAAAAATTGATAATCACATCATTTTTTTTTTTTGGCAGCACAAATGAAATGTAATGTAACTACTGAATTCAAATGTAACAGTGGTCGTTGTGTACCGAAAGCAAGCCGTTGTGATCGACATCCCCAATGTCGTGATCGTTCAGATGAATTAAATTGTGTATATGAACCATGTCCAAAAGGAATGTTTTCTTGCGCCAATCATAGCCAATGTTTGGATATGAGTGAAGTTTGTGATGGTAGTATCGACTGTAAAGATGGTCTTGCATCAGATGAACTTCATCCGAATCCATGTCCGGCCAATGTTACTTGTCCATCATCATCGTTCAAATGTACTGGAACCAATGTTTGTGCTCAACCGAATTGGATGTGCGATGGTGAAAATGATTGTGGCGATAATTCGGATGAGAATGAAGAGAACTGTAAAAATTTCAAATGTCCCGATGATTGGTTTCGATGTGCAGATAATCGATGTATATTGATGAACAACGTATGTAATGGTGTAATCGATTGTAAAGATGGTCTCGCTTCAGATGAACGACATCCAGATCCTTGTCCACGAAACGTTACCTGTCCAAATGATTTTTTCAGTTGTGAAGAGACAAACATTTGTGCCCATCCACATTGGGTAAGATTGTTGATTTTTTTTATATATCAATCTTGTGAAATATTTGACCAATTTATCGTTTCATCATTCAAATTCAAATTTCATCATTTAGCTTTGTGATGGAGCCGATGATTGTGGTGACAAATCCGATGAGGTAAGTGAAGTGATAGACAATATAATTGACGACAAATGACGTAATGTTGTTGAATATTGTCGAACAATAAATATTGTCAGAAAAAAAACATCCTGCAACAGGTATTTGTATTATGTATGAATGAATAAAATACCGTTAGAATTGTCTTTTTTCAACTCGCAATTCATTCATTCATTCATCCACTTTATATTACACAATTTAATGACCTTTTTTTTATTTCGACCGAATCGGTCGAATTGTTTACAAAAAAAAAAATTAATCTAATTTTGCCTGTTTATTTGAATAATAATGCAATGTTCACTATCATTTGTGTTTTGTATTCATAGGACATTGAAAAGTGTGCCAATACTCCGTGTCCTGAAGATTGGTTCCGTTGTTCAAATACTCAACGATGTATACCACCAAATTGTAATTTTCTATTGCAAAATTCTCAATAAATCTTTTTAACATTTTTATTTCTAAACAAAAAAAAAATTATATAGGGCGTTGTGATGGATCAGAAGATTGTCGAAATGGTGAAGATGAAATCGATTGCAATAATGATTATGTACATGAAATATTCATACCGGAAAACAATACACTTGTATCGTATGTTAATCATTCAAACAATGTTGATTTATTAGAATCCATTTCAAAGAATTTGCAATCAATCAATAATAATGACAATAGTAGTAGCAGTAATATTAATAATCAACCAGCTATTACCACTGTAACGAATCCGATCTCATCATATCTACTAAGTCAACAACAGCATGTTCGAAAATCATCACCATCATCATCATCTAAAACTATTAATACTGCTGCTTCATCATCATTAATGGATCAATATAATATTGATGATGATTGAACAATTGAAATAACGATACGATGATTATCATCATATAATTCATATAATTTATTGTCATTATTTAGATTTGAAAAATAACAATATTAATAAATTCTCCCTTTTTGCATTCAATAATTCAATGATATAACAATAACAAATATAAAACGTAATTTCAAAAATCAACGGGTAAAAAGCAATTAACAGTAACAAAAACAAAGACAAAAACAATTATCATGACATAGAATATTCCAATTCTGGTTCAAGAATAGGGCTAACATTAAAAATGAATAAATTTGCCGGTTTTAATGGGAGTTTGATTATTTTTTTGAATGTTTTTTCATTCAATTTCAATGTGAATGAAACAGATGATGGACGATTTTTGGCTATTTCATAGCAAACACTAAGCAACGATCTAAGTTGTATTTCTGTACAATTGGCCACCGATAGTGATCGTAATTTAGGCATTGATTTTAATTCAATCAGGCCTTCATCTTTACATCGATTTCCAATAATAGACAATTTTTCTAAAAGTGACCATTGATTCATGATTACAGTCATTTGTTTTGTGCATTGAATACAATTGTCAATTTCATATTCGATATCATCATCACCACTGATTTTTCTGTTTAGCTCTTGTTGCTGTTCCTCTTGTTGTTGTTGTTGTTGTTGCGGTGGTTCAGGATTTTGATTCTGATTTCTATCATCATTAGCCTGTGTTGGCTGTTGTGCATCGTCTGGAACGACCATAGGGAGATTTTGCTCAACAATTGGCGGTATGGCTGGATGTTCAGGTTCGACTGGACATGTACAACATAGTCTGGATATATTGATAGTAAGATGTTTTACCAAAGGAAAAATCTGTGGTAATATTGTGAATATTGATAACTCGAAATCGACATCAAAGCATAATGATTCGATTGAATCAAGTGATCTCAAAAACTCATCAGTATCTTGAAATTGTCCATCATTGGAAATGGAATTATTTTCATCCGATCGTAAACGAAATTCTTTCAAAGCTGGCAATTTACTCAATGATAAATGTAGAAATTTTAATTCAACCTGTCAAACAATATAATAATTTATTATAAACAAAAAGCAAAGAATTGTAGGATACTTACACTGAATTTCAGATGAATGTCCAATAAATTCAACAGGTTGAATCGATTACAAAGTAGATGAAATTGACTGTGAAATAGATTTTCATTTTCATACTTGATTGTAATCTGTTTGAGTGATGAGGATAATTTTTTGCACACCTTAACATTCATGTCTGAAACACTTTTCCCATTGTTAATTGTCAGATGTTTCAATTGTAATTGTCTATTCTTGCAGCCATCTAATATTTTATCATAGTAATAAAGATTATAATCAACATTTACGTTATATAAATGCAATTCATATACACGTAACATGAAACCAATATTGAATGGATTGGAAATGGTATTATCAGCCAAACTGATGGCAAAATGTTTTAATTTCGATAAAAAATCCAATGATTTACAAATCTTGATTGTTTTAACTACCGATAGTATATAATCATCGCTAGAAGGTGATCCACAAATGATCAATGTTAAACATTCCAGATGTTTCAGCTCTATGAGCAACATGATCAAATCTTTTGGTTCCCATTGACAGCCAGAAATGAGAAGCATTTTTAGATTTGGATATTTTGTCAATATTAATTGACAAGAAAGATAATTCAAATGAGTTGTTTGAATAAAATCATTGGTTTGTTGAAAATATGGACATGATTTCAATTGATAGTAAATATGGCCATTTTGTTCATATTCAGCAATTTCGGTACGGCTACGAAACAATTTCAATGATATTTGCCGTTTATTACGATAATCAATTATACGTTTCCATCTTGGTGAAATTAATTCCAATTCTATAAGTTTTGATATTGGTAAATAATCGAAAATTTTTTGTAAACAATCATCATTGAGTTTATCGATCGTATGTTCATTCGTGATGATCATGATGATGGCTGCACTAAAAATGCGTTTTCAATGCTGATCTGAAAATCGCAAATATGAACAACACAACAACATTTTTTTTTTCTAAAAAACGAAACCAACAAGTATAAATTATTTTTAGGATCATTTTGGCATTCAAGAACCACTACTTCAATTAAAAAAAAAGAAAAGATTCTCATAACGGTCACATTGTAACGAACAATCGTACCGATTTTAAAACATAGATGGCGATACAATTAAATTGATTACAAAAAAAATTGTTTTTTACAATCATGATGATGAATGAATGAGATAATAAACAAAGAATTTAAAATCCAGAATCAAAGATAATCATCATGGATTGGAACGAAAAAAAACAAACAAACAAACAAACAGATTAAAATATTGCATTATGCATTATTTGAAATGGAATGTCAATTTTTTTGAAAATTACACCAAAAAAAATGTGAGTTTTTTGACATTTAATTTTCTCTCTACTAATTTCAAATGATGTGATGTTTGTTTTTTTCAAATTTTATAGATTAAAAAGAGAAATTATAATGGATTCAATGAATGAATTCATTGAAATTCAATATTTGCCATCAAAACGAGCATCACTGGTCGTTCATCATCATCGAATCAAATCAAGCTCATCATATATGATGAATTGACAGGATGAAATTTTTTTTTTCAAAATTCAAAAAATATCGAATATCATCATTTGACATGTTTTGATCGTCATCATCAAACTTCATTGTAGAAGAAGAATTAACGTAAAAAAATGAATTTAATAATCCAATTTATATACAATTTAATCCATCGTTTTAAAACATCAAACATCGTCATTCTTTTTTTTCTGGATGACTAAATAATTATCTGATGATATTTATTAACAATTTTTACTTTCATCATTCACTCGATGATGATAATAATGATGATGATGATTGAATATTCGGAAGTGAAGATTTTCTCGGTGGTGGTGGTGGTGATGGTGATGGTGATGGTGGTGGTGAATTACGATTACGATTTGGCTGTTTCCAATCGAATATCGTCTCTATATTGTCGACATCAAATTCTAATTTCAATCGTACCATTGGATTTTTACTACGTAAAATTTCCGTTATATTACCAAAAGATGGAAATCGTGGCTTCGATCGTAATGCATTTCGATCTATACCAACATATTTATGACCACCATATGAATGACCAATAGAAATCCAAATCAAATAACAATTGAAAATAATACTAAAGGCTATAATGAGTCCATTTGCTAGAATCAATAATGCCAAAAACAAAAAAAAATTCCTAAAATAAAATAATGATGATGGTGATAAATGAAATGGAAAAATTTTTTTTTTTTTTTTTTGATGATTCATAGAAAATTCATATTCACGAAACAATTTAGATTCTAAAATTAAAATGTCACATGTCATGCTGTATTTACATTATCGAGAGATTTGATGATTTATGTTTTTATTATCTATAGAATAAAATGAATGAATGATGAAGATATTGTAAAATGCTGCTTACTTGTATTGAATCATTAACATAGACCAGGTACAACAATATTCATGATGTAGATAAACATTTTCAATTTGTTGTTGTTGTTGTTGTTGTTTTTGTTTTGCCATCATCATTAGTTGATATTCATTGTCTTGACAGCAATATATTTCTTTTGAATAATAGGGTATTGTTTCATCATAAATGTCTTGAAGACAATCATGATAGATCAATTCTGTTTCTCTTGTGACAAACGATTTATTATTATTATTATCATCATTATTATTATGGTGATTATAATGAGTATTGGAATTTTTCAGTATCGATTTACACAATCCCATTGAAACTTTTTCAAAAACTTTTTTTTTTTTTTTTTTGGTTTTGGTTTTTTGGTTTTATTTTCATATTAAAAACTGAATGAATAAAACTTGTTCACCAAAAAAATTGAGATAATCATACTCACTTTGTTGCCATTGATAATTGGACATTATGTCTCTCTCTGTGTTGGTATGTGTGTGTTAGCTTTTTTCGTTTTTACAAACTTAAACAAAAAAATATTGTAATGGATACTTTTAGCAGCATATAAACGCTAATAAATTAGAGAATTTATTATCGAATTTTTTCTCTTCTTGTTTCCCTCCCCCCTACAATGATTGTTGAGAAAAAATATAATTAAAGGAGAAAAAAAATTTTTTTTGGTTTCTACTCAAATTATTCTAATATGCACATGCATGAAAACAGAATATTATTTGGCTAATTGAATACTGCAAAAAAATGGATGCATAGGAAAAAAATTTTCGATTTTCCATTGTTATATCTGAAAACGATTAGAATTTTTTTTGGTTCGTGTGTGTGTGTGTGTGTATTTATTCTGTTTCATCTGAACGACGTGATAAAAACCATATTTTCATTGGTTCAGCACGACCTTTCATCAATACTGGACCACGATATGTGAATTTAAAATCCGAATCATGATTCTTATTTTCCATTAAACAATTGTATGCATTCTCGGTAACGTTTATCATTCCAGGAGCACCAGTTGTTTCTGTACGGCTTGTAAGATTAACAGTATTCCCAAATAGACAATAGCGAGGCATTCGTTTACCAATCACTCCGGTGACTACTTCTCCCGAATGAATTCCAATAGTTAATTGCTATATATATATACATATATCACAAGACGAAAAAAAAGCAAATAGAAAAAAAAATATTAATTGAGTATATGAAGTGAACAAGAGAATGGGCAAGACAGAGAGAAAAACAAATAAAAAAAAAACATCATTAAATTATAGCTTGCAAAAAAAAAATAGTGTGATACAAAGGGAAATGGAAATGGAAATGAATCAAATGAGCCATAATAATATGATATAATTACAATTCCATCTAGGTCAGCATTTTTGACCCGTTTCGAAAGATCCATTATATCCAATGCTAATCGTGCAATACATCTGGCATGTGATTCACATGGTTCAGGCAATCCAGAAACAGCCATATATTTGTCACCAACTGTTTCAACCTATTTTGATGCAAAAAAAAAAAATAAAATAAAATCAATAAATTTAAATTTTTTCTTTCGTTTTATTTTTTAAATCGTATTCACCTTATAAACGTTTGGATTCTTTTTCGGATCGGTCAACACATCAAAAGTTGTATAAAGATTATTCAACAATTTTACAATTTTCATTGCTCCTTTTGAATCAGCATTTTTAGCACAATAATCATTGAAACCAACAATACCACTGAACAATAAGGTAACGCATTCATATTTTTTGGCTGGCACTGGACGTTGATGACGAAGCTCGTTTGCAACCGATGGTGGTAATACTGAATAAAGAAGTCTATATTTGAAACCGAATGGAAAAAATATATTAAATTGATCGTAATAATAAATAATTTCAGGTAACAACCGAAAACAACCAACCTATCTGTTTTACGTTTTTCATCCTCTAATTCACGATATGTTTGCTGTAATTTATCTGTTAATATTTCCAGATTTTTTGTCAATTTATATTCAGCTTCAAATTGTTCAGATAATAATATCAAATCTCTAGTTGCATCGTGTAATGGAATATCGCTTAAAAATAAGCCTCGTCGATTAAGATCATCCAGATTCAATACGCTTGGTGAACAAAGAAATAGTACAAGATCTGTTTCTGGTACATAAATCATTTGTCCTTTAAGACGCATTCTATAGAAAACAAATAACAACAAACAAAAAAAATAAAAAACAAGCAAAACAAGATCATATACTATTCATTATTAGTTCATCATTGGCTAAATAAATTTACGAACCTTGTAAATTCTTTACCATTTTCATTGTAGTTACCAAATTTTGTTCTCAATACAAACACAGTGTTAATATGGGCCAATATATTGTTAAATGTAAATTCCATATGAGGTCTGATCATATCCATTACTTGTGTAATTTTACATTCATTTTCAGTAAATGCAGGAAGTACACGGGCCATTGAAATTCCAGCCTTAAATTTGTGTTATATTTTTGTTTCATGTGTATAACAAGAATCGAAGATGAAAGAGAGAGAGAGAGAGAGAGAAAAAAAATAATCATAATAGTACAATTTATATGCATGGTATGGAATAGAAATGCTTAATTTTATTATTAAAAATAAAACAGATATGCTGGTCACTTTTTTTTTTTTTTGGTCAAGGTTTTTTTTCGTTTGGCTTGTTTCTGTTTATCATTATTATTCTAATTTTTTTTTTGGGTGTAGAGTTTTCTTTCTTCCTCGGAAATAATCATCATAACAATAAGTATGAATGGTGGACATATACAAGAATGATAAAACTATAGCATAGCATAGTAATAAAATCATAATCATTATGCAATAACAGTAATCAGAAAAAAAAACTACCACTATATGGATAGTGGTAAAGCCATACAAACAAACAAAAAGAATCGATAAAAACAATGGTAACATGAAAACGATTGTTGTTGTTTTTTTTTTATCGAAAACAACGATGTTTAATGTTTTGCATATAGACCAGTATATTTGGTTTGATATAAAACTTTTATTTTTATAAACAATTGATTTAAATGAATAATAATATATATATATACAAACCTGACGTAGAATCATATTCTTATCGAATACAAGATGAAATGGAAATGCTTTACAAAATGTAAGTGGTGAAATTTTATTTTCAAATGATAAAAATTGATTAATATTAATCTGATCTAAATTTCCAATACCAATCTGATCGGATATCGGTTTTGATTTGACTTTTTCAATAATCTCAAATTGTACATGATCACAATCATCGCCTTTACGTTTAATGATGTTCACTTCAACATCTTGTCCATGTAGTTTGTTTGCCACTGCCTATATTTTGATTTTTGTTAATGAAAATTGAATAAGTATTGAATATTAGATTTGAAAGATTTGTGTTTGTTTGTGTGTGTGTGTGTGTGTGTGTGTGACTTTAACAATCAATTTGTGTATCATATTACTATTACTATTATTATTATACATGACCATTAGAGTACATTTTTTTTCTTTATTTTATTTTTTTCTAACATTCAATACGATCCATTATCTAAATTGCACGCTGTATGTGGTGATGTTTCAAGTGCATTTTCAAATTTAACAAACACACAAACACACAAACACACAAACAAAACCCGATTAAATGTTCAACCAAATGGACATTATTATTATTCTTGTGAAACCGTATATTATTTCAATAAAGTTGACGTATTCATCTTGGCGACAATTTTATCGTATTTGTTTGCCGATGAAAACAAAAAAAAATTCTTTTACGTCATATACATGTTTCGATGTCAAACATTTTAAGCATCATCATCATCATCATCATCATCATCTATTATATAATGATGATTTTGTGTAAAATTATATCCATATGGACACTCATAGACGATGTTTTTTTCCAAAAAAAAAACTTTTTTCCTTTCAACTAATGATGATGATTATCATCATCATCATCATTATCAATCTGATATTTCTTCTTGCCGATTAAAATGCAAGTTATCAAAAAAAAAAGAACAAAATGGTGAAAAATAGATTAAATGGTAAAAGTGATCGAAAATTTTTTTTTCCAAATGATTTTAAAAAGTTCAAAAAATCATCATCATCATCATGTTGATAAACGTTAATATTTCGTGTTGATCGTGATGATGGTGACCAAAGAACTCTTCAAGAAAAGGTAATAAATAACAGCAAATAAAAAAAATTACCCGATTGATGATTACCGATTGTATTTAATGGATTTTTTTATTGTCATTTCGATTATTATTATGATGACCATTTTCTCCATCATTTTTGGTCAGTAGCAGCAGTAGCAATTGTTATGAAACAAAATCAATTTTATTCTCTCTCTCTCTCTCTTTCTCTCATACACACGAGAAAAAAATTATTATTTGCAACAAAGTTTTGCCTTTTTTTCTCATTTTCATTGTTGATTTTTACAAAAGAATTACACAGGTATAGGAGAAAAAAAAACGCTTGAATCGCTCCAATGTTCAATATTAATATTTTACTGAAATAAAATCGCTATATTTGTGTGTATTTTAATGTTCAAGCATCAAAATTGATGACCATAAAGGAGAAAAATATTTGCCTGATTGAGCTGCCAATTGCAGGTGATCAAAAAAATGATTGCCCAATGAAATTCTGGCAAACACACACACACAACAGAATATAATAATAACAATCATCATTTTGGTACAAAAGAACCACAAAAAAACCATATGAACAGTGGAACACACACACACACACAGGAAACCAAATTCATTTTGAAACATAAATAAAATGGGAAAAAAATATTTCACGCCCCTTTTTTATTGTAGAATGTGGAAAAAAAATATTTCATGAATTCCATTTCCCATGGTTGAATTTCCAAATAAAATGAAAATCCATTTGAAATGAAATGAATTCATATACAAATAAGGAAAAAAAATGATCATCATGCATTTACTAGCCAAAAATAATAATAAAAAATAAAGATCACAAACATCAAACAATTTTTTGCTCGAATAATCATCATCATCATCATCATCATCATCGTAATCCTGTTCAGAGATATTATTCTTAATATATTCTCCATTCTTTCCTCATTTTTTTTACTTCTCTCTCTCTCCCTTACATCCACCAGACCAAAAAAAAAGAAGAAAAAACCAGCAACAACTTATATCCGAATAGAATAATGAATCAAAGCTGAGAAAAAAAAACTAAACTTGCAATTGTATCCGATTCCATTCATTCATTAATATAGATAGACCACAAAAAGAATGTGAATGAAAAAAAAATTGTGGAAATTTCCATCGCCATCGCCATCATCATCATCATAATAGAATGACGGAATAAATGAATCAACAAATACGTTACATTGAGCAAAAAGAACAAAAAAAAAAAAAATAACTGTCAACCTTTAAAGCATCAAAAGAAAAAAAAACAGCAACAACATTGTCAAATTGTATCATCATCAATGTTGATAATTGCATCATCCACAATATAGGATAAGATGTTTTTTTTCTGTTATCATCATTTATATGAAAAATGATGAAATTTTTTTCTTTCTCTTTGATCTATGTGATGTATTTAAAGCATCATAATGATAATAATAATAATGAAATTTTCATCATCATCATCATCTCACTGATAGATGATTCATGGTGATCTCATTAGTTGTGTGTGTGTGTTTTTTTTCTGGTTCGATATATGAATAATGACGATCCATATTTTTTTTCTGTCTCTCGATAATTATTATTATGGGAAAGATACACACACACACACACTTGGCCTGTTTGTGCCAATGTCTTGTTCCCATCCTATTCTTTTTTGTTTTGTTTTTTTTTATTTATTAATTAATCGATTTTTTATGTACAAGAAAAACGAAACAAAAATAGACCATATATATCGACGGAAGAAGAAGAAGAAAAAAACAAAACAAAACAATCATATGAAACTAGAGAAACAAAAAATTGAAACATTATTCATGATGATGATGATTGAGACATTTCAAAGGGAAAAAAATGTCAAACCAAATCGATCATCATCATCATCATCAAACGACTGACGACCGAGTGACAAACAGATCGATCAATACAAACTATATGGCTAGCCTATTAATATTAGTAGTATATATTTGATATCGAACAAAAGTTTTATTGTTATTTTCAATGAAAAAAAAATTCTTGTCTCGATGTTTTCTACTTTGAATTTTTTTTTTGTTGTTGTATTTATTTACAAAGAAAATTGATTTTATAAACATTGCTTGTGGGATTCATCGATTGATAATCATTCGATATTGCCATTGAATGATTGTATAATTTGACTGCATACGACCAATAAATACTGTGGATGATTATGATGATGATGATGATGATGATGATGATGAAAAGTAATCAAAATTCACAAAAAAAAATCTATTGATCCATTTCAATTTTGTTTGTTTCCTGTTTGTAAATACTATATAGTGGATATAAAGTTTTTTTTTCTATCGTTCATTTTATGTTCACTTTGATAATGATGTTGACCGATTCTGTTTGGCGACAATGTTGTTGTTGTAACAACAATCATAATGTGTTATTATTACTATTCGTTTGATACGATACGATTTTGTTGCTGTTGTTGTCGTTGTTTTGTACCGTAATTTAGCTGTATTTTCAATCGTAAAAGATAGATAGCCATGGCCGTTTATTAAATTGTTTATCGGCCAACAACAACAACAACGACAACGACATCATTATTATTTCAATCTTGGAAAGTTTTTTTTCCAAATGAAAGAAAAAAAACTGAGTAAATTTAAGATAAGTTTTTTTTTCTTTTCGCCTTTTATTGCCATTTCAGATTCCCGTGGGAGAGAATGAACGAAACAAACGGAAATCAAATCGAATGAATGTAGAAAAAAATCTATGAAAGATGGCAGAATGGAATCAACAACAGCCATTTTAATTTTACGAAAAAAAAAATGTTAAAGACGAATCTGTTCCAACATCAACGACAAGTGACAGGTGTTTGTCTGTTATTTTTTATGTCAAGAATGCAGAAATGCAGAAATTAAAAAAAAAATTTTGAAAATCTAATGACAGTGCAGTGGATAAAGAATAATTTTCACTAGAAACTAAAAAAAAAAAAAATAATCATACCAGCAGTCTGGTTAGCAAAAAAAAACAACCGAAACTCATTACCGTTTTCAATGGCCATAACTCAACCAAACAACAGAAAAATTATAATAACCGAAGCCAGAAAAAAATCATCAATCATCAATCAAACGTATATTTCATACAGAATATTTATTATCAGGGAAAAAAAATATTAATTATCGGTCAGCTTGAAATGTTGATGATCACCAAATGACAAATGGCCAGTGATATTGACCAACCAAAAAAAAAAGAAAAATTAAAATTAAAGCCAAAAATTTGAATTTCATTCTCTCTATTATTTATCATGATCATGTTGCCGAAAACATTGATTGTCGTTGAAACCAAAACATGGAAAAAAAACATGAATTTACATGACTAGAAAAGATTTCGAAATCACTTGAGAATTTTTAAAACAACAACAACAACAAAAAAAAGAGAAGAATCTCTTTTTTTCATCAATCAAGATGAAGTGAATTTATAAATGTAGATTGAACATTTAGAAATAATGGAAGAATTTTTTTTTGTTTTGTTCACAGTCTATTTGTTTTGCTTGAGCTTGATTTTGAAAAAATTTGATCAAAAATCATTTGGTACAATCAGACAATCGGCTACGATCAATGCATTTATTATACACACACACACAAAAACACGAAAATAACATCGAAACGAAACGAAACGACCATACTAATCCTGTTGTTAGATAAATGGCAATGATAATAATAATTGAATGGCAAAAACATCATCAAGAACAAGACTCGATGCTCGTCAATCATTTTTTTTTCTTTTTTTTCGTCACTAAATGTCTACGAAATGATGATCAATTGATAGTCATTTCGTTTTTCATGTTGGTCAATCAATCCTCAATTAGTATTTTGCCTGTTCTGGCCACATTTGTATCGAGATATTGAAGAAAACAAAAATTTGTTCTAATAATAAATATGAATGAAACATCATCAAATCATCAAATAATAATAAAGAATGAAATTGTGTGTGTGTGTGTGTGTGTGTTGAAAACAAAACAAACAAAAAAAATACTCACTTTCACAATACCAATGACTATATGTTCCAATCCTTCACGTTCTGAATAATAGTGCAATATTAATGATCCATCAATACGTTCTGAACAACGAAATGATGGTGCTTTCATGCCCGGATAAATGGTTGCCAAATGATCATGTAATGCATCCAAATTCTGTAGGAAATCTTTTGTTGTGGCACCTAATACTTGTAATATCGTATCATAGCCAGAGTCTTGACAAAAATCAAAAAAAGAACGTCCAAACATTTCAAGAATTTCATTTGCTGGGATTTCTTCCATTTTCAAATGATGACAATAATGATAATAGCGGGTGGGTAAATAAATTCCAATAATGAATTCATGATGATAAATTTAATGATATATTGGAATTTAGATGATGATGAAAATGAATAAAAAAAAAGGAATAGAAAAATGGAATTCATATATACATACTTAGTACACGTTCAGCGGCCATCACTATTTGATAGGTCATTTCATCATCATAAACAATACGAACAAGAAATGATCCATCCATTTCAATGTCAGCTTCTTTTCTAATAACAAGAATATATATCCACGATGATGTTTGGGTGTTTTTATTTTCATGAATTTTAATATTGGAAAAAAAATAATCATCAAAGGAATTATTTTTTGGGATTCAAAAACTACTAAACTAGATCGAATTAATGATGAAATTTTTTTTTTGTTTTTTGTTTTCTTGATATTATATTCAAATCAAATAATAATCACGCAATATGCGAAAAGACATAAAATATTCGGCTGGTATAGCGGAAAGGAAAAACCAAAAACAGAAACCAATTTTGCATTTGGAATTCTATTTTTTTGCTTTTTCTTATTTTATTATTATCATTCTAATACCATATTCTTGTGTGTGTGTGTGTGTGTGCATGAATGAAACTTTCTGATAATCAACAATCATCATCATCATCATCATTGAAAGAAATTCATCGTGATGGAAAAAAACGTAATAAACGTTTGCTACGATTTTATTTCTAAAAGCCAAAATTCTGTTTAAAAATTAAAATTATACCCAAAAACGGTGGGGGGTGGTGGTGGAAACAAGGAATTCCACAATGGAATTTCGTTTTTTTTTCATATTCTTATGCACGAATAAAAAAAGGTATTAAAATTATAGATGAAATAAATATATTTCTAAGAATACGGAAAAGATATACGAATTATTAGCAATGCGAAAGAGAAATATATGGTGATTTAAATCGTGAAGAAAAAAAAACAAATGCAATGAAAACTGAGAAAAAAAATTGGAAATTAGAATTGCAAACAGTAAGATGAAAGAAAAAAAAATGTTGTCGCATAATTGCCTTTGAAAAAGTTAATTTGTGGTTTATGTGTGTGTGTTATTTATTTTGGGTGTGCGTCTGTGTTATCTACGTATCTAAGATATTTTGGGTGGAAAAATTTTGAATGAATAAATGAAAAAGATATTGAATTAACTCGTTAATGCATTTTTTTTTTTTTTTTTTTTTTTTTTTTGGTGAACAGAAAAATCATGAATTTAACCGGGAACAACAAAAAAAAAATAAAATGTAATGGAATGAAAATGATGAGCATAAATTGAGCAAATTTCATTTCATCGTTTTTTTATGATGTTATTTTGAATTTAAATTGTGAAAAAATAATGAATGAATGAGCAAACAAATAAACAAAGCGAAATCAAAATCGAAATCGAAATTTTTTTTTCTCACTCACTTGATTTTTTCCCATATTGGTTCGCCGAAATTCTGTATGACCAAAAGTTCCAAAGCATGATTTACGAATCCATACTGTGTGTGAGTGTGAAGTGTTGAAAAATGAAATGAAACAAAACCGAGAGAGAGAGAGAGAAAAAAAAGAATAAAATTAAATTGAATTTGGTGCCAATTTTCGTCAAATTTTTTTTTATTTCTAGTACCAAGTTTCAGTTATCATTATTACCACCACCAATGAAATTGTGCCCTGCAAACTTACCATTTTTTTTTTATTTTGATTTTGATTATTGCCGTCTCCGTTTCTAGTTGATAATGATGATGACTTTTGATGAAAACTTTTTTCACTATTTTCGTTAAGAAAGAAAAAAAAGAATTTCCAAATAGCCAATTCGAACAAAAAAAAAACGAAATTCTATTTGCGGTAAGAGGAAGGAAGAAAAAGTAAAAAATCTTATTAAGCTTGAAATGGTCGCAAAAGTTTTGGCTATTTTTTCACTTTTTTACTTCTAATAAAAAACGTAAATCAATGGACAAATAAAGGAAATGCAGTGCATTCGATAATAAAAAAAAATCAAAACAAACGAATACGAAATGGGAAAATTGAAAAAAATCGAAAAAAACACGACAATAATGATGTCAAGTAATAATAATAACAACAAAAATCAGAATCCGAATACGAAAAAAAAATGGAAACAATCAAGTTGAAGTGATCAAGGTTTGAATTTGATTTTTAGTCTTTATTTCGATTTTTTTTGCCTTTCGGTGAAAAGAAAATAAACCTTCCTATTATATATGTATATATTGGGAAAACTGAATAACAACAACAAACTTATTGATTGATATGCAATGAAAGAAAAGAAAAATTTTTATTTACAGTCACAAACAAATTCACTGGATGATGGTATCCAATCGATACCAAAAACATAGTATCTGGTACAAAATGTAAATGGTGTTGGTGTGTGTGTATTTTTAGGTTAAATTCAATCACAAAAATTAACGATCGAAAAACAGCAGCAGGAATTTTTTTTCTCTTTTTTTTTCTTGAACAAATAAAATTCCCAGAATGATCTTCTGATGCATTTGATGTAAATCAAACAGAAAAAAAAATCACATCACAAAATCAAACATAAACTTGATGTATCAATCTTGGATCAGACCATTTATCATTATGATCACACATACAAATGTTGATTGAATGATGATTGTGATTAATTTTGGTCGACAACAAAAACAATCTGATTAGAAATTCTCTGTGTATGGTGGATAAATATATAGAGAATAAATTCTAAATTGAGAACAAAAAAAAACGTACAAAAAAATCTGGCAATAACAATAGAATAGATACGTAGATTGATTGATTACCTATTGATCTTGTCAGTGTATTTGTCAGTGTGTGTGTGTGTGTGTTTGATTATTGCAACTGACAAAGTATGATCATCATCATCATTGAATTCAATTAGTTAATTAATTGTACAAATGGTATCGATCAAAAGATACAGAAAGCAAAAAATCGATAAATTCAATTTTCAAAAACAACAATTTCAACGTGGAACTTGAATCAGGTTTTTTTTATGACCAAGAAAAATTCATTCCCAATGAATGAAATTGAATTGATGATTGAAACAGATCAATATTTGTGTGAATGAGGCAATTTTCTTCACCAAATTATCATCATTCCGAATCGATCGTATTATACGATTAATTTCCAGAGACAAACTCATGGATCATGCAATGTGATCATTTTGAATTTCTGTTATAAAATAAAAAAATTCCTCGAGGATAAAATTGCTCATCTGCTGCTTTTCGGCCAGATGGCATTTATTAAACGACCAAACAATTTATTTATTTTTTTCACTTTTTCTCTCATAATCATTCTTTTAACGTCAACAACAATAACAAACGAATAATAAAAAAAAACAAAACAAAAAAAAAGAATTCCGGATCCAGCACTTGACTGGTTATAGCATTCAAGTGCGTGTGTGTGTCTGTGTGAAATCATACATGTGTATTTCCCTACTTGAAAACTTAAACAACCAAAATGTGGGTGGTCGTTGTTGTTGTGGTGGTGGTAAACAAACAATATTTTTCTCTTGTGGGGGGGGAAAGATAAAAAAATGAGATGATGATAAAGATTTGTTATAAACAAAGTTTTGTTAATATCATCATATTTGAAACAATGATGACAGATCCACCTGCAAAATGAAGAAGAAAAAAAAATTCAATCATTCATTCAATCGATACGATATGAAACTTTGTAAATGATAACTGGTCATACACAAATGTGCACATTGCAGTTGAAAATAAAAATCATCATTTCTGGTTCAATAACCATGAAATCATATTCAAATGGATTCTTCGAAAAAAAAAGAATAAAATGAATAAAATTTTCAAGAATCATGATGATGATTTCTCTTTCTTCATTGCTAACATGTTATTACACACACACACACACATTTTTTCTTTTCTTTAAACTTCAATTCAAATCATTGTCAACGAGAACGAAAAAAAAAACATCGACAGATTGAACAAATGTTATTTGACAGTCGATGATGATGATGATGATGATCAATTCCTTATTGACATGAATGAATGTTTTCATCCGATACAATACAATCGAATCTGGTATTGAAAATGAAAATTTTTATTCCATTGTATAATTTCTGGGCTCAATATCATGATCATCATCATGGTCATTAATATGAATGATGATGATCATGTTTGCCTGTAATATTAGATTACCACAGAAAAAGAAAATGAACACTAAACAAGACAAATAATTTTTGTTGTATGATCTGGCGAAAGGCGAAAAACAAAAACAAAAAATTCACATTCATTTGTGTGTTTAAGCGAGAAAAATTAGAGATTAAATAATTTATATACAAGAATATAGAATGTAAACATTTACGATGACAATGACGACTTTAATGATGATGATGATGATGGTTATTAATTAATCCAATCATCATCATCATTTGTTGTTTCATAATTTTTGTGTGTATGTGTGTGTATTTTTTTCTCTTGTTGATGTTTGTCACCAAAGGAAAAAAAACCCAAAGAATCTTTTAGATTGAGCAATTCATTTATGTCATTGATGGCCGGGTATTTTATTTTTTTTGTTCGTTTGACATTCACAAATTCATTGAACAGAGAGAGAAAAAAATCGGTCAACCAATCCACCAAAAATCCACATAAACTTGTGTGTGCGAAAAAAAACTGGCCGAAGCGAATAATAACAAATAATATGGTGTGTGTGTGTGTGTGTGTGTGTGGCCAAATCGAATTTGATTTCCCACCCAGTGGTGAAATGATTAAAAATAAAAAATCGACTAAACTATACTAAACTAATAACAATTTTCTTTTCATTCGATTTTGGTCTCTCTGCTACTTTTATTTCGACCAGATATTTTTTCTTTTTTTTGCCGTTGTTACTCATCAAAGCATATTAACTTTGTTTTTTTTTTTTTTTTTTTTTGTTGTTGTATATGTGTGACAGGTTGGAAATATTTCAGTATCATTCTGTGATCATGATTTTCATCAAAAAAAAAAAAAAATTCTGTATTTGACTTTCATTCATTCATTCATTCGTATACAAAGAAATCATCATAGAACATGGCATTTGGTCGTTTTTTGATTTTGATAAAATCAATCCATGTCTGGTAATAAATTGATTTTATTATATGGCAGAATTTTTCATCTTTATTTTTAGATTGATACTCTTTCATCATTGAATGGCTATAATTGTGTGAAATGAAAAAATTTTCAAATTATTGAACCAACAACAACAACAACAACAGTGCATGTGTATACTTTAATCAAATTTATAGACCAAGTATAGTTAGTTATAATTGAATGAAATTTTTATACACTGTATGATGATTACAATGTGTAATAATTAAAAGTCTAAATACGAAATAATAATAATAATAATATTTTGAGACGGATAAGACAATGCTGTAATAATAGAATGCCCTTGTTATTGGATGAATGGAGATGATGATGATGAACGACAAATAATAATAAAATAAACACAAAAACAAAATTTTGACAAAATAAAACAAAATCAGTTAATCAAAATGGAGAATAAAAAACGGGTCAACCATAATAAATTCATTGACCATAATAAATTGAATTAATAATTAAATTCTGTTATCTCTTTTTCTTCTTCTTCTTCAGTATATACTTTTCTTATAGCACATTCAAAACCTTTTTCTGTCAAACTAATTTTTATACGAAAAAAAAAGTGATGATTGTAAAAATAAGAATAAATTTATTCATTGTAAACAAAATAGACAAATAATATATATATAACGGATATATTTCAATTACACAGCAACAAGAGAATGGTTATATATGGAATCCAAAATGTATAAATAAAGAGGGAGCCACATGTTTGTGTAATTCAAAATTTCAAATAAAGCGCGCGCATTTTAGAGAGAGAGGCAAATAGATGATAGAATAATATTACACAATATACAGAAACAGCAGCAGCAGCAGCAGCAACAATAACAACAACATACCGAAAGAATCTGGTAAACCAACAATAGAAAGAGTGAATACGACAATGAAAAAGAGAGTGAGTACAATACCCAATGATGGAAAATAAAAATAGAAGACGACGGCAATGTTGGTGATGATGATGATGATGATGATGACGACGACGAAGATCTGAAACTGAAATGTTTCAGCACCCAAATACTGGTTAAGAATTGATCCAAAATCATTTTGGAACTATGTTTTTTTTCGTGTAACGAAATATACTACGACGACGTCGTCTCAAAGTATTTCGAGAGAAAAAAAAAGAAAAAACAAACTGAAACGGACATGTTTCTATATATAAATATGAATGAAGCCAACATGTTAGTGGTGTGTGTGTGTGTCGATGTTTGTAATATTTGTATGTATTCGTATCTGGATGATGATCAAAATTTAGCTGTTACATCGAGAAAAAAAACCGTTGATGAGGTAGTTGTTGATTTGAAAATTTTGGTATGGAAAAATATTTTTGATCCAAATGAAATAAAATGATTGTGAAAATGAATGAAAATAGAAACAAAAGATTAAAAAGTTCTACAATTGAAATCTCACATGGTGGAAAAACAATTGATGCGTGATTGGCGATTTGTCGGTGTTCGTCAATGATGATGATGATGATGATGATGAGTATTGTAACGAATTTTTTTTTTATTCTTCGGGATTTGATATGTCACACACCGTGTTGGTAAGAAGAATACATGATGTTTGTTTGTTTTCAATTTTTTTTTTTTTTTTGCTTACCAATGAATTTATTTTTGGTTGAAAATATCCGAATAAAAGTAAAAGAAACGAATAAAAATCATTGAATCGAATAAAAACCTGAATGAATGAATGAATGAATAGAGAACGAGAACGATATAGAAAAACAAATTGTGAACAATGAAACTAGAAAGAAAATGTTTCCTTATAGAATGAATATTTTCTTGTTGAAAAACATACATACATTCACACATACATTACACAGAATGTGAGTGATTTCAAATTTTTAAAAATTTCAAAATTCTTTGATTCAAAATATATTGAAAGTTTTTTTTCAAAAAAAAAATTTTTTCGCTTCAAGCACAAACAAACTGTAATAATGATAATGATATTTGACAATCGACAATATATCGATGATATTCGTGATAATGTGTGAAAACATAAAGTATATTATTATTAATTTTTCCATTAAAAATAAACAGAGAAAAAAAAGACAGACAGGAATCACATTTTGTCAAATTTTGCATCAAGAAAAAAAAAATACCGAAGATGTATGTTTCTTTATTCTTGTTTTGTTAAATTTTCAATGATTCTTTCGTAACAACTTTTTTCCAGTTTCTATAGACACTAATAATGCTAATGACACTATCATGATTGGAAATGATAATAAAAGGTAATTTGTAATGCCCAACATTGATCATGTTATGGATTCTGGATTCATTGTTATGCATGTTGAATTGTTCATTCATCCAAACATACAGAATATGGAATATTTGGCAATAAAACTTATGCAAACACACACACACACACACACACACACATAATATCTTGTTATAGCTCGAGGAGAATTTTTTTTTTCTTCTGAAAATATTCTGGATACAAAATTACAGAATTTTTCATTTTTCTTCCATTGTACAACTCTTACATTGTCTTTTGCAAGCAAGAAAAAAATTCTTCATTGAAAAGTTTATTCTTTGTTTTTTCTTTTTTCATGAAAGTTTTTTTTTGGTTTTTTTCATGATGAATGAATAGAATTAATCACCAAACCTGTGTATCATCATTTGAGATTATGAATGAGAATGAAAATAGATGGAAAAAGAAACTTAATTACAAAATCTAACTGAGCTAATTCTTATTCCAGTACATTCATTCATTTACTGTTGATTGTAAATAACGAAAAAATAGTAGAATAGTTACATTCAAAAACACACACAAATACACTACCAGACAAAGACAATGCTGTAAAAATAGATTTTGATAATTTTCAACAAAGAATTTTGAACCACAATGAATGGAAAACAATGGAAAAGCGGTATTTGAATATTAATCAAAAACCTGAATTGAGTGGAAATTTTCATTACAATTTTAAAGTGAATCATCATCATCATCATCAACATCGTATTTGACAGAGAAATAAAAAACAATCATACTCAATGAATATACATTTGAAACAAAATCAATGTTTCAATTATTGATACATTCATCAACCGGTATCGAATGAAAACAAAAACAAAAACAAAAAACAAATTCAGATCACGTACGACATTCAATCATGGAATTTTATGCAATTTTTTTTTCTATTCACAACATTTAAAACTTGTAGACTTGCATTGCATAAATCTGAATGATTTGAAATTCACCTGAATAGAACGGAATAGATTGTCCATCGATGTGAATGATGAATTCATCCAGAATTAATATAGCCAATATATAAAATTCACGAATTTTTTTTTCCTATTTTCAAATTTTCAACCAAGCGTTAAAAACTCATCAATTTTGTCTTATCTTTGGGAACGACGACGACGACGACGACGAAAAAAAATGGTAAAACTCCGGAAACGTCCAGATATTAAACGCTCTATAAATGGCCAGGAAAAAAAAATTTTTTTTTTTCTCAACAAAAAAATTTCGATAACTTTCATGAGATTTATCTTTCCTGTGCAAATATAAAGTTTCCGTTTTTTCTTTTAAGAAATTTAAACATCAAACTTTTCTTTCCTGTTTCCGCAATCATTGGCGTACCAAACCGAACGATAAATGAAATGATTCACATTTTTTTTTTGATGAATTTATTTCACAATTTTCAGCTGAAAAAAAATTGCATTAAATCCATTCATCGTTGTCTTCGTCTTATGTCTCTCTCTTTGTGGACAGGCTTCAAATTGCTTCAATTTTACCACCGATTTTGATGTGGATGAAATTTATTCGATAAAATCTATTTATTGCATCATTTCTTAGACTATAATATTTAAAAATGGTTGACAGCAATTTTTTACGTTTGCTGTCAATATCGAATGGCCGAATAAACATGAAATTTTAACCATGTAGTTTTTTTTCTGGCCTGTGTAAATGTACATCATCATCATCGTCATTTATTGTAAAAAAAAATGATGGCAAGAATATTATCTAACAAAATACAGGCTGTTGCTATCCATGGTTATTTTAATCTGAAATAGTACAAACCTTGCACGACATACATGCAGAAAAGAAAAATTCAATCATTCTGCATTCATTGCTTCAGTCTGCTACACGTAAAGTAAATCGGATTCGTTGTGTGAATGGAATGTTGTTTTTTCTTTTTTTCTCATCCGTATGTCACGAATTTGACAGTTCAAAAATCAAAGTCAAATGATTATTGATCAAGATAAGACATAAATTATTCGTTTTTGTTACCATTTCCTGCAATTTATTTTTATATATGTGAATCATGTGAAACCAATCAATTGTGATTGACATCATCATCATCATCATGACTGAAATACATTTGATATGAATCATGCATTTGATTCGTTATTATTATTCATTGATTAAAGCTCATTTGATTCAATCACTCCCTGTCTGTGTGTGTGTGTGCGTCAATGAATAAAGTGATTGGAAAATTCTTGAGTTTTTGTTTTCCAATCATTTTAATGTGCAATAATAATAGAACATGGCAAAGAAAAAAAAACAATGAACAAGACATCAAGCAATAAATGAAACAAAACAGAGTGAAAATAGAAAAATTTTTCTTTTATATTGATATCTGATCAAAGAAAATTCCGAAAAAAATAAATTTCTCATAGGTTAGCCAAAAAAGGGAGCTTTTTTGCAAAAAAACAAAAGACAAAAAATTAAATAAAACACTCAATTCATTGTCATTGTAATATTGTCATGTAAATCAAACGACAATGATTTCAACAAATACATGATTTTCTTACATTTTCTTCTTTCCACCCCCACTACTACCACCACCACCACCACCAATGATTACCAGATTCATGTACGAGCAGAATAAATTTTGTCATCAGAAAGAAAGAGAGAAAAAATGGAAAAAAATCCCGATCGATTGTATGCATATATGGAACGATGAACAACGAAAACAATCGACAACAAGAAAAAAAGAAAAAACCTAAAATGGAACACAAATACCATACAAGCCGACAATATTCGACCAAAAAAAAGAAAAAAAACATTATTTTGTACATTGTAGAAACATTTTTTTTTAGCAATTCAGATAAACATAATAAAGGGGTGACATGGAGGGCTTTGAACAAAACTAAAACATATCTCTGTCTCTCTCTCTCTACATATATATATCTATTTTTTTCACCATCAATCTATATGCACTATACTTAAGAATACTAAAGAATCGGAAATATAGTGAGATAGTGAAATATATACGAAAGATAGATCGAGAATGAATAATGGCAATTTAATGTAACTAAAACGTAACAACAACAACAACAACAACAATAACTACAAATAAAACGATGATGACAAAAGTATAGAAAAAAAAACTACAAAGGAGAATGAAGAATGGAGAAAAAAAATCCGTAACCAGATAAAAACAGATAGCAATTTGATTGTCGCCATCATTATCATCATCGTCATCATCGTCATCATCATCAAATATGAGAACCAGCAAAAAAAACAGAGAAACTGAACAAGTATGAAGAATTTCAAGTACGATGAACATTATCAAATGTGAATTTATTGTGAGTGGTTAAAAAGATAGCCACGATGAATTTATGAAATGAAAAAATTCTCCGGAAAAAATATCAAAAAAAAAATGGCCCATCTTTTTTTGTATTGAATGAATTTAATATATCTAAAATGACAACGATGTTTTAAGATAAATTATCCAAGAAAACAAAACACAAAACAAAACAAAAAAATTTTCCTTTCGGTTAAAGCAACGATGATGATGGAATTCATTTTTTTTTCTTTTGGTTCCAATCTTGAGTTGACAAACAAAACCAAGAAAAAAAAATCTTACCATATAAGTAATGTGTGTGTGTATGTGTGGGTGTGTGTTTGAAAGTACAGAATAAATGTAAACAACGATTTATAAACTTTCCGAAAAAAAATCTTTATTCTTCTTGTATTCTTAAATGTTGAAAGTTTTAATTGACCACTAATTTTGCACTTAGATTGATGGATGTGTGTGTGTGTGTGTGTGATTGAAAGTTTATATATACGCATTTGATTTGGTTCAAAAAAAAATTGATCAAACATTGGATATCATCTTCCATGGACGAAAAAAAAAACACACACATTTTTGTTTCGTCTTTAAGTTTGATTCCATTATGGCTAAAAAGAAGAAAAAAACCAAATGAAAATTGAACGAAATTCTATTCTCAAGCGAGTGAATGAGTTTCATTTAATAATTCCATAATGGTTGAAAATTACTTCGTGTTTTTTTTTGTTTTGTTTCTCATGTGAATAATTTTGATTCTGTTCATTTCTTTTTCAAATTAGATCGAATGTATATATCTTACTTTCGATTCTTTATCTTTCTACAGAATAAAATTCCAAAGGCCGATAAAATGATAAGAAAACAAATGATGATGATGATAAAAATACTTGCGGCTATGACAACAACGACAACAATATATACACTTGTACGAATCAATGTTTAATCTTTCATTATCAATATTGACATTTGCATGTTTCTTTTTTTTCATTCTTTTCATTCTATGAAACGAAAAAGGGCTTTGGGCATTGTGTCGGTCGTTCTATTCATTCATTCAATTGTATGATGATGATGATGATAATTTTTTTCTTCAACAACAACAACAACAACAACAACAATGACGACCTATCTTTGAATCGAATGTATATATGTATAAATTGAGTAGTTCAAATTGATGCGAAGAAAAAATAGTCCAATTTGATTCACAGGAAAAGAATGGTTTATTGTTGATGACAATGACAGATTATTTTTTTGACAAAATTAAACTAGAAATAAAAATATTGTCATTACAACGTTGAATTCTTATACATTTGTCATACATTAGTAGTTAATTCATTTGAAAGAAAAGTTGTAACCAGAATTTTAACTTATTTAAACATTGAAACATGATTCATTTGTTGTGTATTTTTTCGCATATAATCATAGCCTATAGCTAGAATTCTGTAGATTACACACAATCGTAACAATAGCAAAATTCCATAAAGATTAAATGAATTCATGAATGTTTGATAATTGATTCGACCACAAAATTCTCATAAGTATTGATGACAGCTTTTAATTAAAAAAAAACGTGGATTCTCTGGGAAAAAAGAGAAAAAAAACGATGCAAATTAAATGAATTATATAATTCATAAGTTTCAATAATCAACAAGCAAAACAAATACAACAACAAAAAAAAATATCGACATTCTCATGGCTGAAATATTTATTAATCAATGACAAAATTCTAGTTATTGTATAATGAAAAAGAAAAAAATGCGACAACAAAACAAACAAAGAGAGCGGAAAAAAAATGATGATGATTACATTTCGTTGCACACACACACACACACACTCGAGGGTTGGAAAATCATTATCATCATTATCATAATTATTATTATTTATCATCATTCAATTCATTATCATTACCAATGATTTCATTTTCTTCTGCTCACATCATATCATCATTGTAGCCACATATATATAGCCATTATTATTTTGAATCATTGGACCAAAAATTGATTCTTTTTTCTTTCTTTTTTTTTTGTTTTTGTTTTTATAGCAGAAAAAAATGAATTAATTTTCATCATCATCCCTTTATATATATAGAAATGTAGCCACTAGCTGAGCAATGGCTTTTGTTTATTGTCAACAGAGAGAACGAAAAAAAAATTCATTGTTATACTATGGATTTTTTTCTTCATTCATGATCATCATCATCATCATTATTATTATGATTCGATTCGGAAATTATCATCAAAACTGTCTCTATTTGATTCATCTCACATACATAATACCCATGTGAGATTAATAATTGAATAGTTTTTTTTTGGGTAATTTATCCAATTATTATTTTTTTTTTATTTGTCATGAAAATGGCCATTTACTCTATTCACACTTTATGTACTTGTGCATGTGTGTGCGTGTTAATGGTGACAACAACAACAACAACAACATAAAATAGTGTGTTACAATATAAAGAATAAATAATAAACTCACTTGATTCACTTATTTGATGAAATTTTTTTATTTTTTTTTTTTGTTACTGCACACTCGTTTTTCATTCAATTCCACTGTCTGTCTCTCGGTGTGTGTGTTTGTAAATGATTCAAAAGAATATTATTAAATAGTATACATCATCATTATTATTATCCATCTTTCACCGTATTTGGATCATCAATTTTATATTATATCAAATATTATTGTCATCGTCGTCGTAGTCGTTGTCATTATTATTATTATTATCATTGAAAATAATTGGATTTTCACTAGGATTTTGTTGTGGAGGAAGATTTTTATTTTTTATTTTGTCCAAATAGAAACGCCAGGGTCCAATGTGATGAAAATTTTTGTATATTTATTTAAAAATTTTTTTATTAGTAAACTAACAACATTGATTTGATTCGCACATTTCTTGGCTGTTTGATATCAAATTTTTTTCTACTGCTGCTGCTGTTGTTGTTGTTGTTAATGATCAACACCTTTCATATCATATATAAAATATTTCAGGGAAATTTATCCGAAAAAAACTGGTAATAAACTCTAGATCACAAGATCCACGCATGAACTAGATCCACACATATAAGAAAGTATAATAATCTTTTTTTCTGGAACACGTAGACACATTTTGGAAATTGCATTATTGATTCTAGATAGAATGTGCTTTATATATGAAAGGTTTAATGATAAAAATAATAATTTAGCGATAATAATGAAATTGATAGTGTGGACAATGGTGTGGACAATGTAATCATAAATCACTGTATTTGACATGATTCTATTTTCTCAATATTCTATAGATTGTATAGACGACAACGAAATAGAATCTTTTATTGGTTGGTATTTTTTTTCACCCGGATTCTAATTAGCGATGACAATTTTTTTTTCATTTTGCCATTTTTTTCCATGACCAATATTCTAATTAGTTTTCTAGATATACTTTTTCCAGTCATGACATATTTTTATATATGACTTTTTGTTTCTGAAATGAAATAGAAAATTAGTTTGGGTTAAATTTTGTAAAAGAAAAAAAAAGAAAAAGAAAATCCAAAATGATAATCGACTCCGTTCCATAGAATTTTAAAGTTTTTGAAAAAAAAAATTTCGATCCATTGATTCAAAGAAGTTGAATTGGAGAAGAAAAATGATCAACGGGGCACATGTATGATACTACATTTCGACTTTTTATTCCCCTGAATAATTATTCAAATTTTCAATTTTTCTATTATTCTCATACCGAACAAAACAAAAAAAAAAATGATGGATAATTATTCCTTTCTTGTTGTTGTCGTTTTTTTGTCTATCATCCTTGATATTCAAGAATATTCTTGGCATAATTTGAAAAAAAAACTTTTCAAACGATTAAGCCACCAGATGTGGAAATAAAATTATACTACGTTTATGTTTGAAATGCAGCTTTCAACACGACAACATGACAATAACCAGAGAGAAAATTTCGATATTATCGATAGGTAATTATTAAATCGTTCAATAACGATTGTTAGAAATGGATAAATTTATTTTTGACTTTTTGAAAGAAAAGGTGAAATTTAAACAGAATTTTTTTTTATTTTGAATGTTAATCGGAAAAAAAGTTCACAGTTTGATCGATCGATTGATTGATTGATGATGATGATGATGTGTGTTTACCATGATTTTAAAACAATAAAAAAATCGCACATAAACACACATCAAGCAAACGAAAAAAAATGGCAATCCATCTATGTCAAGGTAAAATGTTTTGGTGATAAAACTTTTTCATTTTTTCTCTATGACCAAAAAGCTAATAACAAGAAAAGGCTATTTTTATCTGAAAATTTGCAATGAAAAAAAAATGTGAATAACAAAAACCAGTATTTTCCATTATCATGATGAAAAAAAAAATAAATTTTCAAATTCCCCTTCAAAAAAAACCAACAAAACAGATTTTCATAATCCAGAAAGAATAATTCATCATCATTTGAAATTTATACGGTCCCACACACACACCCTTGTGGATGGAAATAAATATTCTCGTTATTCATACGTAGAGTTCCACACCCCCATCAACTTTAATGGATCAACAGTAATGGCAAAAAATCATCATCATCAACACACCAATATCGACAAACAACACAGCATATATATAGTGAATTTAAATGGAAAAAAAGAATTTTTTTTCTTACACTTCCTTTATGAAAGCAAAAAGAAAAAAAAATATTCTAGGTCGATTATGAGAATGTAAATCGTATTATTATTGTTGAGCCCCAAACAAAGAATGAAAAATTTTTGATAATGATGACGATAATGAATTTTTTTCTGTGCAATTCATCTTGAATTTTGTTTCCATGGTGTGTTTTTTTACATTATGAATATAAATGTGAGCATATGTGTTTCAGTTAGAGCAAAAAGAAACGCGAAAAAAAACATGTTAATCATGTTCACACACACACATAAATATACAACGAGTAGGATCAAAACAACGAGAAAGAAACACAATTTACGAGGACAATAATGATTAAAAACAAGAGGTGAAACAACGGAAAATAAGGTTTAAAACAAAAAAAGAAAACACATCATTTCATTTAGGTTGCCCATTGGGTTTTTTTCCGCTTATTCTATATCGCATTATCCACAATGACTATACTTTCAAGTAATGAATCATAAATGGTAGCGTGGAAAGAAAAAAAATTTGTTGAAAAATTAAACGAAAAAGAAGATTAAGATTTTTTCCTTTTCTTTTTGTTTCTCGAAGCTTAGCGCAAAAACAAAACAAAACAACACAAAAAAAGTATTCCAATAAATTGACAAAAAAAAGACTCTAGAAATCGAATTGGATGTGTGTCACATGGATTTTATTGCCAGTGTTTTTTTGTTTTTTTTTAATATTTTTCATCACACAATCCACTATTACTGCTTGAATGACTATAAAAATCGAAATCAATGATTTTTTTTTCGTTTCATTTATTTTTCTTGTATCCGAGTATGTAATGATGATGAGCATCATTATTTTCAAGAATTTAAAAAACTAGTAAAAAAAAACTAACAAATTCAACAAATCCTAATCGATGAGTATGAGTTCATTTCGAGTGGTGGATGTGAAGAGCAAGAAAAAAAAATTGTAGCAGCTTAAAGAAAAAAAAATTTTGATTCGAATGATTGAATTCTAAAATGGAACTAGAATAACTAAATCAACAGAATCGATGTTTTGTATTTTTGTTTTTGTTTTTGTTTTTTTTGGCCATTCTACACAACAACAACACAACAACAATGAAATCAATGTTTTTTTTTCTTGGTTTTGGTTTTAATCATTTTCCATACATAAATTATGTGGAATCTAAATAAAATCGATAAAGATACATATCGAAGAAACATTTTGCTTGGAAAAAAATAAAACAAAATAAACACAAAATCATTAGAGCAACTTTGAATAAAGTTCCAAAGGATGGATTTCCATTGAGGATTGATATGTTATTTTATTTTGCTCAACGGATCATTGAAAAAAAAATTTTGAAAAACAAATGAACAAAAAAAAACAAAAAAGAAAATCATTCAAACAAGAAATGATAAACAAACAACATCATCCAGCTTAAAATAGCACATCGTTACTAATTTATTATTTTCTTTCTATTTTTTTATTTTTTTCATCCGAATTCATTAATGAGAATAGTGTGCAGGGAAAATGTCATCGACAATGATAGACATAGACATTGGTGTAAATTTTTGAAAATTTCACCATTATATTCATGTTGTCAACATTCAATTTCATTCATTCAAGTTTGAAATTAAAAGGTACAACATTTTCCATTCATTATTAGTTCAATTATTATGTTTTTTTTGTAGAATCATTTATTGACAAACAACTTTCAACAAAATGAAAAAAAAAATTCAACGAAATGAATACGAAAATAGCAACAACAACAACAACAACGAAAAAAAACCAATGCTAATGGAATCGAAATATTTTGAATGATAATAATAATAGAAAAAAATTCACTATAATGGCAAAAAATACAAATTGATGTGATAATGGAATTTTTCTTTTCTTTTCTTTGATTCTGACAGAATAAAAAAAAAACACGTGATAAAGAAGCTCGTCATCAACAACCACAAAAAAAAAAATTTGTTTCCGTTTTTATTTTATTTTATTTTATTTCACTCTCTGTTTTTTTTTCTTCTTTCTGATATTACCTAACCACCAAAAAAAAACCAAAATCCAAAAAAAAGGTTGGCCCATATTGTCGGCGAAAAAAAAATTGAAATTCTCTTGAGAAAAAGTAAAGAGAGAGAAAATAAAATTTTTATCATTGAAAATGGTATTGAAAATAATAATTTTGAAAATGAAAAACTTTTATTTTGGATTCATTTCTGTTTGTTTGTTTGTTTGAAAAATTTTACATTTTATATCTATGTATAGTGATGATGATGATGATGATGCAATGAGAAAAAAAAAGTCGTCGCTGTATTCTCTTGGAATTTTTACATTTTTTTTGTATAATAATAATAATAGGATTCCATGTGATTGTCATTATCATTCATCAAACATTCATCGAACGCAAATACACACACAGAGAGAGAGAGAGAATGCATTAGTTTTTGATTCAAAAAAAAAAGAATCTGGAATTTTTTTTTCTTTCTCTCTTTTTATTTTCATTCATCAAATGATCAGTTGGTGTTGTTAAACGAACGACGACAATGAACAAACAAAAAAAAAAAGAAAAATTCTTGAAAAATTTGAATCTAAATAAAAAGAAGAAAATATTCGGCTTTTTCTGTGGAAAAAAATGGCTCACAAATTGAGAGAGAGAGAGAAAGAAAAAAAATGTCCAAGTTATTCGATAGCTATTTTTTTCCAATTCATCTTCGACGGCTTTTCGTTATTTGCCCATTTTTATTGCACTGTTTATCATCATGAATCATACAAATAAAAGGTTCATGTTTTTTTTTTTTGGTTGAAGTAAACAATCATTGATCATCATCATCAGATACTGAAAAAAGGGAACTCGTATACGATTATATTAATCAAGAAATAATGAAAAAAACATGTTTGAAATCACAAATTATGATGATTATTGAACAATAATCATCATCCTGTGTGTGTGTGTGTGTGTGTGTGTACATATACAAACAAGAGAAATGAAAAACATTCTGATGATACTAATAAAATCAAATTAGCCAAAAAAAAAAGAAAAAAAAAATCATCATCTATCAAGTTTCGAAAAGAAAACCATCATACATAAATTGAACTACAAAGAATATGGCCAAGAAAAGAAGAAAAGAATAGATTTATTTATTTTTGGGGAGAAAAAGAGTGAGTGTGTGTGTGTGTGTGTAATATAAAAAACATCATACTATTATTGATGCCATTCCAATAATATTTTCTATTCTCATTCTTTTGCTTGCATTGACCATTTTTTTTTATTCTATTCTTGAAGTTGTACACTCATTCACTCATTCACTGATAAGAATGTGATCAGTTTTTTGTCGTCTTTGGTTTTGGATTTTTTCTTTTCTTGCGTTCTCATTGTGTTAAATCGTCTATATATAGATAAATACATCAACAATCAATATATACAAAATTATTATCACTATTCATAAGTGGCAAGTTTTTTTTTCATTTTCTGATTTTTCTCTTTTTATTTTCTCATATAAAGCTCTTATTGGCTGTTGTTGTTGTTGTTGTTGTTGTTGTTCGTCTATTTATTGTTTAGCATTCATATAATTGAGAAATATATGACTGCTACCCACAGATCAACCAATGAGAATATGACAAGAATATTCGATGGAAGAAAAATGGAGATTTTTTTTTGATTGTGACAAAACAAAACACATGTGATGACAGATAGAAAATCAAATTATCAGATGATCAAATGGTCAAATCCAGGATTATTATTCAATGTTTACAATTTTTTTTATTTCAATTTGAAAGATGATCTATGATCCTGTCTACATTGGTTGTCATTTTGTACTAAGCTAAAAATGAGAAAAAAAATGCGTTTTCGTAATCTTTAGAATTTTTTTCTTATTATTCGGTAGTATTACTGATCCAGATCATCATAATCACGGCAAATGATCAGGACACAGAAAAAAAACAAACAAAAAAAATACCATATACGTATGGTATAGTGTACCAGGCAAGACTAATCGAGCCAGGAACAAGGAATAAAAAAATAAATAAAACAAAATTCTCTTAAACGTACACATGATATCCAAAGGAACTAAGAGAAAAAAAAATATCGTCATATTTTAGTTGTCACCATTGGAATCATAATAATAATAATAATAATAATAATCAGACAAAAACCAGAAATCATATTATCAAGGCAGAAGCAAAACCAGGAATAGAAGCAAATACCAGCAATAATGTGAATTTGCTATAGCCAAATACCCAAACACACACATACACACAGACGCTAAGAATTTTTTTTTGTCCATGTTCCTTGTTTGTTTGATGTGCGCAACGCACAAATTTGAATTCAACGTTTCATGATTACATGATGATGGCAAACAACAAAAAAAAAATTTTTTTCCACGTTTGTTATCAAAAGAATCCGGTCTCTCTCTCTCTGTGTGTGTTTGTTTGTGTTCAGTTGACATGCAGCAGAAAGGCAGGCAGACAGCAAGCCAGCCAGCCAGTACAATTCTTCAATATTACAATAATATTCCAATTCTAATTCTTGTACCGTTTTCAAATTTTTTTTTATCACTTGTATTTATATTATATGTTGCGTGTTTGTACGTTTTTCTTGTATATATGTAACAAAACATTGTTTTTTTTTTTTGTTTTGTTTGTAATCGGCAAGCGCGCGAGATATCACAATCCAGCCATTTTGAAACCATATTTATTGATCTGATCCATCCATTACATTTTTTTCATTCATTCAAACAATCAATCGGCTAAAAAGCATTACGAATTTACATTCAACATCAAACAACATTCGGTGATTAACAAAACAAACAAAACAAAACAAAACAAAAAAAAAAAATTTTCGAAAAGTTTTTATATTTGAAAAAAAAATGATTGTGATGACGTTTGTGCGCCAAATTGACAAACAACAACAACTGAATAAAGTCTAAATATTCTAAAAGTGTGTTTGTGTGTGTGTTGATGTGGGCGGTAAAAAGGTCTAAACATAGGTAAAAAAAAAATAAATTCCAAATATCAAATTCTAACTATTGTCGATTATTGGTGGTGGTTTTTTTTTTTTTTTTTTGGTTCTACATCAACGATTACGAATCATTCATTTTTTATTCATTTTTATGTGAATTCGTTATCGTTATTATCATCATCATCATGATCATGATCATGATGATCATCAACTATTAACAATAATCGATAACATTAACCATGGAAAAAAAACCATCATCATCAATTCAATGAATGTACAGCTGTTTTTTTTTTGGTTGCCACATGAATTGAAAAAACTTGTTCCAATACCTAGTGCTATTGATGTGAATTTTTCTTCATTTATCAATATATATCGATGATGATGATGATGATGATTACGTTGATAATAACATCAAAGAATAATGATCATCATTATTTGTAAACAATATTGATTATGATTCAACCACACCACTGCCATTATCATTATCATCAATATTGAATGAAAAAAAAAATTTCGGTCAAGTCGAAAGTAAAACAAACAAAGAAAAACAATGGCAATAATCAACTAATTACTTGAAGTTTTTTTTCTGTATTTGTAAACATTATATTGTATATAAAAAAATTGATCAACGATGAACATGATCATCATCAATTGTGTTCAATCGATTACATTACAAAACCCTTTTTCAACTTGTTAAATGTTAATTTGAAAATTTTAAGCATACTGTTATCATCATTTTATATATATAAATTTTCAACACAATCATCACCAAATTAAAACATCGATCGATCGATTTTTGTTTTATTGAAAAAAAACCAAAATTTATTATTTCATTAACAAATTGTATTAACAAGACAAAGAAGAAGAAGAAGAACAAAAAAGAACCACTTAAAATTATTTATTCAACTGATGAAATCATAAGAACAAATATGGTAAGCATTTTTCTCTCATCATTATCATTGTTATGGATATGGAAATTTTAATGTGTGTGTGTGTGTGTACGTCGAGAGAGAAATGATTAAAAAAAAAGATGTAAAAACAGAATCGTATGGAATAAATTTTCTTCATTCCCTCGTCCGTATAATGTATTATTATCATTATATAAGCACTTGAATTGGTTGTTGTACAGTTTTTAGTTGTATATAAAGAAAGAACAAAAAAAAAATACTAGAATAATGGAAATTAATTGGAAATTGGATTGGATTTTTTTTTCGTTTTCTTCTTTGCTCATTCTACCATTTTGGAAATGGATTCGAAATGAAATGAAAAAAAAACGAAGCTAATCAAGAATTTGTTTCAACAACAATATGTGTTGTTTGTGTGTGTGTGTGTATGAAAATGAATGATAATTTTTCTTTTCTTCATCATCATCATCATGTATTTATATATATATATAGTTTAAACGAGAATCGCGTTTTTGCGATTCGATAACGACCAAACATTATGATGAGAATCGATTATTCAATAATGAACGATGAACAATTTTGTTATAAAGATAGAGAAAAAAAAACATTTCACCAATTCCACCAATGAGAATTTTCATCTTTATGTGATTTATAATAATTATTACCACCAAAAAAAATGAAGGCTCATTTTACACAATTGTTTAGCATCTTTAATCGATCGAATTTACTTTTTTCTCCCCAACAATAACAACAACAACAACAAATGGACAGTATATCGATCAAAGAGATAAAGAAAAAAAAACCTTTGTTCAAAATCGTACAACAACAACAAAAAAAACCACACACACAAATGAATTGTGTAGAATTTTTGATCGATCAGTTATAGACATAATTGATTTTCAGTAAAGATGTGTTTGAATGTGAACAACAACAACAACAACAAAAATAAATCAAATGATGATGATCAATTTGAGTAGTAATTCATTATTTTTCTTTCCATTTCATCATGAAACATGTTGAATATGGCAAAAAAACAAAACAAAATCAGGACCTTTCGCAAATAATCTAATGAGTTGAATAATTTAATTTAATCACAATTGAATAATCTAAACTGAAATGTTCAATGATCTATGAAAAAAAAGACTTATCAGCATTAAATAAATTACTACAATTGAATGAATGTATCGATTGAAACAATAAAAAGAAGAAAAAAAATCGATAATAGAAAGCAAATCCTCTTGTAGAGAACTATAACTACGACTATAAAAAAAGGAAACAAGCTAACAAACCGAAAATAGGATTTTCGATAGCAAAAAAAAAAAAAAAAAAAGAAATCCGAAATCTACTTTCCATTACTTATTACTCAAGATCAAGAGAACTAGAAACTGGAAACAAAAAAAAAAAACAACAACAACAACAGCAATCGGTTATTCACTAGAATTCATTTGAAACATGACAACAACAGAGTAGTTGTCGTAAAAATGAGGATCAATCGAGCTTGATATCATCATCATTCATTCATTCATTCATTCATGTAATTTAATGGGAACCATTGTTTCTGTTCGGAATGTGATGATCCATTTCAATACAAGTGCAGATGCGCCGGATGTTGATTTTAATCGCCATAATTTTATTGTCATTTTCTGCAATGAATCGTTGCACTTGAAAAAAGAATTTATATCATCAAACGACAAAAACAAAGCAATCAAAAAAAAAAAAATTCACTAATAATTACCAGTCTTATCATTTTCCTTGTTCAATTGGCTTGTTTTCATGACATGAAAAAAATGTTTGTTGTTGTTGTTGTCGTCGTCGTCGTCGTATATTTACCAGAAACAAACAAACAAACAAAAAAAATGATCTTTTAAACATTATCGAACAAATCGAGCGAGAGAATATCATTCAAGAGAAAAATACCTGAAAAAAATATTTTTTTTTTTACAATTCTTCAGGGGAAACTTTTAAACGTAAACAAGAAGAAGAAGAAAAAAAAATACCAACACCAGCCAGCCAGATAATGATATGAGAAAAAAATCGATGTCGAACATGTAAAAACAAATCATTTGAAGAAATAATAATGACCAAACAGGTCAGTATAAAGAACGTAATAATAATAATAATAAATGATACCGTAAAAATAAATGAAATGGAAAAAATGACATTATAACAAGAATGAAGAAGAAAAACTTGCCATTCAAAATTCATAATATGTATGGATTCAGTATTGTGTTTTGATGGCTTTACAAATCCTTCATCAAAGATTTGATCCGACACACTTTTTTATGAGTTAGCATATGAATTTGATTGTTATAACCAACGAAACTTGATGGTTTATGAATGTTCCAGAATGGACAACAACAACAACAACAACAAAAAAACGGTGATAAAAAAAATGGCAAAACTATACTATATATTATAACAGATTGTTCGATATATTGGCCATAATATTGATAATGATTTTGATAATATTTTTTTTTTGGCTTCTGATGTGTAACAAAATCTGTTTTCGGAAATAAAAAAAAATCACTGAAATGGACAACAGCAAAAATAATTTTTTTTCATACTTTTGTTCAACCAGAGCTACTGAAATGATGAGTTGTTGTTGTTGTTGTTATTGTTGATGTGTGAAAATAATAACCGAGAAAAAAAAACGTAATCTCCATGGAAAACTAAAACATGGTCATTTCAATGTAAAAGAATCGATTATTATCATCGTTAAAAAAAAGAATAAAAAAAGAATAGCACCTTGTTTCTCGGTCATAATGGAATGAAATAAACATTTATCAATCATTCATTCATTCATTCATTTTTTTTGGCAATCATAATATCAGCCAAATCTATATCAACTTTATCAATGATGATGATGATGATGATGCAAACATTTTTCATTTCCGAATCTTTTTATTTTTATCATGCTTCCGCATTTTCGCATTTCGACATAAGTTGTAAATCGTGTGGTGTTCAAAAATCAAAAATAAGATGAGAATTCTCCAATGATTTTTATTTTTATTTTTATTTTTTTTTCGTTTTGTTTATAATGGCTATATATGGATTCGTAACAGTTTATTTTATTGTCTCTCAGGGATTCATCATGAATCATCAAATGTAAGAAAAAAAAAACATGGCTGCAAACAACCAAATATACAATCATTTAGGAATGATGAATCCAGAATAATCAACTTGGAATAATATTCAATGTGAACGGATTCCATGAACTCTTACTTAACTTAATGAACAAACACTATAGTAGACAACAATAAATGTATGCCTGCTGGTGTTGAATTTTCGTTGTTGTTGTTGTTGTTGTTTTTTTTTGTTGTTTGATTGACCTTATGACTTGAATGAAAACTTTATTTGTACGTGTGTGTTTTAAATGCTTCGAAAAAGTTTAAGTAATTTTTATTTTGTCTGAGAGAAACAACCAAATTGATCCATATATATAAATTATTATTATCATCATCTTCAAATACAGTTTATTAGTTAGTTTTTTGTTAAGAAGTTTTACTACTTCTTCTTTATTTTGGGCTAGAATAAATGATGGCCATTGGTGGTGCCATTCACAACCACCATCTGACAGGAATAAAACTTTTTTTTTCTTCATTTTCGCTACGTAAAGTGATTGTCGATCATACAGGGGAATAGGAAAGAACTGTGTGTGTGTGTGTGTGCGAGAAATCAGACCAAAACAGAGTGAAGAAATAAAACAGAATAAAATGACTTGACAGGCATTTTTGGGTTGTCAGTAAATGTGTGTGTGTGTGTGTGTGTGTGGAAGAAAAAAAAATTTTGAAGCATAACGAATGAAATCCATGACAGAAAGAAGTTAAAAGAAACTTGATTTTAAGAAAAAAAAATTGAAACAACACCATTGCAACCGTTTGTTGATGAATGGGGTGTTATTATAAAAAAAAGTCGACGTAAAAGAAAATAAAAAAAAACATTCAATTGAATTTTTCTATCAAAAACATTCACGTACAAAAAAAAAATGCTTGGATGCTTAATAGGAAGCGAAAACGAAAGCGAAAAAAAAAATTCTCGTGTTGATGTGTTTGTTTCATCATATTTGAAGTGAAAAAAAAACAATTTTCACGATTGAAAATATTAAGTTTAGAGTGTTTTTTCTTTCTCTCTTTCTCATCAAAAACATTGTGGCTTGGTGATGATAAATGGTGGTGGTGGTGGTGGTGCTGGTGTGTTCATTTCAATCGTTGGCTGTCATGTGATAATTACTCATGATTAAAAGAGAAAAAAATAAACAACCAGATAATCAGGTAGTGAATCAGGAAATTCTAGTCTAGAGAATTCGTGTTGAAACCAAAAAAATCCCATAATTAATTCACTGAATCAACGAAAAGAAAAGAATTTGTTTCTCAGGTAAAATTTATGAACATAATTTTTCAAATCTAAATTTTACAAAGAAAAAACAATGAAAAATAGAAATGAAAACAAGAAAAACAATGAAAAGTTAAATGTCAAAAAAAAACTATGAATTCTTAACCTAAATAAAAAGAAGAATGTCGTTAAAATTAATCGATTCTAACGGGACTACAACACACAACCATCATCATCATCATCATCATCATCATCATCAAAATTCTGTTTGACAATTATGACACCAAAAACATTTTGATGATGATGATGATTATGAAAAATGGGAATAATTTGTCAAAAAAAAAGAAAAATTTTTCAACAAAAAATTAAAAATGATTCGCATTAGATTAATCTTTTTTGTTTTGTTTTGTTTTCTATTTCATTTATATTTGATAAACATCAAATGATCTGGATCAAATTTTGTTATTGATTGTTCAATGAAAAGATTAATGATCATAATTGATGATATGACATAATTTGAGCAACAACAACAACAACAACAACAACAACAAAAACAACAACAACAACCATAACAACCATAACAACAACAACAATGAAATAGAAGCCTGAAAAAATATATCAATTTTTTTTTTACTTTCCTAAAATAAAGTTAATGAAATACAAACAAACAACAATAATGTCGACAAAAAACGATAACGATAATAATGAAAAAAAATTAGCGAGTGATAGTACTATTCGTTCAATAACATCATCATCACAAGCATCATCATCGTCATCATCATCATCATCATCATCAACAATAAATTCAATAATAATGTCGACAAGTGTGCCAAAAAATTTTAATATTCCATCACATCATCATCATTCATCAATTGAACAGCATCGAAGTTATTCAATTTGTGAAATGTCTTCACAAATAACACCATCGGCATCAACATCATCATCATCATCATTAACAACATCGGCATTAATTAAATCACCAAAATTTCGTCGTGGAACTACAGCCGGTGCCGTTGGCATTAATTCATCATCATTGACATCAACAATGACAACAAAATCGGCCAATATAATGTTATGTCCAATGATGATGACAGGAAATTATTCATGGACAGAGAATACATTACAATCATCATCATCAACTGGATTACAACAACAACAACCACCACCACCGATGACACCTTCACATGATACATTAATACGTATGGATACGCCTAATGATGAGGATAAAATCGATCTAAAACATATTAGTATGGCATTGATGAAATTACTTTATCCAAAGGTAAGATAGTAGTATAGTAGTGTTGTAATAATAATTTATTATTATTAATTCATAAATATAAATCCATTTACAGACAAACAGACAGAAAGTGACAGTGAAAAAATAAATATCTCATGAAACGTAAAATCAAACACACACACACACAAACATGAACACACAAAATAGGAAGAAAAAAAAGTCAAAATCAACAAGAATATCAAATAAAAAGCTGACTCAGACAAACAAAACAAAAAAAAACAGAACTGAACATTCAATTCTACTTTATCATTGTGAGATTGATTGCCCTCCACCAAAAAAAAAATTGATTACAGTAGCGAATCATTTTTATTGAGAGAATAAAAGAAAATGGAAAAAAATGTGAAAGCGTTTCAGATTTTCGATCATTCAAGTCAATTGTGGGTCAAAGTGCGAATTGGAACAAAAGACATTTTCATCTTTTTCTTTTTTTTTCTTACACATTGTCATTTTTTTAGTTTCCTAGTATTTTTTTCTGTTCTTTATTCATGTATACACATAAATGACATTCTTTCTGTTGAAAAATGGAACCAAAAAAAAAACGGAAATCAAGAAAAATCATTCGGAATCGACCGGAAATGTTGATCCATTTCCCGAATTTTTTTGTTTCTTTATTTTTTTTTGGTTCGAAAATTTATAACCCGATTCATATCTTGTCAATGATTATAACGACAAAAACGAAGATGAAAAGGTAAAAAAATAATCAATGATTTAGATTTTATTCGTACGCTTTTTTCAATATATATGATTGCCGAAATGTTTGGAATCGAATGGCAATTATTTCAATCATTATCATCATCATCATCATCAACATAATCATCATTACAGAATTTGTCGGTCATTATCAATTATTTTTATTACAATTCTGTTATCTTCCTGGCTTAAACAAAAAAGAAAAATATTAATGGCAAACAAAAAACTAATAATTTCTTAATGAAATACAAATTGAAATGGTTAGATATGATAACAACCGGAATTATAGAGAGAGAGAGATATAGAGAGCAACGCATAGAATTATAAAAAAAAATCACGACAGTTTATCACTGTAATTCTTGATAGAAAAAAAAGTTTAAACGAAACCAAAAATAAAAACGAACCCGTTTGGAATGGGAATAAAACACACACACACACACAACAAACCAACCCAAGTACAGAATAATTTTACAAACGACAAACAAGGCGACAATGGGACGAAAAAACAAGAATGAACAACAAAAATTATTACGTTTAGATTCTTTATTTATTAATATATGAATGAAATATGTGTCATTCATATGAATGCATATTAGTTTTTTGTTTGCATTTCATATTCTTTTCTGGTGTTTTTTTTTATAATAATAAGATCGTGATGTATTCACGGCATACAAATTGCATCATTCTAATTCTATGTATACAGAATCATTTCCATTGGAATTGTACTGGAAATTTTCATATTTTTTTTTCTTTGAAAATATATTTTCATTAATAACCTATTGATATATTTTGGTTGTTGTTGAATTTTGGTGATCAAAGAAAAAAAATGTATCAAAATCAACAACAACAACAACAACAGTGATTATCGAGAATTGATATGTGAATGCTTGAATTGCAAATTAAGAATAAAGAATAAATTTATCCAAAAAAAAACCAAGTCATTACATTAAATAAAATTACAAAAACAGAAAATTGATCAAAGATAAAAGTGGAGATGGAGAGAGAGAGAAAAAAAAACCCAGATATGAAAACTTTGTGCATTGAATTTGTTTTATTATTTTAGCACCATTTGAAATAGGATAGATACGATTTGTATGTGGATGAATAGATGAAAATTTTCGGCATATTTTCATCATCATCATCATCATCATCATCACCATGATTATGATGATGATCCTCATCAAAAGAATGTACATATAACGCTTTTAAAAGAATTTTGATCGATTGCTCATGTAAAATTAGTGAACGAAAAAAAAGATGAATGTTGGTTATTACATGGAAAAAAAGGAGAATGTAAAATGAATCAAATGATTCTATGATAATGATGATGGCCATGGCTAGAAAAAAAAAGCGTGAAAGAGTGAGAGAGAATTTGCTTGTCCATCGCATAGAATTTCAATATATAAAAATGGATGGATGGCAGAAAAAAAAATTATCAAATAAATGAGAGAATATATAAGCAAACAAACAAACAGCGAATAAAAATAGAAGAAAAAAAATGGATGGCAAGTCATAATGAATGAAAAGGAGAAAAAAAATTCTGGAAAATTTTTCCCATGAGATATGATCATCATGTCCGTGAAGTGAATGATGAAGACGAATATTCAATTAACTTGTGTGTGTGTGTATGTTTATCTGGGTCCAAGATACACCCATGTTTTTTTCTGATACACTTTCACACTAATTAGGTTTTTTATTCTAATTTTTTTTCTGTTGTTGTTGCTGTTGTTTTTCACAAACAATCAACTGGTATGAGCACTGAAATCAAAAAAAAAAAAAATTCAATACACTAAACAAACACAAACAGAATGTGTGAATTTTTATTATTATTATTATTATTAAAAAACACAACTAAAAATGATATTAATTCGGGCGTGATCCATATGCAGCATATGGATCAAACACACACACACATACACACAGAATGAATTAAATATGGGAATTGAGAGTAAACAAGAGTAAATTGCCAGTAATATCAGGCTTTAACATATTTGAAGATAATGTAAAACGAATCATAATGAATGCAATGATGACAAAAAGAAGAATTCAACAACAACAACAACAAAAAATGAACAAAAATTCTCATTTAGCAATCAAATACCATACCATGAATATATAAAATGAAAATTTTTTTAGAGAAATTGAAATTTGAACAAAATAACTCTAAACAAAAAAAAAAAAAAAATATTGCATAGCAGAGTATTGATGAAAATGATGATGATGATGAACATCAACACAATGAGCAATGATTCGATAAAATTGACAAAATTTTTTAAAGTTTTTCGTTGTTGATCTATTGATGATGATGATGGAAAAAAATTCATATTAGGAACAAAAAACACAATAAACACTGAATTACTGAATTTTTTTTTTTTTTGACATTGGAATTTCGCCAAAACTTGATCCAGAATTCATATATTGTTGATCAAAAAAAAAAAAAAAAAAGATTTCATTCTTTTGTTGGTGAAAAAATTAATTTATTCGATCTAAAAAAATAAAAAAAAAAAAAAAAAAAAAAAAAAAAATTTCCAATGTATAGGAAATAATTTTGGCCTATTCATACTATTAGTGCCATCTATTGTTTGTGAATCATATCATTTCAGTATATCGAATATTCATTTCTTTTTTTTCTTTTTTTCCTTTAAAAAAGGCATACGATATTCTTGAAATTATAAGGAAAAATTTTCAAAATCGAAACAAAGATGTTTGGGAAGATATATGGTAAGTTGTTTCGAATAAATCGATTATAATTGAATCCAAGAGAGAATATAATATCAATGTTTTACTTTGATGTTATTTTTTTTTACCTAAAGTAAAAACTTTGCTGCCAAATGTTCAACAACTTCAACAAAGTCCTATCCGTTCAATAAAGATTCATCAAATGGATCAATCCAAAATATTGGTAAAGAAAAATGTCCGAATATAAACAATAATACCGATTGTGGTAATGAAAATAATAAATACGATTGGTTTTTAGACGCAAAACCCGATACAATTACATATGATCATTTGGAAAATTTCACTAAATATTTGGTGAAAAAACTTGGTCTCAATTGGGAAGAGGTAATTGTCGATATGGGTGAAAAATATGCACGACAATGTTTGGCCACCGATTCGAAACCATTGAATTTTATTGGCGAAAATCTAATCGAATTTCTTGTGAATATTGAAAATATACAATCAATTGCTTATAAAGAAGTGAGCCATATGACAGATTTTTCTAATCGAGCATGGACACCATCACAACCGGATCTATTGCCAATTACAGTATTTGTTAATAATCCTGAAACAAAAATTGTTGTCACATACAATATAATGGAACCAATATGTCATTTTGTTGCCTGTTTTCTTTCTGGCCTTTATCAACGTGTAGCACGATCATTATTCAATATTGTTATTCGTGTCAATGTTGAAATTGGTTCAGATCAATATAAATTCTTTATAGAAAATCGTCAATCCGGTGCCACATTAGTCAATGATGATTCATTCGTTTCTCGTTATAAATCGTATCTGTTAAATCGGCCGGAACAGTTGCTCATGTATATACAAACATTTAAACGGGTGTTTCCATTTCATTTTGTCTGCGATCAAAATCTTCGATTCATTCAATATGGAACAGGTAATAACCAAATAACCAAAAAATCAAATTAAGTTTTTTACTTTAACCAAAAAAAAGGCCTAAGCAAAATATTTGGTGCACAAAATAAACATAATGTACATATTTCCAACGTATTCAATATTGTACAGCCTAATGTGGGATTCTTTTTCGAATCGATCAGACATCGAATCAATCTTGCCTTCATTTTACGTATACGTGATAATATTTCGAATGAACATTTTCGTCGTATGGAATTACAAGGACAAATCATTGAATGTGTTGAAACAAAATGCTTATTATTTCTTGGATCACCAATCGTAAAAGGATTACAATCCTTAACTAGCCGTGGCCTTTTTCTATCCGACATTCCTATACATGATGCAACCAGGTAAGTGTAACGTTATATGTTCGGTGAATGGAATGGTAATTTTCTATTTTATCATTCATTTAGAGATATCATTCTAATTGAAGAACAATCAAGAGCACAAGAAAGTCTGAAACGTCGTATGGATAAACTGAAGGATACGATTCAGAAAGCTAATCAAGCTGTAGAAATTGAAAGAAGTAAAAATGTTGCTCTATTGAATTTAATTTTTCCGGCCCAAGTTGCTCGACGATTATGGTTAGGTAAATCGGTTGAAGCACGACACTATGATGATGTCACGATGTTATTTTCGGATATTGTTGGATTTACGGCCATTTGTTCTACTGCTACTCCTATGGCTATTATTAATATGCTTAATGAGCTTTATACACAATTTGATGTTTTCTGTGGTGAAATCGATGTCTATAAGGTGAGTAATGTTTGAACATCAATATAGATTCATTCAGATATTTTTTTTGTTTTCTATCAGACGGAAACCATCGGAGATGCTTATTGTGTTGCATCGGGTTTACACAGACAAACATCTCATCATGCCGTATTGGCTGCATTTATGGCTTTGAAAATGATGGAAGCAGTAAAAAATTTCACACCTAAAGATATAAATGTGGAAAAATTTCAGATGAGAATTGGTCTTCATAGTGGTTCCTGTTTATCTGGAATTGTTGGAGTTCGAATGCCCAGGTAATTTTCAATTACCATTATTAGCTCAGATTTACAGATTAATTTTAATTTCATTTCATAATTAAGGTATTGCCTATTCGGTGCTCATGTAACATTGGCCAATAAATTTGAATCACAAAGTCAAGCCCAACGAATCAATATTAGTCCAACAACTTACAGGTTAGAATCATCTACTTACCATCATCAATTTGTTTTATTATCTCATCTCCATTTTCATATTGTAGATTGTTGCAAAAATTTCCAAAATTTGAATTCACTCTACGCGATCCAAATTGTTTGCCAAAAGAATGTCCAGCCAATCTTGAACGAAAATCAGCATTTGTCGATAGTTATCATCATCCTAAATTAACCGCTAATTTATCACAAACCAAACATATATCAAGAGCTTTGGAAGATATTAATTCAATACATAACGATAACAACCAAAGTGGTGATTAGAAAATGTAGAAAAAATGTTGTTATTCATTTTAACATAAACACACAGGTTATATATTCACAATCAAAGAAAATATTATTTTTTTGTTTTTGTTTTTTTTTTTTTGAGTTTGTTATCATTTTTTTCATACATGAAGAAAAACTTACATATATGCAAAACTTTGAACACCAGGGAATAATTTCATCATATATATAATTCACACACTACGAATAAATCGAATGAAAAATGGAAAATTCAAAAATAAAACAATCCAATCCACCATCGCCATCTTGTGTCGTGAAAACAGATTAATCAAAATCAAAATAATAATAAAAAAACTCGAAATATAAAATCAAAGAAAAATATTTATTAAAATTATTATCATCATTATCATTATCATTATAATGGGTGAAAGGATTGTGACGATTTGAAAAAGAAAAGATAAAAGCAAAAAAAAAAAATTATCAAATTACAAAATTAATCAATCAATATATAATAGAATATATATATCGAATAGACACAATACAAATAATTTTCAAAAGTTGAATCAAAAAATCCAAAAAAAAAAAAATGTAGATTTTAATTGAATTGTGACACAGACAGAAAGAGAGTGAGAGACAGACAGAAAGAGTGAAAAGAAAAGAGCTGAAAAAAAATTTTTTCAAAATAAAAAATTCATCATTCATGTTATTTGTTGTTATTATTGAATAATTAGTAATTATAAGAATAATATAATAATATTCAAATGTATAAAAATGGTGGTGATGTGAAAATTCTTCACTCACAAACGTTACGTTTTTTTTTTTTTGTTTTGTAAAAAAAAAATTTGTCATTACAAATATAGTGCAGTAGAAAAAAAATTCAAGTTTTTTTTAAAAGGTTTTTCGTGTGTAAATGCGTGAATATTACGAAATTTTTTTTTTGTTTTTTTTGAATGAAAAGTTTCATTTCATTTCATTTCATTTTTTTTTATCATGCGAAAATCATTGAATTGATTTGTTGTTGTTGTTTTTTTCGTTGTTTTTTACATTTTTTTTGTTTGTTTTGTTTTTTTTTTTTTTTTTTTGAATCATATCCAAATATACGACAACGATGATGATTAAATCCAAAAAGACAAGAGAAAAAAAAAGAAGCGGTAGAAAGAAAAAACGATGTGTGCATCCACACATATATATCATCATATATCCGTGTATATACACGGATATATGATATTATTGTTTTCAGGTTTTTTTTTTCTCTGTTCAGCCAAAAATATTGGATGTTTTTCCACCTAATACCGAAAGATACAAAAAAAAAATTTTTAGTAAATTTATCAATATACAACTGGTGATGGTTTGATTTGGTTGTAGATAATGGATTAGAAAATGCTATTTTCATATTTTCATCATGATCAAAGAATTTGATGATGAAAAATAATCATCTCCATTTTTTTTTCTATTTTGGATTATTATTATGATGATTTCATCATGAGCTGATTTTGATTTGTTCATGTCGATTGTTTTGTGATCATCATGCTAAGATCATATCGGATCATATCAGATTGAAGAGAAAATATAATTCTAATAAACCTGATTGATCGATGTATGCATGCATATGTGTGTGTGTATGTGTATGTGTGATTGTATTCAAACTTATTCACTCACCTGGTGGTTGTCGAATACGGACAGGAGTATTAGGCATGGAAGCTGATCCATTCGATCCTTGATATTCAATAGAAAAAAAATTGTTAATGATGATGATCAAACAATCATCATACATACCATTCATGGATCCATTCATATTTACGATAGCATTACCATTACCATTGCTAGTTGAATGCTGTTGTTGTTGTTGTTGTTGTTGCTGTTGTTGTTCTTCCAAAACTTCACCAGTGATCGGATTACGACGAATCACTATATATATATATTTGTATATTTGAAAATAGAATGGAAAAAAAAATCATAAATAAAATGATAAATCATCAAACAAAAATACAGAATTATAAGATTTTTAGCTGAAAAAAAAATATTTAAAGAATGGAAAAAAAAGGAAATACAATGACCACCAACACATCTAAATATATGATGATCATCATTATTAAATGCAAAAATATTATGGTCATCAACCTCAATAAAACATGTAGAATAAATAAACAAACAAAATCGTTGACCGCACGCAGTAGTCCAAATAATAATAATAATAGCAGTGTTTTGGTTTTTGACTACATTTCAAATATAATTACAATGTCAACTTAATCAATCAAAATAAGGAAAAAAAAAGTTTTTAACGATGAAACTCAGAGTAAAATTTAGAAATGAAAATTGAACCACGAACGAATGATGATAGCCACGAATAAATGAATGCTAATTTACTGACAGTTGAGCTTACATACATTGAAGCCATTAGACTAATGACAACAACAGCGGATGGATACCACATACAAACACGATGAAAATCCCAAAAGAATCCAGTAAACTTCCACCACCCGGAAAAAAAGAAACAGAATAAGGCAAGAATCAAGCTAATAAATATAAATCAGTTGTTATATGCCAAATTTTCCCAAATGAATCCGGTCAGAGTAAAAAAAAAATGATCATATGTAAAACGACCGACGACGCCTTGACATTTGGTCAAAGTGTATACGAGTAGCAGTATCAATAGTCAAAAAAAAGAGAATCTTCTTTTTCTTCATCATCATCGTATTCTTAGGCTTTTTTTTGGCTCGTTACGTTGGCGTTGTATCTATGTGTTTATTTATGTATGTGTGTGTGTGTGTGTGTGTGTGTGTGTGTGTGTGTATGTCAATGACCTTTGAACTACTCCTTGAGAAGCTTTAACATTAAAAAAAAGTTATGGAACTTTCAAGCATGGATAAATCTTCTTGATGAAATAGAATGGATACTTTATTCTTGAAGAATTATTTTTTTTTAAAATTTTATTTTACACACACACACATATACAATGAATGAATATTTCAAAATCTACATTGATATTGTTATATTTTTAATCTAATTGATGATCATAACTTGATGTGCTATTGCTTTAAATATACAATCGTTGTCGATCATCATCATCGTCTTATTTTGGCTTATGAATTTTTCATAAATTTCGCCTTTTGTTCTTGTTTATTGATGTGTGTGTGTGTGTGTGTGTATATGAGTGTGTGTATTCGTGTGCAAAACGTGCTAATGACACATATGTAAAAGATCCAAGACAAAGATGTTCGTGCCGATTCAAGTGATGATTTTATTATCAAAAGTTTGTTTATAATAATAATCATCATCATCTATTGCTTGCTGTTTATATTAAACTTCATCAATATTGGATGTGTATATTTGATGTGCATAGTATTTTTTTTTTTATTTATTTTTTTTTGGCCCAGTCACCAACACTTAATTTGTATTTGGCATATATTTTTTTCTATTTCTATAGATAAACTTTATCTATTTATGTGTGTATATAGATATGATTGATCGTTAGACCAAAAAAAAAAAAAATTTTTTTTTCGCTTGCTTGATAGTTGCCAGGATCGTTGTTGTGATTCATTATTATATTTTGGAGATGAAGATGATCATGATGGTGATGATGGTGATGATGGTGATTTTCTTATGAAATTGTCATCGTTAACATTCGATATTGATGATGATGATAATGATAATGATGATTATTGTGAAATGACAAATTCCAAACAAATAACAATGGCGAAAGAATCTTTTTTTTTTTGCTAGCTAAATAGCAGGTTATATAGAGACAGGTCATTATTATCATACATTGAAAGATTTCGATTAAGGTTGCAATATTCTCTAAATTTTCTGGTTATGACACACACACACACACACACACACACACACACACACAGAGACACATAGTGTTTCATGCTATATTTGACACTTTTTTTCATTCTCTTTGACGTAAATGACATGCCATTAAATGGCATGGAAATGATGATGATGATGAAATGGTATCCATTATCCATCCATGTCCGCTTTCGACTATTATATCATCAAATTTCGAAGAATATTTCATCAAAAGTGGAAGCAATAATGATAACGATGGCTAAAATTCGGCTGAATCAAGAAAGCTGATTGAAAGTGGCAGAAAAAAAAATCACATAATCATCTATTTTTCTTGTTATGAAATCCACTATTCATTGTTGTTGCAATTTTCTTCGCAATTTTGCTCATCAAAGCAGAATTTTTGTTTTTTCAAGTTCACCAAAAAAAAAAGAACAGAATGATGGACAGCAAACAAAAAAAAATCTAATCTAAGAATATAAAATAGAAAAGATTAGAATCATGAATGGCAATGATTTACATTTCAAAAGACTTACATGTTTCGTTTGGGATGTATCCACCATGTGATGTGTCAATACAATGATATTTTGAAAACAAAAAATCATTGTCAATTTTCTATTTTCATTATTATTATCTATCATCGTGCACTACTAGCCTGAATACGGTCGCGTTTTTTTTTTGAACCAGCTGTGTATCCGCAATATTATTTTTTTTTATTAGAATTCCATTCACAATATGAATCAAACATATAAATCGAATATATATATAGTGTGCACCGTGCGTACACTTAAATGTCTCACATATTTTTAAAAAACATTCAACACAGAAATTGAATCACGAAAAAAAAATGTAGGGAAAAAAACGAAAATTGTTGCGGCCAAAAAAACTAATAAATTATAGTGAAATGTGTCCAATTATAGCCCTGCATCATTTTCGGTTAAATTCACACACACACACACACACACACACAGAGAGAAGATGAAAAGCACATATAAGAGAATGTATGTAGATATTAGATATCCGTTGAGCAATGCAAAGAGAGATTAGATCACACACACACACACACACACAGACAGACACAGTAAATGAGCTTCGTAATGATGATTCAAATATTTTTTTCGTTTGTCTCCCTTGGTATATATTAGATACAGATTTCAAGTTCATTCGCCATTCATATTACCATTGGGCCATAATCAACGGTTTTCTGTTCCATTGCCAAAGGCTGAATTTTAGCCATCATTTTTTTTTCTTTTTTTGGATAAATTTTCGACCAAAACCGGACAGAATGTGTCGATGTTGATGATCAAAAAAAAAAAAAAATCTCATTCGGTATTCATAAGACGTCATCCTATTATGTATCAAATGGCTTTTTTTTCCTGAAAAAAAATATTCATTCCCCCCCCCACCACCACTACATTTCGTCTAAAATCGATTGGATAGTGTCAATCATAATCAAATCACATCATTGATCGAATGAAGGGAAGTGAAAAAAAAGGAAAATTATTTCCATATGAATACATGGAAATAATGATAAAATGGAAACAGACACACTGTATCCACATCTGTGTGTGTGTGTGTGCATGTTTGAATAGATTTTGGATTTTTTTTTTTTTTTTTGCTCAAATCGTAGATGATTTCTGACATTTAAATCCCGTTATATATTTGTTTATTCAAAATGCAAATATTTGAAGTTATATAAAACGAAATGAAAAAAAAATACAATTTTATTTGGCCACCAATATCAAACACACACGCACACACACACACACACGAGAGAGAAGAAACGCTTGAAACTTTCGATCGAAACAAATTGATTTTTTTTTCTGATATCCACAACACACACTTGAATTCTATTAAATTATTTTTCATTTATTCTAAAAATTTTCAATCTCCAATTGAAAGATTGAGAATAAATGATCATTATCACATTATTCAAACAATTGAATTTCAAAATACAAAGTAAACATTATTATATATCACCACGATTGATGATTTTTTTTTGTGTGTGTGTGTGTGTGTGTGTGTGTGTGTGTGTGTGTGAAGAAATTAAAATTGATTTTTTTTTTCTAGCATTAATGCATTTTCAATGTTTTTTTTCATCGTTCAAAATGCCATTTTCAATTTATTTATGAAAATTTGTTACAAAAATGATGAGATCAATATCGAGAGATGGTATTCCCTATGCAATGGCCATCTTGCTCTGATTGATGATTAATAATAGATGAATGACTTGATGAATTTGAAATTCAAACAAACAAAAATCAAACATAACCACAATTGACCAACAAACAGAAATATAATCACACATTAGGTCAAATATTTGTTTGTTGTTTGATGTATAGTATTCATAAACTCATCATCATCTTCATTTTTTTTTTTTTTTTTTTTTTGAAAAGAAATTAAAATATATCTATCTAAAAACGAGATTTTCGAAAACAAAAGAAGAAGAAGAAAAAAAAGTCGTGTGTGTGTTTTTGTGATTAATATATTCTTTTTCTTTCACAAAACATGACCAACAAACAGATGATGATGATGATGTCGAGGAAGTAATATAGTAATATCAATCCAATGAGTAAATATTTGTATTATATTTGTTTGAGATTTGAATTGATTCTACAAACAAAATTTCGAGGTCGAGACTTTTTTGTTTGTGTCTGTGTGTGTATGTGTGTGTGTATAAGTGTATTTTTCGATAATCAACACACAATATACTGGACAAGCAAAACGAATTTGTTTTTCATGCTGTGTTTTTTTTTGGATGATAAAGTAATGGAATCCGTGATGGATAGATTATAGATGAATGAATGCTATAGATAGCTATAGATAGATGATTCAAAACAAACAAAAACAACCACAACAACAATATCGACAATGTATACGGGAAAATGGAAACATGACTAGGGGAAAGAAAATGGATGAAAAAGAAAATAGAATTCAAGCCCGCTGGGCGTTGAAGAAAATTCAATCAATTAATTTTGGAACCATCATTGCTGTTCATTGTGGTAATTTATGTTATGGCTACCTCCTTTTCTTTCTGTATTTGGTTCATACTACATATGGTTTGGCCCATTGTAATCGAATGATGAACACGGTTTTTATTTATTTTGGTCAAATTTTTTTTCTCCACTTCCTCTGTATAGAATTCACTAATGAGATCATCGATTTGGGATTGAGGGCTTATCTTTCACTCTTATATGATGGATCAATCCATTCATTTTATCAGGATTTAAATGAAAAAATTATTCGTAGGACGAATAATTTGAATGCGATTCATTTCGTTGTCATCATTAAATTATTATGATAATATACGAATATGCAAAAAAAAAAGATTGGATTAATTTCATTATGCAAATGTAACAGAAATATTAAAATAAGAAAACGATGATGATGAGGATAATCCTCTTGATGATGATGATGATGAGAAAATCAAAAACGACAGCAACAATGTTTCTTAATATGATGATGATGATGATTACTAGCTATGTAATCAAAATCAATGGATTTTTGTGTGTGTGGTGTGAGTGCGGTGTGTAATAAAAATTTCTTTGATTTCTAACTTGAAGATATGCAATAAATACAGGAAACGAATTTGATGAAATTTTCAACATTTAAACTGGCCAAAGTTGAAAGCAATTTAATATTTGATGATGATGAAATCAAAAGATCAAAAGTGGATGATTCATTAATTGAAGTGAAAATTCTTACCAATTGACCACACAGTGTATTAGAGTGTGGCAAAAAATCTTATTAGAGAAAAACCAGAAAAAAAATCATCGTTGATCTTATGAGATTATGTAGGCTTATATATATATCATACAATATCTCCACACACACGTACACTAGATATAAAATAAAAGTTTTGATTATTGCATTTTTTCCACCACCACCACCACCATCATCATCATCATTGATGACATAAACCGAATGATTTAATTTTCATTTGTCTATGCGTGTGTATATGTTAATAGGGCGAGGTTGGAATTATGTTTACAACCAGAAAACAGAAAACAGAAAAACATTCAATTTTTGGCCATTTATGATCATCATGAAAATGAATGACCAAGAAAAAAAAGCCATAAGTCATTTTTTATATAAATGAATGAAGTGGTTTTTGTTCAAGAAGGTATGTATATCTTTTTTTTTGTGAATAAAAATCCATCACAATTTTTTTTTTCATCCATTCATTCCTTAGAATGAATGAATTATTATCCCTTGTTTGTTTGCGAAAAAAAACATACCGTGTTCATATTTCTTTACCGATGGTGAACGCACAACAGGAGCTGGTTCCGGTTCAGCAAATATGTTTGATTTCATACGATCAACAACACGTCGTCTTGGCGATTCCAAACCTTCTGGTTGACCAAACAAACGATTTTTAGTATCCTGTAATGATCCACGTCTTGATGAAGTTGTTGATGATGGTGTTGAACTTGTATCGGATTCATAGCCAAATTGTGATCCATTACCATTACCATTATGTATTGGTGTTGATGGACATGATAATACTGAACCATCTACTGATTCAGTTTCACTGATTGAACCATTACCATTTGCTTTACCATTACCATTCATTGGTTGTGGATTATCGCTTGAATGGCCAAAAATATTGTGTGCACCACCGCCAGGTGCTTTAATGATTCTATACAATAATAACAATAAATAAACAAATAAATAAATATAAATTAAAAACAATCAATTAAGATTAACATCGATAAAACAAACAAAAAAAAATGCGGAAATTAAAAAGTGGTGAAAAAAAAATCAAAATCATAAGATGAACATTTCCGGTTGTAATCAACGAAAACAGCTATCAAAATCATATGATGATATGGACACTTTGATAACATTTTCAAGTGAGTGTTAAAATAATTTTTTTTTCCTTGCTCTTCATCATCATCATGATTATTATTACAACCGGCATTGCTTAGTTATTTTTATGTGAAAATTTAACGAATTGATAAAAACTAGAACTAGAACTAGAACTAGGCTATCTGTTATTAGTGAAGGAGAAATACGAAAAGAAAAAAAAACAAGCTAAACAGCATATGGTTTAACGGTACGATTAATTGCATTGATAATATGACATTTTAGACAATAATTACCAGGTTTCTCTCCATCATGATCATCATCATCATTCTAATCAAGCAAGTAAAATATTATTATGAAAGGAAAAAAAAGGAAAAACAGAAACAACGTTAATGATCATCATGATCATCATTATCATTGATGATGAAAGAAAGATCCAGATTGGGAAAATTTATGGAAAACTGAAACCACTGAAATAAAATAAAAAAACATCTGGAATCGATCAACAATTATACAACATATATACAAAAAAAAACATATCTCACGAAAACAAAATTAACGTACACAGCAGCAGCAAAACAACATTATATCATCGAGCAGGTATCATCAATATAATCGTCGATGTTAATTGTGTCACATAGAATACAGAACAACAACATTTCGAAATGTCTGATGTTTTAATCAAGATATGAGGTTTTCAACAACTCTTTTTTTTCCATATGATGAACACGATTTAATTTTCATTCAATCACGAATTTGAATGTATTTTTTTCACTATACTTCAAAAAAAAAGAAGAAAATGTGATGATTTTGATAAACATCATCATTTACAGTTATTGATTTCAATCTATTTTTAGGGCCAAACAAATAAATTTTTTCAATTGGATGGATTTTTTTTAAACACAAGATGTGCACTTAGCACAGATATGAGAATAAAAATAAGATTATTTCGACAGTTAATACGAAATAAATTGATAATCGATTATGATCATCATCATCATCGATTTTTTCGAAATAATAAAGAATCACTAATGATCAAGGTCAATCAATGATGAAAAAGATTCTCAAGAAATGCCGCAAAAAAACAACGACAACAACAACAACAACCAGAAAAGCGAAATGGAAGCAACAAAGAAAAAATGAACGTTATGGATTTTTTTTTTGTTTCTTCCATGGAGCCATAAAATGAGCATTATCATTCATATGTCGAGGTCATGATTTTGTTTTATTTTTATTTTTTTTTTAAAGAGGCCATTACAATATTATGGCCAGAATAATAATAATATAATGGTGAGAACCGACAAGAGTTTTTCATCATCATCATCATCATGATAATAATATGCTGATCGAGCAATATGAATTATATTGAGGTATGGAAAAAAAATGAGAAAAAGAAAGAGAAAATCAATCAATACAAACAATAACAACAGCAACAACAACAAAAAAAAACAAAAATTTGTGATGACTTTTCATAATTTCGATTCTTTTCATTCTATTGTTGATTATCATTTTTCAATATATGTGAAACATGACCGTATATTCGAATGAAGAGAGAGAGAGAGAATCGTAACATGAATCAGCAATTGATTGATTGATCGATCGATTGATTTGTTTTCATTGGGAGAAAAAAAATAACTATTGGAGAAAGCAATCAAACATCTGCAAAAAAAATTTTTTCCCTAATAATGATCTACAACAACAACAACAACGACGACGACGACGACCAAGAATGATATCAAGATCAGTACAAACAAATGGAATAAAAATCATAAAAATAAAATTACCATCATCATCATCATCATAATGAATCAACTTGAATGAAATGGGCAAAAGAAAACAATGGTTAAACAAAATAGAGAATAGAATGGAAAAAAAAACAAAAAATTCAATCAAACGATTCATTCAGGCGCACAAAAACAATCAATGAAATGGAATTGGAATGGGAAAGAAAATTAATTACAGAACCATCATCACCATTGGCATCATCATCATCATTTGAATGTCTGGATGAAAAAAATTTCCACTGATGATGATGATGACAGTAAAATTTCGAAATATTGAAATTGATAACTATCAATGGAAACAGAAAAGAAAAATATAATTTTACCGAAAAAAAAATCATTGATAATCCGTTGAAATGAGCATCCATTTTTTTCCATTTTCCATTCGGTGCATTGCACACACACACACACACACAATCGGTACATGTCAGTCTAAACATCGTTCTAGATTTTTTTTTTTTTTTTTTGCTCAATTTGAATCAAATTACATTCGGAAACGAAGACAAAAAAAAAAGAATAGACAAGCTTCATAGCAGACAGAAGGATAATTCGTTTGTACAAACACAAACATGCGAACACACACTGACAAAAGATGATTCGCTTATTTCATCTTTTCGGTCGATTGATTTCAACATTAAAAATGGTAGTATTGGGTATACACATCCCCTTTCTTTTCGCCCCTCTTTTTTTTCACAATTCACATAACATTTTGACGTTATCATCATCATCATCATCATCATGATTCGATTGTGATTGGTGAAATATGGATGATTGTATTCTTATTATGGCAATGACCAAAAAAAAAAAAATAATAAGAACAAGAAAACTATTAGTAGTAGTAGGTTGGTAGTAGGCAGGTAGCTTGTCGGACAAGATATTTACATTGCCATACATATGACAATTTGGTTTTTTTTTTTTTTTTTTTTGATTGTGAATAATGATGGTGGTGGTCATTGAATAAGAAAAATGATTTTCTATGAATCAATGCATGTATGGCTAATAAATTTTTTTTCGTTGTTGTTGTTTGTTTGACATATCGATAAAACCTACAAATCAATAGAATGTGAGCATATCAAACAAATTTGTAACAAATCAAACCACTTGTTTTGTTTTGTTGTATCTTGAATAAGAATCCATATATGTGAATATGGAGGTCATAAAATGTTGAACAGAAAAAAAAATCTATTTGTCTACTAACCATAAAAATAAAATGTACGAATGGATTCACCGATTCTGTATGCAATGTGTGTGTATGTTTATGAGTCTCTTTTTTATTTATTTCTCTCAAGTTCTAAATAATGGATCGATTTTGGAACACAGTACAACGACATTTCGTATTCGTGTGTAAATGCAAGCATACAAACACACCATATATTCGAGGGTCACCATTGTGTGTGTGTGTGAGTGAGAGAGAGAGAGAGAGAGAAAACGAATGAGTCATCAACGAATCGGGATGGTAAATTTGGGTTTAGGACTCTTTTGGTGGTTCATTCATGCATTTGTGTTCGCGTATATTATTCACTCAAGGACTTTTTTTTTGGATCCATCATGAATCAACAGCGACAACGGCAGACAACGAAAAAAAAACCAGGAGCCTTAAAACAAACCCAAGCAAAGGAAGGCGAAAACAGATTATCTAAGCAAATATATTGTGAAAGCATTAGTCAACAACAACAACAACAATTTTTCGAAATGATTTTTTTTTACATTTCGCTCAATAAATTAGTGATTAGGATTTAATTTCCTATACACACCGTTAAGCATCATTTTTCGCGTAAAATTTTCTGCATCACACACACACGCACACACAAAAGAGAAAATTGACGCCCGTTTGAATGAAAATTGAATTGATGAATCTTGTAAAGAAGATAACCTAACTGCTGCTGCTGCTATGGCAAAAATGGAATGGTCTAATTCCATTTTATTATTTCATCATCATGATAACGTTATTCAATGTTGTTGGACAATAAATGCGAAAAAAAAATCTATTAAATAACTCAAATACAAGAGTCAAGAATGAATAAATGAATGAATGAATAAATAAATAAATAGTAAGAAACTGAATGGCAAAGAGTTATTGACATTGTGAATACCAAGAGGGGACACAATTGAATTTTGTTGTTTTTTTTCTGTTTTTTCATCATTGAATGGAAAAATGAACGAGATAGAGAGAGAGAGAATCCATTGTTTGTTTGTTTATTTGTCATTGAATAGCAGAATATTTGAGCTTCGAGAGATTAAAAAAAAGCATCATTAATTTCAATTTAAACTGAAGAGAAAATTTTATAGTGATGACCAAACGAAGAAAGAATTAAATGAGAAAAATTCTTTCATTATAACAATCAAGAATGGCCTTTTTTATATATTGAAATAAAAGAAAAAAGACAATTTATTTTGGAAATAACAACAATAAAAGAAAGGTGCCAATCGACATTATATTATCAACACCATTATCTTCAATTCTTCAATAGTGGAAAATTGATCTGACCCAAGATCAATGAATTGTTGATGTTGACAATGGAAACATCAAATCAACATTGACATCGACATTGGCTGAATAGCCGGCAAATTTCTTTACGCTATATATGCTCTTTTGTGAAACAATTTTAGATTGTGTGTGTGTGTGTGTGGAACATATAAATGAATCACTCGACAATCTATGATAGCCACTAAACATTAACACACACACACACACACTCAGACACAACCAGAATAATGATTTAAATGACTCATATCAACACAAAACAAAACAAAACTACTAAGGGCCTGAGTTGAATGGCCTAGCTATTCAATTTCTGGTATATATTTTTTTTAAATAACAGACGACTATAATGTTTTTCAGTTCCAGTAAATGGAACAAAAAAAAATAGGTATGTCCATGCTAACAGAAAAAAAGAGCTTATGGAAACACACACACATGGAGGACAAAAAAGTAAAAAAAAATCAATAAGTCAATGAGTCACAACTAGATTCTGGATTTTTTTTTTTTTTTTTTTTTTTTGATTGTAGAGAATACCGAAAAAATAAAAAAAAACGAGTTAAATTGCTGATAATAATAATTCAGTGGAAAAAAAACAATCAGTGAAACGTAAAATCTGGCAGAAAAAAACATTTTCAGTAAATTGTATCATTTTTTTTTGGTTCCATGTTCATTAGAAATGTTTCAGGAAAAGAATTTTACGAAATGTTTCCTTCCGGTATGAGGAGAAAAGTATGGAAATGTTGTTTTACCATAGCAACATAAATTACACACACACACACACACATATATTCTAGTAATAAATTATCAAATCACCATTTTTGGATTGAATAAGTGTGATGGAAAAAAGGAAGTAATTGTTAACAAAAGATTCAGTACAAGAATCACTGAAATCATCATCATCATGTCATTATAAATATAGAATGAATTAATGTGGGCAAAAATAATTTTCAAGTTTAACACAATGTTGCGAACATTTTTTTTTTTTTTTGCAAACAAGAATTGTTTCTGTAAATGGGAATGGGCTGGTTTTTGGTGATTTTATGATTTTGTTTTGATTAAGGCATGAAAAAAAGCTGTTATTGTTGTTGTTGTTGTTGTTACATATGTTTTTCCTTCCATGACCACAATCATCATCATTATTATTATCATCATCAACAACAACAACTTGGGAAGTTGTAGTTGAATTTGGTTTTTAGTTCAATGATGGTAACAACAATTATTATCGAATGAGTTTGTGTGTGTGTGAGCAAGAAAAATCATCTGTAAAACTGTTTGATTATGGATGGCAAAAATATTTACAAATGTTAATGAAGATAGAGAGAGAGAGAGAGAGGTCATTTAAATGTCATCGCATTCATTAAATTTTTTTTTTTTGCTTAATGCTTAGCCCTTCATCATCATGAGATGAGATGGGAAAACCAAGAAAAGAGAAGTAAAAAAAATGCAAATAACCAGAAATATAAAGATATTAATACCGGAATTCCGACAAATGACAAGTTGAAAATATTCGTTTGTATTTTGTTTTTTTTTTCTGGCGAAAAAAAAACAACTGCTAATTATAACCGATTAAATGCAAAGATTTAATCCTTTTTTATATATTTCATAATTCGTTTGAATTTTTTTTTTTCGTTTTGCTACTTGTTCAACCGGCTTTTCAATGAAAAAAAAAATTTTTTTCATTCACAATTCAAGCAATTATCAGTTTGTCATTATGGTAAGAAACAAAGAAAAATTAACCATTCCACATACTCATATTCACATTTCTGCCATTTCGAAAATGGTTAAATCAACCAACCAATGAAACACACAAGACAATTGAATGAACCTTAATGAAGTTCAAGGGCTAGTGTTTTTTTTTTGTTGTTCTTGGTTTTTGGTTTGATACAATCATCATCATAATCATCATCATTAAAATCGTGTGCGAACACAATCATCATCATCATCATTATAATCATCTTCAAGCTAATCATAACCTCAATGATGATCTAAAATTAAATTATCATCAACAACATATATGGTTAAAGATTATGGAGATTTTTTTTTTTTTTTTTTTTTTTTTTTTTTTTTGGTACAAAAATTACATGAAAAGCAAATTGAAACTTGATCCAAAGGACCGAAAATTTAGAAAATCAAGAATTTATCAACCAGAAAAAAATGCTCATAATAGATAAAAATAGTGATAACAGGAAAACACACACACCGTGAAACAAACCTTTTTCCTCGACCAACTTTATCGAGTTCAACATGTCGGAAATCGTAAATGGATGGCATTTTGATTTTTTTTTTTCGTTGCTTGTTTATTTGTTTATTATAAGATGATTTAAGATGTATGGATATGAGGAATTTATCGATAATAAAAAAAACCAATTGTCGAATATAAATGTTGTGGAATTTGGCGATCGACCGTTTCAATTGGTTAAGGTATTATTAACAAGTGGCAATTGAATACAACAAAAAAAAAATTTTTTTCTTCAGTGAGAAAAAAATCAAAATATTTGATGATGATATGATGAACACTCGAATCAAAGGAAAAAAAATCACATGCACAGATATTCAAACAAACAAACAAACAAAAACACACACACACACACACACAGAGAGAGAGACAAACAAACAAACGGAAAAAAACGATTCAATACACGAATAACGGAAATTTTTTTTCGAAATTGATAATTTGGCTGATAAAACAAAAACAACAACGACAACAACAACAAATGATGATGACCAATCAATTGAAGAGGAAAAATAAAGATTTTTGTTTTTGTTTTTTGTTTTTTTTGCCAGAGAGATCTTGGACAGTGGGGAAGAAAAAATTTAGATGTAGATAATAATAATAAAAAAATATATTGATGATTGATGATGATCGAAAAGAAAATACACTGTTTATTTATTGGATGAAAAACCGGCAAACAAGTTTAAAAAACAGAAAAAGATTATCCTATGAATGAGATGATTGAAGTAAACCGAACCGAACCGAAGTGAACCGTATGAGAATCAACAATGAAATGGAACTATACAAATAATCATCATATTCAATTTATATATCAAGGCGTCTGGTTTTGCTTCTTTCTTTCTTTTATTTTTTTGGTGTGGTTGTTTTTTTTTCGGGTCTCTCATCATCATCATCATCATCGTCATCGTCATATATACAACAAACATGAATCTCTCTTTTACACATTGTGAAATGCTTCACATCTCTCTCTCACTCACTCCATCTCTCTGTCGTTTCTGTTTCTGTTTCACTACTATCACATCCGATATGTGTATACCGAAATAAAACAACAACAAAAAAAAAAATTCAGCTAGCGGTATACCAGAGATCGAAACAAGTATGAACGATGACGAAAAAAAAAATTAAATGAATGAAACAACATTGTGCACAAATACTGGAAAACTATGAAATGCAATGGCAAAAAAAAAGAGACTAGGCGTTATTGTACCATCATCATCATCATCATCACACACAGACAGCCAAAAACATTGATCGGATAGTGAACCAAACATACATACATACATACATACACATGGATGAATGAATGAGAACTAAACATAGTCTGCATGTGTATACATTAAAACAACAACATATCAAAACTAGCAGTACGTCGCTCCCAAATTGAGAAGAATCTTCATATGTTTTGTGCATGTATGTTTTATCTACAGGCAATCATCATATCATATCATATCAGGCTTTAAAATTTAAAATAAACGAATTGATGTATAACAAGAAAAAAAATCAAGAATATCACAGAATATTAACATCGGTGTTTCAAAAAAAAAAAAAAAAAATCAACAATCCACGTAAATTGATATCAAAAAGGAATATAGAAAATAGAAAAAAAAATTCTTGGGCGCCACAAAACTCATTAATGTGAACAAAGACATTTGCATTATTATTGAAAATTACAATTACAAAAAAAAAATAAATAAAAACCAAGAAATTTGAAACCACAAAATTCAATAAAGAGAGATTCTTGATAGAATCTTTCATCTCATGCACAGAGAATCATCATATTCTCTTTTTATTTTATGATGAAGGGTGTAATTTGAAACTCACAATAATAATAATCATCGTTATTATTATTATGGCTAATTTATTAAGAGATAAATTCATTTTATTATTAGTTTGTTTCTTGTTGTTGTTGTTGTTGTTCCATTCATTCATTTGAATATTCACATTTTTAATCATAGAGATAAAGCCATACAAAAAATTACACAAACAGATACACTGTGATTCAATATAGAATAATATAGTATAGAACACACAAAACTAATGGGATTCCAATTAAGTGTCCAATTGAATATGGCTATTCCACGCCCTATTTGGGATAATAATAATAATTTTTTTTTTTTTTTTGGTTTTGCCGTATAATCGGAAACCATATGTATACACACAAACAAACAAACAAACAAATGAACTAATGTAGACCACACAATGAATGTTTCGTGCGTGTAATTTTTTTTTCTCTGGATCTCAGGGATACCATTCAATGCACACACACTCGCAAAAACACATTGTAATTATTGAATTAGACAAAAGAATCATCTGTTTTTGGGTTCGTGTTTGGGCCTGGTTGGTTGGTTGGTCAACATTATCAATAACAATAGGAACCAATTTTCTGAGGTCAACAACAACAACGACAATGATAATAACCACAACAGCAGCAGCAGCAGGGAATCGATCGAAAAAAATGTGTGTGTGTGTGTGTGTGTGTATGTGTGTTTCTAAGCAGAGAAAAGTTTTTCTGGTTCAAATTTTCATTCAAAAATTGTTGAGTGTATAGCGCGAACACACATCATACAAAGAAAGTTGATATAAACACTGTGGGATATAGAGAAAATTCTACAAACACACATTGCATTTAAAAACCAGGATTCAGTATACTATGGAGACATATATGTATGGACATCAAACAGAATTCATAGAAAAAAGAGAGAGAACGAGAGAGAGAGAGACAAATAAACAAATCCCAATACAGAAACAAAACAAAAAAAATTCGACAATTCAACAGTGAGCCATCTCTTTTTTTTCATTTTGTTGCTGTTGATAAGTCAGAAAAAAACCAAAATCGATTCTTTCGGATATGAACCATCTGGTTATTGATCTGAACAATTTTTTTTTTGTTTGAAAAAATTTTAGAGTAAAGTAAATGAAAATGTTTAGTTTTTTTCTGTGTGGGGATTCTATGAGGGAATAGAATTTTGAATGAAATATACGTGTGTTGGTTGGAAATATGAATCTCAAATTACCAATTAATTTATATATCAAAATTTTGCAACGATTCATTGTTAGTTACATATATTAGCCTCTAGGGAAATAATCGTTAGGTTTTATTCTATTCTGAGTATTAGGTTTTATTCTATTCTGGCTATTATGTGCAACACGAACAATATAGCACACTGTGCTAGCAGGGATTATCATCATTTTTTTTATTCACCATTTTTTCTCACTGTATATATCAACAAACAAACCAATGTCATGATTCGATGAACTTATGAATAATTTTTCAATTCAATTTTGGATGAGATAATTATTACTGTAAATGGACACAAAATGAAATAAAATACCAAACACAAGAGATGACCGGTATGAATGAATTCAATGATTTTTTTCGACAATGAAAAAAAAGAAAAAAAATCTTTTTATCGATATTCGTTGAAAAAAAATGATAAAACCTGACTCACGATCGATGATGGTGTCTAGGACCTTGATTTTCAGGTGAATGGGTGCCGTATAATGAATGAAAAGAAAAAAAAACAAAACCAAAAAAAACGTTGTCCCCATTTTTTTTTCTGGACTAGCATCACCAATGTACTGTCCTAACACCAATTTTTTTTTTCACTGATTTGTTCCACTAATTATCCGATGAATGAAACATTTTTAAACATATTCACACTATTATCGCGATCATGACCAAACCATTGGATCGGTCAAATTTATCTATATGAATGTATGTCATAATTAACTAACTAAAAAAAATGATGATGTGAAGTATGTAGTAATATGTTTGACCTAATCCATAATTAAACATCGATATTGGAGTGTGAATAATCATCATCATCATCGTTTTTATTTATTTTCAAAAGCACCCTTCGTATCATTATCATCATGAACATTGAAAATTGCAATCATTTCAAGTTTTTATATAAGAGTCTTGACTTGAATATAATATAAAACTAACTAATGTAATAATAATCACATGGTGAACACAAAATTGTACAACAAATATAACGGTAAAAAAATTGAGTTATTCATGAGTTGGAAAACATTTTTTTTTATCGACTCATTTCAAACGATAGACCTGATCGTGATTTGATTGAATAACGGTATTGCCTTGAAGCATCATGTATTATTGAAATGGCAAAGAATTTACTTGAAACTTGACCAAACAACAAAATTTCAATCCGTTATCGTTTGCAATAACTGCATCTATTGATTTCATCTTCCATTCGCGAAGGTATTTGATCACAGAAAAAAAAACAATAAAAAAAAGATTTAAAGAAAACGGAAATAATTAGCCATTGTTGTTCAGAAGTTTTTTTTCTCATGTTTTTCTTAAATTTAATGATGATAATAAAATCATTTGATTGAAAGAATGAATGACTGAATGAATGAACGATTCTTCATGACATTTTTTTTCTTCTCATGATTGAATGAGATGGATGTGTCAAGTATCCTAGTATATAAGTAAAATGGATCCCCTGTTGGTTCTGGGCCATTAAATCCAACAAGATCATATAGCGTATTTTTATAATTATGAATTAATTCTTGATTGATGATGTAATAAAACCAAAATATATTACGGTGATTATCATTATGGTTCGATGGATATGAACAAAAGATTCAATTATTGTTTATCAACCAGAGAAAAAAAAATATACATCGATTTCAATCATGATTTGTTGTTGAAATGCATATTTTTCGTTTTCGTTTTAAAACAAAATTTTTTTTTTTTTTGAACAAATTCATTTCAAGCAATTGTTTTTTGATTATTTGATTATTATCATTATATAAATATAATGGTCAACTTTAACAACAACAACAACAACAACAGGTCAATGAAATAATGCGTGTGTGTGTGTGTGTGTTTCCAATGAAAAAAAAAATTCATACACAACAACAATCAAATCAAATCAAATCATATCAATCAATCAATCAAAAAAAAAAAAATAAAGGTATTGGTATATATCTCTCTTAAGGGGGTTGTCAATCAAATCATGTCATTTTCTACTATGGTTCCATCATGACAACCGGTCAAAATTTCGTGATTCACAAACTTAATTCAAACATAAATAATGATGATGATGATGATGATGATAATGTTTATATCTTTAAAAATCATTTCATTTTTTGTCTGTTTGTTTGTTTGAATTGATAAGAACGAATGAATGATTAAATAAGACAAACAAACAAACAAACAAATCATACAAACATAGACATTGCTTTTTTCTCTCTATCTTTTTTTTGCCTTTAGTTTGTGATTTTTACATCAAATAAAAATGAATGAAATGAACAAGATTATGGATAAAGATAATTTTGTCAGGAAAAAAAAATAAAGAAAATCTTCAAATTCAAACCAAAAAAAAATGATGAAACTTTTATACACGGATATATCCAATATAAAATGTTTGCCATCATCATCATTATTTTATTTTAGCGACTACTGGATTTTATGTTGTTTGTAGCAATTCTGTTGACAACAACAACCACAACAACAACAACAACAACTTGGAATGTTGTGATATGTGTGTGTGTGTGTGTCTGTGATGTACTTATAAGCAGAATTCTAATTGTAATTCTGCCAAAAATACACGTTGTTACGTAATAGTTTCATCATCAAATCATACAGAGTGCACACACACCATAAAGAAAAAAAAACGACGAATCAAATAGTCACCCAACAAACATGAAATGAATGGAAAATAAATAGAAAATTTTTATTTCATTTCCCTGTTGAGAAAATCATTCGGTTTTCTCATTTATTCAATTCTTAACACTAAGATGTTGACGATGATGATGATGATGATGATATTTTCAACAACAACAAGAACTAAAAAAATTATGCGGAAATAACAATAATAATTATTATCATCCTCATCGTCATAGTCATCATCATTGGTTTTTTAGAGAATTTCTGAAAATAATCTTCTTTTTTTTCTCCATTAAGAATGAATTAAATGGAAAACAAAACGAACGAAAAAAAAATCAAATAAATGTCAGACTGAACAGCAGAAAAAAATATTGTTGACAAGGCATCCAAACAAGATGATGATGATGATGATGATGATGAAACAAGATTTTTTTTTGTTTTGAGAGAAAAAAAAACATCAGCTATAATATGAATTGACAAAAAAAAAGAAAAAGAATCAGAATAATGAATTTTTTTTTTAATAATAAGCATTATGCATGATTCAATTATTCGGTATGTTTGTTTGTGCTGTATATGAAATCAAATTCATGCCATCATCATCATCATCATCATTCATAATTCGTTTGAAGATTGAAAAACGAAAATAACCATATTAGTGAGCAATGAGCAACCAAAATGCAATTTTATTCTTTTGAATTCTCTTGACTACAGAATCATAAATTCCTCTTTTTTTTACAACGCAAAAGTGAAATTGTCAACACACAACAACTTGGTGGGTCAGTAACACACAACACACACACACACACACACGATCCACACCCAAATGAGAAAAATTTATCAATTTTATTATGGAACAATTTATGGCATATATGGAAAAGGAACGACAAACTTATTTTGTCGCAGATCGAATCAATGTCTGGATTTTTTTTTATGTATGAGTGTGTGTGTGACGAATGAGTTAATGCACTCATTTCTGCACACACACACACACACACACACACATAAAAACAGAAAAAAAAGGAAATAATACAGCATTGCAGTTGTATGTGGTAAGAATGACAAATGGCATAGTGATTAAATATCATGTGGTCATGTATCATTGATATATATAGATGGGATGTTGATAATAATGATAATAATAAAACCAGGAAATAGATCAGATCATCATGGAAACAGAATTGATTTTTTTTTCTTTTCTTTTTTTTTGGTACTAACTTTGTGCCAAAAAGTTAGTGGAAAGAGTTCAAAATGTTTATATTTTGGTCTTGAACCATCATGTTGATCATGATAATGATGATGATGATGGTCACATTCTGTAACGAAAATGAGTTCTAGAAAGACATCATCATCATCATCATCATTTCTGAGAAAGAATGTTCAAGAAAAAAAGTTACAATTTATCTGAATATGACTGAGAGACAACAACAAGAATCACAAGTAGCCGTAGAAACTATATAACACTGAAACGAAAAAAAAGGTTCATTCATCCTTCCGGAACATTTAACATTTGTTTCTTTCCGAGTTAGAAATGAGAGAAAAAAAAACAAGAAAATAAGGAAAAAAAACGACAAATCTTGAAATGAATGATGAAAAATAATCAATTAACTGTAAACATGACTGTCAAAGTTAGTTTTTTAAGCAAGAAAGAAAAAGAGACAATGATAATCAAATCAGAATCAAAAAAAAAAAAAAAATTATCATCATAGATGTATTGACCAATATCGTGATCAAAATTTTTCCCGTTCATCATATTTGAGGATGCGGAAATGCTATAAACGACAGACATTGACAACAGAAATCAGACAAACAAACAAACAGAAAAAAAATCCAAAATTAATTCATCTTCATTAACATCTTGGTTGCCATTTGAATCAGCACCAATGGTCATTGATTTATTATTCATCAATTTCCATTGGGTCAAAATTTCATTTTCATAATGATAATAATAATAATCGCAATGTAGGAAAGAAATTAGAAATTTGTATCAATTACAATTGTGGTAATTTAATTCAACACTTGAAAAATGATCAAAAATGATCAAAAAAAAAAAAAAAAAATGAAACGTTTGATTTGCCATAGATAGATGATAACATTGAATTGAAAGTAGTGTCATGTTGGGTTAATGGGGAAAAATTAAATTAATTTTATCAGCTGAAAATCTTCTTTCATACGAAAAATAAAAATTAATTGAAAAAGTGGATCCAAAAATAGATTTTTTTTTTGTACAGGAAAAAAAATGAAAATTTAAATTTTTCAATTTAGTCTTTTATTGAATTGTGATGTTTCTTGTTTTCAATTTTTTTTTATGTAGGAAAAAGAATGGATTGAACAATTAATCAAATTTGAATTGCAAAAAGGAGAAAAATTGGAAAGAAAATTATGGGCAAAAAAAAAATTTTTTTGTTTTTTTTCTGTTGTTAACAAAAGCAAAATAGAATGGTCAATTCATGATATCACAATATACTGCTACTACTAGAACTACTACTATTATCTATTATGACGGAAATGTCTTGAAGAAAATATACTAAATAACAAAACAAAACAGTTCAATGTCCGTTTGACGTTGAAACGATCAATTGGCATGTATAAAAATGTATGGCGATGATGTGTGTGTGTGTGTGTGTGTGTGTGTGTGTGTGTGTGTGTTCAGATAATAATCGAATAAAATGTTTTTCAGCCATCAAAAAAGGCAACAAACGTGGTTCAACAAATATAAATTTTTTTGTTTTTCAAAACTAACCAAAAAAAAAATTCTTGGTCATTTAATTTGATTAAAATCATCAATCGATGAAAATTAAATTGTCTAATACAAAATGATCGTCGTTGGATTCAATTCAATATGGAATGGCTCCCGGAATCCAACAAAATAAATTCAATGTTTAGCCATTCGCAATCCGGTCAAACAATATATATTGGCAATTATTATGGTTGTAATTTATTCCAAATGGATTAATAAGGTATCACTACTACTACTACTAAGTGAATTTTTTTTTTGCATTTCGATTGTCGTTGTTTTTCATGATGTAGATAAAAGAAAAGAAAACAATTACATCACCATTTTTTTTATGACATGCTGAGAATATAAATATATTACGATTTGAATAGATAAAATGTGTGTGTGTGTAATGAATGAATGAATGAATGAATAAAACAACAATTGGATAATGTAAATTTTCGGCATTATTATGGATAATACAATTCAATACAAGAAGCAAAAAAAAAAAAAAAAAAAAAGATCGGATACAAATACAGATTGATAGAAGAAGAAGAAGAAGAAAAAAGTTTTTGTATGGCCCCCTGCATGCAATTATTATTAATCAGATTATATCTGCCTACCAACAACAACAACAACAACAAAAACACAAACAAACACAAATGGACACAGACATTATTCATGTTTGTGTATATGTGAAACATGAATTATTCCACATTTTTGTTGTTGTTGTTGTTGTTTGTTGCTGATCATCTGGTCATCACATCTATGGATGCCCATGAGATAATTTATTCATTTACAAGAAAAAGATACAAAAACAAAAAAAAAATTTTTAGCATTTGAAAAAAAAGCAACGATTTGTATGTAATTTTATTAGAGTCATTTTTTTCATACATATATTTCGATCATTGAACCATTATTCATAATATTCGGAAATGATGATAATGCATAATGGATGAAAATAAGCATAAAGAATTAAGATTTGAAATGAAAATGAATTGATTTTTAGCGTGAAAATGTTCACCGGAAAAAACCACGAATACTACAAGCTAATGATCTGTTTTTTTTCCGGATAAAGCCAGAGAAGAAGAAAAAATAATTTCATGAAAACAAAAAATCAAAATTGAAATTGATCAGACATGATCATAGAAACAGAGAGCAAAAAAAAAAAAAAAAAAAACAAAAACAAAATCAATCCATGTGTAGAGAACGGGTGAGATGATCATGATCATTATCCACAATCGACCGACCAACAAAAACCGGCATGTTTTATATAGAAAATAATTATTCTTGAAACAGATGTACAACAACAACAAAAAAAATTGACTTATATAGATCACATCTGTATATGCCGCAGCAGTCGCAGCCGCCGCCGCCATCATCATCATTATCATATTTCAATTATCCAATACAATCAAAAAAAAGAAAGAAAACAAATTTCCGTTACACAATAATCTTATTGAATGAATGAATGAATGGATCTAGTTATGAAACGTAATTAGTGCTAGTCTCATCATCATGATCCGGGATCAGATGAGTTTTGTTTTGTTTTTTTTTTTTTTTTTTTTGATGATTGAAATAAATGGATTGAATCAAGTCATAATGAGAAAGTGTGGTTTGTTGATAAACATCAGGTGAAAAAAAAACTACCACCGATTCCATCAATTGCCAGTTGGTTGATTTATGATTTTTATTTTCTGTTTGATTTCAACAATTCAAGTGAATATAGATTTGAAATAATAATAATAGCCAAAAACTTTACAATTGATTGATTGGTCGATCGATTTGGTTGATAAAATACAATGAACAGTTAGATATAACGACCACCACATATTTTTTTTTTTTTTTTTTTGATGATCAATTGACAATGCAATTTTTTCTTATATTGATATTTCAAATGATTAGATATATTTATTGGTTTGATTACTACTACTACTTTGTAGTAAAAGGATTGACGATCAATAGATAGATTAGACATTGAGCGTTAATGATAGTAATTTTTTTTCTCTTCTGTTATACTCATCGATCTAGTTTAAAAAAAAAAATTTGGTAGATTTGGTTCATCTCAATCATCATCAAACAAATCGATCAATCATTCAGCTACCAACATTCCGAATATCAAAAAAAAATATTTTCTTCTTTCTTCCCAAATATAATAAAACCAAATTACGAATGAATGAATGAATTGAAAAAAAATATAGAATAAATGTATCATCAAACCGAAAATGATGGAAACAAAATTGAAGGTTAAAATGATCAAAACGTCATAATCATCATCATCATTGTCCAAGTCAAATATCGATTGATTCGTTCATGTGTATGTTTGATTGAAGAAGAAGAAGAAGAAGAAGACGAATCAAACACAACAAACAAACTGCTAATCCATCAATCTATATGAATGGAAAATAAAATTCATTGACATTTTGGGATGAATTTACAGCTACCAAATACTAATCTTTTGTTGTTGTCAAGTGCAATTCTAGAAAATGGAATCCATTTTTGTCAGTGAAAAAAAAGTAGGTGGCTTAATATATGGATTTTATTATTATTAATATGAAAAAATACAGTAATTGAAGCAAGCCCAGTCGTAATCTAGAAAATGACAAGTTTTTTTTAAATTTCGATAAAAAAATAATTGATTTTTTCACCCAATGTTATGATTAAAAAAAAAATCATATTTCGATTACCGTGATTGAATTCAACAGCCAATGAATGTGTATTGATAATAATTTGTAATTTATTAAGATTGATCGTGAAAAGAAATAGACTGATAAATAGATTATGAAGACGATAACTTTCACTGGCGGGCAATTTCATATCACCAGTGTGTGTGTATGTGTTTCGTTAATCATTTCAACAAATTTTTTTTTAATGATTTCATTTACTATTTATTGTCATTTTCATTTTATTATCGTGATGATAATCATGATTATAGTGAAAATAACATGAAAAAAAAATCATTTAGTCATAGCAATGACAACAACAACAACGACAACGACAAGCAACAGGTATAATGATTTCAAATTAACAATATAATGAAAAAAAGGGACAGAGGTGTGTGCAACAGCAACAAACAAAAAAAATCTATTTTTAAGATCAAAAACTAAATTAGAAATTTTTTTTCTAGTAATTTTTTTTTTGACAGGAAAAATTTATGACAATCATTTGTGTACAACAACAACAGCAGCTACAGCAACAATCGATGATGATCATTGAATAAAAAAAAATTTTTTTTTTTTTGGATTTAATGATGATACTGACTAATATGAATGAATAGAAAAAAAAACTACAAGATTGGATGATTATTCAATACATGGATGTGTATTGATCACATCAGCATATTGTCATCATTATCATCATCATCATCATCATCATCATTCAGGTGAATATTAGAGCAAATTGTTATGATGATGATGATGATCACTGACAATTTGGGTAAAGATAGAGTTTTTTTTTTGTTCATCATTATTGAAGATTATATTAACATACAGAGTAGTTTTCAGTGTGTGTGTGTATGTAATAATAATATCGATATATATTTTTGGCCATCATCATCGTCATCATCATCATCATGATCGTTCGATTGAAAATTGATGTAGTAGCCATAAAATTTATACGTATATATAACCGATAATAATGATTATTTTTTTTAATATATATTGAAAATGGTCATCGAAGAAAATGAAATGTTATTTTGGCCTATATTTAGAATTTATATTTGATGTATTTTGGGGCAAAAAAAAAACCATCATCAATGATGATGGCATACATTGGTGATGTTGTTAGTGGTTGATTGGTTCGGTTCGGTTTGGTTTTAGTTTAATTTTCGTTTTTTTTTCCACCCGTAGGCACCAATAATAGGCATCAATATATATATATAAACAACAACAACAAAAGGTAATAATAATAATAATTTCCTAATTAGATCTCAATCAATTGAAAAGAAATCAATTGATTTTGGATTTTTTTTTTTTTGTTAAAGAATGAAAACAGTGATTGAATGATTGATTGATTCAATGTGGACACACAATGATGATCCAAACACAAATATCCCATATCAGTAGAAAACAACAACAACAACAGAAAAAAAATTGGATGAAATTGATCCAGGAGAAAATGAAAATGAAGCCAAAAAAAATGAATTTTACAATTTGGATTTTTTTTCCAAATAAATTATTATTTGCAATTATATTTTCTCGTTTGTGATCATCATCATCATCGTCATCATAAAATAATAATAATAATCCGTACACATTCTCAACACATGACAAGATCAATTTGATATGAAAAAGACAGTGAGAGAGACAGAAAAATTATTATGAACTATCTAAATTATTAAACGGGTTCATCATCATCATCATCATCATTATTATATCACCATACAAATTGGTTATGAAAAATTCACTATTTTTAGATATTTCAAATATTGAGATCACCATCACCACCACCACCACCACCATCACCGTTATTATTAAATGTGGAGTGGGGAAAAAAACGAAAACAAACAAACAAAAAAACAAAAAAAAACAAACAAACACGAATTTCATCAAATTTTTTTTTCAATTTTGATGATCAAATTGAAAATGATTTTAATTCAATTCTTCATCATCGAATGATGAATAATGATCAGTTCGAAAGTAAGCAAGCAAAGACTTGTTACAATGATAATGGTGTTGTTATTTTTTTTTCGTCGGAAATATCGTTCTGATTTTTTTGTTACATTCAATTTCACTGTTATTTATACGAATGAGTTTGTTGTTAAATTTGGCTAAACTTTTTTTTCTGATCAACAACAACAACAAAAAAAGATTTTGGCCGATAAGCAGAAGAAGAAAAAAAAATTACAACACAATTTTCGAAAAAAAAACAAAATAATAATAATAACAGGAGTCACAAAACAGTGACAACAATCCTGACCTAAATTCTTCAATAACCAAGAAAAAAAAGGATGGATCATCCCTTTTTCGCGTCAACCATCAACGATCAACAATCATCATCATCATCATCATGTTCGACATCTAAACATAACCATTTGTTGTTGTTGTTGTTGCTGTTGTTAAAATCTTTGATCAAATCGAAATAAGTTATTCAACAAACATTTCATTCAAACACCAACATTAACCAACAACAACAACAACAACAAGTCGAATAAAAAAAAAATTCGGTTCTGATCTTTTGATTTGATTTTCATTTTCAATCCTTGTTGTTGTTGTTGTTGTCTTTAGGATTGTATTTTATATATAACACAATCGGATTGTGTTATATAATACTTTCGACTTTCATCAACCAAAAAAAAAAGACCAGAGAAAACAACAACAACAACAACAGCGAAAAAAAATCAAATAACCAAAGAACTGTCATCCAAATGAAACGAAAACGAAAGAAAAAAAAATCAAGACACACATCATCATCATCATCATCAAATCACGAATATACAACTAGCGAAAAAAAAAAAAATAAAAAAAAATCGACGAAGAACTTGTCATTTATTTTTCTTTTTTATTTTTTTATTTAATACAAATACCAAGCAAGCAGGTCATTGACTTTCAACCAACCAACAGAAAAAAATAGCCATAATGGTCAATGTATTGGAACAAATTTTTTGGTATTCTCTTCCTTGATCAAAAAGTATCATTGGATGGGTGGATTGATCAAATATTGATCAACCCAACAATATAAAACAAATTAATCCCTATTTGGATCAATGATGATATCGAACTGGTGTTGGTAACAGCAGCAGCAGCAGCATTATGTTGGATCTACATTCAATTGAATTATTGGCAAAGTTTGTCAACATAGATAATAGTATCAAAAAAAAGAAAAAAGAAAAACACTTTCAATTAATTGTATTATGATTTTTTTTGTTGTTCACATGTATTGATCGATAAAGAAAGAAATCAAGATCATTTACCAACAACAACAACAACAAGATTGATACAAAAAAAGGAAAATTGATTTTTTTTTTCGTTTTAGGAACAATGTTACTACAAAATAATAACAATCTGCCGTGATATGAATGAATCTCAATATGTGGTGGTCGATGGTGGTGTTGGTGTTGGTGGCAAGCAATGCGAAAATTCATTAATCATTAATTTCAAGTTTCTTCAAGTTGACATGAAAAACATTGTCGTATAATGGTGGTGGTGGTAACACATTGTGTTTTTAGTTAGTAAAAATCAGTGAGATGAAATCATTCTGGATGGATCATCATCGACACAAAAAAAAAATTTTTGTAAATGAAAAATCTGATGATCAAGAAAAATAAAAGCAAAAGGGACAAAATATATCAAGGGAAATCATCGCCAATCGACGATGCGTGTCAAACTTATTCTTCAATTCTATTGGGTTTGTGAATTATTGATACTACTCATAATTACATATCAAACAACTGAAGCTTGATGATGATTTTAGGTTGAAATGTTTGAATTGTTGACCAAAAAAAAAAACATTGGTCTAAATAATGAATCGGTCAATCCAGTAAAGTTGAATTCATAGATTCACAGCAAAAAAAAAAAATGCCATCCACACAACGTAACTCGATGATTATTATTGGCCTTCAGGGGAAATAAAGCAAAAAAAAAAAATAACACGTGAGCATTTTACATTTCTGGTGCTTGCACGTGCAGTCTAGCGTTCTACATTTTTTTTTGTTTTTGTTTTGTTTTGTTTTGCTAACAGATTCACATTATATGATTTTTTTTGTAACATTTACATTCATTGTACCCTACAAACCCAACACTCACACACGGATCGGGGGTCAATGACTATGGAAACAAAAAAAAAATTCGATTATGTGTTACATTTAAAATCCACAAAAAAAGGTAACAACCGATGAGAAACAAAACACGATCCTATCCCATCATCAATGGTCGGTCCTACCCAACATAAATAACCGTAATGATAAAATCCGATCTACGGATAAGTCCATGAAAATATGCACGTGCTTATTCAATGTCAAACACACACACACCTCCCATGCTCTTGTTCACAAGATAAAAAAAAAAGTTTTTTCAATAGCAAAAAAAAATCCACCATGTCATTATTATTGTCATTTAAATGAGCATATATTTCCATATTCATCAATTATCATCATGACATTATATATTATGATCATCGTCATTGGCAAATATTAATGACCAAAAAACAAAAAACTTGGTAATGAATAAAAGCTAATGATGACAAGACAATACAAAGAATGAATTTAGAGACAATAAAAAAAAAATCATGAAAACCACCAGAAAACAAAAACAAATCATTTTATCATCATCATTCATTTCTATTCAACAATTACATCAAAAAAATTTCTTTACAACATTGTAACAAATAAACAGCAGCAGCAGCAGCGGCAGCAGCAATGTAAAAATTACAAGTGAAAGATGACACACACACATGCAGACATATCAAGATTAAGATTAATTTGAATTCCGTACCATGATATATATCTGTGTGTGTGTGTGAGTGAGTGTTCACTGAAATCGTCCATAGAAATAATTCATTCACAAACTCTAGATCTACAGATAGTAATGTTAATTAATCAAAAGGTGCTAGGTAGTAGCGATGTTCAAATGTGTGTGTGTGTGTGTGTAAGCCGACATTTTATTCACACACACACACACACACAAAAAAAGAAGGAAGAAGGAACAAATTAAATTTATTTAATTAATAATTGAAAACGACATCAGACAAACAAAAATTTATTCATTTGATGATGTCTAATTGTGTAATTATGTTATCACACACACACAAGTCATCATCATCATCTTGGATGCAAATGAAAATGACAATTTTTTTTTGTTTACATGGCTCATAACTCACTGGATTGATGCCAATCAAATCAGTTTGTGTGCGACAATGGATTATCAGGATTTTCTTACTTTTTTCTTCATTTTCTGAATTTGGATAGTCAACATTTATTCATTCATTGATTGATATTTAATGATCCGAAAAAGTTCTAATTTTTTTTCTACTCAACAACATCATTGGATTTGATATATAAAAATAAATCAGTCGAAAAAAAATTGTAGGCAATGACAACAACAACAACAACAAAAAAATAGTCACAAAATTGGAGCACCAGAAAAAAAAGGATGGAAAACAAAAATTTCAATTTTTGGCACACCATCTCTAGCTATCTATCTATCCAAACAAATCATCCATATATGCAATTATCATGATCACATCACACAGTACGTTCAATCAAATTTTTGAATTAAATTTGTGGAAATTTGGAATAAACATTTTTGTGGCCCATAATTTTCGTGTTTCATGCCAAACGGAATAATTTCTATAATTCTAAACAAAAATATCGAAAAACTGACGACAAATCAAAATGAAAATTATATCTTTCTCACCATAAATACAAAGCATCAGCCTACGACATTTCAATTCATATCATCATCATCATTCAACAAGAAAAAAAAATCCTGGAACTTCCGGATCAAAACAGCGAGCGGACAAACATCTCCATATATACAAAAAAAAATACATATGTTCAATTGGAATAATGGTGAAACTTTTTTTTTTGTTGGCGAAGAAAAAAAAATGAATTGAATGAATAATAAATAAATTCTCACATAAAACGCAACAACAACAACAACAACAACAACAGCAAAAAAAGGTGTCAATCAAATTCAAACGACAATCAAAAATGAACAATGCAACAAACAAAAAAAAAAAAAAAAAAGAAAACAAAAATCATGATTTTGTACGCAGATGATGAGTAGGTGTGTAATGACGATCATTTCATTCGCTCGATACACTATCGATACAATGATCAATTTGAGTTGGAAGAAAAAAAAATTTTACTACTCTTAAAATAGTGTCATCATCATCACACACTATTACTACTATTGAAATAGAAAAAAACCAATGATCTGGTTATTTATTGGTGATCAAATTGTTTGGAGTGGGCAATTATTACAATGATAAGGTTTTATATTATCACTATATATATATATATCGTATAAACAAAATGACAATGTGTCATTCAACAGGTAACACATTGAAAACACACACACACACACACACACACCAATTTAAAATGAATGAATGAAATAAAAAATTTCTTTATGGTATTTGTGTACCAGTCACACATACACATAACTATGGCAGAAAAAAAAGGTGTAATCATCTTTTCACATAACCGATTCAGGTTTTCAATTCTGTCTGTCTGTTTTTTTTTCACTGATTTTCATCATTATTATTATGTATGATCATCATTATATTATGATCATGTACAAAACACGAAATTGAAAAAAAAATCTAAATCAAAATTGTCGCAAACAAAAAAAATTCTTTCAAAACAAACCGAATGATTGACATTAAATTTGATGATGATAATCTATGTATAATGATGATGAAAATAAGCTCATTAAATTGAAAAAATTTATTTATTTTTCTGTGATTCGAGCAGAGAAAACAAATGTCCATTTCACAATTGGACAGTGAAATTAATTTATGCATTGTTAAAAAAAATGGCCGTTACATAAAAGTAATCTAGATTCTAGAAAGATTTTCCGTTGTTCATCATCATCATCATCAGAATTAATCTATGTGAGATGCTCGTGATTCGATACTTATCCATAAACATAACATAATAATGATAACATGATTATAAAATTGACCCTGTTACTGCTGTTTTTTTTTATAAAATAAAAATCATTGAAGATTATGATGATGATAATGATGATAATAATGACAACCAACCAGAAATGGTCAAGAATCAAGATTCAAGATGAAAATGAATGGAGAACAAAAAAAAATCTGCATTCATCATTCATTCATTCAAATGATGATGAATTCAATCTATATAAACAACAGAAACGAATGGAACGAATCAAGTAAAGCTAGTTAAATGATGATGATGATCTGTCCGAGAATACAAAAAAAAAAGAAATCAACTTTTTTTTTCATTCAACTACCATTTTTTTTTATTACATGATGATTATAATGATGATGATGATGATCATCATCATCATCATAATAATCATTTGAATCCAAACGATATAAACCATGTTGAAGGGGAGCAAAAAAAAAAAATAAAATAATCGGTCATTCAGATTTATACATGAAAATGGGCTACACTGTTGTTGTTGTTGTTGTTGTTCTCATTCTTGAATGGATTGGATGAAGATTTTCGTCCTACTAAATAATATTACACACACACACACACACACACACACAAATACAAGAACTACTTATTTGAGAAAGATCGACAAGTGAAAAAAACAGGCAAAAAAAAAAAATCCAGCTACACAAACGTCGGATCAACAACCGAATCAATTCGTGTATGTGTGTGTGTGTGTGTGTGTGGATCAGGTAAACTGTCAGCCATTTTCTTTTTTTTCCTGGATGATTGACAGGAATGTAGATCTCAATCCATGATGAACAATCAATACACACACACACACACACAGACATAAACACAAGTCAAATAGGTATATAGTGGGGAAAAAAATTACAAATCAATTGTCTTATGATTTTCATGTGTGTGTGTGTGTGGTCATAATAATGATGGTAAAAACAACGAATGTTAAAAAATGAAAAAATTTTTTTTTTTTGGATAAATTGAGATCAATGGGTTTTTCAAAAAAAAAAAAAAAAAACGACGGATGCTACATAAATTAAATGTGTGAGAATGTGAGAATAAAATTATATATGATGCCAATGCTTGCAACACGGATGTATGTAAGTGTACAAGGGGTTTAATGGTTTAAAAATGAGCAGAAATTTTTTTTTTTTTTATTTCAAACAAAAGATGCTAAAAGATTATTTTATCGCTTTTATGTGAATGAATTTTCAATTTTCAATTTTTTTTTTTGGAGTAACGGATCACCATTAACCAAAATGAATGTGTCAACGATGACCAGAACATGAACAAAAATACATAATTTTGAAATGAAATAACATGACATGATGATCACACGATTATTGTTGGTACAAAATGATGTCAACTATTTGCAGTAAATTGTCCAGAAAAAAAACAAAGGATTTTTTCACCTGTTCAATGGTCTGTTTTGGTGATTGAAACAATTGTTCTAATTTAATATATCCGATTGATAATAGTCAAAGAAAAAAAAACAATTATGATTCAAAAATGATTCGTGATATAACCAAGTAACAAAATTAAAAGATAAAAAAAAATTTGTACACTTGTGTACTTGATGACCGACACATCAAAAAAAAATGAAAAAAAAAAAAACAACAACAATAAAACAGGTAACACTATTATAACAAGCAGCAGCAGTAGAAGGAGAACGAAAAAAAAAAATTTATTTCATTTCATACATTCGAGAATAGATCATCAGTACATTTTCAATTGGCAAAACAACAGCAACAACAAACGAATTACACAGACAAGATTTATAGTAAATGTAGAACAAATGAAATTTTTTTTTTCTTTACATTCAAGAAAACATTTCTCATGATCATGACGACGACAATCAAATATCATCATTAAATCAAAGACGAAGAATAATGATAATGATGATGTAGATGATGATGATGATGATGATGATAATAATGTCTACTTGATTAGCGGGCGTCATTATTATCATCCACAACATAATCATCATCATCATCATGATGAACTAATAACCGTTCACCGGCAAAATGATGCTTTCACGGAATTTTTTTTTTCTTCTTCAAAAGTCGATTATCAATAATGTCATGACTTGGTAGCTGTGTGTGTGTGTGTGTGATCAAAATCTTTAATCCTTCTAAGGAAAAAAATCTTGTCGATACCATCATCATCATCATCATCATCATTATCATCAGGTAGCAAAAAACTAAATTTAACAACAAAAACATAAAAAAAGGCTGGAAATTCGGTGGGTATTTGTGGTGAACAGAAACAAAAATTGATGTTATTAACATCTAAATTTATCATCGTCATCAACATAGGGTTTGTGTGTGTGTGTGTTTTTTTTTTTTTTGCTTCTGGGTTTTTTTTCTAAATTCTCTACCGAATCTTGTTCAATTCGATCAATCAATCGATGTGGATTGATCGGAATGTCAACTGTCAAATAGAAAATATTTGCACAATGAGAATCGACATACAAATAATTGGATTAAAAATTTTTTTTCCCTGGCTATGAAATTATATCATCACTATTCACACACCAAAAATTGAAATTGAAATTTGAAATTGATGGAATGTTATAACATATAACTTAGTGGATTTGATTTTATCACTATCATCATCACCATCGTTAATGTGAATTTGTGAATTAAGTATTTCTCAATAATATTGATATGTGCTGAAAAAATTCATTCACAATCAAGTTGATGATGATGATGATGATGATTTGAGAAAAGTTTTTCATTTATTCACAAATCCTCATTATCCCGAACATTGATGATATGCATACTAAATGGATAAATGAAAAAAAAGTTTTTTCTGGCATCGTTAATCGAAAACAAACGGCCAAAAATGGATTTTGCGTAGGTGAAAAAAAAAATAATCAAAAGAATTTTTTTTTTCATTCATAAAAATAAAATAAACAGGGTGAACTACTTGACAACAACAACAACAACGATGATGATGCGATGATGATGATGATGATAATGATGGTGGTGGTGATGATGACCAAGAGATTTTTTTTTCAAATCTCAACACAGCACAACTCTGGTAACAGCTCGGAATAGTTCAACAACAAGTTGAACTCTCTTACTAATTGAATAGAGAGAAAAAAAGAGTTTTTTTTGTGTTCACCCAAACTCATGAAGAAAAAAATGATGACCAGAAAAAAAAATTTAATTTACAAAATAAAAAAAAAATTCGGTAAATAAACAAACAAACAAACAACATATTTGGATTTTTTCTTCTCAAATATGATTAAATTATTATGAAGTCATTTTTTTTTATCTACAAATGGCCATTGGCACAAATCATCATCATCAGCCATCATTATTGTCGTGATGAGATCAAATAGGAAATCTAACGTATCTGTCTGTGTGTATGTTGGCTGAACCAAATATAAAATCAAATTGATTCTTGTCTACAAAATTGAGTCAGCATGAAACAAATATCCAAAAAAAAAAAAAAAATGAAATCAACGAAAAAACATGAAAATCAATTAATTTTTTTTTGTATTTGTTGATTATATCTGCAAAAAAATCGATAATAAGGCTACCGAAAAATGTTGTGTCTATGATCATATCATCACAGTAAATTAAATGAATAATTAATCAAAATTTTGTAGTTTTTTTCTCTGATTAAAATCATGGGTAAAGTAAGCCTAGCGGCTATTACCAACACTAATTACTATATCTACTGGAAATCATCACCACAATAATCAAATGCATAAATTCATTGAAAAAACAGACATTTCCACAACCGCAAAGTGAGACAATAGCCAAATTGTCACATAATAATCAAACATATTGATCCATCGGGTTGAAAAAAATTCATGGAATTCAGGTGTGTGCAATGATAACCACAAATGGCCACAAAAACCATCGACTTACCTAGAAATATAAAGAAAAAGAAAAAGAAAAAGAGAAAAAAAATCATTTATTATCAAAATGTAAAACAAAACAAAACGAAAAAAATATGTGCTAGTTTGGTCGATTATTTCTGGCTAAAATTGATTGAATTATTAAAATTTTTTTTTCTCCACTCCATAATTGATGATTTATGAAATTTTTTTTTGTTTTTTTTCTTGTACAATTTGGCCAACCAAACAACCCGAAAAAATAATCAGTTTTTTTTCTTGCAAAAATGTATGTTCGTGAGCATATTACACACACACACACACACACAAAATAACAAACAAGATCATCATCAACATTTTTTTTTGTTTGTTTTTCTTTACATGGTTATGGTGATGTTGGTGGTGGTGGCGGTGGTGATGGTGATGGTGTGATGCTATACGATTACGATAATTAATTATAGTTTTTTTTTCTCAAAATTTAGTGTTTTTTTTTCTTTTTCCAACATGATGTTACCCGGGTTACAAAAAAAAAATGGCCACACAACACATATAAACAGGTTATAATCAACCGATTTGATCCAAAGTTTTGCACAAAAAAAAAAACACAACAGGTATGAGAATATACAATTGAAGTGTATAATTTGGGACATGAGAGGAATATTATTATTATTATTACTATCATCATCATGTGCGGTCCGCTAAAACGAATCCAAAGTTTTTAATACTATGGCAGCCATTTTTTTATGCATCATTCAGATTGGATGATTGACCTATCCTTTTTCTTTTTTAGAATCAAGAAAAAAAAGGTTATAACATTTGTAAATTGGTTATTTGATGATGGCGTGAATAAATGAAGAAAACACACACTGATACACAAGCTTATCAAAATCAACAAAATGGACCATCTTTTCAAACAAAAAACAGAAAAAAAATCATCCGTTAGGAATCATGTTATATGAACAAACAAAGCAAGCACCCGGCTTTTTGTTTGAATGGATGTTGAATGATGATCAGCTGGGTGCCATCATTATCATCATCATCACAATCCATGATATAATAACAAAAACAAAAAAAAATGACCAGAAAATCAAATCAACAACATATAACTGCATTGTGTTTGTATAACAATCATCGTATAAACAAGAGGATCATCATCTTCATCTTCATTTTTTTTTTTGTTTTGTTTTGTTACAACGATATAATCTTATATATACGATGATATATGATGATCTGATTTGATCTGATTTCATCATCATCATTATAATTAAGATTCGTGTGGTTTTCATATGCTTTGTTTAGTAACAAAACAAAAAAAAAACAAAAAATTCCATTTAATTTCGATGAATTAATTGCGTGTGTGGTATGATTTCTTCATATTTTTTGTTGTTGTTGTTGTTGCCATCAAGTGATCAACAAAAATAAAAAAAAAATCATAAACTGAAAGCAAAAATATTTTTGCTGTTGTTGTTATCACTTTGTTGTTTTTTTTTTTGATTCTGAAACAGAGATGGGAACTATTTAATACAACATAATCATCATCATCATCATTATTAAAATGATGATGATGATAATTAATTACGACAAAAAAAATGAATGTGTGAATGAATGAGGTAGCAACAACAACAGGTTCCCAACAACAACAACAACAAAACGATATACAATAGAATCTCGAAACCGGAAAGCTCTATGAGACACATTATTATCATAATCATCGTTTCGAAAGTCATGAACGTTTCATTTTTATTTAAAAAAAACCATTTGATGACAACTGAAATCAACTAGGATTTGTCAACATTTTTCATTTTTTTTTTTTTTTTTTTTGACAAAAAAAAATGAAAAATAAATTACCCGAAAATGAATTAAAACAGCGACGACGACGACAACAACAACAACAACAACAACAACGTTTCGTAGGTAATGTGCTACATCATTTTCTGTAATTTTAATGAACAATAAAAAAAATAATAAAATAAAAATAATTTCAAAAGTGTTGACAGGTCATCAGAAAGAAATTTTTTTTTTTTTGCTTCATTTTCTTATGTCATTTTAATGGGGATAAAATGAATGAATGAATGCAATGATTAAATGATGAGATTAGATTTTACTACTTTTCAAACAAATTTTGAATGAATGAATTCGGTGAATGATGCAAATGGTAACCATCTCAATATATATGTGGATAAATCATCAGAGAAAAATTCAAAAGTTTAAAAATTTGTCAAAAGAAAAAAAAAATTCCGGTCATTTTTTTCCATCTTATTCGATTCTATCATTCACTTTCTCTCTATATGCTACCAAAAATAGTATCCAACATTTTTAACCACCATCCAAACAACAAGTTGATGAACGATAGATGTGTCCAAATTCAAGTGAGAACCGTCATGAATGATATATTCATGTAAAGAATGTATATTTTTAGATTTTTTTTTTTGGAGATTTTTCAAACACACAACTATTAAATAGACATATAAATGGTGATCTTTTTCGAACACAATGATAATGATCATCATCAAGTCAAAAAAGAAAAAAAAGAGAGAGAAAAGTAAAGTTATTCTGTTGTTATTGTAACAAAAACAATCATAAGTCAAAAAGTCATGATGATGGTGATCACCACACACACACACACATTAACATCATCAAACAACATCATTATTAGAAGAAGTGAAATGAAGTGTTGTTGTTGTTGTTGTATCAACTGAATCGAAGAAAATTAATGTTTAAAACGTTTTTTTAATGAATTCTACATATCATATGAATCTGAATAAATAAAAAAAAGAAAAGAATAGCCTAGTCGACAGAATAGAAAAATTTATGATGATGATGATGTTAAAGTTTAACGAGAGAGCAAGAGATAGACGTCCCGTCACTTATAATGAATTTTTTTTTCTTCTTTATAAATAACCAAATGTGGGGACCCGACCAAAACATCACCAGCTTGACAAACCGCCCATGTGTCAGGATATAATTTATTTATGTTTTCGTAAAAAAAAGAAAGAAAAATTTTTTGGACATTTCAATCTCGAATGAACAAACATTAACGATAATAATTCTGTTTCATCATCATCATCATCATCGTCATCATCATCGATGAGAACTATCTAACAAACAAACAAACAAATATCTCGAATGGATACAATAATCGATTTGTTGCGTGAAATAATTATATTTATATATTGTATAACAATAATCATCATCTATATTTATTAGAATAAAATGGGAATAAAAAAAAGAATCCATAAAACTTTATGGTTCAAGTTATCATCACTCAATCTATAATGTGTGTGTGTGTGTGTGTGTGTGTGTGTGTGTGTGTGTGATGAAAAGTTGAAACACACACACATATGGCCATATATGTTTTGTTTGTTTGTTTGTTATTTAGCTTATTATACCTATAGTAATCATCATCATCATCATGATGATCGTCACTTGATAGTGTTTTTTGTTGTTGTTGTTGTTGTTTGTTTGTTTGTTTGTTTGTGTCAGGACTTGAATCGATCAAAAAAAAAAAAAAAAAAAAAATCCTAGAAATAGAATCAGAAAAACTAAAAATTTATGATCGAAAATCAAACAAACACACATACACACACACACACACACGTTGATGATAATCTGTTTGTCGCTTTCGAAATTTGTTTCCCAATTCAGAGTGGTGGAAAAAAAATAAATTAAGAGATCAAACAATGACAAATCATCATCAACGTTATGGAATCAAGATAAAACGATTCTTGATTCTGTTTTTTTGATCAAAAAAAAAATGCCTTAAATGCATCATAAATTATGTATATAAACAAGATCGCATGGAAAAAAAGAATCCCGAAAAAGACGGAAATCCAATTTAGTTTTATTTTTTTTTTGGCCAATATTTAAATTGGCCTCATATCCAGGAAAAAAAGGATGATGATAAGAAATAATAAAGAGAAAGAGAGAGAAAAAAAAAGCCGCAAGATATGTAAATTGTAATTTGGTTGTGGTCGTAGACAAGACCTCCACAACCACCATTACAAATAGAATCGTTATCACTAGAAACTTCAAAAAAAAACTTTATGTAATGGTAATGATGCACGAATAGTTTACAAAATGGCTCGAAGCATATCGAAAAAAAAATTTTCTTTTTTTCATCGTATCCGATATAATCATAATAATAATTGGATTCACAAATAAAAAACGGTACCATCATTTGTATGATGTGATGATGAGATCTGAACCAATTATCGTCATAAAGTTTCGACATTTCAAATTGCCAAAAAAAAAAATAATATTTATGTGTGTGTGTGTGTGTGTGTATGTGATGATTTGACGCCTTTAGGCATTCAACATTGCCATTCGATATTGAAATGCCAAAATGAATAGATCATTGAAGAAAAAAAAAATATTTTGAATACATTCAAAATAGCCTATTATTATTATCATCATCATCATCAACAAAGAATTAGGCCACATCTGACTAATTCATTTGACTTTTTTTTTTTGCTTTCTTTGGCTGATTTAATTATGATCCATAGGCATGATATATAAATTGTGATTGAATGTCCACCCCATTTTTTTTTTTAATTTTATTGGTTCAGATTCGTAATCAGAAATGAATTTCAACACACCAGAAATAAAAGTTTTTTTTTCGCAGATCAATCATCAGCATATTGAAAAATTGAAACAAATTATAATGCGTTTCAGATGACTTTTTGTTTCATGTTTTTTTTCACAGTTTATTACATAATCAAATAGTGTGTGTGTGTGCAAATGTTTATTTTTTTTCTTCATTTCTCTTCTGCCCCTCTGTTATATATATCCAGTTGTTGATCACCAAAAAAAAAAAAAAAACGCAACAATCTTTGATTTGTGTGTGTCAAAAAAAACAAAACGATTGATACATGAACAAAAATATCTTAACGATCATCGATCTAACGATGAAATCAAGTAAACGAAATGAAATTGAAAACATTGTAGTTCGACGAAAATAGCGCCAAAATAGATTTTCTATTTCTATTTTTTTTTTCATCCATTCATTCTCCCCCCTTACCATTTTCTCGTTTGTTTTGATTTTGATCCGCAGTAGAAAAAAAAAGAAAATAAAATGCCCAAAAAAAAAGTTTCGGATTCAGAACGAACGAATCGATTTGTGATTATAAAAAACCAACCAACCAACCAATGATGATGAAATTGTAACCCAAAATGAATGTTCAGTTAAAAACCAGATTCAGATGAAAGACAACTAGATGAAAAGAAAACAAAAACTTCGACAAAGTAGTCCATCAAGTACTCTCTCTCTCTCTCTCTCTCTCTCTCTCTCTCTCTGGTTTGATATATGAATTCCAAATAATAAACGAATATAATGATGATTGAGTAAAATATTAATATGAAACCAGAAAATTCAGTTTCGGTTATTTAATCTATAATATTGAATGTGATTATAAGAATATATATCCATCAAGAGATTGATGAACATGATGAAAAAAAAACATAAAATTGACGAGAAAAGAAATAGAAAAAAAAATTTTGTGATGCCGCCGACGCAAAAAAAAACTATACCATATGAAATGATGATGATGAAGATGATGGGTAAACGATGATATAAACGACGAATGATAATGAATGATCGTGTCGGCACGAAGTTACGAACAATTTGTTACAAATCGACATGAACAAAAAAAAACAAAAATAATTTTGATTTTAAACGACAACAACAACAACAACTACAACAACAATCATTTCCTTTTATTCTTTCATCTGTTGCTATTTTAAATTTAACCATTACCGAAAAGAATTCTGAAAATAAACGTAATAACGACGATGATGATGATGATGATGATGGATAAATTATTTGGTCATTTTTAGATAATAATACAATTTACAGTGCTACAACGAAAAGATTAGATATAGCAATGGCGATAATTTTTGTTTGTAAAATAAATTTAGGCATTTATTTTTATTTTTTTATTTTTTGGCAGATAAAAACGGAAAAATTACCGAAAAAAAGAGCGAATTCACCATCATTGAATTTTGAAAATAAAAATCTCAAAAAAAAAAAATTTCAATTCATATAAAAGCTGAAAACAACAAAAAAAAAATGTTTCACGTGACCAGTACCGGTGTAGCCATTGTTGTGCCATCATAATGATCAATCGGACACATTCAATCTCATTATGAGCAACCAAAATGATGATGATGATGACAATCAATTTATCATAGGAAAAAAAAAATTACATTTTATATATGTGACAACTAATTTGTTAGATTTGATTAACTATTTCTCATCATTATCATCGTATACGACCAAGATACAACCAAGATAAAATGTGTCACACACACACACACACACGCAGATATCTAAATCAGTGTGAATTTCACATTTTTTTTTCTTCAATTTTAATATTAACGACAATTGCTTGTGGTAGATTTTTTTTTCTCATGTACCACCTAACCAATGAGATAACAACAACAACAAAAAAAAATAACAATTCTGCTTTCGCTTTCACACAAATGTGACAATTTCAAAATCTGATTAATCATGAATGAATGAATGAATGAATGAATGCAAGGAAAATATCACCAACCACAAACATTGTACGATATAATAAAAGAAAAAAAAACCAAAACTAATCAATCGAATCGTCAATAATATTGACAGATCAATAAAATAGAATACAATAGAATGAAATGATTCGATCAAATTGGTTTGTTGTCAATGAATAAAAAAAAACAATAGAATGAAAACAGTAAACGAGAATGAAAAAAAAAATTGTTTTCAGTTGTTAAGCCAAAGAAAAACAACCATAACATGACCAATTTCACAATGATTTTGTATTTGTTTGTAAATAAACACACACATAGACATAACAACAAAAAAAAAAACAATGTGCTGATTGGATTTAATGTGTGATACTGTGTGTCAGAAACAAACAAACAAACAAAAAAAGAAGGTGAGACATGAAACTAATTTTAAACAAATGAAACAAAAAAAAAAACAAATAATCCATGCCAGGTATATTGTTGATGTCGTCGTCGTTAAGATTATCAAACGCAATTTTGCAATTTAGAATTAGTATATAAAGTCAATTTTTCTAAATATTCACTGAACGATTGATCATAATGATGATGAAGATGAAACAATCAAAACAAAATGTTTTATATATATAGGCCATCATGACACACACACACACAAAAAAAACGAATTTGAATTTGATTGTTACACACAAATTTTTTCCATTGAAACAATGGTCAATCAATTTGAGATATTAAAAAAAAATCGAAACGAAACAAATAAAAATTGATTTTCATATAAATGGATTCACGAAAAAAGAGAAATTTAAAAAAAAAATTTTCAAAAAAAACACTCAATATATAGAATCAATCAGATCGATGATTCAATGATAGATAATGATGATTCATGTTATCGATTTCACCCTTTGTTGTTACTATTGATAAATAAATAATGGTCAAGCGGAACCAATCAAACATACACACACACACATACAATGATAACAATTTTTTTTTTGGTTCTGTTTTTCATTGCCGAAACCATAATAAAAATACGAACCAATCGATCGATCGATCAATCAATCAATCAATTTTATTTTCAAATTTTTTTCGTTTTCCAAAATTCTCCAAAAAAAAAAAACACAATGAACACTTAGTGGACCAGAAATAGTTTTTTAATCATAAAAATAACATGATGATGATGATGATGTCAGTTTATTGGCCCCTATTATAACGAAATGGACACCCATGCTAATTTAAATTTAAAATTTCTTTTTCCACCATCATCATCATCGTCATCATCGTCATCATTATTATTGAATCAAACAATCAACAATGAATGAACATGAATGTTGAAAACAATAAATTTTTGTTCTACTCCTCAAAAAAAAAATAAGTATCATCATCATAGTAAAAGGGAGATTGTTGTTAATATAATTCATCAAATGAAAAAACAAAACAAAAAATTGTTTCTCGAAGAAAATGGGCTGCTATTTTTACTTGTTTCAATAAAATAGCATCTTCATCAGGGTTGCCAGATTGGCCAAGAGGCCAAAAAAAAAAATTTTTTTTTTTTTGTTAGGTGAGAAAGTTGCTGAAAGGGGGACCGACCTGTCCACCTGTCCTCTCTGGGTCTGATGGTGTAATCCTAATCTTCATGATGATGATGATCATCATCATAAACATCAAAATGTTTATCTGATGGATGATGATATATTATTATTACCGTATATTGTTATTTGGAATGGAATAATCAAGGCAAAAAAAAAAATTACAAACAAACTAACTTAATCAAATCTCTCTCATTATCAAACTCATTATCACTGAAATCAAATGGATTTTCATTTTGAGTGCAAAAAAAAAAACACCAGAGATAAACCAGAAAACAGAAACATATCTGATGATGATTAGGGGGTTGAAATAAAACACGATGATGATGATTATTATGTTAGATTGTAAAAACAAAAACAAAAAAAAATTTTCGAATATATAAAAGGACCAAATTGGCATTCAACATTGAAATGAAATAATCCCTTTATATGTTCATGGCATAAATAATAATAAGCCATCATGATGATCATCATTTTAGACATCGACAACTGTGTGTGTGTGTGTGTGTGTGTGGAATAAAAATCATGAAATGAACAATCAACATCGACAACATTAATGTTATTATTATTATTATGAAAAAAAACGGGCAAGTTTATTATCATCATCACCATCATTATCATTATTATCATGATGATGATAACAATAAAAATGGTCATTTCATTTGACATTGTAAAGAAATTCAGGTTTATATATACGTTTTAGGTACAAGTTCATTTTTTTTTTTTTTTGGTGCCCAATTGATCATTCAAATTTCAATACTGTCTGTCTAGCTTCTTGTCTGTCTCACTCTCCCTCTATATATATATATATGTATATGTTAACAATCCTTTCATTTCCGATTCAGGTCAATTAATCAGCGTATGAATAATATGTTTTTTTTTTGACGAAAAAAAAACTAACGACGATGCGTTGGATGTATGAATAGAAAATTATCGTAAAAAAAAAAGAAAATTTCTCCATTCATATATTCAACCAGATACTAAAAAAATGATGATTAATCAAACTAGAATATATGGTGGTTATTATTCACAATCAATTGTTAGAATGAAAATAAAAAAAAAATTTTGTAAAGAAACGCGAATATTTTTTTTTCGTCAAAAATGAGTACAAAAAAAAATTTGTGGATTCAAAATTCATACATACGCCCTGAATTCATTTTTTTTGAATTCTTTAAAATGTGTGTGTGTGTGTGATCGATGGAGTATATATTGATATGATATGATATAACCGATAAAATGTTTTTTTTTTTTACTTTTGAAAAAAATGAACTCTCGAATAAGATTGATGAATTGTGAAATTTTTCCAGTGTGTGTGTTTGTGTAGGTGGGTGGTTAGTTAGTCGGTTGGGTAGATGGTTTTTTTTCCAATTATAATGTTCAAATCATATTTTCTTCGAAATGGATTATGTATATTTGTGAATAATTTCTCGGATTCGTGGTCATCATTCCCATCATCATCATTTATATGGCTAATTATTATATGTCCGAAAAACAAAACAGAACAACAACAACAACAACAACAAAAATGATTTCAATGTCAGACAGAAAACAACAAGGGTGTTCACCAACAAAAAAAAAAAAAATTCCATTTTCGAGTGTGTGGGTACACATCATGTAATCATCATCATCAACAACAAGAAAAGACAAGACAAGACAAGACAATTTAAATGAATTATTATGATCCGTTAGAAAATTCAAACTTTTCCATACACATTACTTGATTACTACCTGGTTTCATATCATCACATAGATGAGTGATGACAAGTTGATGTTACTAGAATGGATAAATTACATTGAATTGATGACATTACCATTTTCATATACAAAAATTTACAATTGTTTACAGTCTTGTCTGTCTATTCCACAAAAAAATAGACAAGATCATCATCATCATCATCATCATCAAGAACATCAATGGATGATGTTGATGACGGGAAAAACATGACAGGTACCATATTATCATCATAATAAAACTCTTACGGTTTACTATAGACAAGACCACAGAAAGAATATTAAAATCTGACATCCATAAGCAATGGAAAACAACAACAACAACGAAAAAAAAGTGATGAGTTCTAAACCAAGAAAAAAAAGGGGCAGTAAAAAATAATCAAAAAAAAATCCAATTTTCCACCACAACAAAAAAAAAACGGGACAGCAGGAGAACGCACACACACAATTCTTTTCTCCATTTTTCACAAACTGAATATTAATCTTACATTAATGAGTAAAGTTCCCATTATATCCGAAATGATATTCATGATGATTATTATTGAAATAAAATAATTAAAAAAAACTTCAAACGCCAACCAACAAACCACCTTTATATCATTATAAACAAACATACGATTAAACGGAAACTGATGAAAAAAAAATGAGAAAGAGAGAGAGACAGACAGACATAGACATGATAATCTTTTTTTTTCTTGTCGTATTGTCGGGGGTATTTATTTATTATTAAGAAAAATTGACAATTTGACCTACAAATTGATGTTGGTTGGCGGTCAATTCAACAGACTGAATTCATCATCGACAACAACACAAACTCTTTTTTGATCATCATCATCATCATCATCATCATCATCATCATGATCATCACCGGTTGATGATGATGATGAGAATGGTGATGACCTTCAAAATCATAGCAAAAAAAAAAAAAATGATTGAAGATGTTGATATTGTATAATATGAGATGACCACCAAGTAAATATGGATATACGTTTTTTTTGTGTCTGATAGTAATGGTATTTTATTGACTAAACACAGATACATAAACAAGTAAATGGACAGTCACCAAAATAAAAAAAAAACCTATGCAATTGATGATGATAAAATGGCTGTCCGATGAAAAAAAAGAGCATTATTTATATTGAATGAATATATAAATGGATAATGGGATAAATGATGAAAATCTTTTTCATTTTGTTGTTGTTGTTGTTGTTGTAGGTCGGACAGGTTGCAACTGGTCAACTTTTAACCATAATAATAATAATAACAACAACAACAACAATAACAATAATCACCATCATCATCATCATCATCCACGGTGGTCATCAGATGTGGATGAACCAAGCCAAATAGTTGATGGCCATTTTATCATGATGATGATGATGATGATGATGACAATGTAATTTGGAACAAATAAAAAGAGAAAGAAGAAAAAAAAACCGTGAAAGTTTTCATGTTAACAGTGGTCAATGGAGAAATTCTTTATTGGAGAAAAAAAAATCCTTTTTCCAATTATAGCTGAAATGTATGAATATTTCAGCACTATATAATCATCATCAAGATCAAAACAAAAAAAGAAGAAGCTTAGGTAGAGAAGAAAAAAAAATTTAAAATTTAAACACATGAAAAAAAAATTATCATTAATTGCCACTGCTGAACACTAGAAGAAAAAAAAACATGCAAATGCACTTAGAACAAATATATAAATCTAAATCTAAATTTAAATATATGACTGACAACAGCAAAGTTTGTGTTGTGGATGAAAACCAAAAATCAAAATCAAAATCACAAAAAAAAATTATGAAGTATTTGCTATTCAATAATTAGATCAAACTATCGTATACTATCTGATGATGATGTGATGATTAAAAAAAACAACAACAACAACAACAAAATAACGGTGATGATTAGATCAGAACAACAACAACAAAAAAACAAAATCTAGGCCATAGTGAGAATAGGCAAACACGATTTTTTTTTCTCCAACCAAAAAAAAAAAAAAAAAAAAAAAAAAGAGGTAACCAATAATGATAAAAATAAGCAAATTATAAATGTCAGTCAAAATGATGGCCGATGATCATCATCATCTCTACTTTGCTCATCATCTAGCGATGAATTTCATAATTTTTTTCCTTTTTTTTTTACTTACAATCTCCCAAATATACTCAACGTTAAGATTTTCATCATGGTCATCATCACATTAACATCGAAACAAATAAGCAAAAAAAAAAAACCATTGCCATCATAGTCAATGTGATTGGCAAAAAAAAAATAGGAGAAGCGGCAAAAATATTATTATTATTATTATTAACCTGCCGATATTAAGACCAAGAAGAAAAGATGAAATTATACAACACATCCACCAAATATAACCATTGATTAAAGGTATAGATTATAATTATTATTATTGGCATCATAAACACCATTCATGGTGATGTTGATGATCAAGATCAAAAAAAAAAAAAACAAAAAATTCTTGGAATCCCGACACTCAACATACATACACATACATGTAGACATGAATAGTGATTTTTTTTTCTCATTCATTCATTCATTTCAATCATAACCATTCGATTTGATTCGATTAGTGAAAGAGAAGAAGTAAATCAAATCGAAATTTATGAAATGAATTTGTTTTTCTTCTTTTTTCCATTTATAAATCTTCTGGTTTAGGTGTGATTTGATTGACAATTATTTACGAAGAAGAAGAAGAAGTGATAAAAACAAGATCAATGATAACAAGTTGAAAAAAACCACCCTATTTTTTTCGCATATATGCGAAAAAAAATGATGGATTATGCATATCTACTGCCGAGAAGAGGGGAGAAAGCCAACAACAACAACAATAATCGATTTTCATAAATCGATTTTTTAATGCTCTTTTTTTTGGTAATGAATCTTATTCATTTTGGTTTTTTTTAAATTTGAATGACCAAAATCGAATTTGATGATTTTTCGATAAAATATTATGTATTTGGAAACGTTATCGCCATCTATTGACGAGAAACAAAAGTGACAAGAAAATAATTTCCAAAATTTACCTTGATGATGGCCGATTACCAAAAATGCCAACGTGAAATTCTGTTGAAGTCATTGTTGCTGTTGTTGTTTGATGCTTTAAAAATCTTTGAAAATTTTGAAGGCTTGAATACTCCTAAATGTTCTAAATTTTTTAAAAAAAGAAAAGAAAAGAAAAATGAGAAATACAAAATAAAAAAATTAAATATCAAAAATCATTACCTTTTGTGGGATAATTTTTTTTCCAGCTAAACAAACACAAAAATGTGAATGAATGAAAAAACAAAAACGAAAACACACACACACACAAACACAAAGATACACTGATGTAAAATGAAACACACGGCTGTTTATTGGTTTTTGGTTCAATGAAATAAAATCTATTTGGAAAAAAAAACAAAAGTTAAATTAAAAATGATGGAAAAATAAAATCAATGACATTACCTTTTGTCGATTAATGGTGATTATGTAGACGGCAAAATGAAAAAAAAAAATTCAATTAACGATAATCAATGATTCTGCAATTTGAGAAAAAGAGAAAAAGAGAGAAAAATAGATTAGCAAATACAATCAATCAGATGAAAAGAAAAAACGTTTCACAGTTCAATAATAATGATGAAGAAATCAATCAAAAAGTACGTGCACAATTAAAACATTATATATATCGGATGACTAAACATAAAATGGAATGTTTGAAATTTTTTTTTTAGAATTCTTTTCTGTTATAACCACGTCAGTCAGTCAGCAAGTTTAGTGTTTAGTTTAGTTTACTTTACTTTACTTTATATATGATTAAACACGAACATCATTTCAACAACGGATACATCTGAGAACTGAGAAATTTTTTTTTTTTTTTTGTTATCAAATTGACATCTTGTTGAGAATTTGACACTTTATTGTTCATCAAAACAACAGTATTCAGTTCAGAGTTTAAAACTTTCAAAATGAAATAATAAAATCAAAAAAAAAAAAAAAGAAAATCCGAAAAAAATAAACAGCCTATTGTCCGAATCACTTTTAACCTTTTTTTTCTCTTATTCTTTTTTTTTGCTTCATTGAATCGTCGTTGTTTTTCTTTTGTTCTCTTCCTGGAACAACGACTGGACACTCTTGAAACACACCACCACACACAAATGGACAATAAAATCTTTTTTTTTTTTTTTTTTTTTTTGGTGGTGGCATTGCACTATTACAATTCAATCATATCAAATAATGATTGAATGAATGAAAAAAAAATAAATTGCCTATTTTTTTCCTTTGATGAATGCTGTTGTTGTTGTTGTTGTTGTGGTTGTCAACGTTGTGTTTCGATGACAACAAACAACAAAACAACAACAACAACAACAACAGCATTTAGATTGAGAAAAAAAAAAATCCAATAGAAATCCAAAGTCCGAAATATTCAATAGAAAATTATCATTATTGCAAATGAAAACAATAATCAAGTTGTTTATATCGTAACAACACACACACACAAAACAATTTCACAAATTCATGCATTTTAGTTATTGCACGAATGAAATTGTGTTGCCATGTTGTTGTTGTTGTTGTTGTTGTGTTCCACACACACACACACACACCACCCACAAACAAAAAAAAAACCACACAACAACATCATTATCATCAACGAAAAAAAAAATATCACCAGACTGAATCATTTTCAATTGTAACAATATTGTGTGTATACAATTGAAGAAAATTGCCAACAATACATATATACACACACATAAATGAGTTGAAATGAAATGAATTTTCAGACAGAAATGAAAAAAAAATGAATAATAAAGAAAAAAAAAGATTCGTCATATAGCATCCTTTTTTTCATCATCATCACCATCATCATCATTTACTGTTTTGTCCATGCTATGTAATTACATTATCGCATTGAAATAGTGAAAACATAATGAAACAAACATCGACCGACACAAATCAAACATCAAGATTGATGAATGAAAACAATGATGATGATGATGATGAATTATAAAGAAGAAGAAGAAAAAAAAATTTCACACACACACACACACAGAGACGCAGAACAAAGTGAAAGTCAGTTTTTTTTTCTTCAACCATAAATGACAGTAAGAAAAAAAAAGAATAATACAATTCGATTTCGAAGAAGCGAAACAAGACAAAACAAAACAAAAAAAAATCGTGATTGACCAATTGAAATTGTAATTATGTTGCAGGATTTTTTTTTCATACACAGACAAAAAAAACATCAATTGAACAAACGGTAGAAGCTAATTTGGCTGGCTGACGATCCTTTATTTTCGCAACAAAATTGATACCTATTCTCACCCTATCCCGCCAATGACAACGAAAAAAATTGTTTCAAATGTTGTCACAAATGATATAATGATTATTATTGGTTCGGAGAGGATAATTTGTTTGAAACAAAAATGAAAAAACTAAATCTAATTACATATATCTGTGTTTGATGATGAACAAAAGTAGCGAAAAAAAAAATCATTATTATAATTACGCATTTGTTTTTTTTTTATCATCAAACAAATTTTCAACTAAATCCTGTAAATCTGATCCAGGTATATATACTGCTTGTTTTGAATGATAATATAATGCAAACGAAACAAAACAATCAACGTTATGGTTTTTTTGTTTGTTTGTTTGTTGCTAAAAAAAACATGTCATTATTATTATCAGGTATGAATACTATAGTAATCAATGACGACGATGACAACGAAATGACAGAAATATCCCATATTTTGCTGCTGGATTAAAGGTTCTCAGTTATCATGATGATGAACCGGATGACTGAATCTTTCTCTGGGTGCAAAAACGATAAATTGTGTGAATTTTTTTTTTGTTTTGTTTTTCAGTTCCATTCGATAAGTAATATGACGAAACTTGAAACCAATAATTTTCAAACAATGATGTAGACAATAAGCAGAGAAAAATTCTTTGTGAAAATTGATCTCATCATCATCATCAAAAAAATGTGGGAGGAACTAGGAAGAAATTGTTTCGAATTTTGATGTTTCAATTTCTATCATCATGATCATCATCATTTTGATAATGTACCGTTTGTGTATGGTTAATGTTCTTTTTTTTGTAATGACAAAAAAAACGATAAAAAATAACGAAGAAAATAAAAACGTACACTATCATCATTCTGTTATGAATGTTATGAATTTTTTTTTTTGGTCTACACAAAGCATTCATGCACATCAACAACACACATACAAACACACCTTGAAAATGTTGTATAAAGTAAGTGAGAATCTTGAAAATGATCCATATCGATGATTGCAATAAATATCACATTCATTCATTCATTCATTCATGACATAACAATTTTGAAATTTAAAGCATAAAAAAAACCATTTTTTTTTGTCATTTGAAATGACCAAAAAGGAATGCAATAAAAGAAAACGATTTACAAACATCGTGTATGGATGCCAATCGTGTGATGATTGTTTTCGATATATAAATCGACACCAAAGAAGATCTTTATCAAAAAAACGCTCGACTATACACAGTCTACACAGTCTAGGAGATTTTATTAATTTATAACAATTTATTTTGTGGAAAAATGTCATCAACAAAAATTTGCTGACATTCCATTCTTATTGAAAACAAACTCATTCATTACTTTGAATGGATGAATGGGAATTCATTTGATGAAAATCGAATGGTCGTTAAATGATAATGGATGACAAGATCAAGTTCAACGATAAATGGACAATTTTTTTCGCAAAATAAAAAAATCAAATGGATGAAATGGATATCACACGATTTTTTTTCATTGATCTCAATATCATCTCGATTTCCTACACTGCATTATTATATATTGGCTAATCACGTTGACTACTTTACTTCATCAAACTAAATCATTAACGTTAATCCGAAATAAAAAAAAATTGATTTTTTGGAACAAACAAACATTATTAGCAATAAAAATCAACGTTGATTGAAAACAGAACAGAAAAACAGAACAGACAGATGTATTGAATTAATTTTGCACGAAAACAAAAATTGAAATTATAATTCAGATGCCGTTTTGTATCAACAAAAACAAAACAAAAAAAATTCAAAGAATTACCATAATCATGATTAATTATGATGAAAAACAAGCATCTTAATGAATAGGATCTTGTCTTGTAGCGAAACAACTTATCGAGCTTGAAATTGAATGACCTTTTTTTCAAAAAAAAAATTGGAGCCAAAGAGTCAATTATAAATTATATCATAGAAAGTCTTGAAGAACAGAAAAATTTCAATTTCTATCGATCAAATCTAATCTCACAACAATTATATTGTATGAGAAACTTGGCAGCCAATTTTTTGTCATCAAACAAAAACCAATAAATCATCAATGATGATCAATTTATAGCAATGAGTAATTTTAGTTAGATATATTTGACATGCAATATATTTATATAATTAAAATGATCAACTGTCGATTGAAATTGTCAATCTGATTTTGATTTATAAATATGACAAAAAAAATTACAATTTATGGTTAAAAATATACACAAAATTAGTTTGTCATCATCATTATGATGATAAAATCCAAACAAGAGTGTAATTACACTCAAGATTATTATGATTTATTTATTTGATATTTTGGTACACGACAATAATAATAATAATTCAGCTGAATTCAGCTAATTATAATCAAATTAGTCAACAACAACAACAATGATGATGATTTGAAATTTAAAATTTGGATCGAAAAAAAAGATGCTTGAATTTGATGCTATGAACAAATTTTTATTACGTTTACGGCATATGGAATTCAAACCAAATGTTTTGTTGAATAAACAAAACAAAATAGGCTATAACCATTAAAATGATTTACGTGTGGGAACATGGTCAACATGCACACATACTAAATCATCATTATGACCAGTAATAATAATTATAATGAATGGACAGAAATTAGATTACAACAATCAACAAATAGACAATAAAAAAAGGGGAACAAATCAAAAACTACTACTACGTAGTAGAAGTGAGAAAAAACAAAAACCACATGATGGAACAATAAATTCTTAAGTCGCCTTTTGACAGTGATGGTTTGCAATTGTCATTGTCTACTTGTTGTTGTTGTTGGCCATAATGGTTTTTCATTCAACTAATTTATTGTCACAAAACAAAAACATCAAGTAATAAACTCTTGGAACATTAATTAATGGTATATGACAAACAACGTACAACAATGATAATTGGCAATGATAATGATAATGTTGATGATGATGATGATGATGGTCAACAGAAAAGAACAACAAAAAAAAATCCAGGAAACAACAAAAAGAAAAAGGTTAGGCTTTTTTTTTGTTGCTAAATGTAAAATGACCATCAACATTAACAGTGTGTGTGTGTGTGGTGCTGGTGGCTATCATCTTTTAAGTTTTATTGTTTTTGTTGTTGTTGATGAAATAATTAGTCTATCATTTTTTACCTCGAAGTTCAGTTTTTTCGTTTTGTTTTATTTGATGTCATTTTATTTGTGGTAATTGGTTCCAGGAAAACAATATTTTTTTTTTGTTCATTCGCGTAACCAATCGACAACAGCAGAAAAAATGAACCTATCCCTTGTCGTATTTTTTTTTCTGTGTTGTTAGGCAAATTATGATGATAGGATGTTCTCCAAAAAAAAACAGCCTACAGCAACAGCATTGCATTGACCACACAGACACAAAGAATTTCAATTATAGAAACAAAAAAAAAATGAAAGTTAATAGTTTAACTCATTCATCATCAATTGGTTCATTTTTTTTATGATTGACAGGAACCTTGAACAAAAACAACAACAACAACAACAACAAAAAATCAAGAAAAAAGAAATAAAAACCTGGTTATCAAGTCAGAATCTCACAGGAAGAAATTAATGACAATTTCGACTCACACACACACATGAAGGATGTGCGTTCAATAATTTAGTCTGAAAAATGAATTTAAACAAGAGAAAGTCAATGCAAATTGTATTTTTTTTTATTTTGAACTAGACAACAAAATCAATAATTATTTGGGTGTAATTTTTTTTTTGTTCCATTGAAAACACATTAACACACACACACACACATCAAATTGTGATGAATTCATTTCACATTACAATCATCCATTCATATCATTGAACAATGGAAAAAAATACGTGTCAAATCTTGAAATTTATCGAGGTGGCAACAACATATGATCCACATGTGAACAACATAGGCCACATCTTTATTCAATATATCAGAATGAAATGGAAACAATTGTATGACATACCTTTGTTGTTGTTGTTGTTGTTGTTTTATGAACTAATTTTTGTCAATGTTACATTTGGAAATAAAAATTATCTAGAACAAATGGATGAAAATTTGAAATTAAAATGATTACAAATCGTAACAAAAGTTGACGAAATGATTGAATGAAAATCAATATTCACGAATATGATAAATGAAGAAAGAAAAAAAAAAACAATCAATGAACACACAAAATACAAACAAAAGAAGAAGAAAAAAAAATTAAATCTTGAAGAACAATTGTTGTGGAGAGAAAAATATTTGGAAAATGTGTGTGTGTACAAGAGAGAGAGAGAGAGAGAGAAAATTGATCAAAATACAATAAAACAGACAAACCAAATAACGACGAAATGATAAAATATTTTCAAATATTATAAGTCTTATATATCTTTTGATGATTGATATCAATCACACAAATGATGATCATCAACAAAATAAATCAACAGGTCAAGTCAATGAACGCAGTAAATATGATTTCAAATCAATGTTTTTTTTATCTATTTATTTATTTTGGATCGAATTGATGCAATGAGCACAAGCACAAACAAATGCACAATAAACACATACAAAATCAACAAAGCATTATCAGAAAAAAAAGAAAGTTTGATCTCGTTGACCGTCGTTGAATACGGATGTTGTGATATGAATCTTGTTATTCAATGAATTTTTTTTTGTTTTGACGAAGAATTTTTGATGATATGAATTGATAGAAAGGAAATAAAATAAAGGATATGATTTTCAATTTTTTTTCTTGTTTCGTCGTCGTCGTCGTCGTCGTCGATGTTCATTTGGCTAAAAAATGATTGTGTTTATGAATTGTGTGTGCGTGTGTTTGTTTGTTTCAAGATTTAATGGATCTGCATGTGCATGAATTTTGCGTGTGGTTGATCGTCTGTTTTTTTTCATGTAATTCGTTATTTCTTTCTCTCTCTCTTTTTTTTTCTTTATTTCTTTTCATATGTCACCCTTTTTTTTGTGGTTCCATGAATTTTGGCTTTTGTGAGAAGATCACTATGGAGATATTACATCAAAAAAAATTGTGTGTGTGCGTGGCCCACGGATGTAAACATTCGCGCATGCTATTACCTTATGGGGCTTGATCATCATCATCATCATTATTCTCGTTATATAACAAATATATATATAAAATACAAAGTGGAAACGCCAGTTTTTTTTTCTCGTATTCACATCTCTTATTTGTTAGTCATTTTTTTTTCTCGTATACTTTCAATTTAAACAATGATAATGACGATTTCAACCATTTTCCACCATCATCATCATCATTATTATACATAGGTAGTGGTGTTTTTCGTTTTCGATTATTAACTAAACTAAACTGGACACACATGGAAACTGGCTGAAAAAAAATAAACGTGTTTTTTTTCCACATTGCCACTACCGATTGAATATTTTCAAAATGAAAAATATAAAATAAAAAAAAAATTCAATTCGAAAGTGGCAGGCGTGTCAACATGTCGACAATTCATCGTTACGTAATTATGCTTTCGCTTACTATTGTCGATAGTAGATGTGTATGATGAACAAATCATCAACATCATCATCAGTAGAGGCTAGGCTTTTCTAAATGAACGAGTTTCTTCGTTCGATTCATTTTGTTTTTCGATAGAACCTGAATTCTTGAAAAAAAAACCAATTTAACTTCAATATATCCCTCATCCCTCACTCTTATTTATAACCCTCTACAACAACCGATTCGCTTGTTGTTGTATTAACGAGTTTAGATTCCACAACAATCATCATCATCATTATAAAATCGCTAGGAACCTGAAACCTGACTTCAAGTTCAAGTGTAAAGCTAAACCATTCATTTGTATATATTTGAATCAAACCAACGAACCAGACACAAACAACAAACACGAACACACACACGCAAATATCGACTAGCAATGATCGTTGTCATTGTTACCTGTTGTTATATTTGACTTTTTGTTGTTGTTTATTGTTTGATATATAGTTGATTTGGCTGGTTTTTTTTACCTCGGTTGTTTTTTTTTTGTTTGTTTCGGGTTTGATTTTTACCTTTTATTTTTTTTTTATTATTTGTGATGGTTGAATGTCGATCATCAAAATTATTATCATCATTATCAACAATAACTATGACGACATCAAACATGATCAACATTGTTGATTTATTGGTCGATCATCAATTCCTAAGCCAGTGTTGTCTGGTTTATCGGTAATTGATATCCGGTTTTTTTATTATTTTTTTTCAGAGAAAAAAAAACCACAAACAATAGTTCATTGATCGATCATCATCATCATCATTATTATTATTAACGTTTAATATTTTCAATTTATTATTATCCAGATGGATAGATTAATGATGATGATGATCATCATCATCATCATAAAATGACCGATCAACGATGATTATATCATACATATGGCCATAGTGTGTATATAAAGTGCACATGACCTTTGGCACACACCTCAGACAATGGTCGACCTTTAACCAAATACAAATATAATGGATAAATGTCACCCTATATATATAAATACAATACAATGTAACACAAAAGGCTAAAATCATTATCATCATCATCATTATTAAAATGATCATTATATTTAAATGGGATATATAGTTTTTTTTTCATTCATTTAGAAATTATAATAATGATGATGGTGGTGGTAGTTGGGTTTGTTTTTTTTTTATTTTGTTTTGTTTTGCCCGATTAATTTGGTTCAAACCAATGTCGTTTGGTTGTCGGCCAGGTTGCCCAATTTTCATTGTGTTTGGTTAAAATAATTTTCGAGGTATTTTTTTTTGTTTTTGTTGGAAAAAGACAATTAAGGCATCATCATTATCATCATCATCATCATCGTCATTGTATTACCTGTGTGTTTTGTGTAAATGCAAAGATTAATTTTCATATTTCTATTAGATTGTACTCTATTCATTTTTTTTTCTTTAGTGCGAGATATAATTAGCAATGATGAAAACACACACAAACACAGACACGCAGACACACACACACACACACAATTGCTCATTGCAAAATGAATTCAATGAACTTTTTTCATCATTCTTCGTGATCAATGAATTGAGATTCGATTAAAAATAATCCAATTATTTTTAGTGGAGAAAAAAAAAGAATTTTCTCGTTTAATTGTCGAATTGTGATTGCCAATGTCGATTCTGTGAATTATTTTTTAGGTAAAAATTGATAGGCTAATAACTTGTTCCAGAAGGTCATGATTAATTTGAATTTTGAATTATGAAATAGGTGACGAAATTTATCGTAAAAAAATAAAAATCCAACCAACCAACAACCTGTTATTAGTTAGTTATCATCATTCGAACACACAACATATTACTGATGAATAATTTTTTATTATTGAGATGAATTTTCATTGAAAGAGCCATTAATTTCATGAATTATAAATTATCGCCCATAATTACCATAATTTGCAATATTTGATATTCAAACATTGCACGTTTTTTTCCATTCTCTTTCTAATCCTTCGTCAACAGACGATAGAATATTAATTCAATTTTTAATGATAATTAATGTTATTTGATCTTGATCAACATGACATTCATGATTTGATGATTTATCCATTTTTTTTAGCAATGAAAAAAAAAACATTAAAATCTTTTCAATTTTTCCACAATTCAAATGTTCAATCATTCAATTGTTTCAAATGTTTGGTGTGGTCTTGCACTGGCCAAACATGATGTGTAGATGAGATTGAATCATTACTGGACAAACAAACAATATTGTTGTTGTTTCAAAAGATTTATGATTAAAGATTCATCTTAATTTCATTGTGAGCAAACGAAAGCAAAAAAAAAAAAAAATCATTCCAATAATGAACTCTGAATTGAAGTAACAATTTTCTTGGAACAAATTTTTGTTTTCTCTTTAAATGACAAGTTTAAAGTTTATGTTTTTTCATGTTATATGGAAAAATATGGAAAATGAAAATTCATTTCATTCTACAAAATTTGAATTGAAAGACCATTCATCATTGTGTCAATGATGAAAATTTATTTATTTCTAACTGTGTCTGTGTCTGAGTGTGAGTGTGTGTGTGTGTGTGTGTGTGTTCAAGAAGATCCCTGCTATGAATTTTTCTTTGAAAGAAAATGAAATGATTGAAATATTATTCAAATAACCATAATATAATGGCAATATGCAATGATAAAAACAGAGGAACAAAAAAATTTAAATAAAATTTTGGTCATCCTGATGAAAACAAAACAAACAACAAACAGAAACGAAATTCATTCATTGATTCATTCAATCATATATAGGAAGTGTATCTAGCCCTTATTGCCTAGAAAGATAAGTAGCTTTGATTCAAACTAAATCATCATTTTAAGATTATGTGTTTTTTTTTGTTACATCATCAGTTCCGCATTTTTGGATATATTGAACAAATATGGATATATATCATTGCACAAATGTGGAAAACAAGAATGATTCACTTGTTGCAATGTTTCCAATACTTTTGACACAACGGAAATGATGGTTGTGGTTGGTTCTTTTTTTTCTTTGATCACAGGGTTCCTCAATCACAATCGTAGAATTATTTCATTTTTATCAAGAATTTCCAATCTGAAAATTGTTTTTTTTTTCTCTCTCTTTCTCTCACAAATCATCTGTCAATATGGAAACCAAAAAAAAAAAAAAAAAATTATTGTTCCGACTTCTTGGAAGATGATCATTTAAATAAATCTTAAAACAAGTTTATGGACAGTCTGAATTGTCTTTTTTTTGTGTTTGTCTGCCTGTTTAATTGTGTGTGTGTGTTCCAAGAAAATGGCTCTGAAGATTAAGAACAGAACAATTGAAACGAAAAATTCAATATAGAGTGACCTTTTTGTTTTGTTTTGTTTTGAAAATCATAAAATTTCTTTCTTTTTTTTCTTCTTTCCACATCGTCCCTTAATCGATGAATTCAATTCAAATCGTTTCATTTCATTCCGATAATCGTTATTCAGTTTTTATTTTTATATTGATTAATCAATTAATTAATTAATCAATCAGCCTTAAGTCTTTGTTTTTTTTTTTGGCCAATTTCAATTCTTTTGACTCAATGTTGTTTTTTTTCTTGTTCTCATTACGAAATTCATTCTGAAAATTAATTATGAAGAGTTGATTGTTAATGTATTTTGCATTATTTCAATATATTCATCATTAAAATATCCAAAAAGACAATGAAACAATTTCCGTTCAAGACGCCAGAGTGAAAAAAAAAACAAAATCCATGGATGCATGTATCACAAAAATAGAATGCAGACACACACACAGACACACAGACAACAATCATGTTCAATGGATTTCGGCAATGTTGTTGTTGTTGTTGATGATGATGATGATGATGATGATTAATCATTATTAACCAAATAACTCAAGTGTAACATGACATCCACATTCGATACACTCATACACACACACACACACACTAGATTACATTACACTTTTTGCTCATCTTGAAATTTTATTATTATTCACCTTTTGTATGCCTACCTGTTTAAATTTAGATTCATTTTTTTTCAGTGTATTTTACTCGATTCACACACACATAAAAATTTTGTTTTTTGTTATTGAGATTCAATTTTTTTTCATTTATGAAAAAAAAATAGAAAATGAAACAAACAATTTATCATCTTTACTTGTGTGGATATCCGGTTAAGAAACAAAACAAAAAAAAAAAAAGAAAAGAAAATCATTTTGGGCTAAGAATCTATGAGCTATGAATGATAATTATCAATGATGATTGATTATGTTGAAAACGTTCAAATTAACAATTATCAGAAAAAAAGGAAAATTTTCATTTGTTTATAAATGATGATTCGATATGATTATGAACATGGGATTTTTTTTTGTTATCCGTAACCAATCGACATAACAATGGTTGTTGTTGGTAACACAATAAATTCAGAGAAGAAAATTGTAAATCTTTCATTTGTCATTTTTGTTTGTTTGTTTGATTCACACCATTCAATTCAATATCTTTATCATCATCATCATCATTGTCACATATGAAACGCGTGAATAATTGTTGTTGTAAACATTTGTTGATTATAAGAAAAAAAAATAAAAATTTTTTTTTTCACAGACTAAAAATCGATTATTGGAAAATCATCATTGAATTTTTCAGATAAAGGATTTATCCTTGATTCATGATTTGATGATGATAAATAAGGACACTTCGAGGTAGGAGGCTAATTTTAAATTTTGATGGCAATTCATAGCATTCATTATCGATGGATATCCATCCAATATTTTCATCAACATTGCCAACATCATTATCATCATTATCAGGATCTTGAATGTTTTGTTCCGTTTGATCAACGACATGGTTGTCATCCCCATCAATTTCTTTGATTGCATTTGGTCTGTGTTGTTTGATTTGATCGACCAATTTGAAATGCGAAACCACAGGTTTGTCATCGTCAAACATTGTTTGAATTCGACAGTCTTTAGTTTGGATCACTGTACCACTTTCGAGTGATTCGTTTCGATACATTCGAGCTCTAAATTTGGGATTTGATAGATTAATTTATCAATTTAATTAGTAAATAAAATACCCACCCTTCTTGGATGAATGACATTCGATCCATATCTGCAGGATGAATGGTCAATTGTATTGAATTATTAAATGTATCCTCAACTAAAATGTTTTTGGATTTGAGTTTAACTGTTTCCCATTTATCACAATCATCGTTTGTAGTATTTTTCATTGTTTCAATCAAACGTTTTTTAGCTTCAGCCACTGGATCAACAACAGGTGGTGTCTGTTTTGGTAATGGCATGAATGAATGCCACCAACGTTTATTAGTGGATTTTAATATTGGTTCCATTTCTGGTTTTGTTGAATCCGTTTCATATCTTTGAAAACATTTGGAACAACCTGTACATGGTTTTGTATATTCTATGGATATTTCTTCGTTATCATCCCATTGTGAAGCTAAATTTTTAAATGATTGGAAAAACATTGCCAAATATGGTTTCATTCGTTGTCCTAGATACCAATACTGGTCAACTTTACGAAGCACATCTTGTAATTGGCCAATATTCATGAATCCAATCGAATAAACAGGCCGACCACGTTCACCTTCGATTTTCATTACATCGACATTATTGAATGTTTGTCTTATGACAGCCATGGAACTTTCGGCAAGAATTTTTGCTTTCTTATCTTTTCGGGGATCATAGATTTGTGAATTCAATTTATAAGATATAGAATTATTTTTTCCAATAGGCAGAATGCCAATTGGAAATCTTCGTATGGCATCCGATGAATCTGTTCGCCTTAATAAACCGGTGATTGCTTCATGAACGGTACCATCACCACCGGCCACAACAACACAATCAGTATTATCCATAATTTCCATCAAGTCTTTCACTTGTCCTTCAGCTTCGATTATTACCAATGAAACTTTTAAGCCAGCCAAATGAAATAATGGAGCACAATATTTTTCATAATCAGCTTTTCCTTTTCGTTTATTAGCCACTGGATTCAATAATACAGTCACATGACGAGCTGTTTCCATTGGACCAATTTTTTCTTCACCATATTTCTATAAATTACAGAATATAAAACAATGAATCAATTTTATCATCATCATAATTAACATTACCAAAGCTTCTTGACAATAGGCTTTCATTAAATTGAATTCTAAATATTTTCCATATCCATAATGGGTTCCCCAAACAGTCAGACCGGTGAAAAAGATGCTCTTTTTCCAATGATTTCTCAGTGTTTGAAATATTTTACCGATTTTAGACATTTTTTTATTCGTTGCAAATGTTCAATCAAATAATTTTATTTCAATTGAATCATTTTATTTTATTTTTTTTTTCAGAAAAAAAACTTCATACAAATTTAAAATTCGCGTCTTCATAACACATGTGTGTGTTTTGGTCATATGTTGCCAAAACAAAGGCACTATTCAAATAGTGGATGACTCAAAGAATAGGTTCAGGATCCCAACAGAATTTATGATTCTCATTTAATCCATCAATTTGGGCCATATCTTCGATGGATAATTCGAAATCAAAAATTTGAAAATTAGATTTCAATCTCTCAACTTTGGATGTTTTCGGTATGATGCCTAATTTTAAAAATAATGATTATTAGAATACGAAAATTACAAAATCGACAAAAATTAAACATACATAAATCATGTTGTAAAGCCCATTTGAGTAGAATTTGTGCAACAGTTTTCTCATATTTTTGGGCCATTTTTTTCAGCGTCAAATTTGTCGATAAAATTGGCCAACCATCACGAGCTCCAAGTGATGAATAAGCTTGCACTATGATGGAATGTTTTTTACAAAAATCAATCAATTCTTTTGAATGAAACAATGGATGTACTTCAATCTACAAGATACAAATCAATAAACATATTAGATATCATTTGATTCATTGGTTCCAAAATCTTTACCTGATTAACAACGGGTTTGATTTTAGCATAACCGAAAAGTTCTTCTAAATGTCTTATAGTGTAATTAGAAACGCCAATATTTTTCACAATTCCTGCTTGCTGTAATTCTTCCAGATCTTGCCAACTTCCACGACGATTTTCAGGATTTTTTGGACTTTTAGGTGTTGATCGACTACTACCAGGAAAATGTATCAATACAAGATCAATGTAGGATAATTTCAAACGTTCAAGTGAATCCATAATAGCTTTTTTACATTTATCACGACCTTGATCAGCTGGACTTAATTTTGTCGTAATGAAAATATCATCTCTATTCAGATTGTACGACGAAATATTGGAAATAATTTTTCCAATTATCGTTTCATTACGATAAACAGCGGCGGTATCTATTTTTAAATAACGAAAGGATTACATACACAAATTTTAGCTATACGAGATGTATACTAACCGATAAGCCTGTACCCGATTCGTAATGATTCGCCAATAATTTGGGACAATTCATGTTCATCTTTCATTAGATAGGTACCAACTATAGAAATAAAGAAAAAATTTACATAAAATCTGATTTTTTTTCTCATTCTCTTTCTCTCATACCTCCAATGATTGGAATTTTATTCCCATTGTTCATTTCAAATTTCATTGTGTTGTCAAAATTTTCAAAATTAAACGAAAAAAAAATTCTTATTGATCATGATCACTTGATTTATTCGAAAAAAAACAACTCAAAAATTCATAAATGACGTCACACAGAATTTTTTTTCAAAAAATGATTCGAATTTTTCCTGAATTTTCCACCTAAAGTAAAAATATCCAACAGAAGAACGATTCCAACCGAATTTTGATTGTTTTTTTTTTGATTTGATCGATTTATTGGCCATAAAAATAAATGATTCGCCGCCTATTCAACAGACACAAACACAAAAAAAATGTTACACTTTTTTTCATTCTCAATGTAATTAAAATAAGCAAAAAAAACAACATCAAAATCACATGAATATAACGCGTCACCAATCTAATCCATGGATCTATAATCACGGTTTTACACCTTTTGTTTGTGTGTGGATTAAAATTTCCTGATATTCAATCACTTTATTTTGTAGATGTAGACAAATTCTATATGTTAATGATCCATACACTAATCCAACAATTGAAATCATAACAAATTTTCAATCAGCAGTTGAAATTTCTAAATTGTTAATTTTAATCATTGATTTATCATTTTTTCAGTTGTTCACATTTTCTTCTAAATAGATATTGAAAACAATCAAATGTTGTTTTTGTTTTACTATGACCACCATCATACCATTTTCATTTCATTGTTTCAAGTGTTTTGTTATATAAAACGAAACGGAAAAAAACCAAAAACACCGATTTGATGTGTCCAGTTTGGATAAAAATTTGATTGATTGAATATTTGCTAATTATTGATAAATTGATACCAGTTTTTTGTTGTTGTTGTTGTTAAAAGAAAAATTCATTGGGTTGCGTTGATAATGTCGTTAACCGAAATTGCAACATCGAAACCTTATTATTTGTTTGTGGAATGACGATTAAGATTAATCAAATTTTTTTTTATGTATTCTTTACGTATACTCTCTATCTCTTTCACAAAAAACATATAAACGTCAATCAAATGTAAAAACATTAAGAAAAAAATCCATGTCTGTGGCAAAAAAAAAATGATTTTTTTCTGGTTTTTTTTTTGGTCTCCAACATATATAATGGCCACCTTTCAATTTGTCCTACCGTTATTATGTGATTTCATGTTTTAATCAATATAATTTTTTTTTGTGTATGATTGATTTTTTTCTGAATGATTCTCAAAACATGGCCATTCTATCACTTTTGGTCACATTTACTATCCTCACAATGACCATCATTCCAAATGATTCGAAGGCTGCACCACAATTTGCTATTCGAAATAATGATGGTCAAGATCAATCACAAAGGTTGGTAGTGTCAATAAATAGTGTCCGTTTTGTTCTAACTTTTTTTTTATTTCACTGAATTATAGTGGTAATAATCATCGCTTGTATCAATACTTGATATTGCGTCGTAAGATTCATTGTTCATTGAATCCAGAACTTTGTTCAACAGCTAACAAACATCATGGAAATAAAAATGATTCACCAACCGTTAAGCCAGATGTTAATGTAATGCAATCGGTTGTTATGTTTGATATTTCGGTCATGATTCGTTATCCACCTTGTTGTATGAGCGGCATACCAATCGGAAATTGCATCAATTGTAATGATAAAGGTGAAGATTTCAATCATCATTACATTGTTGATCCACATAATCCGGGCAGATAGAATAGATGATAATCATGGAATTTATCATTCAATTTTTTTTAAAAAATTCCGATTTTAAAAATCGTTACAAATTAAATTATGATTTTCCAAGCAAACAATAATCAACAATCAAGTATTATATTGAACTGTATTTCGATTCTTTTGATTTGTTCAATGTTAAACTTTATCCATAATTTTTTCTGTCTGATAAAATTTTTTTTAATGAATAAAAATCAACAACACCGAAAAAAATTCATGATTGTTAATTTTATTTTGATTGTTTTTTTTGATTTGATCGATTTATTGATCAAATCAAAAAAAAAAAAAAAATGTACATGCATGTAAATGATTAAATCAAACAAAAAAAAACCCATTAGCATTGATCCGATACAAATTCCTTGATTCATTTTCAATGGCAATGTAAAGGTAATCGTTTTTTTCCAGGCCAGGTTTTTTTCCAAAATTTTCGAATATTAAATATTAGGTAGATGTAGTCAAATTCTATATGATAATGATCCATATCATTAATCAAACACTTGAAATCATATCAAATTTTTAATCAGCAGTGATTTTCTAAATTGTTAATTTTAATCAATAATTTAACACTTTTTCGCTTGTTGATTGGAATTTTTTTTTCTCCCAAATAGATAATAGTAATCAATCAATCAATCAATCAAATGTTGTTTTTGTTTGCAACAAAATTTTGGTATACCACCATAATTCCATTATCATTTCATTGTTTTGAGTGTTTATGTGTGTGTGTGTGTGCGTGGCAAATTTTAAGGTCAATATTTTTATTTATTATATATGCTAGTGTCATATGAAAAATTAAAAAACAACAACAACAACAAAAACAACAAAAATTTGACCTCGTGGCAAAAAAAAAAAAATAAGATCAATCAATGATTAAATTGTAATTACGAAACATCCATTTTTGGTCAAACACACAGGCTAAATACACTTGAAATTTTTTTTTGTCGGCATAATAAAAGAATTCCTTGATAACAAATCAATGTTGAGATTTATGTGTGTGTGTGTGTGCACAAATCTGTTATATAATGAAACAATGGTAACAAAAAACACCAATTCAATGTGCCCAATTGAATAAAAATTTGATTGATTGGATATTTAAGTAAATAAAGATGCTGATTATTGATAAATTGATACCAGTTTTTCTGTTGTTTTTTGTTGTTGTTGTTGTTGTTGTTAGAAGAAGAAGAATTCATACCATTTTTGGGTCGTTGATACTGTCGTTAACCGGAATTGCAATCTTGAAGCCTGATTATTTGTTGTTGGAATGGTGATTAAGATTAATCAAATTTTCTGTACGTTTACTCTATATATCTCTTTCTCATAAAAACATATATACGTCAATCAAATGTAAAAACATTGAGAAAAAAATCCATGTCTATGACATGGAACAATTTTTTTCTGGTTTTTTGGTTTCCAACGTATATAATGGGCCACCTATCAATATGTCTTATCGTTATTTTGTGATTTCATATTTTAATCGATATAATTTTTGCTTTCATTTTTTGTGTATGATTGATTTTTTTTTCTGAATTATTTCTCAAAACAAACAATTATGACCATTCTATCACTTTTGGTCACAATTACTATCATCACAATGACCATCATTCCGAATGATTCGAAGGCTGCACCACAATTTGCTATTCGAAATAATGATGGTCAAGATCAATCACAAAGGTTGGTGATGTCGATAAAATATCCGTTTTGTTCTAACTTTTTTTTTATTTCACTGAATTATAGTGGTAATAATCATCGCTTGTATCAATACTTGATATTGCGTCGTAAGATTCATTGTTCATTGAATCCAGAACTTTGTTCAACAGCTAACAAACAACATGGAAATAAAAATGATTCACCAACCGTTAAACCAGATGTAAATGTAATGCAATCGCTTGTTATGGTTGATATTCCGGTCATGATTCGTTATCCACCGTGTTGTATGAGCGGCATACCAATCGGAAATTGTATCAATTGTAATGATAAAGGTGAAGATTTCAATGATCATTATATTGTTGATCCACATAATCCGGGCAGATAGAATAGATGATAATCATGGAATTTATCATTCAATTTTTTTTTTTAAAAAAATTCCGATTTTAAAAATCGTTACAAATTAAATTATGATTTTCCAAACATACGATATTCAACAATCAAGTATTATATTGAACTGTATTTTTTTTTATTGTCGGTCAATCTTAAACCTTTTCCATATTTTTTTTATGTTTGATAGAATTTTTTTAATGAATAAAAATTAACAACACCGAAAAAAAATCCATTAAGTTTGTTAATTTTATTCAAAATCATCAAACTTTTTTTATATATTGTTTGTTGTTGCAAATTTTCATCACACACACACACATACAAAAAGAGACAAATATTTCATCATGATCAACATTTAGTCCACTGGGAACGAGGGTGGAGGTGTTGGTGGTGATGATGAAGGAAATTGCAAATTAAAAAGGTATATGAAAAAAGGTGTTTTCTGATTTTAGGGTTTATGTGTGTGTGTGTATATATGTGTGGGTAAGTGTATCTAGGTTTATAATTGTGGGTAGTTTTTTTTTGTTTTGTTTTAAATTTAAAAAAAAGAATGACAGAATATTTGAAAATGAATATGAAACATTGATTCAGTGTCATTTGTTTTTTCCATAGTGGTATTACGAAAGAAAAAAAAAACAAGGAATAGAAAGGACATTATAACTGTTTCTGGTTCAAATGTGAATAGTAAATGGCCATCAACACTATTCTTTATTAGAATTTTTGTTATCATCGCCATTCTTTTTAGCATCATCACCATCTTCTAGATCGGGAATATTTTCATCATCGCTATCTTTTTCATCCTGTAAAAAAGATTTTAGAAAGAGAAAAAAATTAGAATTTCAACAAACACCAAAATAAATCAACATACATCTTCTAGATCGTCGAAATTTCCGCCCATGCCTGGCATACCCATTCCACCCATGCCTGGCATACCCATTCCACCCATTCCTGGCATGCCCATTCCACCCATTCCTGGCATACCGCCCATACCACCTCCTAGACCTCCCATTTGTCTCATCATCTAAAAAAAATAAAATGATTATTTTATTGTCTTTTGAACTACAGTAATAACATTAGATATTTACATCTTCGAAATTTGTACCACCACCACCAGCTTCATCATCACTTTCATCTTCATCTTTCCATCGATTAAAATCAACTTTGAGCCAATGATATTTAGTATCTTCTTTCAACAAACGTTTCCAATATGGTCCGGATTCAGTTTTGATCAATACGAATTCCGCACCACGATCTCGATTGATCCATTTTGATTCCTCTGGTTTAATTTCACCATACAAATTCAATATGGATTCATATTTCTGTTTATCTTTGGTTTCCGCTCTACAATAATCAATAATAATAATGATGGTTAACAAATTGTTTCAAATCATCAATATAAATAAATACCTATAGATGATTTTATCCTTTTCAACCACCACTTCAGGATTGACTACATCTTGAACTTGAAAATTCAAATAAACCAAATCTTTACGTTGGGCCCATTTTAATGGTGCTGGTCTGTAATTTAATAATATAAATAAATGTAGTATATGACAAATTTAAAAACAAAAAATTTTGACAGATTCACTTACATCGAAGTCATGATGAATGGAAAAAATGGTTATTTTATGTTTGCTATATGAATACGATGTAAAATTATAATGAGCTAGGCAAATGGTTGTTTTAGAAAAAAGCAGGTGACAAAAAGATTCGAAATCAAACAATACGAATGTTATGGAAAATGGCAAAGAAAATCGATTTTTATTAATTATCGTTGATAATGTATTCAGGGGTAATTGTGTGAACATGAAACAACGAAAGAACCAAAAAAAAAAAATATAAACTCAAGCACACACACACTCCTCGTGGTTTTTTTTCTAATATAATTGTCCGGCAAAATCAAACGCAAAAGATCCAACAATAAGAAAAAAAAAACACCAATGAACATGAATGAACTGAAGTGAAAATGTGCAGTGCTTCATATAATGATGATGATGATGATGATTGGATACAATATTGTGGCCACCACAATTCAGATTCAATAATCACATTCATAAAGTATGTTACAAAAAATGACTCATCATCGTTTTGTGGATAATAATAATATTTTTAAAAGATGAATTCTCCATTTGATAATTAACTTTGAAATTATTAAAAAAAAATTATGAGAATGGAAATTCTTTCCTCAAATAATACGATTAATGGAAAAAATAGAATTTCATGATGATATAACACAATAATATTATCACAGTTATCATGTCATTTATGAGTGGTCATTGTATATGTATGATGAAATTCTTTTTTTTTTGATGATTTTTTTTCAAAATTTTCTGTTCCTGGATTATTATATGATTGCATCATTTGCATTCGACAATGATTGATTTGCCTCAAGTGTTTGTCTCAAAAGGATTAGCTTCAATATTCACTGGTTTCGGTATCGGTTTTACGCTCGGTATATTTGTTAGAAATCTATTTGTTCGATCATCAGTGATTGCCATCGTGGATACGATGGATTCATCATGCACATCAAATGCTACCGGTGGTGATGAAGAATATAAAATGGTTATGGTCATACGAAATGATCTTAAAATGGGCAAAGGAAAAGCCTGTGCACAATGTTCTCATGCTGCTGTTCGTATTGCTTATTTTTTTTTTTCATTGTTTTCAAATATTAATTTTTTTTTTCATTTTTATATATCCAGGTTCTTGCTTATAAACAAGCCCGAAAATCAACAAATTTGATGAAAAAATGGTCTGAATGTGGTCAACGTAAAGTTGTACTAAAAGTGGATAGTGAAAAAGAATTATTGGATGTTATGCATAATGCACGAAAAAATGGCCTAATTAGCGTTCTAATACAGGATGCTGGACGAACACAAATAGAAAGCGGTACGAGAACTGCCATTGCAATAGGACCAGCAAAAGGTTCATTAATTGATCAAGTTACTGGGCATTTAAAACTTTATTAATTAATTTTTTCATCAATTATCCTCAATTATTTATGTTTTTTATTGCAACAACAAAAAAAAAATTTCATTTTCTAAATAAAAAAAAAACAATTATTTTTGATGACAAAAGATGTCGCCACGTTCTTGATAATTATTCTGTTTTGTTTAAAATTCGAATATTTTTGAATCATCAAAATTTTATTTTACTATTAATTATAATTTTATTTGATGATGAAATAATTTTTTGCAATTGTTTCTTTTTCTCAAAAATTCATTTTATTATCATCAATGTTTTGTTTTTTAATTTACTACTAATGCAAAAAAAAAATAATATCGATAATTTGAAAGAAAAAGTCAACGATCGATTTGATGGCCAAGAACGGTGAATGACAACAAATGAAATGAAATGAATGAATGAATGGGAAAAAAATTACAAATTCGATGATTACAATCGCCAAAAAAAAACAGACTCTCACTTTCTCTTTCACGGTAAAATTTCAGATTTTATTTGTTTGTTTATTTGTTTACCAATGGCTTGTAATTTGTATATATTTATATGCAACTCTTGTGAGAAAAAAAAACAAATTTCATAATTGAGGACAAGGATTTCTGGCCGAAAAGACAAAAATCGTATACAAAAAAAACATGAAGTGAAAAAAAAATTAACAAACAAACTTTCTAGTTTTTTGTTTTGTTTGATTCTTTCAATTTTACAACAATCACCTTCCTCATTTTCTGTGATGATGATGATCATCATCATTGATGTCAATGGCTTTGGCTAGTTTTTTGTTTTTGTTTTCGTTTTTTTTTTATTTCATTCAATCATTTCAATTTCCTATATACCTGATTGAATTCATTAGTTTTGTCATCATCGATTGTTAGTTCATCGTTCGTTCATTTGTTCATCATACGATGGCAATGGAATGCACGCGTACATACAACAGTAGTTTGAATTTGGTCTCTCGATCCATTTGATTTGACAATATAAATATGTATAGTTTTTTTTTTTGTTATTTTGATTATGAAAATAATAATCTCATCGATCACAATGAATAAATGATTATTTTGCCATTCGGCAACCGAATGTTTTTTTGTGTGTGTTTTTTCAGTCCAATGTCAAACAATAATAAGAAATACGAACAAATAATCGGGTCGAAAGGTTTTTCTTTTGACGACGATGACGATGATAATAATATCGCGATGATTATGTGTCGTGTGTCATTTTTTTACCTTCATTTTTTTTTATTTTCTGGCCATTTTCAATCGAAATTATCCAGAATAAATAAATTTTTTTTTTTACTAACCAACAAAGCAACGATTTACAAGTGGAACATGCACATAAATGGCCAAAATTTTTCATTTTTTTTTTTTGATTGCCTAGGATGATGATGGTGATGATAATGATTATGGTTGCCAAGCGATTCGATGTCAAAATATAAATTAAATTGATTCAACAACAACACATATTTCGAGGTTGAAAATTTACTACTACTAATTCAGTTTGGCTACTAATCATGTTTAGCAACTTTTTTAACCAGTTGAAAAAAAAACAAAGATCCGTTATATGATTAACATGTGCATATTCGTAATCATAATTTCTCATGTATATGGATAATAAATCATTGTTATTAATGGGAATGGATTAACAGTGGAAAAAGAAAGACGAATTTTTTTTTTTGATAAATTCGAGCCAATTTTTTCACTCTACCATGGTTAGCCGGTTTATATTGTTGAATCATCATCAATGCATATATAAAAAAAAATTCAAATTTATTCAATTTTGCATAAAATCAACCAACCCGATTCATGTCATGACATCGATTTTATTCATATTGAAACTGAAAAATCGGTCAAATATATAAACTATTTACATTCAAAAAAAAAAAAAAAAAAAAAAATTTTCATACTCATTATATGATGACATTTTCAAATAATTATTACCGCACACGCATACACACTAAATGCATACAATCGATCAATCTATGATGATATAATCTTCTGTATTCCAATAAAGAAAGTTCCAAATCGTGCATGTGGGTCTTGTTCTCTTTTTTTCCCCATTCCTTTCTCTTTTTTTTTATTTTATTATTATCTATTATCATCAGCATCGTTTTTGAGATTGTTCCGTGTGCATGTTTCTGTGTGTGTGTGTATGATTGTTGTACTCACCACCGCCACCGCCACCACCAACAATCAACTCGTGCAACCTCGTCCTACTTAACGGACATTAAACCTCTTTTTTTCCATTTTTTTCCCTTCATCATCATCATCATCATCAATGATTCAGAATGATGTACGAGTGAGAGAGATGGGGGAGTAAAAAAAAATCATCTTTCGTGACCGGCCCTGTATATTATGATGAATGCACGTGTAACCAATCTCAAAAAAAATGAATGGCAGCTAAAGGATGCATTGAATGTAACAACCGTTGTCATATCAATCCAAAATCTCATCAATAGGCGTTTCCTTGTTGCCATTCCACCTCCGATTGACATTTTCCTTGAAACACCACACTAACATGCATATACACAAAGGCTCTTTTTTTACCTTTTCAATACTCATCTTTTTTTTGTTCACTTATTATTATTGACTCTGTTGTCGATGAATCAAAGATATCTTTTCAAGATTTGCATCTAAAACACTTGTTCATTCACCTGAAAATATTTCATCATCATCATCATGATTATGATTATGATTATAATGGACGAACAAATGTTAATGGACAGACATGATTTTTGACCACCTTCCATCATAATAACAATCATCATCATCATCATCATCATTAACATTATGGAAATGATTTACAATTATTATTATTCTGATCATAAACGGAATAATACAACCGATTTTTTTTCCTATTCGTATTGTTTTTTATGGCCGCCATTCAATCCATACACAATCGTTACATTAACATATAAGTTATTAATAAAAATTGTAATTAAATTAAATGATGAAGATTGCTTTGTCATCATCATTTGAATTACAGAAAAAAAACTACCCCAATCATCCAGTGGCTAGATTATGGACAATGGATATCAAGAAAAAAAATTTGATAAATTTAGTTGTTGGATTGAGCATGTACACAAATTATCTACAGTAATATAATATATTGAATTTGCATAATTCAAACAAACAAACAAAAAAATTGAAGAAGCCACACACTTATTCCAACGAAACGGAAATAATTTTGTTTTCCATTGAAAATTTGATAAATTTAATTTTGATAAACCATAAAATTCAACGGAGGGGAGGGGGGGAAGGTGAATATAATTTGAATGTGGGAAAAATGTAGAAAAAAATAAACCAGAAAATAAAAGATTCAATTACTGAAACTGAATTTTCATTTTTTTTTTTTTATTTGAACAAAAACAGAAAACAGAACAACAACAACAACAAAAAATTTAAAATTAAAATTTCATTATTGGCCATGATTGCCGAAAATGGTTTCATATTGCATAATAGTTATCCATTTATAGTTTTTAATAGTAATTTTTTGTTGTTGTTGTTGATTGTAAATTAATACGCTCAACATTATCCTGGATGACGCCCTAAAGGTATTATTATTGTCTAAAGTTTATTTATTTATTTTTTTTTTTTTTTTTTTTGATTGCAAACTTGATCATGATGATGATGATGATGATCAAATCCTGTCATCATTGAACTCTTCTTGGAATCCTTTTTACATCTCTTTCTCTTTTGGATCGATTTCATCATCATCATCGTCGGTTCTTTCTGACAAAATCCAAATTTTTTTTTCAAGCAATGAAAATGCCAATGAATTGTGCGAGGTTATTTAACACACACACACACTCTCACGGCATGCGGTTCAATGTATTATTGGCTGCCTCAAAATTTTTGTAGTGAAGAGAGTCCATTCGTCTAGTTAAAACCGTTATACGATGTTGGTGGTGGTTGTATTGTTGATTTCTTTATTGCGTAAATTGAAACACGGACAGCTATAGCTATATATCAAATAGATAAAAGGTGGATGAATAAATGAACAAACGAACAAATAAGCATCGACAACTTAAATAATAATAATAATCGATTTTATTTCACCTTCAATAATGACAATTACCTTCTTTTTCATTTGAAGTTAAGAAAAAAAAAACGTTCAATGATTGTCTTTCACAATTATTGGTAGCTCAATCTGAATCGATCCTACCAGTTCATTATCATTATTTATGAGAAGGGCCAAGAAATCTTTTTATTTTAGTCAAGTCCAATATTTCACCAAAAAAAAAAATTGTCCTGATTACATCATCAGGTCATATTATCAAATCATTTTGGATTTAATGATTGATTTCATTGTGTGTGTGTGTGTGTGTGTGTGTGAATTAGAATTCAATCAAAATTTTCAAGGATTCATTATTGGAACCAACCTGTGTACAGGCACCTGTGTGTGTGAATGGATTTTTTGATTTTTCGTTTCAAACAAATGATGCTGGTGGTGACATTTCGTCAAGATTTTTTCTTTTGTTGTTGTTGCTGAAATTATAAAATTAATGATGATTGATAAAGATTCCTTGAATATTTCCGGGTGATATTTCTGAAATCATTCAACAAGTGGCTAAATGGCTACCACTTATTGATTCATAAATATAGAAAAAAGACAAGAAAACATCTATATCTAGATTATCAGATATGATTATGATGACCATCATGATACTCGATTGCATTTAATAGATAATTTTATAATTTATTACTCTTGATGTCTGTAAATCAAAAATGATCAGAAATTTTTTTTTTCATTTTCTGCTTTTTTTTCAGTGGAAACTGTGATTGTCACCATTCATGGGGAACATTTCACCACCACTACCGTCTTTATTGAATTTGAAGATAAATTATTAAATTTTCCTGATATAATTATCATTATTGATAATATAAAACGTTGTCGATTGATTATGGAGAATTATCGGAATTCACAATCGTGTAGAATGCATATGTAGTGTAAATGTTCATTTTATTTTTCTTGAGAAAATTTTTGTACAAACACACAACGAAAAAAAAAATGTCATAATATTACTGAAGGGTAACTGTTGATCACCAGAAAGATGAATCTATAATTCAACCTGTTTGATTGACATGTTTTGTGTGAGAAAATTTCAAATAAAAAAAATTTTTTTTTTTGCCTGAATTCTCAAGAATTTTTTCTTTTCTCTGTTATGAATGAATTACAAATATCAAAAGATAATGATCATCATCATCAACAAGTTATAATGAGAAATTTTTCAACCCTTTACATTGGAAAAAATGAAAATATTCAACAACAATTCTTCAATATATATAGATTTGATTTTTTCTTTTCCTACCCAATTTTCATTTGAATTTTGATTATTCATCGAGAATTATTGCAACATCCTGTGTGTACATGTATGTGTGATATTTACTTTTGTTTTTTTCTCTCTCTCATTCTCATTCTTTTTCTGGGTAATAACGGCGACGACGACGACGACATTTTTCCTCATTTCTTTTTTTTTCATTTAGATAATAGGGTAGAACAAACAGTAGCAGTAGCAGTAGCAGCTGCAGCAGGGAAATGCTTTTGATTATTTAATGAATTTTTCGATGAAAATGTGAAGGAAAAAAACAAACAAAATTATGCACTAAAATCCTAGCGATTTTTTTTTCTATGGATAAAACGGAAACCGGTAGTGAAATTTATTCCTTTTTTCTGTTCAATCATTCTATTATTTGGTGGTATCAATGGAAAAGAAAAAAAAATTATCGAATTCAAATCCAGGAAATGTATTCATATAATCTACACACAGACACACACACACACACATTTTGGGTTATTGGTGCCACATATGTTATACATGATGTGGATACTATGGTGATGCCAAGATGTTAATTTTTTTGTTATGTTATGTTATGTTGTTTTTTCTCATCATGCTGTTCAATATTTGAATCTTTGGGTATAATGATGATGATGATGATGACGCCCTCGATTTCTGTTTTAACGGATTGAGCAGATTGAATTTAACTCAAATTCTAGATCAACATCGATGTAATGTCGTGTGATGTCGTTTGGGTGTTTTCACACACACACATACACAAGAATTGTGTGAAAAATCATCATAAACCATATTTGGATACATTACACACATTGACACACACATATATGAAAAAAAAAATGTTGTTTGCATGTCAATTTCAATCACTCACTCCAATCGAGCTAGGAATATTCCAAATACCATATGGCATAATCGTTAGACAATATTCTGCAATGTTTGGTTCCGGTTGAGGGTTTAGGATCCATTTAAAGCATTAAAAAAAATTTATTTTTTCATTTTTCAAATCATTCTTATCATCATCATCATCATATGCAATTGTGTTTGTGTGTGTGTGTAATCATCGTTTTTTTGCATACCCGATTTATTTAAACACACTGGGCGTCATGCACTTTTGATCACCATAGTCACACACATATTTAAATGCATCTGGATGCACTGAATTTTCCTTTCATTATTATTATTATCATTACTGAATTATTTGAAATTAAAATACATGCGCGACAATCCATCGCGAACAAAAAAAAAACTTCATCATGAAACGATGAATGTAGGCTATGTATATACTTTTGATATAATCTTCATACCATGATGATGATGATCATCATCCTCATCATTATGACATAAAGGATGACGCCCAGGAACTGTTTTATAGTTCGATTCTCTCTCTCTATGTATCTCATTTACCATTCAAATTACTATTGAATGCAACAGGCTATATTGAATTTGAAAACAATCAAGTAATAAGTTTACTGAAAAACAATCAAAAGATTATATAATTTTTATTTTTTCATAGAATTTTAGGATCATTTTTTTCCATGGCACCTGTTTCATCATCACCATTGTTACAATGCTAATGATGATTCTTAGTGTTTTCTTTTTTTCTTTTTTTTGAGGGAAAATTGATTTTTTTTTCTCTATCAATCGGCCGTCACACACACACACACACACACACACACACAGACACAAACCGGAAAACTCTTCATTTTTTTTGTTCCTTCTTGTTCTTCGTCTTCTTTTTTTCTGTTGATTACACTGAACATTGTCTTTTTTTTGTCGTTTGTATTTCCGCTGTTCTCTTACTTATCTACATTGAACAGATCCATTCATTTATCCATTCAAATATGAGAGGGAGCGATATAGAGAAGAAGAGAGAGAGAGATGCAGCCAATTTTCTTCATTTATTTACTGTTGCTGCTGCTACTTTTTTTGAAACCTTTTTTTTGTTTCTGTATTTTTTTTTTTAAATGTGACCTCATTTTGATTCATTCATTATGTTGTTTCCTTGTGTTACAAACAGCATCCATGCACTAACTTTTTTTTCACAACAACAAATTAACATGCAACAGGGGATCTAGGAGTAGGCATTATTTTACACACACACACACAATTATTATTGGTCAGTAATATTTTTCCAAATTGAATGGCCTGGAACCTGGATTCAATCATCATCATCATGATCATGTGAATGCCGTCAACTGTTAACGGGGGCATTCATGCGTATTGCATAGATTCGATAATGGTGATGAAGAAAAAAAAAGAGAAAAAAACGGGTTAGATTTATTGCATCGTCAATGATTTGATGCAACCTGATTGCCTGTTACATAAACGGCTGTTTTACGCGCCAATTTTATGAGAAGAAAATTTTATGTTTTGAAAAAAAACCAACCCACACACACATACACACACACACAATGATTGGGACCTACATTGCATGGGCGCCAATTATCAGAAAAAAAAATTGCATACACGGCGTCATACATTCCAACAATATGCTACCACTACTACCACCGATAAAATGTGGATCTTGAGAGTGACACAATTCTTTCTCTCTCTCTCTTCATTCATTCATTTGATAGAAATTCGGTCGATCCTCAGCAACGGGTATTATGTATGGTTTCTTTGTCTGGCTATAGTCTAAAATAATTCATCTCTCAATGAATCCATATACTGACACATACACACACACACAGATCATTCATTTGTCTCTTACAATTGGTATTTTTATATTTCTGGCGTGAGAGTCACATATACATACACACAACTACAACAACAATTGGCAAAAAAGCATAAAAGATCGAGAGTGTGTAACGGTAGCATTGCACATATACCGCTTTCCCCTATTTTTTTTTCTCTTTATTTCTTTAAAAATACCATATGCACTTTGGAGCCAATGTTGCTGCCTGGATCTCTTGTTTTTCTTTTTCTTCTTCTTCTTGAATATGGCCAATGATGAAAGAGAGACCTGAGTTATAGAAAACTTGACTGATAGAAAAAAAAATTTTTCTTTTCACGATTAAATAGATAGATAGGCCAAAAAAAAATTTCTAAGTCATTTCAGTGTAGTTTGTGTGTGTTCACTCTGTTTTATATGGTGCCATTTATTCGTTTCCGTAACGTTACCCTGTTAGGTTGTTGTCGGTGTGTCCGTAATTTTTTTTTTTTTTTGGCGTTTACATGTTGCAACATGTCGAGACTTTTCTCTTCTGATGACGATGATGTGTGTGTGTGCGATCCGTTACCAATAATGTGAATGAAATGTGAATACCGCTAGGAGGAAATATTTTTTTTTTTTTTTTTTTGATGCAAGAAGAGAAATCTGACTGACTGACTGACGATTTTATCCACCACAAAACAAAATACACTCACGTTTTATACATGCACATACAAACATAACACACAATACACAGACGCCGTTGATGCCGACAATATTTTTACAACAACAACGACAACGATTCTTTGGTTATGCGTGTTGTTGTTAATATACAAAAAAAAAAAAAAATAAAAAGAAAAAAATCATTCAATCGTCAGTGTGTGTATGGCTGCCATACGATTTGTTACTCCCTTTGTACATGTGTGTTCTATGTGTATGTATAGGAAATGAAATTCTTTTTTTCTTGTTATAAGAATTTTATTGTTCCGTATTTTGAATTTTCCGTTTCATTTAAAATTTTTTTTTTTTTTTGTTAATGTAAAAATTGATTTCTTGTTTTTTTTTCCATTCATCGATTTTTTTTTTGTTGATCAAAATCGTTCAGTGCATATTCATGATCTGCATTGTTTTTTTTTTTTTTTTTGTTAATTTTCACACTCCAATAAACACGTGTTGCACATATCAAGAATTTCAAGAACAATATTCAAAAAAAAAAATCGTACATTGTGAATGCACTAATAATCTCCAGTAACTCACCATCATCATCATCATTTATTTATCGTTGAAAAAATTCGAATCGAATGTTTTTGTTTTGTTTTGTTATTGTTGTTGTTGATCGATTTGAATGTGGAGATTGTCAACAAAAAAAAATTTATTTTTTTTTCGTCTCCCAAATTCGGCGTTTCATATTCATCAACAACAAAACTAAGATGACCAATGAAATTCGAAATTCGAATGTGATTGGAACCCACAGACACATTAATTCAATCAAAAACACATGAAAATCACATGAAAATCGAAAACATTCAACAATAGATTTTTCGAATTGTTGTTGCCTTGGTCATTTTTTTTTTTTTTTTTTGAAAATTTCATCCATTCAAATAACTATGTCAACCAATTTAGTGTGTGTGTGTATGTTTATGAAATGTAATGAAAAACAACGATTAAAACGTCTGTTATCATCAAATGCCTACTAACCCAAATTTTATTTCTTATGATTTTTTTGGTGGTGCTGCTCATGACTAGATTGGTTCAAGACTCGTGACATGAACTTTTTTCTTGATTCTCTTAATCTGTTCGGTATTTTTTCATGTGTGTTTGTGTGTGTGTGTTTAAATTGTGATTGAATTTCCAATGAAAAAAAAGTGAAACTTTGTACACGAATCATCATCATAATTATGGACTAATATTATATTCTAATTTAAATGCCAATTATGATACAATAATAGATGTCAAGTATCGGAAATATCGATATGATGACCCTTCAACAGAAACCGGCTACAAATGCATCTGCATTAGCCATAAATTCAGCTACAATTTCAGCCAATAATAATTCAATGTTAAATGGTAATCAATCATCATCTGTATCAAATAATAATAACAATGGTATCAACATTGGTCATCAACGTTTGGATGATACACGATTAGAATTGATACGATTACGACGAACAAATGATTATTTTCGTGAAACATTAGCCACAAATGAACATTTGATACGTTTATTGGAAGGCATTCGTGAATGTCTTGAACGTCGTAATGATGATTTAATGGAAATTTGTACATGTAAAAATTTTTTACGTCCAGAATTTTCACAAGAATTGGATAGTAAAGATTTATTAAAAGATTTATATACACAATATTATCAAGCTAAACATGGATTACCTGTAAATCTTTCATTAACAAATGTATCATCCGATCTTTCATCATCATCATCATTATCATCATCACCACCATCATCATTGTCGTCATCGCCTACAAATAAATTAACAAATGGTTATCATGGAAGAAAATCACCATCTTCATTAAAATTATCATATTCCGATAATAAACGTACAACACCACCAAGAGTGGATACAACACAATCATTATCAACATCACCAAGTTCAACATCGAAATCATCACCAACTACAACGACGAAAACGAATAATATTCATAACAATAATTTCCATCATGCACATATGATGCATATACCGACATCACCATGCGGTTCATCATCATCAGCATCATCATCATCATTATCATTATCACCAACAACAACAACGACAAACACCTCTTCCTGTTCAACGACAACTAAACAACAACCATTATATAATCAACGAGATATTGAATCAATAAATGTATCATCATTATCACCATCAGCAGCAGCTATTCTAACAATATCGGCTGCATTAGCTGAAATGGCTAATAATGGTAAAAGTAATGGTCAAAAAAATCGATCATCATTGTATGAACAGGCAAAAAATGCAACAGCTGTTTTACAAGCTGCAGCTACCTCATCATCATCATCATCATCATTAGTAAATATCTCCAAAAATGATTCAAATTTAAATTCCATTCAAAATGATGATTCAAATTCATCACATTCATTGCAGGATAATCTTGTCATGACTACTGATGGTGGTACAGCAACTAATGGTTGTCGATCGAATTATCGAAATAATATTGATGATGATGATGAATGTTGTAAAGAAAATAATGAAAATCATAATGTCGATGATGATCATCATCATAACAATGCTGATGATGATGATGATGATGAAGATCAAAAATATTCAATAAACGGTAAATCATTGGTTATTGATGATAATTCATTATCATTAGAAAATGGAATCAATCATGGTCATCGTAATAATAACCATAATAATCATGATGATAATGATGATGAAGAAGATGATGAAAATGTTGAGATTGAAATTGATGATATTGTTGATGATGGTGATGATGTAAGAAAAAAAGTCAATGGAACTATTGAATGTTCAATTAATAAGAATGAAGATGAAAGTAATGATGCAACAACAACGACGACGACGACAACGATAACTGCCGATGCGGATACCGATACGGATATTGATAATCAAACAATAACACGTCCAACAAGGTTACCAATACTTAAATCTATGTTATCACCTGGTGATGATGATACAATGATGACCGAAGAAAAAATTGGTATGTGATTCTGATTTTATTTCCTTGTAGAAAAGCCTTTTAAAAATATTTATATCATAATTACTAATTTTTTATATTTGTCATATCGGAAAAAGACCATTATTATCAAATCCACACAAAAATTAGATATTTTAGACATTTTCAATCAACGTCATTCATCATCATCATCATCATCATCATCACGCTTTTTATCTGTCTATAAGAAAAAAAAATTCATTTCATTGAAATTCAAAATATTCATGTGTGTAATTGGGTGACCTTCGTTTTGTTTTTTTTTTTTTTGAAAAAAATGATGACAATATTTTTTATTTTGTCAAACATACAAATTATTCAAATTATAAGGAAATCATCGTATGAATCCTTTTTCCTTGATTTTTTGTTATCATCATTTTTTGCATTGAAATTCTGTCCAATTTCAATTTCTGGTTCGATTGTTGTTTATATATTATATATATACCTGATTTATTTTTGTCTCTATATGTGCAACATGCAGATATAGATAGATAGATGTCTTTAAAGGGCAAATAATTTATTGATTTTTTCTTGTACTTTATTTTTTTTCTGATTATATCATTCGAGAAAAAAAGAAAAAAAAACTTAACCATCGTCATCATCATCATCATCATATATGGTGAATGATGGCAAATCTCTTTTCTTTTTTTTTTGCTAATTGTGTATATGGCAATAAGATAAGATAAAAAAACACACACACACTGCTTGCTGCTGCTGTTGGGTACTCTATACTCTACTCTACTAACCCGATGCTCTTTTACCTAGATTCCTTTTTTTTATTTCAGGTCGACGGGTATCATCATCATCAACATTATTATTGAGGTCATCAAGAAGAAAAAAAAAGAAAGAAAAATCTTGTTGTTACTGGTTATCGACGACGGTTATGATCGGTAGTGATAATCATCATGATGATGATGGTCATGGTGGTTATTCATCTAATCGACCTTTTTTCTGATCAAATCTTTTTTTTTTTTTTTGGTTTTGGTTTTTGGTTTTTATTGATTCCGCTCACAAAAAAATTAGCGCCACTGACCAATGTTGATGTTTGGATTATTCAGTTATATACACTATACCCATACTTTTTTATTGTTTTTCCAATGAATTATCAATAGATAACTGTGGATATATTATCGAAAAGAAAAAGCAAAAAAAAAAAATTCAAAATTTGATCCTAAATCAATGTTATTTTTTTTGTCGTTCTTTTTTTTCTCCGTATAAATATATATGTCACACAATTACCTTGACACATGGACTAATTTTTGGACACCATCATTACATTACCACCACCACCACCACTATGATTATCATAGTCAGGAATGATGATGATGATGATCATCATAACATACATAGATTTTGTATGTATAGAGAGTATATCTAAATAAATAATTGTATGCCAGTGGTGTTTGTCGTTCTCTTGAACGAATATATATATATATATAATATATGGAGAGTATTATATTGATAATGGTGGTGGTTGTTTGTGTGTGTGTGTGTCCTCAATCGCACAGGGTACACAAAAACCGGTGTTTATACACAACCCAAGTTTGTTTTGGTCATTCATGGCGTAATAATGATGATGATGATGATTATTATATTCGTATATGTGATGCAGCAGCTTTTCTCTGTATTTGTCTATGTGCAATGTGTGTGTGTGTGTATGTTTGTCTGTATGCAATTTCGGTTTTTAGGGTATGAATGCCATGATAAAAAGAAAAAAATTGAGGTCAACCATTTTTATTTTTCATTCATTCATTCATTCTTTCTTTTTTTTCTAACTTGGAAGCTAACCAAACGAATCGAATTGTGTGAATAAAAACAAACGCCAAAGTCAAATAGATTGGCTCCCAAAAAAAAAAAAAAAAAAATATCCTGAATAGTTTTCAATGTAAAAAATGTCTGTGTGTGTGCGTGCTTTGCACTGTGTGTAAACGGTACTTTCGTAACTTGTTTTTATTTTTGCTACCCTGATTATTCAAAATAAAAAAAAAAATTTGTGGGGTGGAGAAAAGAAAAAAAAAATTACAGTGAAAAAGTTTATTTATTCAATTTTTTTTTCTTTGTTTTGTTATTGAAACATTTTTCTTTTTTAAATGAGGGTTTTTTTTCTCTCATTTTCTTACACTTGTCTTGACTTAGTCATCATCATCAAATATATATATATGTCGAATTGAATTGAATAAGTCAGTTGATTACATTCGCCAACGATCAATCGATTATGATTTCAGCATATGACTTTTGTGTGTGTGTTTTTGTGTGTGCGTATTGGGATGGACGAATCATTATCATCAACTTTGATATATAGAATGAAATCAGGTTAAATCCTTATCTTTTGAATGATGATGATGATGATGATGGGTGGTGGTTTTTTTTTTTTTTGTTTCGATGTTTATCAAAAATGATGACGATGATGATGAAAGATTGACATACAGATTTTTTTTTCTACATTCTCTTGTAATTAATTTCAGAATGATGGCTTGACTACCCCATTTTTTTCTAATTTTTTTTTTTTTTTTTTTTTGATAATAATCAAACTTGTTATTAATTCTTATAATAACTAGGTTATCTTTCAATTGCATTGAATTTATTTGCGAAAATACTTGTAATCATTATATCAATAGTGAGGGTGTTTGTATTTGTATAATCTTTATTTTTTTTTGTGTGTATGATGCATGATGTACACATATGCTGATGATGATGATTATATATTCCCACTTGTTGATCCACTCTGTAAATGAAAACCAATACAAAGATTAAAATTCCAAGAATATAAAAAAAAGAAAAACTTTCGATACATTGTTGAAATGATTTTTTTTTTACTTCCTTGATGATGATGATGATTGTCAATATTGGATATTTTTTTGTTATTTAATATCTTATTATGTTATATCATTTAAATCTTATTGATTGAGATGATCATTTTGATGATATGTATTCAATTTAAATATAGGATGATGATCTAGGTTTTTGACAATTTTTTTTATAATCTTTTAAAATTAATGATAAAAATCAAGTAAGGGTACCAATGATGATTGCATCATGCACGTCATCATAATAATTTTTTTTTTTTTTTTTTTTGGTTGCACTTGAATGACGATGATTATAATTGTATGGAAAATTTTTTTTTTGTTATTTCCATTCTCTATTTTTTTTTTTGTTTGTTTGTTTGAATAATTGCAATGAAGGGTTGCCATTATTGTTGTTTGCATTATTAACGTGTGTAATTGATTGATTGATTGATTGATTTGTTGCTGCTTACATAAACATAAAATCTGGAAAAATCCCAGAAATCATTGTCGTTGATAATGATGTTGATGATGATAAAATGAAAGGAGTGAAAGAGGAGGGTATATATACATCGTATGATCTTATGTGCACCAATATCTATAATCACAGCTACAGTGAATACATAGATTTATCATCCATAATCATCATTGTCGTCATCATAACTTCCTTGTTTTTTTGTATGCATGTGTTAAACATAATTGAATTCATCACTTGACGATAATCGTCGAGTTTCGTTATAAAAATTTAACTATGATATATGATATATATGATCATATTAAAGTTTTTGCTACAATTAATCAGAAAATTGAAACAAAAACGTCAATATAATGCACATCTACGAATTTAACCGAGAGGGTGTTGTTGTTGTTGTTGTTGCTAGTTCGAGAAACGACTACCAAATCATCAAGATTATTAAATTCCAAAAAAAAAGAAAGGAATAAATAAAAAGAAATGAAAACTTGATCGCGCCCAGCATTCAATGAGATGATGTACAGGATTTTTTTTTTCTCAACAACAAAAAAAAACTTTGCTTTTCCACCCTTCATTCATTCAGTGACTTTCGTATGCACACCTATTCTTCTTATAGAAAAATCAAAATACAAAACTTGCTATACTCATCGATTTTACTGTTTGTGTGTGTTCATTTTGTTGCCAGTTGCATTTGGTTGATTGACCTAAATTCTATATTTTTTTTCTCATTCTTTTTATTCATGTGTGATGTTGATGATGATCGACATATGAAACAAGACGAAGAAAAAAAAATTCCAGTTATACCGTATTACTTGCTATATATATATGGTGTATGTTATTTCATTTGTGAATACAAAGTCAAATGCAAATGTATCGTACTTCCAAAAATAAAAAAAAAATGTGAATCCTTTCGATTATTAAAGGTCAACGATACAATGATGAATTTTTTTTTTCGTATATGAATAATCCATATGAATGATGAATCATTATTGATTATGATGATGATGATGATATTTAATGACATCAAAAATCATGTTTCATTCGTTCGATATCGATTGATTGTATGTGAAACTGGCCAGTGTGTCTTATATGTAAAAACAATAATAAAATAGTATATACCTGCTGCTGCTATATCATGTGTGTGTTTGCTTGCATATATAGAGTGAGGGTTAGATGAAAGATATCCAGAGTCGATGGTCGATTTGTAAATGAGGACACATGAAACTATAGTATAGAACAAGCGGGTAGCCAACCATTCTCACCTTGATCTAATTTCTTTTGATTTGCCTTTAATTTTCATTTTGAATCTCTTTTCATAATTTGTTTGGTAGTCATACACACATACACACAATCACATTTTTAGTTTATAATACATACCTCCTTCTTCATTTGGTTGTTTACTAAATGGCTTCCATTTTGGCCAGGCCATAATTTTGTTGGTTGTTGTTATTATTATTAATTATTAAACTCCATAGTGACCAAAAATATTAATTCAAGAATATAAAGAGAGAAGGAAAAAAAAATCTAAAGTGTGAATGAATATAATAAAATTAGATTATCTTGAAACGAGAAAAAAAAACCAGCCATATATAGAATCGGTCTTGATCCACAATATTCGTTCGTTGATTCACATATTGTTCCATATTTGATTTTTGATTATAGTGAATTCTCAATTGCTCTTATCATTTTATGTTGTTTTTTTCTGTTGCTTCACTTTTAATATTTATTTTGGTTTTGTTTTTTTTTCATTATGATCGTTTATAGATGAGAATAATTTTTGTCTGGATTCTTTCTTGTTTTTTTTTTGTTTGTTTCAAATATTTACCAGACTTATCAAAACAGATTTTCCACACTATCCAAGCGAATTTAGTGGTTGTTTTGATTCAATTTTTTTTATTTCGGTCATAGATAGATTACATTTCGGACGCTCACTATCAAATATCTGTTTGTATGTGTTTGATAATGAACTTGAAAAATTAATGTTTACTTTTCATTTTCATTTTATTTTATTTGAAATCTTTTTATCCGTTTTTTTTTAATATTTGATATGATAACCTTTTTAACTCTGTCTCTCTCTCTCTCGTATCTGTTTCCATTCGTTATTACAATAAAGTAAATCGAATGTGAAAAAAAATATTGAATTGCTAATGAATCCCATACACGCTTTCGTTTCGATTTTTTTTAGCAATTTTAAATATTTACAATAAAAATCTCAAAATTGCCTCTATTGTATATATATATAGATAAGTTTTTACTGAATTGACTGGCAGAAAAAAAAACAAAATCATATCGATCATTCATTTTTTTCCATTCTTTTTTTTCATTGTCACCTTTAATAAATGGAGACGAGATAACAAAAACAAACCTTGAGGTACATATAATATACCAATACCAATGAGAAATAATAATAATTTTTTGCACATAGTCATTGAACTTTTGTGTATGTATTTTTACCATAGAAATATGAATATGAATTTTATTTTCTTTTCTTTTCATTATTGCATTGCAATCATAATTATTGTCACTTTGTGTGTGTGTGTGTGTGTGTGTGTGGGACGTTTCTTATGTCACGAAAAACAATCTCACTAAGTTGAAACTATTAATTTTGTGAATTAATAATTTGAGCAAAAAATGATGAACATTTGTTTTTTGCATTTCTTCAAAAATTTCGCCAATCAAATAAAATTCAAAAAATTTGGGTTCTTCACACACACATACTTGATTTCTCTTTCTATTATCTAATAATAATGATAATAATGATAATTTCATTTTTTTTCTCCTTTCACGTTCCAAATGATTTCATTTTTTTTCGGTTTCGGTGTTATGCTACCAATTTCGGTCATTATTATTTTGCATACCCGCTTATTTTGTTGTTGTTTTTCTATATACGATACACAAATTTTAGCTAATAAAAATAATGTGTGAATGAATGATTCAAATAATGATCATGGAACTTTATTGGCAAGTTTTGTTTTCTCTTTTTCTCTCTCTCACACATGCATGCATTCAACAAACCACGGCTACAATTGTCATCGACAACAACAAGTTACTTGTTACCTATCACACTCGATTTGATTGATTGATTGATATTGTATGTGTCGGTTGGTTGATTGGCTTGTTGGTTGTTTGATTCGTTCGTCTTTTGTTGTTACATTTACTGAATATTAACCCCGTTCATTCATTCATTCATTGTATTTGATAAGTTTGTCATTTGTTTCCTGATTTTATTGTTTCACATTTCAATTGTATTTTAATCTATACATATATTCAGGTCATACATCGTTGTCTCGATATACAGAAGAGAAAAACAAAACTCAACAATTCCATTGCTTGACGAATGTGGAATTGTTGAGTTTTGTTTTTTGTTTTATTTTCCTCATTGGAATTCATTGTTTTTTTCAGTGATTGAGGTTAGCATCTTGGCGATTATATCTTCATATATCCAATTGTTGTTAAAAGAATTTGTATGTACCAAGTACCGAAAGAGTTTGCTTTTTTTTTAAATATAACGGCGAGAAAGTTACTGTGTGTGTGTGTGTGTGACCGAAAACGCGCGTTTGCAATGACCTTAATTTTTTTTTCTTACTTTTTTCTACTTACATTTGCTGTCTTATCATTTTTTTTTCATTTCTGTCACCCAATTTTTTTGGCAATCTCTTTCTGTGCGAGATGGGAAAGCATCCCCAAAATTTTTTTTTTTTCATTTGAAAAAAAAGAACCCTGATGAAGAAATCTACCTAATTATCATTATGATAATGATTGGTTGGTTGATTGGTTAGTTGGATGTTTCATTGATCTCATTCTGTTGTCGGTTTTTTTTTAGTGCCATCGTAATCATCATAATCATGATGAAGTGATAATGTCCGGGTTTCTCCTTCACTTCAAATGATAACCAACATTTTTGGTGTTATGATTTTTGTTTTTCACATCAAGTTGGCTTTTATGTGTGAACATTGATGATATAAATTGGTCGATCCCTTTTTTCTTTTTTTTTTTTGATGATCTTTGATCTTCTTTTTTTTTCTTCTTTGCTCGAAAATAAAAATCCATATACACTGACTGATTAGGCAATCGTCGTCGTCGTCGTCGTCACGATTAGACTCGTGGGTCGATGCTTAAAAAGTTTGTTGATGTTACAGAACAAAATGAAAAGAATATAATTGTATCTGTGATGTGTGTGTGTGTGTGTAATGTGTCTTTTCCCAAAAAAAAGTGTATGATGATGAGTTTTATTTAACTGTATGTAAGAGTGATGGTTGCTGAGATGTTATAATTTTTTTTTTCGTCCTAATTTTCCAATACCACACACACACACACACACATACATTATTTGAAAAAAAAATCGCAATGGCGATAATATACAACAAATATAGACACAATTTTTTGTGTTTGTAAACAAAATCGAATAAATGAAAACTGGCGTAACTCGGCGTATGGCCTGTGTATAACGACCGTCGCCCGATTCAACATGTGTTCAGTTGAACAATGAAATAAAAATTTTTTTTTTTGATTGATGAATTGAATTGAAATGAAATGAAATGAAATAAAAGTAGGTAATAATATGACAAAGCTTTAAAAAAGCACACGCAGTGTGTCACGTTCTTCTTTTTTTTTTTTTTTTTTTTGGTTGGGTTTTTTCTTCTTTTCGCCCTCTCTTTTTTTTTGTTTTCTTTGGAGCATTTTATTTGTTGGAGTATAAAAACATACTTGAGATTCGGCATTTTTTTTTTGCATAAATGAATGAATGAATCTGAACAACAAAATGAGAAAAAAAAATAGCTGAAACTGTCACAAACATTCTCCGGGTATATAATAATAATAATAATGAACAAGACTTGATCATCATCCATCCTAAGCGAACAACAACAAAAAAAAACCCGCAGAACAACGAATGAATGAATGACGAAAAAAAACAACAACAACAACAACAAACAAACAAACAAAATTCGGGCAAACGAAAAAAAAAATCATGGCAAATGACAGCAAACGCGTTATTGCCTATGTTCATGTGTAAGTGTGTGTGTGTGTGTGTGTTTGGTTTAACCTAGATTTTATTTCATTTCATTTCTTTCTTCCCCCCCCCTCCCATTCTTTATCCATTAACAGTATATGTGATTTTTTTTCTGGGTTCACCATTTCATGTTTGACGTTTAAATTTTCGATCATTTTCATTTCGATTTTTTTTTCGTTTTTGCGAATGATGATGATTAAAACCAAAAGTGAATTTCTTGATCTTTCATTTATATATCGAACAGCGAACAAAAAAAAATGAACACATTTGGTCGTGATCGTTCGTCAAAAAAAAAATAACTGAGTTTCCAACTGAGTTTTAACAGCTTAACGCGGTCTCACTCTCTCACTATATAAGGGTTTTAACAGTTAGATTTTTTTCACATTTTTCTTTCGTTGTTATTTGGTTGCCCATTCTGATAAAATGAACAAAAAAAAAAAAAAATAAATAACTAAATAGCCAAAACATGCATACACACATCAAAGTAGTTTGATCCATTTTCGACAAAAAAAACCACGCTGTTTTTTTTTCAAAGGTGGTGGGTGTGTTTCTTTTTTTCTTTTTGATTATGACGTTCGACATTTGATCGCACGAATAATATGAATTACTTATTCTGTAGAATTTTGTGATTTGATAATCTTTTTTTATATGGAAAAATAAAATCATTTTTTTCCACTTCTTTTTTCCTTCTTTATTGAGATTATGATGATTTGTTTTAGCAGTTTCATAATATATAATCACCACCACCACCATATTGTATATGTATGTGTGAGTGTCAATTACAATTAAAACCAACACCAATCAACCAACCAACCAACCACCATAGTACCGATAAAATATACTGTATTAACAAAATCGTTTATTATGAAAAAAAACAGACTAAATAGGTCATCAGTATTATCATTTGAGAATGCCATCAAATCAAATAATCATCATAATTATAATTGGGAGAATACGGCACAACGATAATGATGATGATGATGATGATGATGAACAAGAAAAAAAATGAGTTCATAATAAGTGTATATATGTGTGCTTTATTTATGAAAATTGAAAATAAAAACACGTGGAATAAAATAAAAGAGGACAAATCATAATGTTTTTTTTTTTTTTTTTTTTTGGTTCATATACACACACACACAAACTCTGATGATGATGAACCAGAAATCTGAATGCTATCATAAATGATGATGATGATGATGATGAATTGTATGTATGTATGCTATTTTTTTGTTGTTGTATTAGTAACAAAAAAAATAGAAATAGAAAATGGAATGCATGACTTGTGATTATCAACATTTATCAATGTATATGTGTATTTGACTTGACATGATGCAAATCGTATATATATATATATATGGGTCGATAGGTCGATTTGATTAACATAAATACATATCATGGATACTGATAATGATGATTATTATGGTGATGATGATGATGATGATGATGCCTAGTACGTGTACGAATTGCACTATGTTTTTTTTATTTTGTTTGATTGTTTTGACTTTTTTTTATAATTTATAATGATAAAATACAAATACAAATATGGATATAAAGCAGGGTAGAATTTTGTTTTCTTCTATCGAATCTATTCCAGCTGATGATGATGATGATGTAAAATTTGAAAATAAAGAAATATAAAGTCAGAGACCTTTTTACAATAACAGCAGGTGGTTAGATCTTTTTTTTCTATTCATTCATTCATTTGTAACGGTATTTTGTCATCATCATCATCATCATCATCGTTCTCGAATGGTAGTGATTTTTTTTTTTTTTTGAATACAACAGGTAAAAGAAAAATTCTTCCTTGTCAATTTTTTTTTTCATAATACACACATATATTTCGTCTGTTCAATTGAAATGAAAATTTTTCTATTAAAATTCATTTTTTTTTTTGACAAGTTTGATGATGACCTATTCACCATCGAATGTGAACACAGGTATGATGTGACGACCTGTATTAACATTATGTCCATCCATTGTAGCCTGTATATCATCATCATCATGTGCGATCCTATTATCTAGTTTTTTTTCGGTGTCTTCTTCCTCTTATTATTATTATGTAATGTGTGTGTGTGTGTGTGTGTGTTTTACATTCGTTTGTTCTATAAAATTGAATTTTTTTCCACTTGGTTTATTTTGTTTTTTTTTGTTTTAAATGAACTCGCTTCCTATATTCTAGTTGTTTCTTTCTTTTTCTCTCTATAGACAAACAAACATCCAACATGACTATGGTGGAAACATTTGCTTTTGTTTTGTTTTTTTTTTTGTTTCTTTTGTTTATTTGCTACCATATGAGACAAATGTAAATTTCCGAATACAATGGATAAGAGTCCATTTCATGTCATGAATGAGAATTGACCCAGAATCCATTTAAATTGAAATTGTAAAAGCATGATTTTTTTTCTTGTTTTATTTGATAATGTTGAATGGTTAACGGTAACACAATCATGATGGTGGTGGTGATTTTTTTTTCATTTATTTAAATCTGATTATTCAATTTTACAACGCACACACACACATGTGTATATTGTGATGAAATAACAAATAACTAAAGAGGATGAAACGGTTAAAACTTCGTGTAATATTTTTCTCGTGTTTACTATCTCTTCTTTGCTCCCCCACCATCACCACCACCTTTGAAATGAAAGTTTATCTTTTTTTTTCAAGAAACTGCCCATTTTATATGTGAGTTGCCATATTTCTGATTTCGGATAAAGGTATAAGATGATGATGATGATGATAGCCATGGACAGCAAACAATTGAATTGGACCAACGGAAAATTGGTCGGATTGTTGTAAGGGGGGAGAAAAAAGAAAATGGGAAGTTTTCATACTTTTTAGCTGGCCATCATCAGCATCAGGTCAAGCTTTTACAGGCGTTTTTTTAATGTTCCTTATTGATGATATTATGATGATGATGACCCGTACACCGGACAATAAAAAGAAAAAAATCAAAAAAGATCAGCCCGAAAAAAAGAGACAATAGAAAATGCGAAGGCAGATGATAATGTTGATGATGATGATGATGATGGTCATCTCATTATAATGATCGTTGGTGTGTTTTTGAGTATTAAAGTTGAAGCGTATAAAATTTTGTTTTTTTTTGAGCCATTTTTTTCAATTTTTTTTCGTTTTGTTGCTGTTCTTCATATATGAAAGTGAAGGTAATTCGGTGATTTTCATTGGAAAAAATTGATTTTTTATTCATTATTAACCAAGCCAAAAGAAAGACACTACTATTCCATTTTATTCATTCAAAATATGATGATGATGATGATGATGATGGTTGTTACTGGATCGTATGTTTTACCTTTGTTTTTTTTTCTATTCGTGCATGAACTCTACAACGTAATTGATGTTTTTTACTTTTCTTTTGTATACAACTTGTAATATAATAATACTAATGATGATAACAACAGGTGAACCTCAACTACGAAAGAGGTCGACAACAGTATTTCTTGCTGTATGTGTGTCCTGGATGTGGATGGTCGCGCCAAGGTATACAATCGCTAACACGCGATCCATGAACAATGAACGAATTGAAGAAAAAAAAACAGCTTATTGCACTTGTTGCTCGAATTGGTCAAGTCAAGCCAAAAAAAGTCATACACACTAACATAAACCATCGATTTGGATCGATGTACGTAATATATACACACACATATACATTACGTGTACACTTTCACACTCGTTTGATCAGGTCATTTCTCTCCTGTTGTGTTTGAAATTCGTTTGGCTCCCACACACACACAAAGACATTGTGTTTGTTTGGTACACACACATACACATTCATTTGGAGAGTTGATCACCTGTTCGTTCTCAATTTCCCTTTTAGTTTGTTATAATCATTAATTTCAAAGTCCTTCCGCAATGGCCTGAATGATGATGATGATGATGATGATGATTATGACTTCAACTACAATGATCATTGTGGTCTAGTTGTTGTTGATGATGATGATGGTGATGATAATGACGGTGGTGGTGGATGATGATGGTGGCGGGTGGTTTAATCTGTCACCGTTGTATGGTCTCTTTTATATTATCATAATTCTTTTATTTCAAATTTACATCGCCCATCAACGAGAATTTACACTTGTTATCATAAATGAAAAAATTACACATGTACATGTAATTCAATTGTGCAACAGGTCGTCAACAACATTAACATGTATATAACTTCGGTTCATATTATATACAAACATACGCGGGCAGCAGACCACCATTATCATCATCATAATAATAGTGATGACTACATACCATGGCACCGCGATCTAGCACTTGTATGCACACGCATAATGCAATGAAATGATTGGATAGTTGAAGGAATGAATGAACGCTTATTCGTTCCATTTGAATTATATATTTATTTTGAAGCATTCAATGAAAGGATGGGGGATTCATTTGAAACATGAATTTGTTCCATTCAAGGATGTATTCATTTGTTACGTAATAACTAAATGTTATGCCCTGATGATAATCATTTATGCGTATGTTTGTGTTGTGTTTTTGTTGTCTCAACAGCATTTATGATGATGATGATGATGATGATGACTGGGATGAATAAAGAAAATGATATTTGTTCAATTTATCGATCACTTTTTTTCGCAGTTTTTTTTTATTCATGTATTCGAATTTTGAGCCAAATAAATGGATATTTTTTTGACCAGATTTCGTCTAATCTAATGGTTGAAATTGGATATATGCCCATCGATAATAAATTCATTTCATTTTCTTTTTTTTTCAACATTTGAATCAAATATATAGATATAAGATGGAAAAAAATGATTGATTCGTTTGATTTATTACTCAATCAAATCAAAATGTAAATTAATCATATGTGCATCCTTGGTTTGTTTATTCATATATATTAATATATTGGTTAAAGATGATATTTTTTTGTATTGTGAAAACAAAACAAAAAAATTGTTTGCATGCTTACACGTATGTAATGTTAATACGGATTGAGCATTTGCCATTGTATGTATGAGTGGAACAAACAAACAAACAAAAAAAAATATGCCAATTCCACATAATAAATACGATATATTGCATAAGCGATATTTAATCTACAGAAAAAAATTCTCCTCGTTTAGTTATGTGTAATCAGTGAAGTATCACGAATCAGTTGCTAAAAAAAAAAAGAATTCTTAAACACTTAATTATACTGTCGTTGGCTTGATGATGATGATCGGATGAGTACGATATCTTGTGCTTAAAACTGAGGGATTGATGATGTCTTTTTTTTTACAAATCAAATGATAAGTCTAAAAATAAAGCTTTGTTCATGTTTTTTTTCTGACGATGAATATATATAAAGTAAAGTGGGAAAAATACCCGCTGTGAATATAGACATTCAATAGTAGATTGAATTTATTCATCAACATATCGTCATTGCTCATTCACATAATAGCGGTAGTAGTAGTAGTAGTAATAAACGCGTGTATGAAAAATTCATTCATTCATCGTATATGATGATGATGCGGAAGTTTATTTATTATTTGATTCAATTTTTATTACGGATGAATTCATACTGAATAACTGTTGATAACTGTTCTCTGGTTGTTGTGTGATTGGTGGTTTAGTTGAGACAAAATGAACAAAATGAATGAATTCGGGTTGTTTCCAAGTTTTCATTTACAAATCTCGTGCAAATTGTACATTTATTTCACGTCATTTATTTATAAATAAAAATAAAAATCGTAAGAAAACTGAAAAACTGAGCATTGAGTAGGGTTGCCAATAGTTTATGTATTTTGTCGAAATATAGTGATCATGATGATAACAATAATAATAATTCTTATTATGACAAAATATCGTAGTGATGAAACCTTGAAATTTGTTTTTGTTTTGAATTTTTTTTTTATTATTTTTCATTCATGTGAATTCATTCGTTTCAAGAAATGTTCGTTTTTCTTGTCTTTATTTTTTCATAATTGTTTATTTGTTTTTTGTTGTTGTTGTTGTTGTTGTTGCTGGAATTTGAATTGCATATTTCCTTTTTTTTATTCAAATTTTTTTTTTTTTTTTTTGTTTTGAATAATTCATCATTTTTTCTCATATCGTTTTTTTTTTGTATTTTTTTTTGTATAGAGATAAACCTAAATCCAAATGAGCTATATTTCACCGGCAATGGAAATGATTGCCAAAATAATGGTGGCAATAATCAAAATGATTTAACAGATTTATCATCACATAAATTGAATGGTGAACATCGTCTTAGGAATTGTCATCAACCATCATCATCTACATCAAACAATGATTCGATAACTACATCATCATCGGCAAATAATTTTAATGTATCATCATCATCATCATCATCTAATGATAAATCCAATCATCATGAGATCATAACATCATCATCAACAACCAATGGTAATAATCCATTGGCAATGTCTAATGCTGCCGCAGCTGCAGCCGCTTTATTAGCTGCAAATTTTCAACAGATTCATCCTCAAAGTATTGCGGCAGCAGCAGCCGCTGCAGCTGCTGCTACATCATCACCATCATCAGTTGGTAGTGCACCGGTTTCATCAAATCAAATACCCGGTAATGTAGTTCCAGGTGGACCTATTAGTAATCTTCGTATTGCTTTATCGGCTACTGGATCATCTAATCGAAAATCACCAAACGTATCACCAAGTATGTTGGCAACGATTGCTGCAGCTAATGGTCTCAATATCAATATGGACGCTATTCGACCACATAAATGTCATTGGCCTGAATGTAAATTTGCGACCAAAGATCGAAAAACATTACGTACACATATGAGAATACATACAAAAGAAAAACCATTCAAATGTTCATTTCCAAATTGTAGCTATGAAACGGGAGATCCTTCAAATTATCGAAAACATAAACGTCGTCATATTGCACATACAATATTTGCTTGTGATTATGAAGGCTGTAATTTTACTACGAACAAGCCTGATTTTATGCAAAGTCACATTGCCATCCATAAAGGGTAAGCGGTATTTTGCAAAATTTTGCTATATATTACATTTCTATTTTTATTTTTATTTTTTTTTTTTTTTTTTTTGAATAGATTAAAACCATTCTTGTGCGATTTTGAAAATTGTTCCTCATCATTTTATACAAGATCAAAATTGGAAGCACATCGCCGTAAACATCTTGCATCGGGAGAATTTCCAATGTCATTAACACATGTAGAAGATAAAGATAAACCAATAGTTTGTACCTATCCAAATTGTGGTAAACGTTTCATCAATGCTGCAGGTTTAGCTGGCCATGAAGTAACACATTTGGCAACACATAATAAATATGGTGCTTTTCTTGCTGAACATGAACGTGAAAAACCAGTGGTTTGTAATTTTCCAAATTGTGGTAAACGATTTCTTAATACGGCTGGATTAGCTGGTCATGAAGTGACACATCGGAATTTTATTAGCCAGAATATGGGAGCCATATTTAAGAATTTAAGCTTTAATCAATTGAAATCATTAGGAATATTTTCCGTTGCTAATATGAAACAACAACAACAACAACAACAACAACAGCAGCAACAACAACAACAACAAAGTCAACAAAATGGATCAACTTCACAACAACAACAACAACATTTACAACAACTTCAAACACAATTGTTATTATCAGCAGTACAGAAAGGAAATCAATTAGTTCAAACAGCAGAATCACAGCAAAAAAAATCATTATCAGGAGGTAAACCAGGCGAAGTTATTGTCCTAGATATTTGATCAATTTTTTTTAAACTTGAGAACAATTCAGTAAACAAGGTGATAAATCAAAGTGCAATCTTCTAATTGTCATATTATTCATTTTCAAATTGGAAAAAAAAGAATTTCTTCAATTGCATAAAATGTTCAAATCAAAAAAGAATTTTGCACATATAAACTGAGTGCAATTTATATATTAGCAATGTTGTTTGATTTTTTAACCATTGTTCCATAATCATCATCACCATTTATTTAACTTAACCGAATTGATTCAATGATTGCAAGGGGAAATATATATATTCATTCAAATATTTATTCTTCTACATATAAATATATATATATAAAAACGCCCACTACGTAATAAAGTAGCCACACAGTTGAACAAACTTTTTTTTTTTTTTTTTTTTTTTTTTTTTTTGGTTCATCATCATCATATTCTGTAAATTCATTGAAAAAAATCGAATTATTATTATCATTATTATTCCAAATTATTTTTGTTTTGTAAAATATTTATTTCATGAATACAAAAAACACACACACACACTACAATTGCATGTACAACAACACATTTTTCATGATCACGAATGTAGAATGCTAATATTTGTAGATGTTGTCGTTATCGTTGTTTGTTTGTTTATACGGTTCCTCCTATTATAGTACACACCACAACTTACATTTGATTGTTATTTGTTTCCGTTTTAATTTTTTTTTCTTTTTTGCATTTATTTTTTTCCTTTTACTTACATTTACACACTTTCTAATTGTTGTTGATTTTTGTTCCTTGATTAAATATGTAATAGATAATCTTGTTTGTCCATAATGGAACACAAACACACACACAACACACCTAAACACCAGGTATCTTTTATCGTTTTCTATTTTATTTTTTTTTCGTTTTGTTTTGTTTTGCTTTCCACATACATACACAGACACATTTACACAACATAAATGTTTCTTAATTTGTTGTTACGATTTCTTTTCTTCAATTTACCACATTATCTGATGATGATCAAAAAAAAAATGTCAGATAAATTAGTGAAATAGATTCGTGTGTGTGTGTAAAGCTTATCATCATCGTACTTATTTCATCAAACACACACACACACAAAAAAAATCAATCTTGCCTATCTAATCTGCCTGATTGCAAATCGTTTCCGCCCATTCAATAAAAAAAACAACAACAAGACACCCTTCTTTTTTTTTGTTTCTCTGGTTGCCTTAAAAATTTTCTGAATTTGATTTTCCACCTTAATTTCCTGGTTCAGATATTCATCATCATCATCATCATTTTTGTCTAACTCGCATATAATAATTGTTTGTTTGTTATTATAATTGTTGTTTACGTCCAAAATATTTTAAACAAACAAAAAAAAAATTCATTGATTTATATGTATACAAAAATACACATAACACATGAACATTCGATTGATATATTATTTGTTATATTTATTATTATGAATGAAGAAATTTAAAAAAAAAACTTATTATTCAAAAAAAAAGATGAAAAATAGCTTCTTCTCTTTGTGAAAAGATGGCAGCACTTTCTGGAATAAATAAATTAAAAAAAAATTAAGCAAGTTTTTACCACAAATCTAATAATGATTTTAAACATAATTTTAATTAATTAATTAAGAATAAAGATATAAAGATTATTAAAATTACAAAAATCTTCAACGTTTTACATCGCCCAAATCTTCAATAAAATCATCTTCAATTTGTGACCATTTTTCTGGTAATACATCAAATAAATCATCTTTTACATCGCCTTGAATGATTATTTCATCAGTGCCGCTTATCGATGATCCACAAGCAAAACGTGAAGAGAAAAATTTTGTCGCATCCTTTAGATCGATTTCAAAATTTCCTAATCCATGTACAACTAATTAATGTAAATGAAAAATATGTATTATAAGAATATATGCAATGTGAAACAAAAAAAAAAATATATTCAATGATCATACAAGTTACGTATTTCTTTTTTCCACGATTTGATCGTGATATTTTAACAATCAGTTCGCCAGTTTCTTTTTTCTTCGGTTTTAGCAATGCTTTACCGCCACGTTTTTGTCTAGTCTTTTTAGATGAATCTTTTTCATCAGTAGCTACGGTGAATCGATGTTAGTTAAGAACAAAATTAAATTGTCAACGTAGCTTACCATTTGTATCTAATTTGGCAAACATTTCGGGCATATTCTTTAAAAGCCATTCTTTACATTTATCATAACCACTATTATATTCACAATATTCCAATGGCAATGAACATACTATATTATCGGAAAAAATGATGAAAAAATTAATAATTCTCATAATAATAAATTATTAAAGTTCAAACCTCCACAATAGTTAACTTTGATTGGATATTGTACACCTTCTTGTGGTCCATTCAATAATTTTCTTGGCAATGTTTCAGCCGTCAACAATGTGGATGGTGATTCCTGAGTATCTTCTTGTTTGGTTGACATTTTGGTGAAAATTTTGTCTTCGTGTCACAAATTTTCTTTCTTTTCCTTGTCGATAATTCGGTTCTAAAACATCAAAATGAAAACGAGAACCAAACACATGACAAGTACTATTAGTAGACAACGTTACAGAAAAAAATTTCAAATTTTTTTTTTAAATTTTTACATTACCATAATTTTAGCAATATTCTCATGATTAAAACCATCCTAATTCCATTGATTAATCATATATTAAATCATATTGATGACCATCGATAGAATTTGATTTCGAATAATAAACGTTCAATATCATAACGATGCGAATGTCATAATCAAAATTTTTTTGATTTAATGATAAGATTTATTCATGGTAAAATGATTGGCAATTTGCATGCGCATCATTAACATATGATGATGATGATGATGATGATGATGATGATAATGATAGTACCAAATGACTTACATTTTATATACTACAGAATGGCAAAGTTTGTTCCATTACTTTTACTATTTGTATTTATTACTATTTTCATTTCAACTATAAATGGATTATTACGACCAGGAGAAAGTATTGAAAATCATTCAACATTACGACTAGTGCAATTGATTCATACACATGGTGATCGTACTCCAGGACAATTCGTTCATAATGATCCATATAGTATAGTGGGACATTTCTGGCCCGAAGGAATTGGTCAACTTACTCGAATTGGCCGAAATCGAATGTATAAAGTTGGAAAATATTTTCATGAAGTTTATGCAAATTTTATCAATACTTATTATTATCAGACAAATGTTGAAAATTTTATACATATACGAAGTTCAAGTTATCGTCGATGTTTAGAAAGTGCATCGGCACTTACCGCCGGTTTAATTGGAGGATCAAAGAATCTTAAAGATGAAAAGAATTATAATTACACTTTGAATGAATTTATTTATGAAAATCTTGAACATTCTTGGACACCGATACCGATCAAATCATTTTCATCGAAAGGTACTGATCCGTTATTGGATGTTGATTTCCCATGTCCAAATTTGGATAAAATATTCCATGAAATGTGGCATCAAGATCATCGCATCAAACAAGCCGAAGAGGAAAATCGTCAATTTTTCAAAGAAATTTCATTTTATGCTGGCGAAAAAATCGATACATTAAAAGCGATGAATTTGTTGTATCAAGAATTGTACATTGAAACACAAACAAATTATCATTGGTATAAATTACCATATCAGATTTGGACAGAAAATTATGAATCATATGCAATTCGACGACTTCGTGAATTATCACAAATCTATTGGACATTATTCTATGATAATTTTTCCATTCAACGATTGATTGGTGGCGAATTGATTCGAGAAATTAATGATAATTTTCGAAACTATGTGAATGGATCGAATCGAGATACAAAATTCTATCTATATTCCACACATGATGGTAAAATTGTGTCCATTCTACAAGCATTCGGTATCTATAATACATTTCTTATATCACCCGGTGCAACATTAATATTTGAACTTCATGAAAATCAAACAAATGAAGATGGTCCGAATGATGATCATGATGGTAAAATTGTGTCCATTCTACAAGCATTCGGTATCTATAATACATTTCTTATATCACCCGGTGCAACATTAATATTTGAACTTCATGAAAATCAAACAAATGAAGATGGTCCGAATGATGATCGTTTTGAAAATTATTTTCTAAAATTTTATTATTTCAATGAAACTTTTTCCGATAATGGTGCATGTGAAGTTTTTCCAGAGAAATTTTGCCAAAATCATAAACAAATTTGTCCATTGAATCATTATATGGAAAAAGTAGGCAAATATGAATCCGTTGATATTCGTTATGAATGTGGTGTGGATAAACATCATCTTGGCACAAAAGTGAATCTAAGCTTCGTAATTGCGAATGGTATTCTATTGGTCATTTTTATAATTTTATTAAATATTTTTGCATACCTCAACTATACGATCAAATGTAGATGAAACGAGGAAAAAAAATGAATTTATTTCAACAAGAACAAGAATACAATGATAAAAAAAATTACATGGGCATCAAATTTGATTTCTTTTGTTTGTTGTTTATGATTATGATATTGATGATGAGAAAATAATGTTTTTTTTTCCATTTTACTAGAAAAAATACATAGAAAATCATAATAATAATTGCTACAATGGAATTTTCGACAATTAATGGACGAAACAAACATTTGAAATTTTTTTTCTGTTTTTGATGATTTTCTATATATTAATGCTGATCGATACGAAAATTGATTTGATCAATTGATCAAATAAAGAAGAAATATAAGAATTGTATTTTTTTCAATATTTCATGATTGTTATGATCAAACTATTTTTTTTTTAAATTTCAATTGATTATCTGTACATGATTCTCTTCAAGCATTTCATCCAATTCTGTTCGTAATGCTTCTGGAAGAAATTGTCGTGCACGTTCATAATCACAACGTTTCATTGTTTGTCCATATTCCAATTTTTCCAGATGATAACCAAGACCCATTCGTTTTAATACTTCAAAATCATCGTGAATTTCAAATGAGCTATCAAAATTGAATAGATATTCTGATTTATCACGTGATATTGAACAATCGATTAAGGTATCTTTATCGGTATTAACAATGATGAATGGAAGTTTTATTATAGAATTTGGATCCGGCATTTCAGTCATTTGATTACGATCAGCAAGATTTTTGAATGCAATCTGTTGTATCAATAAATCACGTAATTGATCCTTTTTCTCTTTGATTCGCTGTTGACGTTGAGCACGTTCATTTTCCAATTCGGAACATTCCTGAACGGCATTAGTAGGTAAGCCAATCCATTTGATCTCTTTTTTTTCTTTTGATATGATATTAATGGCCATCAATACATTAAGGGCATCGTAAACACGGCGACGAATATTCTTTTGATCAAATGGTTCCTGATCATTCCCCGTTTGAAATGATGCACGACTAGCGATCGGATCATCACTGAATTCGGCTACCAATTCATCGGCAACTTCATTATAAGTGGTTGTTCCTTTATTACGAACTTTTTCGCAAACCTTAGAAAAACAAAAAATTTGAAACAAAACATAACAAACATTACAATTGAAAATTACCTTCATAGAGAAATGGCGAAGACCTTTACCCGTTTTGGAATCTTGTTTTTTTCGTTTCATTTGTGATGAAGGTGATTTAGGATATTTGATGCCGTTCGTACCAGATGATTTATTGGTAATGACCTGAGTTTTTCTAGCAATAGAATTTGTATGCAATGGTGCCGATGATGATAACAATAGAGATGATTCGCTGCTTTTTTTTAAATTACGTATGTGTAACAAATTAAGTTTCCAGAAATTTTACATAAAAACTCAAAATACAAACCTATTGTTGTTTAGGACGAAAAATTTCTTTTCATTGTTAGTGTTATTGAGACCATTGATTGATGGTGATGAATACATTTTGTCAGAATTGATGAAATGTTTCAATATTTAGATGAATATTTGGTTAATGATGATTTTGTTTAATTAATCGCGATTATTCGTTAATCAGCCAAGGTTTTTTTTGTCAATAATGGTATGTGTTTCAAGCAATCCGATTGTGTCGAATATGGCAAAGGAAAAAGTCAACAATTTACAGCTATTAGTTTGAAATTTTTTAACCACGAGTTGATGTTAAAAAGGAATTTCTCATCCGTTTTCGATTCAATGAAGATGAGAATCGAGGATTTTACTCCTTGAAATTGAATGTGTGTATACGTTAGAGCCCAAATTAAGGCACCAGAAAAAAGGTGTTTTTTTTCGGAAGTTGTGCGCCTTCAACTACTATTAACCATCAATCCACAATTCAACCAACATACATACACAGCTGCTGCTGTTTCCAAAAAAAAAGCAGTTTTGAGGGAGAGTTTTTTTTTTTTTTTTTTTTGATACATACACACAAAATCTTTGGCAATCCACAGAAATATAAATGCATGCATGCATGCATGCAGAAAACAAGCCAATGAAAAATATGCCTGATTTTACGAACAACATACATAAAAACACAAGGCCAGCCTTGCACTCTGTGTGTGTATCAATATATATATGGAGGAAGATGAAAACGACAACGAGGAGGATGAATTTTTGAAGGAGGTGACAGAATTCAATTTTTTCTTTTCATAAACATTGTTATTTGTTATTGATCATTGAAATCTTTGAATTCTATGTTCAATATGTAAAATATTCTTCCAATCAATGAGAATTTTTGGTCAAAATTTTTTTTTTTTTTTTTGGAAAAAAAGATTAATAAATTTTTTCAATTTTTTAAAAAAAAGTTCTTGAAAAATAAATGAAATGAAAAAGAAAAATGAAGAAAAATCTAAACGCATGCGTTTGCTCTGGGATCTCTGTTGAGTTTTATTCTTTTTTTTTCATATATGAAAATCCAGTCACATCATCATCATCTATGAATCTCCTCCTCTTTTTTCCTCTCCCTCCTCATCCTCGATTTTTTTCCAGCATTCGCTATCATTTAACCGGGGTTGATTTGGCGCGAAATGATGTTTATCACTTTCATCACCAGTGGTCGACACTAACAGAGTTTTTTTTTGGCGGTTTTTAATCGATGTTATATGATTGAAGTAACTTGTCGATAGAGGGTGCTGATTTTTTTTTCGAACTTTATTTTGTCTATATATTTGTTTCAAATCATATGGAAATTTTTAAGATTCATTATCATATGGATCGTTTCCACCCATTCCAAATCAAGTGCTACAAACAACAAGCAAAACACAATAAGGAAATCAATTATAGCCATCCATGATATCCGGTGTTTGTGGTTTTTGTGTGTGTTTTTTCTGTTCGTTTGGTCATTTTTTTAGCTTTCTTTTATTTTCTCACACGCCCACGAACACAAATCTAGATCATTTGTCATACAATTAAGTAATTTATACGATTCAACCAAGAGAATCGTTGTAAAACTCATTGATTTGATTATTGGATCGGTGTACCACAAAGCGTGACAAACAAACAAACAAAAAATAATAAATGAGTATCGTTACATTCAATGTCCATAACGTTGTTATTCTGATTTCAAACAAATTAATATATCGATGTTCAACGGATTCAATTCGGGTGGGTGGGTCTGGTGGAAAATCCTTTTTTTCAAACTTTGAAAAAGGAAAATTGGCTACAATCATTAGCAAAGAAAAAAGTAATGACAAAAACAGAAATTTTGTTGTTTTATAAATCTTTATTTGAAGCAACCAAACCATTCTGTATTATTATCATTATTGTGTGATATTCCAAATGGTATAATATTCTTGATTTGAAAAAATGTGCTATTTTTTTCATGTCTTCAAATGATTGACTATCATCGATAACAACAACAAACATTAAATCGAATCGGCTGGTATTGTTTTGTAGCACCTGAGCTCCATACACCACCACCACCAACAACAACAACAACAACAGCAAAAACATGTAATCTACAACCAATCATAAAAACAATGATGATGATGACTTGAATGCATTTTTCTAAGAATTATTTTTTCGATTTTTTTTCTGTTTAGTTTTTTTTCCTTGGAACCAAGATTATTTGTCCTGGTGATGATACCATCATTTGAACATAAACGCAAACGCACACACACACACACACGTTTTTAATGATAATGGTAAACAAAAATTCATCTATGGTGTCCCTTTTCTAAATCATCAGCCAACAATCCAATCCATTCAATGGACTTTATTGGCTATTATATAAAATAAATAAAATGAACCAGAAAAATCCAGTCTCAGTGATCTCATCAGTTTTTTTTCCGGCACCAGAAAAAAAATAACCCGGTAAAGTTTTATATAAAGAATCTTGATAAAGATTGTTATTTGTATAAATATATCAAACACAAATTTTCTATTATTCTAAGCAAATATTATATACTTGGTTTGTAAAATTTTTTTTCCCATTACTAATGTTCCAACTAACAACACACACACACACACATTTGTCCCTAGGGCCATAATCCTAGTGTATTTCCCACATTTGTACTTCTTATATTCGTTTGGTTTTTTTTTTTGTTTGTAATATTTGGCACCAAATAAGACAAAAAAAAAAAGAATTGCATGAAGTCGAATTTCTCCATCGCCCTAAAACCATTCTTTTGATTCTTCGTATCATCATCATCATCATCATCATGTTTGGTTAGTACGATATTTGAGTTTCTTTGATGTTTTTTTTCCTCGTCGTAATCATCATCATCATCATCATGAAAAAGCAAGAAAAAAAAGGAAAATTTCCTTTTTTTTCTTTCGTTCTTTTTCAATTCTTTGGACCAATAAAGAAACGCATACACGCAAGATTTTCATTTATTCTCGGGAACAACATACACACAGCAGGGAATAATCTCTAAACTGTATGTATGTGTGTGTGTGTGTGTTTGTTTGTGTGGCAGTGGTATGCAATACAAATCAATACAATGAAATTCAATGGTAATATAGTGATAACTATAGAAAACGTTTTTTTTTTCGGGCACCCAGATGTTCTCACATGAGTGTTTGAAGAGAATATTCTCTCTCTGTTTTATTCTTTCTTCCTTTAAAACGCGCGCACTAGCAGAAATTTGGAAATTTTTTTTTTCCTAGGCTAAAAACAGAAGAATTTTCAAATGGATAAAATACCCCATAAATGTAACATCAACCATTAGTACCCACGGAACTTTTGTTGATGGCGACAAATCATCGATCGTGTTTGTGTGTGTTTGTGGCTATTCATAAAATTTTCGCATTCTCGAATTGTCGCACGTCCATATTGATTTTGTCTATTGTGGTCAATAATTGACAATTTTGTTTTCTACACAAACACACACATTAATAGGTCATCTATATCAGCATCATCATTCAACAGTAAACGCATTGACCTTTGATCCAACATTAATTTTTAAACAACAGAAAAAATAAACAATCGTATTATTGAAACCAGAATTTAAGGTGCCTGTTTTTTTTTGTTATCGTTATTACTTTTTTTCTATCGTTCTTCAAATCCATCATCCGTCATTTGTTATACTCTATGAATTGTAAGTTTTATCCAATCCATTGATTGATTAAATGACATAATGGCAAATAGAGTATATATTCCAGATAATTGATTCTTATGTTCTGAGTTTGTCTTCGTAAAAAAAAATTATTAGAATATTGACAATGACAGATAATAATGATAGACAATAATGAAAAGTTAATGAGAACAGAATTTTTCGATTCATACGATTAATACCTTCGACCACATAAATAAATTGATGAAATTGATACCTTGTATACATAGTGTATGTGTGTGTGTGTGTGTGTGTACACATGTCATGTTTTACAAATTAGTCTATAGAAATGAAAAAAAAAATCCTAATACCTTTTCTTAGGATCGATGATTAACATTATCAATAATTGATTTGTTGCAATTCTATTCACAATTTCGATGGTCCATACATCAATACACGCACACAGAAATATCTTCTGGATAATCTTTTGTTTCCAACGAAAAAAAAAAATAAATAGTCACTCTTGACAACCAGAAAATAGAGAATCGGAAAATAGAAATCTATTTTATTTTTCACATTGTGATCAAAGAATAATTTCAATATCCTTTTCTTTTGTTACTTTCGTTTTTTTTTACTGTGTAGGATTCTCTCGAGAGACAGTTTTTTATTCATTCATTCTTTTTCTCTATACAATGGTTAAGCTGTTTTCTTTGCATGTGAATCATAATCTTGATTTTCACATTACAAATGTGATTTTTTTTCCATTCTCTCGGTAACGGAAATTGTCGTTTTTTCTTTTTTATTATTCTTATTCTTATTAGCTTACCAATACACTTTTGGATGGTACATTTTGTTCATCAAGTCTAGTCGGTAATAATTTTTCTTCTTATTTTTTTTTTTTTTTTTTGCTCCATCAAAACGGACATTAAAACATAACAGCATTGTGTGAGAATTTAATGTGTCCCAAAACGGCCATTTTCAATTTTTTTTTTTTTTTTTTGATTTGCTTTGATTTGGATATCTATTTCCTTTACACTTTTTGAATTGTATTACTTTTTTTGTGTTTGTCTGAATGTCTATAAAAAGTTTGAATTCGATCAATTTTTTTCAGCTCAATTATTGATTAGTTCAATTTTTTTCAATTTTTTAAAAATTTATTTGGCTTTCGCTGGAATCTGGATTGAAATCTATTATTCTTTTTCATTGCATAAATTCATAAGAAAATTCTGTTCATCTATCCACCGAACTTTTGTGAAAAGAATTGTTCCCTTTTTTATATTTTTATGACAGCGTGAATGAATGAATGAAAGAAAAAAAATTAGGAAAAAGTTGGTCGAAATGAATTTTCAGAATTTTTTTTTTATTGTCTTACACACACACACATTTCTTTCTTTTTTTTATATCCAAGTTCCATTCATATTGTTTCTTCTATTGTAGTTTAGTTTTTTTTCACTACTTCTTGGATCAATCTCAACGAATCATCCATGATCATACACGTTGACAAAGATTTTAACTTTGCCATCACATTTTCGTTCGTTGGTTGCTGTTGTTGTCTCTCCACACCCCAGTCATTATTATTGTCGTTGTTTGGTTCTGGATCAATAGTTGCCGCTTTTTTTTGTTCTTTTTTTCATACATTCTTATTCAGTTTTCTTTTCTTTAGCTGTCAGTTTTTTTGTTGTTGTTGTTGTTTTGTTGTCATCGTCGTCGTTGTTGTTGTTTTGTTTCTGGTTTGTTGCTAGTTTTTTTTTGTCCAAGATCAGTTTCAATACAAAAGAACATATTTTACCGGTGCATTGTTACGAACCAGAATTCATGAATTCTTTTTTTTTCACTGTTCGTTCAAATAGCAACAGGAATCTTTTTTTTTCTTGTGGCTAATTCATTATTGTCGAAACAAAACAACAACAACAACAACAAAAAAAATTCTCTTATTTGGTTGTCATTTTTCTTCATGCATGTTGTTGTTCATTGGTATTTGGCACCACATCATAAAATTACTTTAACAACAACAAGAATCTAGATGTGTTGTTTCAGAGTTTGTTATGATGATGATGCTGTATTTTTTTTTTCGTTTCTGTACATGTGGAATTGATGACGTTGACCAAAATTACATTTGGAAAATGTCATGATCATCATCATCATCATAATCAAACTGAAAAATAACTGCATAATTAATACGACACATGACAGCTTCATTTTTTTTTTTTTTTTTTTTTGAAGAAAAAAAAATATTTCTTCTCTTCTCTGTCTCTTGTTTATTTCAATTCATTTATATTTTAGACAGAATTTTTTTTTTTTTTGGATTATTCCAAACACACATTTTGGGAAAAAAAACTTTATTAACTCATTTGGGATTTGAATACAGAAAAAAAAAATATTCTTTGCCCCTAATGATAATTCCGCTCAATAGTATTGATTAAAACAAACAAGAAAAAAGAAATGTTCTGTAACCCACCATCATGGATAGAATCAAGATTCCATTTTTTTTTGAACTTTTTTATTACCATCAGAAAAAAAAGAATTTGTTTCTTGTCATTTACTTTTTCTCTAGACATGTGAGATTCTAAATATAGAACAGGCTTAAAAATTTGATTTGATTATGACAATGAAATCGAAAAAAAACTTTTTTGGATCATTCTAAAAAATTTATTAATAATGCTGATGACTTAAGCTTACTTTTTGACAATTCATTTGTGAATCACTCCAACATCGCCACATATTATCATTGTTTCATCAAGACAATAGGATTTCAATGAAACTTTCAAGAATTTATTGAATAAAATGAAATTGAACGAATAATGATTAAAACTTGACAAAATCTAATCTAATCATGATCAAATGATGATGATGATTATGATGAAAATTATTAGCCATAATTATTATCTGATAAAAACCGCCTATTCTTATTTTTTGGTCAATGTCTTTATGTCACGCATATACAATACACACTGAGAAAAAAAAATTATTATCAACGTGCATTTTGTTTCAATCAATTTTTTTTCTGTTTACTTTCATTCGGTTTAGTGAATCATATGATTCCTTGGAAACGGTATTCAGTTTTTTTTCTCTTTCTTTTTTTTTTGTTCAGGGCAGAACCATAGAAAAAATGAAGAATAATAAGACTGGTTTGGTTTCGGGTTGCTTAGTTTTTGGTTTTGGTTTGTATTTTTTTTTTTTTTTTTTGGTTGTTCCAATTTTCATCATTTTCAAAATGTCTTTGATTAATTAAATCATCAATAAATTTTTCGTTTCTCTTTTCCATTTTTTTTTTTTTTTTTTTTTTTGGTAATAAAATACGATGATCGACAACGGAAGAAAATGAAATACAAATCGTAATATTAACACATTTATATTTAGGAACCAAAATAAGAAAAAAAAATCTCGATCCAAATGAATATTTGAATTATGATTCCATTCAATTGATTGAATATACAAGAATGCTTGTGTTTTTTTATTTTTTTTTATTTTCTCACGTCGTGCCTACGGCTCACTAACAAAACATTGTTATATATTCAATGATCACTTTCGAAAAAAAAGTCAAGTTAACTATTTTCAAGTAGTATTGCTATATCAGACAAAAAAAATGCTAGAATATTCTGCATGTTTTCAAGTTTGAGTATTTTGTTCAACCAGTAGCCCATCATCATCGTCATCATCATCATGATCATCATTAGAAAAAAAAGTAAAGTGGAATTCGACATTCCGATTTGAACATTTGAAATCAAAATAAAAAAAACCCAAATAGATGAAGAAAAAAAAAAGAAATTAATAATCGATGAACCGAATCAAATGTATAGAAATCATTGCTAACCAATGATTCCAACACAATGATCCAACACGATTCATTACTGTTATTAGGATGATGACTATTTATTTCAAAATGAATAAGACAATTGTCTATGAAAATCGAAAACAATTTTCAATTGTTTTTTTTTCTGCACAATTTCGTTTTCATTGTTTTTATATTGTTTGGTTAGTTTAGTTGTCATTGTCGTTGTCTTATTCACCATCAGACAACAACAACAACAACAACAAAAAAATTATTGTTATACAACTGGTGCCATTCATTCATTCATTCATTTATCCATTCAATGATTGTTTTTTCACTAAAAATTCTCTCTCGCTCTCACTCACTCTCATTATCATTCGAAACCAATCGATTTGATTTCAATTATATAATGGAAAAATAAATCCAAAAACAACTACAGTGAATATAGACAACAAGCAACAACATTTAAAAGTTTGATCTAAAATTGTTTTGACATTTTTTTTTGTTGAATCCAAATGTTTATGCTAGTTGGATTTTTTTTTCTTATTGGTTTCACAATAAATAACAACAAAAACTTTTAGTCTGGTTTTTTTTTGTTGGCTATTTGGGTTCTCATTGTCTTGCTGTGTGTGTGTGTGTGTGTGTGTGTGTGTGTAATTGAATCTGAATGGATTCAAATGGACTGCGTGATACATGGATTTATATTTATGTGTCCATCATGTATACATGATGATCCACATGAGCATGATTCATTTTTGTTATTCATTTCATTTTTAATCCATGTGTTCAATATATTCAATTTTTTTTTCTGGTTAAAATTATAGTAATGATAATCTTGGGATTTCTTTCTAGAGAGAAAGAGAGAGAGAAAAGAAAAAAACTTCACATTCATGATCATGATCATAAATCGATTGATGAATAAAACAGTTTAGTTTATATAAATAATGGATGATGGACTGTAATCATCATCATCATCATCATCGTTATTATTATGGCATAATGGATGCTTAACCAAAAAAAAAAAAAAACGGAACCATACCGAAAACAAAACAAAACGAACAAAAAAAAAGTAATTTCAAATTCAAATAATTGTCTTCAATATATTTTTTCTTCAATACAGAATTTTTGTTTGTTTTTTTTCCATATCACAGACTGTCAATTCAAATCATCATCAATGATGATGATGATGATTATGATAATAGTATCTTACTGAAATCCAAATTTAAAATGATGATGATAATTTTCATTTGTGTTTTTTTTTCGAAATTGAATCTATTTTTTTTTGTTTGCATCATCATTTTCATTGTTGATCAATGGTCTTTTTTTTCTTGGTTTTGAATTTGTAATAATAAACTTTAATGATTGTGTGTGTGATTGAGTTGATTGTTTTTTTTGTGGCTATAAATGTTTTTCACGTTATGATACGATTATACAGTCTCATCTTAAACGATGGACAAGAAAAGAATGATGAAAAATCATTGATAATCATCATCATCATCATCAAATTTCAACAACACAATTCAATTTGTATTTTATTATTATTGTTGTTGTTGTTGTTGTCGTCGTTGTTCCACATCAAGTATTCATGTCACTGTCGATTATTGTTGTCGAATTCGTTAGATCTATTTTTTTTTCTCCCCCGCTGCTCACATTTATAGTAGCCATATAATGATTGTTCAAATATCATTTCATTTCATTTCATTTTTTTCAATGGTCAAAAACGTGATTGATTTTCTTTTTCCCACTTTTTCACCCCCTAAACATATACTTTTTTTAAAAAAAATGTCCATTTATTCCCCAGAAAAAATTATTGATGTTGTTGAACGGTCTTGGTCAATGTCCTTTTTGTTGTTCAAAAAAAAAAAAAAAAAAAAAAATTTCACCTAGCCCTCTTCTACTATAGTGAGAGAAATAAACAGATGTGCACCGCGATTGAAAAATTTGTGTGTGTGTTTTTTCCATCATTTTGGTTCCATCATTTCGCGAAATACACAAACAAACACAAAAAGAACAGACAGGATGAGAACATTTACAATCGTTGAAGTTTGTGGCGTGATGAAATAAATTATTCAATATAAAACCAAACAAACAAATAATGCATCAAATGCATAATGCACACACAAACAAAAAAAAACAAGCAAGCAACAAAATAATCCAAAATGTAACGGGAACAATGATGTTCATCATCAATGAAAAATTGATTCCACACTAACCATTTTAGCCAAAGAAAAAAAAATAATCGAAAATAAATTCTTGTCGTATGTGTTTTCGTGGACCATGTTCGATTTGTGTTAATGTGTATGTGTGGAGAAAAATGTTTTTATTCTCACAATAACAACAACAACAACAACAACAACAACATTAACATATGAATAAATGTAGATCGAGACAAATATTCAATGAATTCATATTTTTTACATTTCAAATTCAATAGTAGAATCATGTAGTATATAGTTATCACCGGATTCTATCATCATTTTTATTATTATTATTATGAATGTTGTATTTTATTCAGATTCATTTATGCAGTCTTTCATCATAAAGTTTCTGGAAAATATTGTTTTTTTTTCACTCTCATAAGGTCTGGTTTTTGTTTAGCCTATTCCCATTCTGCATATTTTCCTGTCCAGAATTTTGTTGTTGATGATGATGATGATGATTTTATGGTATTCTGTTTTTTTTCCTGGTTCCAGAAAAAAAATTCATGCTGATAAATTGCATGAGCGGAATTTTTCTTTTTTTTCACATCTTTCTAAACTCCAGGTTTCGCGATGATGATGATGAGTTTTTTTTTACAAATGAAGTTTGTTCCAGCGAATCTTTTTTTTCATCTTCAACTACTACATTATGCACACACAAATTATTATAACCAGAATTAAGTTATAATGATAATGATGATTATAATAAAAACAACAACAACATCCAGAACTGTAATTCATATTGGAATAATTATAACATTTAGAATCCGGTCTTCATCATCATCATCATACTAATATAACCATTATTTGGTTCGTTGATTTTTATCTTCATCATTGATTCTGTATGTTACACACTTGCAGTGTTCATTATTCATTCAAATCATATAGAATCTAAAGTACAGAAAAAAAGATAATGGATAAAAAAAAACAACAACAATGAAGGACCCGTATTCGGATTGTTGTTGTTGATTTTCTTTCTTTCTGTAATTACTTTCCAACAAACCAACCTCAGGCCCTAAAATTGAGAAATTCTTTTTTGGTTACAGAAAGCTATGTATGTGTGCGTATCATATAATACGTTGATGATGGAATTTGTTCCACCAGAATACTGTAGAATATGAATTCAAAGATACGACGATTCCAAATAAAAAACAATACAATACATTTGATATGATGTGAATGTGATTGATCACGCTAATATTTACCAATTTTAATTGGATTATTTTCTTCTTATTTCTTGTTTTTATGGATATTCAGTTTTTTTTTCTTTTCATTCTTTGTTACGTTACGATGTAAATTGTAAAGAATCATCATTCTGATGAAATTCAAGCTGATTATTATCATTTATTATTCTCCACATACGTGTCTATATGATGATATTATGTTTGATTATCGATTCTGATCACAACTCAAAAAGTAATGACAATGAATGGATGAATGAATAAATAAAATTGTGAATTGATGTTTGATTTGATTTTCTTTGTTCTTTGTTTTACTTGTTTTTGTTAATCTATTTTGAATAATTTTCCCGTGTTGATGATGATGATGATTCTTTAGAAAATTTCTTGATTTACTTTCATAGAAATCTTATATAATAATGGGAATTGTTGTTGTTGTTGTTGTAGTTGTTGGCAACAATCTTATTGTTAAATATCCTTTTGCTTTTTTTTCCTTGTAAAAAGATTTATTTTAGCTTCAGATTTTTTTTTCTCATTCTTTGTCGGCACTGCTGCTTGACTGCCATTCTTCACTAAATTCATACTAATGAGCGCGACAAAACGATTTCTTGTGAATCAATTTTTGTTTTTGTCTTTTTTTTCTGGCTTTTCTTTTCTTTCTCTATATCCTATGCACTCTATATGTGATGCTAATGATGATAGAAAAAAAAACTCAAATAAGCTCATTCATTTAATCACATTTCATCGGCTAAATATAAAGAAAAAAGAAAAGAAATTTGAATCGAGTGAATCAAAATGGAAAAAAAACTTTAACAAATGAATTTTTCCACTTCATTTGTCTATAAACGAGATATATAGAATTTTCGATAATGGGAAAAAAAAATTCATTCTTTGTGCTCGAAAAAAAAACAATCATTCAAATGAATGGCTGACTGGAAATCAAAATAAACGAAAAATTCTTTAAATCCGTTTTTTTCATATTTTTTCCAAAAAGATCATGCTATGATACCGAATCTTTTTCTCTTTGCATTTGATATTGTTTGCGAGAAAAATTGAAAAAAAAATTCTTTACGATTGCTTTAGGATAAATGACATTTAACCTATTGTCAAAGCATTCAAAAAAAATCGTTTTTTTTTTAAAAATTCTGATAGTTATAAATCGCTTCAAGATCCATCATTCTACTCATTAAATCTGTTTTTTTTCTCTCTTTCTCTCTCTGTACGTCATACAGGAATCCGTTTCTGTTTCTGTTTTTTTCGGCATTATTATTGTTTTCATAAAGCTTGAGGCCAAATTGAAAACAAACAATAACAATGACAATAATAACAACAGCTGAAGCTTGTCTGAATTGTTCAATGTTTCTCATTCATTTTTGGGATTTAGTAGCTGCCAAAATTTTGGCCACTACTATGTTTATTGTGTCATTATTCTGCTATTGGAACTATAAATTCATTTATTTATATTGTACAGAATATATTTTTGTTGTTTGTTTGGATCGTTTGTTTCAAGATCAATTACTCATTGATCATTATGGCTATGTTGTGTGGGAATTGAAACAGATATACAATGTGTCCGACAATTTGTGTGTGTGTGAATGTGTATCATTATTATTATTATTAACGCTGCCATGTATTGTTTGTTTGTTTGTTTGTTCGTGTTTGACTGACATTTTGACAAACGACGGTAAATTTATAGAAGAAGAAGAAGAAAACTTTTGCCTAGTGTTACTTTACAAGTGTGAAATGTATCGAGAATTGCCATGTCTGTCGTTTATTCGATTATATTGTTCTATTCTATGCGTTTTGTTTTGTTTATTCTGTTGTCCCAAATGACTTTATATTTCAGAATCGAAACTTTATTCGATTTCTTTGGACAAAATGAATGAAAAAATTTTCTTTTTAGTTTTATTATTGTTCAATTTATTTGGGATTTTTTTTGTCTACTTCAATCACCTGGAACGGTGATCGGAATCCGTGAACAAAGAAAGCGAAAAAAGAATAAAAACCATTGATCAGTGTTCCATCGAATGGAAATAACAATGAATTGATATAATCATTATGAATGATGATTGTATCCAATTTATGAAATCGCATACAATCCATAATGATTATCATGAATTGTCTGGCTGAAAGAATTTTCTATATAAAAATGAAGCAATAAATCATTTGTCGTTGTCGTCTTTTTTTTCGTCGTTGATGATGGTTGTATGATTCTGTTAGCAATAATAATAATAATAATAACCGCCCACAAAATGCAATCAGCATACCACAAAAATATCTATGATGATTATGATGATAAACTATCGTGGGTAATTTTTAAAAAAACAGCCATCTTAATACCATCATTATTTTTCCAAGTAATGTCTATATTGATTTAGATTTATACACACACACACACACACACGCGCCAAAAATATAAATATGAAAACACTTACGTAAATTGATCCATTGAATGAATTTTTTTTTAACAAATTCAAATAAATTGAATGGATGGATGAGTGAATGAATGAATGAATGAAAAAAAACGAAATGTAATAAAATGAATTTAAATGTTCAAAAAAAAAATTCAGGAATTTTTTTCGTTCACAAAATTCGTGTGTTTGCTTCTGCAACGACCGACTCAATTCAATTCTCATTCACTTTTTCTCCATTAAAAAAGTTGTCATGAAATTCTTTCAATTTTATATCCCGCTTTCATCATTTGTGTCTTTTGGACTTTAAAATTAATTAAATTTTAAATCATTAAAATTTTATTCCAATTTCGATGCTGGTTTTTATTCAATGTGGGTGGTGATGTTATTTTTTTTTTTTGTCTCGTACATTCATTTGCAATATCAAAACGAAATTAAAAACAGAGGAAAAAAAAGAATTCCATCAGGAAGAATTGAATGATTTTCACCTGTTTTATGGTATGGCGGCAAGAATTTGATCAATTTGTTTTGGCAGGAATGTTTTCATTCAGATTTATTCATCATTTTTTTTTGTCTGATTGAATTTGAATTTTCTTTTGCACTAACTTTGCATCATCATCATCATCAAAATGGTGATTAGACTTGAATTTTGACTCAAAATTCATAGAATTTTCATTACATAAATTGAAAAATGTCGAAACAACAACAACAACAACAATTGAGCAAAAAATTATGATGGAAAATGGTATGTAAAAATCTTGTCAGAAAGAAAAAAAAATTGAAGCCTTGAGGGTGTTACGAATAAAAAAAACTTGAAAATAAGTGCAAAATTTCAACGAAAAAACAATGATTGAAACGATAAAACGTTATGGAGAATGGATTTAGGCATAGGAGAAAAAAATGTTTTTTTGCCTTCGCAGCTGAACATTTCGGAAATGATTCCATTTTTTTCATTTCCTTTTTTTCCGGAGAATATTTATGTTTTGATTTTCGCTGTTGTTGTTGTAGATGATGATCATCGTCAATTTATGTTTGTTGATGTACGAATTCAAAATGCAAATTCAGGAAATTGGTGATGATGATAACGATGATGACATATAATCCATTCGATTCTGTTTGTACACCGATTGACAATAGAATTATCGTTTGAACGACAAATCGACGTTGAGATTTATTTATGTGTTTGTGATGAAAAATTCTTCCTCCAGATTCTGTAGAAAAAAAAATTGCCATGTCATTTTTTCTGCAGTTGTCAATTCCATTTTTTTTACTTTTGCTTTTGCTTTTTTCCGTTCCAAACAAATTGGTCGATTTTTTTTCTCCCTTTCTCTCTCTATCCCTCTAGAGTTTGATGCAAAAAAAACAGCCGAATTCATCCGTCAGTTATTATTGTATCGTCATTGTTGAATATTTATGCACGAACAATATTCATAACAAACAAAAAAAAAACATATGGTTGAAACTTTATTATTCTGTATTTGTATAGAAATTGTTTGTGTATTCATGAACTTATGATTCCAAAGTGCGTGCATATTCCCATCATTCACATTTTTTATTTTAAGAATTCAAAAAAAAAATTACCAGCTAAAGAAACAAAAAAAAATATTCAGTGCTTTCATTTTTTGTTATAATTCTGTATTTCATAATACAATTTGTATCAATTTTTTTACAAAATTTTGATTCTTGATTTTTCAGTTTATTGTTCATCATTATCATTAACATTTTCATTCGATTCTTTAGAATTTTTGTTTGTTTGTTTGTTTGTTTGCATGCATAACTTATTCTGAAGTGATGTGATGTGATGCGCGTTGTAAGCGCTGCTTCGGGCCATGAAAATTTTTTTCATTCTCTTCATTATTTCATTTTCTTTGAAAAAAATCTCATTTTTTTTGGTGAGAATCTTATCTGTGAGTCCCCATTTTTCTCTATCCATGATGATTCTATTTATGTTTCATCTTGAAAATTGTAATTTTATGTTTGTTTTTTGTATGGCCAATTACTACATGATGATGGCAATCAAAATGAAAATGAAAATGAAAAAAAATAAAGAATATAATGGGTAATACGCACACACACACACGCACACAATGAAAATGGAATCGAAATTGAAAATTGTCTGTGAAAAAAAACAATGGTTAATACAAACAGTGGAAAAAAACATTTTGTCGTTTATATATCCACATAGAATCGAGGTGGTGGGTTGTTTTTTTTTTTTTTTTTTTTTTTTTTGTTGCGCTAAAAACAATTTTAATTCGTTTTTGTCGTTTTTGTCATTACTTACTTCGAACAAAAAAAAAAACAAAACAAACGCGTGATGTTTGGTCATTTCTTTTTTTTTACACACGGACATTTTTATATAAATCCTTGAAATAAGATTAAATTTATGGTAACTTAGATGTTGTAGATTTGATAATGGACATTGTTCCAAAATATTATTGTTGTTGTTGTTGTTGTTTTTGCTATTATTACACATCGTTTTTCGTTGTATTATGTTTCATATGGATCACGAATGATAATATCTCCTTTTTTTCATCATCATCACCATTATTTCTGTTGTTTATTGCTTTTTTTTCATCATAATATATGAAGAAAAAATTTTTGTTCCAAATAACTATCTACACACTGTTTTTTTTGTCGATAATTTTTACACTTTTTTTTATCATACACACTGATGACTTGCTACCATCATTTAAAATTTGATTTTTAGATTCTTTAGAATTTTTGAAACTCATGTTTTTTTTCATTCCTGATGATTGTCGATAATAATCGTTAATCATCGGAGAAATTGCATCGTTAGTTGTTTTTTTTAAAGCATCATTCTTGATTAATAAAAATTAGACCAAAGAATTTTTCACCATTCATAATAAGATTTTTTTGTTTTGTTTTGGTTGTTCTTGTTCATTATCCGAAACTTTTTTTTCTGCATTCATCCTATGTGTTTGCATCCTGTTTATTAACATTTGGCTGAGTGTGAATATTAAATATCACATAAAAATAGCATAAATTTGCAACAAAAAAAATGGAAACCAATCCGGTTTCGAAGAATTTGATCGCTTAAAACTTTTCACCCCTTTCTACATGGTCGTGGTAAAATTTCAATCAACGCACACACACACACACACACGCTTAATGCTAATTAATTGGTTTTTTTTCTTCTTCTATCCATATTAGTTTTTATCATTCATTCGGAATCGCTGAAAGGCATTTATATTTGTTCCTTTTCGATATTGGAAATGAAACAATAAAAAGTTCATCATTAGCAGAATTCATTTCTATATATATACTTGAAGCGTGGATATATCGACAAAACAGTCAATTCAATGAATTTCCATAAACCAACAATGATATATAAATCAATATTTTCACATTTATATAGTTAATGAACAAGATCTACAATAAAACGCCCAAAGAATATAAAAATTGTGTGTGTGTGTGTGTGTGTGCGTGCCAACTAACTAACTAACTAACTAACGAACGAATTATTCATAAGGAAATGTACGTTTTTTTTCTCGTTACTGTTCTCTTGATGATGAATGAAAAATGATGGTAGTAATAATGAATTGATAATAAATAGAACCAAATCGATGAATGCCAACCATTCTACTTGACAATAATAAATGTGTGAATTAATACAGAATTAAATGAATATGAATTTACGTGGAACATAATGTTTTAAGAAGAAAATTGCTCAACAATTCATTAATGACAAAAAATACAGATGATGAGTATGGATAAAACGGATAAAACTAATGATCAACAAACACAATCTTTACCACCACAACAAGCCTCATCATCATCATCAGCAGTGGCAACAGCAGCGACAGCAACAGCATCGAATGATATTCTAATGAGTGAAAAACAATGTGGCTCCATATTAAATTCGACGCCAGTTACTGGTGATGGTGGTGGTGGCGGTGGTTGTGATGGATCGATCAATCAGCCAACAACCACAACTACAACAACAATAATTACTAATAATAAACATGAATCAATTCAATTAAAACCACGAATGTCTGCAAAACTTCCTCCACATCATCATATACGAGGTGATGATACACATGAGATTGAAAATGCAAACACTGGCGATAATCTTAAATCATCAAGACGAAGTTATTATTCTGATTCTTCGGATCGTGCAAAATTACCCCTACATCAACGTCTAGTCGCTTATCTACGTATCAAATCTCGATTATTATCTTGTAGCCTATATTTTCTTATCATTTTTCTATCATTAGCTGTATTGTTTGCTGTAGCGATTGTAATCTATTATATATTGACCATTTATTATCATAGACAAGCTATTTCGATCGATACCGGTGAGTTTGTTGTTTTTATTTTTTTTTTTCTATCTTAACCTTAAGGTTTTTTTTATGAATGAATGAATTACAGACAGCTGCATACCGATGAGAGTAACTTTGTGCCAAAAGTTCAATGTTCAATATTCATATACAAAACTACCGAATCGTTTTGGTCAAATCGATCAATCTATTATAAATGATAAATTAACATCAACATATTCAACCATTTTGGGTATCAAATGTTTTACATTGTTGCCTCTATTTTTATGTTCACAATTGGTGCCCAGATGTAATAGCAGTGGACATGCTGTACCAATGTGTAAACAAATTTGTAAAGGTTTGTTATATATATTTGTTTTTATATTGTTGTTGAAATTGTTCCTGAAACAAGTATTGTCTTCATTTTTCGTTTTTTTTTACTTTTGCTCTGATTTGCAAATAGAATCCATACATCGATGTAGCTTCTTCCTGGATATATTTGATATTGAATGGCCGGATGAAATTGATTGTGACAAATTACCGGATAGTAATGATCCGGATATATGTGTTGGAAATCGTCAAGCAATGGAACTAAATCAATTGGCAAATCGACATAGTAAGTGAAATTGTAATGGATGAATGGATAAAAAAAAATACTATGCCAATGAAAGTGAATCTCAAATGTGCATGCATAATGTTTTTTTTTCACTCTATACTTTTTTTTCTTTGCTTGTTTAGTCTAGCGAATCATTTTTTGTTTTGTATTTCAATTTTGTTCTAGTTTTTCTTTAAAGTCTTGATGATAATAATAATAATAATAATAATCAAACGACCGGTAATTTTTTTTTCTTTTTCGCTCTCAATATCTTGTCATTTATTTTTTTTTTCAGTATGCAAAGAGAATGGTTTCCGCTGTGATCAGACACGATGTATACCACCAAATTGGAAATGTGATGGATATATGGATTGTAATGATTCATTAGATGAAAGACATTGTAATGAATGTCGAGATGATCAATTCTATTGTAGTCATGGTGTTTGTATTAATCGTAGTAATATTTGTGATGGTAAACCTGATTGTCCAGATGGTCGTGACGAACGACAATGCTGTATGTGTCATTATCATAGATTTTGTTTTTTGTTCGACAAGTAATTTTTCTTTTTCTTTTTTTTTATTTCATCTTTTGTTTTGGGAATCAAATATACAATGAAAATCATGTTCTATTTTTTGCAACAAAAAAAAAACCGAACCAAATTGAAACAATGATAACGATAAAACAAAATAGTTCGTTTAAGTGATTCGATGGGTTTGAATGGCCAAGGAAAGCTACAAGTTTGGAATCCACTGCTTAGTCAATGGGATGAAATGTGTGGTGAAGATTGGCAAGTTCCTGAACAAAGTGAAGAAGTTTGCCGTCTATTGGGATATCAATCATCGAACGAGACTAGACTACAGGATGAGACATCGGTTATCCGTAGCCGATATTTGCCACCAAAATTCAATCATGGTCGATCAAATTTTTCACCAAAACGAATTCGTTTTTCTAGCCTATTGAATAGAGATGACAAATGTAGAGATTCGGATACAAGTGTTCATATTAAATGCCATAATTTTGAATGTGGAAGGCCATCACATTTTCATCAAAGACGACGTCGTAATACAAGAATCGTTGGTGGTGAAGAATCTTATCCTGGTAAATGGCCTTGGCTTGTGTCGTTTCATGGTGGACCAGCCGAAGTATTTTTTTGTGCCGGTGTTCTAATCTCCGATTGGTGGGTGTTGACAGCCGCTCATTGTATTGGAACGTGAGTGCTTTTTTTACTTTTTTTCTTAATGACTTTTTTCATTAATGTGTGATAATTTAACCATTAGTAAGAACAACACTTCCGGATGGACGATAAATTTAGGAGTGACACGTCGTACATCAACACCTTTATTTGTACGACAACGACAAGTAGCCAAATTGATTAAACATCCTGGTTTTCAAATGTCTGTCGATTATTATTATTCGGACGATATTGCATTAGTGTTGCTCAAAGAAAAGGTGGAATTTGATGAATTTTTAAGACCTGTATGTCTTCCGGCTAATTCCAGTGTAGAAGTAGCACCAGGTATGTTGACTATAATCATAATAATCATCTTGATGATGATGATGATCGTCATCTTGAAGAAAATTTTTTTTTCTTTCCAAATAATTATTATTATATATCTCATCATTGTTTTCAAATTTTTTTTCTCTTGTGTTTCTCTATTGTGCTTGTGCATTAATGCATATAATAAATAAAATACAGGTACAAAATGTATGGTGATCGGGTGGGGCAAAAAAATCCACGACGACTATGCTGATTATCAATCAGCCATTCATGAAGTCGAAGTGCCTATTGTATCACATCGTAAATGTATCCAATGGTATGCCAAACAATTACCGTATCATCCAATACCAACAACGATGGTTTGTGCTGGTTATGAACAAGGCAAAAAAGATGCTTGCCAAGGCGATAGTGGTGGTCCTTTATTATGTTATAATGAAGATCAAAGCTGGTTTGTTGCCGGAATTGTTTCTTGGGGTATTAATTGTGCACAACCACAATTGCCTGGAATCTATACGAATGTACCGAAATATTTGAATTGGATCAAAATGACAACGAATGAACACGAGAAACCAATTTCGATTGATAATAATCTTGATTATTTGATGTTATCCTGAAAAAAATCTTGGGACCAAAAATTTTGCCTTAAAAAAATCGTTCATCAAAATCGTTCTATCTTCGTTAACTGTTGTTACTCGATATGTTACGTGTTTTTTGCATTTTTTTTTTAATTTTGTACATTTTCATCTCTCATATTTAGATATCGGGAAAAAAACAGGATCCATCAATGTGTATGATGATGATAATCATTCCTAATGTTAATCAACCAATCAACCAACCACATGGAAAAACCATACAAGAAAAAAAAATTTAGCAAAAAAAATACCATAAAAAATCAACAACATACATACAGCATAAACTAACTAGTACAGAATTTCCATCAGATAGATTAATTTATCAAATGCTGTGCTTGCAAAAAAAAAAAATACGATGCTGAACAGTTTTCTTTCCGTATATAGAGAGAGTGAGAAAGAGAAACCCAATCTTCACATACTACCCGAAAAAATTGTGGAACATTGGTGTGATAAAATTCCGAATGATTTCAAATGTCCATTAGTCTGCTAGATGTTTGTTAAGGTTTCCAAAAATGAAAAAAAACTGCTTACTAATACAAAATAAATAAATATCTAAGTGCAGGTGTGTGTGTGTGTGTGTGTGTTTGCAGAATGTGTCCAATTGTAAAGCCATGAAAACCACACAAAAACCAGAAATATAAAATTTTCCAATTTTAAGAATTTGGCCAATTTTAAAATAAATACCAACAAAGTGTCATCATTCAATAATTCAGGCTGGCTACTTAGTCATTGCGCGCACACACACACACACACATACAAACAAAACCCAATTATTCCCGTTCATATATTTACAGAATTTTACGACGACATTAATCTAGAAAAAAAAAACAGAAAAATCTGATTAACTTTGCAATTTTGGTTGTGAATTTTTTTTTCTTCACCATCTTTGTTTGTTGTAATGTAACGAAGAAGAGATGAAAGAAAAAACTGAAAAAAGACAAACAAACAAACAAAAAAGAATTTGACTTGAAACTAAACTAAACTAAACTAACCATGAAAATCAAATTTGAAATTTAAAATATTCCTTTTCCATTGAAATTTCTATATGTTTTTTTATATATATGAAAATTTTAACAAAAAACCAAAAAAAAGAACAAACACACACACACACACACACACAAATACAAATACAAATACACTAAAAAAAACCGATGGTTGTTGTCCAATCAAAAACAAAAAAAAAACAGAACTTATTCTGCATTTTTTTTTCTATTACTATTCTCTTTATATATGTATAATTAGGACAAGACTATATATTGTATTGTATGATGAATTTTATATACACCAGAATATTCTGTATATATTCAACATATAAAAAAATGATGATGTTGATGACTTTACATAAAGTTGAAAATATTTTTTTTTCTCTTTTCCGTCTTGTTTATGGAAAAAAAACAAGAATTGGCTGAAAATTAAAGAATAAATAAATAAATAGAATGGCAACGTTTTTTTGTTTTGTTTTGTTCCACCATATACGTACCATTCTTTTTATCATTCTTGGGAATTGAATTTTCGATCATTCTACTGAAATCCACTATCCAGATATATTATATGAATAAATGAATGTCACACATACAGAACAGCGGAAAAAAATTTTTTTTTCCAATATTGAAAGTCAATTTTCTTCTTTTTCAAAAAAAAAACGTTATTACGTGACTCGTTTATTTTTTTCCACAAGAATTGTAATTTTTCATTGAAAAATTTTTGCCAAGTAAACTTTTTTTTAATTTATTTCACTACACCGAAAATGATCATATCGATAAATAGATCAATTTGATATTTCACTTTAAAGGCAATTATGAGAGGAAAAAATTACAATTACAAATACAATTAATTCATCTAATTTGTATGAAAGCCAAATTGGTTTTGTTTTGTTTTGTTTTTTTTTTCATCTGTTATCGAGCCAAATTGTTTTGTCATTACCCGGTGTTTATTTGACACTTTCATTCATTGATTTTATTAAAGCACTGAACAATGATGATAGCTTTTCTTCTTTTTTTTTTTGATTGTTGTTCAAAAAATGGGATTTTTTTTTTGCTCCACAACTGTTGTTATTTTCATCAACTCAAAAAAAAGTAATTCGATGCAAACAAACAAAAAAAAAATAACGAAAAAAAAACAAAGGAATATATAAAACAAAGGTAGAAATGGCTACAAACAATGCAAAAGTAAAACAAAAAATTTAAAATGTCATGAAATGATTTCGTCTACAATATACCAGTCAATAGAGAGGATTAATGACAGAAAAAAAATTGATGACAGCAGATTTCTTTTGTTTTCTGTTGTTGACATGTTTCATAGATTTTACCAGTTTCACCAGTCAGTCACTTTGTCATCATTATAATAGTACAGGTGAAAAAAAATGTTTCCATAATTACCGCTGTTCTGTAATTTTTGTTGATGACAAAATTAAATATATTCAAATGAGAAAATGATTTTATGAAAAAAAAATGAAATAAAATCTGTCATTTGTCTATTCGAAATTTTTTTTTGCTGCGCTTGTGAACACACACAAAAAAAAATGATGGATTTTCAAGGATTTTTTTTTCTCTCTATGATTATTCATTATCGTTGATGACCATTCGGCACGCATTTTTCATTTATTTAATTTTCATTGCTGAAATATTCTAAATTCATTTCATTTCATGGAACATTAAATCTATGATGATGATGATTATTTCACTTAACAAAATTGCACTATAGTATTGACATTGTGATGATCAAGGACTTTCCCTAAGCATTTTTTTGAATGAATGAATGAATACACTGATGGAAAAAATCCCAAATTATCAGGAAAATCAAAAATTTGACCTGTATATTTATATAATCGATGAAATCCATAATCAATGAATGATTTTGCTGTTAAAATTTATTATTTTATCGATAAAGATGATGATGACCATTGCATGGATTTAGATGTTTATTTGTACGATGATTTGTACCATTCAAAAAATAATAATAATAATAATAAGTTCATCAGTTTAGTTGGTCAATCTATTACTAATTCAATTTGAATCATAATTCATCACCGAAAGTAATGATTATCATCAACATTTATGTAAGTTTATGTCGAAAATCAAAAAAAAAAATTTTTTTTTATTTGCCCAAGTTTCTCGGTCAATTTGGTCTTATGTGGCCATATAATTGATATTGATATATCATAAATCAGAAAAAAAATATCGGCCATCAATTTGAAGCCATGTGTACACGACATTCATCATCTATCAATCATGTTTTCGTTTGTTTGTATTTTATGTTCATGTTTATTTGTTATAAACAAAGGTCATTGTTATATGTTTTTGCAAATCATATATGACTGTATGTTGTATTACCTGGATCGATCACTAGATCAATAGATTATTTGTGTTTGTTTAACATGTTTTTTTTGTTTGTTTGTTTAGTTGTTTGTCAATGGTCAGAAAAAAGAACATAGTTGGATCATAGACAAAGTTCAAGTGTTTTTATCATCATAATGTTTGATTTTGAAGAACAAAATAATCTTCAAAATTAAATGAATAAAAAAAAACATAAACATTTACATCATAAAAATAATGATGATGATGATGAGAAAATTCTGTAATCGATTGTTTTATCGATGATTATATGATTATTGTCATCATAATCGTTGTGATTTAAAAAAAATTCTAAATTATTATTGGTTGTTTTTTGTTTCATTTTTTTTATCATTTCAGGTCTATTCCATTCAATTTATTCTATTTAACGAAAAGACGTATGTATAAAATGAAAATAAAAATAAATAAAATTTATGACGACGACCTTCATTTATGACAGAAACTCAAAAATCGATTCATAAAATAACACAGAGCATGTTTAAAGTTTAGATTTATTATTATTCAGTCTGATTTTTGGAATTGTGTTTCTTCTTTTTTTTTCCTTTGTTGCGTTCATTCTATTTTTTTTTTCATTTCAAATTTCGTCAATCATCCATACGTCAACAATGGCTTTTCATTGCCATTCATTATTATCGATATTGATTATCATATCAGCTCTAATTCTAAATGAATATTTGACCAATGTTTCATCACAGAATAATTCTACAGAAAATTGTATATGCGATGTAAAATATTTTGGCCAATATTGTGGTATTACATTGAATGAAAAAAATCCCAACAATGAATGCAGTACAAATATGTATTTATGTGGTAAATCAAATCTTAAATCCATTGCTGTATTATTGAAAACCTGTAAACCAGGTGTCAATTGTGATCAAAGATTGAATGGAGGTTAGTTTATGTTTATGTATGTTTTATTTTATTATTATTGTAATTTCATTTTCAATATTATATTCAAGGAAATGCCTGTTATCAGAATGCAAAATGTTATTGTCCACCACAATTGGCACGTAAAAAGAAATATTGTGGATCCGATTTACAAGGTGCTGATTGTAAAGCCGATATTATTTATCGTTGTCCAATGGTTCGACGTTATCAGGCTAGTCCTGAAGATGCTTGCCCGTTTGGATGTGAAGATGGCAAATGTATGACACAGTGAATCGTTGAAATTTAAATTAGAAAAAAAAATTCAATTATCGACCACTGTGGATTTTGGTTGAATCAATTAGATTAGTTTGTAGATTTAATTATAATCTATAATGGAAAATGCAATGTTTTTTTTCAGGTAATCCATTTCTATCATTATCATTATCAATATTCACATGTAAAATAATGTTTTTTTTCCCCATTTATTTTCGATTTAGTTTCATTTATTATTATTATTATGATGATGATGATGATGATGATATAATAAAAAGTTAATGATTTCAATTTCAATGATTCATTTGTTGTTGTTAATAATAATAATTTGATTATTATTGTTAATGTTTGAAAATGGATGGATGGCCAGATTTCATTTTTTTTTGTCTGTTTGCGATTACCTTACATTTTTTGTTTCCTCATGTATGTTTGATGATCTGAAAAAAAAGAGTTTATTTCACTATGGCAATGCAACATTTATGTGTGTTTTTATAATTTTTGTTCCTTAATACAGTTCATTTACAATAATGTTGTTGTTGAAAAAAAAAATTTTTTTTGTTGCTTCCATCATCATCCATCAAAGTTTTTTTTCTTTTGAATTTCATTTTCAATTTTTATCAACTAATTAGCCTAAAGATGAGTGAATGAAAAAAAAACAATCGATAATAAACATTCAATGGTGATTCTTAACGAAATCAACACCCCTTCACTTAAATCACATGATGATCATCACACAACGACAGCCGGCCACAAATTACTTTTATAATGATGATCATTTATAATGAAACCTCAATGGCTGACTTCCTCATTTTATCGTTTCTCATGTAGTGTAGAAAAGAAAAAATTTACATTTTTAGTTCAATTCGATTGATAAATCAATCAATCATTCCATGGTTGAAGAATAAGTTTGCATATCGATCAATTGAATGTTCCAAAAAAAAAAAAAACACAAATCCAAAACGAAAGCCAAAGCAATTAAAAGTGTTTTGACACCATTGAATATTTATTGACGACGAACATCATTTGATTGATTGATGAATTTTTTCTTTCTTTTTTTTCGCTCATTTGGATATGAACAGGTGTCAAGTGTATGTGATATGTTCATAGCTTTCAATTTCATGTCGAATAAAAGCGGCAATTGTTTTGTTTTGCGTTTTTATTATTTTTTTTTTTTTTTTTGTTGCAAAGCTATAATTTACATTTTCCTTCCAAATAGATTAACCGAGCGACAATCGACAATTGTTGATCTCGTTTTTTTTTGTGTTTTTGAAGCTGTAAAAAATTTTTTTCCCCCATAATAATAAGCCGGACAAATCAATTAACACACAACGGCGATTATTTATCTATCATTGGATTTGATCTAGTTTTTTTTGTTTTATGAAATTTAATTAAATTTTTTTTTTTGGGTTTTCCAATACACAAAGCCTGCATATTGTTCCGATTGAAGATGAAAAGTTTGCATTTTGTTACGTCATTCTAAACGAATTTTTATTTTTTCTATGGACAAAACAAAAAAAAACTCTAATCAATCATAAACATTGAAACCAAGAGAAAGGAATAGAGAGAGGTAGAGAGAGAGAGAAAACCAATCAAGATGATAAATTTAGTTTTTTTAGCCAATTTGATTTTGATTCAACACACATAGTAGTAAAAAAAAACAAAACAAAGAGTAAATTAACATGAAAAAAGTAGCTAAGAAGATTACTCAATTATAAACAATCTTCTTATATATAATAATAGAAAATAGAATTGAATCGAAAATTTGGAGAAGAAAAAATCGTTATTTTTTTCATCCAGGAGAAAAGTAGTACAGTGGTACATTGAAAGTAAAACCAAAGGAAATTGAGATTGGATGTGATAATGATGATGATGATGATGATGATGTTACATTATACACAAAACAGTTCGTTGATGATCGTTGCTACCATTATTTTATTCGTATGTGTGTGTGTATGTGTTTGTGGCAATTTTTTTTCTTGATGCAATAAAATGAAATAGGTGTGTATACACACACACACACATTGCCACAAAAAAAATTTAATCGAATCAACAAACACAAGATACTATAGTATAGACAAGACAATCGATACTATTATCATATCGATCTTTTTCTATATAGATCACACCTTGATTTAGATCATGATGATGATGATGATGATGAAAGATGGAAAAGAAAAAAAAATTGAGGAAGAAAATCAAATTTTATTTAACTATCGAACTAATTTTAGGTAAATGAATGAATGAATGAATTTTGTAAATTGCTGAAAATAAAAAAAAACACATTTGCAACCATCGAAAAGATTTTCACCTTCTTCTTCTTCTTCTTCTTCTTTAATATGATAATATCCGGGTTTTTTTTCAACATAAAAAAAACATGCAATGTTTTCATTTTGCGGTTTCTCACTTTATTCAAACACGAAGATGATAATATACAGATATTTAACGATTTAATATTGGCGAATTATTTTTTTTTCTTTTTGCCAATCCATGACAAGTTACAATGAATGAATGAATGAATGAATGTATCATAAATTTAGACATGCTTTCATTTATCTTTGCCAACAGTCAAACAATATTCCATGACCGACATGTTTTAGTTCATCATCGTGAATACAATGACGGTGTGGTTATAATACACAAAAATTTTCAAAACAGTAAAACAGAAACTGATTTGTAAAATGATCCTGTTGTTGCAGGACAATCCAAAATTGTTTGTCATAATTTTTTTGTTTTGTTTTGTTTGTTTGTTGACAAACATACTGACCATCTTGTCAGTTTTGTTGTTGTTGTTGCTGTTGTTGTTGTAGTTTGGTGTTCCGCGTATATATATTATTGTAATAGTTCCTGGAAAATCCATCCATTTAGCGTAACATTTTGTTGTTGGGTAATTAATTTCCTTTTTTTTATTTTGAATTGAATTTTCTGTGATTTTTTTTGTTTTGTTTCGTTTTAAAATCAACATAAAATCCATGTACAAACAAAATGATTTAATACGTGGTAATCATCATTATACTGATGATCATCTTTCCATCGTTCATTCAAAGATGATCACGGTGTATATGATACGGATACAACAACAACAAGTTGTATGTTTTCAAGTTTCATTTTCAAAAACATTTAATGTTGATGATGATGATGATGATGATGAAGATGGTTAAAATGATTACCGAATGCTAGAAGAAAAAACATGAAAAATATTTCCGTTTAGTATTTTTTTTTTCTCGATTACAAAAAAAAACATTGAATGAATTGAACATTACCATGGATTGCACATATCTTCATTATCAAACGATCACTAGCGAATTATAATCATTATTATTACGATCACCATGGGCAACTCTCGATCGAAATATTTGATTCGAATCATCTCTTCATATATATCAAATGATGCGGTAGAGATTTCAATCCTGGATTTTCAAATCTTGATAACAAAAATATGCACATATTTGTAACAAAACAAAAAAAAAACATCACCAATGATTATTTGTTATTGTTCATCTGTTGATTATTACCTGTTATTTTGATATCAGTCAATCTAATCTAGACTTGATGAATGGATAGATTTTGTTTGATAAATTAATCGGAAATCAGAAAACGGATCCAGGATGTATTAAAGTTAATGAAATTTGATAATAAAGATGTCGAGGCATTAATTTTTTTTTTTAAATTCAGATTGTCATCATTATGATTGTTTATCTTTTAACATTTATTTTTTCTCATCAACAAGTCATTTTTTTAAATTACCTGATGATGATTAACAAAAAAAAAAAAAATGATTAAGGAGTAAACATAATTTATTGGTTGATTGATTTATTTACATAAACAGGTGATAAAATTCAATCAGGTGAAAAAAATTAACGATGATGATAATTGATATTTTGTGACAACAAAAAAAAACGAAATTTCATTTTTTTTCAATGAAATTGATCTCTTTTTTTTCTGGGACAATTTACTGATCAAGACATTGTATGATGATCAGTAAAATGCCGAAAAAAAAACCAAAATCTCTATATTTTGCTCTTTCGGTTTTGAACTTTATTAAATTCAAACGAATAAATGAATGGATGGCAATTTTCTCTCTCAAATCATAAACTTTCACTCATTTTAAATCATCATAACTATACAGATGATGATGATGATGATGACAAAAGTCTCATTTTTAGATACTTTCTCTTCACCATCGTCATCATCATCATCATCATCATCAATCGGGCATTGTCTTTTTTTTCACTGTTTTCATTTTCTTTTCTTGCCATTCATTTCTAGATCTAAACGTTTCGACGAAAAAAAAATTGAATGATGATGATGATGATGATATTATTATTGGTGCACAATGTTTTTATTCATATATACATATAATAACCCAATTCAGTTCAAAGGCAGAGAAATATAAGAGAGAGAGATCTCTTTCGTGTTCGCTCTCTTTTTTTTCTCATTTTCTATAGTGTAAAGAAAAAAATTTTATTTACAACAAAAAAAATACTAAATAAACGTCATAGAGCTTCGACAATTGTACAAAATCACAAACGAACATATAGTGACTATTAGTCGCGATGAATGAATGAATGAATGAAAAACATCGAAACTGATCATCATAATAAACATCACATCATCGGGTTAGTCACATTTTGCCATCAACAAACGGATAAAACTGTACTACATTCATATTGGAATCATTTTAATGAAAACGATATTGATATCAATATCAACTTTAATATCATCATCATTGAAATAAAGTTCCAAATTCGGTCAGTCAGTTCTTTGTCTACTTTAAGGTGTACGTGTGTGTGTGTGTGTGTGTTTATTTTATGCCATAATAGTCCGATCATTGAAAAATCATCATAATCATCACATCAAAAATAGTTAATGTTCGTGTGTATCTTTGGTGTTTGTTTGTTTGTTTGTTTTTTGTATTCTTTTTCGTATTTTTTTCCCCTTTACCCCCACCACTACCAATAGTGGTTGATTGGCTAAATTGCAATTTTAAAAATATAACCAATTTTGGTTCTATTGTCATTTTTTATTTTTATTTTATTTTCATCGTCAAGTGAAATGATGATGATGATGAAGATGATGACGCGATGATCATAGCCAATCGATCAGTTTGGGTTTACATTCTAAATAATAGGAAAAATAAAATAGAAAAATGTATGCCTGTTGAATGTGTTTTGTTCAGTGTGTGTGTGTATGTTTTTTTGGTGCTGCCGAATTTTTTTTTCGCTTTGTATCGTTTTTCATCATTTCAGTTATTTGTTCTCATTTTTTTTTTATTTTCCTTTCATTCTTATTTTTTTTTGTTGCTGTTGAAGTTTTTTTTCATGGTGTTAAAGTTTACTTTATTCTCTTTTCCTCTCCAGATAAAAACGAGTTACACGAGGAATTTTTTTTTCTCAATTATTCCACATATAAAATACGAACCAAAAAAAAAAATCAACAAAAATGAATTCTGCCATATCGATACGAATGTCGACAATCATCAGTTTATTATCAATATTGTCATCATGTTTTACGGCAATAACATTGGCTCAACGTAGTCAAGGTAAGGATAACCTTTATTGATGATTGAAATTGATGAAATGATTGAAAGCACTCAATAAACTAAAATCGCTATATGGAGCATCGATAAAAAAAATGATCGTTCTTGACATTTTTTTTTGTTTTTGCTTCTAGCGCTGATCATGATTTGAAATTATTTATTTTTTTCGAAAAAAAATAACAAAACAGGGTTTCCAAAAACTTTCTCCTTTTTTTCTCAGATTTTTTTTTAACCTTTTTGTCTCTAGAAACTAGTGAATAAATGTTGATATATATCGTATTTATAATTATATTGACGAGTGACGTTGAAATTTGTTTGAAACGAAAAAAAAAAAATTTCATCCGTAATTATATATATAGCCAACTCGTTATATGTGTCATTTATACTGCAACATTAACAATGGCTTGTTTCACCAATTTTTCATTCATTCATTCATTTGTTATTGTTTGAATATATGTTTTGGGATAAAAGGCAATGGCTGATTTGGAAAAAAAACGAATGTTTATGATGCGGAAGCATGATCCTGATGATGATGATGATGATGAGTTGAACATAAATGACAATCAAGATATTTGAAACCGAATTTGAACCAAAATGCACCAAAATCAGTGGCAGAAGGAAAAAAACGAAACAATTTCAATATATAACCATATATAAAATGTCTCTCTCTCTCTTTTTTCTGTTTCGATAGTTTTTTTCCTGAATTTCACAAAAAAAAATCGATTGTCAATCTATCTTGGAAACTTTTATTTGGCAATTTTTATGGTGTTTTTTTCTGGTAATCATAATTGAATGGAAAACACTTTCTCTTTTTTTTCTGATCAGGTGTCACACACCATTATGGTCGAAGACAATTAAGTGACTTCTTTTTTTTTTTTTTTTTTTTTTTTTTTTTGATGACGATGTCATTGTCTTTTGTTTCGTTAATTTTAGTTGAATAGGTCACTACTACTACTACTACTAGGTATTATGTTTTTTATGCTGAAGGTAATAGATGTGTGCGTGTGAAAGTGTGACAAAATAAAATTTCTGTTTTCAGCATTACAATCATCATCATGAACTAATTTTGTTTTTGATTGTTTGAAACAATGGCAAAATCCAAATGAAGATAATTATCTTCTTTTTTTTTGTTCGCCAAAATATCAAATTGAGATTAAAAACAAGTTGTTGGATTTTTTTTTCTTCTTTCACTGTCTCTCTGTCTCTCTGTCTCTGATTCAATTGTGGTGTTATTATCGTCATCGTCAGCATTATATAAAAATAATTATACTGCTGATAATCATTGTATAATCTAATTTTTCTAATCTTTTCTTGTTGTTTTTTTTGTGTTACCTTAAACCTTAGGCCTCAATAATCAATTACAAGCTGGACAAGATTACATTGATATACCTGTACGTGCTGGCTATAGAATTGTTGGTGATGATAATGAAGGCTATCTAGAAGATGGTATTATTGTTAAAACCAAAGGAACCGGTTATATTGATCCTAGATATCGAAAAAAATATTTTACCACTACCATCACTGATGATGATGGTGTTGATGTTGATGAAAATAATCGTCGTTTTGATGTTTCATCATTATACAGATCACCAATGCAAGAATCAATGCCAACAATAAGAAAACGACGATTTGATCAATATTTTAATACGAAAAAAATTGAATCATCAGCATCATCATCATATTCACCACGATATTATACATCATTTCCTAAAAAATATCTAAAATCAGAAATTATTTATGGTCGTCGTGGTAAGTGATTTATTTCATTCATTTTTTTAAACAATGAAAAATAATTTTTTTTTTTTTTTTTTGTTTTTGTTTACCAGCAACAGATTGGTGATGATCTCAACATTCAATAATAATATGAATATATATATGAAAAAATAGCCATTCGTTTTTTTTTGTCCATTTACGCTGTTGCTCATTGATTTTTATTGGAAATTATTATTATTATATTTGGTTTATTATTATGGGTCGAACATTGAAATTTGGTTCAAATATTATCGACATGTAGCTCTGTAGCCACATTATTATCATCATCATCATCATCATTATCATAATCATCATTCACTAAATCATCAGAAATTCATTCATTCAATGGAATTTTTTTTATGTATACAATGCAACAATCAACTTGCAAGCGGAACAAACAATTCACTATTTTTATCATCAATTTTTGTTGTTGTTGTTGTTGTTGTTGTCGTTGTGTTTTACACATTTTTTTATTATTATTATTATTCAAGTATTTTGTCAATTTTATTTTTTTTGTTGTTGTTGTTGTTGTTGTTTTGTTTTGTTTGTATTGAAATTCTGGATTATAAATAAATAAATAAAATATAAATAGATAAATTGTATAACAGTATGAGCGTTCGATTATAATGAATGTGAATCTTACAAACCTGAAAATTTATTATTCTTTGACATTTGGCCGATAAAAATAGTTATCAATTTCATAATATTTTTTATCCGATATGGATTCTTTTTTGCACGATTCATCATCAATAGAATCGATTGGATTTTCGTTTATATCTAAATCCATATGATTTCGCTGTTGTTGTTGTTGTTGTTGTTGATCATTGTAATCAAAATATTCACTATCAAGTTGATATTTTATATTTACATAATGTTGTTCACAATGTTTTCTCACCTGTTCAATTTGGCCAAACAATCTTTGTTGCAAATAGAAAAATAACCATGAAAATATAATGTAAAATAATCGTATTCGTAATACATATTCCATTACGAATATGAAAATAGCATAATTTAATTTTCTTTCGAATGTATCTAATTTGATTGGATGTCGTACACCCAATGTATCGTACCAATATTTCATGAAACTTTCATAACAAATTAAAAATCTTGGTGCAGCTCCTTCAAGTGCCAAGAAAACACCTTCAGTAAGATTCATGCCCATTACAACCGGTGCACTTTGTTTATCCAAATGTACTTTATAGCATCGTTGAAAACAAATGTCAAGAAATTCTCTTGTTTCTTCATAGCCTTCAACACCAAAACAGATGTTGAAACGATCTTCAATGCCAACACAATAACCGATTACACGCCAGAAATAGAAATATTCTTCAAATTCTTTTTCAGTTGTACCAAAGAATGCACATTGATTCGGTCGGATACCAACAATACCAATTAGTGACCATTGTGTCATGGCCATATCAAATTGACTTAACCAATATCGATTGGGTCGTGGATATTTATTATTCATTAATCGTGAAACGGCCATATGACAATTACGACGTACAGTGATCATTGATTGATGTGTTTTGGTTGTCGCATCAAATGGATCTTCATCGTACCATGATAAAATATGAATGACAGTCGATAAGATTCGCATGAATACACGGAATGGTGTTGAAGAATTACCAGTAGCAATAACCGGAACAAGTACATCAGGTAGATGAATCAATAAAATATTGCCGATAAAATGTGCAATATTCAAACTATTTAAAATTGTATTGATTAACATTCAAATTTTTTTTTAAAAAATAATTTTTAATGATGATATTTACCTTAAAAAATATTTTCTGGCCAATTTCTGTGATCGTTTAAATCGTTCAACATCATACCAATCTGGTGGTTCAAGAAGCGGATTAAAATGTGTAATAGGTCCTTTAATACGTGGAGCTTCATCTTCCAAGAAGCTTCCATTTTTTCTCCAACTTTTCAATATTAATCATAATAGCAATAGAATGAAAATGAACTTAAAATAAACATACAACTTTTTACTTGGATCACATCGTCTAAAATGGCAATGTAACCATCAACCATGAATGAACTTTATTTTTGTTATTTTGTTTGAAACACATTTCTTAAGAAGGAATATTAGGAAAGAGATAATGACAAGTGATGCAATTCTTTTTGACTCTTCATGTTTTTTTTTTTTTTTTTTTTTTTTGGCCTTCAATAACTTTTTTCTCTTTATTTTATGCAAAAAAAATATGCACTAAGATTTACATCATTTTTTCGCATTTATTCTTGAAACAAGACTAATTTAAATCTGACTGATTAGTATTCGAATTAGAAAATGGGAAAAAAACAACAACAACAACAAAATTTTCACAATAAATGTAAAGATAAAGAATTCTTTATTGGACCAGAAAATAAATGCATAAAATTTTCATCTCTAAACTTACCGAAAATGGAAAAATTTACTATAAATTTTCATTCTTTTTTTTTGTTGTAAACAAATATAATAAATCTCTAATAGATTTCATATGTCAAGGACATAATGACAATCATTACATCATTATAAAAGTCAATACACACAATAAGTAAAATTTTTTAGAAATAGAATGAATGGATTGATGGATGGATATTTCGATGATTTCCAATTTGTTCTTTTTTTTGAAGTTTGATGCCCGATTAAGGTTTCGATGAAGTAGACGTCTGTTGTTCATATTGTTTGAACATATCTTGAAGCATTTGATTACAAAGAGCAGCATATGGATTCATTTTAGCCATATAGGCACTGGCAAATCGATTGCCAAGGTCGGCTGATCGTTGCATATCTTTTAGACCAATTTCTTTGTTTTCTTTCAACAAATGAATCAATGCTCGTTGACAATATGCTTGTCTAGCGACATGATGATCCAAATTTGTTCCATCACTATCGCTCAATTGAATGGCTTTATCCAGATCATGACGGGCATCATCTATTCGATTCTGAAGACGAAAAACTTGTGCACGATTATTATAAACTGATGCATTTTCTGGCCAATAGCTTAAAGCTTGTTCAAAATAATCGAATGCTTGTTCATAGTGACTTTTATCAGCCAATTCTATTGCTTTAATCTCTAAACGTTTTGATTCAATCTGTTCGCTAGTCAATTCTTTTTCTGTTTAAATAATTTAGGATTAATTTTGGATCAATTTTATCGAGGATGACTTACGATTCTTGCCATTATCATCATCATCATCACTGGTTCTATCAAATGGACCGGGAAAATTGTATTCAACCAAAAATGGGTCAAACATAAAATCAATAACTTTTTGATCTTTTTGTTTTTCGACCATTTTTTAAATATTTGTTTATTTTTGAAAATTATTTGCAAATAATATTTTTCTACTGCGTCATAAATAAAAAAAAAATGGACGAACAAAACTCTTAACGACGATCATCATGATTATTAAAAATGAAGATATCCTTGATAATAACAACCTTACAGAGAACAGGTAAATCAGCTATTCGAATTGCTTCACATATATGTATGAAAATACAGTAAAACTTGGATTTTGTGGCAATATAAACGAGTACTCACCGTAGTTGAAATGTTCTCGTCAATAATGCCGTGTATTATAACCACACAATCAAAACATCTGATGAATATCACTTTCGCTTTATAAAGCTGGCAAAGACACGTCAGAACATGTAAAGAGTGGGCTATTCATAAAATAGATGATTGTCATTTTATATCATTTGGTCATTGTGTGTTTTTTTTTGCCGGCGTGGAATATTATTATGTTTTTGGTTTTGTATCGATTCTTGATTTCACCTTGAATGGTAATATTTTTAATAAATATTTGAACATTTGATTGTTGATAATTTATTCTATTTCAGCGAATTAATTTTTTTCCGAAATGTTTTCTTCTTCGAAATTTTTGGCTATAAGCATTTTATTGTCAATCTCTTGTTCATTCCATTTTGGATCGGTCATATCAGCATCGAATGACAATATCATCAATGCAAAAGTTGAACGAACAATTGATATAAGTAGTCAATTGGTTACGATTACATCACAAGTTGTCGTATTGAATAAGGGTAGTCAAGCAGTGAAAGAATATCTCATACAATTTGGCGATAAACATCACGATGAAAATCTTTCTTATCTATCGGTTACACTAGTTGAAGCTAAAAAGAAAGATGTACTGAAAGTTTCCAAATATCACAACGCTGATTCATCGTTTGCGTCATATAAAATTCATCTAGATGATTATGCAATCCCATCGGGTAATTCGGCTACATTGGAAATTGAAGCAGCATTTGCTCATTTGTTGGATCCATACCCGGTCGAAATCAACCAGGCTGATCGTCAATTGGTCATCTATAATGGTCGAATTTATTTTCCTACACCTTATATGACCGAGACACAAACTACACGTGTCCGATTGCCATCAAGTACCGGTGCAGAATCGTATACTAAATTGCGGCCAGTCACTTATTCTGATCGAAATATCAACTATGGGCCGTATGACAAGATTCCACCAACCAACGATGCTGCTACATCAGGAAATGAAGAACTTCGTGTTCATGTGGAAAACAATACACCATTTTTGACCGTAGAAAATCTTAGCCGTACTATTCAGATTTCACATTGGGCTGGAGCAATTTCCGTGGAAGAAATGTTGGATGTCGTTCACACGGGGGCCAAACTTAAGGGACCATTTTCTCGATATGAATATCAACGAGAACCAGGTTCCAATGGTGTTTCATCGATTCGTTCATGGAAAACTCGATTGCCTGCCGGAGCTCATGACATTTATTATCGTGATGAAATTGGAAACATTAGCACTAGTAACGTACGTGTAAGCTCATCTTCTGTTTATGTTGATATAAAGCCACGTTTTCCATTGTTTGGTGGTTGGAAAACTAAATATATACTTGGATATACACTACCTGCCAAGAATAACTTGTTTGCATTGGATACAAATACATTAACTAACGGTGATTACATTCTACGTATGCCATTTATCGATCACATCTACGACAATATGATCATTGATCAGGCAACCGTTAAAATTATTCTGCCTGAAGGTGCAAATAATTTCCGTTTGAATCATCCATATGATGTTAAACGTGAATCAGATGAAATATTCTACAGTTATCTTGATACAATTGGCCGACCAGTAATCGTATTATCTAAAAAGAATCTTGTCGAATGGCATATACAACCATTTGAATTACATTATAATTATAAACCATTTTATCTTCTACAAGAACCATTATTGATTGTTGGCTCTATTTTTGGTCTCTGTATCTTAGTCATGGCTTTAGTTCGAACAAAAACATCTTTGGATGGTAAATGAATCCATTTTTCCATTACAATAATTTTGTAAATTGTTTTAAAACATTTTATTTCATGAAAAAATAAATTTGATACAAATTTATAAAAAAAAAACATTAAACAAAACGTTTGCTTATTTTTTGTGATGTCGATCTAAGAAATGATGCCGTCCAATCCAATGATTGTTCTTGAGCTTTGAATACATCGTTCAAGGAGAATTTACCTTCAGCTAAAATTGATACGGTTTTTGAATCGGTATTCTTATTCGATATATGAAATTTGGCTTTGATAAAGTCACATGTTTCGAATGTAAATGTGATTGGTTCATATGAACGAACATTTTTCGTACATTTCTCTATGAATTCTTTTTCTTGATAAATTTTCTTATCCCTTTTGTCCAAAATTAGACCACATGTACCAATACAATAATTTAATGGATATCCAGAATCGATCAATGATAATGTGATTGCATTCAATGATGTAGATAAGAATGAACTTCCTTTTTCAATTTCATTCAATATGATGTATGTACGAGAACGAGGTAATAATGCATGATAGACCATTGGGCTAAATGTCCTTTTAAAAAAGAATTCATAGTAAAACAAGGATTTATCTATGAATACATAGAATCGTTAGCATTGAATTATTCAAATTAATATGGCGTACAGACCTTTGGTTAGATTTTTAATCTGACCCAATGGATAAAGTAAAATGACAAAATAATTTTTTTTTAATAAATTCTGACTCGAAGTGATTGGATTCGGTCCGAACAATGAACATTGGACAATATTATCACCAAAAGTATATAATGATGATCCAGAGCTACGATTCAAATTCGATAGAATCATTAAATGATCATCATTATTTGAGGCCATGCTTCAGAAAATTGTTTATTTTTTATTTAAAATGTGCCAAATCAATAATCGGCGTCACTCACGTGATTATACGAAACAATAATCGATAGTATCGAATTCGAATATATATAAATTTTTTAAATCAATCAAGAAACATTGTAATTCGTAAAATATTGCTACTGTAATTAGAGGGATTTTACATTAAATTTTTCAATAATCATCAACATCTATATTATGATCTAATCAATTATAATCATTTTCATGGTTGGAAATTCCAATTGATCAACCTTGGCCATCTTTTTAAAAAAGGGGTTTTCTTTCGATATAATTGTCTAATCATTTCAACATATGATTTCAATGATGATTTTTTAATTTTTTTTTTCAATTGAAATTTTTAAAAAGAAAATTCTTAGAAATCAATCAAAAATCTATCTAATCACATAAAAAAAGAGGGAGATATATGCTGTATTTAATTTTGATTGCTTCATGTGATTTTGTTTTTGTTTTGTTCTTTTTTCAAATTCATCCAATCTATGTAGTGGTCAATTCAATTTCAAAGACGTCAATATTGTTTGTGTAAATTTACTTACCATACAATTGAAATCTATTTGTTTCACAACGTTTCCTATCATCATTTTGAACGGAAATAACCAGTTTAAAACTGGTTATTTTCGATGTGAATTATCGATCCCTGAATCATTTATTTATACGCAAACAAAAATTACATTCATCATCATTATTGTGTGTGTGTGTGTGTACTTTTTTTTTATTATATGACAGGTAATTCAATGTCTAAATCAATACAATAATCACATACAATCGGTCAATGTTTGTAGAAGACACAAACAGCGAAAAAAATTGGTTAAATTATTTTTTTTCTTAAATTTAATTTAATGAAAAAATGAATGAAGATTGAGATGAAACGAAAATTGCCACAATTGCTAGAAAATTATTTTTTTTCTTCAAAATTCAATTTTGATTGACGAAATTAAACGAAAAAAAAGGAAAAAAATGATTTTTTTTCCATACAACACAGTTATTATAATTGAATGAAAAAAAAAATTTAAATAGAGATTCTCACTTTTGATCGATCGATCGATCGATTGATGATGATGATTATGATCTTGTTCAATTAAATCATTGATGTTGATTGATTACAATTGAAAGTTAATTAATTAATTAATTAATTATTATTACTATGAATTGTCATCAGTCTTGAATATAATTGATGATGATGGTCCAGGTATTTTTTTTCTGGCCATTAATTTTCATCAAAAATTAATTTAACGCTATTTTTTCCTCATTCTTGAACTTGGGCCGATTTGTCGATAGGTTTGTGTTTGTATTTGTGTGTGTGTGTGTGTGTGTGTGTGTGTGTGTGTATACGATATTCAAAACTTGTTGAATATATCCTTGAAAATCTGTCAAATCATTTTTCATTTTCACATGTGTGTGTATGTTTTATTGGCTATACGGTAAAATAAAGAGAGAAATAGAGTGAGAGAGAGAGAAAGGTAGGTAATAATGCTGCCAGAAAAAAAATTTTGCCTTTTTTTCAAATTTTGTCTAGATGAATTTTTTTTTGTTCGTTCAAATCATCATTTATGATCGATTGAAAATGGTTTTGTTTTGTTTATGTTTTTTTTCTTCACCTTGTTTTTTCCATTATTTTTTATTTTTTTTTTTTTTTTTTTTGGTTTCGAATGATTGATCACATTAGTTGATTATACATTGATTAATTATAATCGATCAAGATATTTAGATAATTAAAAAGAGAGAGAGATATGACAATTTTTTTTGTTTGTTTTTTTGTTTGTTTGCCTATGTACCAACTATTTTGAAACAATTATTGCCATAATTATCAATTCAATGTTGTCAAAAAAAAACCTTGAACCCGAAATTTGTTGTGTTTTTACCGAAATTTTTTTTTTTCATTTGAACATTTCAGCAGTAGGAAAAAAAAATTAAAATCAGGTCCTTGTATCGTCATGAAAACTTTTTTTTCACTTTCATTTATATATACATGATGATGATTTCGTTTATTGCTCAATCAATCAAATCTTTATTGCATCGTTCAATTATAATACTTGCAAGTAATAAAAAAAAAATACGAAAATTGATTCATCATTGAACACATGGAAAAATGAATTTTTTTTTTCACTAGATAGACTGAGTCATGATCAATGTATGGCTCATATGATGATGATGATGGCTCGTGGTTTGACCTTTACTTTTCTGTTTTTTTTTCTACTTCTGGATGTGTTTTGCCTAAAGCGATTTGAATATATTTTTTTTACATCCAAAAAAGATTTGTTGTATGTGAAAAACTATTTTTAACTTGAATATATCTTTTTGGCTGATAAAAATTTGCCATCAAATTGAATTGAATTGAATTGAAATGAATGATATATTTATCTGCAAAAATGTGACTGAAAAATTATCATTTTTTTTACATAATTCCAGTTAATTATACCGGAACAGCAGCAATAGTTTTTTCCTGAATGTTTTTGTTTGCAGAGAAAAGGAGAGGATCAAAGGTTTCGAAGTAATGAAATTTATTTTCATTTTAAAAATACTGACGATAATGCTCAAAAGATGGCCATTCGTATATCGATGAATTAAATGATGGTGAAACTTGTTTTTTTTCAAAAAAAAAAACGAGAATCATGTGTTTATAAAATGAAAAAAAATTCATTACAATGTTGCATATATTGGATGAATATAAACCAAAATGAATGAATTTATATTAGTGTGTAAGTTGATACCAATGTCATTTTTTTTCCACAGAAAAATCGATACAATTTTGTTCACCAAAATCACGTTTTCACGTATATACTCAATGTGGAGATGGAGGAACTTGATTTTTTTTTTATTTGATCTGTTTCTTACGTAAAATCTGGATCTGGTTTTCAAAAAAAAAACACCATATCATTTCAATCATTTATATATAACAAACATTGATGATATACGACGTAATTCGTATATAATAAAGATTGATTGATGGATAAACAAGAATTCAATAATGAGAAATGAGAAAAAATTATTATTATTCGACCTTCGGAAATTGAACATACACATACTCGTGGACAAATATTTGTGATTTGATGTAAAGAGAGACAGATAGAAAGTGAGAGAAAAGAGAAAAGTTTGAAGAACATGCATTTTGAAATGATAAATTTCCTTCTTGAACAACGAAAAAAAAAAATTTTTTTTTCTTAAATTTATCCAAAGAGAAAAATAGCATCAACAGAATGAAACACAATGATTTCTATATATATAAATGATGGATCAACAACAGTAGTTTGATCGAATAAGAATCATTTCATTATTTTACTTACTAATTCAATATTTTCTGTCAGATTGATTATTTATTGATTTCTTTTTTTCTTTAACAATATTGACAGAACAATAATGATGATGGTGATAATCATTGATTTCATTTGTTTGTTATCATCATATATACATATAGTAGTATTGATTGACGTTGATGATATTTACGTAAATCAGATATTGATAAAAAGTGAAAAATTGGTTTTTCTTTGTTGATAATTTAAAAAAAAAAAAAAAATTTCAATTTATGACTCTATGTGTATAGTTAGTTAAGCATCATTCGTTTTTGTTTGTTTGCTATATGACAGATATGATGATAGGCGGAGAATGTGAGATAATCAATGTTTGAAATTTTTCATTTCTTCTTTAGAATAGAAAATAGAATCTTTCTCAGGTATATTGAGGAAAAATAGTGAGAAAGAGAGACAAATACTACTGGATAGAATAGTAGGAAAAAAAAATTTTCTACATGTATAAAATAAATGGCTGCATATTCGTACATACCTGTTGATCGGTGGTGGTGATGCTGCTGCTGCTAGTGATGGTAATAATAATAGTGTGTGTGTTATTATTTGATTTTTTCAATCACAACATTTTGAATTATTATTTATTGTTGTTGTTGTTGTTATTTTCGTGATTATTAACCATTCAGAAAACACTCATATTCGATATAACAATAAACGAAAGTCAAATGGCCAACATATATAGTGTGATTTATTGTGATTTTGAATGAAAAACAAAAAAAAATTTTTTTTTTTTTCATTACCAAACAAACAACGACAAGAATCACATCCATATATCACCAAAAGGTATTCAATTTTGTTTACATGAAAATTCTGTCGATAAAATTTATGGACATTGTCATTATCAATCATAATTCATTTACAAATTTAAAGTCAGAAAAAAATTAATAATTTTTTTTTCATTTTCAATAATTTTTTTTTCAATCATTTTTTAGATTCATCATTATTTTTGTATGATTAATTTTTTCGACTTCAGAAAAATTATCTTGGATAACACAAGATAAAAAAAAAATTTTTTTTGGCCACATTATCATCATCATCATCATCATAATTATCATTGTCGAATGAATGAATGTTTTGCGTGCTTGTATGCTTCAGTCGATGAAAATCCCGTAAATTTTTTTTTTGTAACTCAAATACTAGTTACCTTGATTGAAATGAACATGAAATCGACCTTTTCGGATATATCGTTTGATTTTATTTGACCATTTTTTTGTTTCATTCACTACTGTGTGTGTGTGTGTGTGTGTGTGTGTGTGTCGAACAACGAATAAAAACTTTAACCTCGAAATTGACCGTGTTCGTCATCATTGCTCATCATTGTTATCGAGATATCCAGGTATGTTTTTCGTTTTTTTTCTCTCTTCTTTCTTCTCATTTTGTTTCCCATCTTATCATTATCATGATCCAAACACATGGACATGGTGGTAATCATTGTATGTCCGTGCGTCAATGGCTTTTTTTTATCAATGAAAAAAAAATGACGGAAACAAAAAAAAAATCTAATGTTTACCACATTTATATATGTATTCAAATTAGTTGTAACCTTTACCGTGTGTGTGTGGTTAAATTTTTTTTTTTTTACTTTGACCATCATTTTGTTGTACATATTACTGATATATTTTGATGATCACTTCCTTTTTTGCTTCATTTTCTTGTAATCATCTGTGATCATCATAATGATAATCAAACTTCAATTGTCTTCAATCTAGCCAATTGTTCATCATTATCATAGGCCATGATCATCATCATCATCATTATTAATATTGAAATTTGTTGTTTTGTTTTGTTTGGGAATTTCCGAGGATTGAGCATCTTAGCCGTAATCTATTACAATTATTTTGATGATGATGTCATTTGGTTTCATTTTTCACTTGTGAAATTGAATTTTTTTTTGTTGTTCTATTCATTGAATGCAAATGAGCATTTTTTGAGAAAAAAAAATTTAAAAATTTATTCGCACGTACTTATAACATGAAGCATGCAACACGTGTCTCTTTGCACGTTTCTTTCAATGACTTAGTTAAAGATATTTTTAATATTTAAATGTTTTTTTTGTGGGTATCAAAAATTCATTAATGATTGGCCCATGATTAGTCATCTTAATTACAATTATTTATTGCCGGATATTTGTATTTTGTTTTATGCCATTCAATAGTGATAAATTGAATGTGCGAAAAAAAAAATTCTGTTTCCGTTTTTTTTTTTGTTAATTTTCTTGACAACAAACAGAAAAACGTTTTAATTTCATACATTTCATTAGTTTACATTGAATCAATAAAATAACAAATTTCAATATAGCACATCATATATTTTCACTAGCTAACCATAGAGCATGTCACTGACCTTGATGTAGTTGTTATCGTCATTGAATTTGGTCATATTTTTTTATTATTATTATTGAATCATTGGAAAATGACCAAAAAAAAACCTAAGTGAAATATCATTACATTATGACGACGACAGTAATGACAATCTAACTTGATGAAATATTTTTGTTTTGTGGCCAATCAATTACATCATCATCCTATACACAGTGCTGACGTCAGATTTATCAATTTCCGTATAGTATTGATGAATGAATGAATCATCAAATCAAATTAAATAAAATCATTATCGATCCAATTTATTAATCATTCAGATTTTCATCACACCAATTCAAAAAAAAAATGTCATTGTTTTTGACATTTTTTCGTCTCCATTTCGATCTTTACATGCGATATGTAATTGCAGGTGTGTGTGTGTGTGTGTGTGTATTCAATTGGAGTTTTTATTTGTATATTTAACACATACATCAACCATATTGTGGTGGAAAAAAAATCGAATCAATGTTGATTTTTGTCAATCAATATATATTTATTTAGAAATATCTGTTTTTTGTCGTCGTCGTCGTCGTTGTTGTTGTTGTTATTGTAAATCATCAATGATTTTGATGAAGAGAAGATTTTCTCAATTTTTTTTTAACACCAAACAGTCGAAATGTTGAAAAAAGGGAAAAAACCCATGTGAATACCAATATAAATATTGATTACGAATTTCAAATGAACAAAAAAAAATTTCTTTCTTCATATTGACCTTAACATTTATGACAACCGGTGTGTATATGTTACGTCTGTTATTTTATTTTATTTTTTTTTTTTTTTGAATTGTTTGTACCGCAATTGTGTTACACACACACACACACACACACCAATTTCTCTTGTATTTTTGATGCAATATATTTGAGTTCCAAATTCAAGATAAATTGAGAAACTTAGAAAAAAAAACATAATAATAATAATCGGTGACAATGTGGAACATGCACACTTTACAGATTATCTCAAAATGCCATCTGCATGTTATACACATGATACTGAAACAATGCACCTTGTTTTTGTTTTTTTTTGATTTTGTTTTGTTTCAAAAAAAATAAAAAAAATTCATAAAGGCCGAAACAATAAAAAATATGATAAGCTACACATTCATAATTAGAAAGAAATATATGCCAGAAAAATTATTTCATTTTCATTTTCGTTCACTCGATATTTATTAATTTAAAATGGGAAAAAAAATTTTTTTTTCTCTTTTTAGACTTTTTACTTTCTCTTTCGATTCATTTTTTCAGTTTTTCTCTGTCTCTCACACACACTCGTTATAATAGCATGGCATAACAGTAGTTTACCTTTGGAACTTGAAAGTTAATGAAATGAATGAATGAATGAATGAATGAATGGCAGCGCAAAGTAGTAGAAAAAAAAGATGTTTCATGAACAAGAAAAAAAAAGATAAATAAAACAAAACGATCAAAAATGATTCGGCTCATTGATTTTTTTTTTCTTCTTTACGTTTGTTTCACATTACATTGCCATCATCATTTTTTATTATTATTAATGAAAACAAACAAACCATATATACTATATATACGAATGTTTAACATTACAAGTATATATACTTATTACGTAATAACGAACATTTCATATTTTGATTGTCTTAATTGAAAAGTTTTTTCTTTCTTTCTTTCTTGTACTTTTCTCTATCATATACTGATAGTTTTTTTTCCAATAGTATCGATTTTCAATCAACGTGTGTACGTGTGTGTGGGTGTGTTTGTAAAAAAATATTTTCTTATTATCATTGTCATTTTGTGTTCTTCTTTGCTTACTTTGCTTCTATTGAAACATGACTTGATGTTATCGAAAATGAGGGGAAAAATTTTTGTTTTTTTTTCCATTTCGTTTGCCATCTGACACATTATGATTGTGTAATTGATTATTATTCTCAATGAAATGAATTTTTTTGTTTCTTATTTTGAATTTTTTTCTTTTCATTTTGTAATCGTTTTTTTTCATTATTATTATATCACTGAAAATGTCGTCAATAATGAATGATCATTGAATTTGTTTTTGTTTTTGGTTTTTCACATTAATCATAATTGGTTGTGATTGGTGTGGTTCATTAATTAACATTGGACAATTAACATTGTAATTCTGGTTACTACAAAATGTTTTTTTTTTTTTGCTTTTACTTTTTTTCCACTCATCATTATCGACAATAATTTTATCCTCTTCATTTTTTTCAATAAGGAAAATTTACCCCTTAATTTGTTTCGCACACACACACACACACACACACAACACAACACAAATTCTGACAAGAATTATCCAATTTGCCATCATCATCTGCCATTCATTTCAATCGATTAATGCTTATTGATGATTAAATTCACTTTTTCTCTCTCTGTTTGGTTGGTTGGTTGGTTGGCTGGTTTGTTGGTCCATTCAAACGAAATAAAAAAAAATGATTTACCTGTTTATGGATGTGTATGTGTGATTTTGCACGTACATATGTACAACTTACATCAACAACAATTGTGATCATCCATTATGATGATGATCATCATCAACAAAAAGAAACAAGAAAAAAAAATTTTCTTCTTCCATTTGTCATCAACATCACCATCATCAAAATTATCGATTGTTTTGCCTGCATTAAATTATTGTGTATATACTCATAGAATGAAAAAAAAAATTCTCAAAAACATTTCATTTATCGATTTTTCATTCAGTCATCATTGTCATAGTTTTTTTGTTTTGTTTTCTGAAAATAAATTACAGCCCTTTTTTCAAAATTATTTACCATTTCTCAATTCATCTGATGATTTCATATGAACGATATGAACAGAATGTTTCAACGAATTTCTTGCTTTTGTTGTTAACTTGTGATTTAAATTTTTTTTTTCGGCTATTGCTGTATGTATATATTGATATTTTATCATAATTTTTACTAACTATAAACAATTTTGCTAATCATTGTTCATTGGCAAATTGAATAATCTTTAATCAATATGCTTAATCAATCGAAAGGTTTTCGGTGCAAATAATAATAAATCATTCATCACATGTCTAGCAGTATTTGTTTGATGGCAAAAAAATTTTTTTTTTTTTATTTATAGTCTTTTTTTCTGACACAAGTGCACAAATTTCAAATTGTTTACCTCTTTATAATGATGGAGGTATTCACAAAAAAAAATAAGTGTTTAGATAATAATTAATAATTCTAAAATGTCTAGCGATCAGTCATATATTCAAACTATAATCATTGGATGGGATGTAACCATTCAATTTTTCAATTTTAATCTTGGAATTGCAATCATTTGTATTGTAGAAATCCAGGCACAATCCATCATACACACACATACACATTGTACTACATCATCTTAATCTTTATTATCATGATGATTACACACACACACTGAATCCAAAATAAAAAAACCTTCAAACGATTCCCTACTGAATCAGTATTTATCGATTAATTTTTAAAAATTCACGGTCATATGATTGTTGATTGTTGTTCTCGTTTTTCTTTTTCTTTGTAGCAGTAGTAGTTAATTATATCCATCATCATTTCATTCATGTCATAAATATTTTGATTTTTTATTTGGAAACTTTTATTTTTTTTTCTACAAAATCCAAAATTGTTCTAATCGATTTGGATTGAATTTTAAAAAAAAGAGAAGAGTTTTCGTTATTATCATCACCATCGATATATCGACATTAACATCCTAATGTTGTGATGACGACAATTTCTGATGATGGTGATGATGATGATGAACATGGTGGTGGTGGTGGTGGCAACTTTCTATCTTAAGAAAGACCAAACATACGAATAATACTAGATGTTCTCACCAAATGATAAAGGCAGTATATTGAAAAAAAAAATTTATGAATTTTCAGCATCGAAAGAGAAAGTCTTTTTTTTTCTTTCTTAATAAAGGTTTCGATTTCTTACTTGGATGAAATGTTTTTTTTTTTTTTTGATTTTCTTCGACTAGCTTGTTTTTCTTTTTGTTGTTGTTGTTGTTGTTGTTTGTTCGTTCGATGTTTTTTGGGAAGCTTTCTTTTTCTTCTTCTTCTTCTTCTTCTGTTGCTGTATTCGTTAACACTAGTCGCATCTAACTAACTAACTAACTAACTGCCCTTGAGCTCAATTTTTTTTTCCTGCTCATTCCAAACATGAAACATACGATTCGATTCATACTATCCATTCATCCATCCATTTATTCGTTCTTATTCATTTGCGATTGCTGTATTGCTGCTGTCCATCGTTCTTTTTTTTCTGTTTCTGTTTATATGAATCAACAACAACAATAATAATGATTATGTGCTGAACACATTGGCTATCTTTTCTTGTTCTGAATTATTTGCTTATACAAGATTCAACAACAACAACAACAACAACATCGACGACAATAATAGACATTTGTCGATTGATTTATCTATTTTTTGTTTTGCTATTACCGTTTAATCATACGGACAATGAAAAAAAAAATCCAAAATGATGACCATTACTGACCGATAAAATTTGATACAAATTAAAAAACACTTGTTGTAATGTGTGAATATGTATGTGTGAATCATCATGGTTTTGTTTATTATTTGAAATTTATTAATTTTTTTTTCTTTTGGTCTGGCTTCGACTTTCGACTCTCATTAAATGTGCTGTGCTAATGTTTTTTTTTTTTTTTTTTTTTTTGGGAAATTTCCGCATGACGTTGATATTTATTTGTTTCATTTGATGATTGTGATTCGGCATTGATCTTTATGTTTTTTTTTTAGGTTAGATTATTGTGTATCGAATTTCGTTTTTTTTGTGAACGATAAATAAATTTATCATTGTTGCATATCAATTAGGATAATGATGATGATAATTATGTCCAGCCATATTTGCGTACCTCTTACATCAGTTTTTTTTCAGGCTCCATTATCATAATCAAAAATCAGGAAAAAAAAGTTATTCTGCAATGTTTTTTAGCCAGAATTTCAATAATTAAAATTGATGAATCTTTTTTTATTTCCTTCATTATTCAGCATAAATGTTTTTGTGTGTGTTTGAGTTAAATCTAATGATTAAATCTAATTTTTAATCTTTTTTTTCCATTTTTATTTTTCTACCGGTTTTTTCTGGTCTACTCTCCATTCACAGTTTAAAATTATTTAATCATCTTCAATCACATTGAATGCAGCTATAGTGTACAATATAGCAACAACAACAACAACAGCAACAAAACTTTATTACTAAGCTATACATTGAAAATCTATCGATCAATCAATAATTGTAAAATAAAAACAACGTACAAATTTCATATATTCACCAGAAAATTCATTTTTTTCATTGGCTATTTTTTTTTGTTGATTTTCCCCATACGTCAACTTGCATAATTTCATTTTCTTCTTTGATCATCATCACCATCATCATCATCATCATTAGCAGCAGCACCATTACCACCACCACCACATATACAATCATATCGTTGTATCAGTGTTGCCGTCAAAATATATTTCATCAAAAAAAAATTGATCAAATCACTCAATTTTTTTCCCTTTTTCAACGCAAACCAGTGGCAAAAATAATAACGACAAACAATAGTGTGAATACCACAAAATAAAATAAACATTAGCAAGCCAAAATGATAAAAAATCCTTTCACCAATCATTCATATGTATCGGATGAGGCGGATGTTGTCGCTATCAACGATAACCGACATGCATCGCTCAATCGTTTCCGTCGTTTAACGTCAGTGAACGAAACAGATGAAAAAGTTAAACGTGATCCTGCATTAGCGTTGGCCAAATTGGTTGAAAAGACTGACAAAAATGGTGTCTATGTTAATAAAGGGTTTGGTCATGGAGGATGAACGATCAATTCAATCAACACCAGGAGCAATTACTCCAAATAATCGTCCACCAAAAATTGCTGTGGATGTTCGTGATGTTACATTTACCTATGGTTTTGGACAAAAATCATTATTGACCTTGAAGAAAATCAATGTCTCAGTGCCACAAGGCAAAATCTATGCTCTTCTTGGATCCAGTGGTTGTGGTAAGTGTGTCTTGTTTGTTTTTAACTATGCCCAATTTTGCAACAACATACTAACTAATAACAAAACAACATTATAAACACCATTCTAGTTAGTTGTTAGTGAGAAAATATTGAACACAAACACTTTTATAGATAGAAAGTATGATGCTTGCTACTAATTAAATCCAAAATCTTGCAATTTTTTTTTCTATATTCAAGTCTTATTATCAAGGATATCTTCTCCTTTTCAATCTTTTTTGTTGTTGTTGTTGTTGTTATTGTTGCTTTAATCGTGTTGTTGTTGATCGATGAAGCTTTACGAATAATTTAATTCATCATTTTTTCTTTCATTTTATGTTAATTAGAAGATGAAGAAAATATTATCATTTTTTATAGTGCTAGTATGTCATATATTTTTGATGTTTATTACCCGAGGACAATGTTATTTTTTTCATTATTATTTTGTTTTAACTTTTTGATTTTCTTGATTTTCTTTATTTATATTTTTTATGCTAAAATTGGCACCATTATTTTTTGTTGTTTTCTCCACTTATTTCATCACGTTATTTTTTTTTGTTGTTTTATAAAATTAGGTAAAACCACATTATTACGATGTGTTCTTGGCCGTTTACAACCACAATCCGGTGTGATTCGCGTATTTGGACAAGAACCGGGTTCCGAATACAGTCCAGTACCTGGTCCTGGTGTTGGCTACATGCCACAAGAATTAGCATTATTCCCGGATTTCACTATTAAAGAAACACTGCGATATTTTGGTCAATTATATCGAATGTCATCAAAAGAAATTAAAGCAAGAACTAAATTTCTTATTACACTTCTTCATCTACCTGAAAAAAATCGTTTGGTTTCACAACTTTCTGGTAAATTTTATCATTTCTTTGGATTTATAATAACCAAAATAGTCAAAAATATAATGATAACGTTAATTTTTAAATCAATCAACAGGTGGTCAACAACGTCGTGTTTCATTGGCCTCTGCATTGGTTCATCGTCCACCACTTTTGATTCTGGATGAACCAACAGTCGGTGTTGATCCAGTGTTACGTAAAGCTATTTGGGAACATTTAGATGCATTATGCCGTGAAGATGGTTTGACCGTTATTATCACCACTCATTATATCGAAGAAGCTAGAACAGCTGAAACGGTTGGCCTTATGCGTTTTGGTCGTCTTTTGGTACAATCAAATCCAGAAGAACTATTAGTAAGACATGGTCTTCCAACATTAGAAGCTGTATTTTTGAAATTATGTCAATTGGATTCAGCACAAATTCCCGAAAGTGTTAAAACAGATGCCGTTCGTTATGATGATGAAAAGAATAATGTTACAATCGAAACGAAAAAAGATGATCTTCCAATGGTCATTGTGAATGGTGAAAAAGGTGACATTGAGAAAAACATTAATAATAATGAAGATGCGAATAATAATATTGCCAAAAATGCTATAAGTCTTGCGCCAAATACCGCTGGTAAGTTTCAAATTAAATTCAATTCAAATTGAAAATTTAATTGTTTTCATTTTAACTTTATTTCAATAGGTAACCTCTTGATTCCAATGTCTACATCGTTCAAAGATGTATCTGCAAGAGCTACGCCATCCACACAAAGTCCTCGAATGTCATTCTCGGAACGTGGTTCAACTGGCGATTTTTCACAATTACAAAATCAAATCAGTGTAGAAGGACAACGACGACGAATGTTTGATCTGAATCGTGTTATGGCATTGTTTATTAAGAATTCTATCCGTCTGAAACGAAATGTTCCCATCTTATTGTTCTATTTCTTTTTACCTTCGATTCAAATTGCATTGTTCTGTATATGTATTGGTCAGGATCCGAAAAATATCCCAGTTGCTGTTTATAATGCTGAAGATCCACCCGGACTTAGTGCAGAATATTTGTCATTTGTTAATCCGGAAATTGTCGTACAGGTACCTTATAATTCATTGGAAGAAGCTAGACAAGCGGTAGTCGATGGTAAAGCTTGGGCGGCATTACATTTCTCACATAATTATTCGGCATCATTGAATCAAAGAAGAATAATGGTAAACAATTTTTTTTCAATATTTTTACATGCAATTTCAAACAATTTTTGATGCTTTTATAAAGGCTGGAAAAGCAGATAACGCAACAATTGAATCATCGAATATAAAACTTTATCTAGACATGTCCAATCAAGTTATCGGATTTGTTTTGTTACGAACATTTTTCCTTGCATTCCAATCATTTGCACAAGATTATCTATCGATTCTGGGATATAATCCGGCCACTGTAACTTTGCCAATTACAATCGAAAAAGTTATCTATGGTACAGTCAATCCATCTATGACTGAATTTATGGCACCTGGTGTTATTATTTTGATTGCCTATTATGCAACGACTGCATTGACTGCTTTGTCGTTGGTATTGGAACGTAAAGATGGTCTACTAGAACGATCATTGGTAGCTGGTGTAAATTCATTTGAATTTCTTATTTCACACATAATGACGCAGACAATTGTTCTCACCATACAAGAAGTATTTATGTTGGCCACAACATTTTACATATTCAAAGTGCCATCCAGAGGTCCAATGGTTTGGGTCTTTTCGCTTACCTTCTTCCAAGGTTCGTCATTATGAATTCTTTTTTTTTTTTGTTTATTCTAATTTTAAATTATCTCTTTAGGCTTGGCTGGTGTAATGTTTGGATTATTCATATCATCACTTTGTGCTGATGAAGTATCAGCAGCCATGTTAGGTATGGGATCATTTTTTCCTACAATCATGTTGGGTGGTATTTTCTGGCCCATACAATCTATGCCTGATTGGATGGCATCATTGGCGGCATTTTTACCACAAACATTACCAGTAGAATCGATGCGTTTCATACTATCACGTGGTTGGGGTGTAGAATTCTTCGAAGTAACACTTGGTTTCATCGCTACATGGGGATGGATTATCGTCTACCTTGTGGCTGCTGCATTTATTTTCAAAAAATACACATAATAGTCATTTACCAGTGATTGTTTCTCATTTATTATCAATTCATTCATTCATTCATTCATTATTAAGCAACAGAAACAGGAAAGAAAAATTATCAAAAATCACTGATTCCTCATCATTCATTCATTCAACGATTCATCCTTATCGACAAAAAAAATTTTTTAAAATCCATTTTGCATCTCAATTATGTCAATCTATTTGTTTGAAAATATATTCAACACATACATTCTTTCTCTTAATTTTTTCCCCTCGAATAGGAGCTCATTATATCATTAGTGTATTCAATTCGAAATTTGAATTCTTCTTTTTTTTTGCAGAATTATCAGAAATTTTTTTTTTGTTGTTCCGTTCAATTAGCTTTGGTATTTTATTTTGCAAATAGATGACAATCACATTTTGTTTCTGTGGTCAATTTTTTTTCTCTCTTTTTCATTTGGTGATTAGTTTTACAGAATAAATCCACACACAATCTATAATCAAATCGATTGAATCAATTTTGATTATCCAGAATGCGTTGCATACATGTTTGTCTTTTTTTTTCTTTTGATTCTGAAACAAAATTCTTAATCTGTATGTCATCTTCAATTGTAATTTTTTTTTTATCAATGATTTATTGTGATTGACAGACAAACATAAACAGTAGTTTTTTTTGTGACAAAAATCCAACAAACAATTCAACTCTTCAATCAACATTTCTCAACAATCATTGAACTTCTATATATCCTTTTCTATATTTCTTGCTCACGAATTCGATAATTTATATATCAATAATTTATGTTGTTTAATAATTTTCAATCAATATATATATAAACAAAAAATAAAATGAACATGAAATAGTTTCTTTTTCCAATTTTTAAAATTTTTCAAATAATTTTGTTGTTTTTTATATATATTTCATTAAATTAAATTGAAAAAAAAGATATTGAAACGGCGGCAGCACTGTATAATGTGGAGACTATATCGAGTTGAAAAAATCTCTACCATTTAAGTGGAAATAGAATGACCAAAAAAAAAAAAAAAAAAACAACACACATATGCCTCTGAAGCTCATATATATATTTACATTTACATTACTGTACACAACAACATTCGAGTTTATATATCAAGATTTTTTTTGTGTTTGTTTGTTATTGATTTCACAATATATATAGAGTGATCCAACAATAATAACTAAATAATCCAACTAATTTTCTCTGGGAAAAAAAATCAAATTAAAATTTTTGTTTTTGTTATCCATTATAGTTTCTCTCATTTGTTTAAAAATTCAAAGATGATCTTTATGCAAGAATTTTTTCATGTTTTTCATTGATATTCAAATCATTTACCAAAATGTACAAGAAAGATATAGATTCTTTGTTGAATAAAGGCAAACATTATGTTTGCCATTATGTTACAGCTGGCTGTTATGATCAAGATACATCCACAATTAATTCTTTGGATGAACAAAGTTTGTTGGAGAAACACATCAGTGAACATGATCATAGACGTATCAATCAAGTAATCGATTATTTGTTCGATTTTCGTCAAAATTATACATCGGAAGAGCTTATTGAATGGGTCAAATATTTAATTTGTGGTCGTCGATTGCCGATTAATTTTGCGAAAGATGGTAAGCTTTTTCTATTCATATATATAAACACTAATATCAATCAATACTTTTATTTGATAAACAAGTAAAACAATATGATAGGACATCTAAATGCACATTGGTTTGGACAAATAATTTTGTCGCCTATCGTTGTCGGACTTGTGCAATTTCTTTATGCATGTCATTGTGTGCTGATTGTTTTTTTTATGGATACCATAAGGGACATGATTTTAATATGTTTCGTTCACAAGCTGGCGGCGCCTGTGATTGTGGTGATTCAACCGTTTTGAAACCGGAAGGATTCTGTCGAAAACATCAGCCACGTGATTCCGATTCAGACGACGTTCAATTGAAGAAAAAAATTCCACCAAACAGTCTTCTTTGTATTGCGAATGAAACTGTTCCACGTTTACTCCATTATCTTCTCCTATATCTTCGCGGAAATAATTTTACAAGTACGTTCGACTAAAATGAAATCTAATTTAATCTTATTATAATCATTTTTCTAGATAATAAAAAAGCTAACGCATTGATCAATGACATTTTAATTTATTTGTGTGATCTCGGAACTCTTATGCAAACTATCATTTGCAATTCACTTACTGATCCGAATTCATATAAATCTTTTCTGAAATGTAAGATATTATTATTATCTTTTTGCTTTCTTTGAAACTAATAATTTTTTCTCTTTAGTAAACAAAGAAGATGATCTTGATTACCAGCACTATCTGAAAACATTGTCTAAAAATTATCGTAATGCTGTACAGGAATTGGAATTATCGTCAATATTTCCGGATTTAGGTGATTTGAAAATATCCGATCTCAGTATTGTCGATCAAATTGAATCCTTTAAATCAGACATAAAACATGAAACATATTTAGATGAAATAATTTTCTGGGTAATATACTATGAATTTCCTAGCAATCTCGTTACTTTTCTATTAAAAATGTTGCCAAATGATGATTATAAGGCACATTTTGCCCATTGCTTTGTCAAACATTATTTCCGTATCTCTATGCTCATTTTACATCCGACAAGAAGATTTAACAGCATGAACGATAAAGATATTGCTAATAATAAATTGGCTAACGCTATAGTGCACATCAGCGTTCAATTGTTCAGCAATGAAAATTTGGCTCGTGAATTATGTGAAAAATCTTATCTACTGTATATAATAATTCTTTCATTGAAATTCGCAATATGTGGTGATGGTAAAAATTTCTGGGGAATACTCAAAGTAAATTCGGAATTAGATTTCGAACAGAATAATGATATAGAAACCGAAAACAATAAAGACAAACGACCAAATGTTCATCGTGTAGTCAGATGTGACCATCCTATACTACGTTATCATCGATTTTGGCCATTGAATAGTGATCTTAATAATCTTTTCACTCATAAACGAATTGCTCATATGTTTCTTAAGGATAATGACCTGATCGATGTTTGGCTTGAATTTATCATGGCATTTCAGACAATGAATTTGAATCTAAAATCGACAAAAGCCGATGATACAAATCAGAATTATAAAAGTTCATTTCCGGCCGAAGTTGAGATTGCATCATCACAAATGTGGACCTTAATTTCACAATTGAATGACGAAGATACAATCCCATTGACTATCAATTTCATTCAACGTTCTATAAATTGGCTTAGAAAATGGCTTTATTCGATTTCGTTTGACATTAATTTGATCGATACCGATCGATGTACCTTTCATCTGCCACTTCATCGTTATTATTCTATATTTCTCAATCATGCTGTTAACCAAAATGCTAGTCTAAAAGGACTACTTCCCACCGATCGACATGAATTGAAAGATTTCATGGTACATCCACTTCAAACACTCATTGTTTCGAATCATATTATGGCCAACACATGGTTCAGTTCCGGTCCACACATCAAAACACAAGCTTTAAATTATATGCATCCACATTTTTGCAATTCAAAAATCGATGCCGATCTTTTTCTTGTACAACAGATTGCCGCACAACTTGATCCGGATGAATTTGTCAAAATGTTTTTCTGTATATATGGCCTTAATGAACATCTGAATCTAACACCATTACCAGAGAATGATATAGACAAAAATCGTTTAATCATTTTTCTCGAAAATGGCTTCGGTCTATTTGCTACTATACTCGGTGTCCAGCTAAATCTTGGTTTATCGGCATGTGAAGTTACACGAAAAGAAATGGTCTCTTTATTGGCTGTTTCTGATAAAACACATTCACAAATTCAAGATATGATGCCTCGTCGTTGGGGAACACTACCGAACAATGCTTTTATTGAGATTCTTCAGAATATTGCCGAATACAAATCACCTGAAGTCGAAGTTAATGGTAGCCTTGTTCAAGGTTATTTCTATCCAAAAAATGATGTATGGCAAAATGAATACGATCCATTGTTCGTTCTGTATCGTAATGCTCAACGACGTGAATTTCAAGCATCATTGGAACGTTTTGCATCCTTTGCTAAACAATCGGGTAAATATGAATCGAATAGTCTTCCATGGCCACCGTTTCGTATACCACCACTGATTGATGATAGATTCATCGACCCTCGTATTATATTGAAAAGCAAAACATTACACGCCTATTTCTTTTCAATACTTTATCGGTCTTTAAACGATACTGTTTCTATCACACAACATTTAATGTCGATTGTCATACATTTGATCGAATTGACATTGAATGAATCAATGAAATCAGATTCCTGTCTATGTTTGTCTGATTTAGAAAAACCAGAAAATATTTATGTCAAATCCGTCAATGAATTTGAATTCAGTTCATGGTATCCATCAGCTGATATTTTAAGCAATTTCATTACGATTATACGAAAAACTGAATTATCTTTAACAAAAAATAGTGATCAAATCAAAACGAAAATTATAGCATCTTTATTCAGTTTATTAATGCCCGATGATCAACTTAATCCTTTTAGTCATTTAGAAGAATACGACAATGGTCCAATCATTGCAATCGACAATGAAGATGACAATGAAAATGTAATTAATGTGAATGAATCGGAAAATGAATCTGGTGATCCTGATCACAATTCAAGAATCACTAGAAACGATTCGTCTAATAATAACAACACTGTTGCTGATTCAAATGTACTTTTTCAAATCAATCCGAGCAGCATTGCTCCAATGTTATCGTTTTATATTGATGGTGAAGAAATTCCTGATGTCATCATTCGTGAAGCAAAACATTTAGATAGACTAATGAATGATAATACTAATACACGTAACAACACCACCACCGATAGTGCCGATGAATTGAGTTCGATTGATTCTTCACAACCATCCAGTTTGGAATACTTTTCAAATCAATTATCGAATGAACCTTCAACCAGTTCGCAACAACAGCAGCAACATCTACCTGCAGAAAAACGATTGATAATTAAAACAAAACCTTTCAAATTTAAATTGGATGTGAATGAATCAATTTTAACATTGTTGCTGCGATTACATTCAAAATTGAGCGAGAAAAGAGATTCTTTCAAAACAGACTCAAAAAGTTTAGAGAAATATGATCTCAATTCACGCATTGGTGATGGTCCATACTTTATTGGTTGTCTATTGAAGCGTTTCATTTATACTTGTGCCAAGCGTTTGGAATCTCGCCATTCATTACAAGCTGGTTCATGTTTGAATAAAGTTATTGAATTTATTGATCATACTAGGCGTTCAATTTGGCCAACTATCAATAAAGCAGCTTCACCGATTCCCACAACAAGCACGAATGCAGATATTTATAGCGATGGTATAAATTCTATGGATATTGATCAGGATGAATTACAACGTTCTGAAAAGAAGCGTAAAGCTTTAGAACGTAAAAAACAAATAATGAGTAAATTCTGTTTGCTACAAAATGAATTTATCAAGAATAATAAAAGTACTTTCGAAAAATTTAATGCTGATGAATCAGAACAAGAATATTCGTTTTCATCTAATACTGCTGCTGGATCAAACGTTGATCTACCTACAGAAGATAATCATTCGAGAAATTCTGATCATTTGGAAAATACTTCAAATGTAAAATATCAACCAAAAACTTATCAATGTGTAATCTGTATGGATACTGGAGCTTCAATTCTTGAACGACCATTCGTTCAAATGGTTCTTTTGCAATCATCATCAATATTGAACAATGCTTTTGCCCACACGTTGGCGGATGAATTTGTCAACAGTCGTTTTGTATCTGAAAATATAGAAAAATTGACAACAATTCCAACGACTAAAGATGATTATTGTATATTTAAAGAACGGAAAACCTTTGCTCATTATTTCGAACATAAAATCGATCGATTGTTTCCATCGTTTGCATTAGATTCATGGCTCAGTTCATTCAATATTGGTTGGTGTGGAGGTGTTCATGCACAATCTTGCGGTCATTTCATGCACATGGATTGTTATCAATCATATATTTCATCCGTCTATCAAGATAGAGATAGTAAGCAAATTGAATAATATAATTCGTGTGTTTTCATAATATAATTTTCTTTTTTTTCCTCAAATACTACTTAGGTAACGATCTGATTGAATATCCATGTCCATTGTGTCGAAAGGTAGCAAATTCGGTACTTCCAATTATTCCAAATTTACCACATTTTCCTTTGGTACAATCACGTAAAAATGATGATCCAAGTGGTGTTGCTGTTGAAATTCTTAATCTATTATCCAATTGTGATCAAGCCCGTTTAGCAAATACTACCGAAGATGATTCGAAATTTTTGAAAGTTTTAGCGATGGCAATCGAAGATGTGTTGAAAGCCACCGAACCACAATATCGTAACATTCGTGTGGATCCTTGTCCACAATCATTATTTCTATTTTTATCATCAATTTCGCGAACTAATCTTGAGTACAATATTGTTCTGTGGCGAAAATCTCTCCCATTGAACCAAAATGCTTCATGTCTTGGTATGAAACTGTAGTCATCATTGTATTTAACATTTTAACGTTTATATTCTTTTTATAATCACAGTGCCTCTATTTCATGCATTATCGTTGAATGCAAAATTAGTATTACCCATGTACTACATGAAATTATGGGCTCAAATCACTGGTGTAGATGCCGATGAAATTGGATCTCATTTAATGCCGTACGAGAAACAAGTTCCTTTATTGATCAAAGATGTTTCGGCCATTTTATTGCAATTTCTTTATGCATTACCATTCAACATTGACAAAGGTTTGATTGTTTAGATTGAGCTTTAATGTGATCCAAAAGTACTAAATTTGATTTGTTTGTTTAGCTTATTTTCTATCAATCGTGAAAGCATTATTGAATCTGAATTTCATACAAGCAATCGTCATGATGACCTTTTTGTTTTCACCGGATGAAAAGCTCAACATAAAGACTCTTTTTGAAACGAAAAATAACGGTGGATTTAACGGCTATCTCGATTATGTTGGATTCATCATAAATAGTTTCGAAGCAACCATCTTGAATTCCAGCATTATTGGAATAGTAAGCACTACTACTTTTGGTTTGAATTTTTTTTATTTGATTATAAATTTCTATTTTCAGGAAAATCGTAAATCAATTTGCAAACAATCGATATTGGAATCATTGTCTCAAGTTTGTCTACCTTTTTTGCGTTTAGCTGCAATGATATTTCATTTGTTATTCAATCAAACAACACTTCCCGAAATAAACGATTTACCAATTTTAGATGAATTTACGACATTGGCTGATTACCTTTGTCTGAATTCAATGTCATCATCTACAATGAAAAATGAATTGGAGTCATCAAAATCATTAGTGGGCGATACTGATGATACATTTTTTAAACCTTATATAAATTGGATGTGTAATCCGTCCAGTTTGATTACGACTTGGTATAGTGAATTAGATAAATTGATTCAAACGAATCCTATGGCAGCTTCGGTAAGAATTTTAATGATTATCAATTGATAAATTAACATAATAAATTAAATCCTTTAATACAGAGCTTAATTAAGGAAAATTGCGTTATATCATCGCAACCAAAACTCTTACGTTTACCAAAAGTATATGAACAATTGTTCATGTTCTATCATAAACGGCCATGTGAAACTTGCAATAATGTCCCAAAAGATCCTTCCCTTTGTCTTATTTGTGGTCAGTTAATTTGCATCCGTGAAGCCTGTTGCAGGAATGCAAATTCATTTGAAGGTGTTCATGTATGTTTTCTTTAAATCTGTAAATTTGTATCAGCATTAAAACATTGATTCATAATTTATTATTTAGCATTCACGAAAATGTGGAGCTGGAACTGCTTTATATTTGGCAATCAATTCATCGACAATCATTCTGATTCGTGGTCGTAAAGCATGTGCTTGGGGATCGGTCTATCTAGATGAATTCGGTGAAGAAGATCGTGATTTAAAGTGAGTACTAATGAACTTGATAATTAATTCAATTCTAAATCCTCAATTACGAACAGGCGGGGAAAACCATTGTTTCTATGTAACGAACGATATCGTATACTTGAACAACAATGGCTAACACATAGTTTTTTGAATATAAACAAAAAATGGATCTACCATAAAGATCTGCTTTAATAACGGAAGCTATTATACATCTGGAGAAAAAAAACGCTATTGCATACACACAACATCAACATAAAGAAAAAAGACAGAAAAAAAAATTGAATTCGTGATAAATATCCGGTGAATATATATATATGTTCACATATTCATATTTGTTAACCACTATACACTGTGGTATTTTATGAATAATCTATTCTATTATGATGATAATAATAATCTTGTTTAATCATTGTTGTTGTTGTTGTTGTTGTTGATTATTGTTTTGTTTTGTTTCATATTAAAAAAAAAATTTGAAAATATTGTTATAGCAACTTTATTTATTGTTTTTTTTTGTAGGAGAATTCGTTTAATTTTTAACTAATAAATAAATAAATAAAACTATTAAATTCTAAAATATGTAAATGACCGCCAAACAATTCTTGAATACTTAAAAAAAAATGTTATGTTTTATTCATAGATGACGTCTTTAGGAATTTGTTATTGTCATCATAACTTTTGGATACGTTTTTCACCATCATCATCGTTTTATGAAAATGCAATTTTTTTGTTAATAGAGATCAACAATAGCCATTGTACAGATGATGATAGTGGGGATTCAACAAAATAAATTTTTCTTTGATGCGGTGAAATTGCTTGCCATGCTGATTATGATAAAATAATGTATACATAGAATTGTGATTTCTCAAATCCATGGATACTTGTTGTTGTATACAGTCGTCATCATCATCATCATCATCATCAAAATTGTGAGTTTCATCTATTACCATTCCACTACATGTTTGTCGATATTATCCTTCACCATTATTTATCCATCGACGATTGAAGTTGTCGTCGTAGTTGTCGCTGAGTTTGTTGATAATTTTATTTGTTTTTCATTACACATAAACACAAATGGATAGACATTCTTTCATTGTATGTACATTTTTTTGTTATTAATCTACTATAGTAGATAAATTAAGCCTCTGCCATCATCAAATACATACACTATGTCATCAAACAAATAATGTATATCAACATTGTATCCACAATCCATAGTGAGTAACAATAAAGAGTGAATTTGATGATTTCGAGAGAGAGAGTATTGATTGGCCATCATCAATGCTTTCTTTTGCTCGTTTGTAAATGATAAAAAAAATCTTTGATTGATTAGCCCCCAAATATAATTAATTAATTCGATTCAAATCTAATCATCATCATCACTTGTGTAATTATATCATTTCAACATTTGATAATCCCATCTTTGACCATCTTAATTTTTTTGTGCCATCTGTCAAAAAAATCTTGAATTTAATTTTTTTTTTAAATATCACAAAAAATTAACCTTTATTATTAAATGTTAATAATAATCTCAATCTACCATGAATAACAATCACGGTAATCATGATAATTGTCATTTTATTTGGGTATAATAAATGACATCATTATATCATTATTAATAGCTATTTTATGATAATCCTTGATATTTTTTTTTTATTTTTGAAAAAAAATTAGTCTGTGATTTATCTAGTATCTTGTGTGTTTTATTGCATTGTTGAAATCCAGCAAAAAAAAATCGTCCTTGTCTTTTTTTTGGATTGAGATATTCGATTTTGGATATCATTGCCAAACAAACAAAAAAGTGATCCATTTAGACAATCATTTTTTTCGGTTTTTTTGCAATCGAAATTGAAAAAAAACAGTATTTAGGATTTCCTCGTATTCAATTCAAGTGAGAGCGAGAAAAATGTACATCCTCTTTTAATATTTACTTTTCACTGAGATTTTATTCATATGAAATCATATAATAACAAATTGTTTTATTGTGATAGAAAAAGAAATTTTTTTTTTTTTTTTGATTTACATTTAATTATTATAATTAACACCGTGGATATCTGTCAAAGAGTAATTTTTGCAGATGTCATTTTGAAGATCATAAATAGACAGACATATAAACCATTTTGATGATACACTCTCATACATATGTCGAGAAATTTTTTTCATTTTTTTTTAATGTTTGCCTGCATATTTTTTTGATTGATTGATTAATCAATAATTCTAATGATATTTTTTTTTTGATTCTTTTTTTCCATTTCATTCCATTTTCTTGTGTACCTTTTTTTGGTTTTCATCGTAAGTTCATTTTTCAATTCAATTACACAGTGTAATTCTATATGTGTGTTTACAAAATAACAAACCAACGAAAAAAAAACTGTTGAAGAAAATTAATGAATTATGGTGAAAAAGAAACGAAAACCTGTCCTGTTGATTCTACCGAATTGATTGACCTTCAATTTAAGTGTTGAGTTTTATTTATTAAAAATTCTCCTGTGTTTTGTATATGTGTGTGTGTCTGTTCTTAATTCATTCTCTAAAACGCCGGTGTGTTTGATTTCCTCATTTTTTTGCATTCAAAAATTGCTTTAATCATCATTATAAATGGATGAACAAGTGAATTTGTAATTCGGTTTATTGAATCATAATGATGTTAATTTATAAGAAACGGATAAAAACGACAATTATAATTGTAAAAATGTAAATATGGCTCAATAATCAATCATCAAGATATATAATTTGTGTTCTTCATGTTTGTCAATGTGAATTCCAGTGATTTTCAATGAATATTCATCTCTATGACTATATTCATTCTCGATGACAATTGATTTGAATGTGATGTGAATGTATTCTGTTGTCAGCAATATTTGAAAAATAATTCTTCAATACTTGTCTTCCTTTGATCACTTTGTTGTTGTGATTCGATCTTAAATAAATTTCATTTTTTTTTTAATTACAAAAATCAAAATTATCATCATCATTGTAATAATTAAACCATGAAGAATATAAGCAAAATATTTGACGTGTCATTCAACATATTTCGACGAATGCTCATATTTTTGATGGCAATCATATTGTTCAATAGTATTTCATTGTTACTTATTTTTCATCATCATCATTTTTATTACTTGGTGATTGTCGAGCAGAATTATCTTCCCTACCACCATCAGCAGCACAGTTGCCAACATCTTCATCATCATGTCTACAACAACAACATCAGACTGTATCGCCATCATGTGTCTCAACATCTCATGTGCAGAATAAAAAATATCATCATCCACATAAGAATAAAGAATCGACTACAAATATTCAACAAAATCCTGTGCCAATCAAGAGTTCAGTGCCTGATAATAGTGATAATAATAATTATATACAATGTCAGCTACAGGTTGCAAAATCGACAAATGAAATTCAGCCAATACAACCTGCGCAAACAATCAATGGTACAGTCAAATGTTTTCAAATAGAATTATTTTCATTTAACCTGTTGCTTTTCAATATTATAGATTTCGATTGTGAACAATTGAATTTCTGTGATGATCGTCCTGGTTTCGAAGCCATCCTTTATCTTCATCATCAATTGGATGAAGATGCTAATGGTGATATTGATATAGCAGAATCTGATGAATTTATTCGTGATGAATTAAAATATGAAAATGGTGCCGAACGACAAAAAGCATTCCATGGAAATGATAAACATATTACTGTTGATGAATTATGGCGTGCATGGCGTATATCGACAGTACATAATTGGACAATCGATCAGACTGTAGAATGGTTAACTGAAATTGTTGAACTACCTAAATATCAAAGAATATTCGAAACGAATGCAATCAATGGTATAGCGCTTCCACGTTTAGCTGCCAATCCACAAATGTTTTCCATATTGGGCATTAATAACCCCATACACAAACAAAAGATTGCATTGAAAGCGATGGATGTTGTATTGTTTGGTGAACCAAAGTCAAAAAGCTCCAATAAGGATTTTATAATGGGTTTTCTTTGCATTTTTGCCACAGTTGTTGGTTATTACGCCTATCGACAACATGAATATTCCAAAGAACATATTCGAAAAATGACAAAAGATATTGAAACCTTATCTATTTATGAAAAACAAATTGAATCAATGCAAAGTGAATTGGATAAATTAAAACAAGAACAGCAAGAAACATCCAAGGAAAAAGAGGAAATGGAACGTAAACTTAGAGCTAATGAATTGATCAAAGCAAATAAGGGAGAATATTTTGATATTGGAACATTGGCATCCGATACTGATGATCGTATTAGAGAAATGGAGGAAGAATTGCAGGAAACTAAATGTGAATTACAACGTGTACAACAAGCATATGAAAGTCGACAATGGATACCGCCGCGAGCTTTACAACTTTATCTGCAATTTACATATGAAATTGAGAACCGTTATTATAATATGAAAAAAGCTAATGCTGAACATCAATTGCAAGCGGCACGTGAAGGTGTATGTATTTGATTCAAATATATCTTGATAATACTATCATTAATTTCTATTTTATCCCTTTTTCAGTGTGATAAATTAAAACGAAAACGTTCATCCATATTCGGAGCATTTCGTATGGCACATGGTTCGGCTATTGATTATGTTGATAATACAATAATTCAGGCACGAACATTACTTGCTGAATTAACACAAGAAATGCATGAACGTATCAAACGATGGAAACAGATTGAATTGTTTTGCGGTTTTGAAATTATACACAATCCAGGATTAAGTCATTTAGAACAATACCTATATGGAACAACCGGAATAAGTAATGCATCAAGTCAAATGAAAACATCAGCATCAACAACTTCAATGTCAAAATTGTTACGTCGAGGTAGTGAAGCTACCATAGCTGAAGAGGACGCCATTTCCATAGTTTCCGGTATGTATTCCTTTGATAAATCTTCATATTGTTCTAAAGAATTCAATTTTATGTTTTCAAGCTCAATCAAAACCATATAGTCCTTGGCATTCAACCATACAGGCTGTTCAAGCTATAGAAAGGTGGCAGAATCATCAGATTTCTACTAATCCTCTTCCTATTAAAATGGTTAGTTTAGTGGAAAAAAAATTATTAAATACATAATTTAATTGACAACATTTTTTTTAGTCATCAATTCAATCGATATACCAACATCCACAAAAAAGCTCAATAAGTGACGAAAATAGCACCGATAATATCTTTTACATTGGTGAGGATTCACAACAAATCACGAATGGGGCTGGTGGTGGTCGATCAAGTCTTCCAATTAATCGAAAGTAAGTTTTCTGTCTCAACATGGTGTTCTTGGAGTTCAACTAGAAAAACTTCTCTACATCATCATTCATTCAGAAAATTATCATTACAAACAAAAGCACATCAATTGTCCAATATACGAAGTAGCAGTGACGGCGTTCAAAGACATTTTGAAGAGAATCAATCAATTATCAATGATCAACATTCAAATGTTTGTTCACAACCAAATATATCTAATTCGATCATGTCATTCGATACTAGTTCTATCACAAGTGCTTATTTCCCGACTAGCCACGATGAAACTAACAACTCAATTGATTCGATAACGATGCGAACAAAAGATTTATTATTCAACAACCATGAATCAAATGATGAAACATTCTCTTCCGATTCGAATGATTCAAATATCAATATCAATACCGAATCTTCAAACTATAATGGCCACGATCTCATCAACATTAATGGCAATGGAAATGGAGCTAATAATGAAATCGATCATCGAAAAAAATTTGATAGAAAAAAATTAGACGATAAAAAACGACATATCGGTTTATTTCGTGGTATACGAGCTAAAAATAAAAAACAAGTTAAACACAACTACAACAATGAATAACCGATCATTTGTCGTTTTCATATTTTGAAACACATTATTATTATATATTATAATTATTTTGAACACAATCAGTTCAATAAAAATTTACTGTGAATTATTATTATCATTATCAAATATATATGCAATTACATAATTTATATATAAATTTCAAAGTATGTATATTTATATAATACGGATAATGAAATGAATTTGAATATATGTTTTTTTTGTGATTAGATTTCATATTTTAGATCTATTTTTTTTTTATCTACTTTTCAATACAAACATCATCTAATCATTATCATCGTCATCAACTGTGATTTTGGCTGAATAATTGTATCATCATTTTTTTTTTCATTTATATTTCAATCTACTGTATTTGACATTTGACGATTGGACCTTATTATCATTATATTATTATTAATATTGATTAATTAATAAAACATTTCAGGAATTTTGATTTTTGGACATTTGATTATTATTATAGATAGAAATACAATAAATTTCAAAAAAAAAAATTAGATTTTGATTGATTATATTGCAAATATTTGGCCAAAATGAAAAAAAAAATAGTAAAAAAAAAGACATATTGGGCATTTGTGGACATATGAATGGATATATATAGTGTTATATGGGATGAAAAAATGAATAATTTTATATATTATAAATAAATAGGTCTAATCAGGTAAAATTCATTGTTCCTTGTTTAGTATCGGCAACTTGTTGAATAGTTTTGATTCCAATATGTGGACGATTAGAAATGGCTATTGTCTGTAAATTTGGTTGTTGATTAGATTCGACATTCGAATTTAACGAAGGTTGTGGTTGTTCTTGTTGTTTCATTTCCACTTCTTCCGGTGTCATTATTGATTGTTTATCGGAATGTGCTACAACTGTTCTTACCTCTTCGATTACAGGTTTAATTTCTTGTGAAACATGACGATATGGTTGTATGATTTCTCTAAGCTCCTGGATTATTGGTTTATAAACTTCATGCGTTAATAATTGTGCTGGCTCTTCTGATTTTGTATGCTGTGGTTCATTACGTAAAGATGGAACATGAACTTGTTGAAATAGCAACGGTCCAGAAGCTGAACGAAAAACAAATTGTACCGGTGCAGTGATTGCATCTACTTCAATTATTTGTGGTTGAATTGGAGCTTCCATTTGATTTGAATAAGAAACTAATTCTAGATATCGTTTACTTTGAATAGCAGCGGCAAGTGATGGAGCAACATATGATGATGATTGAATCAATTCACCATCGTTTGAAAATCGATTACGATTATTGATTGGAATCGGCGTTGGTTGAACTGTAGATGATTGCTGAATTTTATTCCTTGTTAATGGTGGTTTATTTCGGTGACTGGAAACATATGTCTGGATTGGTGTTTTTGACTGATATCCATTGGAGGAAACTATCTTGATATCAGTCATAGCATACGATGTGGTCATAAAAATGCACAAACCGATGATCAAGGTCTCTATCATTTTTTTTAGACTGTTGTAGGTGGTCCGTATGAGATTTTCAACGATTTTTTCACCATCAATCCACTAAAGTAGTCGAACGACAAATGATGGCTAAAAATCTGGTCTACTAACAATTTATACTCGAAGCAAGATGAATGAAAAAAAACATCTTTGGTTGACCTATGACCCAAAGATGTTGTTCGATAATAGATAAAATTTAAAAACCTAATAAAAATTCAAAGTTATAAAGATAGGAACTAGACATCGCCTATTTTCATTCGATAAAAAAAAATTTCCGATTTATTATTTTTTGATTTGATGATTTGATTTCAATGAGTGAATGAATGTAAGAAAAACATCATCCAGTCATTCAATAATAGAGCATGTTAAAAGTGAGTCAAAAAAAAAAAAAAAATGCTGCTGTTGAAAAGTCAAACAAAACTCTACAAAAGTTGAACATTTAGAGTTGGCCACGACCCATTAGGATGAAAAAAAACGTCCTTGGAATGATTAAAAAAATTGTTTGGTCTGCTTATCGGATTTAAATCTTCTTAATTTCAACAAAACTGATGATGATGATCAAACGAATATTGCAATCAAATAAAAATTCTAGTTGAAATGATTCAATGTGATGATGTTCAACCACATCTCTCATGTTGTTTTCGATCATCAACAAAAGTAAAAGTCGAGAATATTTGGCGTCGATAGGTAGAAAATTTTGTTAGTATAAAAGTCCAAAGATGAGATTCGCTCATATTCATTTATAAATTTGTACCGTCAATTGAATATCTAAATTGAAGAAAAATGAAATTGGTAAGATATTTGTAATAAATTGATACATGGAAATTTTTGATTCATTTAATTTTTTTGTTGTTGTTGTTGTTGTTGAAAGACTTTAGCATTTGTTTTGGCAATTTTTGTTGTCACTTCTTCGGCAATGCTTTTTCGAACAAAAGTCACTCCAGACCGAATTGTAGTTAAATCTCCGGTGAAAAATACTAGACTTCGAAACATTGTTCCTGTTCAACCAATTCAACAGGTACAGAATCCTATCCAGACAGTTATCCGTCAACCATTCCAACCAATTCGATCATTCAGTGAACCATTAAATGTTCCTGTGATCTCATCGCATGATATACAATTTATTCCAGTTACGGTTGAAGCTCCAATACAACAATCACAAGTGATTGCAGTCGAACCAAGTTCACAGGCCGTACATTTAGTATTCAAATCTGTAAGCAGCCCTGTTTCGATCCATCAACAACACAGTCCGGGTGAACGTTCATTTTATGAAACTACCCGATCGGAAGAACCACCACATGTTATTCGACATGAAGTTTTCAAACCAGTTGTCCAAGAATTACGAGAAACTATTCAGCCATATCGACAGGTTACTCAAGAAATCAGACCGGTTATTGAAAAAATTAACGTTCTTGTACCGAAAGGACAACAAACAAATAAACAATTGAGTGGTGATCATGTTAATCGTGATTGGATTTTGCCGATTCCTCCAATATTGCCAAAATTGCCCGATTTACCATCAATAATTAAACCAATTTTTTCAAAGCCCGTTGTTCAGCTACCTGAAGAGCAACGATTTCCAGTTCAACAACAAGAGGTTCCGATTGTTCAAATTCATGAACCAGATTCCAACATTCAAATAGCACATGAACGATATACAGTTCCTATAATTGTTGAACATACACAACAACAACGAATGGAAGAAACTAATGAAGAAAATTTTGATTAAATGCAAATAGATTGTCAACTTTTTTTCGGTCGCTACCTCAATTTCAAACACATGATCATATGATTCGAACCGAATTTAAAAAAATTTCAATTTGATATATTATTTCATTTAATACTTTCACAATCGTAAATTGCAAAATTTGCTAAATAAATTGACCTTGATTACAAAACCAAGATAAACGAATAAAATTCAATAACAAAAAAAAAAAAGAAAATGAATCAAAGTTGTTGGCCTTGATAATCAAGAAAAACAAGGTTTTGTGATGAGGACCTGTTTATGTTTGTACACAACCATAGGTATGAAATCGAAAACAGGTACCCATTGATATGGATTTCAGCAATTAGGTCAAGGTAAAGCAGACACATACCCATCATCAACATGGTGTAGATCTAACTTTTACTTTTTTTCAGTGATTGATCAATTTAATGATTTTTCTTGTAGCTATAAAAAAAAAATTTATTTTTATTTTTCATTATTATTCCAAGAATTGAAAATGGTTGGAAATAAAATACACTAAGTAATAATAAAAGGAATCTGCGTGTGTTTGTGATTTGGTTTGATTTTAATCTTTGAAATCTATTTATTTTAGATCATTTTAGATCTTTGAATGACTATTGATCAATAATGTCTGCGGGTGTTTGTAGTTATCTTCACATATGAATGTATGCAAAAAAAAAAATAAAATTTTTCTGATTTCTCAATTTAGAGTTTCGATGAGATAATGTGTGTTTGCATGTTCACGTTGTCAAAATCTGGATTTTCTATCTTTCTTATCATTCATTATATGTTTGGAAAAATGTATAAAATAATTTAAGCAGTTAAGCAATGAATGACTAGACACTTGCCAACATATCGACTTTTTTGGGTGGGTAATGCCACCCCTTAGAAGTATTTTGGGCTAGCAATTTCATTATGTTGAAAAATAGTCTAACTACGTTGAAAATATCTGATTTTCATTATTTGTTGGCCAAAGATTAACGAATTGCAACATCTATTATTATTATTCACAATATTACACTTGTTGTTATTATCCCCAAGGAGCTCTCTATAGAAGTACCAAATCACAACAACTTTATGGTCCTGTATGTGTGTTTTCTAATTTCTAAACCTGTAAGTCCTATATATTGAAAATGAAAATGAAAATTTGAAGAAGTAGAAAAAAAATCTATGATTTTTGTACACCTGTGGTCATTAGCTAATAGATAATATATGCTAATGAAACATTGTCCTCAGTTGTTTAAATGTATTTCATATATTTTATTTATCTATTTTTTTTTTGTTTTGTTCTGTTCTTGACATGGTGTTTTTATGGATTTTCTACTCGAATACCATTATTTTACCAGTAACAAAATTGACTTAAATATGACAAATTAACTTGACCAAAATAGATAATTTTTTTTATTGAATATTATTATTGTTACATACAAAAAAAAAACTAAAACCATTATATATATTCAATACACAATGTAATAATGGAAAAAAAACAATTACCACAATGGTCAGTAAGATTGATGCATGGCTTCCTCGTGAATATATGTGATGATTGGCTAACAGATGATCATCATTGTCATTATGTATTATTATATAGGGTGGATACATATACCATATACAAGTGCAATGTTTTTCTCAAGATTTATTTTGTTAACTAGTTTATAGATAATCTCTAGTATGTATGTTTTGTAGAATTTTTTTTTTCTTCAACAACAACAGAACAATGTATTGGTTATATTGCATAAAATTCATTGCAAATATCGAGTTAAAATTCATTTTAGTTCTTGACAATCGTCTGACAAATGTTGGAATATTTTTTTTGTTTGTTTGTTTCATATGTTTGCAAATTCAATGTGTTTAACAATATCATCATAATTTGAAAATAAAATATCAATTGATAATCAATATGGATAAACATCAATCAATAACCTCCGCAATTTCATTATTATTAATCATCACCATTATTAATATGAATAGACAATGTTACTGTGTCTATATTTATGGTTTAGTTCTTCATAATCCGATACCGGATGATCTTGGATTAAAAAATTCTTTACATCATCATTTATTATCATCGCCAGTGCCAGATCAAAGTAGAAATCATCGTTATGAGACAATCGATGATGATGATGATGATAATAATTTCAGCAACAAAGGAAAGAAAAATTCCATTTCTTTTCAACATCATAATCAGCAACAACAAAAATTTTCGAATAATAATAGAATAAAATGCCGACAAGATTCTGATTGTATTGATGATGATGGACCAGAAAATGGTCCGATGATGTATTGTGATCAACATTATAGTTATTGTGATTATTTTAGACAAATTGGTGAACTATGTCGTTATGATAGCCAATGTGACAATGGATTGATCTGTATGTTTGGCCAATGTGAAAAACCATTCGAAACTGGACATCCTGGTGCTCGTTGCAAGGATTCTGATGATTGTAATGCTGGTCTTTGTTGTGCTCGTCAAAATGGTGAATATATCTGTAAACCAAAATTAAAACATGGTCAACAATGTTTCGTTCCTCTTGGTGGTCTTGATTATAGCCTCAATGAACTTTGTCCATGTGATGAAGGTCTTGAATGTACGTTTAGAACAAAAAATTCACGAAGGTATGTCTTATTTACATTCTCTTTACGAATGATAATAATAATTTTTTTTCGTCAAACTAATAGGAAAAGAAAGAATGAAAATGTTATGAGATGTGCATTCACAACGTCAAATTTATGAAAAAAAAACAACAAAACAACAACAACAACAACAAAAAAATTTTATTTCAAAAAAATCAAAACAAAACTGTCAACTAACGCCATCTAACGATCACAGAGCAAATATATCTCGAATTCAAATTATTCTCGCAAATCAATTAATCATCACAAAGAAAAACGAAAAAAAAAAAAATTATTCCGAGTCGGCGATCCGGTTTTCTTTTCATTCTTTTTTTTAAATTTGTTTTTTTTTGTTGTCATCCTGCCTTCGTAAAGATGTCAACATATATAATATATCAATAGAATAAGGATAATAATAACAATATATAAGTGAAAAAGAAACAGAAAAAAAATATTGTACAAACATGAATCTCTTTGTAAATAAAATAAAAATGTGCGTGTGTGTATCTGTAAATAAGTACAACTTCCACTCGCACACACACACACACACACCGAGCACAAAAATTATCATGAGTTTTGTAAATATTAAACAAATTGTCATCATCATCATCATCATCCACATCATTCTATTGGATCATCATTCAACACTCGACACAAACATGAATTTAATTTTAATTTCTATTTCTTTTATTCTTCATTTTTATATTCTCTCATTCTCGCTCTTTTTCTTTTGTTCAATTTGGTTTTGTGTTGACCAAAAATTTATCAATTTTTTGTACTTTTTTTAAACACACACACACACACACACACACACACACTTACACACGTACAAACATAAAATGATGGCTCAATTTTTTCCCCTTCTGTCTCAAGTTATTTAGAATGTTCGAGATGTTTTTTTTAATATATATTTTGTTTGTTTGTGTAAAATAGAATTTGGAACAAAAAATAAGCTTTTCTGTGTTTTTCGTTTCATTTGTTTTGTCACAAATGTTGCAATATAATGATAGAAAAATATGAAAAATCTAAAAATAAAAATTCAATTTAAATTCTTCAATTTAAATTTCACATTAATGGTTGAAAATAGAAAATAAAAAATTAAAAACATTGAACATTCGAGAATTATGATTGGTGATATAATTTATATATATATGTTAACTGCACTGTCTATATATTTGTTTATTATTCAATCTATCCACAGTATATTTGTCAAAAATTGTAAAAAAAAAATTTTCACAAATAGTAGAATCGATTTATTTATTTTGGATTCAAAAAATTTCAATTCAATACTCGCCAGATGGATCCACGAATTTCCAACACACACACACACACAAACCACACACAGACAAACAAGGTGTATCATGTATTCAATTCATATAATGAAACAACCGACATATAGAGAATTTTCTTTTCTTTTTTTTTACATTGTGTGCGTTAGATTTTTCTCAATAAAAAAAAAATTTCTTGTATCTTTTGATTATGATTTTTTTTCTGGTGTGTTGTATATTGTATATTCTCTCCATTTGTTCTATATGATGGTGATGTTGTTGTTGTTGTCGGTTCTTGTATTTAGATTTGTGTGCCATATTTACGTCACATCATGACGTTATCTTGACCGCGAATTTATATATAGATAGAAAAGATGGATAAATACTCCATGTATATATATACATGAATTAAATGAATGATATAGTGTTACGTTTATTTTTATTTATTTTTCTTTTTTTCTTTTTTTTTGTTGGTTTATGATGGCGATTGGCATTATACAAGATTTTTTTCTTCTTGCCTTTTTTGTTGGCGGTTGGTTAGTTAGTTGGTTGATTGGTCGATGGTGGTGGCTCATGTCATATTCAGAATTTTTGTTTTTTTTTCATTGTTTTCGCGCGCTTGATAAAGAATAGAATATTCTGTATATCCATATGTAAAAGATATTCGTTCATTCTTCATTTTAATTCTGATTCATTCACAGAATGTAGAATACAAATCTGAATGTGTATGTGAATACGTGAGTGTGGGGCAGAAAAATTTTTGCAGGTTAAACCATTTTCTTACGTAAAGAACAAGAAAAAAAAGTATATCATTCATGAAAACAGCAACTATCCACGGAATTTTTTTTTCGATATGCCTTGAATTTTTTTTTCTGTTTTGTTTCGTGGTTAATAAAGAAAACAAATCCAAAAAAAAAAATGCAACAAGAATAATCATCGTCATCATCATCACCATCATATTGTGTCCATAATAATGATGATGATGATGATGTTCATTGAAAATATCATTTCGTGATTTACTACGTTATTGTATTGTGATACGTCTGTATTGTTAATAATAATAGCTAATGTTAATGGACAAAAAAAAACAAAGAAAAACAAAATCAAAATAAACTGTTTGTTTGAATAAACTTGACATTCAACATTCATCATGTAGAATTTGGTGATATTTCAAAATGTTGATATTTTACAATGTGATTTAATCAAATATAAAAAGACAAAAATAAAAAGATTTGATGAAGAAAAATAAACTTGTCATTAAATAATGATATTGTTAAAAGAAAGTAAGAGAGAGAGAGACGGAGACAGAAATCAAATCCAAGATTGGGCGTTAAATCTATAGAATAAAGAAAAAGGGGAATGAAACAAAACAAAAACAAAAACAAAAACAAAAATCTTGACATGTAATGATGAAATTGAAAACACCAAACATACACACACTTTTGTTTTGAACTCAGAGTATATAAAAATCGGTCCAAATGAAAAAAAATATGATTCTTAATTGGTAACGTGTGTGAAGAAAAGAATTTTGAGACTTTAAAATTCTATGTGAAATAATTTCTCTTATCTCAATATACCTCAATTACAATGTGTTTGTGTGTATAAATCAAAATTCTTTACAACCTTAACATACACATAATAATAATAATAATAATCAAAGCAACTATATTGATCAAAAAATATTTTGACTATGACAGCCATAATAAAGAAAATGGAAAACAAAACAAAGATAAGATAACTCAATTCAATTCAATGATTGATGCCTAACAATATATTAGAAGGTTTCATTTACAGTGCTAAAAAGGTGAGCAATAATTTGATTTCGTTGATGTTGATGTTGTTGTTATCCTTCACAACCAAATTTAAAAAAAAAAGTGAAAACACACAAATATCTGAAGTTTGTAAGTGAAATGCTGAAATCATAATTCCTAAATAACAAGAATTTTAATATAATCTTTCTAATAATATTGCAATAACAACAAATACGAGAAAATGAAAAGAATTTTTTTTTCATTTTTCATAATATTTTCGCACACAAAAAAAAATGAAAAATCAAACTAGCGGACGCACTATAGTTGTAATAATGATGATGATTTCAGTTGCTATAGAACCAAAGGAAAAAAAAGCGATATATCGCTTGTTGCGTCTGTTATCATTGCTGTAAAAATCTACTGAGTTTTTTTTTTTTTTTTTTGATACCGCCATTCATTTTATCGAGGACGCGATGTTGTTTTTGTTGTTGTTGTTGTTGTTGTTGATGATGATAATGATGATGATGATGTTGATGATTGTCGAAAACTGAGAGAAAACAATTGAAATTTATATAGGGAATAGAAAGAGAGAGAGAGAGAGAAAGAAAAAAAAAGTTGATGAACAACCATTGATGATGATGGTAGTGGTTCAACTACGAAGATGTCGATGGTGGTAACAACAACAACAACAACAACAGGATCGTCAAAAAATATCTTTAGCATTTTTTTTTTTAAAGAGCTGTATGCGTGTGTGTGTGTGTTTATTATGGACAACTTTTTTTTGTTTGTTGTTGCCTGCAGTTGTTGATGATGATATTTTTGTTTTTAGAATCAAACCAATTCAGAATTATTATTTGTTGCTCATCATTAGGTTTCTATGAATTGCTCGATGTTTCTTCGTTTGATTAGTTTTTATTGCGAATTTTTTTTCCTGTTCGTTCACTCTAATTCACTCTATTTTTTTTTTGAATGAAATTTTTTTTTTTTGATGAAAAAAAAATAATTCAAACAACGCCACGTATACACACACACACACACGCACACACAATAACATTGTGCTGCTCATCGAAAAGGAAGCGAAAAAAAAATTATCATCGTTTTTTTTTCATCCCGATACTCTCTGTGTAAGACGACGACGACGACGACGACGACAACTACGACGATAATATCCACGACAACAACATCAACATCAACGATTGATTATGACAATGATGATGATGATGGTAATGATGACAACAAAATACATTACATGCCACCAATTCTGATCTGAGCTTAGTTTATATATAAATATATTACATCTATCCCGTACAACCGTTTTTATAACACACACACTTTTACACAAAGACAATTCAAGTTCGAATTCGAATTTGATTTCGACCTTTTTTTTCCGTTTCGGAAATCATTTACAATTTACAATGAAAATTAATCTCTATATATATTTCTCTATTCTTCTCTTTTTTCTAAATTTCATATTTATAGCAATATATTAACCGGCATTTATAAGTGAATTTAATTTTCATTCAAATCAAATTATCAATTTGATCATCATCATCATCATCGATTTTGAATGAAATCCGAATGACTAATCATCACCGTCATCGATCATTGGTCACAAGGTATATAAATGCAAAAAAAAGACAGATTTATATGTTTCACAGAAAAATGTGTGCAAAAAAAAAATCCACCGCTCTATATATCCAAAGTGGTCAATTTATGATAATATCAGTGTTGAGTTATACGTTTGTTTTACCTTATTCAATTTTTATACATTGAAAAACTGAATGAAACAATGTTTCATTTTTCAAAATACAATTTCAATGAAAATAATTGATGAATTTTTTTTTTGTTCTTTAGTGTAGTTTGGCGTGTCTCAATCAAATCATTTCCTACTGTTTTGTTGTTGTTGTTGTTGTTGTAGCTGCTGCCAAAGTTTATTATAAAATGTGCATTCACATAAAAACAGGATAAGGATATAGATCTATGCATGCATGCCAGACAAACATTTATTTGAAATTGTTTTTTTTTATTTGTAAAATTTGTTTGTGAATGAATCTATATAATAATAAATTATTATTACACTAAAGATATCGGATGTTTGAATATGAAAAAAAAACAATTGTTAGTATCGGAAATTTTAGCTTTGGATAATTGAATTTTTTTGTTTTGTTTTACCATTTCAAAATCCATGTCGATCATGATCATATATTCCAGTTTTTTTTCTGTGAAGCAAAAATAAAAACATTCAACTAATTTCATCATTTAATTTTATCACACATTTTATAGTGTATTGAATCAATGGAGCCAAGAATGTGAAAAATATCGCATATACTCAATTTTTACTGTGTGTGTGTGTGTATCTGTGAACTGGACAGCAGCAGCAGCAGCAGCAGGTATGTATCTTGATTTATTTTTTTTCTTTTACATTCATATTTTGTTCCCTTTTTATTCTATGTGCTGCTATATATATCTTATGGACTCAATCGAATTCCATGTGAAATAATAAATCCAATAAATCTGATTCAACCACTAATATACAGACGATATATATATATATACGTGTTATATAAAATCATCAACTATCGAATCATCATCATCATTACACCTATAGTGTGATCAATGTCTGTACATTAATCGTCAAAATAATCAATTGATGAGAAACGAAAAAAAAAATTGAAATTAGAAATTTGAATCGAATATATGTCATCATCATCATCAAATTGCAACCATAATATTTGAATTGAAAAAAAAACTACAGTGGATTTTTTTCTTCTACTTCTTCATCGTCGTCGATGATCATTGATCGATAATCAATCAAGCTAAAAGAAGCTTGAAGAAAAAATACCGATACAAGGACAAATCCTCAGCATTTGATATGTTTTTTTTTCATCACTTTTTTCATATCTTTATATAATATTTTGTTATCATAAATTGTATATGAATGCATTTGTGACATTGTCAATCGAATAATCATCATCATCACCACTATCTATATCACATAATCATCATCATCATCATCATCGATTATTGCTACGAAAAGAAAAAAAAATTTGTTACTAAGATGATATATTGTCTTTCATTTGACTCATCATCAACATCAACAACAATAACAACAACAAAAATAACATAATTGAATTGTATTATTATTACCATTTTTAAAGAATTTGCACTCAGCAAAAAAAGGTAAGATATTTCCGTTTTTTATTTTTGTATTGTTTTTTTCACTCTCTCTCTCTCTTCGTTTATCTTATAATATCAATATATACTATTGAATGACCATGATTTTTATTCGACCATCATCATGATGATGATGGTGATGATGATGCTGACAATGTCGATCTCAACCAAATGAAAAAAAAACAATCTACAGAATTTGGTTTGTTCTAAAAATAGAACATCATCATCATGACGTCGCTGTTGATGATGATGCTGATGTTTTTTTTGGAACACTAAGATTCTATTTCTGAAATTGTGTGGCCTAAATTTTTTTTTCATTTTTTTTTTGATCATTTATTTATCCATCAATTTAATAATAATCATTATCATCATATAATGATATTTTGGATCGATAATTTTGAGTAAAAATATAAATGAAGAATTTTATTTGGGGGAAAAAAAACTGTCCAAACTATTATCAATTGGCGCCGAATTTTTTCTTTGTCTTCTGTTGTGCTTTGTTTAGATTCCTATGATATGATATGACGAGAGAGAAATCAGGTGTGCTATTTATAAAGACATGCGTCGAATAAGAATCCATGTGTGTGTGTGTGCGTAAGGAATATATAGCCATTTTCTATGGTTCAAAATATTCTGTTGAACTAATAGAATATATGTGAAAAACATGAATCGAAGAAAAAAAAACTGATTCTATTTATAGAAACACACACACACACACGCATTTCCAACTATAGTTATACTTTTTTGGATTTTTTTTTTTTTTTTTTGGTTTTGGTTCATCGTCGTCGTCATCATCATCGTTGCAACAACAACAACAACAGCATCCTATCAATTCAGTTTAGTTTGATGTTGTTTTTGTTGTTGTTGTTGTTGTTGTTGTCGTTTCATTCATTCAGAATTTAATTGCTTGATTCTTTCTTTTTTTTTTGCCTTCGTCCTTTGTGCTTTGCTTAATTTGCTTTTCTTTTCATTCTTTCTCACTCTCACTATATATGTGTTTGCTGTTTTTTTTTTCGTTGTTGATACGTTGGAATGACCTAGACTGAAGTACTATTTTAAGGCCAATATATATATATAACCACAAGAAAAAAACTGTTTTACACCGTGTGCAATATAGTAGATTTTTTTTCGTTGTTTTTTTTTTGTTTTTGTTTTTGTTGCTGTTGTATATATTTTTGGGTCTCTTTACTATTTTGAAATTCTTGTCTTGTATATGAATTTTGAAGTGATAGTGAATAGAGTAATGGGTGGCCACATTGTGTGTGTGTGTGAATAAACTACCCCGAAAGCCCAGAACTGTTTCGAACTTGTGACCTACTTTTTTTCATTCATATTTTCTATCTATCACATACACACACACGCATTGAATTTGTTTTTTTTCATTCATTTGAATTCAAGTGAACAAATATCCTTGGAATCATGTTGTCTTTATGCCATACATTCTCACACACTCACATGCATAAATTCTTTTTTGAATCTTTTCATTCTTGGATTCTGATCTGTGTATTGGAATTGTCTGTACATCTGATGACGTCTTTGATGACGCAAATTACGATTGACCTCTCTTTCTTTTTTTCATTCTTTATTATTCAATCTGCCTGTCTTGTGTTTGTATGCATGTTTCACCATTGATCGACAAAGAATTTTGTTTTATTCTTTCTTTGGTTTCTACCACAACCAATTGACTGATTTGAACAACAACAACAACAGTAGAAAAAAATTAAATTTTTTAAAACAAATAACATGTTTTTATGCCAATCATCAATTTGATCGATCAAATGAATGTTACAATAATTCAATTTATTATTCAAAATTAAAGAAAATTTAAAAATTCTATTGGAATTATAATAACGAAATTCCTACCTTTTTGGTCGGATAAAAATAGATAATCAATTTATTTTTTGTCATCATTCAATCATTAAATCAATTTGAACTTATCGATCATTGAATACATACATACAGAAACTTTTTTGTGTTTATTTTGGTTTTTTTTTGATTTTTTTTTTTGTTATTTAGTAAGTAAAGGGGCAAAATGTAATTGGTGATAATGATAATGGCCAACAGTGTGAAAGCTATTCATTCTATATGGATTGATGGGGAATGCGATGGTCATGAATGACACCGAATGACGTCAATAGGTTTCTTTGGTTCTCTTTTAGTTCATTTTTTTTTCTTTCATTTTAGCTCTAGTTTATTTCGAATGACGTCAATCAGTATATGGTACTCATTTCGTTTTTTTTTTCTTTTCGTTATTGATGATGATCATTGAAAATATTGTGTATGGTTGATGATGATGATGATGATGATCATTCTCACACGACAACAAATAAATTAGGTTCATTGTGTAAATGCAATACAATTTATAGAATCTAGAATTCTAGAATAATAACACCATCGACACAGTTTTTTTCTCTATCATTCGATTTTATGGTAGGTGCATGTATGTTACAGAATAGGCTGTGGGCCAATGTTATGGACAAAAAATAACATTACATATGGCGCCATTAAATTTATTTGAATTTTTTTTTGTTTTATTTTGGATCAAAAAAAACAGCACACATTCATATATATAGCAGATATATGAATGCTGCTGCTAGCAGAAATAGTGGAATTCTTTACAAGAAAAAAAGCAATGAAAGCATGAAAAGATTTTATGAATGAACGAAAAAAAAAATCCTTGCTATCTATACGTTTATTTGAATCACAAGTGTTTGTGTGTTTGTGCGCACACACGTTTGACAGGAATATATCATCATCGTTGTAATTTTTTTTTCTCTTTGTGCATTCGTTCAGAAAAATCTTAACCAACCTTTCCTCTATGTGTGTCTAAAGATATGAAAGAGAGCGAGAGAGAGAGACATACACACGGTTATTTTTTCAATGAAATAACCGAATGATTTTTTTCATTCTGAAAATATATTCAATGATGATGATGGTTACACATTCAAACATCTCTCTTGTGTGTGTGTGTGTATGTATGTGATGTGCTAGGATTGTGTGTCCATCATTTTTATTTTCTTTAATTTTCAATGCTACCACCACCATTAGTTATGACCGTTATCATTTTTAACCAGTTTTAAACTTCCAGTTTAGTGATGATCATGATGATGAGAGTATACGGATGAGGAATCTACGAGTTTAATAATAATAATAATAATAATAACGATGATGATGATGATGATGACGATTACATTCAAACATTTTATATTTATATATATAAACACATACCAAAACAAATGTGAATGGAATTGTGATCAACATTTGATCCTATATATACACACACAGTATATATAGTTAATGCAAGTATTTTGGAACATATCTTGTGCATGTTCCATGTAAACGTGTGTCTGTGTGTGTTTGTGTTTGAATTCGTGAATGGCTGTACAACAACAGACGCCAAAATATTTATATGACCACGAGAATTCAAACCTCGAACATCGAATAAAGAAATCATGATGAATACATACAAACACACACACATACATAAACCATGATGAATTTCTGATTGAAAAATATTTGAATGAATGAAATTATTTAATGCCTTTCATCAAAATTAATTTTTTTTTGTTCATCATCATTTACAACTAAAAAATTAATCAATGTTTATCTTTATTTTGTTCTGTAATATTTTTCCATCCATCTGAATCAATGATTCAACAACAAATATGAAAAATTTCATTTCCAATTCTATTTGACAATTTTTTTTTGTTATTTGATTTGTGTGTGTGTGTTTGGATTCTGGTAAAGAAAACTGTGTTCTTTTTTCTCTTTATTCAAAATTCTTGATCATCGATATTGATTTTAAACAATATACAAATTCAATGCGATCCAGACTGGGCTGAGAAAATAATTCTTGATATTATTGATTGAAACGAATATAAATTCAGCAATTAATCAGCAAGAAAATAAAAATTCTGATAATATTTGTTACATTTCACGTTTTTTTGCATTTTTTTCGAAGAATTTACACATCTCATCTTTATTACATCTCTAAATTTACAAGAGATATGAATGAATCTTGAAATTTTTTTTTCTGATTATTGAATCTCATGAAGATACTGATCACTGCCAAAAATTGATATTGTTTTGCAATAAAAAAAATGAAATAAAATTCATCGAAAATTAAAAAAAAACCGATCCGAACCATTTACTCGTCTACAAGTTTAATCAAGTTTTTACATTCGAAACATAAACGTGTGAGCTTTTTTTATTTAAATTTTCAAACTTTTCGCGCCATTCAATAATAGAAAGAATTTTTTTTTATTGATTCGAAAATTTTTTTTCACCAATCTACACTGCCGTCTATCGGTTATTGTTCACGATAGATTTTGAAGATCCAGATTCTATAAATTGTTTGTTTTTTATATTGATCTGTTTCGGTGTATGTCCAAAACAGTGTGTGTGTGTGTGTGTGTGTGATATTTCACAAAATAATTGGACATAAATTTCAATTGGTGTGTGTGTGTGTGTTTGAAGACAAAGGTATGGTAATTTTAATCATTTATTTTGCTCAAATTTTGAATGTTTTTTATCTAATAATAATCTGATTTAATCTAATCGGATTTGAATGAAAATATGATGACATTGTTCAAACAAACAAATTATTTTGCCGATATTTACGATTTTTGCTAATTTGTTTGTTTGAATAATAATTTGAATCGATCGATTTAATGTCTTTGTGTATTTATTTTATGTTGTTGTTGTTGTTGCTGCTGCTGTTGTTGTTGTTGTTTTAGTTATAGTTGTTTCTCACGATTGAAATAAATAGGAAAATAAAAATAAAAAAAAAGAGAAAAACAAAATTCTTCAAATATTTTGCTGCTAAAAAAAAGTCAATTTTTTTTCCTCTCGAAATAACAAGAAGATGCAATATCAAGATCATGATGATGATTTTGGTTATTTAGTAGAAGAAGAAAAATTTTTTTTTATCAGAGAAAAAATGTAGAAAACCAGGTAACACCTGAGAAATTGATGTCAAAAGTTCGTTTCTAATGAATATCATCTCTCTCTCTCTCTCTTTTTCTTTCCCTCACACGAACATAAACATACACCCACCCACACACACACTTACACACACACACTTCAACGAAAAAAAAACTAAGCAATCGAGTTCTGAAAACCTCTGAATTTTTATAACTGTGATGGCTAATATTATTATTTTTTGTTGAAAGTACGAAAGATTATGGTCTGGTATTTGTGCATGTTGTTTTGTCGGACATTTGACCGTCGGGTGAAAAGAAAAAAAAATAATATGAGATGAATGAGAAACGAAACGAAACGAAACGAAAAAAAATGTTCATCGTCCTCGATTTTGTCTTATTAGTCATCTTTGTTGTTGCTGTTTCGGTTGAATTTCTAATTCGAAGAAAAAAAAATATATTTCTTCATGATGATTGTTGATGTGATTGCATTAGGTTTTTTTTTATCCAATTTCTTCCCCACTGAATAATTTCCATAGTCTGTATCTAGTTTTTTGTTTCTCTCTCTCTCCTTCATTTTGCAATGCCAATCTAATGTCGTCATCGTTGTCGGGTTTTTTTTTCTTTTTGCTCAAATATTTTACCTTTAATTTATCTTTTTTTTTCTTCACGGGATTTTACGCGCCAAACTTTTTTTTTTCATTAATGCAAAAATTCCATTCATAATTGTCCGGTTAGATCATCATTTTTTTTTTAATTTTTCGATTGATAATAAATGCAAATGATGATGATGATGATGTTGAATTATGCGACATTGACTCAATGAAGAAAAAAAAATTTTTTTAATGAATGAATCAATGAGTAAGAGTTGAAGATCATCATTTTTATTTCTCTGTTTGTTAGTCTCTATCTCTGATTAATTCGTAACGATGATGGAAAATAATTTTTTTTTTTGGGTTTTTTTCTTCGTTTCCGGACAGGATTTTCATTTTTTTATGGTTAATTATGTTCATGTTTTGATACAATGTGAATGAGGAAAAAAAATAACGAAACAGTAGATGATTGATGATTAGGTTTGTGCCGTAGAATGATTGCCATTTTTTTTTTGATCATCATTTTTTCATCACAGTTATAAATTTCTTTGGAAGCCAGACAGTTAGAGAGACAAAATTCTTATTTTTTGCTACAATTTATCTTTTTTTTCCACATACATTTACATGCATAATTCCCAGAAAAAAAAATCATTGAGACTTTTAACCCTTTTATTTTTCTCTCGAACAATTCAAACACATGTTGAAAATATCCAAAATGGGAGCTGTTTTTTTAAAGAAAACTTGTGTACGATAGTAGTGTTGATCATAATCCCTGGTTTATTTTATCATTGATGCTGATCATTCATTCATTCATTCATTTCATTTTATTTTAGATCATAAATTCATTCGTAAAAAAATTGATCTAAATGATGATGATTGCCGATGGCTATGGTGATTACGGCATTCATATATTTAATGATTATGATTCAAGTGCCTTTTTGCAATGATATTTTTATTTGTTCATTCTTTCGTATCAACTTTGTATCAGTTTTTTTTTCTCAATCATCACCATTAATGTATACAGGATGATGACCATCATCATCCTGGCCAATAATCATAACGGTAGCTACTTTTGATTAGAAATAAAACCGATCAATTGTTTTTCATATGGATTTTTTTTTTATTTTCAACATTTGATTTCTTTGCACTTATGATGTAATGAACATGAAAAAAAAAATTTTGATTCAATTTTTTTTACTTCGTTCATGCCCCCAAACTATAATCAGCTTACGTGATCACTGATTTATTCAATACCCTATCAGTGTCTTCAAATGTCTGTATTATCTGTATGTTTTTTTTAGTGGCCATCCATTTGACTATTCAACAGGATGTTGAAAAAAAATTTGAATGAACGAAAGAAAAGAACGACAATTATGATTGGAATTTCCTGTGTGTGTGTATGAATGTATGACGTCGATGATGATGATCATGATGAAGATGATGACCGAAATGAATGTGATTAAAACAGTGAAAACATTATAGGTAATCTTTTTTTTGAAAAGAGAAAGATTTGAGGGTTATTTTTAAGACCGTTTCATTTATACATTCATTCATCTATCCATCCGTATTGTTGTTACGGATTTTGTTATACATCTCTACCTTTATTTCTATCTTTGCTGATTTTATTTTGTCGCTCCTTTGAACATAAACACACACACATAACAAACACACACATATCAATACATTCTTTACATTGTTTTAATGGCGTCTAGCGATAGGCTGCTCTCTACTTCTCGCTCCCTTTCTCTCTCTCTCTCCTTCGACTTGCTGAGTTTAGTTTTCGAGTCTGCATTTCGTTCGTCATCATCTCATGTTCATATGTTTAGCTCTGTGTTTTTTTTTTTTTTTTTTTTTGAAAATATCGGTGATGGAATATCATTTTCAATTATACTTTATGAATGGTGTATTGCCTGTTTTTTTTATATTCAAGGAAGAAAAAAAACGTTATTCATTGATAAAATACCTTTGAAATATTACTTTGAAACTTAATAGTGACGTTGTTTGTTGAACATGGTGGTGATAAAAAACAAAATCGAATAAACTTTTGATTAACTTATATATTCATTCACTTGATGATGAAAAAAAAATTATTTCATTCTCATACACATATAATATAAAGTGATGATAATTATTTTGGCCACACAGTTGTCGGACAAGTGAATAATCTGTAAACAAGAAAAAAAAATATTAACCCGGCAGTCAGCCAATCGTCTAGCCAAAAGTGACATTGCCCTTTTTTCTCTCACTCGTCTCACATGTTTTGTGATTCATTCACCTTTCATCTCTTATTTTTTTTTTTAGTTGAAAATCATGCAGAATTCAAAAAAAAAACAAAAATTCATATCGATAAAGTTTATAAATTTTAATTGAAAAATCTACACCATTCATCAATTATTCATGACAATTGATTTTGATCGAAAAAAAAATTATTATAATCATTTTTTTCCACTTTGATTTTGGATAAATTTATTACCTGGATAGTTTTTTTGTCGCATACACACACACGCACATCTTGTAATCATCATCATCATTAATAACATTATAAAATTTTTGAAATAATGATGAAATCATGATCATCATTAATGTGTGTTGGTGTTGTTGTTGCCCGAATCACTGAATTGATTTTTTTTCTCGTCTTTATCCTTTTCATATATTTTTTCATTATTATTGATTAATGTTGTCGTTAAAATCATCATCATCATCATCTTGTGATTATGACGATCGATCGATGGCCAATTTTTTTTTGCCGTTATTGTTTTGTGAAATGTTGTTTTCATTATTATTATTATTATAAATCATTTGATGATCATTTTTTAACAACTAAAAAAATTGATTTTTTTCTTTTCATTTTTAAATCACAGATTTCCGGTGTTTTTGTGTGTGTGTGTATATATGACACGCGTAAATCATTAACCTCTCTGATCATTGAAGAGAAGAATTTATACAGCCAACCAACGAAACGATGATTGTTTCATCATCAAAATTGATTGATTCATCATCATCCATTATTGTTATAGTAAACGTTTGTTGAAGAGAAAAAAAATTTTTGAAATCGTTATACATTATACATTATTATTATTATACACACATTCTCATATTATACTTGCTGTTATTCAATTTGAATCTTTTATTTTTCTATTCTATTATTATTAACATTTACACATATATTTATTCATACAAGCAAAATTAGGAGATATTTTTGAAAAAAAAACGAAAAAAACAAAACAAAATTCAAATTCAAGCTCGTGCTTATCATTTCATTTCATTATTATTATTGTGTATTCAATTGAGATTATATATATATTTATCATTGTTTGTTGGTTTGAATTTATTTTTATTTTTTTTTTGCTCGCTTCTTTTTGTTTTTAATTACAATTTGAGCTTCATATTTACATTCACCACCACAATTACTATACTATTATTATTTCATTATTATACACGAAAAATACTTTGATTACATTGATTTTTTTTCACTCTTCATTGATTGATTGATTGATATATACTGCCATTATTTAAAATATATAAAACAAAAGTGAAAACAAAAATATTCCAAATCCATCTAAATGAGATTGAAAATGGAAACTTCGGGTAATGGAAAGATGCCGAAGACTCCTGGAATAGCTTCTGGTACATCAACAACCACACAGCAACAGAATGGTTCAGCAGCAGCAGCAGCAGCTAGTACCGGTAGTGGTGGTCTTGTTGGTTCAACCATTGGCAATCGTACGGGAGGAACAGGCAGTATTGGTGGTGGTGGTGGTGGTGTTCATCATCAGAATGGTTCATCAGCCAAACATCGAACTTCGAAAATTTCAACAACCGGTATTGGTGGTCCTAGTGTAATGGGTGGTCCAGCAACACCATCTTCATCAACGTCATCATCATTGCCAACGCCTGGAGCTTCATCAACGGCTGCATCTTGGCCTCAATTTCGTTTTGCCACCACATTACCATTAAGGTAATAAATAATAAACGACAAGTTAATTTTTCAACATTAATCTTATAATTGATTTATTTTTATTTAGAATATTAGTGTTAAAGGATTTAGTTGGCGCAATCATTGGCCGTGGCGGTGGAACCATCAGACAAATCACACAAGAAACACATGCCCGTGTCGATGTTCATCGAAAGGAAAGTTCATCGGCAAACGAAAATATCATTATGATTTATGGTAATCCAGACAATTGTTCACAAGCATGTCGCCGCATATTGGAAGTCATGCAACAAGAGGCCAAATCATTGAATCGTCCTGATGAGATTCAATTAAAGATACTTGCTTCCAACAATCTTATTGGCCGTATAATTGGTAAAGGTGGTAACACAATTAGACGTATTATGCAACAGACTGACACTAAAATCACAATTAACAGGTATGTGATTCATTATTCTATTCAATTGTGCTAATCTATTTATTTATTTATTTTTTTTTTGAAAATGATTTTAGTGCCAATCTTGCTTCACAATATCAACTAGAGAGAATCATATCAATCTCGGGTCAGTTAGAAAGTATGTGTAAAGCCGAAGTGATGATTAGTCAAAAGTTACGCCAATGTTTTGAAAGTGATTGCATGCAATATCAACAATCTTTAATGTATCATCATCCAACTGGTTTTCATCATTCCTCGTTACCTCCTTCATCGTTATTAACACCTGGTCAATCAGCTACAACCGGACCACTGGGTATACCATATTCGTTGGGTCCAGGATCACATCCACAACAGCAGCCACAGCCAATGTCTTATCCACCATTAGGTGCATCGCCCACCTGTACGAATATACCACCATCTGCTTTGATTGGTCGATCATCTGCCGTTATGGGCAGTTCGTCAGTCACATCGCCAACAACCAGTGCCACTGGACCAGTTCCGGGTGGTTCTCAGCCACATCAGTTACCTTCTTCTTCAACGCAAGGGCCAGCAGCTACAACAGCATTTTACAATCCATATAATTTTGCACCTTTCATGTATTCACCTCACGGTCCACAAAGTAGTTTTGGTGCACCTACTGCTCCATTTATTGGCGCTGGATCTGGGACACAGAATGTTCCATCGCCATACATGAGTACTTATTTATATTCATCAATGCTGCCAAATTTGGATAATGTTAAAGAAACAGTCACGATATACATACCGAATTCTGTGGTTGGTGCCATTATTGGACGTGGTGGATCGACCATTCGTGAAATGATGAACAATTCTGGAGCCGTAATCAAGGTTTGATTTATTGATTCTAATACTACCAAATTAACTGTTATTTATTTCCAATACAGGTTGCTCAAATGAATGAAGAAGATACAAGTTCATCGACTGCTATTGAAAGCAGCAGTAGTGCTATTAGCAAGCCTTTAGAACGTCGTGTAACGATTTACGGAAATGCATTTTCACAGAATCAAGCACAATTTTTTGTATTTCAAAAAGTTTATACAGAATTATCCAATCAATTATCAATGACTGCCAGCCCTGCAACTATTTGTCCTTATGGTGATCCGGCCATTTTAAAAGTAGAAATAATGGTGCCCACGAATCAAGTTCGACGTATTATTGGAAAAGGTGGTTCCGTTATTACCGAATTACAGCGGACATCGGGCGCTACAATCAAATTATCAAAAGAAAGTAGAAGTGATTCAACAACGTCTTCAACATCATCATCATCACAGCCAACGATAACAACAACAGCGACGACGACAGTAAAATCATCAGTAACATCACCAGAAGAACCATCATCACCGAATGGTGGCGATGGAACGACAGTTACGGAAAAATTAAGCCAACAACATCAGCAACCGTTAACATCATCATCATCGACGACGACAATTAGTGAACAACAGCAAGATCAGACTTCGGTTTTTATAATTGGTGATTTTTATTCATCATTCAATGCTCAAAGACAGATTCGTTTTATTGTACATCGATCAATTACAGCTCCATCATCATCATCATCGTCAACAACAGCTACTGCTCCATCAACATTGTCTGTGCCTTCTTCCGCAACATCGACAACGACGAGTAGTCAGCCATTAACAACAACGACGACGACAACAACAACAACCGCAAGTAGTAGTGAGTTGACGACAAAATCATCTGTTGAATCTCAATCATCTAAACCAAGTGATGGAACATCAACGATAAAAGATCAACAATCGTCGTCAAGTGTTGATGATACTAAAACTAGTAGTACGACGACGGTGACAACTTCCGCAATAATATCATCAACTGCGAACAATAAAAACACTGCCTCTTTATCATCATCGAATATTGCTACTGATACGACGACGGCGACTGAGCCAATATCCGATTCCACAAAACCAGAATCTTGAAATTATTTTCTAATCAATTTCATACCTCAATCTATTCAATGACAATAGTAGGCCCCTTCAACAAAAAATGATCATAAGATATAATAATGCAACTTTAATTCGGAATTTATTCAATTGAAAATTTATTCAAAATCAAATTAGAAATAAAATCTGCTTTTTCATATTGCTCATAATACCTAAACACACCTACACACAAACACACACACACACAGAAATCCATATGAATTCGTCTGTCATGAATCCTTCATCATTTTATTGTTGCTCAAGATTAATCAGCAAAAAAAAAACTCGATAAATGCCAAACATCCAATAAAAAAAAAGATTCAATCAATTATTCATCTACATCTTCGCCCCCACACACAATCAATTCAATAATCCACTATAGTTTGAATTATCAATTATCAAGTGCTGGTTTTATAGATCAGATCAAAAAAAAAAAAAATTCAATGGGAAAAAAAGATAGAAATGAATGAAAAACAACAACAACAACAACAATCGACCAAGTGCAATTAAAAAACAAAACATATATAATTTCATTAAGTTTCCATATTCGAATATTTTTTTTTCTCTTCCTATTATTTTTTTTTCTTTTTCTTTTTGTTTATTTTTCTCGAGCTTTTTTTTAAAATGAACACATTTTAACATCAAAACAACGAATTGAATACGATATTGATGATGATGACGATGATGTAATTGAATATCGTTTCATTTTTATTTGTGATCTATACACACCTTTTTTCTGTTGTTCTTGTATCAAATTTTTTTTTCTCTTGTTTCTCTTTCAATTCAACATTCTTGTTCTCCATCTTTTTTTTTTGATCATTTTCAGTAAGAAAAAAAACACCGAATTCTTATATTCGAAGCCTGTGTTTTAAAAAAAAAAATAGTTCTAAAATGATGGTGATGATTAATATATACTGGTTAATTTTCTACACACACCCACCACAACATATGAAATGATATATATGTGTCCCAAATTATCACCATCAACATGAATAATTTATCAAATTTTTGGATTCATCAACAAAATTGATGATTCAATATTTTTTGGGGAAGAATATATATTCTATTTATTACTATTATATATCATTATATTGATTGTTACACACGTACACAAACATTAAATTGTTCAACATTATTCATATGCCTACCCATCATCATCATCATCATTTAATTTAATTTTGGAAGAGATTATACAACGATGATTCTCTCTCTCTCTTTGAATCTGTCTTTTCATTTTTTTTTCTAATTTGTATTTCATTATCATCATCATCATCATCATCATCGTTTTTTTTTCTTAATTGTTATACTTGTATACACCACTCACATTCACAATTCTTTATATACACATGATTCATTTGATTTTATTGAAAAATTCTATTCAAATTTACATCAATCAAATTCTATCCTTGTCAGAAATCCATCATTCATTCATGTAATGAATTGATCAATGTTTGATCAATCAATTATTATATGTGCCCATTTAATTTACACATATTCACAGTTTTATTTCCGGTTAAATCCGTTTATTAATCTGACAACAGCAATTTTTTTTTTCATACAGATCTAATGCAATAATATAATTTGTTTTCTATAGTTTCGTTCACATTTTGGATTCACAATAGATTTCTTTTTTTTCATTTTTCATTATTTCTCTTGATTAGAGATTACAATTATTTCTTCCATTGACTACATATATACACAATTTAATGCTAATTCAATGACAGAATGAACAGAATATTTTATTTGACTGGATTTTATTTTTCATTTTTTTTTTTTTTTTTTTTTTGATCAACGAATCATAATTCTGATATATATTTGCCGATTATCCCCGAATTTTCATTGTTTTCTTTTAAAATTTTTTTTTGTTTCTTTGACACACACACAGATTATTCTGCTTTGTTTTTTTCAATCACGATATAACGACATTATGATTATTATTGATAATATAATTACCGAACTTATGCAAAAAAAAAACAATAGTAATGAATATGAATAATAAAAAAGAATAATAAAATGGGCTTAAATTTTGTGTATAGAAAATTTGTTGATTTTTTGTAAAATTTATTTGATTAGACAGTTGAATCGGTTAAATAATATGGCTAGTGATCCCTCGAAACAACAACAACAACAACAACCAAAAGCATCATCCACCACTGATGATGATGTTGTTGCTAATGCAACAGAACCATCATTGACAATGAGTAAAAGTCTTACTAGTATTGGTTTTGCTACCTGTGATCGTGAAATTGAAGATGAACAAATTGCAAATAATAGTAATAATAATAATCATCATAATATTAATGTAAAATCAACAGAAAGTATTTTACCATCATCATCATTATCAACATCATCAAATTCCAACGAACAATCAATGACACCAATGATTTGTCATTGTGAAAATCATGATATACCTAAAGATATTTTATGCATCATTTTAATATGTCCACAACATCAGACAATTGCATTGCAACAGATTATTGATTATTATTATTTTCCATCCACACCATTAACACAGCCAAATCAATCGATTAGTGAAACAATTTCATCGCTATTTGATTTAATGATTTTTAAAAATAACAATAATATCGATACAAACAAACAAATGATGATTCATTCGGATCTTGTACACATGTATCGAATAAAAGTGCCAAAAATTCGTAGATTTATAACAAAATGGATATATTATTCACAATTAATTAATTCAAATAATACATGCATTTGTAATGTTAATGATGATGATACTATATCAAGTACCAGTAATGACGAAATAACCTGGTTACCAATTGCTAAATTGCCATCAATTTTCACTACTGTTTGGGGTGGTGAAATTATCCAATATTTCAATAATGATAAAAACTTTTGGACAATGAATTTTATTGAAGTTAATTATGAAGAAATTATCGAAGAAGAATTGCCTAAAATTGAACAATCATGGCAAAGCGATTGTGCTATCAATCTATCAATTGCGGCTGAATATTTGTACAATGAATTTTTCATTCAATGCCATCCTTCCAGTACGATGAGCCTGGCATCATTTCATTTATTTTGTGATAAACTTGATTGGTTCGTTGGTACCTGGTATAAAGAAAGTAGAATAAAAATTTTCAGACATTTGGATAGACAAAATCGTGGTTACCTTGAATATCGTGATCTTCTAAACGGTTTGGCAGAGTTCAATTTACGTAAAACTGATGAAAATCCTTTCAGTGATTTTCCATTTTTTGAAGAAATTTATAAAAAATTCAATTGTCGAAATATTGCTACAACTGTACAACAAAAATTAGTTGATAATACAATTTATTATGGCAGATGTGATTCTTGTTTATTCTACATTCTGGATACAGAATTTCCAAAATATAATATTTCATCGTTGCTTACTCATATTGGAAAATCTGGTGAAATCATAAAAGTATTGAAATTTAAACCGAATTTTGCTCAATCTGAATCGGTAATGACATTCATTGATGATATTCAAAATCGAAACATTTTCAATTTGGCCAATGAATTTATTAATCGTATTGGAAAAATTCAAACATGTAAAGATCAATTAGAATCTAATTTGGAATCAATAGAAAATTATTATTTTGAAAACAGATCAATAATGTTACATTATTTACGAATGATTCTGGAATTCGCAAAACGTTTATTCGAAAATGAATCACCAATTTTGGAATTACAATCACCGGCATATATTTTCGGTTATCTAAATGGATCCATAGAAGATTTATTTATGTTCAATCGAAACATTTTCAAAACATTTCCATTCATCGTTCCAAGTGTATTATTGTTCATGGGAAATTATTTGCAAAATCTTGATAATCTTGATTGTCTTATCTATTTATTATGCATGAAAATATTAATGCCTACAAAAGTATTTTTATTATCTGGCCACAATGAAATGAAATTGGCAAATTTACCCGAAGACGATGATATTATTAGAAATTTAATCAAACAAATCTATGGTCTTTTGCCAATCGCATGCATAATCGGCGATCAATTAATCGTAGCCAATTTTTCAATACCAACAATTTCAACATTTAAATTGAAAATAATGGCAACTTGGTCACGATCAATGATACCGTTTAATAATGTTGGTAAAATTTATTATAAATACGATTTAATCGAAAATAGTCGACATTGTTATCAACAATATACGATATTTGATCGAAAACATTCACCATTGTATGAAGATTTAATCGATGAATTGATGACAAAATCCACGATGATCGATAATGAAGAAAACAACAATAATGGCCAACAATCCATCGCTAGTCAACAAACACAGATGCTAAAATTCATTGCCCATAATCATTTATTCATATCTATTCATTCGAATTGGAAAACATATGGAAAAGAAACAAATGATAATGAAGGATTCGATTTTCCTACCGATAATACATACGATTTAACAACGATTCTTTCAACACGAAAATTAACAAATGATCCAACTTGTATATTTATTGATCAAAATATTCTACGTTTTATTTGTATGGAATAAACGAAAAATTAAATTATCATACCGATAGATGGTGATAGTGTTGAACAGTGTAATAGAATACAATTCGAAAAAAAACTTGTTTCTAAATAAACGCGCGAGCTCGAGATTTTTTTCGTTGTTGTTGATAATATTTAATTCGATCAAAAGTTCTCATTTTGTTTTCTGTTGTTGTTGTTGTTGTTGTTGTTGATACTGTTCTTGATGTGTCCGGCAAGATAATGATGAAAATTGAAATAAATGGCCTAGAATGTCCTCGAAAAAAAGTTATTGAAGATCAAATTGATATGTCCGCATTCACTCTCTTTTTTATATATATATTAGGATGTCCAATTTGTCCAACAACAACAGCAGCATTCCAGTCCTGATGGATCATGTCCTTGATTTTTTTGTTTGTTTGTTTTGTTTTGTTTATATGTTTGTATATGTGTATTTGCTAATATATCTCTTGTGATATTAAACATTTATCTATCTATCTATATCTGTTCACATTCTAACACAAGTTATTTTATAATGATTGAAAAATGTGGTTGAATTAAAAAAAAAAATAAAATAAAGAAGATTCATTTAAATATTTAAAAAAAATTCAGATTCAGATAAAAAAAATCAAGAAATGAAAGCAAAATTTCAAATAATTCAAAGACATTGAACATTAATTGTGTGTGTGTGCGTCTCTCTCTCTCTCTCTCTCTATCATTTTCATACACGTATTCAAATATTGAATGTCGATGACATTGAAAACAGATAGAGAGAGAGAGAGAGAGAGAGACACACACACAAAAATGAAAAAGAAAAACACCATTAGATATATTATTTTTTTCTGGACATCTATCTTCTATCAGTCTGGTCTATAATGTAATTTTTTCATATATTTTATCCTGTGGTGTGTCAAGTGTATAGAGAGCTTTGAATTTTGAAAGAAAAAAAAGTACCAAAAATTGTCTCTTAAAAATTCGATTTTTTTTTGTTGTTGTTCGTCTGATTATCTGACAAAAAAAAAATTTGACAAATGTGGCGGACACACATAGACAAAGAAAAAAAATAAATAAATAAACGCTTGATAATTGGAACATGACGTTTTTGTTCATGTTTTTTTTTGGAACAAATGGCCAATACGATATACATATGATGGTGGTGGCCAACATCCTTATAATTGTTTTGGATTGTTTTGTTTTATTTGAAATGAAAATACAATCCTATACAATAGTCGTCAATCATTCAACTGGTTCATGCAATTCAATAAAAAAAAAATTTTTTTTTCTCTTCTTTCTCAATATATAAGAAAATTGTGTAGATAACAAAGAAAATGGGGAAAAAAAATTTTGGAACAAAAAAAAAACTAACTAGCACACACACACACACACCTACACACACACTATTGATTTTAATTGATAATTCCTCAGGTTTGTCAATCTCTTTTTTTTTATCAGCGAAACAAACAAACAAACAAAAAAAAATGCATTCGTTCTAAAGTCATGTCAAAATGATTGGGTCAAAACTCTTAATTTTTTCTTTTCTTTTCTTTTCGCCCTTTTCACAGACATTATTGCCGATATAACATATCAATCGAAATGTTTACGATGATGAAATTGGCCTCATATTCTAAAGGATTCGAATTTTTTTTTCATTATCATCACTGAGAGTAAGTGAGAGAGAGAGAGAGTGATAAAGAGAGAGTGAAAATGATTTTTGTTTGTTTTTTTTCAAAAAAAAAAAAAAAATTTGAAAACAAACAAATTACGAATCCATCCTGATTACCTGAAAATATGATTATTTTTTTTTTTGCTTAAAACTAGATTTCAGACGAAAAAAAATTATCATCATCATCATCATCATCATATCTATGGATTTAGTTTTTTGTTTCTCTATACACTAAGATACTCTGTCCGTTGGGTTTGTTTCATCTTTTTTTTCCGTATATCTCTGTGCATCTGTGTGTGTGTGTGTGTGTGTGTGTGTGCACTTTGGACTGGACACAACATGTACAAGATATACAGGCCCCCTTGTCAAATGTTTTATTTTTCGATCCATTTGCCATTTTATCTATTTTGAATATTTTCGTTTTCGTTTTCGTTTTATTTAAAGCAGCGAATTTTTATAATCGATAAAAAAAATAAAAAAATACTTTGGCACACATATATACTGACTGTTTTTCCGTCGTTGCTGTATGGAAATATCTTTTCTCTCTTTTTTTTTGTTCAAATGTTTGTATGTGTGTGTGTGCGTGATTTTTTTCTCTAAATCTTTGAATCTTTTTTTTCGGTTCGGATTGGTCCATAAACAAACAAACAAACAAGACACACAGACACACAAACACACATAAACACTTGATCTTTTGCTCAAGCATCGATCATTTTTCAAAAAAAAAAAAAAAATTTTTTTTTCACCTCCATTTGAAGGAAGTTAGTCATTTGTGTTTAGTGTCTACCTGTCTGATACACAGTACAACAACAAATAATATAGACAATTTAATAATTTGATTATAAATTCATTGATCAGCACCAAAAATAATTATCAAACATCCGGTTCAATATTGAAAACTTTTGTTGTTGTTGTTGTTGCTGTTTTGTTTTCATTTGAAATTCATCAATCTTCAATTTTTTATTTTTAGAATTTTTGTTCTGTTTGTTTGTGTTTGTGTGTGTGTGTTGTCACAATACCGTTGTCATTCAATATTTGTCGATTGTTGTTTATAATTTTTCTTCAGGTAAATTTCATTATATTGTACTTGATACATATGATTATCGTCATCATAATAATTCATTAACGATGATGATGATGATGATGATGATGATGATATTGATGATGTACGGGTTATTTCTAGAAAAAAAATTTTTTTTTAACCATATACCTCCTAATTGTTTATTATTTTTATTTTCTGAAAAAAAATTTCATCGATAATCGATGAAGGCTATTAGACGAATAAATGATGTTTAATAAAGATTTTTCAATTTTTCATGGTTTAAATTTCATTTTTATTTTATTTTTTTTCACCAAATTGCAATTTAGCCAAATGATATTTTTTTTCCATTATTAGCAATCGTTTCCTCTTCATTTCATTTTCATTGATCATTTCAACAAATCGCATTTCATTTCATTTCATTTCATTTCATTTTTTTTTTTTTTTTTTTTTGGAAATATAAAGAGTCTCGTGCACATTGAACATGAAATTGGCCGACCGAAAAGTTTGTAAGTATTTCGTCTATTTTTTTTTTTACTTGTGTCAATTAAAGAAATTTTTTTTTTTTTAATTAATTAATTTTCTCTTTTGAAGATTTTTTCATCTGTATCGGATTACTTATCGTATTGTTCATTACGGAATTGGTTGATGCACAGAAAAAACGTCGTAATCGTAATAAGAATAAAAATGGTGCCGATCAATGTCATCAAAAAGAGATGGTTAAATGTTTAGATAAATTAACATCATTAGGTAAAGAAAATGATCCAACATCGATCATTACAACATCACAAGGATTGAATAGAATTTGCAAGTAAGTTTCATACACACATACAGACACACGAAACTCAATCATTGTTATCGAAACTGATTTTTCTTTTGTTGTTATTTATTGTCCTTCTATTTTAGGACAATCAAGGATGATACAATGAAATGTGCAAAAGCATATTTTAAAAAATGTGGCACACCATTACATCGTGAATTAAGCGATTTGGTCATGGATGTCATTATGCATCGTGTCACCAGATTTTGTGACAATAGTCAACAAAAATCAAGTGAGTGTCCGTGTTTAATATATCATTATTATTAAGTTTAATTTATTTTCAAATGACATTGACGATTGATCGGTTCCAATCGCGTTCAATTTTTATTTCATAATTTTATTTGTCATTGTCCCCCTTTTTTTATTATTAAATTTTTTTTTTTTTTGACATTATGTGCATGTAATATATGTGGTGTGTGTCTTTTTTGTCATGTTTGATTGATATTTTTCATCGAATATATAGGATTCCTCAAACATTCACCTTGTTTCCATTCAAAAGTATTGCGTACAAATGATTTCAAAGCCAGCTGTAATGATCCATTTTTACATGTTGCCGGAAAAATTGATATGAATCATTTACGTACTGATGATGTACATGAAGCATTATGTTGTGGATTCAACACGTGGTTTGAATGTTCTAATTCTATGATCAAACGTGAATGTACGGCTGAAGGTGCACGTGTTGCACGTGAATTCCATAATAATACCGTTGGACCATTGACTGATCTATTCTGTCCATTTGATGTTTTTCCTGGTGGTTCATCATCATGTAAACGAGTGATGAATGCGGCCAAACCAAAATCTGGTACTAAACCGGCAGAGAATACGATCTCAAAACTTGCCGTTCAATATGCTCCATTTATGTTCACTAGTAGTAGTAGTAGTAAAAATTAAACAAAACAACAAAATCAAAATCCATACAAATGTATTATGTGCAAACCTTTTGTCGATCATAGATTCACAAATCGATCACACACACACACATTTACCATATCGATTTATATCTATTTTAAACTTTTCTTTTTTATTTAAATAACAATTTTCCATGAAAAAAATAACCGTTTTTTCCTTTTTTTTCCAAATTGTAATCACATAGAAGAATGATGATATTATATATTATAATTATTTAGATCAATGATAAATAAATTTCAAGATTAATGATAATTCCATTCGATTGAATTTTTTTGTTGTTGTTGTTGTTGTTGTTGTTTTGTTTGTCTGTAGCTTGTTGCATGAATTTAAAATGAAAAAACAATTATAACAAACATTGGTTGCCATCTATCGTTGGTGAATTAAAAGAATGTGATGAGAAAAAAAATCATATAATACCACTACCATAACAATACAAACATATGATCAGTAGCGCGCGGATTCTATTAGCGCCACCTGTCTGTGAATTCCTCACATATATATATATATATATATATATATAAATCAACTCCACCGTTCACAGCTGCTTTACAGCAGTATATTATTCAATCAAAAAAAAAAAAAAAAAAAAAATTCAGCTGCGTCTGTGTCACTCATATACTTGTAATATCTATCGCTCATCATCATCATCGATTCATTAATTCTCACATGTAAAATTCATCCTCCTCCTTAATATTTCTCACCCTCAACACCCGATCCCGACCGACTGACTGATGATCAAATGAAGAGAGAGAGAGAGCAAGAAAAAGCACACCGTTGGTGTTTCGTCGTTTTTTTTTCACTCTCTCTCTCTCTCTTTTTCTCCGTATGTGTATTTTATATGCATAAATGTGTATGTAAAAAAAAAGCTCGTGCTAAATTGTATCATCATCCGTTATTATTATTATTATTATCTTGAATGTGTAATTTTTTTCTTTTTTTTGAAAGAATATCTGTAAAATTAAAACATTTAAACATTATAATAAATATTCCAACAATTCTTAATGATTATTCATTGATGACATTAATTGTTTATTTGAACAAAATCATCGTTGTCATTGATTAATTTTTTTTTTTTATAATTGTGGATTTTTTTTGTCACACCCAATTGAACGTACCGTGCTTGTGTGTGTGTGTGTGTGTGTTTGGGTGATTACTGCTTTTGTTATTGAATTGACCGCATGTTTTCATCATCATTTCATATGGTGTTGCCATCGTCGTTTTATCATCACATTGTTTAAGAATTATATATGTGTTACAATTACAATCATATTTTCATAATTCATGACATCTGTATGGCCTCTTAATTAATTGTAATGTATTTTAAATATTGAATGTTTATTATCATTATATATTAATTAATGATTGTTTTTTTTGTATCTAAGGAATGAGGTTTTTTCATTCACATCCTCACGTTTGATTGAAAAACAACTGATTTAACCAGTGCTTTTCTTTTTTTTCGGTAAGTAGTTAACTAGTTCTTTTACCATTTTGATGAATAAAATGTTTTTTTTTTGTTTAGAAATCAATAATTGAACGAAAATGTCATCAATGGATGGAATGGAACATAATATGGATGAGAAACGTGCAAAACGTGAAATAGCCAATATGAATGAAAGGCGTCGTATGCAGAATATAAATGCTGGTTTTCATTCATTACGAACATTACTACCTCAAAAACATGATGGTGAAAAATTAAGCAAAGCTGCCATACTTCAACATACGGCAACATATATTTATCAATTGGAACAAGAGATTAATAAATTGTTATCACAAAATTCTGAATTGAAAACTTTGGCCGGTGTATCGGCAACTAATTCAAATACCAATATAAATTCACCTGATTGGATGAAACGATTACAATCACAGCCACCGGATTGTCCAAGCTGTAAACGACGTAAATATGAAAATAATCATCGATTAGATATTGATTCAAGCCCTATCAATGGTGATGGTTCATCAACCGAATCTTCATCGGAACATGAACTTAATTCCAATAAATTTAATCGTTCAAAAAGCAAACAAAATGGCAATTCACGATTATCTACAGATGCATCGGCTCTTCGAAAACAGCTTTGTCGTATTGAAAAAGAGCTAGAAGATGAACGTCGATTACGAATAATGCTTCAAGAAGAATTGCAATATCAAACAGGAAAAACATTGAATGGCAATCGACATTACCATAATCATTCATCCTCTGCATTGGAACAAATAACCGATGAAGTGGAAGTAGCTAGCGAATCAATCGAAATTGAAATGCAAAGCTGTCCGGCTAGTCCTCCAGACATGGTAATTGCTGCAAATGAACAGGTGATAACAACAAGCGGTACGACAATTTTTCCAACCGGCCATTTTCAATCACAACAAATCGATATTGGTCAACAACAGCAACGTGTTCAGAAACAAAATGCCATTGCTTTGCCAATCGATGTTCCTTTTGTTGCTCCACATGAAGTTGACAGTCCGACTGAATCGAATAACATTAAAAACACTTCGAATGGATCGGTCGTTGTTTTGGTCGATTCGAATGTTATGCTTGTCGAATCGAATCGAAATATGCAGGCCGCCAATACTAATTCGGCTTCCAATTCATCAACAAATGCTGGTCAAAAAACACGAATTTTACAATTAGTCCCAAATAATTCGAGCTCTAAACATGGTGGTCCAACAATATTGACGGCCAAACATTCAAATTTAACTATGGGCAACGATTGTAAATTGATTACAATCAAAAAAGAATCTTTGAATGAACAGGCCAATACTTCTCGTCAAAATTTGAATACCATTGTCGAAGCCATTCGACATGTAGAAGGTGGTTATTTCAATGAATCCGCAGACAATAATAGTAAAACGGTTAATAAAAATGAAACACAAGATGATTCAGATCAAGCTAATAAAAAAATAATGCTCAAGACCGAAAATGAAAATGATAATTCGGAATCGGCCAAACGAAATGCTTCCGATTCATTACCGAAATCCAAAGCAAACGTTATATTGAATAATATATCATCAAATGCCAAGATTGTAACTGTATCTGGTGTTTCGAATACGGCAGCATCACGTATCTATCATACAATATCAACAGCCAATTCATCATCACCTTCATCGACCACAACAAGACCTCAAATTATTCAAATTCAGCGACCAAATGTTATTGTGGCAAATTCAGTTGAAAATTAAAAAATTCTAGCATTTTGTGTCTGTTTACAATTAAATCAACCAGGTATTTTTTTTTGTTGACAATTTTATGCATTTGATAAATCTTGAATTATTTATTTTTATCTAGATTTTTTTTCAACTCTATAAGAATGGCCATTTCATATTCATCAAACTTTTCGAGAAAAAAACAAACAACCGATTCGCCTTTTGTTTTTTATAATAATGATATAAATTCGTTTATATTGCTTGGTATTCATTCATAGATGGAATACCTTGAATTATTGAACTGGTATTTTGATTTTTAGCTTATTTCAAGCAAGCAGTGAAAAAAAACAACAACATTCATAGTCTTTTTTTTTGGTTCTGTGTTTCATCCAACAAATAACATTCATACACACGTCTACCGGGAGGATGGATAAATTAGAATTCTGATGATTTATTTGATTGAAAACAAAATGTTGACAAAAACAACAACAACAACTGCAACAAAATATGTATGGTTCATTTCTATTGTCATTGTCATTGTTGTTGCTGATGCTATTATCGCCTCTTCTTCTATATATATTTTTTAAGTACATCCTTTAATCTGAGATTGATATTATCACTCTCAATGACTCTCGATTAGCGAGAGTTTTTCAACGTTATTTTTTATCTTCTATCCAAATATTTCTTCGGTTTCACTTATTTAAAAGAAACTAAAAAAAGAAAAAAAAAATCAAACACTCATTTCACATATACATGCAACAAAGTTGTCGTTTAATTCGTTTTACTTTTTTTGCTTCGCGTGTTTTTTATTTTGTTTTTTATCGTATTTGGCCTGTAATTCATTTTTTTTTTGTTCATTTAATTCATCATTCATTCATTTATTATCATTGATAATTAGTTATAACAGATAAATTTATAATATATAATACACATTGTGTTAAAAAAAAACAAGGAATCAATCAATCAAAAAAAAAAAAAAAAAAAACACACGAAACAATTTTCATTGTAATGATAATAATAATAATACTGATTTGTATTTGTATTTAAGTTTTTTTTTTCATTTCTTTTTATCTCATCATTTGCCACAAACATAATAATATCATACGCCATACACATCGATTGAACAACGTTATATGAATGAATCCATAAATAAATAAATGGATAATCTTTGAAAATGTTTTTTTTTCTCGAAAGAAATAAAAAGAAAATTGAACTAAAAAAAATTGAAATTTTTTTTTAATGATAAATTTAAAAGAAATTTTGCGCGCCGTAAAATGAAATAGAGGACCAAAAAAAAAAAAAAAAAAATTTCTGTCCTCTCATATATGAACGAACATGAATGATTGGCCAAAAAGAAAAAAGAGAAAAAAAATGATTACGCAAACAACGTTCATAAACAATTTTTAGGTCCACGTAAACAAGAATTTTACATTTTTTTTTTGTCAAAATTAAATTCACATTGTGTTCTTTTTTTTTACTAAATTCAATTTGAAATTTATTATTTTTTCCATGGTAATGTGAATTTTATTAATTCTATTTTGCAATTTTAAGTTTTTTTACTTTTCTTTGTGAACAGGTTTTTCGTTCGTTCATTCTTAATCATCAACGATCATGTTGGATCTTTTTGCCATATTCAGCAAAGGCGGTATCGTCTTATTTGCTGCCGTAAATTCATCGGTTCAAGATTTTAATTCATACTTGAATCGTATCATACGTAATGTGATTCTAGAGGATCGTGTGGATAAATTTCAAATCGATACACTTTTATTACAATTCTATCTTGATAATGAATTCGAATTGGTGTTTGTCGTTGGCTATCAAAAGATGCTTTCATTGTCTTATATTGACAAATTTTTGAATGATATTCAACTTGCATTTCGCGATAAGTATAAAAATTTTGATTCAAAAAATTTACATTGGCTTTATACAAATCAGCGGCAGATTTCGAATAAAAAACAGAATGAAAGTGGAAAAGGAAAAATTTATCTGGACCAAAGTATTCAATCTGTCGATACAAATTTAATCGATTTTATCAATGAATTTCAAAACATTTATTCTTCTTGTAATCGTTATCATCAACAAGCTGGATCACGTCCGCATGCGGCTGAAATGCGAACATTTGAACAGAGCCAAAAATCAAAGAAAACTGTTGCTTCAATGATCATTCAATCAAAAAATCATCCAAACAAATCTGAAACAAATAAAAATCAATCGAATCACACTAACGGTGATATTGAAGCAAAAACATTGGATAAAGATGAAATATTGAAAAAATTGGCTGCCAAATCGGCCAAAATTGGATCACCTAAATCGAAAAAAACCATCTAAACCGGAGCCTAAAAAGAAAGTAAAAAAACCGACTGTATGGGAGTTTGGTGGCAAAAATGATTCCAATCTGGATTTCAGTAAAAAAGATGCAGATGATCGTCCAGAATCATCGGTCATACGTAATATGGCAAATTCGGATATGATTGGCAAAGATCTTGATATGCAACCAGATTTGGATTTTAATGTTAGCGATGATGATGATGACGATAATGATTATGATGAAAATGTTGCCGTGGATAAACCAATGCCTACACAATCCGGGTTTTTTGGCTCCATTATGAATACATTTTCGTATAACAAAACATTGAGTAAAGCGGATTTAGATCCAATCCTGGCTAATCTACGTGATCATTTGATAGCAAAAAATGTTGCTGCTGAAATCGCTACAAAACTTTGTGATAGCGTATCTAATAAATTAATCGGTCAAAATGTTAATACTTGGATTGGCTTGAAATCATTCGTCAAGAATGCCCTTGAAGAATCTATTCTACGAATCTTGTCGCCAAATCGTAATTTGAATATTTTACGTGAAGTACAAATGAAAAATGATTCCGCTAATCCATATGTGATTGTTTTTTGTGGCGTCAACGGTGTTGGTAAATCTACTAATTTGGCTAAAATAGCAAATTGGCTATTGCTCAATGATAAAAGAGTACTGGTGATTGCTTGCGATACTTTTCGTGCCGGAGCCATTGAACAACTTCGAACACATATTCATGCTTTGAAAAATATTCATGAAAACTCAAATGGTGGTGGTTCATCATCGAAAATTGATCTTTATGAGAAAGGATATGGAAAAGATGCTACAGGTATTGCTATGGAAGGTATACGTTATGCTAGTAACAATGGCTATGATGTTTGTTTGGTTGACACGGCTGGCCGAATGCAAGGAAATGAACCATTGATGAAACAGTTGGCTAAATTGATCAAAGTGAATGAACCTGATTTGACATTATTCGTTGGTGAAGCTCTTGTTGGTAATGAAGCTGTTGATCAATTGGTCAATTTTAATCGAGCTTTATTGGACAATGGATGCCGTAGTGCTGCAAATGATAGCGTATCAGCTATCAACGGTATTGTTTTGACAAAATTCGATACAATTGATGATCAAGTTGGTGCTGCTATTTCAATGACTTATATAACTGGCCAGCCAATTGTGTTTGTCGGTGTTGGACAAACATATCGAGATTTAAAACAGCTAAATGCTCGTGCTGTTGTACGAGCATTGATGAAATAAACTCAAAAATACACACACACACACACATAAATAAAATCCTAATGGCTTGAATTTAAATTCCTCTTTTTTTCCTAATTTATTGTTGCCTTGTTTTTATTATTCTTTCAAATAATGATTCCATTTACTATTTGTTTTGTTTGTCGTTTCCTTATTCTTTTTTTTTAATCCAATGATCAATTTTCTACAATGAAATGAAATGAATAAAATTCTTTGTTTTTTCCTTAAAAGTTCATCACACTGATCAGGATATTTTGTTGTTGTTGTTGTTGTTTTACGAAGGTTATAAGTGTGTGTTTGTGTAGTGTATGTATGTACAAATTGAAGAAAAAGAAATAGCTGTCATCCTTAATTTGATTGAATAGATTCTGAAAATGATTGAAAAAGTACATACGTCATTGTCTATGTACAACAAAAATATTATGATCATATATATACTACGATGTTGAATTAAAAAAAAAACAATGAAAACATTTTCCATTGTAGAATTTCTCTTTTTCATTGAAACAAAAAAAAAACTACTGCGTCATTATAATATTCTGATGATTCAGTTATTATCGTGTATATATAAAAAATAAAATAATTCTGTATAGTGTATAAATAGTGAATACATAATTGTTGCTCCTGTGTCCTTTTTATCAGAATATTTTGCACAATGTTTTTTGTTATCCAATGTGTATGTTATCCAATGTTATTGAACACACAATATTAATTGTTTTGTGTCCTTAAACTTGGAAATAATCGTCAGTTGTTTTAGTGTTTTTTTTCCGGTGAGTAGATTACGCCACAATTTTCGGTTGGTAATTTTTTCATTTTTTTTTTTCGTTGTTAAACAATTATATTTTGTACACACCGACACACACGCACACACACACACACATTTATAAAATACTTGTGCAAACAATCGTAAATGAACGTGATCAATGGAATAATTTTTGTATATTGACTTATTGATTTTTCATTAAGATTCATTTTATTTTGCAATTTGTCGCTAAACAGAGACAGACAGAAAAAGTGCATGACAAAAAGAGTTTTCATCTCATTTATATATTTGTATTATTATTATTATTATATATTCAATAGAAAGTTTCAAGAATTCTTGTTGTCTTCTTTTGAGCATGTGTTGTGGAAGCCATTTTTTTCCATTGAATTCGATTCTAACGACATATCAGTTATTTTATTATGGATTTTCTTTCAGAATTTCAGTTCTATTGCGTTATTTTCAAATCATCAACATTATTATATAGTTTATGATGACAGTGTATATATATATACAATTGCCCTCTACAAGAGCAATTGGAACTTTATTCTGTTGATTTTTCAATGTTACCAATGGACTGACTAATCGTGAGTAGTGAAAAGAAGAGAATGAAATGAACTTTTTTAGCTATTTCACTAAATGGTTAATCATCGATTAATTACAACTAGAAACATAAATTCATCATCATCACTATCACTATTACAGTGTTGACCCATTGATATTATTCATTTGGCACCTAAAAGTGATATACTTTTTTAGGTGCCAATTTACTGCAATGTTGAATATAAATTTTGAAGCCCAAACATTTAGCTTTTGGGCTTCGGCAATGTTGTTCTTGATTTCTATCTTTGATAAGACGTTTTGTGAGATTTAATTTTTATTTTTATCCATTTTTAATTGTGTAAATATAATTAAATTATTGTTATTATTATTAATAAATGATCATCTTCACATATGACATTTATTTAGTCGACAATAAATAGTTGAAATTTAGAACGGATTCCTCGGATTTCTTTTTTCCTACAAAATAAAACGAATAATTAGTCATTCAAATGTTGGCCGTGTTTTTTTTTAGCCTGCCCATTCATCATCAGAATCGTAAGTTTTTATGCAATAATTTCAAACTATTTCATCATGTTTATTTTTTTTCAATGAATCATAGAAATCACTCCAAATAGTTATTTGAACGAACAAAATTGCCATTAACCGCGGTCAAGATGCCTCTACTAAAGCCGAACATCATGAGCGATATTCTGGTTTGTAACCTTGATATTTATTGTTTAACTAATCAATTGATTTATTGATTGATGTTATAATACATAGTCCACACCTGAACTATCACGATTTGGTTTGGCTGAAGCCAAAATAAATATGCCATCAACATTGGCGTCATCACAATCATCGATCGATATTCGAACGTCTAATACAAACAGCAAACTTAAAAGCATTCCAGAACGTATACCAGCATTTGGTTTGCTTATGGCAATTCTATCTGTATTCTGCTTTTCAATCGCTTCTGTCATTGTTAGAATATTGGTTTCATTACCTACCATAGAAATTCTTGTCTGGAGGTATGATAATCAAATTAATTTTCTCGTTATATTTATATATTGATTAATGATAATGATTTTATATTATTTTTATTACGATAAAGATCATTATGTCAATTTGTCGTATATTTTGCAACGACCTTGGTTTATGGCTATAATTTTTTTGGACAACCAGGACACCGATTAGATTTGTTTTATCGTTCAATCTCTGGAACAATATCATTATCGGCCGTATATATTGCTTATCGATTGATACCATTGTCCGATGCCTCTACAATTCATTTTGCTTCACCTGTATTCGTGACAGTTTTTGCTTATTTCTTACTGAAAGAACCATTAAGCAAGTTGCAAATTATTACTGGAACAATCACTCTTACTGGTGTATTTATTATTGCTAAACCAGAATTTATATTTGGATCAGAATCCGATGTAATACATGAAATGCGATTAGAAGGAATTGTATTGTCAGTAATTGCATCAATGACAGCTGCATTTTCAATGATTGCTTTGAGAAAATTGAAAACTACACCTGTTGCTGTGGTAGTAATGTGGTATTCATTTACATTGGTTGTATGTGGCTCAACCTATTTGACAATTGCAAATAAATGGATAATGCCAAACACTACACAAATATGGAGTCTGCTTATTGCTATTGGTATTTGTGGCATTCTCGATCAATATTGTATTACATTAGCATTTCAGTATGAAAAGGCTGGACCAATATCGGTGGTGCGAACATTCAATATTGTCCTTTCATTTTTGTGGGAAGTGATGCTTTTAAATGAAGATATTGAATGGACGTCTATTCTGGGAGCCTGCCTCATCTGTTCATGTGTTATTGTATTGGCTTTAGTTAAATGGTATAAAGAAAGTCCAGAAAGTTTTGAAAAAATCCGACGAAAACTTTGCTGTTTCTGTCCGGCACCTGGACCAAAACCAAAACCTAAATCCAAATCATCATTATCCTCATCGTCATCATCGTCATCATCATCGAAACGAAACAAAAAAATTAATAATAAATCTAGATCAAGAGATATAAATAATCAAAGTTCATCAACTGTCGATTTCAATATAGCCACAACATTAGATTCTACAATGAAAAAACATAAAAAGAATGGTTCAAATGAATCGATCGATTCGATTACCGGGCAAAATACTGTCAATTCGAATGCCATTTTATTGATCAAATCAGATGATGATGATGATGAATAGAAAGTAAAAAAAACCCATTAGACACAACCAATTATCCAAGAAGAAGAAGAAGAAGAAGAAGAAGAAAAAGAAAATTCGATTGGAAATTCATTCCGATTTATATGAAAAACAATTAACAATTGATTATTCTTAAACACCATTATTAGGTATTGATACAAAATTATTGTGATCCTGATTGTGAGCTAATCAATTCTTAATTATAATCATACATACACACATCCACCACTATCCTATTATACAAAACAAAAAAATGACTGAATTTAATTTCAGAAGATAAAAAACAAAAATCAACCGAGATCCTTAATTTTGTTTTCACATTAAACATATACGTATATGAAACATAAAATCTAGGCCAATTTTTGACAAAAATAAAGTAAATGAAAAAAAAATTATGCCTTCATCAGACAACCTTCATCATCATCATCATCATCATCATCGTCATCAAAAGCTAAAATTTCATTTCAAAGTATTAAAAAAAAAACTGAAAAATTTACCAATGTTTGATATGTCATACACACCAACACACACATCCGACTGAGAAAAAAAAATTATTTTTGGTTCATTTTTGTCTTATGTTGATTATCGATAATTATTATTTGTATGAATTTTTTCTTTTTTTTCTGTCCAAAAAAAAACATCATTTTTTTCTGGTGAAATAAAAATTTTAGCAATTCATCTTCAATCATCATCATCATCATCGTCATCATCATCATCATTATCATTATCATCATGATCATTTCAATCATACCAAAACAACCACAATATATACACATACAAACACACAGTGAGATAGAAGAGAGAGAGAGAGAGAATATATATGAAAAGATTTATAATGGCGATTGATGGTAAAGATTTTATCTATAAAATTCTTCGATACATTACACACAATGATAATATTTTTTTAAACAAAATAAATAAATAAAAAAATGATTAAAAATTTGTTTTTTTTTTGTTTCGCTTTTCTTTTCATCAAATATGTGTGTATTCGTTGTTCAATTCGCCAATAGAGGTGTGGTTGTAGTTTTGTTTTTTTTTTACTTGTTTATTTATGTTTCTGTATACATCATAATCATCATCATGGTCATTATTTCCAGAAGAGAGAGAGAGAGATAAACAGAAAAAGGGTTAACCGTCTTTTGTTGTTATATATCGTACATTGAGAAATGATTAAAATTTGTACAACAATTCATGATGATGATGATGTCGTGATTCAATGTTTAAATGAATGAATGAATCAATATATAGATTATATATGTCTGATGATGATTTGTGCTAAGAAATAATCCACGAGAAAGAAATTACAAGTGATTCATTCGTTTATTGAAGGAAAAAAAATTTGATAGTCGTTTTAATTGATGGTAAATTGATGTTCGATACAAACAATCGAAATGAAAGAACATTGAACGCCAAAAAAAAAATTATCTTATCTTTTGTATTGATGCCTATAGATGATATTCATGATATTCAAATTAGTTTTTTTTGTGTCTTATTCATTTTATATGTAAACAATTTGTGCACGCCTGTTGAATACATTCAATGTTTCAGTGTTAATGATCATCAAGTTGATGTTTATATCATATGGTTGTTTGGTTTTTCTGTTTGTATGTAAATGTCAGAATATCTAGTCATGTTTGTATCGGATATACAAATTCAATTTGAATGTCAAAAATCAAAATCAATTGAAATTGACATGTTAACCGTGTTGTTTTGTTGCCCATTATTTTCATTATGTTTCAATGACAAACCAAAAGATCCAATATAAGATGTTCAACATCATTATCGAATCAGTAGTAGTTGCTGCTGGTGGTTATCTTATGGCAATCACGAAATTGGTATGCCAAAAATGAAAGAATGTTATATGGATTGAATGGTAAGGAAAACGAAAAACGAAAAAAAAAACAAAACAAAACGAAACCAAAAATATATTTCAACTCTTCCAATACTAATATATTGACTGGAGGCAAAAAAAAAATAATAAGAAATAACGAGCCTCACAATGATGATGATCATTTTCGATGATTGAACATAAAAAAAAACCAAACAGTTTTGTAGGGCCATTTTCATTTCGATACATTCATTCATTCATTTATTTCATCATTTCATTTCATTTTTTTTTTACTTCTTCTTCGTGTTGCCCGATACATAATTGTGAACTAATTTTTAAAATATTCACGTTTTTCTTTTTTCTTTTTCTTTTCTTCTTCTTCTGCTGCTTTTTCTGGCATATATACAAATATTCCCAAATACCTGAGATGGCCATACGAAAAAAAATGAATTCGTAAAGTTTCTAAATTCATCAATAATAATAATATCATTTATATATGGTCTAGTCATTTCATTTCATTTATGTTTATGATGATTTTTTTTTCACCCGAAACGATAATTGTACAGTCTGGTTATAATAAAATGAATGAATGTGCTGTAGCAGCAACAACAACAACAACAACAACAACGAAAAGAAAAGAACGAAAAACATTAGAAAGTGGCCCAATTTTTTTCAAAATAAAAAAACAACAAAAACAAAAACAAAATCGAAAAAAAAATGAAAAACGAAAATATTATCTCGATTACCCACATTTACATTATAAATCAATAAATTAAAAAAAAAATTCGATTATTAATTAGGATAAATGTGAGCGAACAAAAAAAAGGAAAATCGATTCGGAAAATGAAAATCCAGGTCGATTCCATTCATTCATTCATTTTTTTCTGATTTTGTTAATCATTGATTAGTCAATGAATGAGAAAAAAAATTACCGATCGTGAACATCGTATGTGTGTGTTTGCATGTATAACGGCAATATTTGAGAAAAAAAAATGAAACCAAAGGCTAGGTATTTTTTTCCAATCGATTTTCATCCAAATCACCATCATCATCATCATCAGCATCAGCATTTTCCAATTGAGAAATGAAAATTTTATTTTTTGTCTTCACTAAACACACACACAATTGATGATTAAATTGAATGTGGATGTAACTAAAAAAAAAAAATTTTTTTTGTTTTTGTTTTTCGATATAAATTTTATTTTATTTATTTTTTTTTTTTTGATAAAAATTCTTTATTGTTGAAAAAGAAAATTATCGTTTTTTTTCTAAAAAAAAAAATGAAATCTAAATTCAAATTAAAAAGAAAAAAAAATGTGGATCAATGTGGTCATTGACCAAAATTAAATTCAGGTTAAATCAAAATCGAGAGAGCAGAAAAGCGATGATGATGATGATGAGAGATGGACACTGGTAAAGAGGATAATGTCAATGTTGTATATTATATTCAGCCATCGGCATTGATATACGATGCAATTGATAAATCATTTGACTTTGGTCGACGAATCTTTCTTTTTATTTCTGTATTTGACAACAGTGGATGGCTCATCGGTATTTGATGATCATGGTGGTATAGAAAAAAAAAGATCAGTTGATTATGTTTATATCAATGTTAATCAAGATTTAAGGTTTAAAAATTGAATTGCAAAAAATAGATTCATCTTATTTTAGTAAACTAAATAAGAGAGATGCGAATGAAAATGTTCATGTTGATCAATTTTTTTGTTTTTTTTTTATTCAACATTTCGTCATTTGGCCCAATGATCAAGGATAGTGATAAAGTAAAGTAAAAAAAGAAAAAAAGAAATGCAATGAAAATCCCTAAAAATCCCGTTAGTGAGTGTGTATGTATGTTGGACATTTCAACGGTGAAATAACGATTTGTTGACTATTTCTAGTTAACGGTGTACGAATGTTGATTTTTGTTTCTTTTTTCGGGTTTCTAAATGTTTGGTCGAAGAATTTTTTCCACAAAAAAAGTGAGTAAGTAAGTGTTCGATGTATGATAAAAAACGAAACCATCCATCGGTAAAGCTGTTGCTGTGATGGGCGCTATATTTAGCGAAAGCGAAAAAAAAACGAAACAGACAACAACATTTTTGTTTGATCAAATCAATAATTCGGAATGTTACTGATGCGATTAGTGAAAAGCCTGAGATTATGATGATGATGTTCAATGTCTCATCACCAAATCTAGCTTGTTGTGTATTTAAAATAAATGAAAAAAAAAAATTTCAGCCGATAATCGTAGGTAGCCAAAACAAAGAAAAAAAAATTCATCACCTTCTTATGATTGTTCAACAAGTGTTTGTTTTTGTCAATTTGTTTATTTAAAAAAAAATATGGAAAAAATTGAATAATGAAAAAGAAATGTTCAAAGCAAGGTGATGGATTTGATTTTTTTTTGTTTTGTTTTCAAAATTGTACTTAGAAGCAATCAACATTGATTTTTTGCCCATTTGTTTTCTTTTCAATTCAACTTGATCTGGTTACATAAATTGTGAGCAAGTTCATTTGAATTTTTTTCTTCTTCTTCTTTTTTTTCATTCAATTTCTGACAAGACGGATGAAGAAACATTAGAGATTTTGGAACGAAATAGAAAAAAAACCGAGTATTTCAAGTAGCAACACACACACAAACGGGCTGTCATTTTGATTTTTTTTCATTTTTCATTTCAAGATTAATGTTAACGATGATGATTAAAATCCACATATGCACATCATTATGTATAGTTTTTTTTCTCAATAAAAAAAATTGGTGAAAGTAGATTCGTTTGAATATGAACAAAATCAAGATTTGATGATGAAAATTCATTGAGATTAATAGAACAAAATTATTCCATTTTTTGTTGTTGTCCTGTAGTTCAATGTAATTTTTATTGGTAAAAAACAACAGCGAAAAAAAAACGCATAAAACTTTTTTATATAAACAGATTTTGCGATTGATTCTGGCTTATATATTTGTCCATTCATATTCCAAAATAATCATTTGATTTGGATTTTTTTTTCACCATTTCGTATTATTTATAGAAAATCTGGCCACATGTTTTTTTTCCTACTCAATAATCACCGGTGAATACCGGTGAATAAGCAGCAGAAAAAAAACCGAAAAAAAATCAGTCATCAATATGTAGTATATAAATGTTTGAATCTTATCAAATCGATAATTTTGGTGTTTTTCATTTCTCTCTCTCTCCTCATAAATACGTTTGTTTGTTTATTAAAGATTTGGCCGAGATTCATTTGAATTTCGTTTTTTTTTAAATAAATAAATCCTGTATGTATGAATGGCAAATTCGTTTTTTTTATTTATTCAATTGAAATATGCGCCTACATTCGTTTTCAACAACAACCACAAAACAGCCATCACATCTCGTAATTTATTACCAAAAGTGTCAATTAGAATTAGTTGATTGGTTTTTTTTTCACTGTGATTATATATATTGTTAAATGTCAATAGTTTTTATCGTTACCAACTTCTATCATCATCATCATCATTATTATCGTCATCGTCGACAATGTTGAGATTCAGTATAAACAAACAGAAAAAGAAAGTTGATGATGATGATGTGAATAAAAAAGATTGAATAAACTTTGGTGAAATTATACAATTGAACAAGTCTATTATTAAAACAAATATATATACAAGACAGACAACCAGTGAACGGGACAGTAGTAATCAATGAATGAAAAAAAGAAATGAAATTTTTTTTTGTTCTTTTCAACATCGACCTCGTTTAATTTTTTTAAATATACTATAGATTGTATATTGGATAATCTTAACCAATATGATTACCAATTAATTAAAATTTCATTTTGAATTTTAATCAAAATAACGGAAAAAAACGTTATCTTTCTGATACCATCGCCTACTATTCCACATCTATCTTTTTTCGCTTGAATGAACGTTTGCCATTGTCAACAATAATACAGCAGATTATCATTTGTTTATTTTTTATTTCATTCATTTTCCATTCAATAAAATAAAATATCCGATCAAGTCACAAAAAAAAGTAAATAAATTGTGTTGCTAATAATGATCATCATATGTTTTATTGGTGACATTTTCATACAAAACAAAAAGAAAATGTGATTCTTTTATGTTTATTATCATCATATTGTTTTGTTTTCCAGTTTAACCAATTAAACTAATCATGATAATAACTAATGACGAATGATGATGATACAAAATGATGGAAAATAATTGGAATTATTGGGTAAAAATGCTGAATAAATATGGATTACTAGGAATTGTATGCATACGCCTATTTTTGAATATATTTAAACAGGAAAAAATGTTTTTATGTTTCACTTTGTTAATCACCATCACATTGTTATATTGTTGTTGTGGGTGGTGCACAGGAAGAAAAAAAAATTGTGAATAAACATTTTCATATGATGATGATGATGATTGACAACAAATGAAAATCATAACGATTTCTTGGAAAAAAAATCGATATACAAGAGCATGACGATTGTTTTTTGTTTTTTTATTATTATTTTTTGAACTTTTTTTCATTTTATTTGTTTGTTTGTTACACGATCAACAAACGTCTAGAAAAATCAAACAAGTGTGAATGGACAACAATAACAAAAAACAAAAATGAAAAAGAAAATAATGCATATGACACAGGTGAGATTATATTCATCATACAAACAAATGAAATTTGATCATATCGATTATTTTTTTTTTTTTTTGCTCAATACATTGTCATCAAAAGAAAAGAAAAAAATAAATTTTCAAAATTTCCGCAAACAAATACAAAACACCTATGATGTATGAGGTAATATAATTTCCTTAAGACAAATGAAATGAACGGGAAATAAATGAATGAAAAAAAATTGTCATAATTTGATTTCAGGTAATCAAACAAATGAAATTTAATAATTGAAATATCCATTATCAAATGTTTGTGTGGTTGACAGTAATCTTTATTCATTTCAAGAGAAATGATTTTTCCTCTTCCAACTGTCCAACAATACACAAAACACCAACAACTGTCCAATATAATCAATTTATCATAAAAGAAGAAAAAAATGACCATTTTTTTTTGTTTCTTACAACAACAACAACAACAGCGGAAACGATTGATGAGATAATATAATTATAATTATTATATTTGAAATAACGCTGACGGCCAGTTCCAAACATGCAGCAGCAGCAACAACAACGGATGATGATGGTGAAAAAAAAAATTCAATCGATAATTTTTTTTCCATTTCTTTCTTTCTTTCTTTTTTTTTTGACTAAATGAAAAACAAAACCGAAAACAAAACAAAACAAAACGAAACGAAACGAAACGAAAAAAAAATACAGACAGACATACAGACTATCGATGTTTTAAGGCAGCCAAAAATCGAAAATTATTCATCAAAATCCTATCATTATGATTACGATGTTGATGATTATTATGACGATGATGATGATGATGATGATCGTTAGTAGAGTCCTATTGGCCTAGTTTTTTTTATCTATTTTTTTCCAAGGCTTTCAATCATGATCATGATGATGATGATCATGATTAATTACATAAGCAAAAACAAAATCGATGATGATGTTGATGATGACGACAGAAATTTTTTTTTTGTTTTTTTTCTATTACTCTCGCTTTCAATTATTATTATTTAATAATATTTGAAACAATAATGAAGATGATGATGTTTTTTTTTCCTGCTGCTATCAAATCGAATTGAATCAAGAAATATGATCATCATCGGATCATTTTTTGAAGTTTTGCTTTGTATTTTTTTTTTGTCCAGAAACAAAAAAAAATGAACATTGTTTTTAATAACAAAATATCCATGTCGAGATATATACACGAGAAACAGTAATTGAACCAAAAATCAAAAGTATTTGGAGGCGAAATACAAAAAAAAAATCGTGTGTATTATATAACTGAAACATCAACACCGGTTTTGGAAACCTATACCAGACGGCAAGGAAATGATGATGATTATTGAAGTAAATCACCAATGATGCTGCTGCTGATGATGATAATGATGATAGTAATAATAATGGTGATCATAATGATGTTTGCTGACCATTTAGTGATTTTTTCTTCAACAACGATGATGATGATGATGATGATGATGATGATGGAACACCTGTATATGTTTGATGTTAATGGATCATCAATATCTATCCGATTATATTGTCCATAAATAGCTATTAATAATTTTTGTTTTTTTTCTTGTAATTGTTTTTCACGAAATTTTCCATACATTTGATTATCATCATGTTCAAATATCATTATGAGCTATTGTTGTTTTTTTTTTGTTCTATCCAAATATACATATTTCTAATCACAGTTAATGGTTAGATCAATTAGTCAATTGATCACAATAATATATGCCTATAGTTCAATAGCTTCTGTATTGTCAGATTCCAAATTTGGAAAATGAATTTTTGATAATCAAAATTCATTTTTTTATCCAATTTGACAAATTTTTTCTTTCAGCTTCTGAATAATCAAGTTATTGTTTAAAAAAAAAAATTTCTGTGTGGTTGTATGCGTTTATATTCGTGATGTTTATCCTGTTTAGTAATTCAATCTATTTATATGCAAGTTTGTATATCAAGTGTTTGTGTGTGTATGTGTGTGTGTGTGTGTCGAATGTCTATTTAGTCTGTAGCCATGATGATTATGAAAATTTACATATAACAAACATATAGAAATATAAAAGTTTTTCAAATGTTTGTAGACACACTGTATGGAAATTTTGTTTTTCTTTTTTGCAAATAAACAAATAGATGAACAAGACATCAATGACTGGAAAAAAAATGAACATTTATAACAAAATGGAACAAAATGAATCGAATCTAAAATTGTCTCCATAGAGAAAAAAAATGTCTAGTTTTTTTTGAATTTTTCTAACATTCTTGTCATTGATTGTCATAACCATGCTTGATGATGATGATGATGATTATTGTTTAACCAGTTAGCCAAGAACGGAAATCATATGCATAAAATTTACCGAAAATATTTAATTGTAACACATCACGCAAATAAATGTGTTTTGTTCACATTTTATTTAAATATATTTCAGCCAATTCAAATTTAAATGATAATTAGATGAAGAAAAAAAAATTAACATTTCATTCTCGTTTTTAGATTTCTGTGTGTTTTTTTTTTGTTGTTCCAGTTTTTTTCGAGTAAAAAAAAAATACGAATCGATAATGAAAAAAATTGAAACACCACCATCAATCAATTGAATATATCGATTTAAATCAAGTTTTTTCTTTTACAATTTAAAATGTGAAATTGAGAAAAAAAAAGACCAGAAATAAAATGAAAAGTTTAGTCAAGTTTGAAACCAACAATGAAAAATAAAAAAAAAGATCACGTCTATATTACATGTGTAGTACAACATACAAAACATGGACATTAAACGCTTTTGATGACGATAATAATAGTAGTGGAAAAATTTATTTTTGAACAAAACAACGGAAAATGTAATTCAAAAATTAAAACAAAATTTTTAAACGTGTATTCGGACATTCGTTGGTTAACAACAACAACATCAACAACAACAAATGTGTAATATTTACATCTGAAAAAAATTGATAATAATTCCGCCTTTTTTTTTGTTTCAAATGAAATGGAATTCGTACATTTCTTACTCGTGACAAATTTTTTTTTCAACTTGTTTTTGTATTTTGAGAAAAATAAAAATGAAAATCATTTCATCGCACAAAAGCTCACATTCGTATCATCATCATCATCATCATATAATTGTTTAAAATAACAATCACAAATTACAACTTTCTCTTGTTCTCAATGATGATTATCCGTTATTAACACTATTATTATCATAATCGTTGCATGTACTCGAATATCACCATCATGAACAACCAAAAAAAAAAAAAAAAGAATAAATTCAAGGAAGTTGATTATCTTGTGATGTAGGAGGAGCAATGGTAGAAAAAACATGTGAATGATGATGACCAAAAAATTTTAAAACATCTAAATTAAGAGCAAAAATAAAAAATTTAAATAATTCTTACATTCATCAATTGATATTACATTTTCAATGATTAATTATTCGTTCGAAAAGCAACAAGTGCAAAATCAGTTTGCATTCGTTTCTCTGTTTGGTACATAGAATTGAAATAAGAAAAAAAACTACGTTATCTCATTTTTGTTCTCTCTCTCTCTCACTTTATCTTTTTCTATTTTTCAAGTGTACAAACATATTACATACACATACAAAAACAACAACAACAACTATTTACATGGAAATATTTTAATTATTTTACACAACAAACAAACAAAAAACAACAAGTCATTAGTAATATGATATGATGAAAACAGAAGAAAAAAAAATTCATTATCTAACCGGTGCCATGTGTGTTATGTTATATATACAGGTACGAATACATAAAACAAAAAAGAGATCTAGTAATTAGAATTAGTTGTGTTCACTGTTAGTTGCTTTTTCTACTATTCACATAATGAAATTTTCTGGATAAAATAGAGAAAAAAAACATATGACAAATATTAGATCGATTTGATTGGCATCAATTGGATAACCAATGAATATCTTAGACGATTAGTCATTCAACTTGTTAAGGAGGTGTTGTCTTATTGGTGTTGATTCATAGTGGTTGCAATGCGGTGGGTGTGGGTGGTTAACAACACACCAAAAAAAAAACCAGTTGTCAAGTAGCACGAAAAAAATCGATCATTATGACCATTTTCTTTGCTTCCCCCCTCTCTCTCTCTCTCTCTCTCTCTCTCTCTCTCTCTCTCTCTCTCTCTCTCTCTCTCTCTCTCTCTCTCTCTTCGATATTCATTATAATTCATCATCATCATGTTCATTTTGAAAAAATGTTATTTTTTTCTACGTTAAGACGAAGAAGAAGAAGAAGAAAAAATGTTCAAACAAATTACGATTACGGCAAATATTATTTTTGTCCGGGTTAATTAAATTTGTGACATGAATTTTCATGTAGAAAAAAAACTAGAAAATCTATATAAATAATAATATTGGCATTGACAAACTAACAAACGGATCACTTATCAAAATATGCCATCATCATCATCATCATTTGGTTTGAATTCCAAACATATTTTTTTTTGAGCTCTACTCTAAAAAGTCTGTTTTCATATTTTTTCCTTCTTCTTCTAAACAAATTGCAATGGTTTTGCAATGGGTCGGATATTTTTTTTTTCGCCATCATCATCATCATCATCACCATCATCCTTTTTTTCCCATTGATATGACGCACCCGAAAAAAATACGGTCATTATCGGTACGCAGAGTAGCCGAAACAAAAAAAAAAAAAATAAATCATAACGAAACAGAAATAATTTTTCATAGTAAAAAAATGAATTCAGAGCCAAAAAAAAAAAATTTTTTTTTCTCGCCGTTCATGTTTTCCATTTCCATTTCATGGACGATGTCATTTACCATGACCTTCTCTATCTATATCACAATCTCTATAGTGTTTTTTTTGTGTTTGGGCGATTCAATTTAATTTGATTTTTTGCAAAAAAAAAAATTTGATTTTTTTGTTTGTGAAAATATTTGATGCATTGTATTTGGTGTGTGATTTATTGGTCAAGAGATGAGCAAAATATCATTCACAGTTAATCACTTTTCTATTCTGATGATCATGATAATGATTGACCATTTTTTTTTGCTTGCTTGCTTGCTTGATTTTTGCTGGCCATTATTAATAGATTGGAACCATTTATCGTACACTTAATGATTTATCAGGTTCAACTCAACCAGTGACATTGTATGAATTGTGGCCAAAAAAAAAAAAAAATAAATGTGTCAAAGTAAATGTCATTTTTTTTTTTTTTGAAAAAAAAGAACAAAGAAAAAACTGATATTTGATTATTTGATTTGTCTATTGAACTTGGCATTCAGATTATCTATCATATATTTTTTTTCATTAAATGAGGATGCTTTTTTCCCCCTTTGATCTAATCTTATGTCATCGAAAACAAAACAAAACAAAACAAAACAAAAAACATTACATTTCATCTTCTTTCATTTGACTATTTATTGATCAAGATAGAAAATTTGTTAAAAAATAGACTGAATGTCGGTGTGTATGTATTGAATAAAAAAAATGAATGAAAATATAAATGGTTCACTAACACAAAAGATTGTACATAGTCGACATGACAGGTGATTATATTTTTTTTCATTCATTCATTCATTCATGATGATGATTACAAACGTCTTTAATAGCATCGAAATGAATGGAAACATTCGTTATCGGACATTGAATAATGGGTAAAAAATAGATTTTGAGGAAAAGGAGATGGATATTCATACACTCACACACACACGCAGACTGAAAACAATCAACGTGAAAAAAAACAACGAATACACGAATCAACAAATAGTCTATTCCAATATGTTTTTTTTTTTTTGAATGTCAAATATACATTTTGATCATCATCATCATTATCATTATTGTAGTTTGAGTTGTTGTTAACCATTTTGTTGTCGCTGTTGTTGTTGTTGTTGTTGTTGTTGTTAAAACATAATGATCCAGATTTTTTTTTCAATTTACCATTTTTTTGAGAAAAAAAATTCTAAAGGTTCTTTTCCTTAATTCTTCCCATTTCTTCATCTGTTGTCCATTATAGTTGAATGAAAATTTCCATATTTGTCATCAATGAATTGATGGATAAAAAATAATATCAACAACGATCTACGAAAATTTCCATATTTGTCATCAATGAATTGATGGATAAAAAATAATATCAACGATCTACGAAGAAGAAGAAGAAAGAAAAAAACCAGGCCATTATGGATTAGTTCTATATATCCTAAAAAAGAATTTTGACAAATTCAAACAATGTTCATTTTCAATGTTTTCTTTTCTTTTCATTGAGATCATCATGACCATTAAGATGATAATTTATTCGAATGTGATCTGAATGATCTAATTATTTTTTTTATATATATCTATAACAACAACAACAACAGGTAGGTTGTGTTATTATTGTACCTACCTGTTGTTGTTGTTCTTGTTACCAATTGTTGATTATAACTGTATTTTCTGTATTTCATTTCATTTTATTTATTTATTTTTGTGATTTCTATTTAGAAAATAGAAATAAATTTTGACCCCAAATGATGATGATGATGATGATGATTGCAAATGAAATAAATGTATATATACAAACGATGACCGAAAAGATTTATTTCATCTACATATCTAATAAGTGTGTGTGTGTGTGTGGTGTGTGCATTTGTGTTCTTATCCATACTATACAGTATACACTTTCACAGTGATAAATTTTTTTTTTGCGTTTATAAATATATATCGATCGATTTCAATTTGAAAACTAGATAACTTTGGTTTTTCACAATTGTGGAATGTGTGTGTGTGTATATTCCTTACATCAAATGAAATGAACTAAAGTAGATTATCGGTGGTCGTAATTTTTTTTTTTTTTTTGCTTTCAAGTCGAAAATATCATTCCACATTTTCTATGGTAGTTTGACCTCAATTTTTTTTTCTATATTACTGTATTTAATACCCTCTAGGCAAATAAAATAAAAAAAAAGCTTTAACAAGTTTGTCGTTGATTTTTGTTTTTTTGTTTTTGTTTTTCTGTTTCTCTGATGGTCAGTCACATATTAGATTCACATTTAACATCATCATGATTTCGTTAACCGGTGGGAATTTTTTTTTTTCATTTTATTTTACTATTTCTCATTCACTCCTTTTTTTTTCTCTCTCTCTCTCTCTCTTTTAAATTTTGTTTTATTTTCATTTCAATATTTTTGGTGTTTGTGTCAAGTGAAAGCTTTTGGGACTTTCACATTTTTTTTTATTACTAGTGATGGTGAGGGAAAAATTGGATACCCGTTATGTATTAAAATAGCATCATTATCAGCATATCGATATTTATATGATATGCTGAATGGCATCATTGAAAGAGGGAAAAAAAATTAAATTTTTTATTTTGGGTGAAAAAAAAATGAAGAAAAAAAAAATTTCTACCTTGTAATTGATGATCTGATCCATATGATGATGATGATGAACTTCAAGATTTTTTTTTTGGTTCGAAATACAGGACAATTTTGTGTATTTAAATGGCCACCAGAAAAAATGTGTTATGATTTTAGAGAAATTAATCTTTTTCATTTGGAAAGCAAGAAAAAAAATCGACAATTTATCATTTGTAACAGAAAAAAAAATCAAGAGCCATCATGCGAAAATCAGATCGACAATATTCGACAAAGAAACAAAAAAAAAGAGAAAAAAAATTGGTTATGCTAAATCACAAATCAAATATTAGGTATTCATTCGTTATGATGATAATAATGGTAGTGGTGGTGGTGGTGATAAAAATCCAATCGATTCAATAAAATGATCCTTTCGGGCAATTTGGCTATGAAAAAATTTTTTGTTTTTTTTTTGTTCAAATCGATTTAATTCGATTGAGAAAGTGAGCATTTGAATCCAAATCATTCAAACAGCTCAAATAAACAGAAAAGCGTGTATAGAAGAGAAACCCAAATGATTATTATTATCAACCAGAAATACAAAACATTTCATATTACAAATAAACAGTGATGTATAATAGAAATCTGTTTGTCATGTCACATTCAACATGATGATGATCATGATTCAGTGTCAAAGCATCAACTTGTACCGGTTGCACCTGTGTCCTGTGTCCATTTTAGGATATAATTCTCGTACCATCCTAATTATAATCTTCTATGTATTTGTCTTGCTATTTTTTCTCTTCACAAATCATCTCACCAAAAAAAAAAAATCTTAATTTTTTTTCATTTCAAAATTTCATGTCTATAAATGTCATTTGGGTGTTGGTTTTTTGATTGAATTTTATTTTTTTTTTCTTATTTTTATTTTTATTCACATTTGACAAATATATTGACCTCGGTCAATGTCTGGTGTTTATGTGTGTGTGTATGTGTGTGGACGTCATTAACTGATGATGATGATGATCATAACTTGCACTCTCGTACTCTTTTTTTCTGCTATCCTTTTATGGCGATTGAGGTTTTTTTTCAAAAAAAAAAAAAAAAACACTGTCACGAAGAAATAAATTGGAGACAAAGTTGTGGAAAAACAACTTGGTTCCAAGCATAGCCGGCTTTTTTCATGATGATGATGATGACCCATTATGAAAAGCAAAAAAAAAAAACACACACACACAGTGAGAGAAAAAAATGAAATTTTATGTTACCAAATATTAGCTATTGTCATGACAATTTTCTTTTAATTTTTTTTTTGTTCATTTAATTCAATAATTTTCAACCGAATATGTGTGAAAGAATTTGATAAATTACTGTACAAAAATGTGATGAAAGACAATAAAAATTGTATGAATCTGAATTGATTGGATTGTGGATAAAATAATCAATCTTGATCATCAAATCCGATCAATCAATTTATCATCTGATTGTTTTTTTACAACACACACACAACAATGAATAAATGGAATCAATAAATAATAATCAGTTGAAATTATCTATTGATTTCTTTTCTGGTTATTATCATTATTCTTATTTGTTATGTCGATTTTTTATCATAAACAATAAAAAAATTATCAATTATAATATAAAACGGTAAAAGATTTTCATCTAATCTTTATCATTGTTTTGTTACAACAACAAAATATGCGAAATTTTTTTTTTCTTTTCTATATATTCTTCGTTTTGTTCTTTTTTTTCTGGTTTTTTTTCATCATTTTGTTCAAATGGTTAAAAGCTATATATGCAGGTCGTTGTTATTTTTTTTTAAGAAACGTCTCTTCTCTGGGTTTTTTTTATAACGAAAAATACATATATATGTACGGATGGATGAGATGAGAGCTTCGAGGTATGATCTCATTCCTTCGTCTGTGTTGTTTTTCATTCGTTCGTTTGTTCATTTGTTCTCTTTTTCTCAATTTACCTCATGTAAACATCTAACATGGCCATTCCGGTCATAGATTTCTTAGACCGACACACACACACACACACATTCACACAGACTGTTTGTTTGTTCATTTCTTATAACAAAATTACTGGCTGACGAGCTTGTTGGCTCATTCATTCACTTTCAATGTTTATTTGATTTGATTCGATATTCATCATTTTTTTTTTACTTTGGTCAAAGATATTTAAGTGTACATTTTTTACTAATTTTCTTTTAGTCTTCATTTGTTGATCTTGTTGTGTATGACACACACACACCACACCACTCAAACGCATTCACTGATATGAAATTGATTTTTTCGTCATCTAATATTTCCATTGATAATTCGACATTGTTTCCACAATAATCATCATCATAATCATCAAATAGCAATAATCATCGGTTTTTTTATGTGTTTTTCAATTTATTTATTCAAAACATTATGAAATGAAATTTTTTTTTCTCCACAATTCTTTGAATATTAACATCGGTCAATTCATCAATGCCATCTATTTTCGCGCACATACACACACACACACACACACACAATAATGATGAATGTGAATATGGTGACTTTAAATTGACAAATTTGTTCCTTGAAAATTAAAGGAATTATATTACAAACATCATCATAAACAACAACAACAACAACAACAATCATTCAGAATCATTTTTATCAACAAAATTCTTCATTTTCATTCAAATAGAAAAAAAGTACAAATCAGCAACATTGACAATATATTTGTTTATTCTGAATTTTTTTTTTGCGTCTGTGCGTGTGTGTGTGTATGTCTGTGCGTTTATTTGTTTAGCGGAGGCGGTAGTAGTACGAAGGAAAAGAAACCCAACCGCTATCATATTTTCGAATTAAAAAAGAAAAAAAATAATTTCAAAAATCATGAAAATAACGACGGTAGGTTTTATTATTTATCCAAAAAATCCATCTTTTTTATTTCTTTTTTGTCGTTGTTGTTGTTGTTGTAAATGTTGAAATAAATTTCATTTTGTCATGTATGTGTAATGAATAAAAAACCACTATATGTTTGTGGTTTGCAAATTATGATGATCATTCATTCTTTGTTTGCTTGTTTGTTTTCTTTTTTGTCATTTATGATCATCCTGATTGAAGATGAACAATCTTTTTTGTAATGAAAATAATAATGGATAGATAGATAAATCAATCCGAAAAAAAAATCTGAACAGGAAAAAAAATGGCAATGGAATGAAATGTGATCCTCCGTTTTTGTTTTGTTTTGTTTTGGTTATCTACTAGTTTCGTTCGGCCACGGGTTGCATGTTATTCTTAAAAAACTCTATTTTGTCGTCATTTTTTGAAACACAATAATAATAATCAAAAATTACATATGATGAATACCTAGATAAATCCTTTAATGTTGGTCAGTCATAATCGAATCATGTCACATCAATATTTTTTTTTTGTTGTTGTTGATGATGCGATGATGATGATGACAATCTAAAATGCTTTGATCCATATATTTATTCAGGAATATATATGAAAAAAAAACGAAATTGTAAAGATAAAAACAAAATAGTATCCATTGTTTTCAAGTTTTGTTTTTGTTGTTTTGTTGTATTTTTTTTTCTTCTTCTTCTTCTTCGATCGTCCATTTATAGCATTAAAATTATGATTTCGATGATGATGATGATGATGATCGATGGACACATAATGGACGATCATGACGATTATGATGATTATGATGATGATGATGATGATAAAATTATTCTTCATCATCATCATCATAACTTTATGTAACATCGAAAAATGCATTTTTTGTTTCTGTTTCATTTTGTTCTTTTTTTTTTTTTTTGCTTAACCGATCAACCGACAAGAATGGTTTATATATTTGTGGTATATATATACAAAATCGAATCATTTTTCTTTTTTTTTCTTTTTTTTTTTTTTTGGTCAGTGCGATAATTTAGTCCTGTCATCATTATATTACATTAGTTTACTCTAACATATGTACAGCGTAATCAGTGAACAAACAACAACAACAACAACAACAACAACGAAAAGAAAATATCAAAAATCATCAAAAAAAAAAAAAAAAATAAATAATAGGTCAAAAATATAGATCCATTTTTCTGGTCCTTCTCATTTTTTTTTCGTTCTCGTTGCTGACCACACACACAAAAAAAAAATGTTTATTTCATTTTGTATCCATATATTCCAATCAAATCATCATCATCATCATCATCATTTATTTCAACAAAGAGTTATGATGATTTAAAATTATGGTTCTCTGTTGTTGTTTGAAGTTGTAGACAATATAACTTTTTATTATTGGCTTGGTTATTGTCTGGTTTTACACACACACACAATGATAACATGATCGAATCTTTGAAATATATTGATTTCATTAAGAAAAAAATTCTTTTTTTATATTTTTTCTCATCAAATCATAATGTTTGAAATCATTTTTTTTCTTTCCCCTGTGACAGAAAAAAAACGATAACGATGACGATGACCACCGTTGATAGATTTTGATGATGATGATGATGATGATGAGAAAGATGAAGAAAGGTGTGTGAAAAAAAAAGTTCACGGCAAATAATTTTTTTTCCATTTCAAGTACATTTTAACACAAGTGGAAAAAAAAGTGGAAAAATTCTTTTTTTTTCTCGATTTTCTGGCTACTGAATTTTATTTTCTCTTTTTATTAATTGATTTCAGCCATGTATGTGTGTGTGTGAGTGTGTGACAGCCATCATCATCATCATCATTTTTATTATGATGATAATTTTGACCATACATTTATTGTGGTCTCATTGCTTTTCAAACTTGTCAACATGATAGTAACGGATAATGTTGTACCTGTTATATAATCAGCATCAGTTATCATCACCATTTAAAAATTTATAAATATAGAAAAAAAAACACTAAAAACATTCGACAAACAATCAAATATTACATTCTTTTAAATAGCTGTTTTTTTTGCCAGACAAGAAAAAAATAATAATTTTAACACCTGTTAACCGATTCTATTTTTTTTCTCAATCATTTCATCTTACTCTCATCATCATCATCATTTCTATAGATAGATGTATTTGTTTGGATGTATTTTTTAAACTTTTTTTTCCTACAATCTACAAGTACCTTTTTATTTATTTATTTTTTATATTTTTTTTTGTTTGATTCTCATCATTCATTCACACGGCCACATTGAACACACACACACACACATACATACACCTGTATAGACAGTAAACGGGGCCATAATAAAATGTTTCGACAATGATCACACACACACACATACATACATACCAGACACATATTCAGCAGCATAGTTTTGGTTTCACACATTTTTTTTCTTCATCTTGTTTATTGTCCAAATTCTAGGAATCCTATTTAGTCAAGAAATACCAAAATTATTACCAATATATTTAGCGATTTTTCATTTTTTTCAAAGAAATTTTTTCCTCTCTTTTTTTTGGAAAAAAATGTGATCTATTCACATCACGATTGATTGATCGATCGATCGATCGATCGATGATGATATATACAATTGAATGACGATGATGAATGAATGAAACTTATATAACCAATTAGAGAAATAAGTAACCGAGAGTCTTGTGTGTGTGAGCGATTGTAATCCTTTTTTTTTGGTTGCTGCTGCTGTTGTTTTCCATTTCCATTTTCATTTTGATAAACATTTCAATTTTGTTTGTCTGTCTGTCGATGTTTTGGTTTCGCCTTGATGAACAGGTGAGATATACCTGTTGTTGTTTGTATGCAGGTTAAAAACAATTGTCTGTTTTTTTTTCACTTCTCTCTCTCCTTCTACAATGAATTCATTCGTTCACAATATTTTTTTTTTTTTTTTTTTTGATTCTCGATTATTATCATTATTTTTGTTCACATTCACACTTTTATAAAGCCGAACAAACAAACAAACAAACACACACCAATAATTCACTTCAATGAAGATTTTTTTTTCACATTTATATCTAATGAAAATGTTCCAAAAAAAAAGTGTTGCGCTTTTATTCACACACTATTCAGACGTGTTTCTCTTTGTTACACTTGATGATGTTTTTTTTTCATACAGGTAAACACACACACACACACACACACACGCAAAATACCGGCTGATGTTTGATGCTGCGAAAGATATCTTAATCTTGATTTTCTTTTTTCTTTCCACTTGATAATTTCTTTATATTGTTTTGTTTTTGTTGTTTGATGATGGACATGGAAAATTCTTTATTTACACCTACTAAAATTTTCAATAATTTTCTTTTCCTTTTTTTTCATCAAATAATAAAGAAAACAAAACAAAACCGAACAAAACATCATAATTTATTCCATGTGTTTCGTGGCCACTATCTATTTTTTTTTGTTTTGTTTTGTTGTCGTTCATTGTTGTTGTTGTTGTTGTTGTTGTTTTTTTATTGTTTCTGATAACAATAATAATGAAGAGAAAGTCTAGATGCAACAAAAACGAATAATAAACGAATTATTAAATGGCACTAAATCTTGAATAAAAAGATTCAGTGTTTATGATAACAGTACATCAGATATGAAGATATGATGGTCATGTTTGATGCCGAAAAACAAAACAAAAAAAAAAGAAAAAAAAATTCAAAATTGGTCAGTTTATTATCATCATACCGATAATAAAGATGGAACAAAAAAACATTGATTGATTGTGAAACAATAGATTGGATGAAGATATATGTTAATTTGTATGGCACGATTTTGTTGTTGTTTTTATCATTATCATTGTTGATAGATACAATTATGGATTATATATGATTATACTATTATTATTACCCTAATATACACTCTTTCATTACATTGATTGGTTCAATAATTTTTATTTTTTTTCTGTTCATTGTCTATTTTATATCGATCGTTTTCATTCTTTTCTTTTCATCATCGTGAATTTTGGTCACGCTGATCAATCGATCGATTATTATTATTCGGTTCAGGTATCTAGCAATTTGTAAATTTTTTTTTTTTTTTTTTTTGATAATTGTTTCAAATTTTTTTCTTTTTCATTTCTTCAATTGTGAAATCAATTTTAACCACCGGATCGTATCATCACTATAGGAAGTATAAGTTCATCATCATCATCATCATGATAAAGTTTGGTAATAAATGAGTGAAATTGAACAAAAAAAAATTTTTTTTTGATTTCCATCACTTTCTCACCGGTGATGTTTTCATCACAATATATTCAGGTTGATTTTAACTTTCCCTCATTGATGCGTTAATATTATCATCATTAAAAAAAAAAAATTTCTCATATAAAAAAAACAAGCCAAATTAGGAAGAGAGAAAAAAAAAATACTGAACCAGAAAGTAACGAAAAACATTTCAGCTTCTGGTCGTAATAATAATAATGGTGGTGGTTGTGTTTTTTTTCATTTTCATTTTCACCATATTCTACCACCATCTCAATCTCCTGTTGCCATTTGGATGTAAAGAGCTAGCTAGTGAACGATTTTTTTTTCATTCGTTTCTTTTAAATTTAGTCATATATGACCTAAATTTGTATTTTTTTCTGGTTGTGGGATAAATGTGAATGAAAAACAAAAAGACAACAACAACAACAACAACAGCAACACAATAATAATCATAATAATGAAAAAAGAAAAAAAAAATTTTTATTTTGTTTTCAATGAAATAATAAATAATCACTATACACAATGGTGAAGATGAGTGAATGGAATCTGTGTATGTTTGTATGAGAAATAAAGAGTGAGAGCGAAAATAATGGTAATGGTGTGGTCAGTCAAAACATTTTAACAGCTTCCCATTATTATAATAATAATAATAATAAAAAGTAAGAGTTTTATGTAGTAAACTTAAACACAAAACATTTTGTAATTTGAAAATCTGTTTTTTTTTTGCAGTTACTTAATAGAACTGATGATTCATTCTGATGGAACAATCATCGTTCCGGTGTTTTTTTTTCATTTATTTTATTGTCATTTTTTTTTTGTTAGTAGAAATGGGAGAGAAAAAAGTGGTAAGAATTTTTTCATCTGCACTATACATTTGTACATTTGCAATAAGGTGATGATAGATAATCAATTGTAAAATTTTAAAAAAAAATGACAAAATTTTTTTCATCAACCATTAAGCTGTTTGGTTGGTTGGCTGGCTGGCTGTATTCTTAGATAATATATACAGACATAGACCATTTATTTTTGTTTTCTCTTTGATCAAGTTTCATTATATCCATAAGTGTTTTACGTTTTGATTTTCGTTTCACTTGTTGATGATAATGATGATGATGATGTGGAATGAAATATATACATGAGCTAGCAAAACAACAACAACAACAACAAAAAAATTTCCTCAATCTATCCAATGTTCGTCTATTACGATGTTTGGCACATTCATTCATTCATTCATTCATTCATTCATTCATTGATCAGAATGGAAACAAACAAACAAAAAAAATTGCTAAAATTAGTCTTTGTTCCTTGTGTGTGTGTGTGTGTATGTTTTATATGTACGAGGTGAATAAACAATCTGTCTATTGGTTAACTATCCTACGGCGGATATAAACACGAAAAACTATCAGACTACGATCAGATCATCATCATCATCATCATCAACTTGCATTAATGGATATTATATATATACGATATATACGGTATATATAACGGGTATAGTTAGATATAACAATATCAACAAGTAAAAAAGAAGAAGAAAAAGGGAAAAAAATTGCCAATCTATTACCAGTTCAGAGAGTAAAAAAAAAAATAGCAATTGCATTTAATTGCCCGATTCATTTTTGTCTAATTTTAGAGTGAAAAAAAAACATTTGAAAAAAAATAATCAATTTTCTACTCTCTCTCTCTCTCACTCTCTTCCTTTCATTCTCTATTGGTCAGCGACCGGACTTATTCATTCATTCATTCATTCGTTAGACGAAAATTAATTTGCATCTGATTATCAACAACAAATAATTATAAAATTTATTTCATTTCATTTTTTTTTCTTTGCTGTTCAAATTTAAATCCATATATACAAATGGATATGAATGTAAAATGTGAATGGTAAAAATTTTCCAATGCATTAATGCTAATGATGGTGCAAATGTATGTACATTAATTTAAATGATGATGATGATGATGATAGACTACAAGATGATTGTAAGACAGGAAAGCAATAATAATAATAATAAAAAAAATGGTAGAAAAAAAAGTAAAATTTTATCATTATCATCAATGTGGATCTTTTGCTCGGCATTTTTTGTTCATGGATGTTTAAACTTGTTGTTGTTGTTGGTGTTGCAATAATAAAAATGAAATAAAACTATTTCATTTTTTGTGAAAAATGAAAAAAAAGTGATGCTTGAAAACAATGGCAATAACCCTTTTTTTTCCTTTTTTTTCGAGATTGTTTTTGATTGATGATGATTGATCAAAAAAAAAAAAAAAAAAAAAAACAAAATATCAAGTAGTGAGGACAATAACACGAGAGATTTTATTACATGGATCTTTTTTTCATGTTTTCTCATAATAACCGAATGATATATATTTGAATCAAATCAGTATGGCCACTCACTCACACACACACACATCATTACAATTACAACAACATCACTTCATCACAAAATACAATCTTTCACCTTTGGTGCTTTTGTTGTATTTTTCATTTTTCATTTTTTTTTGCTGTTGTGAATTAGTATGACATAATTTTGTGTTAAATGTTTTAGCCAGACGTATTGATTCAATTTTTTTTTTGCCAGATATGTCGTAGTTGTTGTTGTTGCCGTTGTTGATGATGATGATCATCATGTATGGAACTGTTTGGCTTTCGTTCCTGTGGTGTATAACAATTTCATTTAATTTAAATTCGAGACGCATAACGAATTCATTCATTTTCAAATTTCCCATCTAAACCTCTCTCTTTTTTTCGTTTTTTTTTCATTTTGATTTTACTTGACTTCATTCAAAATTCATTTCATGAAAAAATAATCAAAAAAAAAAAATCTTTTCATATAATTACAATTGTCAATTGTGTGTGTGTGTGTGTTTGTGTATGTTTAACAATCTTGGTGGTCAAATATATGTTTGCCTCTGATACAATGATTGCGAGAGAGAGAGAGAGGGAAAAAAATGAGATATTAAACCAGAAACGAAAATGAAAATGTGTCCACGACGATGATGATGATGATGATGATGGTGATGGACATCGATCGTTCGATTGATTGATTGGTGTTGCCTGTGAGCAATTTTTTTTTGTTTCTTTTTAGAAACATCATCATTATTATTATAATTCAAGTCTATATATGAGGCACACAATAAGATTATTATTATTATATTGAACACCATACCTATTGATGATGAACATGTGTTCTAAAATCGATGGATCAATCAAATGAGATCATATATCGGTTTCTAATATATCAAAAGTGAAAACTATTGCCTTGTAATAATAAATGAAAAAATAATTTGAGAAAAATTTTTTTTTTTTTTTTTTGACAGCAAAAGTAGTCATTATTATTATTATTATTATTTCATCATTTTTCTTGTCCGGTAAATTTTCTTTTACATTTCTTTGGTTGGTTGATTCAATCCCAAATAATATTTGTGGTCAATATTTTTTTTTTTTTTTTTTTTTTTTTTTTGACAACAACAGATAGTAATTATTGATGAAGTGTACAATCAATATCATTAGATCATATGTCTTGAAAATGTCTAGCCAATATAACTGAGATGATAATGATTATCGTGGTCAATCTCTCTGTGTGTGTGTGTGTGTATGTGGGAGAAAAAAAAAAGAAAGAAAAATTAAAACTCAATAGTACATCAAAATGTTTTTCTTACCTATACCAGATTTTTTGGATATCCATTTTCAGTATTCACTATAGTACAATTCAAATTCATCATTCGAAATCAATAATAATCAAATGAAATGACTAGATGAAATGAATAGTTGCCAGATTTTGTTGTTTTTGTTTTTGTTTTTGTTTTTTGCAGTCGATATTCATTTTCAATTTTTCTTGTGTGGATTTAATAATAACTACCTGACAAAAAGAATATTTGTTTTATATATCTTCAAACCTTAAAGATGAAATGAATGCGAAAAAAAAATCGTTATGATAATCATATCTTTTGGATGTTAATGAAGTTTATTACAATAAATGATTTTTCTTGGTTTGTCTATTTGTTTTTTGTTTTTGGTTTCGGTTGTCCAAATATTCACCGATAATGCATAACAATATTCGATAGATACATCGAAATAGACATTGATCAATTTCATTCATGTCATGTTGATGATGATGATGATGATGATGTTGGTATTCAACATGTAAAAAAATGAACAAATCATCATTTTTAATATATATACATGTTTTACGAAACAAAACTAAAAACATTCAGGTAGCTGACATATAACTTGTCGGATTTGATGTTTTCACCACATGTTTTTTTTATATACATGTAAATATTGTTGGCAATATAGCGAAAGTTAATTTATTATTATTATTATTATTATATACTTTCTTCAATCTGTTTTGTTGTTGGAATTGTTTTGGTCATCATCGTCATCATCGTCATCATCGTCATCATCATCATCATCATCATCAACATCATCATAGTTAATTATTATTCGTTTGTTGTTCAAGTGAAGAGTGAAAAAAAAATCCATTCAAAAAATTCGTGACGACAATTTGGCAATGTTGTTGTTGTTGTTGTTGTCATAGTTGTCATCGTACCTTGTACCGTAAATGATGGTCGTGTCTTCATCAAAACAAAAAAATGATGTTTTTTTCGGGTTTGGTATTTTTTTTTTTTTTTTTGAAAATTTTACAACTGATTATATTTAAACTGGCTCCATTTATTTAACATTTAGAATAATATAAAGGTGGTGGTCCACATTCTGTTCTACAATATATACTTGTCATATTCAGGAATTTCAATTCAACAAAACAAGACAATGCAATACAAGACAGTTTGATGTTTCTTTTTTTTTGTATTGACACCAATAAAATCAAGCCATAATAATAATACAAAATAATCATGAATACTTGGTAATAACAACAACGCAGGAAAAAAACCAGATTCATTTTTTGATACAATTTTTTTTTCTAATGGACTCATTTTCTTATGTTGTGTGTTTGATAGAATAATATACTAATATATATCGGTTTTGGTAAAGAAAAACGAAAAAAATGATCTTAAATTGTGTGTGTGCGTTTGTGTATGCCATCATATTATCTGCGATAAAATATATTGATTGATGGTCGTCGTTGTCTTCTTTTCTTTTACTTTTATCTTTTGTCTATTATTTGATTATTGTATGTTTTCTTTCAATAATTTTTTTTTTCATTTTTCTTTTTTTTTTCTTGAAAACTATAGAAAAGCATCATATTGTTGTTGCTTTATGCAACATTAATGGCCATAACAATACCTATAGTATATTCGAATGAAATGATTGAAGATAATAATGAAGAAAATGGTTCAATACTACAAAAATCAGCATCACAACAATATCCATCGTTTGAATCTTCATCATCTAATTTTGATCAAAGAAATGAAGAATTTGGATTAAGAAAATCTAATCCATTTGAATCACATCAAATGAATATGGATAATAATGATGGTGATTATTCAACACAACAATCTCAACATCAATATGATACATCAATGAATGATGGCCAAAATAATAATAATAATAATAATGGTGATTCATCAATGCAAAGTCCATATCGAGAGTTTGGACCTAGTATTTATAATATGCATACAATGAATGGTGGCGATACTCAATCATATGGACAAAATGATGGTTCAGAATCCAATCAAGAGTCCGGATCATTTACACCTGTTTCATTATCTGTTGATGAAGCATTTAGAAAATATTTTCCAAATGAAAAAGATGCACAAGATGGACCATATTCACAACAATCACAAGGACAATCCATGGATGGCTATTCAAATCAACAGGTATGATTTGAAAAAACAAAAAAAAAATTGAATATGCATTTCTAACACATAACACACTGGACTTGCCCTTTTAAATCAAAATCCCAACACCGTAATGAAAAAACATCACAAGTTAATATTTTTTTTTCCAGGGCTATAAAACTCATACTAAAAATTCACCTATTTATAGCTTATCCAATTGAAAATCTTATCGATTCAGATTAATCGACATTAAAAATGAGCATAACAAGATTATGAGGATGCTTTTAATATAGCAGTAAATCGAAAAAAAATCACATTGAAAGTGATCATATAGAATTATCCTATGTGATTTTTTTTTCATCTTTGCTAAAAATATTTAAAGATTATGAACAACAACAACAAAAAAAAGTTCAGTTTGAATCCGTTCATCATTTTCAATCCAATTTCTAATTATATCGATTGAATCGATGATGATAATGATTGAGTTTCGATTAATAGAAAAAAAAATCCAATAGAAATAGCATTTTTTTCAGATTCATTCATGATTTAATGTGAAAACAAGTGTTGATCATCGATTTCTAACTGGTTAAAAACTATTAAAACGATTATACTACAATATATATATGATTATATATAATATAAAAGTTATAATCAATGAACCATTTTCTTCAAAAAAAAGCATCATCATCACTAATACCAATTTGAATGTGTTTGCTCAAATGTTTTTGGTTTTCTTTCTTTGCTTACCATGAAATTATTCAAATGATGTACTTGGATTAGATTAGCCTTTATCGTTACAATTGTAATACATTATGATGCAGAAATATAACAACTCGAGAACAAGAGAGAGAAAGAGAGATTACCAGAAAACCTATCATTAATTTTTTTTTTTGCATTTGTGTTGTCAACACTATTATTGGATATTCATTTTCATTATCGACTGATTATTCTCTGATCATCATCTATTCTAAATCGATTGATCCATCTATTGGATGATTGGATGCATTGAGAAAATTCAAATTTTTTTTTACCATATGACTTTGAATATGATTTTTAGGTAGTTCGAAATATACGAAATGTTGATGAGATGATAATGATGATGATGATGATGATGATCGTCTTCATCATCTTGTTGTATACCTCGCCCAATGATCAATCATAGATTTAGTCTTGTTTTACTTTTGAATCATTTATGTTTTTTTTTGTCTTAACTTTTGGATAGATACAAACATTCATTCGGCTGGTTTATATATATTAGCAATTAATGTGAAACATTCACCTTTAGTATAGAAAGAAAATGGCTATCTAATCTGTATCGAATAATGGCGATTCAACGTGAAGTATTTTTTAAACATCTTGTCAAATTTAGATCTGGCCATGCCGATGTAATAAGCGTGTTTGTGTATATGTGTCTAGTTAACGATCCCATTGATCCGGTTAGCCATTGATCAGTATGTCGGTCAGCAGTAGTAATGCCAGCCAAATAGTGGTGGTGGTGGTGGTGGTGAAAGTTTATTTTCGTCATCGTTAAAGTTTTTTTTGGAATCAATTTCAATTCGATTTTATTTTATTTTCTTTTTCCACTTTGACCAATTCAGATTGAAAGTTTTTTTTTCAAGATTATTTAAGCTATTTTTCTGTTCCACTGTTTTCGGTTAATTAGTATGCTACACATTTATTTATGGCTACGGTGAATTAGAAATATAATTTAAATCTTTTTTTCGTTTTTCTTTTTGGTCGATGAAAATTAATTTTCTTATTTTTTTTTCTTTTTGCTTATTTTTTTCAGGCGAATGGCGATAAAGGAGTCGTGAATATTGATAGTATAAGGGAAATTGTTGAAAAGCAACCATTAGCACGGCCAGATCCATTTGATCCACCATCACCGCCATTATCGGCATTTTTACCGCCACCACCAAATTCTCAGCTTGTTGAATCATCCGGATCACAACAGCCGGATCAACATCAATATCAACAAGCGATGGCATCACAAACAACATTACCTGAACAGATTGCAGCCAATATGCCACAATCAGATTCTGGTTCATCTCAAGCCTATATGAATCAAGCACATCCACAGATTCCAATACAACCAATTAATACATTCAAAGCACAGGAACCAGATATGCCACAATCAAGTTTCATAAATCCACCTCCAATGATGTCACAACCACCGCCATCAAAGTTTTCATTCTCAAAAGATTCAATCATATCTATTGATAATGGAAATAATGACAATGACAATAATAACGATTCTGGTTTAAGTGATGAAAATGAAGATGAAGGCTATGCATATAATACGGAAAATATTGATGAAAATGGTAAAAAAGTATTAGTCTATCAACGTCCAGTTGATTTACCTGAATTGAATACAGGAAATAAATTCGATATCTATGGACAAAGTGGACATACTGGACAAAGTTCAAATCAAGAAATCAGTTCAATTTATCATAAACAAAATGATCAAAGTTTGTCATCCATGGATCAAGGAATGAATATTCAGGATTCATTAATGAATAATGATAATTATAAATATCAGAATGAAATCACTATTCAACGTGATAAACAATCGATGGATAATGATATGTTTCAAATGAATCCAATTGATATGCGACCACCACCACCACCGCCATCATTTTTTACGGATTTCACTGATTATGAACCATCAGGACATTCATTTCAAAATCAACCTCAACCATCACATCAATCGGAACAACGACATCAACAACAACAACAACATCAACAATCATGGACTCCACAAAATCATAATAATATGCCTTCAATGGATTTTGGTGGCGGTAAAATGACCGAAGGTTTACAACAAATTGAATACGGTGGATTTGTTCCAATCAAAAAGCCACACATATCTAATTCGGATATGAATAATCAACAGCCTTTAAATGGTGGAGATTATATGGTTCAAAATGGTCCACAATCTAAAGCTCCATATGAATACAATGCTAACAATAATGTGGAATATGTTCAACAACCATTGCCTTCGCCACAACCGCAAATGGGAAATATGATCCAAATAACGCCTTCTTCACCACAACAAGGTTCACAATCAATGCCACCGTCACAGCAATCGAAACAAACATTCCGTCAAAATTTAAATTTTGAATCTGAATATCATGGACCTGGATCATTCAATGAACCACCATCAATTTTCGATACACCAAACATTCATCATAACTATTTACCATTATCAGCTCCATCATCACATCAACAACAAATGTCCACACAAAATGGTGGCGGTTATCCACAAGAACATGAACATTTTCATGTGAATAAAATCCATGATATTCATGTGAAACCATTGTATGGAAAAGATGCAACGAAAAAATTACGCGAATTAGGTATCAATGAAGATGAATTCTATGGTACAGTGAATAAAATATTACAAAAATCTCGTCCAATGGGCAAACCAAACAAGCACTTTGAAACATCATCATCTCGTATGCCTTTGTTGCCACCATATCTACCAAAAGTTAATCTTTATAGAGCTCCACCGAAAAATCGACCACGACCTTTTGGCAATAATGGCCGTAAAAAGAATCGATTCTATCACAACAATCTGATTGCTGAAGATATTGAATTGAGTAAGTAAATCAATTTCATTCGGATAGCATGTTTTTAGGCCAGAGATTAATTGATAATTTTCAAACAATTATTAATTAATTAATTGGCATTTTTTGTTATTTATAGAATTTTTAAAAGATGAACTTCCGCCAGGTGCATCATACAATCCTCGTGACGTTGGCCTTGATGAATCAGTATTGGCTCAGCTTCATTTATTGGATAGTGGTATTGGCGGATATCGTTTTCCTGGACCAATGTCTAATGGCCAACATTCTCATCATCGACCATTGTTTCGTAAACCATCAGTGCCATATAAAAAATCTAATGCAGCAGCATCATCATCAGGTAGTAGTGGTGGTAGTGGACCACATGCAATGAACAGTATGATCATGCCATTCATTTATCAATCACCAAATGCTCAACATAACACTAATCGTTCACCACATTCAACATCATCAATAACACGTAACAAAGGATTCTATCCAGCTTATGGTTATCGTGCTGCAGCATCCGAATTGAAACCACAATTTATATTGCCAAAAGGAAAACATTTTAAATTTCTTCATCAAAAACAACAGCAAAAAATCACGCCCACTGATTCAAGTAATCTAAATCTTTTCTTGTCACCATCATCATCGACATCATCATCATCGGCTACAACGATTGATGGTGGCCAACGGCCATTAGCAAATATATTCGGTATACGATCGATCAAAGGAATTCGATCACTAGTCTCCTATCTGACAGGCGGAGTATCTGGTTGATTCGTTTCTCTCAATTTGATCTTGTAATCATTGGAAAAAAATGTTTGTTTTTTTGGCAACTTTCGACAAAAAACAACAACAACAACAACAACAATGCCCAAATAAACACAGAAAAACAACAACAATCATCATCATCCGAGTCAAATATTTTATACATTTTTTTTTCTCCTCATAATTTCATCATCATCATCATTATTATTTAACATTTATTATGAATTTATGGCGAATTTTTTTTCAAATTTTTTTTTTCACGGCAAATGATTCATCAATATATGATAATTGTTTTTTCCAACAAATTTTTTCTCACCAATTATTTATTCAATTGTATGAAACTGATCCAAAAAATTTTTTTTTTTCTATAAAACAAACCAGAATCCGAAATCAATCAGATCGTCACTCACACACACACAAACACAGACAAACATACACACAGAAAAAGACTGAATCAATCAAGTGATAATAATTTTTTTCTTGAAAAAAAATTCCATTTTTCTATCTCTCTCTCTCTCTCACTCATTATGTCTCTCTTTTCAATCATTTTGCATTTTTTTTCTACTTTCTATCCTCATCATTTTTTTCGTTTTTTTTTCTTGTAAATATAATTTTTTTTTCTCATTTATTCATTCAATAACCATATATATATAAAAAAAAAGAATTTAATAATGTGAAAAATCGAAATTTTTTCTGTTTTAAACATTTTTTTTTTGATTTTGATTTTGATTTTCTCCACCAAAAAGCAATGACGAGAAACGATGAAAGAAAACTCAAATTTTCCCTTCATATATAATTCTTGTGTAAATTTTGAGTTTTTTTTTCTTTTCTCTTTTTTTTTTGTCTACGATTTTTTTTTCATCTATTTGAATAAATCTCAACAAAGTTTTTTCTTTATGAAATTATATTCCGAGTTTTTTTTCCTCCACCAAACAAACAAACAAACAAAAAAACCGTGACTTCACGAACAGAAATTATATTGGTTTCGATGGAAAAGTGTTTTGATTTTCATCATCATTAAATTTATTTCTTTCTAGCTATATTTATTTATATATATGGATTTGAAACAAATTATTACAAATTTAATTTCAATTTCCAATTTTGTTTTCTGATTACAACTATTGCATTATTGATTTTGTTGGTTTTTGTTTGTTTTTCCGGTCCATAATTTTTTTTTATATTGATAAACATCCGATTTGGTAGAAAGAAAATATTTACTACAATTACCGATAACGAGAATTGTTTCATTGTTCTTTTGTTTTTTTTTTCATTCATTCATTCATTTCAATCATTTGTATTCGAAGATAATTAAAAAAAAAAAATAAACGTTAAATGAACTAGATAAATAAAAAGAGAAAAAATTTCAAATAGTAAAATAAAGTGATCAATCTTCTATTCTTTAATGTTAACATTGAAAAATAGAAACAATTTGAAACCTGGATCCAGTTGATTGATATTTATTGAATCAAGTTGAATTTGAAATGGTCGTTTAGAATTTCCTATTGTTCTATCTATCTGTCTATGTGTATGTGCAAAAGAAATTTTTTTTTTCAGTACCTTAAAATCGCGACTACGAAACGCGTCTTATACAAAAAAAAATGTTGATAAATAGTCCTAGTTTTTAATAGCTAGTTCACGGTGAAAAATATCTACGTTTCGGTAGTTGTTGTAGTCGCGATTTTCGGGTAAATTCTATTTTGTCAATGGTAATCATTATTATTATCAATTATGTATCCATTTTGATGTATGTGGTAACCATTACGCGATATGCTTCAATTCATTTCAATGCATTCAATTCAATGCCATTCATTACATGTTTCTAAACCTAATAAACAGACAAAATGGAAACAAAATGCCAGTTTGCATGTCTTTTATCTTTTATATATTTTATTTAGTTTGGTTGGTTATTCAAGAAAACTAACTACATTTTTTTCACAGTAAACATTATGACATAATTGTTTAGACTAAATTTATTAATATGAATAAACAGAACCATTTTAAATGGATTTAATTACAATTTGTATAATAGAATTTTCATTGATATTCGATGATGTAAATTATTATTAACCTTTGACCACTTTTTTGCCTACACCACCTTTTTTGAATGCAGCCTTTGCACCGGCTGCAGCTCCTTTTTTGAAACCAGCTTTGCCACCCGCAAAGAATTTTTTACCACCTTTAGCGCCACCAGCTGCAGCAAAACCTTTTTTGAATTTTTTGCCACCTTTTTTGCCTGATTTTTTTTTATAAAATAGAATTAGGAAAATGATGGCAAAATAAAAATTAAAAAACAAACATACCAGCAGCCACACCTCCGGCAGCAAATTTTTTGCCTTTTTTACCAAAAGCACCAGCCATTCCACCGGCAGCAAATGCACCACCAACTTTACCAAATTTAAATCTATACATATCGATTACATGAGAGAATCAGGAATTGAATCAAAAATAATTTATCATTCTATTCATTACCCTTGTGCCATCCCAAAGGTTTTGATAGTACCGAATTTTTTGTTGAAACCAGCGCCAGCAACTTTTTTGAATACACCTTTTTTACCAAATTTGGCGAATTTTCCACCCACTGCACCGGCAGCACCTGCTTTTCCACCTATATACCGTGAATCAAATTTAACTCGATAAATTTCCTGGTTATTTGAGAATTTTACCTTTCTTAAAACCAGCCGCTCCTCCGGCAGCACCAGCAGCGAATGCACCTATTTTAATGTATTTAAAAAATAGATCATCAATATACACAATGAATTCCCATCATTAGATTACCTTTTTTTCCCCCTTTAACACCACCAATGGCAAATCCAGCTTTACCAGCTTTTATTCCAGCAGCACCACCTTTTTTAAAGCCTGCTTTGGCTCCAGCAACACCAGCTTTACCTACACCTGCTGCGGCCGTTTCGGCCACCATCATTGGATCGGATTCTGATTCGCTTTGTTCAATTTGTGCCGATACCACACAAAATAAAACACAGCCAAGAATAATCTGAAGGAAAAATTTTTTAATAATCATCATTCATATTACCATTATTGAAGAAGTGAACTTACTATTTTCATAAACATTTTGTATATGTCTTGGTTTAATACAACAATTAACTATCACAGATTAATGATGATTTTCTTTTCATGTAGAAATTATTGTCGTATAGCTGGTCACTTTATTTTATTTTTCACTTATCAATAAACACTTTGTGTGTGTGTGTGCATATAATTCAAAATGAATGAATGAATATTGTCAACCAGAAAAAAATATTTTGCTTTTATATTTGAATCGCCAAAGATAAATTTGTTGGCCATTTCTTTCTGGAACAATATGATATATTACATTATGGTCGTAGTGGCAAATGAAAAAAAAATAGCGACCGAATGACAATGAGAAAAAATCATAATTCATACAACAACAACAAAAAACAACAAAAAAATAAAGAAAAAAAAAGTTCAGCAACATTGGTAAATCGATTTGTTTGTTTTTCTTTATATTTTTGCATTGATTACGACATTCAAATCGAAGGAAGGTTAAACCGTTGAAGACAAAACAAAAAATGAAAAAAAAATCCATTGGACAATCAACTAAACAAACAAACGGAAATAATACTTTTGTTAATTACACATGCACACACACACAAGACCGGAATAGAATTATTATGAAAAGAAAACAAAAAAAAAAAGATTTGGATTTTGATACTTGAATAAAAATGCTACTTTTTTTCTCTGCAAATTTCCATTATTTTTTTCCGGAATTAACATCTTTGGAAGAAACAACAAAAAAAATTTAAACAATGAAAAAGCTGGACGGAAAATCCAAATTTTGTTGAAATTGGGGAAAACATTGATATTGAAATTTTTTTCTTAAATTGACACAAAATGGAAAGAAATTCCAGTGTTTTTTTTTAATTTTTTTCTGTTGCAACCGTTTATTGAGAAAAAAAATCCATGATGGGCGTATACACCGAAAAAGACACACGCACAAAAAAAAATGAAATATTTTATTTTTTACCATGATCCGAGTGTTTAACTCAACCTACAATGAAGCCTTAAAAAAAAGAGTTGAATTTTAATGGAATCTCCCACCTTTCAAGTAACCAAAGAATGTACAAGGTAATAATCTATCTGATTAAAATTTGTAATAAGAATCATGAGAAAAATTGGGGGCGAAAATAAATATTCCAACCGGAAATTTTATGATTGTCATCAGAAATAATAATGAAGACAAGCAATAAAAAAAATAATAAATCATAAATTCTGCAATCGTAACCAAAAAAAAAAAATGTACTCCATATATACAAATTGACGATTTTAATGGAAATTGGATAAAATGAGGGGAAAGAAAAAAAAATTCCGGTATTGAATTTCGAATACATGGTGGTTTCATCGTCATGTATATGTCATATAATTCTAAATAACATCCGATAATATGTTTTCATGAAAATCATTGACAGAATCTTCAAATTTGTGTGTAGAGTGTGTTATTTATATATATATGCTGGATTGCATAAATAAATGTTTCAAATTGTTAATAATAAATAAATAAATCAAATCAATGAATGTGAATGTGAAAGTGAATAAATGAATAGGTAGACAAAAATTACAAATGATTGATAATCATTGACCATCAATGAATTCACGTTATAATAAAATAATGAATATCAATGTGAAACAGTGGATTCTCTCTTTTCTTTTTTCCATATTTTTATCGCATGTTTTTCCATATCAAATACCGTATATCAAACATAATCATATTGTCACTTGTGAAATACATTTTTCTTCAGAATCATATCATGATCTAATTTGGCTGTAGTTGTTGTAAAAATGTTTTATGATTCAATGATCATGATGATGATAATTACATTTCAGCAATTCTCATCTATAATTCTTAGCCAAAAACAACAACAACAACAAAAACAACAAAAAATTGTGCATATTTATTACAACCAAATTCAGAAAATACACAAGGGAATACATAAAAACATTACATTGCCTTTATATTATTAGTGGCCAATGCGGAATTTATGTCTTTCATTCCTTTTGACTTATCATCAATCATTTTTGTGAATAAGATTTTTGTGACAAAAATATTCTACAAGAATTTTTTATTTTCATTTTTATTCAGATTTTTTTTATTTTAATTAAAAAAAAATTTGTCCGTTGTTGATATCTTTGTTCAACCTGATGACTATTTCATTCATTCATTCATTCATTCATTCATTTGAAATAAAAACATTGATTGATTTTAAAAATGATCATCAATCGTGAAAAATTATGTAAATGAATTTTAGTTTGTATTTGAATGAGAAAAGAAAATGAAATGAAATGTCTATATATGTGATGGATAGGTTTTTTTTTGAATCAATATGATGATGTTGAGATCGATGAAGACTGCATGATGAAGAATGATGATGATGATCATAAAAAATTTTGGAAATCAGCCACGTTTTCTGAAGCGAATTCGATCATTAATTAATTGACAATTGTGATGAAGTAGTATATAATTTGCCATTTTACCAGTTTCAGCATTATTTTTTGACATACGGTGACGATTTTCAATCAAAGCTATCGATTAAAATAAATAATCATTATTATGACAATTATTCCATATAATCAAACAATATTCAATAACAACTTACAACGACCTAAACGATTTGTGACCATATTTTTCATTACCAAACATTTTAATGGTGTTTTAACAACTGGTATTTTACCAATGGTAGACATGGTTGTTATTGTTGGATTTATATTTGAAAGCAATAAAAATATCAAACAAAAATAATTGATTAACAACATTTTCGATCTGATTGTATTCGTTGTTGTTGCCATTAAGTTGAGAGAAATTTTTTGACTTGTTGAATGGTCCATTTTAATGTCAAATGTTTGTATGATTATTGTGGTGTGTATTACACATTAAGAATGTTGGATGTTCAATCAGTGATTAACAATAATAACGCTGATGATGATGATGATGATGATTTGTAATGACAATCATTCTATGTTCATGATACTCAAAAACATTAAAACATAACTGGCCCGAATTTACTGTTATAGTAGACTTTTTATATTGACTTTTCTTTTGCATTTACCAAACCAAAAAAAAAAAAACAAGATGTTGACAAGTTGTTTATGTTGATTCACTATGTTGTACTATTTATTTTTTTTTTGTATACATCAACAAAACCGTCATCGTCCACTATCTTTTTATTTTTTTCTGGTTCATTTTTTTTTCTTCTTTCTTTTTCTTTCATCTATTCTTGATCATACTTTGAAAATATCCTAGAATATCGAGAATGGATATGAACAACGCCTCCACATAGAAATTCGTCTACATAATCATGTATACGAAGGATAAACAAAAAACGAATCGAATGACATTCTATGATTCAAATGAATATTTTATAACCATAGCTTTACGTTATTTACTTGATTTATATCTTTTTATTTATTTTTTTTTTTGATTTTGGTCCAACAACGGATTTGCTATGATCAACATTCGATATCTAATTATTGTTCTGTCCACATCTATCTATCTATATATATAATCTATACGATTTAGAATCAAAAATTTAAATTAATTTCAACTAGATATCAAGAATTTATGAAAAAAAAACATTGTAAGCTTGAGCAAAAAATAAACGTACAATAGACAAATATTACGTTATATTTCCGTATTCAATATTATGATAAATTCTTGTAGGAAATTTTAAAATTCTAAAATCGATTATCATCCATTGTTGAAGATTATTGTTGACCAAAAAAAAAAAGTTATCGTATTGGAGATAGACAATAAATTATTGAGCCATTTTATTGATCACATCAGTGGTCGTCAACCTTCAAATGATAATACACAAAAATTTCATGTACATCGAGTGTGGGCTAAAAATTCTTCTTGCTAACCGGGTTACTAAAGTTGGAGATGACTGCAAATATACGAGAATGAGAATTACGCAATTCGAAAACTTTTATGGACAACAAAAACAAAAAATTTGTCAATTACAAAATTTTTTTCCGTTTTTTTAATCATTATTATTGCATATCGATGATGGTAATGGAAACTAATTGAAGACTAATGAAAACTTTATAATGTTGATGATTAGTTGGTTTGTTTTTTCAAATCATTACAGATCCAATTCAATTCTGATATGATTATTTTACATACGACGATTATTATTATTATTATTCTCAAAATGACTGTGAAATTGATTATTTTTGCCCATCTTATTACGTTTACGACGACCAAACGATGAGCAAACCATTGAACGAAAATTCGATGACATAAAACCATAAACAAATGGATTCAATGCTGAATGTATGAATGATAATAGATTGCACATAACGCGAGTATTATAAATCCATGATGAAAAAGTACTTAGTCCAGATTTAACCAATACATTCATAATGAGTCTTGGTCCCCAACATAATAGAAATAAAATTATGATCAAAACCAACATTTTGATTACCTTGAATGAATAAAAAGAAAAGAATTAGATGGAAGAACAAAAAAATAATAATAATAATAATAATGATAATTAAACCAGTTCATTAGTCAATAAATATTGGGACGGGAAAAGCATAGCTTAATTGTTTCCATAACAAAATGTGGCCAAAATTCAAGCTAATAATGATGTTTGATCATTATTATGACGATGGTTGATTTAATTGAATTCATACATTTTACATACGATTTATCCTAATTATAATTTTTTTGAACAGTCGAAAATTTCACAGCATTTCATGTGAATGAAGACAATTCTTTTTTTTTATCATCTAAAAATAATTAATTTCGTTTCATTCAAAATTATGACCAAAAGCCAAACAACACAATGATGATGAAGAAAATTAATTAGACAAAAATCATTGGAATTGAAGCAGAAATATGAATAAAAAATATTCACAGTGCGTGAATTTTTTGCTTAAAGCGATGAGAGAATTGTAGATTTTTTTTAACATTTTGAAAAAAAATTTGAAATTGGATCATGAATTTTTTTTTTCGTTTTCGAATTCATCCAATTCAGATGGGCACGAATTTTTTTTTTGTTGCAAAGCGACAATGCCATCTTGTGGCATTCATCGATACTTACTTGAATTCGACTTTTTGTAATTTCCATTACATTACTGGATAAAGTTCTTGAACAGGATTTATAACATAACGATGATGATGATGTTCGATGATTCGTTTGAATCGAATTATTATTTTTATTATTTGACCGCATTGAATTATCATTTATTTGATCATGTGAATTGTTTTTTATTGATTGTAATGTATCCGAATGATCATCGTTATGATTTTTATCATCATCAATTGATTGTTGTTTTTGATCATCGTTATCCATATCATCATTATTTTTTAATAAACCAGATTCTACATGATTATGATGTTTTTGTTTTAACATATTTTCATTGTTGCCTGGGTTACCCATAGATGATTCGGAAATTTTTGGCAAACAATCAATAAAACTTGTCATTGAATAGTTTTCATTATCATCATCATTGTGTATGTCGTGTTTTTCAATATTTTTGCCAACTTCACCATTATCAATATTTATTATTGAATTTTGTTGCCATTGACTTGTAGCCAATGTTTTGATATTATTCTGTTTATAAATATTCGCCGTTACTATTATTTTTCTGTTCATCATTTATTCGATTTGGTTGTTGAGACGAAATTCTTGATAAATTTGACTCATTCATTTCATTTATATTTTGATGACAAGATTGTTTTTGTTGATAATTTGATAAAATTTGAGTGAAATCTGTAGAAAAACTTTTTTCATTATCATAAAATTGTGAATTATTATTGTTGTTATTATTACGATTTGTTGATTTATTTTGATAGAATAATGTAGAAGAAGCATCATTTTTTCTTGACACAATCACTTGCCGTGCTTTATTCTCTGCTTGTGTCATCATATTAACTGAACGTGTACTTGACCATAATTGTCTTATGACAACATAATAACAAACAACCATAAACAATGCAGGCAATATAAACATGACTAATAATTGATAAATGGCAACAATAAATGTTAAATCATTTTCAACATCAAAACAATAATATAATGTCAATGATGTAGTCATATTATAATATGTTATTTGACTTGTATGCTAAGAAATGGATAAAATGAGAAAAAAAAATAAAAATGAAAGATTTGTTATTATTCAAACATCTTTGATTATCATTATCATCATCATATCTGTTTATTATAATAATGATGATTACCCTGGTTAATAAAACTGGTGTCGATAATACAAATGCAAAGCTCCATATGATGATTAAACCTTTACGTGTTGAACTCATTGTACACCAGGAACGAGCCCGCATTTATTATTCTATTATTAATTTGACCGCATTGAATTATCATTTATTTGATCATGTGAATTGTTTTTTATTGATTGTAATGTATCCAAAAATAAATGATCATGATTTTTCTCATCATCAAAAAATTTTTTTTGTGATTTAATTTTTGTAACATTCACAATTTATAAACTTTATTTCTGGAATTGAATTATTGAATAATAAATTATAATTACAATGATTAAAAATAGATTACGTACCATATGTTGGTATCGTTTGTAAATTCAAAAAAAAATCAAAAAAATCAATCAATATAATTTAATATCATAAAGAGATGACAAACACTCAAAACTCTCTGACAAAAGTTCGATACATGTGTTTTTTATATTTTATCTTCATTCATATATGACGTTCCGCTACAATTCTCCCGCCGAGAATGCGTTATCCAAATCAAACGATTCGTTGGTCTCCACAATTCTGTTCCATTAATTCGTATTTTTACAGTACGACATATGCCATCAGATCCACTCTTGACTTCCATTACTTGTCCAATAGGCCAATTAGAACGTTTAGTCAGAAATTCAGGCAACATTAACCAATCACCAATTTGCACATCTGTCGATTTGTTAGTTGACATTCGAGCCAATTTCTTCAGGTATTGGGACATCCACAATTTGGCAACTTCTTTAACAAATTTTGATCTCTCAATTTTCATTTCCCATACGTCGTCTATATTATTTTCTTGTTTTAAATTCATGGTACGACCCATCCATAGTTCAAAAGCAGAGAAAAAACGACCATCATTTTGTATTATCGGTCGTTGGTTAATCACATATTCCACGTAATTAAAATTTCTTTGTAAAGAAAAAAGAGAACGAGCCCTTTTTGGCAACATTTTCAAGCATTCCTTTACCAATCTAATCATTCGTTCGGCTGCACCATTCATCCATGGGGCCAATGGTGTTGACGTTTTCCAATTAATAGCATTTGTTTGACCAGAACGGGCCAATTTATTCAATTTTTCACGAACAGCCATAAAATTGGTTCCGTTATCCGACCACACTTCCGTCGGGTATCCAATCTGATTCCACACGGTTCTCAAAGTATCATATAACGAATTTTCGGACAAATTTTCGAGAACACTAACTTTTACCGCTTTTGTTGTTCGACACATAATAACAATTCCATAGCATTTTTTACCATTAGCAATAGTTAGTGGACCAAACGCATCCATCATTATGCATTCAAACGGCTTCATAAATCGTTTTTGGACTTCATGTAGAGGACCAAGCGGCTGTTTGATTGCCTTGCCTCTTATCATTCGGCATAAAGTACATTCATTAATTATCTTTTTCATGTGCCGATTGGCATTTGCAACTCGAACTTCGTCCATGACCATAGCTAATGACATACCACATCCTCGATGCAAGGATTTTCGATGGGCAATTTTTAGCATCTCGTTGGCTAATACAGAGTTCTTCGGAATCCAAATAGGTTGATTTTCTAAGTCTCTTGACCAAAAATGCAATAATCCATTCTTATCGATCAAATTATCAGAGCGTTTCAATTCGCTACGTTGGTAAATCATATATAAGATATGTATAGCGCTAAAATGTGGTTTTCGATTGGTAGCAATTTCCATCCAATTCATACATCGTTGTATCCATTTTGTCATTTTTAAAATCACACCACATTTGTCCATCCAGTTCCGCAATGTTTGATCAGGAATCAATGTTTCTCGAATGGCACAAATCAATTTCGTTACAATAGGTTCACTGCTATCATTGATCAATTTATCAATATCGATTTCATAAGGTTTGGCGGCAATATAACGTTCAGCATTACAACCTCTTGAAAATAGGTCAGCTGGATTATGTTTACCACTTATATGCCGAAAACTTGCACGAATTTCAAATCCGATCATTAGAATCGATAACAATCGGCGCGCAATAGCAATTGGATATTCATTCGGTGACGATTTCAACCGATCAATGTTTATTTGCGAATCGGTAAAAATTTCAATTTTTCCATTATATTTCAAATAATTCACAATACGCGACGTGGCTTTGACACCTTCATATAATGCCAATAATTCCAAATCGACAATAGTTCGACCACGAGGAGATATCTTCGATTTTCCAAAAATTAAATCTTTTTCCAAATAAATGGCGTATCCATAACCACCAATACTTGCGTCCACGAAGCACGACAATTGATTTTGATCTTCAACATAACGAACAAATTTGATTTTATTCAATTCGTTTAATCCAATTGTGAGATCATTGATTTTGGATACAATATCTTCATTTAGATCATCATCCCAATCCTTATCCTGGATCATAGCAAATTCTTTTCGAAACAATAATTTTACAGGTTCACAGAATCCTAAAGGATCAAATAATTGACCAATAAATCGTAATAATTTTCGTTTAGTATCAATTTTATCAGGAATCTTCCAATTAATATTCAAATAATCATTGATACAATTCCATACCAGACCAAGCAATTTACAGCTTGACGATTCGATTCCAAAACAATCACGAATAAATGTAGAATTCGATACCATTTTATGTAAAACAAAACCAGACGATTCAAACGATGATTTTGCTTCATTCATTACGTTCATCAACAAAGATTCTGAATGGGATACGGCGAGCAAATCGTCCATATACATAGAATTTTCCAAAACATTTCGTGAATTCGACGACATGTTGTTAATAATGATTGACACAACTTGTGTTAATATTGCTGGAGCACTAATAACACCAAATGGCAATACGATCATTTGCATTATCATCAGTTGATCATTGCGATCTTTCCATAAAAATCGTAGATATTGGCGATCAGATTCATCAATAACGATTTGTAGAAACGCTTTCTGTAAATCACCAATGCATAGAAACGGTGCCATTCTAATTCTCACAAGATGAGGCAATGTATTCAAATTCAATGATTCACCTTTCCAAAGCAAATCGTTCAATGAATTCCAACCAAATGACGCGTTCAATACAATTCGGAACTTGGTAGTCGCGGCATCAGGTCGTTCAACTTCATGATGTGGAATAAAATATCCATCTGTTTCATTAATAATTTCGGCATGGTTATTTTCAACGTATTTCATTAATTCTGATTCATATTGTTCCAAAAGACCTTTTTTGTTCAAACGAGATTGCAAACGATCAAGATGTTCTATTGCTTTGTTGAAATTATTCGGTGGTCTTTTGCTTGAGAAAAACGGTAGGCTGACTTTGAATCTACCATTATCCAATTTCTCCATTCGTAAATTCATTTTGCCATCATCAACTTCTTCAGGACAATCATTTTCATTCCAATGTACAATACGTTTTTCACTTCGTTGTTCAATGACGTTAATCACTTTCATTGATGCAAGGTCTATATCACCGAATACAGTATGCCATACACGGTGACCTTCACGAAATAATTTAACCATATGATCACGACCAACAATAATGTTATTGGATGGTACACGATCAGATACATATGCTTCCAAGTTAGATTCACCATTTGGATGCGATAATACAATATCGGCAATTTGATCCACAATACGGGACATGGATTTTTCGAATCCACATAGCATAATCGGTGTAACTTTACGACGACATTTCAATGGTGCTAAATCACTACTGACAACAGATACGTCTGCACCAGAATCAATCAACACATCACATTCCATTCGGCCAATACGTCCACGGAATTTGCCAATGTTAGTTCCAGTTGCTTCACGAACAACCTTCATATCCGCGGTAGCCACTGTTTTTACTTCCGTCTCGTCAAAATTTATACCATGTAATGATGATGGATGGTTGTCATTGCATGATGTACACTTTATAACATCCTTTCGACGGCAATCCGATGATTTGTGTCCAGGCCATAGACATATACGACACAAACCTTTATCAAATACAATCTTCTTTTTATCGAGGCTGGACAATTCACTTTTACATGCAGTTGCCATGTGTCCAGGTTTATCACACAAAAAACATTTTTTCATTGGTTTTGTCACTACAGTTCGAATCGACGATGTTTTGGATCTCGGATCAACATTTTTCACAGATTTAATCGACAATTTATGCTCAGCACTGCGTTGTGCCCACGTTATGGCATGACGATGAGCTTTTTTGACTCGTTCCACAAGATCGTCCAACGATCGACATTCAGCAGAAATTATTTCCGATTCTTTCTTCCAAAACTTATCAGCAATTTTCCAAACCATTTGGGACGTATTATCGATATAACGAGGACCCAAGTTTGACACGGCATTTCGAAATTCTTCAATTTGAGATTTAATTCTCTCGAGGCCATCAACATCATATTTGTCTTTCACATTTGACATTTTCAATATCATTGATTGAATATGCAGATTAATGTGATCAGGATTTTCAAATTCATTCGACAATGCTTTCCAGCTCTTTTTTAGATTCATTCGTTTCGTCTCGCAATGGTCCCAAATTGACGAAGCTTTTCCTTTGACAATTCCGGATATGAATGCTCGTTTTGAACACTCCGATTCGTTTTTACGATCAATTATCAGCGATTCAACACGACGTTTGAATGCTGGCCATTCAGCAACGTTATCCTTAAATGGCTTGATTGAATTAATGATTCTGTAAATTGGTGTACCATTATTCACATCTGATTTCGAGCGACTTTTACGTTTATTCTTCTTTTTCAAAGACAAGTCTTTTAATTTACGACGCAATTTTTCCATTTCATTCTCAATTTCTGCATCGGATTCACTAGACGAATCGTGGCTATCATCATCATCATCATCGAGTTGACTACTATGAACACTATCATCATCGTCATCAGCATCAGATTCATTTCGATCCATATCGTCATCGCCATTATTATCATCAAACAATTCATTCACATTAATATCATTGATCATGGCTTTCAATGCGTCATCATATTTTTTCCATAATTTCATTTCATTTTCATCAAGACCATCCGTACGATTTTCGAATTCCATATCCAATTCGGACACCAGTTTTCGATCAAACTTTTTTGATTTGAACGTTTTCATGATCTTTGTTTTAAAAACTCGATCGGTCAATTTATCCATGATTCAGGTTCAATAAATCCAAAATTCAAATGATCAATTCAATAATTTCGATTTAAATCAATTCAGCAATCAATAAATCGATTCATATAAATCCAGGCCAATTCGTATGAAATAAAAGAAATTGTAACATTCACAATTTATAAACTTTATTTCTGGAATTGAATTATTGAATAATAAATTATAATTACAATGATTAAAAATAGATTACGTACCATATGTTGGTATCGTTTGTAAATTCAAAAAAAAATCAAAAAAATCAATCAATATAATTTAATATCATAAAGAGATGACAAACACTCAAAACTCTCTGACAAAAGTTCGATACATGTGTTTTTTATATTTTATCTTCATTCATATATGACGTTCCGCTACAAATTTTTGTTTTCGTTTTCTGTATTTTTGTTTTCTGTCTTTTTTTTTTGTTCCAACATCATTAAAAAAAATTACCTTTCAATACTGACGGCAAGTAAATTCATTACAGTAGACATTGCTGAAATCGCTTCAACATAGGCAATCATTTTACAAATGGAACTTAATCCTGTCCATGTTATCATAAAATATTCCAACGTTTCTAATGGTACAAATACCAATAATAATAATAGATCAGCTATTGCTAAACTGACTAAAAATACGGCCGTTGGTGAACGAAATTTTCCATGCATTGACCATGTTGCAATGACCACACCATTACCAATAACGCCAATCAAAAATGTCAATGTATGAGTGATGATAATCGGCATAAAAGCTATAAATAGAAGTAAATTATTAATTTACATTTTTCATCATCATCATAATCATTATGAAACACACACATACACATACACATATTTAATAGTAAATTGAATGAAATTAAAATATAATGTACGTACATGGATTCATGGATGGATGCAACATATCATGTGGATATTCAATGTAAAATTGATCCGATCTGGCTTGATTAATACTGAATGATGATGATGATGATGATGTTGATGGTAAAATTGAAGACGTATCATTCATGGATTCATCCAAAATTTGATGATCACTTGCATTGATTAAATAATCCAATTGTTTTATGATTGAACCAATATCAGACATAAGTTTTGGATCACACGGTCCAATATTTCCATTGTTTCCAATAATATGGCTGATTTCGACACCACCACCACCACTGCCAACATTATTATTACTATTATTACTAATGATTGTGCCATTGTTTAGATCATCATCAAAATCAATTCTACCATCGTAAACAGCTGCATTTGTTGTATTAACAATATGTTGTTTATTCAGATCAAATAATGAACAATTATTCAATATTGATTTATGCTGTTGATATGCTTTCCAGAGAAGATTCTGTTCAACTATTGAAGACATAATCAAATATATTCGTTTCGCATAGAATCGATTCTTGATTTTCAATATATAATAACGATGATGATTGTTTGAATTGAAGAAAATTATTTTTTTTATATGATGGAAATAAATGAAAAATTGATTTAGAATAGCAAAATGAAATGAGATTTTTTCTTTTGTATTAACCCGTTTCAACCCATGTTCCCCATTTGGAGAGCTGGGTCTGATTTTTTTTTTGTTTTGGAAAAAACTATCAATCTTTTCTACTTTCACAAGATGCCTTTGGTGACAGGAAATCAATAGTTATTTTTCATGTACTTTGTACTGAACACACACGAGATGATGATTTTCAAAAAAAATAGATTACTCAGGTTAAATGATAAAAATGATGATGAAAAAAAATCATCATAAACAAAAAAAAATTGGATAGAAACGGGTTAATACAGTTAATCGATGTCAAAAGATCTTTCAACAACAACATAAATTCTCTATTCAAATATCAATATGATCCACTTTTCAATTAGAACTATTGTGACAAGATGATAAATGATAATTTTCACGCAAACACACAAACATCATATTATTTGAACAAACTTGTATCAATTGTATAACCAATAATAATAGATTCGAATATTTGATAAAATGGGACCAAATTAATTTCACTGAATTATTTGTCGATTTGAACCATTTTGGATGGCAAAGTATAAGGAAAAACACAACAGCAACAAAAAAAAATCCTGACAAACGATTCATTTGATCTGTAATGAAAAAAAATAGAGAAAAAAAAGTTTATTTGTTCATTGTCGGCAAAAAAAAAAAGTTTTAATGAATTTCCGAATTTTTTTTTAAATTACCACTAGGGTAGTAAGGGAATATCTATAGGGCTATTTTTTTTGTTTTCTGTCATACATGTTACATCATTGTCATTGTCGTTATTATTATCATCATCAACAACAACAACAACAACAATAACTAATGACAACGGAAATAAAAAAAAATAACGAGTTCGAAGAAATCTATCACGCGTAAAAAGCATTTATATATTTTTTTTTCAATGTTAATCGCACACTTGATGTGGAATTCAAAGTCTACTGATTGAAAAACAACGACAACATGATGAAGAATTTTTCTGGACAATAATAATTCTTGGAATACTATAGATGGATAATATTTAATAGAATAGAAATTCCTTTTTCAACAAATAACATAACATATTATTTTTTTTCTTTCGTCACTTTTCTGTTACACACATAATTTTGATTATTCAATTTAATGAACAATAAATATTGTACACATTGTATTCCATGTATGTATGATGTGCATAATTTAATTCTTTACTGCCACAATGATTTTTTTTCCTATTTCAAATTTGCATTTTAGCATTTAGTGATGGCATTATTTTTCATTACATTTCGGACTAGATAAAGAAAGCGGAAATAATCATGATGATGATGATGATGATGATGATGATGATGCCATAGGATATAATTCAATCGAAAATTCATTCATTGATTATTTATGATCCATTTTTGTTTCCCTCTCCATTGTTGCATGAAATTGTTTATAAAAAAAAACAATGAATTCAGGAAACACAGTGCTGAAGAATCAATTATTTCACGCCTATTTAATGAGAAAAAAGCATATCATCATCATCAGCATTTTACCAGAGCAAAAAAAAATGGAAAAATTTCTCTCAAATAAATCAATTCAATATCCGTTGAATAAATATGCTTCTTATTATTGTCAAAATGATTGATGAAAATTAAGTTTGGAAAAAATTTGTCAAAATGTTGAAATGGGATTTTTTCCATTCATAATATAATATATAATATATAGCAACAAGCAACATCAAATTATGCGAAAAAAATGAAAAAAAAATAAAATAAAAAGTGCAACAAAAGCTAAATTATTCAATCAAAAAAAAAAAAAACGAAAACAAAAAATTCTAAAAGAATCTTCATATGATTCTTAACTCTATCCATATACATATCCATTTAATTCTGAATAAATTTTCTTTTTTTTTTTAGTTATTATATGAATTTATTTTTCAATCTTGCATTTTGATTGTTCAAATTCAACAAACTGTGATGAATCTTTTGTTTGGAATGTTGGAAACAAAAAAAAAAGAAAAAAATAAGAAAGACGACATTGTCTCATACATGGATTACTTTATTGATTATAATACAAAACAGTGGAACCGGATAGACACAAAAAAAATGGAAATAAAGAATGAATAAATACAAAAGAATTTTGATATAGGGATTTTCAACAAGGACCTACAACATGTTTGCATGTGTAAATTTTTTTTTTTTTTGCGAAAAGTTCTGTTTTTTCCGTTGTTGTTGTTGTTGTTGTTGTTGTTGTTTCTTTTTTCAATTCTTTGCCATTCAAGCTCGATAGTAGTATCATTAGACAAGAATGTTGAGAATTTAGCCTATTATTATAATCATCATCATCTGTAATGATGAGCTGACAATGACAAAATAAAAGAATAAAAGTAAGATGAAAAGAGGTTTAACTTCTTATCAATCTATTATTTTATATTCTAGATTGAATTTGACTGTTGTATTCATTCAATCTTTTAGCATTGTATTATATAAATTATATTGAAAATCTAATTTGAATCAATGTGGTGATATCTATGTTGATTCAGAATTCTATTATTAATGTGTTTTTAAAAATAAGAATCAAATCAGATTTCATAATGACTTTTATTCTGCTTTTTTTCCCCTCCTACGCCATATTTCCTGCGATCATAAGATTAAAAGTATTTAGACAAAACTAAATAAAAATTTAATTAAATCCATCCAAAATGATTATATTATCATTATCATGATTATTGAAATTGAAATCGATACGTCATGTTGTTGTTGCGTCACGATTAAATGATGATGAAATTATATTAGCTTTTTTTTTGATCATACGATAAATTTTTTGTTTACTTGTTTAATCCTGTAAAATCATCATCATCATCGTCTGTTTGATTCACATTTATCGATTTCCTTTCAATATCAATTACATCAATGTGTTTCATTGATTTCCTGTTGGCCATATATCAATGTCTAGTGATTGATTCAATTTGGACATTTTTGTACATTCACTTGGGACTTGATATTTACTTATTGATCGACCACATGAATAGCATGCTGAGTGAACATTGAATCGCACACATTTCAATTGAATCATTGTTACTATTTTTATTTTTTTCTGTTCCATTCAGACCTTTTATAAAAAGATTTGACCAAATAAAAAATTTCCAATGAAAAAAAAGCAAAAAAAATAAACAAGATTCCTGGTCATTATTTTTGCTTTGTTGTATTCGTGGATAGACATTTTTAAAATAAAATCAGAATTGATAGTTAATTTACTCACAAGGCATAAAATCAAAAATTGCCATTATCGATCATAGAATTTAATGAATTTTTTTTCTCATTGCTGCATCAATGTTTGCATTCTGGAATACACAATCCTTTTTTTTATCTGCTTTGCTTTTGGCCATAAATTAGCTGTACGAATAACGAATAACGAATGTGTGTAAATTTTTCCACGTTCCAAAAACGAAAAACAATTCGAATTTGCCATTTAGACCAAAAAAAAAACACATCAGCTGCAGTTTAATAGTGTTGAAATTGAGTTCATCATCATATAGACAATTATACATTCAACAGCCGATAAAGTAATCAGAAAAATTTGTTGGATTTTTTTAGAAAATTAAAATTAATGTCCATCAACTTAACCAAATGTTATTATTACTATAAATAAATTTCAAACGAGTAAAAATCAAAAACAAACGCATATGTTGATGAACATATTGTTTTGATTCCACAAGAATTTACTAAATCTTGTTTCTAATATATTTCACAGGAAAAAAATATTCCAATAAATGAATCTCATACATAATAAAAGTGATCAAGCAATATGTAGAATATAAAGACTGATAGAGAAAAGATTACTATAGATTCAATCTAATTCCCAAATGGAACAGAAATTCCAAAAATAAGAAGTTGAATTCATTTTTTTTCCTCTTCTTTTGAATGATTATTTTCATCATTTTCTTGTTTCATTTCAAAAAAAAAAAAATTTTTTTGTTCGGAATTTTCTTGTCAACACACAGAATATATATGGGAACATCATCATCATCATGTGTGCTATGGTTTTAATCAGAAAAAAATCAGTTTTGACAATGTAATGATGATGATGATGATGATGATGATATAGTATATGCTGAATAAGATATAGAATTTCATGTAATAATTTAATTAGTGGAAAAAATTGATTGAATTTCTAATTTTAAAGTTCAAAATTCTACCTCAACAACAACGATAAAAACATAATGATGATGATGATGATGATGATTTCATTTTGTTTGCACGATTTATGATTATTTCAAAGAAAAAAAAAGAAAAACATGATGCGAGAGATTCATTGAATAGCTTCTTAGTGTGTGTGTGTGTGTGTTTGTATAAAATTTCCATTAAAATCAATTCAATCTTGTTTTTTGTCAAAAATTCGATTACGTATCATCGTGACAACAACATCAACAACAACAACAACAACTCATTTCAATATTCAATTAAATTGAATTTTCTTTTTTTTTCTTCACATAAACAATCTTTCAATCTCCAAATATTTTCATTTCATTCGTGTGACGCGTTACCTGTATTTTTTTTATTTATTTTTTTTTGCGTTACGTAACATAAATGAATCCGTCAAAAACATTTGTCAGAGAATTGAAAACTTTTCTTTTTTCTCTATTCTGTGGAAATGAAAAATTATTCAACAAAAAAACAAAACAGAAAAAAATAAACAAATACGATTGGGAATACTTGTGTGTTATTATTTTTGTTGAAAGACGATTTACCATTGCAAACATTTATTCATTCATTCATTCATCATTCATTTTCTTGAATATCGTATTTTTTTTTATCTCTCTCAAAACACATCACACACGTATGCAAACATAAACATGGACATGGAATCAATAATAAATATGTGTGTGTGATGTAAAAAAAAATCGAAAACTGTACACGTAAAAGAATCTAAATAAATTTAATGGCCTAAAGCAAATCAAACCGCTTATAGAGATAAAGGTAGCTTATTTTTAATAAGGCAAGCAATTTTTTTTCTCACTGAAATTGTCACTACTATCGCATCATAACATATTGGATAATATTTTGACGGAAATAGAATGAAAAAAAAAATTCTGGCTGTTTTTTTTCACCATGAACAATATGAACATATATATTATTAACAATTATTATACAAAATGAATATTCTGAAAAATTTTGATAAAAATGAATTTATTAGGCAAATAAGAAAAAAAAATCAATAATTATCAAAATGAATTTGAAAGAAAAAATTCTTACCCAAATAGAATGATGAATTCAATGATGATGATGGCGAAGATTTTTTTTTTTTTTTTTAGCCGCAAACAGAATTTTGTTCAAGTTTTTTTTTCGATTGAATGCAATCACAGATTTAGATTTTTGTTTGTGTGATTAAAAAAAAAGAAGAAGAATATTGAACAAAATGTTAATAGGATTTTGTAAAGCGAGAAAAAAAAATTCAAATCCATGAATTGAAAATTTTAATTCAAATTTCAAATATGCTGGCAATCAGAACAAGAAACACAAACACTGGTTTGATTTTGGATCATCATTGAAATTACGATGAAAAAAAAACGAATTTCGTAACATCTCTATATTAGAATTTTTATTTTCACCACACTCATTGGATGTCGATTCTGTAAATGTGGGAATTATTTTGATGTTTGTACATCGTCATATAGGCAAAAACATTTGTAACGCAATTGCGCATCGTCGTCATATCAAAAAAAAAAAAAAAAAAACGAACCCTCTCAGTTTATCTATGTTTGCAATGATTCTGTGTCTGTATAGTTTATACACAATCCAAACATAACTAAGCCATTATCATCATATCAGAGCGCGCGTTTCACATTTCTTTTTTTCTGTTTGTAAAGTAAACGGAAAAGGAATGGAAAAAAAAAATTTCAGCATACAATTCACGATTCATATGGTGTTGATGATAATGTGAGAAGAAGAAAGAGAAGAAATTTGTATTGTCATCGAAAATATTGAAAGTTAATATTTCTGCATATATGTAGATGTAGTAGATGAAAAAAACAAGAATAAGAATCAAATGATTCTGTAGATGTGTACACACACACACACACACACATGTGATACAATCAATAAAATTCCAATCCAAATGGATTGATGATGATGATGAAGATGGTTGGTTGGTTTGCTTTGGCCAACCAACGATTTTTTTTCTGTAATTTATATCCACACATTCTGTACGAAAATATTTTTACCTGAACTTTAAAACTAAAAAAAAAAATTCCAATGCTCAAAATTTAGTTTGACCAAAGAGAATTTATTTTTCCTTTCCACAAAAAAATCAATCAATCATCATCAAGATATTATTATTTTAAGAATTTTTATTTTCTGTTTGTTTCTATAGGTGAGTGTGCAGTGTGTGGTTGTACAGTCTGTATTCTGGGATTGGCGATTGCCAACAAATATTTGTAGCCATTCTATAACGTAAATGTGTAGAAATTATAACTTTACATCGGAATTTCAGAAGTTGTTTATGTTGACCAAACAAGCATATAGACACATTGATAATGGAAACAGGGAAAAAGAATTTTGTTGTTGTTGTTGTTGTTGTTGTTGATATTTTTTGCACCAAATAAGCAAAAATAAAATTGAATTGAAAATGTTGAATCCAAAAAAAATATTCGAATGAAAATTATCAACAACAATAACAAAATGATGTACAAGTGGTTTGACAGAAATGTTTTAGAATAGTTTGTGCATAAGGCAAATAGGATAAAGCATACCAAATGAATGATAAGAATTGTATTGAACTGAATATAATTGCCAATACGGCTTTTTTCCACTTCAATGCTGATAATAATGTTAAAAGTATGGATAATATTAAAATCATTGAGGCGATTATTCTTGTCATGATGAACATTGATTGTAATTGTTCCATTGGTCCAACTAGAAACATGATGCTATATATATATTGGATTTAAGATACAAATAGGGATGCGATTGGATAGAATGATGAAGAACGAAAAAAAAAATAGAGAGAAAAATTAAGATTATCATTATAAATCATATCAAAATGTGTAAATTTGTGACATGAATTTCTCATTATTCTAAAATAAATAAATGAATAAATAAAGTTCAAAACTAAAGTTGTTTACATCATTTTATATGATGATGATGATGATGATTTGAAATATTTTTTTTTTTACCTAAATAAACATAATACAGTGGCGAATGTATAAATTGTTGCAAATGATTTTAGTGAAATTAAAATCATTGTCCATGCTAAGAATGTCAACAATAGGCTTAGTAATAAGCATCCAAGAAATAATTTTATTCGTGTGTAAAATGATATCTCCGGGAATAGTGATTTATGCTATTTTATCGTTGTCATAATACACATAGTCGGCCAATTGACAAACATTTAAACGTACCAAAGAACCGTCCCCAGCCACATACACCATCAATCCACACCATCGTTCATAGTGGAAATAAAGATAACCGATGACAACCAAACCATATTATGATAAGGCAAAAAAAAGAAAGAGAAAGAAAGAAAGAAAAAAAATGGTAGTAAAAATGTGAATAAAAATAGCATTAGAATAATTCTTGTATTTTGAAGTATTATATAAGGGGAATACGATGAAAAAAAAATGGTCAGATAAAAACAACAACAAGAATATAACGATAAACATCATTTGGAATAGTATAAGCGAATAATAATAAAAAGAAAATGGAAAAAATATCCAAAAGAATTGGCCGTTTTTGGAATCGTAGATGATGATGATGATGATGATGTTTATATACAACTTGAATGTCATAAATGGTTCATATATAAGCAGATTCGTTCAATGGCCGAATTCTCTTTCTATTTTTTTTCTGTCTAATTCCATGATAATTACGCAATCCTTTTGGCGAAAACATTGAAATGTATGATGAAAAACAAAAAAGAGTTAATCATCATGGTCATTGCCGTATCATCAAAACATTTTGTTCAGGCCATTGTCTCTTTTTTTTGTTCTTATTCTTTTTTTTACGAATAAAACGATAAATAATAATGTGACTAATTCGACTAAAGTATACTATTTCAAATTCGATTTTTTACTTAAAGTCTTACGTTTTTTCCGGCTATGTTTTTATTTAAAAAAAAAACAAAAACTTTTTTTCACTTTCTTCATCTGCAGATCATACGAAACACAAACAAAACGAAAAAGAAAAAGATTCTCTTTTTAAACATTTTCTCACATGACAAATTGATCAATTTTTATGGTGTACGACAAAAATTTCTTTTTTTTTTGTAGAGAAAAAAAACAAATATGAACATTTTCTATTTTTTTTTTTTTTGTTGAAAAATAATTGGGATGATGATTGAAACCATGATGATGATGATGATGACGGTGAAAAAAAAGATGCTGAAAAGCAGTTTTTTTTAGTTCATTATTTTTAGTGGTCAAGAGAGAGAACGAGACAGTGGATAGAAAGATTCGTTTCTTTAAAAAAAAACGCACACACACACACACAGACCAAAATATGGACACATGATAAATTTAATTAAAATAGTATCATGGTGACGTTAGAAAAATGGAATCCATTTTTTTGTTTTGTTTTGTTTTGTTTCAGATTCTTTTCAAATATACAGACAGGTATGATAGGGCAAAAAATGAAAATTAAAAATTACAAAAACATATATAGAAATTAATTACGGGTATTTCGATGTTGTCCAAAGTTGTGGAATCCATTTTTTTTTTAGTTCGTTAGTATTAACCAAAGAAAACGGAAATAAAACCAAAAAAATAGAAGAAGAAAATAACGATATTTCGAAAATTTGATCAAATGACAAAAACAATTTTCGAAAAAAAACTCCCCAACAAAAAAATATTAATCAATTTCATCATGATCCGTCATCATTATTGATTAAACGATAAAAGAATGAAAGAAGGATAGATAATGATAGTATGAATTGATCATTATGTGTGTCCATTGTTAAATTCTAATCAATCAATGTTTGATTGATAATATTTTATGTGTTCACATTATATAGCCGAATCCATCGTTATTGTGTACTGTAAATGGCTTCAAAATCCAAGATCTGCTGCCATCTATTGATAGGATCCTAATTTCGAATGGATACCAAAAACAATATACGCAACAAAAACAACAACAACAACAACAACAAAAAGAATCTCATCATGCGTTTTTCAATCGTCTGTGTATCCAATAAAAATCAGGCCATTGATGATATTCCTCGTGTTTGTGTTCAATTTCACCTGAATTCATTTTCAACCAGAATTTTACAGCATGGATTCTTTTGTATGATATATTCCACCATATGGATTTTTAATTATTTGATTTGTTTTGATTTGATTTTGATTTTATCAAACAAATTTTGGATTGTTTATTTCGATGTTTGTTTGTTTGTGTTTACACAATGATCATGACGATTATTATTATCATTAATATAATCAAAAAAATAAATTGTGTATATGCAAACCAGAATAATAATGACCTCCAAGATAAATATTGGTTCAAATAATAAAACTGATGATGATAATGATAACAACAACAATATAAATCAACAACAATATGACGATAGCATTGATGGCGATTTTAAAGGAAAACTATTACATCTTTCATGTCTTTGGAATAATCCTGAATTGCTTAGCGATTTACTTTTGGGTGATGAGGTTTGTTTCGTTGTAATCAATGTTAACAACAATAGATTTATCCGTCTAATAATTTTTTCCGCATTAATTTATTAGGCAGAAAATATTAATTCACAAGATTCAAAAGGTCGTACAGCTTTACATGAAGCTGTCATATCGGATAGCATGGAATGTGCAAGACTTTTGTTGATGAATGGAGCTGATCCTAACGTTCGATCTTATTTCCAATCTGAATCGACAACTTCATCATCATCAAAGAGTTGTTTACATCTAGCAGTACAAAGAGGAAATCTAGATATGGTACGTTTATTGATTGAATTCAATGCTGATATATTTCTACGTGATAATGATGGCAGGACTGCAATCGATTTGGCACAAAATGAAAACCATGAAAATATTGTAGATGAATTAAAAGCAGCGATTATCGAACATGAAACCAATCTTTATAAATCGTTAGCCATTGCTGTGCACAAAGGCGATGTTAAATTGATGTCGGAGCTCATTTCCGATAAAAGTTTAAAAATTGATGCCAATAATCAATTTGATCGGGAACGAATTCGTTCTATAATGAATTACTCATTAAATGGCTCAAATACGTTATTGTTCAAGGCATGTCAAGAAGGTCATTTAGAGATTGTTAAAAAATTGATACAAGCTGGTGCTGATGGCCGCACACATCCAACAACAAAATATTCTCCACTTTATATTGCATCCTATCACGGAAGACTTCATATATGTCAGATATTATTGGAACATTTTCCGGAATTATCCGCCATTTATACTGTTGAACATTGGCTTCCGATACATGCAGCCGCAATTAACAATCATCAGGAAATTGTACAACTTTTACTTGGTTATCCTTATCCAATCAAAGTTATGAAGCCATTTCTTACCAATCCAGCTCCAACAATTTCATCAAGACAAACGACTTATTCTTCGAATGAATTATCCCAAACAATTGGAACAAATGTTTCTAAATCTTCAAAGAATTCTTCAAATGAAGATAATTGTGATAGCCAATATGTATATTGTATGCCTTTCGATTTAAATGCTCAAGATGTAGCTGGCCAATCCGTTCTATATATGGCTACATTAGCTGGTAATCATTCATTAGTGGATTATTTGCTCAATTTACGATTAAAAGCTGTCATTTATGATGAAATGATAATGATAAATTCAAATGATTCTTCATTCGATGAAGATGATTTTTATGAAGATTGTGTTAGTCGTAATAGTACCAGTGGTAGTAGCAGTCCGGATATAACTGTGATCAGTTCTCTTGATTCAAATAAATCTAGTCAACGAAAAGATACTCAACTCAGCAATGAAATTAAGAAGATTTCCGATGATCAATTGGATAAAGACAAAAATTCATTTCGAAAACTAATGGGACATTTGATTGATAATTCCAGTTTAGATAAAAATAAAACTATAAAAGATTTTGGTCTAAAAATTTATCTAATAAATCCAATAAAGATAGATATGTATTGCAATCATAATAGAGAAACATCTTTACATTGTGCAGTACAAAAAAGACATTATTCAATTGCATCATTATTGTTGGAAAACGGTGCTTATCCAAACAATCCAATAAATGGATTGACAGCCAACACATCATCCATTATAACTCGTGTTTCGCATTTTAATCACAACCTATTCAATCCAAGATCATCCATTTCGGAATCTGTGAAAGATTTAAAAATTATAAGCAATCAATTGATTGGTAAAGATTCGAATAAATGTGCTGAAAATCTGGCCCATAATAAAGAGAGAAAATTTGAACCAAATGAATGTCGAAATCGTTCAACGGCACTTCGTGAAGCTATAAGAAATCGTGATAGAGCTATGGTTGACTTATTGCTTCGTTTTGGAGCTTGTGATCATATTGATTCTGGTAGAGATTGTGAACAAGAAGAATGTGATTCTTTGTCAGCATTAGAGATTGCATTTTCTAATCATGACTATCATTTTGTTTCAAAATTATTATCGCTAAAAGCATATCCAGATTCTGAATTTAAAGTGAACAAAAAATCATTCGATATAATCGGATCTAATTGTATGAATGCATTGAATCGTTTTCATATGATCAACAATTTTACTGTTAGTTCAATGTTTCCGACCAATCCGGTAATGGTCGATTGGCATTGTTTGAAAATTAATTCATTAGATGACTCATTTCATCACAATCTAACACAATGGTTGATTGATTCGGCATTAGTTTATAATGTTAAACTTAAATTGAGCCATATCCAAGATTCCGGTTCCTGGAACACTGCTTTGGCTGCCATTACAAGAATTGATCTATCGGAAAATGGTCTCATATCAGTGCCATTGATTTTATTTACCGATCTGCCATCATTAAAGATATTAAATCTGTCTAAAAATAAACTACAGACTTTACCGGAAATAAAAACCCATTCAAAAGAAAAAGCAATCGATGATGAAAGTGTTTCAAACATTTTTCGCAATAATGATGAATCAATTTCTCCTAGTCAATCATCGCCGAAAACTTCAAAAACATTCCTATCAAGGATGCGTAAATCGCAAAGCGTTACCAGTGCACTGTCAACTACATCAAGCAACAGTATGAAACAACATAATAAATATGCTAACAAATATAACAAAACCCGTTCAATCGATGGTTCAGAATGTTTATGGAATATGCCATGTCTTGAAGAGTTATATTTACAAGACAATCAGCTTGAATGTTTACCTTCATCATTGTTTCAGCAACCTGAATTGAAAATACTCGATCTTTCGAATAATAAATTACGTACTCTGCCACCATTGTTTTGGTTTAGTCCAAAATTGAGTGAATTAAATCTCTCATTGAATCTTTTGTGTGATTTACCATCGCCTGTGAATTGCTTGAATCAAATAACATTCGATCCACCATCAAGAAATTCTATTGTTGGTACAATGTCAAAAAGTATTTCAACATCAAGTATTTCAAGTAATTTGTCCATTTCTGATCTTAAATTGGATGTTGATAGCTCTGGTTGCTCATCGCCTATGATAACAACAGCAGCAGCTAAAATTTCTCAAACAAATCTCATACCTTTTGAATTGAACATTTTTAAACCATGGTCCGGCTCTGTTACCGTTTTGAGCGATTCATTCCATGATCAATTTGATGTAGTTCAGAATGCAACAAACAATAAAGAGTCATTACTTTCAATAGATGAAAATAAACATCATCCATATCATTTTCCATCATCAAGGCAAGAATCCTTAAACAGCAGTAATTTGATAAAACAACATTCTAGTTGTTCATTAATTCAACTTAATTTATCACATAATGGTTTTGATCGGATACCATTTTTTCTTTCTTGTTTGGCCACAAGACTTACCCATCTAAATATAAGCTATAATCGTTTGAAAACTGTTTTCGATCCAAACTATATTCTCGGTCATCTGCCACTCAGCTTGAGACATTTGGATTTGTCCCATAATCAAATTGATAATTGGTATAATATTGATGATGATATTGACCTGGATTCCGAATCTTCAGATGATTTATCCAATGGTGAAACGCGAACACTTTGTTTTCATAATTTTTTACGACAACAAAAATCATGTTTTTCACCAACGCTTCCATCTACATCGGTCGATAAGTTTATTGGTTGCCCATATAAACTGCATACAAAACTAGATAATCTTAAAACATTGATTTTATCGAATAATCATTTAAAAGAAATAATTGTCACACGTGAAGAATTGATCGAATGGATTGATTTTGAATTTGTTATCCAACAACAAGTGCAACAAAAATCCAAGAATATATTCACTTTCAATTTATCATCAAGTTTCGGTGATTCCAATCGCCAATCATCCAATTTATCATCATCAAATTTTGCGGCTCGATTGTTCTCCAATTTCGGTAGCCAAGATGATCTTCATAAATCGGCTAGTATGGAAGATATCAATTTGAATTATAAGGCTTCAAGATATGCAAAATTATTCTTTCCAAATCTTTCAATGTTAGACATAGCTAATAATCATGTATCACGTGTACCAAAAACCATATCTTACTACTCACAATTATCGGTTTTAAATCTCAGCGGAAACACTGAATTATCTTCATTGCCACCAGAAATGGGATTACTGGCTAAATTATGGAATCTTAATACTCGTGGTTGTATCAATCTTGAAGAACCTATTCGTTCAATGATCAATAGTAAATCGTATAAAACCTGTGATGTAATTAGCTACCTTAATTCAATCTTAGAAAATTCTAAACCTTACACAAGACTGAAATTAATGTTGGTCGGTTATCAAAACATTGGCAAAACATCATTACTAGAACAACTTCGTCATGAAGGCACTGCCAGAAGAAGTCGTGCCCCACCTGATCATTGGGGCAAACGTATTGGAAACAAATCGATGCATATGAAAACGACAAGAGGTTCAACTTTATCCACTGTTGGTGTTGATCTTTGTGAATGGACTTATGAACGAAAACCATTGAAAGGTTCAAATGTGCGTGATCGAAGTTTATCGCGTTCACGAATTGTTCAAGTTAACAATATCAGTAATAAAAATTCATTATTGAGTAATAATAATATTGGACCAATCACATTTCGAACTTGGGATTTTGGTGGTCAACGCGAATATTATGCTACACATCAATATTTTCTATCAAAACGTGCCATTTACTTGGTTGTTTGGAAAATAACCGATGGAGAGAAAGGAGTCATTGGAATGCATAATTGGTTGGTGAATATCCAAAGTCGTGCACCAAATTCCCCAGTAATAATTGTTGGAACTCATTATGATTTGGTTAAAGAATTCTATCCACCTTTTTATGCCAATGAACTTCAAAATATGATTCGTGATCGTTACATGTCCGATGCAGTTGATGCCGATAAACGTGGACTACCAAAGGTTGTTGCATCAGTCGAAGTGAGCATCAAAACCAGACATAATATTCGATTATTGGCTAATATTATCTATGAAACTGCAAGTGAAATGCGTTCTCCTGGTGGAAAAGATCGAATTCTTGAACAAAAAGTTCCGGCTACTTATTTGGCATTGGAAGAAATTGTAAGCATCTTAGCATTGGAAAGGAAATCGGAAAATTTAGAACCAGTTTTACATGCCGAACAATATCGACAAGAAGTTGCCCGTATGATGAAAGAAAGATATGATTTAGCTTTTAGAGATTATTCAGAGTTACAGCAAGCTACTCGCTTTTTACATGAAAATGGTGTTCTTTTACATTATGAAGATGCACATCTTAAAGATCTCTATTTTTTGGATCCTCAATGGTTATGTGATATATTAGCACATGTTGTTACTATAAGAGAAATTAATCCATTCGTTAAAAACGGTATGTAAAATCAATGAGCTATATAGTAATATGATAGATAATGAATTGATCGATAATTTTCTTACCATCCAATTTCAGGTATAATGAAAACGGAACATTTGTTACAACTTTTCAAAAATACCCACAATGCACCAATGGATGTACAGAGTTATCTACTTAGCCTTCTTAATAAATTCGAATTGGCCATCACTTGGGATAATAGAACATTGTTAATACCATCACTTCTTCCCACTGAGGAACAATTACGAGCCGGATATCTTGGATGGGACATTTCCGTATGTTTAATTAGCTTATATTTCAAAGTTTAATTGAATTCTTTTTACGATGCACACTATTTAGATTCCATTACGATCACGACTGAAAATTCGAAATCATCTAGCCAATGATTCTGGAAAAAATTCCACAAAGTTTCATTTTAAAAATCAATTATTTTTTCAAGAATTTACTGATTCACTAGATAATCAATTCAAATCTAATGATGATAAATTGAAAACAATTCCTTTATGTACAGTCACCGCAACAGCCCGTCATAATCAATCAATTCATCGTATTCTTATTCTTTCTTACGTACCTTGCGGATTCTGGTCACGTTTGATCGCTAGAGTTTTAGCTGATGAATCTGTAATCGATATTGTTCGTTCCTTTTATTCACTACCACCATACGCACACAACGATCCATTACTTATTGACTTTTTGAATAATGTCAAAACTTTCTGGCATTGTTGGCAGACTGGTTTTGGCTTACGCTATTTAGATACATTTTTATTACGAGTAAAAGAATTCTCATTAATTAATAATACGAATATAGAATCAAAGTTTGCTTTGAGTTCGACTTGGAAAAATTATTGCTATCCATATGACTATAATCGTATCAAGTTTTATCTTAGACAAAAAAAAGAATCGATCATCAATGACGATAAACAAACTTCAAAATCATCGGAATGGGGTGAAATTGACATATCTTCACAAAGTTCATCATTGATTGAAATTTATCTGCCAAATCAAGCATTACAAGTTGAAACTTGTTATTATCAAGAGATGAAAATTGAAAATGAAAATCGTTTAATTAAAAACAGCTATACATTGGAACCGAACATGGAGATGCTGACAAAATTATTGGTCATTATTGTCGAACATATCGATACTTTGCTGGAAGATTGGTATCCTTCTTTAGGCACTCGATTTATTCATACTTCTGATGGTCGATTTTTAATCACTCGTGTTGTTCCTTGCATTTCGTGTTTGCAAGCATTTTTAAACAATAAAAACGAAACAAACAATTCTGATGAAGCTAAAGACTCGAACAAAAATAAAGAAATTTTATCACCAGACACCAGTGAAATTGATTCGAATTTGGTCGATTTTTACAAGCTTGAAGTTAAAAAAGCAGCTTTACAAGCCACAAATGTATCAGATCAGCAAAATTCTTCTATTTTTTCTACAATCAAAGCCAATACTGACAGTTCATCACACAATGCTTCATCCGAACTGAAATCAGAAAACAAAATTCGTTATCATCGTGTGAATGCATTCATGGTTGAAGAATGCATACTATCAGTTTATGAAGATACACGCCTTGAATGTTTTAATCATGGACGAATTCGTATGGATAAGATTGCGCCAGATTTTGTATTTCGAGATTTGAAAGACAATTACCGAATTGAGAGTGATCAATTGAAATTTGGAAAACTCCTTGGAAGAGGATCGTTTGGTTTCGTGTTTCGTGCTCACTATCAACCGATTCAAAAGATTGTTCAAACAAAAAAAGAAAACATGATTCCTTCTACGGTTTCCAATTCAACATTTTATTTACAAAAAAATGATCAAAATTCTTACAATAAAAACTATGAAGTAGCATTGAAATTATTACAGCCAATCAAAATTGAACTATGTTCAAAAGGAATTCGAAAAGCAGATGTGGAAGCATATACGGCAATGAAATCTAAATGGGAACGTGATCCTCTTCAATATTCTTGCAAAGCTTATTGCACTGCACGAACTGAATTGAATATATTACTCAATCTAAAACATTCGAATATTGCATCTATAATTGGTATTTGTCCTAAACCTCTTGCTTTGGTCCTAACATTAGCTCCACATGGTTCATTAGACATTCATACAAAAGCTTATCGTCGTTCGGGAGCTCGTATTTCGGCCATTATTCTACAGAAAGCATTTCTTCAAATTTCAAAAGCTTTAGAATATCTACACCAACAACATATTATATACAGGGATCTGAAATCTGAGAATGTACTAGTATGGTCATTTCCTCATCCCTATGCAAATCATCCACATTCTTCTTCATATCGAATCGTTAATCAATCTAATCATTTTGGAAATGATGAAGTTCTCCTTAAATTGGCCGATTATGGTATTTCACGATCGGCATTACCAACTGGAACCAAAGGGTTTGGAGGCACTGAAGGTTTTATGGTATGTGACAAAACTTTTAATATCATAAAATATTCATGACGATTTTTATTTCTCCTTTATCATCATTAGGCACCTGAAATAATGCTATTCAATGGTGAAGAAGAATATACAGAAAAAGTTGATTGTTTTTCTTTCGCAATGTTTATGTATGAATTGTCTACATTACGATTTCCATTTGAAGGACAAGAATTTGCAATACGTGAAAGTATTTTAGATGGAATACGCCCTGCGATCACTCAAAAAGATCTTGAACATCTTCCTGAATCATTTATTGATTTGATGACCCGTGCCTGGGCTCATGAACCAAGTGAAAGGCCTAACATGTCACAAATTGTTTCGATAATTTCAGCTCCTGAATTTTGTTCACTTCGTGATGTTGCCACGTTGTCAGATAATAGTGCATTGATTTGTGCTACTGGATTTCAAAAAAGTGATTCATTTGAAAATAATAACAGGAAAAAATTCGGCCTTTTCCTGAGCAAAATTGGCAAGCAAATTGATTTTCTTGAAGTTGATGGAAGCAAATGGAATCCAAATGGACAGCGACTTGTTTGCGAAAATTTAAACAAGCGTACAATAACTAGTTCTTGTATTGTAAATAGTAATCAACTTTGGCTTGGCGATTCTACCGCTTGTATCAATATATATTGTTTCAATGATGATTCTAATTATCATCAAGATAATGCATTTCAATTGCTTTGTATGGTAAAACTTGAATTTGAAAATCCTGCTTCGGTCATTGCAATTAAATCAATTTGTTGGATAGAAAAAGTTGAACTAGTCATCATCTGCTCAAATAATGGCGAAGTATGGTTACTGAATTTCAAAAACATAATGAACAAATTAGAAACTACTATTGATTTAGATGTCACTTTAACATCAAGTTCATTGGGAATCAAAAAGATTGATAATAATAACCTTCCTACTTTTTGCGTTGCTAACGTAGCTATTGATTCATCAAACAAAACTGTAAATAATAATAATAATGATACCCAAACTGGAATATATTTCGATATCTGGTGCGGTCAAATTGAAGGCCAGATTGTAATATTAACATTTAAACGTTCGACATTGGAAATTGTGAGACAAACTACAATTGATCATTATATTGATCGACATTTTAATCAATTCAATGTTCCTATTGCTGAACGAAATGATGTATTCCTATTGGTCGGTACGAATAATCAACCATTTGTCTTTTCTGTTTTATATTCAGGTTTGAAACGAATTATCTCATTTTCAATATTTTCATTTGAATCTAATTATTACTCTTATATACAGGCTATATAATTTATCAATGGGATGCTCAAAAGAAAATTATTACTCACAAGTTGGATTGCTCAAAACTTGCTCCTTGTTCGGAAAGTCTTATGTCGATTAGTATTGAAGATCATCTCAAACGTATGTGCATTTAAATTTTTTTTTAAATTATTGATTTATTCCATAATTTTTTTTTCTTATTTTCGCAATCATATAAATAGCTGGAAATTGTCGAATCAGTGAAATAGCTATCAATGAAGATAATGATGAGATCTATGTTGGTACTAATTTTGGTTGCATTATTGTTGCCGAACTAAAATCACTTAAACCAATCACTGTATTTCGGCCATATCAACGTGAAGTAAAATTTATAATTACATTGAATAATTACGGCAATAAAATTCACCATACAATGATAAATTCAACCAATGACGATGAATCTCATCATGAACAACGTTTGGATAATAACGAAACGAATGATAACAACAAAGAAATTCGAAATAAAGATTTCTCATTATCATCTATTAGAAATATTTGGCCATTTAATAAATCAACGAATAATAACGTTACGAGTCCAACAGTTGATAGTAAAAAGACATCAATGAAGCCACCGTTAAATAATGATAACAAATTGAAAAATATTCTACCGAAAAAGAAAAACATTAAACCATTCGTTACAATTGGAAGAGGTTATCGAAATTTACTGGACAGATTTACTTGTTCTTCAAATCATCATGAATCATCGCCAAGGAATAACGACATTTACAGTGATTCCAATAAAAATATCAAACTAAAATATGCCAGTCAATTTCATGCCATTATCTGGGATTCTGGTTTTTGGAATTTTTCATAATTTTTCAACATTTTTTTCTATTGTTCAACAAAACAAAAAAAAAACTTTTCCAATACAAACAAATATTTTTCTCTCATACAAACATACCTATCCACCGATTCACATTACTTTGTTATTTACTTCATTGTTTTTATTGTTTTTAGTTTTTATGAAAAATTTAATTTTCTCTAAATTAAATATAAAAAAAATCACTATTATATTTACAAAAGAAAAAAAAAATGAAAACATTATAACAGTTTTTTTCAGAAAAATTACCACCATAATGGACTGGTCAATTATTTCGAAGAATATTCATATTTATGAGAAGTTTGATTACAAAAATTGCATTTTTTTCGAACAAATAATAAAAACAAAATATACAAGTTTTGATCATTGTCAATTATCATTCAAAGAACAAATCATTAGTCGCACTATATATATATAGTTTTAATGCGATTTGATTAGACAGACTGAGAAGAAAAATTAACATTTTTTTTCATTTTTCTTTCAGGATTCTTTCGGAAAATAAATAAAATGAGAAAAAAAATAAATAAAAATAAAAATTTCATATATATGACTTATAAAATCAAAAGAAATAGAAAATTATTACTTTTCTAAATCATTTTATGAATGACTGGAAGTCTATAGTTGAATTTTGTAGTGGCGATAATTTCATTTCACATTGGTTTCATTATTGAAAGTTACTATTATCAGTTTTGTTTTGGTTTGCAGGAACGGTTCCAGACCACCTACTATCCCAATGAAGATTATAATCAAAATAATGATATGAAGATGTATTCATTTCATTTCGATTCAATATTATATCTGGATCCTGTTGTATTCTGTGTGTCGTTCTATTTGGTTTTAAACTACCAATCCGATATGATTGAAGCCGTTGTCTAGTAGATGGATATTCTTCCAAATATCTATTATAAGACATTGGTATGAATCGATTTAGATTATGATGATTGTTTTGCTGTTGATGATTGAATAATGATGGTGGTAAAATATTTCTATTCATACGTTCTTCGTGGCCATTCGTTGGACCTATTCTCGATTGGCGATTATTTTTAAAATTTCTTCTCGGTTCAACCATTTCAGTATCATTACTTTTACTTCTTGTGACAAACATTTTCGATGCATCTGTCGATTGTTCCAAACTATCGCTTAAATAGCCATCATTAACATGATGATTTTCGATTATTCTTTGTGGCTGTTTTTTCACTATCATATCGACATGATGATCAATTTTTGATTCAGCAGCTTTCCAACTACTTTCACTACATTCTTCAGCACTTGTACCAAGTCCAAGATCTTTTTCAGCTACTACACTACTGTCAGATACCGAAAGACTTTTTGATCCTTCCACACTAACTTCGTCCACAATTCGTGGTCGTCGATTTTGTTTGATATTATCAACAACAGTATGATTTTCACTGTTGCATGCAAGATTTATGTAAGAAGGTCGTGGAATGTATATCGGGCCACCATTTTTATGAACAATAGTTTTTCCATCGAAAAATTTTTCTGCCGTAAAAAACGGTAACTCTTTCTGCATTGTTTGTAAATTTGTTGTTTTAAAATGATAAGGCTGTGGAAGTTTGCTTGATAAATGTAATGATTTGTTGTCTGATGATTGACCTTCTGACAATAATTTCGGTGGTTGGCGACAAATGTCGGTTAATGAAAGTAGGACTGGTAGTAAAAGGATACCATGTGTTGCACCGAATAACATCACAAGAAAAACAGTTTTGAAAAAAGTCACAAATACATAAGACGGTGCAAATGCTAATGCTATTATACCAAGAACTGTTGAAACACTGCCTTGAAAAATTGGTAATCCTAATGAATAAAGAGCCGATTTTACTCGTTCACCGGGAGTACGTTCATTACAAGAAATATATGCATAGGAAATGTGTGCAGAAAAATCTACAGAAAAACCTATACACATGATCAAATTGATCATCGATATTGAATCCAAATTTACATTCCATAATGTCATATAACCGATGACGCCAATTTCAATCGATATGATTGAAAATGCTACCCAAATAGCACATGATGGTGATGGAATGAATATTAACGAAATGGCCATCATTACGATTGCAGCAACAGTTATGGTCTGAATCGATATGCTACGAACCAGAACAAATTGATCAAAAAATATGAAATAATGATGATAAATAGTAACATGGAATGGAAAACTATCAGCAATTCCACGCAATGAAATCAGCATTTCTTTTTCCATATTTGCATCAAGAATGTTTTTTGCTTGAATTATATATCTAGATGCAATGACTTCGGAACCATCTTCATTGAAAACGACATCAAAACGAAATTGTTCAGTTAATGGAAAATGGAGAAAAATATCACGTAATCCACGATAAAAATCCAATGGATCGGATACATTTAAAGCCTATAATAGTTTTTAAAAAAGTTTTAGAATTATTCTCAAAACTGCTATATAATGATAGTACCTGGAGGAAAAGAAAACTATCGTCTTGGCCGAGAAATGTCAAATATGATCGAAGCCATGATTCAGTCATTGATTTATCAGCCACATAAGGACTTTCTTCGAATTTTCGTAACATATCTTCAATTTGTTGTTGAATTTTCGGATCTGCATAGTTCATCGTTTCATTGACGACCACTTGTATCCGATAAGGATATTCACGAAAATATTTATCCTCAAAATCATAGAATTGTATCGAATATGAATCATCTCGTGATAATTTTCTTCTATCCAATCCTTCTTTTATTACACTGCAGCCATAAATACCGATGAATAAATAGATGAGAAATACACTTATGACCAATAGCTTGACCAATGGCCGATTCAATGATTCTGCCAATACATCACGAAAAAATATCATCATCATATGTTCTTTGTTATCTTTTGGATTATCCGGATCATTTGGATTACGTCCTCCAGTACAAAGTAAACGGAAGAAAAAGCCCTTATCCTCTGAAAATTGAAAAAAGTTGATTATAAGTTTTATTTATGAAATTGATAGATAATTATAATCATATAATATAGATAGATAACCATTTAAATACTAAAATTTCCTATCAATTAGTAGATGATCAATCTATTGATGAATGATCAAAAAACGAAATTAAGTAGAGAAAAAATAAATAAATAAATAAATGAAAAAAAATATGTCATACCCGCAAGCGATTTAGGCAACACCGGTATACAAATTAGACCATGAAGATTACGTCGTTCAACTTCACCAAAATAAGCCATAAGACCGCCAAAAAATGTTATATGATAAGCATAAGTGAATAGTACAGCAACCGATGTATAGATGCAAAAGATTCGAACCTGTAACAATACAAAAAAAAGGGTCAACCATTATTATAATCGATGAATAGTGTTAGTGAATATATATTATCTATTTGAAATGATTGAAAGACTGTCAAATTTAAATGGATTATCGCTTTCACTATAATATATCTCAAAGAATGACGAAAATAATATTCAAACTATCGGATTTTCTTTGCTTTTCATATTGTTTCTCTATTTGTGTTTTTTTTTCTTGCAAACAAAAGTAGCATGAAAAATTGAAAATGAATGAACTTTAACAAACTAGTATATAAAACAAAAAAAAACTTGTATGAATCAAATCGATGAACTAATAGGTGATTAACATGGATACTATTACATATATAACAAGTGTATTTAGATGTAATAGAAATGATTGGATAAATTGGATGAATAGAATGATTTGGAGAAAAACAAAAAAAAAAAAAAAAACAGTGAAGTCAAAATCCAAATGGAAAAATCAAATAAAATCAATGTATATATGAAAGGGGATATAATATTACCGATGGAAAAGGCGTGATGATGCCGATCATAAATGAAATAAAATTGGTCAATGATGTAATTGTAATGGAGACAGCTGCTTCCGCATATGTATGACTTAATCGTTTTGGTACACTCATTGTTGGATTGGTTCGTCGCCATGCAGCCAACAATACGAATGCATCATCCATACCGACACCTGTTGTAATGAAAATCATTAAATTATCATCATGAAATCATTATGAAATTGAATATTTTAGTGGTAAACAAATAAGTAAAAATTTACATTAATCATTATTTTTAGAAGAAAAAAGAATGAATTAAATGTCAAATATGATGACCAGTCACAGATTTCTGGGTCATTTATTTTATCATATTTTTTTTGGGGAGAAAATTTCCACTTGTTTATACATTTGTCTGTGTGTTAATATTTAACCCAAATAACTTTTTTTCAAATTCATTTTAGATTTTATGGAGAATGTGTGTATTGCGGTTAAACAAACAAGGTCAAAAACGGTGTTTAGTTTTTTTTGCTATATCTCAAACAGACAATGTTTGTATGTTGTTTGACTTTGAGTATTTATTTTATCTTCAATTAATAGCCAAACAAAATGAATGTTATTTCTACAAAAATAGCCTATGCATCTATCCATCCATCCATCCATCCATCAATGATGGAATCATTTTCCGTGAAAATGGCAGAAATAAAGATTATTCAATTGGAAAAAAAATTTGGAATAAAAATAGAAATTTCAATGATCAGATTATGGTCATCATGGAATCAAACCATTTACGATGACCATCATCAACTGTAGATGTTGAATTTATATACTCTCTCTCTTTCTCTCTCTCTCTCTTACGCACACATACACACACATCTATCTAAATTGAAATCGAAAAGTTTTTACCATTCAATTTCAAAATCTGGAAAACCTATCAATTATTTAAATGAGAAACAAAAACAAAAATAAAAATTATCAATGTTGTTGTCGATTAATGTGGCTTAAGTCTTCATTCATTCATTTGACTTTGACTTTCGATTCAACATACATTTTTTTATCTGATTATCTATTTATCTGTTTAAATATACTCTTATTATTACAAATAAATAATCACAAGATCGATGGACCGAATTGAATTTATATTCATTCATCGTTTTAGTTTACATTTTAGTCTAAAATGATTTTTAGATTTTCAAATTGTATATACAGGTTAGCAGTAAAAATTTTTTCTTCTTCTTTAACTCTTAAATTTAGCATTCATATGGCCATATATCATTTTCTCAACAAAAAAAAAACAACATCCGACAATTAGTGAAAGGGAATTATTTATTTTTTTATTGAAAAATTTTTTCAAACAAAAAATTTTCTATTCAAAAACAAAACCAGCTATGTGAATGGTGGAAATAAAAAGTCAGCAACAAGTTTCTCCAACTTTTCATACAAAAGTATTTAAAAACTTCACGATCACTTATTTGACACACAATGATGATGATGATGATATCGGTCAATGATAGTTATCATTCATGACATATTGATATACATTTTGGCGAAAAAAAAGTCATATAGATTGATAAATAGATAGCAATTTCATCATCATCAACATCACAACATTGACAACGGAAAAAAAAGCAAAACATTCGGGTCATTTAACATTGCATACAATTGGCCGTTTTTCATTTATTGTCTAAATTTATTATTATTATTATTGATTTATTTACAAACACTTTGAATCAAATAATGGACATTGAATTTTGAAAAAAAAATTTTGAGTGATATCATTCACATTCAAATGTGATGATGACCAAAATTGTTTTGTATATACGTGTTTGGTTGTTGAATTTTTTTTCTGTTTTTTTTTTGAATGACCATCTTCATTAACCTTGACCTTATGTCCGAATGCGTGTTTCATATACTTTTATTATGTACCGAATATTTTCGATTATTTAGGATGTTTAAAATAATACACAAATGAAAGAAAAAAACAAAATTTTCACATGTTTTTTTTGTAATTTTACTTGATTCAATGACACAATTGAATTTATTGAATATTTTTACTTTTTTGAATCTTGTTGTACTATTGTGATTAACCTAAATTGTAAAAATTATTTTTGAACACGAATTTTTCAATCGTTAAAACTGGTTATGATGATGTCAGATGTTGAATGTTTTGAATTGTTCATTGAATAAACAAATGAACCATGAAATTTTTTCTGGTTCAAATTGTGTTACCTATTATGCAGCATGTGTGATAAAATCTGATGAACATAATTATTATTGTATATGAATAGAAGACAAAAAAAATCATATAATCAAGCTAATTCATATCATTCACGCCACCACTATTTACGAATATGACTAATTAGATTTTTGTCATTGTCATTTGTGTGAAACATGTTTGTAAGGTAGTGAAAATCAAAAAAAAAAAAAATGGAATATATTAGGCGGTACATATGGATTAGCCAATTTACATTTGATAATTGAATTTCTCTATCATTTGAAATATGTCGCAAACAAACACAATTAAATCTATGTATAACTAAAATAACCAAAATACTGGTAATGGAGGAGAAAAAAGGGATATTTCTCATTTCATTTTTTTCTCCTTTTTTTTCAATCAAGTTTTATGTTCAAAAAAGAAATTTTATATAACAATAAAAATTTTCATCTACTGGACTGTAATTTTTCAATTGTTAACCGGATTTTCAACTGTTCCTGTTCAAAAAAAAATTTGGAAAACGGATGTGAATGATGACAGAAAAAAAAGAATGAGAGAAAAAAACATTCATTTTGCTAGATGTTGAATATTGAAATTGTTTGGTCATATGGACAATTGTATATATCGCCTTGTATGTGTGATAAATGTATTGCAGCATTTCATGGTTAACTGATAAATTGTCGTCATTGTTTTTTTTTTGTCGCAGTTGAAATGATCTAAAACAAACTGGCCAACAACAACAACAACAACAACAATGAATAAAATTTTTGTTTCCATCATCAACATTTGTTTTTGTTTTGTTTTTTGTTTTTTTGGAACATGATTACAATTTCCCTGAGGAAAGTAACACATACATTCAATCAGATACATATATAGAAGAGGCATTGATCCTAGGTCTTAAGCGAAAACATATGCAGACATTTAATTATACCAGTCTTGTGTTTATATGACAGATACAGGTACAGGTAGCAATGTGACAATTTATTTCATTTCATTTTTTTTTTTACTAATAAACAGAAAAACAATTTATATGACACACATATTACATTGAATGTTTTTTCATGCATAAAAATGGATCTATTTTTTTTCTCCATAGAAATAGGTAGAAAAAAAGATCATTGATATATATTGAATAAAGTAATCACAAACACACACACACACCATTATCATCTCTAATAATCAATGATAATAATAATCACTTTACTTTCAGAAGCAAAAAAACAAAAAAAAATGGATATCCGAAATTGGATTCAGTAACATACAAATAAAAAATCAATCAGACAAATAACGGAAATGATAATACAAAAGGTGAAATAAAAGTAATAATTATATATTTGTCAAATGTAAACACTTACCTAACATTAAGAATGGAGCTGCTAGATTGATGCCAATCATTTCGATACCACAATAAACACAAAGACCGAATGCACCAATAACGGCAATACCGGCCGATAAACAACCCATTAGACCTAGCCATGGTTTGGATCTAACCCAATCAAACATCATACAGGTGCCAATACTAAACACAAGCATAATGGCTATTGTAATACTGAAGAATGGCACCAAACTATGTGTATTACTATCAAGCTCTTTTTGTAATGTAGTCGATATAAAACGTGAAACAATAATGTTCTCATATTGAACTGATGCAGCAAAATCAAGAAATCGTTGTTCCCATAATTGGCCACGAATATCACCATTTTTGATTGTTGTATCAGCGAAATACATTAAATTTACACCTTTAGCCGATTCGATGATGTTATTAGCATCACGTTGAACACCACCAAGATAAGCGGGAAAAAAATATGCTTTATATGTTTCATGATTAACCCAAATAGGATATTTAAGAAAATATCTATTCGCTTCAATATCATCGATTTTGTTATCAAAATCAAGTATATCATTGTTGAAACATTTAAATTCATGTTTGGCGCACATATCTTGATATCGATAAATTTTATCATCCCATTCAATTGTTAGATTTTTGATGGCACTATCTAGTTGCATTAATTCATTCCAAACGGATCTTCTTAATACAGAACCACCATCACGAGCCGTTATAATTAATCGTCCAAAACGGCCTTTATGAGTGATTCGGCCAAGATTAAAATTCTGTGTATAATTGATGGGAAAATATTCATCAATAATGGCACGTTCAAGCTTAGAACGGCCATCGGTTGGTGAGAACAGATATTCAGGATCATCCTCATAACGTAACCGTTGTAGACCGGTAGCTAGTATACATGCAATGAAAAAAGGCACAAGCACAAAATAACCAGGATATTTGCCTACGATGTATCCCAACTTTTGGAAAACAATCGATAGGGCCGTATCGATGCACATACAAGTCATGATTATTATTAATTGATGCCTGTTGATTTAATTGGTAATTGGATGAGCTGATGAGTTTATTGTTGGTTATTTTCAAGGACCAGATTTGGTCCTTTATGATGAAAAAACAAACTAACTGTTGATGAAATGATGATGATGTTAATGATGAAATGTAAAATGATTTACAAATAATAAAAAAAAAGAAAAGAAAAAACCGATTGACCGACAAAGACAAAACAAAAAAAATACCAAAAACAATCACGATCTATGTCTTCTTTCAATGATCCAGAAGCTTATAATTGCACACTTTTCAATCGATTTCTTCTTCTTTCACTATCTTCTTTTTTTCGAATATTTCTCTCTTCGGTTCGTTCTTTCTTTTTCGTTTGATTTTGACTGACTTCTCGTTTTCTGTTACTGCCATTCATATATATTAACAAGAAAATAAAAAAAAACGTTATCGTTGGTCTAATGTGTTGATGATAACTCGAATCATGCCCATGCCATCATTGTCGTTGTCGTCGTCGTCGTCGTCGTTGTTGTTGTTGTTGAAGTGTATAGAAAATAAAGACAGTGATGACCGTTATAGTGGAATGCGAACAAACCGTTATCCCGTTTGAAATAAATGATTCAAATGTTTGAGAAAAGAAAATCTTCTTTTACGAATAAGTATAAAAGAGATCGGTGACCAATGCATCAAGATATGGCTACTGTCGATATCGATGTCGAATGATGTTGTCTCTGTCAATGTATGATGATGTTCATTACTACCACCATCATCATCATCACCACGAATTATATATTAAAATACGAACACGACCAAACTGAGATCCAAAGTAGCCAACAACAAACAGACACACACACACACACAAGATTTTTAATGATGGATTAAATCGAGCAAATTGAGTTAAGTTGAATGAATTGCCTATTTTTTTTTGTCTAATTCCCCGGACAATTCGAAATCGATCCGAAATTTTCGACGTTTAGCCTAGAAACATATCTACATTCACTGAAAACATTAACAACTACAAACACAGTGCACACAAATTGAAAATCGATCAGATTTATTTAGTTGAATAATAATAATGGTCATAGAACGGAAATTAAAATTTCAACTAAAAACCATAATATAAATGAATGAATGAATGAATGTAAACTTTTCCGATGCCATTGATGATATGATGGTCAGTGTCGAGTAAAAAAAAAGAAAATGAAAAAAACAACCGGTTTTTCTTCACTAAATATCCGGTGATAATCACAAAATCACAGATTTAGATTGGTAAAAATTTTCACTTTTTAACATTTTCAAATTTCAAATTTTTTTCATATAATCACAGAATTGAATAAAGTTCACAATCACAATTTGTAAAAAAATGCATAGATGAAATAAAATGGTTGTTTTGACATTCGAACAACACACACACACACACACACACACACACAAACCAACCATATAGACAATGAATGTCGAATGAATTTGAATGAAATGATTTGGTTTAGTTTTTTTTACCCATTTTTTTGTTATTAACGCAATGAAATTCACTTTATTTCTGCTACAAAATTGTGTGTTGTTGGAACGACATGTTTCTATTGCTGTTCTTAAGATTGAAATTTATGTATCACAAAGAAAAAGAAAAGGAACTGCACACACACACACACACACATTGTTGCAAACATCGACAATTTGAAATTGAATGAAAATTTAAACGACATTGTAAAAGGAAATCATGCATTCATGCATGATATATTTTGAATCACAGAAAAAAAATATTGAAAAAAAATTATAAATCAAACACAAATATGAAAGTGGAATCAAATTTTTTCCCCGTTGTTGTTTTATCTATAATTCAATGATTATTTTGATGTGTTGGACATTAAAAATGAACAATTAGAATCGGTGAAACACGTGCACGTGTTTCAAAATAAAAAAAAACGAATTTTACCACAATTTGGCACAACGATAAATTTATTGTTTGAATGTAAAAATCTCTGTTAATTCTAATGGAAAAGAAAAAAAACATCAACCACGATGAGCAATGATATTTGTGATCATTCATGTCAACGTGGAATATTTTACAATCACAGGAACGAAAAAAATTTTTTTTTTCATTTTCTCATTCAATTATACGAAAACTTTTTTTGCATTGTTTGTGTGTGTGTGTGTGTATGGTGATGATTTTCGTTTGCATCCGCTATTTTATTTTTTTTCCATTCATTCATTCTTTTTTCTTTTTGATGATGATCATATTGTATTGTTTGATTCGATAAATCTATCGATGATAATAATCATTGTCGAATTACGGATATGCGGATATATATCGAAGAAACAAATACATACGGACACATACACATACACACACACACACAACATAATGAAGATGATGACAAAATAAAGATGATGATGAATAATCTTGACATTTCAATTCATTCTCAATATGAAACGTCATTATCGATTTTGACTGCTTTCCATCATCATCATCATCATCATCATTATGGCATCAAATTTTCATTTCTTTTTTTTTCGCTGTTTTGTTTTGGAACAAATATGTAATTGTCCTTGCCTGTATCCTGTCAATTACCATTATTATTTACTATATAGTGAATGATGGATTAAGAAGGGGATAAGGGGGGAGACAAACGAATGGGCCGTTATCGAACAAATCATCCCGACAAAATTACCGATGTAATAAATTATATGAATGGATAAAATTATCATTATTTTATCGATTTGATAAATAACGTTGTTGCCTGAAACCTTTTTTTTTACTGTTTTCCTCATCAAAATCAATAATGTTTTCTAACCAATGATGAAAGAATCAATTCGATTCTTAAATTTTATTTTTCAAATAAATCATATTGAATAATGAAAAAATTTTAAATTTAGTAAAAACATTAAATTGATTTGTTGCTGTGTAGTTGTTGTTAAAATTCGAATAATAATGTTATTATCACGAACAAACGAAAAAAAAATCGATTGATTGATTGATTGATTTTTTTTAACCTTTTTCGTTCTCTGGAACAAACAAAGGTGGCAGAAACAGAAAAAACTATAAAGTTTTTGATGTCCATATATATATATTGTGATTCTCCCTTTCTCTCTTCTATCGTTTTCCCAGTTTTATCTATCACCTTACCTTATGACAACACGGAAGTGTGCGATAAATGTAGTGAAATACAAAAAAAAAATTTAATTTTCTGTTAGATGATAATGTTTGCTTAATAATGATATTGATGCTTTTCTTTTGTTTATAACTAATATTTTTTTTTTTTTTTTTTTTTGGTTTGGTTTGGTTCCAAAGCAAACAAAAAAAATTCAAAATTGAACTTTTATTGAATTCAAAAAAAAAACAAAAATACAACTCAAGATAAAAACGCCATCTTTTGTCGATCAATAAACATTATTTATTTGAAAAAAAACATTTATAAATTCCGCATTTAAAAATCATTGCATTTGATAATTTTGGATTATTGTTGAGACAGTTGTTGTTGTTGTTGTTGTTTATGACTAGAATGATCGATTAATATCCATTCACCATCTAAACGTTGTGGAACTGTATCTTTTTTTCTCATCAATTCAATCATTTGTTTAGCAAATGATGAACGAGTTTTTTGTAGATTCATTTTCTCTGTTGTCAGATGAATATAATGGGCTGATGAATCTTCAATCAGATGTGGATTGTTTCGTTTCTCCTCCAATTCTTTTATTCTATTCATCCAAAATTCACATTCAGATTTCATTCGATATAATTTTAATGCTGATTTGCGATGATTTTCAAATACAATCATTGATTGACTATTCTGAACGTTTGGTGGCGGTGGTACAAAATGTGGCGGTAGAAACAAATGAGCATTAAAATATTGGAATAATTCTTGAATTTTTTCTTCTGAAATTTCTTGATTTTCATTCACATTTTCCTGAGCTAATATGATTTGAGCATCACTTGAATTGGATCGTTTATGACCGACATTTGGTTTCGGTATTCTTGGCATTAGACAATCGTCAGAAAATATGGTATTATTGGTGGAATTCTAATAATAAACAAAATGGTCACATTTAACAACAATAATAATTAATAGAAATTTAAACATAACTTACAGTGCCAGTATTAACATTGGAAATGTTGGCTATTCTGATATATTCAAAATTTTCTTGTTTTATCGGATTGATCTCATCGTTTGCTTCATTAGGACATAAGCTCAAGATTTTTTCCATAATTATAACAACTTTTTCCATTGAAGGACGTTTGGAATGATCATAATCCCAACAATCGGTTATTAATCGTCGCAAAATTTCTGGACAATCACGCATCATTGGCGGTCTTGTACCATTTTGTATAGCCCATAATGTGGCATAATTATTATCAAAATTCTGAAAAGGAGCTTTTCGTGACAATACTTCCCAAAGGATTATTCCCCAGCTAAATACGTCACATTTTTCGGTATATTTTTTCGAACGAAATACTTCTGGTGCCATCCAACGAGGTGTTCCCAGATTTATTGACATTGTTGTTTGTTTTTCTCGAGCCGTACCAAAATCACAAATTTTTAATGTACGACATTTGTTTGTCAAAAGTAAACTATATATATATTTAGGACAACAAAATAATGCATTAGAACACCTGTCTGTGTAGGACACATGCACATACTTTAATGGTTTAAGATCACGATGAAGAATATTTAATGAATGTAGATAATGGACAGCACGAGCACATTGTAGGCACCAGGAAATGGAATGAGCCAATGTATATTTCACTGTACGCATATTTGTTGCATGTAAAACTAAATATAATGACAAAATCATATAGATAGATTATAATATTATTATAGATTATGAAACATTCATAATTACAATTAAAAAGATTGCCACCATCAGCGAATTCTAGAATAAGGCCAAAATCATTTTTTTCAACATTCAATGTAGTTCCATAAACACCAATAATATTTTCATGTTTGACACGTGACAATTGTTCGGCTTCTTTGAAAAAATCTTTTTTATTATAAATATATTTGATGGCAACTTTTTGTCCTTTCCATGATGCTTCTTTTACATAGCCAAAAGTACCATAACCGAGCATCTAAATGAGAATTTAAAAAAAAATAGTAAAAACAATTCATAACAGGTTGAATAAATAAATAAAATATACATTAGCAGCGATAAATTCTCCTGGATCAATATATGGAAGATTTATATGATTTAATGATAAATCTTCAAATTGATTATCAACCGAATCATTCATAATTGGGCAGCAATTTATATATAATGTAAATGTAAAATATAATGAAAATGGAATGATTAAAAATTTTTGATTTAGATTCAGGTAAGTATGATCAGGTTAAATTCATATAGACCATCATCATCATCATCAATATAAACCACCACCTCATCATCATCATCATCAGCATGATCGAGCTATCAAAAAAAAAAAAAAAAAAAATATCCAAGAGACAAAAATAAAATGAATGAAAACAAACAAAAAAACAAAGAAAAAGATGCGGACAAAAACATAGATTAATGCGACATCTATCGAATAAAAGAATTAATTGAATTGACACTTGTTGAAATTTTTTTTTTGTTTGTTTGGAATGTTTATTGCTGAAAATTAATACTTTATTCGATTTGATTTTTTTTTTAAATCTGGTCCAGTTTTTTTTAGAATTTCATCTAGCCACATGACAATGAAATTGACATATTTTAAGGAAAAGAACACAAAATTATTTTGATTGAATTTTGATAACGGAAAAGGTTAATTGGAAATCATCGGTATTAATCATACTACAAAAAAAAATGCCTCACATGTTATTTTTCTTGAATATGGTAAATGCAATCATGGAATGGATTTTGTTTAAAACTAATCAAGTGTTTCATTTTTTTTTTAGAAAAAAATAGCAATCAATTAGAAAAATGTATTTTGAATGAATGTAGAAAAAAAATTGTCATTACTGTTATTCGGAATATAGTTTGGAAATGTGATTTTTGCCATTTCGGAAATGTTTTGGATTTTTTTTTGTTTTTTTTTTCACCAAGCTATCTTCTTCTGTCAATTTTAAAAGCATTTACGGTGAACAATTGATGGTCCTGATTCATCGTATTCTTGTTTCGAAATCCACATCTGTTGGAAGGTTGATAATGAAGCCAAAATTGAACCACCAATCCAGACGGAATATTTTCGCTCTGGTGGAGCAATGATTTTGATTTTCATTGTTGATGGTGCCAATGCAGTGATCTCTCTTTGCATACGATCAGCAATACCTGGATACATGGTTGTACCACCAGATAAAACTGTATTGGCATACAAATCTTTACGAATGTCGACATCGCATTTCATGATCGAATTGTAGGTAGTCTCGTGGATGCCATTGGCTTCCATTCCGAGGAATGATGGTTGAAACAGAGCCTCTGGGCAACGGAATCGCTCGTTACCGATTGTGATGACTTGACCGTCAGGCAATTCGTAGGATTTTTCCAATGATGAAGAGCTAGCAGCAGTAGCCATTTCCTGTTCAAACTCCAAAGCTACATAGCAAAGCTTTTCTTTGATGTCACGAACAATTTCTCTTTCAGCTGTGGTGGTGAATGAATAACCACGTTCGGTCAAAATCTTCATAAGGTAATCGGTGAGATCACGACCGGCAAGGTCAAGACGAAGAATAGCATGTGGGAGAGCGTAACCTTCGTAGATTGGAACAGTGTGCGATACACCATCACCTGAATCAAGAACGATTCCGGTGGTACGACCAGAAGCGTACAACGATAGCACAGCTTGAATGGCAACATACATGGCCGGTGTGTTGAATGTTTCAAACATGATTTGGGTCATCTTTTCACGGTTAGCTTTCGGGTTCAATGGGGCTTCGGTCAAGAGAACAGGGTGTTCTTCTGGAGCAACACGAAGTTCATTGTAGAATGTATGATGCCAGATTTTTTCCATGTCATCCCAGTTAGTGACAATACCGTGTTCAATGGGGTATTTCAAGGTCAAAATACCACGTTTTGATTGAGCTTCATCACCTACATACGAATCTTTTTGGCCCATACCAACCATGACGCCCTAGAAAATTTAATGAATCATTTATTAGATAAAAAAGTAAAAATAATGGAAAAGACGACCAAAATTTACATACCTGATGACGTGGTCGTCCAACAATGGACGGAAATACTGCTCGTGGAGCATCATCACCGGCAAATCCGGCTTTACACATACCGGATCCATTATCAATAACTAAAGCGGCAACATCATCGTCACACATTTTCAATGATTTTTATCGGTGAATTTAATAATGAAGAAAAATAAATATATTCGATAATTAACACTTTCTCAAGAAAAAAAATTGAAAGATTATATGATTCAATAGTTTTGCTTTTGGCCGTTTGATGATCACACACAGACAAAAAAAAAGACAAATTAAGTCCAATAACGATAAAAAAAACAAAGTGAATGAAACAAGAGAGAAAAGCTGACGTCAAATAAATAGCAATTGTTTAAAACTGCCATGAAGTAGCAGCCATGAAATATGAGTATCTTTGTGTGTGTGTGTGTGTGTGTCTATGTCTGTGTTTGAGATTCTTGATGTGTAAGAAAAATGACCGCCGCTGAGTGTCACTACTGACCCGGTCGTCCCACCCAATTTATATATTAAAATTATAGCCGCAGACGCTGTTTGCTTTTTACAATTGAAATTGTGGGTGCATGTTCAAATGTTTGCAAAATAAATATAAAAAAAAAATAAAATCTTTATAAGATACGGATGCCGCAATATTTGCTGTTTGGTTGTTGTTGGCCGATAAATGTCATGATAATACGCATGACAACATTGCCAATATATTGGCTAAAAAGAGGTTCCCTATTGTAATAGCGATAATGATAATGTTGGTAATAAACAATAGCGCCACCGTTGTAGATTTTTTTTTTTGGAAAATATAAAATCCTTTTCAATTTGAAATTACCGCCATAATTATCCAAAAAAAATTATAATCGGATAATACTGTATATATTAGTTCTATAGTGACTACATTACTTACATACACTTTTATATAACAATGTAAAGGGGATAGACCAAAAAAAATTAATAGAATCAAATTTTTCATCATCATCATCATCAAACAAATCCATAATCGTTGTTATATTGATTGAATCACGTTAAAATTCAATTGAATTTTTTTTTTAGAACAAATTTTTTTCAATTTTAACAAGAAAATCCCGGAAAATAATAATGATGTGTAATTATTTTGTGCCATCAAAATTTATTTAAATTTTTTTTTATATATTTAAAATGACAAAAAATTTTTTTTTTAAATAGAAAATCCATCAATGTGTTATTGTGTGTGTGTTGTGTGTGTATCAATGTATTAAAATGACATGCAAAGAAATTAAGCAAACATTTTTTTTTACTGGAATATATTTCTCAATATAAACACACAAACGCAGAGAAAAAGAGATACAGATGACATGAAAACTTTCTGTTAATAATAAAATAAGAAACTTTTAACAATCTTAAATATGGATGTTGTTCAAGATGGTGTTTGTAAATGTGTGTGTGTGTCTGTATGGTTTGTATTTGTGTGAGGGATGTAGGTTGTGTGTGTGGCTTCTGGCAGACAATTTGTTAGTTGATTTAGAAACATTTACGATGAACAATTGATGGTCCTGATTCATCATATTCTTGTTTAGAAATCCACATCTGTTGGAAGGTTGACAATGATGCCAAAATTGAACCACCAATCCATACGGAATATTTTCGTTCTGGTGGAGCGATGATTTTGATTTTCATGGTCGATGGTGCCAATGCAGTGATTTCCTTTTGCATACGATCGGCAATACCTGGATACATGGTTGTACCACCAGACAAAACAGTGTTCGAATACAAATCTTTACGAATGTCGACATCGCATTTCATGATCGAATTATAAGTAGTTTCGTGGATGCCATTAGCTTCCATGCCAAGGAATGATGGTTGGAACAATGCTTCTGGGCAACGGAATCGTTCGTTACCGATGGTGATAACTTGACCGTCAGGCAATTCGTAGGATTTTTCCAATGATGACGAACTAGCAGCAGTTCCCATTTCTTGCTCGAAATCCAAAGCTACATAGCAGAGTTTTTCTTTGATGTCACGAACAATTTCTCTTTCAGCCGTGGTGGTGAATGAATAACCACGTTCGGTCAAAATCTTCATAAGGTAATCGGTGAGATCACGACCGGCAAGGTCAAGACGAAGAATGGCATGTGGAAGAGCGTAACCTTCGTAGATCGGAACAGTGTGTGATACACCATCACCTGAATCAAGAACGATGCCGGTGGTACGACCGGAAGCGTACAATGATAGCACGGCTTGAATGGCAACATACATGGCCGGTGTATTGAATGTTTCAAACATGATTTGCGTCATCTTTTCACGGTTAGCTTTCGGGTTCAATGGGGCTTCGGTCAAGAGAACAGGGTGTTCTTCTGGAGCAACACGAAGTTCATTGTAGAATGTGTGATGCCAGATTTTTTCCATGTCATCCCAATTAGTGACAATACCGTGTTCAATGGGGTATTTCAAGGTCAAAATACCACGTTTTGATTGAGCTTCATCACCTACGTACGAATCTTTTTGGCCCATACCAACCATCACACCCTAATTTTATCATAAGCATCATCAATCAATAATTTAAGGTATTATATTATGGGTACATACCTGATGACGTGGTCGTCCAACGATGGAAGGGAAGACAGCTCGGGGAGCATCGTCTCCAGCAAATCCGGCTTTGCACATACCAGATCCATTATCAATAACAAGAGCGGCAACATCATCGTCACACATTTTGGCAGATCTATATAAAGAAAAATGTAACCAAATAAGTTTTTTGAATGCAAGACAAAAAGATGACAAATTTCGAATTTGAAAAATCAACAGGATCCAATAAAAAAAAATCAAACTTTACTAATCAAAAGGAAACGCCCTTCTTTTGCTTATATTCCCTCCACAACAAAGAAAAAACATTAGAACTTACCAAAAATTTAGAATTTGGTTTTTCTTTACAACAAAAAAAATGATTCAAAAATAAATTGGTCGGTAAATTAATTTCAATTGATGAAAATCGTAAAGGAATGTGTTTGTTTTTTTTTTAAAATAATTTTGTCGGAATGCTGATAAAACACACAGAAATGAGCACAAAAAACACACCGTTGAAATTTTTTTCGAAAAAAAAAGTAAACGAACGAAACAAAAGCCAATAATGAAATGATGAGGAATACGATCAGCTTTAAAAAAAATCAAATGATCAATGGCTGTATATGAATTAGGGGCGAACCGGCTTGCTTATAATAAGTATCGTTGCAGTTTTTTTTTTTTTTTAGTTAAGGTGGTGATGTCGTAGTGGTATTGAATAATGGAATGTAGTATAGATATGATTAATACATACAAGGTGGTTGTGTTGTTTTATGTATCAAACAAATCCGACAGTGGTTGTGTTTGTAATAAAAAAAAAACAGGACATTTTTACGGGCAACAAACGAAAAAAATTTTTTGCCCATCACTCACTCTCTTTCACATACACACAAACACATACTCATAGACCAAACAGGCGTGGCCATTTGATTCAAAAACTCAAAAACATGACCATATTTGGAAATTTCTCGATCACAAATATCGATCCAAGGCGGAGTTTTTTTTTACAATCACTCACACACACACACACTCAGTGTATCAATGAGAGTATACCTCTACAAAAACCACCATTATGATGATGATGATGGCCGAACAGTGGTAAAACAATGAAATCTCATCCGCCATGACTCATGTATTCATGTTTTTTTTTCAACGAAAAAAAAAATAAAAAAAAATACAACTCCACCGCATTGCGCCGGCTGGTTTTTTTTTCAGCAAATTCTTTTTTTTCTGTTTGTTTGTCTGTTTGATAATTTTCATTTCATTTTTTTTTTTTTTTTAGATTTCGAATCTGATATTATGATGATGATGATGATAATGACCATGATGATGATTGTCGAGAAAAAAGAAAACAAGATTCTTTCTCTTCATCATTTATTTCGTTTTTCTTTTGATGATGATGATGATGATTCTTACCCTTCACCCCCAACCATGGTATCATCATCATCATCATCATCGTCACTATCAATGTATTTCTATTTGTTGATCATAGCTATAGAAAGAGAGAGAGAGAGAGAGAGAGAGAGTAGTAGTAGTAGATGTGTGTATATCTTATTCGTCCACATCATAAACATGGACAATCAAAAACTCTAAAATGTTTTGAATGTTTCTGGATGTTTTTGTTTTCGCTTTTAGTTTTTTTTTTTTGGTTATACATAAATATGAATCTTGATGATATTGATGATACCAGAAATTAAACATTATGTATGAATCAAAAAAAATAAAAAAATTCATTGCCAATGATCAGTGCAATGTTGTTATTCAATGTCAATGTTTAATATACACACACACCCAAACCAGAAAAAAATTGATGATGATGATGCATACGGATCCCAATCGATCTTAATCATCATCATCATCATACCTCAATCCTTGTTATATTGATCTAATTTATAATCGAAATATACAATCAAATCCTATGCAATAATCTTATCAAGTGACCAAGGAAGTTTTATTTCAATTTTTTTTTGTTATTTTGAAATTTCAATTTCAATTGGGAGTTTTATCCATCATCCAAAAAAAAAAAAAAAAAATAAACGGAATCAATTTCATCATTTCTATACAATCAATGTAACTATTTGACTTAAATCAATTATTAATTATTTTTGTCACCTAGACATTTTAAACATAGTCAACACATAAAATGATGTTGTTGGATTATTACCACACACACACACACACACACATATCACACATCATTGATGTTATGATTTTACTATTATATGGGCATAATTCGGTAATAACAACAAAATCTTTTTTCATTGCCTACACACATAGTGGCCAGCAAAAGCCTACACACACACACACACTGAAGTTTATATGATTAGAAATGAAAATGGAGAAAGTGAAAACAAATAAAAAAACCGTTTTTTATTCAATTTTGATTGAAATTAGGATACAATTTGGAATTGGAACAATTATTTATCAGTTGTTGTTGTTGTTGATGCTGTTGCTGTTATCATCCCTTGACACCGAAAGTAAAGTTTGAATAAAATAAAATAAAAAACAACCGCGCCAATCTTTTTGTGCGTGTGTGTGTGTGTGTATTCTCGTTGTAATGAATTATAAATGAAAAATCATGCCGAATTTTGTTGTCGCCCACCTAAATTTTCTGTTTCTCTCACTCTCTCTCTTTTCCTTTTTTTTTTACTAATTCGGTTGTTGATCATGAACCTTGAACTGGAAAAAAAAGATTTAAATAATGGAAAATAATGGAATGATGATGAAAAATAATAAAAAAATCATACCGAATGATTCGAATGGAATTAATAATAAAAAAAAAATGCTGTTATTCGTGGAAAAAAAACTCTTTTACAGATGTGAACAAAAAAAAATTCTCAGAATCATCAGAACCATATAATAAATCTAAACATAGTGACATGCACATTTATTCAAATCGAAAAACGAGACAAATAAAAAAATGTTTTTCGTGTCTACAATCATAAACAGCAAATTTGTCCCATTCATCATATCATCATCGGAAAACTGATCAAATGTGAATGCTTGAATTCAAACAGACATAACGATCAAATGTTGAATGAAATAAATCGACACCATGTGTCATGTGTATCGTTCTTTTCGTTGTAGTTAAATGTTTGTATGTTGTTATCTTATGATGATTGTCGCGTGTCTGGTATGTGGTCAGATTATTTTAATCACAGAATAGCTGCTGATTGATATGAATAACTGGCCAGATGTATACCCTGTTTGTGTTTGTGTTTGTATGTGTGTGTTTATGTCTGTGTGGCCATACTAAATACACCATGTGTTGACCATATTATTATTCTCTCGACAATATGTTTGAAAATCTTTCAATCAGTATACAATTGAATAACAAATAAAAATGAATGAATGAATAAATCTATAACCGTAAATCTATCATGTTAAATGCTAAAAATAGATTCAATTTAAACGTTCATCATCACATTCTTTTTGTTCATTCATAAATTTTAAATAAAATAATTTTGAATTGACAAATGAGGAATTTAGACAAGCTCAAACAAAATAAAGTTCAAGAAAAAAAAACGTGAACAAACAAAAAAAAAATATGCAGTTGATTAATTTTTATTTTTATTTTTCTTCTTCATATATATTGAATTTAATTTGATTCGAACGATCAGTATCATCATCATGATTTTAATGATGATGATCATCATAATTATTGCCTCTTTATATACAATATAATAGATTAAACGTGAACGATGAACATATCGATTGTTTTGTATTGGATTATATTATAAACCATCGGGACTAATCAAAATCATTGATTTGTTCATTTATATTTTAATTACCTCGAATATAAATGCTTTTTTCGGTACAATACAATATGTACAAGATTGAAATGATTGATCTGTTTCAAAAATAAATAATCAAACATCTGAACAACAACAACAACAATATTTACATACATCATTCATATATATATTTTGTTGTGTTTCGATGAATTAGTTTGAAATAACGGAAAATGAAATTTCTTTTGATAAAATTGAAGAAAAATATTTCGATCCAAAGGATAAATTTTCATTTCATCATTCCATATGATCACAGTGTAAAAAGTTTAAGCATTTCAAACCAAAAAAAAAACGGTTATTCGACCCATTTTTGGCATCAAAAAAAAATTTTTTTTCATTTAAAGATAAACACATTCATTGATACGGTAAAAATTGCATAAATTATAATTATTATTTCCTATCTTCAGATAATAACAATCGTGTCTTATGTATTAACGCAAGAAGCTATATTACTGACAACACTGTATTTTACTGAATGAAAAAAGTCAAAAAAAAAAAAAATAAAAATCACCATTTCATAATGATTTCGGTGATTGTTGATTATTATCTGCAAATGAGAAATAATTAGAAAGAAAAAAATCTCATCAAAAAAAAATAGTGAGATTCATTTGGCCACTTGCAATATGATCAACTTGGTGTTGTGTGTGTCTGTCCGTTTTTATTTATTTATTTTTTGATGATGATTTCCTTTCATTTTCATTTCATTTTTATCTCTCGTTTTTTATTCGCTGCTATTTTTACCCGTTCATCATCATCATCATCATAATATGTGGTCAATTATCAATAACAAATATGTAAAGAAAAAAAAAATCTTAGCCTTTTGTATGATGAAAGCTAACTAGCTAGCTATAGCTAGCTATGGCAACAAAAAAAAAAAAGAAGATGGATTGATCCGGACATATTGGATTGTATCCATTGCTTTGCGATTTAGATACTTTCATTGGAAACGATGATTGCATACATCTCAACAAGAAGGTGGATAAATTGTATTTGCATACGCTCGACATACACTCACATACCTTTATCAATCAATTCTATTTGACATAATATGATGGTTATTATTATTATTACTTACACCCAATGAATGAGAGATGAAAAATGGCCACATTTTTTTTATTTTACCTGTGACATATAAAAATCATATATCTTTTGGCTCAAGTAACAAATATTTTTTTTTATTGTTTGTTTTTTGCTTTCAAGTGTTTTTGTCTTGTGTGTGTGGGTGTGTGTTTTTTGATCATAGAATTTTCGAGGTTATTGAATAAGAAAATCCAAAAAAAAAAACAAATTGCAAATAAATTCATTCAATACTAACACGTCACCAAAACCAAATTATTACGGTATATTCAACAATGACAAAAAAAAATCCTGACAACATTGCCTTTTCTTATTTTCTAACTTGTTGTTGTTGCACTGTTTGTTATACCTGTTGATTCGATATATATATATCATTATGCACATAACATACACATTTTTTCTTTTCTTTTTTTACGACATTTATCTATAGTTTCAATCGGAAAAAAAATCATCAAAAAAAAGTTAATTAATTTGATCCAGATAAAAATGATGATGATGATGACAATGAGGACATCAAATAATGATGATAAAAAAAATGATAATCTTGTTAATGATGAAAAAAAAGAAATTTTTTTCTTAAGAAGACTATAATCGTGTAATAGACACCCAAACAACATTTGTAATTGAAATTATGTTTCTGAAATTTTATGATGATGATGATGACGATGATGATCACTTATCATCATCATTATTTGACAATGATTATAGAGATATATATAGTCGATGAACAAATGATGAAATACGGGGTGTCATATATAATGAAATGAAATCGCCCCCCCCAAAAAAAAATGAAAAAGTGAAAAATTCAGGTATATTTCAGGTTCTTTTGCTTCATTGGATCCAAGATTATCATCATCATTATTGCCATCATAAATGTCTTTTTTTTTGTATTGTTTTTGTTTTCAAATAATCATCAGTTTAGATTTATGTTCGATGATGAACAAACAAATAGAAAAATGGTTGATGATCAATTATATTGATTGGATGGATTTCACTATCTAAGCTAGATCTTGATTATCGAGGGAAATTTTTTTTTTTCTTCATTATTCACAAAATCGCTGTGTGTGAGTGTGAATGTTCGCTTCAATCGATCAATTGTTTTCGACTTTGACATTCAATATCCAATTTGATAATCCATGATACATTTGGGATGAATATCGATTATCAGGATAAAATGAAATTTTCTGAATGAAGAAAACAAAATTATTTCGACTATAAATAGTGTAATAATGATACAATCAATGAGGATCATTAATCATTGAATTGGAAAAATTCAAACGAATTTTTTTTCTGATAAACAAAGAAAATTTATTCGATTTGAAATAAAAGAGAATCCATAAACAAAATGTCAACAAACTATCCATTTATTTTAATCATGTATAATTTGATTGATTCTTATGAAAAATAAAACCACCGCCACCACAAACATTTCATTTCATATTCATATTCATTTTTTTTTTGTTGCTGCACCGGAAAACTAAATGGAAAACAGGATGGAATTTTGCTTTTTTTGTTTGTTTGTTTGTCAATTTGAAATTTATCATTCTCAATAGCCAAATGACAAAAAATTTACACCGAATTTTTTTTCCGCTTTGATAACAGATTTACAGATTCTTCAGAATGGCTTCGCCCATTTATTAACTCTTTTTTTTTGTCAACAGGATTCAGTTGAAAATTTTTTTTTGTTTTGTTTGAATTTCAAACGAAACAGAAAAAAAATCATTTAACCGTTTAAAATTGTCGAGTATTTTTAATTTTGATTCCCCTCTGGTTCTTTCTGGTTAATTGTAGACAAATTTTTTCAAGTCCCCATTTATCTTGTGGTGATGAATGAAATCGAAAATAAAAATATTCAAAATTTGTTGCATTATGATTGCCATCAGCTAATAATAATAATTGTCTGGTGTCTATTTTTTTAAAAAGAAAACAAAAATTAGCCTCATTAATAGTAGAAGAAAAAAAAAGTATTATTAGTACCGGTTGCCGATATACGATATCTTCATTCAATCCATTGAAGATTTCTTATCATTCTTTCTATATAGATTTGGTGTTCCAAATATGTAAAAAAAGCATTTACACAGATGAAAAAAAACTAGACAAAAGCGTCAATCATCATTATCATCATCAACGAAAAAAAAGTCATCTTGATATATTATAATAACAACATTTAAGATAGAAATCTATGAAGGAGAGAGAAAAAAAGAATTAAACAGACAAAAACATTGTTGGATAGAAATGGTCATCATCATTATCATCAAAAATGTGTGAATGTTTACCGTTTTAGTCATATATCATCATCATTTGTTTCCATTTTTTTGTTCTTTCACCGGTTGATTTAAATCATTTGTAATTTAAGCCTACCAATGAAAAAAAAAATGAAAATCTTCAAGTTACAGTTAAATATCATATGTAGCAATCAACGAGAAAATAAATCTAATAGTATCAGTATTCACAACTGGTGCATAATTGCTCCAATTTAAGCCTACCAATGAAAAAAAAAATGAAAATCTTCAAGTTAAATATACCTTTGTTGGGATTAGGATTTGTAGTCTTTATTTTCTCATAATTATCATTAATATCGTTTGCATTTTTTTCACATTTGATTTTGTCATCGTCGTCGTTGTTGTTTTTGATAATGATGATGATGATGATCGCCATTGAAATTCATGTGAAAAACAAAAACCAACGATAATGTCAATTTTGCAGTCAGCTAATAAATGGATCGAATGTGTTTGGATAATCGAAAAAAAAAATTTCAGCGACATGTACGACATCTTTCGGATGGAGTTTGAAACAAAAATCGATACAAATGATTTTATTTTTCACAGTTGTCACGAATTTTATTATTATTTTCATATTTGAAAACAAATGTCATCATATCAAAGTTTATCTCAATCTTATCGATTGATGCTGCAACCATAGATTTGTTTTTATATGACAAATGAAAATGATGTAAACAAATGTTATTGATTATTTTTTCACTTTTGGATACATCATGGAAATAATTAATGATGAATATCCCAAATGAATTCATGTTTGATTGATAAAGATAGTGTTTTTTTTTCTTTATTCTCAGATAAATTACTAATTGAAATCACATAATGTCTAGGTCAGCATGTATACATTTGTGAAATTATTTGATCAAAATAAAAAATCAATTAATATTAGCATACGCCATAAATGTTAATATGAATTCTGTTCGGTCTAATGGTCATCACTGTCATCATCATCATCATCATCATCAAGGTTAGTGTTTGAAATAGAATTTAATAAAAAAAAACTACTGCATTTCTTATATTCCAACAGATATATCTCGATGATGATAATGAGATTGATATGTACACTCATCATAACAATTCCCTTGATGTTTTCTTCTTTTTTTTCGGCTATCGATAAAAGTGATTGTCAAACATCGTCATCATTATGATACTATTCATATATATCAAACTAAATTTTAGATTGATTTTCAATTTCCGACAAAAAAAACCAGACTAAACACGCATGTACGGATAAAGATTTATGAATCACATATATAAAAATGGATTCGATTCTGAAAATGAAAATATTTTTTTTTATACATTCTGATGATACTGATTTGGTGACCGATATAATTTAAATTTGGGTAATCATCAATTGATTCAAAAAAAAAAAAAAATAGAAAAAAATGCTTTCTACACACACATTGATTCTATGTTTGGTAATAATCCTACCATTTCTAGATGGTACAATTCAAGTGATGACCAAAAATCAATTGGTACAAGATTGTAATTCGACACCAAGTCTTGAAAATGGTAAGTAACGTAGAAATGGTGTGCTTTTCAATTGACGAATTATATGAAATTTATTAATTAACATATTAAATTGATAGCAAAAAAAAACTTGCATGTCATGATGAATGTCAAATCAAAAACAATTAACCAACTAATCAAACCTTCCCATTCTAATTAACAATGTATATGCTTTACAACAACAACAACAACAACGAAAACCCGCCTTTAACTAACATATTGCCAAATATGGAACTTGGATTAATTCAAAGTGAATGCTCAATTTTTAGTGAATGAAGTACGAAAATTCGTTGATAATTGTATCAAAACTAAAGATGGTATTCGATTCCGTAAACGATATCCACATCTGAACAAAATGATGAATTCAAATGAGATGAGTCCGGTATTATGGCTAAAAGATCCATTCCTTTTATCCACACCATCGACAACATCATTGCCATGCGATCCTTCTCATACATCATCATGTATGATTCAACCAACGCAACAACAACAACAATCACAATCACCATTCGAAGGAATGGATGAAAAATTGATCAAAAAAATTATTCTATTAGAATTTTTGAATCAATTTCAACCACCAAAAGATACAAGCATTTTCTGATGCATAATCTTTTTCATGTTTTGCTTCATTAATTTTGATTCCATATCATTTTCAATCAAATTATGAAATCATACAAATTTTTTTTTATCATTCAACCATAATGTAGATGTCATGATATTGACAAATTGAATCATATCAAGTCAAAAAAAATGAACAGATTAAATAATCTTAAAAATGGAAATTTTTTTATGATTAAGAACCTCAACGTTATTTCAACACTAATTGTTACAATGATCAATCCAAGTTGTTAAAATTATTATATGATGATAAAATTAAATAAAATAAGAAATGACAAACATTGGAGTAAATCATATCATTGTGGTTGTTTGTAGAGTACATTTCGTACATGATTTTTTGTTGTTTATGTTGTTGTGAAAAGATGAATTCGTTTTTGTACCAAGTAATAACATTATTGTTGGTTATTATAGAGACTATCAATGGTGATCGAGTAGAAATACTTGTTCCAAAAGGATCGATTGCTGGTGAAAAGTATTCGTTGAATGATGGCCATTCTGTGACTAGATTTCTTGGCATCCCATATGCAAAACCACCGTTGGGAAAACTTCGTTATCGACGACCAGTTCTTATTGAAAAATGGAATCAAACTATTGAAGCATTACACTGGCCAAATAGTTGTTATCAGAAGCCAGAGTTTCTACATCGATATAATAATAAAAATTTTGTTGAAGATTGTTTATATCTGAATATTTGGTCACCGGATGTCAATGTCAATGAACAAAATCTGAAGCCAGTTTTGATATGGATACATGGTGGTGCTTTTACTAAAGGTGGAACAAGTGATAGTTTATTTGATTTAGAAAGATTAGCAGTAATGGCCGATGCGATTATGGTCAGCATTAATTATCGTCTATCTGGTCTTGGATTTTTCTATTCCGATCAAGTTGATGAAATCAAAGGCAATCAAGGTCTTTGGGATCAAGTTATGGCATTAAAATGGGTGAATGAGAATATACGTTATTTTGGTGGCAATGCAAATGCCATTACATTGATGGGCAATAGTGCTGGATCTTGGGCTGTCAGTTTACATATTCTTTCACCTGTTTCTAGAGATTTGTTCAATAACGCCATGATGTTGTCTGGAGCAGCAAATTATTATGCTGTGAGAAAAGCTGAAGATATAGTTCCAAAAACTTTAAATGTAATCCGTTCGATTGGTTGCGCCACCGAAGACGATACTGTTATCAATGAATCGATTGTAGAATGTATGGAACAAGCAGATGTTGAAAAAGTTGAAAACCTATCAAGTAAGAAATTGATTTAATATTGAATTGAATAAAAAATTAGTCTTCTTACTTTTTTTTCCAAAGGTATAAGATCATTAGTTGTGATAGATAATGAATTTCTTCCAGACAATCCAATCAGTATGATTAAATCGGGAAATCATAAAAAAAATTTCAATCTTTTAGTCAGTACGGTCGAAGATGAAGGTTCATTCATATTTGCACGAACAAACGACAGTTTTGGAAAAGAAGAATTGTCATTGAATGATGCAAAATCAATTTTGATCAAAAATATTGAATTCGTCAATCAAGATGATAAATCATACGATACGGACGCAATGTTGAAAACCTATTTTGGACGATTCAATGAATTTTATGATGATACAGATTTATTTAAAAAACAAGTCGGTATTGCTTTTGGTGATCTGATTATCGCATGTCCAACATTGAATTTTGCTAAACAATTGTACAAATCGGATCCATCCACAATAAATGTTTATCAATGGTTTTATAAAGCTAAATTAGGTCGGGTAAAAGATTTATGTTCCAAATGGGGTGGTACATGTCATACTGATGAATTATATCCGATGTTCGGAAAACCATTTGAACAACGACAATATTTTCATAATCGAGAACGTGAAATTTCTGCAGAAATTATAGATTTTATCAAATCTTTCATAAGAACAGGGTAAGAAATTTTAATTGATAGTGAAAATTAATTATCCATGAATGTATGAATACAGGAAACCGGGGCAATCGCATATGGAATGGCAAAAATATTTTATGACAAATACAGGCATCAATGATGATAACAAAATGGTCATTACACCATATTATGAAATTGCCAACAATTATCGGACATATGAAAGTTTTAAATTTAATCTTAAACAGACCGAATGTGAAATTGTATGGAATGCATTGTACCAATGATGATCAAATGATGTGCATGAATAAATTTTTTTTTTTTTTTTGAAATATTCTATTATATCAGATCATTATATGGAATTTATATTCATACAAGTGAAGTCTGTATGAATATAATCATATATTGAAAAATGAATATGCAAATATGTCCAAGTGATCCAAGACACATTGGTAAAATTTCATAGAAATAATAAGACTTAAAATGACGACGATAGACGGCAAGTTCATGTATTTTAAAAGCGTTTGATAATGAGATAGCTTTTGAATGTTTTTGATATTTTGAATAATAATTATGTGATGTTTCGATCGATTTATCCAATAATTCATAATAAATGTCATCGAATCGATTAATAACATTCTGTGAGGTCCATGATAGAATACAAATAAATATTGATCGTAAAATATTCATGAAGAAATGAAAAAAAAATATTTCATTGCCATGAAATTTTGTTTGGCCAAAGAAAAAGACAATATTATTCAGGTAAGAAAAAACGGTGTCGATTACGCTGCAGAACAATGTCATTGAACACATCCGATTGAATTCATATAGTGTTTTACCTAAGGCTTTTATATCGTTGATCAATTCGAATGAATCATCTTTAGTTAGATTATTATCTAATTGATTGAAATAACATTAACAATAGTTAGTATCATCAGAATAGCTTACCATCAATTTCACTGAGCTTTCGTATCAATATGTCAAATGTTCTCTTGGATAGAGAAAACATTAAAAAATGAAGATCATAAAAGAATGCCATATAGGTATAGCCGAAATACATATGTGAAACAACTAATAGATGTAAAAAATTAATTTGATGAAATTGTTTGTAAATAAACCATACAATGAACGCAAACATTGACATATAGCCTAATAGACGAATTGATATTGATTTCGATATTTTTATATGATGATCATATTTAAATAAAATTGGACTATTGAAACATTTCAAGATTTTTGTTCCATTGAAAATAAATAAAATAATCAATACGAAATTGAATAGATTCTTAATCCGCCAAGACCAAACGAATGAAAATTTCAATAATGGCTGTGTTTTGATTGATTTGATGAATTGTGAATAGAATTCGATAAACATTTGTCCATGTGAATACAAGACAAATGATGTGGTTATAATGAAATATGTACGCCATATTGCCGTTAAAATGAAAGAAAATGACAGAATCCAAGACTTTTTCGATTGTTCGTATCCATATAAGGAAATACCTAATAGACTTTGATCGATTTTTTAAACAAATAATTAATTTTTTATTATATTTTTTATATTTATAATACCTGTAAAAACGGAAAAATAAATCAATGTTTTCATTTTCATTTTCATTTAACATAACGTTGTCTTTTGATGGATCACAATTCTTATTGCGCCTCATTTTGACACAAGGTGGCATTATTGTCGTCATGTTTTCCTATTTCCGAGTTTGAGCTTTGTCCAATTCGATTTTTTTTTGTTCTCAACGCAATTGTATTTCATCATCATCAATAGCTTATTGTGAATTGTGAATTGTTTTTTTTTTTTGATCAAACCAGAAAAAATGTCGTTTGAAATGCAAGGATATTTAAAAATTATCCAAGATGAAGCAGAAAAACTTAGTAAATGATTAATTTTGTAGCAATTTGATAAATTAATTAATATGTTGTTAAATTAGGAGAAGTAAAAGGGGTTCCACGTGGCAGATCAAATGGTGATCGAAATCGCAACACCAAAAGTAAGTTAAAGTCAACAAAATGATTATTTTTTCTATTGTTATTGTTATATTTTTCTAGACTATTCGAATCGTAATGGGGATGATCGCTTTAAACGAAATGATTCAAGTAAGCATTGTTTTTAGCTTTTCAATATATTGAACTTATTTTGTATATTTAATGTCATTCAGAATATTCATATCGTGATGATGATTTTGCAAATAAATGGACTTCTAATTCAAGTGAGTTTTAATATGTTTGATTATAATCTCCATTTCAAACATTAAATTCTGTTTTCAAAGGTGGTCAAGGCCGAAATGATTACTATAATCATTGTGATCGTAATAATGAAGATTCTGATTACAAATCAAGTAAATTCCTATAATAAAGTATTAATCGATAATAAATGAAAATTATATTTCAGACAATCGTTATCGAGGCAATGATGATGATGATAACGACCGCCGAGGAAAGGCTAACCGTATGTTTACTTGTTCAGTTTAAAATGAATCCATTTATATATTGATGTCCATCTAGCTTATGCCCTTCCACCATCTGATAGCCGTGACAATGACAAAATAGATTCTGATCGTTACAGTGGCCGGGAAAACAGTGAGTTTTTTTTTAATTTTTTCAATGTAACTTGCAAATTTTGTATATCAACAGAATACTCGAGTCGTCAAAATGAAGACTCGAATTGCAAATGGACTGGCAGATCAAGTAAGTTCGCCCATTAAAGGATTATTCATTAATCATGAATCATTTTAATTCAGACGAACGTAATCAAGATTATACTGATGATTCTTACGGCCGTAGCGATCGAAGGGAAAAGTTCAATCGTAAGTTTCTTTATTCACTTTTTCATAAATTCATGTCAATTTATTTCCATCTAGCTTATGCCCTTCCACCATCTGATAGCCGTGACAATGACAAAAGAGATTCTGATCGTTACAGTGGCCGAGAAAACAGTGAGTTTTTTTTAATTTTTTCAATGTAACTTGCAAATTTTGTATATCAACAGAATACTCGAGTCGTCAAAATGAAGACTCGAATTGCAAATGGACTGGCAGATCAAGTAAGTTCGCCCATTAAAGGATTATTCATTGATCATTAATCATGAATCATTTTAATTCAGACGTACGTAATCAAGATTATAATGATGATTCTTACGGCCGTAGCGACCGCAAGGAAAAGTTCAATCGTAAGTTTCTTGATTCACTTTTTCATAAATTCATTTCAATTTATTTCCATCTAGCTTATGCCCTTCCACCATCCGATGAAAGAGATAATGAGGATAAAGACACTCGAAATGACAACAGTAAATGATACGAATATATTGTGATGTGCTCTAATGTTTGGTTTTTTGAATATAGAATATTCGGGTCGTTTCAATGATGAGTCAAGTCTTGGCAAATCAAGTAAGTTATCATTAAACTCACAGATAAATCATTTAACAATGGAAATTTAGAGTACTCAAGCCCTTCTACTGGTTGTTATGAAAATCGGGATGATGACAGTCGTTATAATAGTCGCCGAGATAATGGTTAGTTTGTTATATCACGAATTTTTAATCTGTCTAAACTTATTCTGATTTAAAGATGAATTTAAAAAAGACCAGAGAGAAGTAGGTCGTCAATCTATAGAATCTTCCAGAAATTCTTATGGTCGTGACAATGATGAACCAGCCCGTAACACTTGGAAAAGTTCACAAGTATCCTTAACAAAAGATTCTTTTCGTGATTTCGATCGTTTGCTTGTTGAATTCAAACCCCCAAGGAACTTGCGGTTGCAACACATAATCTTGGAAATCGAGAGCCGACAAATTTATGAGAAAATGGAAACTATTCTTAAAAGTTCATCGTCTAAGAAAATTGTTGTGATCATTCAACGTACTCACGAATTTTCTGATTTAACTGGTAAAGTTTTGAGTGGTAAAGGATGTTCTGTTAAAAGTTTAAATGAACAAAATATGGATAATATCGAACACAATGAAGTTCAAGCATTTTCCACAACGTTCGAATTTTTGGCTGATCATCCCAATGTTCAATTAGAATTGCCTGATGTTGTCATCAATTGTGACTTGGCTTTCAAACGGGTCAAGTTTTTAGAACGTTTTCTTGTTTCTAAAAGCACTGATAAAAAAGAGGTGGAAATTTATCACCTTGGCTTATCAAACTCCCCATTTGTTCACACATTGCGAGAAATTTTTGAATAGCTGAAACATTTAAAAATTAAACTAAACTTTCATTGTAACAATTTCGAATCGAAATAAAATATTTAGTATACACTGTTCATTAATTATCCGTTTGAATTGAATGAATATCTGATAACCACGGTTTGCGCCTATTGGGTTCTCAATTTTTTTTTTCGTAGATCATACAACTGTCTCTTGTGCATGCGTGATTATCTAACTCCCGAACGAACCACTACTTTATTCACGTTTCTGGAACAGAACCAGAACCGAAAAATCATTGCGAGCAGAAGCGTTGACAATGTTTTTTTTTGTCGTCGTTGTCAATTTTTACAATTTATCGGTGAAATTCTGTTTTTTAACGAACAGAACAAAAAAAATCAATTACTTATCCAAATGTAGTTATTATTTTTGTCTTGGTGGCATTTTCACTCAATTGATATTCATATTAATTAATCTGAATCAATAATCGATAAAACATATTTTGTCAATATTTTTTTTTTTTGACATACGTCCAAAAAAACCCGGTTTAATCAACACAATGAGTTTTTTATACAAAGCTCGTCTTCAAGTGAACGATATGTTTTCCCAATTTAATCGTTTCATAGCACCAATGTATTATCATGATCGATGCGAAAGGTAAATTATAACCACTATAGTGTAGTCATTTAATTTGCAGACTTTCTAATTCTATACATATACAAATTATTAATTTACAGAACGTTACAAATGTACGTCTATGTGATGCATAAACGTGAAGTATTGTTATCATTATCCGCCCTATTATCGGCTTATATTCTTCTTCTTTTCATTGGATTGGCCGGTCCAAATGTCGATAAAATAAACTCGGTTATGGCCAAAGAAATGATAAGCGAATCAAATATTCAAGAAAATTATACAGCCCAATTGTTATCATACGGTCCATTTGTGGTGATCACACCAGCCTTATCAACTTATTCACAGCAATTATCGCTCCATCTAACGTTTTCATTGAAAAATGAAGAATCATCTGAAGCATTTCATAAAGAATTTGATATTCTGATCGATTTGGATGGCATCAGTTCCAATAACAATAAAACACTACTTTGTAAGATGATTTTTCTTTGAGCAAACGATTTTATTTTGACACTAATTTGTTTTTTTTAGCACGTGGTCGTTTAAAATCATCATTGTATTGTGGTGGTCGAAAATGTGAACCGATTAGAGTGATTCGATTGATCGAGATACAATTCCAACATTATAGAATAAACCTGACATTTAATCGGCTACAATCAGTCAACGAAAAATACACTATTGATGATATTCTATTTGAATTTCGTTCGGTGAATATTTCTTTCACAAAATTGTCGATCTGGTTTCGATTCTTCTTCCTGATGGTAACATTCATGGTTATGTGCTTCTATATGCATCATTTATATCGTTTTTCAATCATCGATTGGTCGCTTGAACAAAAATGGACCGCTGCTCAGTTATTGTTATTGATTCTGTCCAACAATCCATTTTATCCGATACAATTCTTGTTGGGTTCTGAATTTCCTTATTTATTAGAAGTTTGGCTACATACTTCACTACAAACACTGATCATGTTTTTCTGGCTCTGTTTCTTCCATGGTATTCGACAAAATAATCGATCCTTATCTCGATTCTATGGCGGCAAATTGGTTATTATCGGCACCATATGGTTCACTGTCATCTATACAATGTCCTGGTCATTACGTAATCAAATATCGAACCCAATATTAGATGAACTTTACGTTTTTAATCATTCAATATTTTTACAAGTAAGTTCATTTGAATAAATATATTCCAAATTAAACTAATTCCTAATGAATGATTTTGTACACAGCTGTTAAGCGTCTTTTTTCATATTGCATTCGTTCTATATTTTTTGTATCTAATCATACTGGTAATGGCTGCATTCTCCGAATTACGATTGATGCCATATTTTGATGTACGACTAAAATTGCAAACATTTTTAATGCTTTTTGTAATCACTATTTCAATGTTAACAATATTAATATCGACTACATCGAATCCATCAACAACAAATATGATTAGTTCTATACCGTTTCTTCGACTATTACCATTTACACATTTTTCATCATCATCAGCTACATTTTTATCAATATTCTCATTGGTCAACATTTATATTTGTTCTTGTGCATATTATTATAGGCCTTCATTGAATCAATCAAATGGTAAGAAATTGTTTATTGAATGAATGATGTATGCGCTAATATTTTTTTTTTTTGTATTGTTTGAAACAGAATGTCACATTGTCCGTGATAATCCAACATTGTCAATGATAAACGATTCAGATGAAGAAGTACTTTATGGCAGTGATACTGAAGAATTATTAAGCATTCAAGCTAATAATCATCAACAGAATGATCATTCAAATTGTAACAATTTAAATAATATCGTTCCCAATCTGATAGATACTAGAACGGATGAAGAAAGTGATTGAACAAATAAATCAGTTCAAAACAAACGACAAATCGTATACCGGTGATCATGAATTCTACTTCTGATACATTGATGATCTTTTTTTTTTATTTATTTGAATAGATCAGTGATTCCCAACCGGTGGTTCGCGAACCCCTGGGGGTTCGTGGGATATGCAAAAGGGTAACTTTGTATGTACTCGAATTTTTGAAAGGGGTTCGCGAAGAAAAAATGGTTGGGAATCACTGGAATAGATGATTTGTACATGTTTTTTTGTTAAACACATTGGTACAAATCATTTGATTGATCTTGAATCAATATTTCGAATTTTTTTTTTTTTAAATAAAATTCAAAAATTATTGTTACAACAATCAAGACACCAATTCTTATTATCGATTATTGTCATTTTCTTTCTTTGTTTTTTTTTTTTTTTAATTAGTAAAGCAAGTAATTTCACATATATAGATTATATAATTTATATATAAAAAAAGAGGAAATTTTTTTTTTAATCTTATAAAATCGGTGGTTCAATATTTTGATGGTTTGTTTGGGAAAAATTTTTATGTATGTATGTGTGGGTGTGTGTGTGGGAGATTTATTTAGCTAGCCGATTTCTTTTATTTGGATTTTATTGTCGTCGTCGTGTGATGATGATGAATGTCATAAATATTTTTTTCTCACTGTATTTTGTATAATTATTTTGAAAATTGTATTTCATGTAAATTTTAACACATTCAATTCATTTATGGTCTTCTATTCGAATAGGAAAACAAACTTGAAGAAAAAAAATGTTGTCGGTGTATGTATGGTATGTATGTATGAATAAAATCAAAGAGCAACAACAACAACAACAACAACAAAAAAATGATTGAATCATTTAGATCCATTAAATTGTATATATGGATTTTTTTCTTTTCCATTTTGAAATGATGGTTGAAAATTTACTTTGTGATTGATGATGATGAATGGACCGCAATTTTTTTCTCTATTTTTTTTTGTTTCACATCAAAAGAATATAATTACAAAAAAAAAATCTTTTGACATTGTCTGGGCGGACAATCTGGTAATTGGGTATGTTGGTGTTATATGGGTGGCGATGTTGGTGGTGATGATGATGATGATGATGATGGTGGTGAAAAAAGTATTCAGACGACAAAAATACATAGCCAACCAACGAAAAAAAAAATGATGATGATTATGTTGATGATAATCAAACATGACATTTTATCGAGAGAGAGAGAAAAAAAAATCAGAATTTCTGTTGTTTACAACAATTTGTTTGTCAATTGGTTTTTCTCTTTCTAACAACAATATGTAGTGGTTACAATTTCTAATTTTTTGTTTTCACAAATAAAAATTCTTTTTCATCCACACACACACTAAACCATTTTATCAACAACATTTTAGATAATAATAATAATGATGAATTCTATGACCAAAAAGAAAACAAACAAACAAACAATAATAACAATAAACAAACTTGGTTGATAACTTATTCTTCTTTTCATTGATGATATATGATGGTGTATGTAACATATTTTTGGCATAAAATTTATAGCAACCTATTCAACAGATCAATAAATTTAAGAATTTTTTTTTCTTTTTTTTTTGTTCGTATGATAACTATGTTGATTTGTTGTTTTTGTCATTGCACTGTGTATTTGCATGCAGGTGTGTGTGTGTGTGTGTTATGTGTGTGTTTTGGGTCACTTTCCTGTCAATGTGTTGTATATATTTGATTGAGATTAATAAACAACTTTTGTATATATAAAAAAAAATTACATACAAAAAAAAAAGAAAAAGAAAATCAAAAAATCAAATTAGTTTGTGTCTGCATGTGTATGTTTGGTGTATATATACCGACGGCGAAGAAATATATTATGATTTGTTCACATCATTGTAATTGGTAAGATGTGTTGCAAATCAATGATAATAATAATGATGATGATGGTCCATGAGTTTAATTTGTTCATAAAGTTTGATTGCTATATCAGAGAATAATATATATAAATAGCGATTGATTTGATAAGAATTTCTTTTCCTCATTTTTTTCTTAAAGTAGAATCAAATAGAATCGAATCGAGAACAAAAAAAAAAGACTATCCAAAGATTCCGATTTTTTCAAAATGTAAATAAATGTGAATGGGGCTTGTAAATGTGTTTGATATTCATCATGGTAATGTATGTATGGCGAAAAAAAATATCTCATTTCTTATTGACTATTCTGGACGTTAGATATTCGTTTTTATTCCACTACCACTCAATCCAATTCAAATGAATGAATACGAAAAAGAAAAAAAATATAACGAAAACTTTGCTGTTATCCTTGTGTTCCAAAGAATTTTTCATTTCCTCGTACGTGTGTGTGTGTTCGTATTTTTTTCCGAATTTCATTTAGTTTCAAATTTTTTTTTTATTTGTTCCTCAAAATCTAATTGATTTCGATCGGTTGAATTGGAAAAAAATCCTAATTTGTGTCTGTGTGTGTGTGTGTGTGGGCGATAAAACAAGAACAACATCATTAACAATAACTTAAATAAGAAACGGAAATGAATAAAAGTAAAATTAACAACAACAGAAGATGAAAAAAAATGATGAGAAACATAAATGTATCACATTACGTTACTATTTTTTTTTGTATAATAGAAAAAGCAGAATTAGACTAGATACTGTTGTTGGTTTTGATTGGCTTTTTGGAACGGTTGACCAAATAAAAAGAATAATTTGTTTTCGTTGTTGTTTTTTGTTTTTTTTTTTTTTTGGTGGGCAGATTTTTTTTCCTATATTACAAGTGATCTATAATGGAGTGTGTGTGTGTGTGTAGTATTGGAATATTCGTGCTTATTGTAATACTGTATTTTATATATTGTAAAGAATCATGATAATAATGATTAATTTGCAGGTATTAAATCTTCAATCATTTGGCTTGAGATGTGTAAATAAATGACCCAATACATTAAATTGAAACAGACAAAACAAACAGGAAACACTACTCTTGAGTATTTATCAATATCACTTGGGCTAACACCAAATAATTTATTTGGATTTTTTGGCCCAAAATGTTGTCCACCGGTTTGTTGTTGACCACTCATACTTGCATTATCACCTTCTGGACCCATTGTTGATTCATTTGTATGTTGATGTCGTTTATGTAAGTTAATTGGCGATGATGAGCTTGTTTGGCTACAATGTGGACCTAATAATCCAGTTGAGGCGGCAGGAATTGGAGGCGGTGGTGGCACCATTGCTGTACATGGTGCCGATATTGTTAAACTTGGCGTTCCATTGATTGGACTATCGGGAGGAAGATGAGCAGAATATGATGATTTGGCTGAAAAACTTTTTCTTGCGGCACATTCTGGTCCAGATAAAATGGGTGTCGCTCGATTTAAACGAATATCTTGGCGTCCATATGCCTTTAAAATAAATTATATTAGCATTTTTAAAAAAAGAATTTATAACAAAATGAACAACATACTTGTGGACATGACGGTGGACAATTCATGGATGGATGATGTACAATACGAGGCGTACCAATCGTTGCATAACGATCTAATCTATCTAATGTTTGATGTATCTGTAACAAAAAAAAATGGTGAATAAAATCATCAGTTAATAAAGATATCGATTCATATTATAAATCTACATTGTTGAATATTGCATTTTGTGTTGCTATAAATAATGGAAAAACTAACAAACAAACAAAAAAAGAAATTCAAAATAGAGAAATGAAATAAAATTTCTCTATTTTCCCAAAATCATCAACATTTGTAACAAGTAAAAAAATATGAATGATCACCATTTTTTTTTTAGTTTGCATTTTGTCGTTTGTCTTTCACTCTAATTCTCTGTTTTGTTTTTTTGTTTTTTTTTTTGATTATTCTACATTTCACTAGTACACTGTACTGAATATCATCGTAAATTGAATTTGCATTCATTTAATTTAAAAGAAAATAAAAAGGATAAAGAAAAATATATAACAAAACTGAAAGATAGTTGATTTGTTTACTACTTATAGTCATATATATTACATAATACAACACACATTTTATTCATTCATTCAACATTTGAATGTAACAAACAAACACGCCACACACACACATCAGATTCTAAAGTAACAAAATGTATCGTTGTCATAATGCTTTTAAAGTTTTTGTTTTTGTTTTTGTTTTTTTTTTTTTTGTTTTTTATATGTATTTTTTTCAACATTTAATCGAACGAATCTCTTGTTTTGTTTTCCAACATTAAAAGTATGGTCTATTTGGGTGTGGATTGAGACATATACCCAAAGAACCATAGAATGTATTTGGTGTTGTCGTTGTTGTTGTTGTTGTTGTTGACTAATGTAATATCACAGCAATACTTTTGAATAATTGTATTTCCATTTTCGTTTTTATTTTTCTTCATATTAAGAGGCTATATATATGTTATTATTACCCCATCGAAAGAGATGTGAATATACATTATTATCAAATACAAAACTTGCTTGGAAGCTCTGTATGTGAAAGGTTTATGACGATAGTATGGTATTCTGAAAAGTAGAAAAAGAAGTAAAAAAAAATTCAAAACCCCAACACGATTTGTTGTTGTTGTTTGAAAAAAAAGAATAAAATTAAAATTTCCTAATTTTCATAAGATGGTGGGCACAAAAAAACTGAAAAAAAATCCACAGAGAATATTCTGTGTGTGTATGTGTGCTTGTAATAGTGGTTATTTCTAATTAATGCTGCTGTTTTTTTTTTCGTTTTGTTTATCTTATTTAATGCTTGAATAATAATAATAATAATAACGATGATGATAATGATGAAAAAAAGTGTAAATGTATGGATTATGCCTAAATTCTGATTGTCAATGATTATGGTGATGATGATGATGATGATGGTAGCCAACCACATATGTGAATTTTCGATTTTTTTTTTAACCAACAACAACAAATTATTATTATAATCAAATATATACATGAATCACCAAAAACAAAACAACAACGAAAACAAAAATTCAAAACAGATTCATGCACGAATGCTTTACGTAATTAATCTTCAAATAATAATAATAATAATAAACTACATACGATTAGCTTGAAGCAAATAATTTTTTTTTGTTCTTTGTCTCACTATTCGTTTTTTTTCATTGAATTTTTCTTTTTTTTTATCAATATCAATGGATAGCTGTGTGGCCGAATAGATTAGTCTCGATTGGTTTTGTTTAGTTTAGTTTTGTTGTTGTTGTGTTTGATCATCATCTTTCGTAATATAACAATTAATTATTCAAATTAGCTTCGTAAAGTTATGGAATGATTTTTATTATTATTATTTATTCTTTATTGTTCCATTTTGTAGACACACACACAAACACATTTAGCCATCATCATAGCATATGGCACATTTTATTTATACAGCGATGAATTCATTTATTTGTATATATACAAACAAACAATAAATGCTATATGAAAATAAAGAAAAAGATTTTTCTTTTCACCATTTTCATTTCGGTTGGTTTGACATATCTAAATTCAAACACACAAAAAAGAATTTGATACCTGGAATTTCTTTCTGTTTTGTTTAGCACTCAACCTCATCAATTTTGTCTACACACGCACACACACACACATACACATTTTATCGATATATATTCAATTTCCAATATCGAAAAATGGTGTTATTTTTATCCCTTTTAAAATTTTGTTTTGTTTTTTTTCTCGGTTCTTTTGAAATTGTCAAAGTATATAACGATCAACGAGAATCTTTTTTTCAGAGAATGGAATTTTTTTTTTGTTCATTCATTCCTTTTGTTTCGAATGAAATGAAAGAAATGGGGAAAAAAACAAAATTCTTCTTTTTTTCTGTGTCATCATCCGGTACTATTGTATGTTGATGTGTATGTTGTCGAGAGACAAACAAAAAAAACTAGGTACTTGTGTGTGTGAGTTGAATTCTTGAAATTGAGTAGGAAACAAAAACAACAACAACAACAAAAGAGAAAACGAATCAGATTCATTTTGATCCATTTTTTTTTATTTTGCAACCATAAGTGGCATTGTTGTTGTTGTTTGTTCGATGGTATATTGTCATAAATTGACATTTCGATCGCGATTCTTTCATTTCTGTTTTTTTTTCTATTTTGTTCATTTTTCTCAAATGTATGTATCTGTAATGGAAATTCTTATGCATAATATAAATTCACTGAAACTACTTATTTTTTTCTATTTGTTTGTTTGTTTGTTTATAAAAAACAGAATATTTATAAAATAGTAATCAAAAATAAAATGTACCTATACCGAAAATGGCAATGAAGATAGGAACAAAAAAAATAGATAGCAAGCGATCATTTTGGTAAAATGTATAATGTACATTTGGGTTTTGTGTATAGAATCGAATTATTCGATACTCATGATGATGATGATGGTTGCAACTTGCCAAATAAAAGTCAACTTTTAAGAATTAAATGAAAAAAAAATTCAAATAAACTTTTAATCGATTCCCTTTCTGCTATTTATTATCATTGTGTGTGTGTGTATGTGTATGTGCGAGTTAGCGAATATGTCAACACATCTAATTCCATTTACATAAAAAAAGTTTATTTGATTTTTTTTTTTTTTGAATCATTAATTCAAACAACATTCGTAAAAAGCTGTTTGTTTACACATGATATGAAAAGAAATCACATACTATGAATGTATATATATGTCCATTATGGAATAGAAAGGTTGAAAGATTATTCTTTATTTTTTTTTTTTTTTTTTTGAAATAAAAAATAAGATTGGTTAACTTTAATAAACCAATGATCACTCTATATTATATATATGATTTAATACGGTCCTTTTTTTATGAAATTCTTTTTCACCACTCCAAAATCGTCCATAATATTGTTTCAAAAAAAAATGTATACGCGTAAAAAGTAAGCGGAAAAAAATATATAATATATGTATGAGACAAGGAATAGAATGTGAGAGAGAGAGAGAGAAAAAAAAGATGTAAAACCGATGATAAACCGATGATAAATGAACCAAACAATGGTAGTATACAAGTTTCACTCCCTCACTCTCTTTTTCTCTCAACATCATCTTACAGAAATACAAATGAATTCTAGTTGTAATACCAGTACATAATATTCTACTATTATTACCATTGTCTATTCTATTTTATTATTCTTTTTTATTCTCATTCAAACGAGAAGAGAATAAAATAGAATAAAAAAAGTATGTATGTGATATATATATAGTGGAATGAATCAAATCTTGCAAGTAATCTTTTTGATTGTTGATGTTGTCGGTAGTGTGATAGTCATGTTGATGATGATGATGATGCCATTTTTCTCTAGTGATCATGGAATTGTGAGTAAAACTAAAACTGGAACATAATTCGCGTGTATTTGAATTTTTTTTTTCTTTTTTTTTTTTTTTACTGGAAAAGAATTTTTAGGCACATTATATATTGAAAATATTTTTCCATGTAAGTCTGTATATGTAAATTTTTGTGAAAATTTTCCGTGTTTTGTATTTGAATGGATTCAAAAAAAAACAAACATACACACACATATACAGTATATTGGCATTTTGAAATTTAGAAAATTGTTTAGCATTTCACAATGATATTTTTTGGTTCAAAATAGACAAGCAATTTAGGTCTCCAATGGTTTAATGATAATCATTAATGTTTGTGATTCAATCAAATTGATGTGCATGATTAAATTTTGGAAATTTAAAAAATAAAAATGGAAACCACTATGTATAAAATCAGCATAAATTGAAATTAGTGCTAATGAAAATTGATATTTAAATAATAAGAAAACCATTTGATGAGTGGGGGAGGGGGAAGGGGTAGGAGGCAAAAACTAGAAACCAGAAACCGAAACTGAATTGCGAAATAGAGCCACCATTGATTCTATAATACTAACTGGTAGATTTTTATTAATATACAATTTTTTTTTTTTTTTGAATGTGACAGGTCGAGTGCATCAGCGATTCTATTCAAAATATAAATAGAATAGAATCGTATATATCCGAAACAAAATATCGAAAAGCTAAAAAGATTACTAAAGTGAAAATAGAAAAAGAATAGTAATGATGAAGAAAAGGAAAGGAAAATTTTTTTTTTTTTACTAGGCCGAGGTCGTTGTGCCTAAAAATAGCATCCAAATGGTGATAAACGAACAAAAGTATTTCTATTTTCTATTCAAAAAAGCAAAAAAAAAAAATTCTTCGACATTCAACTAACCAACCAATATCGACGATGATAATAATAACAACAGCAACCTTATTCCACGGTCAAATTCTGCTTCTGTCTTTACATATAAACAGACACACACACACACACACAGACAACCGAATATAAACGATTCTATCATTCGACAATACCGCTAGAATAGGGTATTATTGCAATGAAAGAAAAAAATTGGTCCAAATGGAACGGCATATAAAAATGTATAAAATCAGTATGATGACGTTTGTATAACACACATAGTTCTGTAATATGTGCATTTATATACTGTAGTTTATGGACATTATATAGATCATCATCATCATCGTCATCATCATCATCATTGAACAAAAAATTCCCTGAACACGCTGCTGCTAATTTACTTATTGAAAATGAGAAAAAAAAACATATAAAGAGGTAGTAGTCGGATATAGTCGGTTATTATCATCATCATTTATTATTATTGGTCATACGATAACAATAATGAAACCATTTTTTTTCTCTATCCTTTCTATTCAGTCTCATTTTACTTTCTTTTTGTATTTTCATATTATTTTGACTAACTAATTTCCAAAAAAAAAGAATAGTTTTTTTTCATTTCTACTTCTATAAATAGATATCATCAATCAATAATTAGCAATAATATTGATGATGATAAATTAACAGCAAAAAAAACGACGGCGACAAAGATTATCCATCATCATTTTCATTCAATTCATAATTCAATCAATTCCATGAGAATTTCTTCTTTTTTTTCGTTCTCATTTTAATCACTTTGGAACAGTGTAATCAGTATATAGTATGAATAGAAAGAGAGACAAAAAAACCATTGAAGAACAATTAAAACTGTCTTTTTTGATTTTTCTTTGATTATTATTATTATTATGAAAAAGAAACCGGTAAATGTAAATTTTTTTTTGTTCTGACAAGCAAAAAAAAAATATGATCCGATTCTTGATGTTATTCATGCTCGTTTTTATTTTTTTTCTTGTGTGATACACAACATTAAGATATAATAACGATGCCAATACACATAAATCGCATTGCTGAGCATGAGTTTCTTGTTTTTTATATTCATATCATCATCATCATCATTTGTTTTAGTTGTTGTATGAAAAATTTTTCATTTTTTTCCCCAGTTATTTAAAGCTTTCTTATCTTTCTTTCTTATGCAGATTATATCGAAAAGTTTGACATTAGAGAATAAAAAAGAAAAGAAATTTGAGATGATAATTCTTTTTATGGTCATTTACATACAGAATACATTGAAAACGACCAACAACAACAACAACAATAAGATATGAGAAATATTTTATTCTCTCTTTCTCTCTCTAGATTGTAGTTTTTTTTACATCATAATCATCATAAGGTGTTATAAGAATAAATCAAATATAATTCACATGCATGACTGTTTTCCATATATTTTATGATAAATTGTGATTTATATTTCATGGAAAAATTGAACAAAAAAAAAATTCATATGAAACAAGACAAGACAACATAAGCGCTTCAACAGATAATAATTGCATTAATGTCTCGATTAGATAATATGCGTATGTGTGCCATAGATTCATAAGTGAAAAAAGTAAAATGTAAATGTAGATTGAATACATATATTTAGATAAATTCATCTGGGAACAACAACAACAACAACAACAACAACAACGGCAAAAAACAAAAAAACACGTGAACCTGATTCGTAGAAAAAAAAAATTCGAAAGGCTATAATTTTCTCGTTGATCTCATCATTATTACCATACTATTATATCATTATATACAGTACAGAAATCGAATAACACACACACACACACATACAAACGAGTGAACGAAACAGTATAATTATCACATGGAAAATAGAAATATGCATAGGATTCGCAAACAAGACAAGAAAAAAAAGAGCTAAATCAAAACCAGTAACAGACCTAACAGTAAAAAAAACAGACAAAATTGATCAAAGTCAAAGCAAGAAAAAAACAAAAAAAAATAAAATGAAATCATTGCCAAAAAAAAAAGATTGTAATCAAATGATGAAAGATTGTATGGCTATAATTATTAATAATTGTAAATATATCAAAAAAAATGATGATAATGATATCAAATAAACCAAAAAAATGATTCAATATAAATGATAAATGCCAAAACAAACAATAGGAAAAAAATATATTCTGATCATCATCATCATGGATTTATTTATCATTACAATGACATTATGATGAAATAATAATGTCCATGTCACCACAAACAGATTGGTCATCATTGATCATCGATTCTATATATCATTCACATTCATTAATATTATCATTTGATTTTAGTTTGATCGGTCATTTTTTTTCTGTTTGTTTTGTTTCATTGTAATACAATTTATACAATTTTCATTATCACCATCTCATCTTATCATCTTGATAGAATTTGTTCACCATTCACGTCCGTTATTTCTAATACAATATTCATTTTTCTTCAGAATAGATTATTTCTTATTTTTTATGGCAAATTTAGCTGAAAAAAAATGATTTTTTAAAATAAGATTGGTGTCACACATTGTCTTTCAAATGCTTGATATTAACTTTTTTTTCGTAAAAGTTTTTTCCGTTCACTACTTTTGGTAACATACCCTAGCATACATTTGAAAGTTTAAGGGAAAAAAAATTTAAAATTGATTGTTTCATTTTCAATATCATATTCTTGAAACTCATGGAACAAATTAGAACTAAAATTGAAACAGTTAGCTATAAAGAGGAAAAAATTGAATTTACTTTTTTTTTGACAACTAGACTAACTCAATAGATACAATTTATGATGGATGAAAACAAATTAATCAACTATTGATCATGTTTGGTCGAGTCAAAACTGAATTATGTAATGATTAAAATCATAATGGACTTGTTTTGTTTCATTAGAATATTTCCACTTACCGGTATTGGCTTCACTGATCGATGTAATGTTGAATTTAGATCAGGTTGACATAACATTCCGTGTCCTGTTTGCATAGGCATTGGTGGTGGTATGGTTAGTTCGTTTGGTTCATTGCCATCATCATCTATGTGGCTTTGGCCGGATACATTCATTTGATTAGACATGACACTGGCACCAGGACCAGACATATTGAGATTTATGCTACCGCTTCGTGTATTAGTACCAGTAGCAGCTGCCGCAGCAGCAGCTGCTGCTGCTGCACATCTATTACGGTGTTCTTGAGCAAGTTTAGCTAATTGTTGTGAACGAGTTTTACGCATTGCAATACGTTTACCAAGGTAACCAACAGTGGCGTATTCTAGTAATGAGGCAAAAACCATTACGAAACAAGTACCAAGGAAGACATCGATCGACTTAATATAGGAGATTTTAGGCAGTGCTGCATTTGTCGAGGACATCAGAGTTGTCATAGTGAGCACAGTGGTAACACCCAATGCTACTCTTGCTGGTGTTGCATTACGATGTAACCAAAATGAAACCCAAGATATAATTACAATCAACGAGGCCGGAATGTATATTTGAATGAGGTAGTAACCCATTGATCGTTCGAATTGAATTTCACAAACTAAACGAGAATAGTTTCCTGTTGATTGAGTGAAAAAAAATAATATTGTAAAATTCGAAAATTAACAAAAAAAATCAATTCATACCTGTGCTCAATGTTTCAATTTTCATTGATTGTCTATAGCCGACTACTTTGAATTGAGGTAATTCTAATCCTTTCGACATACCGATCGATTCTTTTCCTTTTGACCATATATAAACAATATCAGCCATCGAATAGCCATCTGTATAAAAAAAATAACAAAAATAAATAAATACAGATTTTATACATACATAATATATATAAATGTGGATAATTTATTTTCCATTTCAAAAATGATGATCATGATCATCATCATCATCTTCATAAATGAGATAACATTTTTTTTTATATGTTTAATAGTACTTAGACATTTTTCTTGATCATCATCATCATCATCATAATCGAATAGATTGGAATCTCGAAAAAAAATGCCGTAAAATTTTCATTGAAATATCAATAATTTATCAGCATTGCTTGTGTGTGTCTGTGTATGATGGCCAGGAGAAAAAATATTTGTACCGAAACATTATACCAAATGCTTGCTTGTGTATGTGTATAGATGTGATTTATAGTGAAAAAATTCTTTTTTTCCAGATATAAACAAATCATCATTGATCGTGCCGGGACATGACAGGCAAATGGAAAATGATTTTTTTTTTTTTTTTTTTTGCTTTTTTGATTTCAGCGTTTAAGGGTCCGTTTCACTATAGTCAATTCGATCCAAAATGATGATGATGATGAAAAACATTGTGAGAAGTTGCTATTCATATATAGATATAATGACGATAATAATAATGAAAATAGAATCATATGTATGATGATGATGATGATGAAATATTTAAAATCAACAAAAAAAAAGTAGAAGAAGAAAAAAAAAACATTATGTATCGTCGAAACAAAACAAAAAAAAATCAAAAACCATTAGACAATGAAAAAAAAATCACGATAAGATAATATTATTATTTTGACTTTATTAAATTTTAATTTTTGATCTTCTTATTGACAACATTATGAAAACCTTGAATGAATAAAATGAATGAATCAAAAATGCGAAATCTTCACTACACAAAAAAAATAATAAGGAAATTTATAAGATTTTTTTTTTTTTTTTTTTTGGTTTATATCAAGTGTATCAACTGGGTGTGTTCAACTTTTTGCAACGATTTGTTTTTTACTTGTTTGTTTGTCGAACGGAATTTATTCATTCAATTATGGTTATTATTATATTGCCAGTGTGTGTGTGTGTGTTCTAGAAGAAAAAAAAGTAATTTTCCAATGTATGGATAATTTGATCGTAGAATTCCTAAGATAATAAATGGAATTTTTAATGCTTTCTTGTCTGTGTTTGTATGTGTGTGTGATTTGAGTTCAATGTGCACACACACACACACACACACACACAGACAAAGTTTATTTGCAAGAAAAAAAAATTATGAAGCCAATATATCTCTAGTATCTCTCTCTCTCCAACACTATACACTTGTTGTTTTGTTGGACGAAATAAGAATTATACAAAACAAACACATAATGTTTAGTTTGAGTCAATAAAAGTTTTTCGGAAAAAAAACCATATATAGAATATATCAGTAAAAAAAAAAAATATTGAGCATTATAAAAAAAACGGAAGAATCATATGACGAGGATATGCAGTTTTTTTTCGATTCAAATTTAATTTTCAATGAAAAAAAAATGCAGACGATAATCCATAACAATTTCTTCTAACAACTGAAACTTAATCGAAAATAAATTCTAAATAAATGTACAAGAAAGAAAGAAAGAAAGAAGGGAAAATTTATAGAGAATAGAATAATCCACTCAGTATTAAATAAAAGGCCATCAATTCTTTTTTTTCTTTACACTCTTTTCAAACAAATTACCAAATCAATATGCAATGAATAGCAGCTGGTTATTTTTTTTCAATATATATTGCGCAATGAAAAAATTTATGGCGTATCGTTTTGTTTCTTTATCATGGGTGTCAGACGAACGTGTGGTGGTAGTTGTTTTATAAAGAGAAAAAAGTATGAATTAGTTAAAAAAAAGCAAAATCGGAATAACTGTAACATGAATCTTGCAACAACAACAAAAAATAGGAAAAAATGATGATAAAGTTAACCATTTAAGAATCGTAGTATCCAATGAATTGAGAATAAAAAGGAAAAATTCATCATCAAACAAGTTTGCCATTTGTTCAAGTGTGCAGGGGTGGTGGTGGCGGTGATTTTTCCACACCCGTTTCCTCCGTTTTTATTCATACTCAAATTTTGAATATTAACAAAAAAAAAATTCAAATCGATTCTTCATTTCTTAATTTAATATTAATGTTATGAATAATTTTTCTTGTGAAAAAAAACAAATTCAACAGAAATTGAGATGAATATATGCAAAAAAAAAATATTTTATAAAAAAATGGCAACTATTGTCATGATGAATATTATTAAGGAAATAGAAGAAAAAAAAACGAAACATCACCGTCATCATCACCAAATAAATTCGGAAGGGTTATTTTTAAATGGAATTTGTCATATATACAACAACAAATTGTCAGGAAAAATTCTTTTTTTTCCCAGTGAAAACTAAAAAAGAAAATGTCAAAATTGGCATGTTTATTTAGAGTACATTTTCGAAACTACCAAATTTTTTTTTCTTTTACAGATTTCATCATTGTTTCATATGATCTATACATTATTTTTTTCCAGTATTCAATTGCTCAATAGTTCAATTATTGTATTGATCAACTCTTGAAAAGAAAAAAAACAACAAGCTCTCATAAGATCATCAGATCAAATTAAATCAAGTGTTTTATCATCAAGTAATGGTGTCAAGATATTGTTGTTTTTTTTTTTTTTTTTTTTTTTGTTGGCTAAAGAATTAACGCACACTTGAACATATATTATGTTTTTAGGCGTAATTTTGAAAATAATTTTACAATGTCAATAGGAATGAGATATAATGTTTATATTTATCTGATGACCAACTTAGTTTGTCAACAGTAACAACAACCACAACGACAACGACAACGACAACGAAACATGAAAATAAAAATGGATGAAAAAGTTTGTTTTTTTTGTGATTTAATTTTTCTGTTTATAAAGTTTTTATTAAATGTCAATTTTTTGCTTTTTCAAAAAAAATTGCAAGTGGGTGTTGGTGTTGGCCAATGGTCAGATAACAGAAATTATAATTTCATTTTGAAAAGTTCAAGTCCCTTGGAGGGGCTGCCAGTGAGAGAGAGAGAGAAATGACAATCCATTTGATTCGATTATTTTTCCTTTTATTTATTTTTCATTTTCACACATACAAGCACGTATACATCATGATTTTTTTTTTCTTCAACTATGGTCTACTACTTTTATTCTTTTCACAAACACACACACACAGACAAACCCATTCAAAAATAAAAATAGCGATCGTTTCAGTTTTCACATTTCATTTCTGCGAAAAGCGAAACAAAAAAAAATTGACCAAACAAAAAATTTCACAGAGGGCATAAATAATGAAAAAAAAATTGAATGGCCAATTTTGAGAATAAAAAAAAACAGAGAGAATAAAAAAGCAAAAAAAAAAGAAAAATTTTAACATTTTCATCTGTGATATATGTGAAAAAAATGGCAAAGAATTTTCAATGAGCAAAATAATGTTGTTATCATCATGTGATCATACTGAGAATCGTGATTGAAAAAATAAAAATGAATGTAATTGAAACTTGATCACACACACACACACACACACACACACACACAATTCTTTGTTATATTTGTGTGTGTGTGTGTGTCTGTATGAAGTCATTGTATTGTATATTTGAAAAATGAAAAATTTTTCAAAATAACGCTTGTTTTTTCCTTCTTATTTTTACAAAAAGAATCATATATATTCTTATGACCTTTTAGAATTCAATTATATATTAGTTTTATATTCGAAAAAAAAGTGAAAAGCAAAAAGAATCAAAAAAAAAAATTCATTAAAAAAATAAAGCACAGAATTGATGCAAACAAAAAAAATTTAGTTTGAATTTTTTTTTTTTTTTTGTTCTTTTATCATCATTTGTTCAGTGCCATTAATTTCTACTATTCAGAATTCATCTGATTAGATTGGTAAGAAAAAAAAATTAGATAAATTGATTGAACCACCAGTTTTTTTTTGTCCATCATTAAAACGTATATACTTACAGCTTTCAATTTCAATTGTACATAGTTGACTATCCATTGGAAAATATTGTAGATTCATTGGACAGCTAGCCGTCACAGTTAATCTATATAATCAGAATTAAAAACAAAACAAAAAAGAGAGAAAAACAAAATCAAATCAGATTTTATTAGAAATCAATAAAGTGATACATAATTTTTGTTTTTTTTTTTTGTTGTTGATTCAATTAGTTTGATATTTGTGTGTGTTTGTGTGTGTGTATTATTGCACTTTCAATATTTTTTCCGTTCACACATCATTCGTTGCAATGACATTTCACATTCATTTCGTTCATTCATTAATAGGATGTGAATACAAACAAAATATATTTATATTGATTGGAATCAATATCAAAGACGTTCTCATTTGTCGTTATTATTTCGATTACGAATTGAGTGGAACTTACACATACAAACAGAGAGAAAGAATCGGTATAGAATTCAATTATAATGGTCTTGATAGGACACATAAGAATGGGGAATATTATTTTTTTTTCATATATTTATTTATTTGACTTAACGTTTCATTTACATTCACTATATATTTATTGTCAGCATAACATCACACACACAGGCACATATGATCCGTATTTGATATATCCTATTACGAACAAATACCAATTCATTTCGTTTGTTCTTGTTGTTGTTGTTGTTGTTGTTGTTTGTCGCCTTCCGTTTCAATTTCATTGAACACACACACACATACACACAGGGGCAGAACGATATTTCACAGATTCGTTAGTGTAAAAAAAATTGTGTTTGAGTGAACAAAAAAAAAAATGAGAAATGAAGTGATATTATTATTGTTGCTGGTTGAAATTGGCACTATTGAAGGGGGTATCCCACATATATATAAGCAATGTGGCTACAACTATTAATTTCTCGCTCTATGTGTATGTGTGTGTGTGTGTTTTTGTTCCATTAAACCTTCATTTTCAATGATCAATCTTGTCGTCATAGTTGTTGTTGTTGTTGTTATTTTTGCTGTTGTTGGTGGAATTGTTTTTTTTTGGGGGGGTGTTTGCTCATTTTCTCTCTCTCTCTCTCTTTCTGGATTGTGTGTTTTGTTTTTTTTCTCTCTTCGTTATATGAAATACCCTAGAATAAATTCTATTCACATTCATTATCATTATACATTCATTCATACTAGTTATAATCAATGTTTGCATTGATCTTATAATGTTAATCCTGATGTATTATTATACAAACAAACAAACAAACAAACATACATTTGTTTGTAATTCTAATGATCCAAATATTTTATATATGATGATATAGAAAATCAAGTGAGAATCAAAAAAAAAAAATTCTCTATGCAATACAATTGTATATTGGATCACAAGAAAGAAACATACAGAACGGCAAAAGATGACAATAATAATAATAACGGTCAAACGGTCATAGAATATTTTTTCATTGTGTATGTATGTAGAATATTTCGAATCGATCGATATAATGACGACGATAATGATGATGATGATGATGGCGACGATGATGGTGGAGAATATAACAAATAATAATAATAATAATAACAGAATAAACTTGATTCTAAACCAGATTCAAATTGGCATCATTTTTATTTGGAATTTATTCAGCCTTTTTCTTTCTTTTTTTTATCGTTATACTTTTTACTTTATTGGTCAGATCTATATCTAGATTGTCGATATTTGTCCAACGACCATGATAATGAATGTATATGAAAATGAATGAATGAATGAATGAATGAATGGATGGATAGATCACAAAACATATAAAATGACATAGATGGATAGATAGTGTTTGTTGTTGTTGTTGTTGCATTTTTTATCTCGTTACTTGATTTTTTTTTTTTGTTCTGTATGTGTCAAACGGTCATCTCATCTAATCAAGACAAACATAGGAACAATTTGTAGATGGGTAGAGAGAAAAAAAAGATTCAAGCGCCCTTGTTTAAGATTGTATTGTGTGTGCTGTTATAAGAATCGGCCTTTTTTTGCATCTATTTTTTTCTGGTAAAATCAAATTCATGTGTACAAGTGAATGAATGAATGAATGAATGATTGAAAAGATGAGATAAGAAAGAATTCATGATTATCATCAACATCAACATCAAATGGAATGAAAAATTCGTTTTTTTTTTCGTTTCGGATTAGATTAGATTTTTTTTTCCATTTCATTCCATCATTGAAATTCCGTTGTATCATTCACTTTATTTTTTGTTTTCTTTCGTCAACATCATCTTTTTTTTGTCGAGCTGGAAATGAACTTTTTTTATTTTATTATTATTTTGCCTAGATATTTTTTTTTATTTTATTCGAGCCAATTACCGTCGTCGTCGTCGTCGATGTCGTTGTCACACTATCATAGTGAAACGACCACAACGGCCGGCATTCAAAAGTACCAAATTTTCACCCAAAGAAAGAATATCCAAAAATAAAAAGAGAAAAAGTAATTTTTTTTTTCACTCTTCATCACGGGACGGAAAAAAAACTCGGCTCTCATTCTTCTTTTTTTTTTTTGCACTTATAACACAACTCACACATTCACTTTTTTTTATACTTTTATTCTTCATTTCGTTTGTCTCATTTGTTCATTTTTCATTGTCACGTTATATATAATACACACACAATACTTTGTTGAACTGTGACTTTTATATAATGTTGTTGTTGATGATGATGATGATGGTCACAAACAAAACAACAGAAAAAAAATTTTTCTCTTCACATCATTACAATTGCAATTGAATAAAATAATTTCAATTACGACAAATATCACGTAAGACAAAAAAAAGGGTGGTTAAATGTCATTCTAGAATCTAGATTCTGGAGAAGGAAATCTGTTTTTTTTCAACTCAACTCAACTCAACTCATCATCATCAAATATTACGTGTGAAATTGAAATGAAATTGAAATTCCAACTCTTTATTTTGTTTAATTGCTCCACTATGATAATTAATTTTTTTTTTGTTCTTGTCGTTGACATTATTCATTATACGTAGTTTTTTCCATTCTTCTCTCTGATGATGATGATGATGATGATGACTTAGTTGGAAATTCTATCATCATTTGATTTTTGGTAGTTGTCGTTTGTATGGTACCTACTTTTTTTTCTTGGGAATGAAACTTGATTTTTATTTTATTTTTTCTTTGAAAATTTTACATCCACATTATTAATGTAACATCTGTTTTTTTTTCAATGAAATAAAAGTTTTTTTTTTGTCAGTTCCATTTATTTCAATGTGTGTGTGTGTGTGCGTGTGTATGCGTGATGTGGTACTGTTCAACGATACGATAAAGACATTTTAAATATGTCTAAAAACCGCTTTTGATTTGCCTGTAGGCCAATTTCAACTATTATCTAATTCCATAGAGATAGGAAAAACGGCAAATAAAAAAAATTGTCAACTTGAAAGACTTTTTTTTTGTTGAAATTGTGACAGGAGATGAAAATTTCATATATCAATCATATTTCATTCAGTTTGTTCCACACAAATACACACAGTGACAGCCATTTATATTTGTGATGATGATTGCCATGTAAAAAAAATGAAAGCAACAACAACAACAACAACCATGAAAAAAAATGAAATTGAAACGATAAAAGGATTATGATCCCGATTTGAATTGATCATCAATTTCTTTCTTTTTTTTTTCTTTTGAAAAAAACCATTTTCAGTGGACAGTTTTGTCATGCTAGTTCCAGATTTTTATTTTCGTCAACTACACACACACACACAAAAACACTACAATAGAACTATCATTCTTTGGAATTTTAAAATGGTTTTATTCTTGGATTATTTATGGTGATTTTTTTTTTTTATTTCCTTCGGGTTGTCCAACAACATCGAAAACAAGCTTTACTTATTTGTCGTTATTATCATTTTAAATTTTTAAAGTTTAAAGCTTAAAATTGACAAATGTTCATGCTCGATTTATTCATTCAATTTAATGATGAGGCATAGCATGGTCAAGGGGTGTGATTTTTCTTTTTCACCACAATAGTATCCTCGGTAATGAGGTAAATTTTTTAAGAATTGAAAATCAAAGTTGACTCCATTTCGATCTTTATGTCGTTTTTCATTTTTTTCATAGTTTTGAATAGAATTTTTTTTTTGTTGAATGAAAAGATTTTATCAAATGTGTGTGTGTGTGTGGTTTTTTTTTTGATTGAAATTATTATCATCATGATCATCAAGAATCTGAATCAAATTTCGAATTTGATGAATATCGAAAATACAATCGATACTTTTTTCGAATGCAAAGTGTGATTTTTTTTTTTTTTGTTATAAAAGTGAACAGGAAAAATGATATTCAGCATATTACTCTAAATGGAATTTCGTTGTTTCAATATAGAATTTTCTTGTCTTTTTTTATACTTGATATTTTTTTTGAATTTCATTTCTCTTTGTGTGTGTGTGTGTGTGTGTGTGTGTGTGTGTGTGTGTGTGTGTGTGTGTGTGTGTATGCGCCTTATGAATTACTTTGAGCACCACATTCATCCATCCGTCCGGTATGAAGAAACAAAAAAAAAGAAACAAAAGACAACAGAAAAAAACATATCCAATGAATCTTGTCTTTTGTTCTTATGTTCATTTCATATCTGGTAACTTTCATTTTTTGTCTTTCTCTCTCTGAGATAATATTGTTGTTGTAGTATTCACATTGAAGCTCCCTACATTGATGATGATGTTGATGTTGATCTTGTATAATGAATCCTTTAAGACTTTTTTCCGCTCAACAATTTGGCCATTTCCCTTTGTACAATTTCTACGTTCACTTATTCATTCATTTATTTCTTTTATATTATATTATTTCTTCTACTATTTTTTTTGTTGGAATTTAGGAGCCATGATTTGAAATGACATGAAATTAAAGAGAGAAAGAGAGATTGAAAAAATGATAGTAATAATAATAATGATGTTGATGATGATGATGATGATAAAAAAAATGGTCAATATTTTCCAACAGTATCAACAAACACAAACATTAAATAAAATTACGGAAAAAAAGTGTGTCGATTATTATTATTATTTTTTTTTCTTAGAAAATGTCATTCCAATGGTCTAGTCATTGGACAATTCAGTAAAAGCAGTTAGACCGTTATTGTTACCATTATTATTATCATTATCATCATCATCATCGTTATCATCGACAAGTTGAAAGCGAAAAAAAGTAGAAGAAAGAAAAAAAAACATCATGAATACACCCTCAACATTATATAGTGTACATATATATAGTCACGATTGATTGATATGGTTGTCTTTTTCTTTTCTTTATTTTTTTTTTTTAATTCTTGATTATCATAAACAACAGCAGCAACAACAATAATAACAAGCTCGATTGTTCTACATTTATCACTTTTTTTTTGTTCTTTTATTTTTTACGGAAATATTCGTTAGGATTCTTTCATTCTCTGTGTGTGTGTGTATGTGTTGGATATGTAGAAATGATGATGATGTTTTTTTTTTGCCTTCACATATATTTATACAGAGGAAATAAACAAACATTAACGGTCTTTGTGTGTGTGTGTGTGTGTACAGACATAGCTGTAGCCGATGATTTATCACATTACTTTGTGTCGACTAGACTAGATTTTTTATTTTTTATTTTCTCATATATATCTTGTCTATTTTTTTATTATTATTTTTCTAGTCACTGCCTACTGCGTTGTTGTTGCTGTTTTCGTTGTCGTTGTTGTTGTCGTTGTTGTTCCAAGACAATATTAGCAACAACAAGGAATGAGAAAAAAACACAGGTATTTCTTGTAATTTAGGTTGTCCAGCGAACGAATAACGATTATGTTTTTTGTTCGCGTACAAACAAACAAAAAAAAACATAATGGCTAACTATATATATATATATTGAAAAAATTTTCGTAACCATCATCATCTATACATTCATACATTATACGCCCATTGCAAACAAAATAACACCTGCAACATACACATATACATTATGGTATGGTTGAAAATTAATCAATGTTTTTTGTTGTTGTTGTTGTTGACCAAAAAAAAAAGTAGTAAAGAGAAGAAAAAACGGGAAATTAGAACTTGAAAAACAATAAAATTCATCATCATTGGGATCATCATCATCATAAAAACAGTTTCTATTATACAGAAGCAAATACAGAACCAAAAAAAAAAAGTTTGTATCAAAGAAATTCTAGTGAATCACTGTGCACTAATTAACAATAACATTGTTTCAAATCATCATCATTATCATCATCATCATCATCATCGTGATCAAATAATAAAGTTGGAATCGAACGAATATGTTTTCATACATTCATTCATTCATCATACACACGAAAAAAAAACAAGTAAAAAATTCTATACCATAATGATGAAAAACAAAATTAGACAAAAAAATAAAAGTAAATGATGATATAATCGTCTTGGAGAAGATTATTCAATGACTATTAACAACATATAGCATAGTGTAGTTTTTGGGTCATTTTTGGATCAACAGTACAAAAAGTTTTTTTTTCTCCTCATTGATATTCTTTCCTATTTGCTGATTTTTGTTGTTGTTGTTGTTTCGATTATTTTTTTGGTTCCAATGAATTAAAGACTCAACTTGTCCAAAATAAAAAGATTATTACTACTTACTATAGTGGATAATAAACATTTTTTGGTTTTTTCCATTTACAAGCTTCTGGAAAAAAGATCAAAAGTCAATAGTCAAGTTATTTTTTTTCCGGATAAAATAATCGGCAGAACAAAAATCAATGATTAAAACAAAAGTCATGTTTATCATGTATTAGAGACAAAATTAGAGATTAGATTTAATCGATTTTTTTCTTTTCGTTGTCTATTTTCAAAAACACAATAATCAATGTGAATATGCGAGAATTTTTTTTTTTTCATCTGAACATATTGTCCATCAATGATGATGAACACTAGTAACGGTAACACTAATTGATCTATATTATACACATTAGGGTGGAAACTATAACTGAAATTAACATATAAATTAATGCAATGATGCATACCGAATAAACTGGTCATCATCATCATCATCATATATAAATAGGCTAATTTTGATTTATTCACAAATGATGGAGACAAATTATTTGAATTTTTTTTTCTTTTTTTACTAATCAGCCAGCAACAAAAAAAAACGATTGTAAATGTTAATAATAGACAATGGACAGATAAAAAAAAAATGAATATCTCATAATAACACCTACACTTATGCTCACGCATAAAAATGAATGCTCAACGGTCATCATCATAATGATAATATTACATATATATACTATTTTCATTCATTGATCCAGATTAGCTTAATTATTCTCATGAAATCGGTATTTTGTATGATGATAATTATAATTTTCAATTCATATGTTTTGATTCATTTTTTTTTTCGCGATTATCGCTATATCATGAAACGTGTATGGAAGTGTTTTTTGTATGAAAATGATCAATAATAAAAGTAGTGATCATAAGGATGAGATTTTTTGGTTGTTGTTGTTGTTGTTGTTTTTCATGGAAAAAAAGAAAGAATTTTGACATCTTAAGTGCCAGGAAATTTCAGAAATCTGTTTCAAATGAAAAAATGGCCAATTTTTTTTCTTTTTTTTTTGCTAGACATGTAATGACATTTTATTGCGAGTTTTTTTTTGTTGTTTTTTTTCTTCAATGGTTCTCCTATTCATTCTATTCATCACATCATTCAAGTTGGATTTGTTCATCATTTTCTTGAATGTTGATAGTAAAATGATCGATTGAATTCGGCGTTCTTTTGAGCAACAAACACACACATATGAAACATGGATGTTATGTGAAATAAAAATTTGTATAGCCAATCTATTCTCAAACTAATTGATCACAAGTTGAAGAAAAAAGTTTCGTTTGTCTAAAGTGTGTGCGTGTTGTTTCAAAATGAAAGAAAGATTGAAAATAATAAGAATTTCAAAATCGAAATGAAAAGACTATGAAAGACCAGCAAAAAAAAAATAAAATAAAATAAAAGACCAAGTAAAGCCACAAATTGTTAATTCTTATTCTGTGTATGTATTTCTGAACATGTGATTTTTCTTTCTTTCTTTTTTTTCTGTTTGGTTACAAATAAAACATGAAAAGAAAAAGACTTAAGAGAATTTGATTGATGACAAAAAATTCTCTCTCTCTCTCATTTCATTCTCTCTTTTACTCTCATCTTTATGCCTATTATGATAGAATCGATGTAATTGACTAATGTCTGCATTCTACATTTTCTACTATCACTTCCTACTCCTCGTTCGTTCATTCATTCATTCATTTACTATCAGCCGAATCTGTAGGCCAAATTCCAGAAACTCAAAAAAAAAATGGTGATGAACCAAAAAAAAAAAAAAAAAAAAAAAAGAAAAACGAATGAACAACGCAAATGTCTATGATGTGCAAAAAACAACAACAACAACAATAAAGAACGACATAAAACGATATAATAATGATGATGCATAAATATTTAGGCAAGAAAAAAAAATTGATTCATTGTGTGGATAAAATGATCCAATGATAATATTTTTTACAGGCAAAAATACACACACACACACACACTTGATGTGTAACCATGAATCCATTTAAAATAATCAAAGATAATGATGATGATGATGATAATAATAATAAAAAAGTTTTCCCTACTCTTAAATGATACAATCACAAACAGACATTTATTCCTTTCCCTTCGCCAAAAAAAAAAAAATAATTAGATTAGCATCAGCCGGGTTTCGATGAAAGACATACATACACAAAAACACAGTTTAAAAAAAAATTCCAAAATGGTCGTCATTCATTTTGTATTTCAGGCATAGTGAGAATCTTCTTTTTTTTTGTAATATCCATTATGGAAAATATTTTGGCAAAAAAAAAGAAAGAAAGAAAGAAAAAGAAAAATGATTGCATTTTAAATGAATCAAATTGATTATCATGAAACGACGCATAAAATAAATGATAAAAAAATTTTCTGTTTCCGAACAACAACAACAACAACAAATAATTCAATCCGAAAACAATCAATATCTATCTATCGATACGAATAGTTATTTTTTTCTGTTGTCTAATGGAAAATAATGATTTAATGATGATGTGGTTTTGTATCAATATGTGTCACGTGAACTTTTAGTCGTTTTCAATTTGCCTATATATGTGATTGCTATTGTATAATAATGGATAAAGTTCTCTGAATGAATGTATTTATTTAGAGTTAAAAAAAAATTTCTGTTTTGAAACAAAACCAAGCGGTATATTATCGCGGTTTTCTGGTCTTTTTCTCATTTCTCTTGTCGATTCTGATACATGAACAGACACACACTGTAAAAAACAACAACAACAACAATAGAAACAAACACAACATGGACAAAGAAGACATTATCATTGATGATTATATAGTGTCAATGACTTGGTGGTTGTTGATGAATTTCCGATGGAGTAAATGAAAATATTTGAAAGAAAAAGAATCGTTTTGTTCTGTTATTATTATTATTATTTTTAGTCTCTGAATTCTATCAGCCAAAACAAACGATGTAAACGGTTTTTTTCCTTTGCTAATAATAGTTTCATGGAATATTCTCGCTTTTTGGTTTATCGTCGTTAGTATATGGTACTATTTTTTTTTACCACATAATCGATTGACTTTTTTCTCTCTTTGCCAAAGATCTAGAATGTCAATATAAAGAATATCTTTGGATAGCGCGATTTATTCTTTCCCACTCTTTCTTTCTGGCTGATATTAATACACTCCACATTTTTTTTTTTTTTTTTTTTTTTGGATTCTATAACATATACAGAAATGAATAGACAAAATGAATGTTTATATGTGTATTGTGAAACAAAGGCCTTGTATGTTTTAGAATAACGAAAACAACAACAACAACAACAATGTTGACGACGATTAGGATGAAATGGAAGAAAAAAAATCATCATCGTATTTTGTAAACTTTTTTATTCGGATTCTTGTTGTTGTTGTTGTTTTTCAACCAACATACAGTCATCGGTATAGCTGACTCATTTATCTTAATGAAGCACATAGAAAAAGAATGGTGAACGATTCCGATACATTATTGGTTTCAAAGAGTCTTTTGCTTTGGATAGATTCTTTTTTTTAAACTGAAGAAACCCAAAAAGATATACAACAACATATACAAGAGAAAATTACACATTATATAGTCAAAATACCATAGTGACTCTATCTTTATAATGAGTGATGTTATTTTTGTTTTGTTGTTTGCTAGGCCGCATCAAAAAAAAAATCATTTTTTTCGGTTGGCATCCAAAATGTGCACCATTTTTCCATTGTTTGATGCTTGTACACAATATCTATGGATATATTAGTGTACCATGGACACAAAGATAACACACAGACACACACACACACAAAACGATTCGGCTAGTTACCGAATACAACGAACAGTGAACAAAAAAAAACACCAGAAAACTTGATGTCAATGATGAATTTTAATTTTTTTTTCCATTTTTTTTCTGGAAAAAAAAAATTATCGCTTAAAGTTTTTTTTCATTCTTTTTCAACGGGTATATATTTATAGTTCCACTCATGATGATCCAAGTTGATCATATATAAATATATATGTGATTGTAAAAAAAACCACAAACAGGAAAAAAAATTGAATGAAAAAAAAACGCTTGAATAGAATTGAATGCCTGAAAAGCATGCATATCAATTATACAAGAATGAGTATATGGAAAAGGAAAGAAAAAAAATTTTGTTTTGTATGTATGACACACAAACTAAATGGGCGATTCTAATATTTATTCTCATTTAAAATTCGTGTCATCTGTAAATGAAAAAAAAAATTTGGGAAAAAAATGTAAGGGAGGAAAGCCAACTTTACCAACAACAAGACTTCTATGATGATGAGGAATTATAATAATAGTTTTTTTTGTTGTTGTTCTTGTTCATCATTTTATTACGTGTGTTATTGTGTATGTGCTTGTAGTAGCTTTTAAATAAAAAAAAATTACATATCAAATATGAAAGAATAATGAAGTGACCATAAAGTAATTAAGCTTAAAAATTATGATGATGATGGTCATCGTCATAATATTGACCATGTGTACCGTGTGTGTGTGTATTGTAAATGGACATGTAATATTTGTTGTCGTTATTTGTACAATGTATTCAGTTTGTTTTTTTTTTTTTTTTTTTTTTTGGAAAAAAGTATTTGATTGAAAAATATTTAACGTCATCAGTTTGAATTTATTCGATATATGATGATCAAAATTGATCATCATATACAAACAATGATGAGTGAATGGCATGAATGATGAAGTAAAAGTGAAAAAAAAACTTTGTTGTTTGCTAGATCAAAACAAACAAACACAATGAACACAGAGTAAATAAATGTTGATCAGTGAATTCATTCATTCATTTTTATATATTGAGTGACAAAACTGTCATATTGTTTGACATGCGGTTGTGTTTTGTTTGTTGATTGGTCGATTGGTCACTCGTTTATTGGTTGATTGGTCACTTGAAACTTGTGCAACAACAAATAACAATGTTGGTGGTTCGGGTTTTTTTTTCATTTGTTATTGAGAATGATATGTTTCAATAAAAAAAAATCATCATCATCATCATCATCATCATCAACTATAACCAACAAATGATCGCGTCATCATTTTCGTATTAATGACATGATTATGGTGTGTTGTGAAATGGAAAAAAAAGAAATTTGTTCAAATGATAATAATGATAATGATGATGATTCAAATTTGATGGGAATTTCTTTTTTTTCCACAAAACATTTACACACACACACACATACACAATCAGATAATAATAATACTATGTGTGTATAATGATTAAATAATTTGAGCTCAATTTTTGTAGTCTGTGCGTGTGTGTATTTGTGATTGTGTGAATGTGTGAAAATGTAACAAATAAAAGAAAAAATGTAAAGAAAAAAGTTGAACAGCTACTACTTACCGAATACTTCTATAGACTTCACCACTGGACGATATACGTAAGAATGTATTAGGCGTTGTAGCACTATGGAATGAGGCCACTTTTTCATTGGCAAAAAATGTATCAGGTACCCATATTTTTTGGGCAACTTCAGCACCGACAACCAATTTATCGATTTCGCCAACAGGCGTAAATGCTAATCGATTATCTTTCCACAATTGACGAAAATAGAAATCAGATGTAAAATCCTACAATGATATAATGAAACATGAAAGTATAATATATATAGATTTACAATCATTGTATACTTACCATCTGTACTTCAGAAACTGAACTAATGCCAATAATGTGCATCGATACACCAACTTGTACGGGTGGACCTAAATACAAACAAATAGACAAAATAAAGATACAGGATATATACATTAATTATAAAAATAAAACAAAAACAACGTAAATTCAAGTAAAATACAACCCGTACAAAAATAACAAGAAAAAAAAGTATAAAAATGACCGGAATTTTTTTTTGTTTTCTTTCCATACTCAATGATTCGGACACGCAAAGCAACAACAACAACTTTATATATAAAACAGAATAACAGAGTAACATTTGCAAACATTGAACAAACATGCATCATAATTTAATTGAAACAAAAAAAAAATAGAAATAGAAATAGATAAATATCTCGCCAAAAACATGGATTTTCAATTCGATTCGTTCTTATTTTTTTTTCTCATTAATTTCCAATATCTTAGTGTTTGTCAATTTGTTTTCTCATTGAATGAATATTTTCTCTTTTTTTTTTGTTCCGGATCTTGTGATCACATTCATGCAAACATACACACACTTAACACACAAACAAGAATTCAACCGAACACGAACATGGAAAAAAGAAATGAACATGAAACAAAAAAAAAAGAAGAAGAAGAATAGTCATGTTAATTTATCCGATGCATCTAATTCAATTTGTCCATTGTATATTTCTTTTTCTTTCTTCCGTTCATTTCAGGTATTCGATTGTGTGTGTGTGTGTGCGTGTTGAGTGGGTGTTTGTTCAAGTATGTTTGCCAAAGCAGTAGCTTTGTTTGTTCATTAATTTTTTTTTTGTTTTGTTTCGAATAAACTAACAAACAAACAAACAAACAGATAGACCGTAAACAATAGTGAAAATGATTTCTATTTTTCTCACACAGGTAAATGAATAAAGAATTTGAAACATATAGAATGTTGTGCAATTCGTATGTGAATGGAAATTTTGAATTCATAAATCGGTCAGACAATTAAAGAAAGAAAGAATACAATTGTTATTCGAATGGAAATACAGAATAGGGCAACACATTTACTAGAATTGGAAATGAATGCGAAACTTCCATGCGAAAAGATTCAAAGGAAAAAAACTTTTTTTTAAAAAAAAGAAAGAATAAAATGAAACAAATAATAAGGAAATATATGACGATTGAATGGGAAAAAAAATGAAAGCGAAAATCTTCGAAAAAAAAACCCATCCAATTCATCATACACACACTAGAATTACTACTATGTCAAGAAAGACGAATTTAATTTAAATGCAAATCGTCTCAAACAGAATCTTTGTGATGTCATGAGGCCATATCTCACTCACAATTTTTCTTTTCTTTTTTTGTTGTTGTTGTTGTTGCTCTTGTTTTAGATAGAGTTTTCATTCGCAGAAACTTCTTATTCTTCGTTTGTTCATAACTGTGTATATTACATACACACACACACACACACACATAATAACATTCACATTGTGTCTGTGTATCCATCCATTTTTTTTCTTGCTTTTGTTCATCACCATCATCATCATCATCATAACGTATACGTATGTGTCACACAGAACGCTTTTAACGTTCATTAATTATAAAAAAAAACTATGGGTATTATGAACTATATATGTATGTGTGAAACGAAACAAAACAAAATGCTTGCAATGATTACACATTTTAATACAATTGTGTGTGTGTATGTTTCTTCATCTTTATTTTTATTCTTGCCCATTTTTTTATTCTTTGCATCATCATCAGAATTGTTTCCAAGATATAATTCTGTTTTTGTTTTTCATTATCACGAAATTCTACTATTGAACAGGGAAGAAAAATGAATGATCAAAAATCTAACCAATTTTTAAAACTAAACTAAAAAAAAAATTAAATTATCATATACATTTGTCATTTTAATATTAGATTAGATTAGTTATTTTCATCAAAAAAAAAATGAGAAAAAAAATGAATGAAAATCCTACAAATTCAAAAACTCAAAAATTGAATTTTTTTTTCATATCCAATCTTCATGAATGAATTACGAATTTTTTTTTACTTTATTTTATCATCATAAAAGTATATATATGCCATTAGTTTGATTACAATTCAATCGAATATATATTGAATATATTGATGAATGAATATTCTTTATATTTTTTTTTTAATGTTTATTTAAACAATAAAAGCTCTCTCACTACCATTTGTGCACTTGCGCTACATTATTATCAGATGAATATTGAAATATTGAAATCACAATGATGATGATGATTGAATATGAGTTCATATATGAATATAATGATGATGCTATATATAACCATGATGATGTCACCTGTCATATATCATATATCATATATTATGTATATATGTAAAAATTATAATGAATTCTCGATTGAATTATTTCATTTTTTTTTTGTTTTGTTTGTTTTGTTTTGTTTGCTGGTTCAAGTTTTTATTTTTCATTCTTCGTCATTCTATATGTCAGGTTGTTATTGTTCTATTTTTATTGATGATGGAGGCGTTTTAATGTTTGTTTGTTTGTTTGTTACGCATCGTATCAACGAATGAGAATATGTGTATGGAAAAAAAAGACTCTTAAAGAATCTTCTTTTTCTTTCCATTCATGAATGATGCAATAATAATATTATTGATGATGATAGAGAAATATTGAGTGAGTACATATAAAAAATATTCTCCATGATGTGGAACGATATTATTTTTTGGTCAACATACAAGAAAAATCAATTGTCATGAATGATCATATAAAAAAAACATGAAACTTGGTGATAATTTTATGTGTTTGTGAGTGTGTGCGTGGGTTTTTTTCCTGTTCCAAGTAAATAAGCTTATCTATGGGTATGCAAAAAAAAATTCAATGTCACTAAACAATTCTGCAACAAATAAAACAAAATGAGAAACAAAAAATTACGAGTTCTTTTATCATATCAACAAACCATCAATAACATTTCATTCCATTTCATTATTGACAGATGGTGATAACAAAATGGTCCATAGACACCAATTATCTGCTTTTTCTTTAAAAAACTAAGATTGAAATCCTGTCCATAATTCCTGAAAATTTCATCAAACTCTGAGCTACGGTTCTTAAGATATCACGACGACCATGCTTTTTGAAAATTACCCAGCTTAAATAAGATATTGATAGCTTAAAAAGGAATCCTAAATAATTTAATAGATAAATTTCAAAAATTTCGGAAGTTTCATTAAAGAGCAATCAACAACAACAACAACCGATTAACGCAAAAAGTAGTGGATAATTCGAATGTTTTTTCCTTTTGGTTATGAATGTCTATATGGATAAATCTGATGGATGAAAGAATTTTTCATGAGTTTATATGTTGCGTTTAACGAGTAGAGAAAAAAATCGAAGCAATTAGATGTCTAAACATTATTTTTTTGGTGGTGGTCATCTATTTTCACCATTTAATAGCCATCAAATGAGGTTATATATATTTTTTTTTTTTTGCTTCAACGGGGATATACGATTTTTGTGTATGTATTAGAGGAATGAAAATTATTTTTACTATATTTCTGATAATGTCATTGTCATCATTAACAGTAAGTCAAAAAAAAAAAATGTTCAATGATCATATTGATGATGATGATGATGGTTATTTGGCTATTGGTAAATGAAAGAAAATCAAACTGCAATCAATTCTTAAACTACAAAAAAATATATATCCTAGTATCATTAGACGATTCCATTTACCAGTTTGTTCTTCTTCTTCTTCCTGTATAATAAAATTTTTATACAAAAATAGACAGAACGAGAGAGAATAAACCTATTTTTGTTTTTGTTGTTTTTTTTCAAAATTCTTAGCACGATTTTTCGCGGCTCTTTTTCACATGTTATGTCTACACACAGTATATAATAACAACAACTACAACTACAACTACAACAACAACGACAACAAGGTTTTTTTCCTGGCCATTTTTATTCAATCGGAAAGCAAAAATTCAAAAAAGCTTCATTCTTTTCATTTTACAGTGACCAAAAATCAAAAAAAAAAAAAAAATTACCCTGATATATAATGAATACGGAAAACAAGCTTTCATTCAGTGTTTGAACATTTTAATGTTTTGTTTTCAGGTTCCATCATCATTTGTGTAATCCAAAAAAAAAAAATGAAAATATATACGCAAGCGCTTTATATTATCATTTTAATCAATCTTTAGTGGTGTTAATTATGACGAGTGAATCATATCATATCATCATAACTCAAGTTTCAATATATTAATATTCAATGGCTATTTCCAAATACTTCCGGTTAAAGTTGTTAATTTATTAATATCAACCAAACATAATACGATAATATCCTGGGGTTATTCACCAAACACAAACATTTGGGACAAAGAAAACCTTTTGCTATTTACATTCATTCTCATTGAATTAGAACACATCACAATGTATTTTTGATATTCAGAATTTTTTCCACAGAATCATCATGTTGTGTTTGTTTGTTTGTTTTTTTTTTCTTGTTCATTTATTGTATGTGTAGTGTATTGAATCATCAAATTTAACAAGAAACGAAAAAAAAAATATTATCATCATCATCATAATGAGTAATAAAGTGATAGTAAAAAGTAATTACCATTGTTAATCATTTTGGATGTGAAATAATAATGAAGAAATTACTTGCAAAGAAAAACTTAAAAAAATTACGACCACTTTTATCCAACAAACAGAATGGATGAAAAATTTACATACAGTGATGATATCCACTGTGTGTGTGTGTGAGTATATTATGGAACCAAAGAAATTTTTCTTTCATATCATTTCCAGACAATTTCTTTTCCATATCAAGATTATTTTCACATCTTTTATATGATACATTAACTATACACACACACACACACAAAATATCTTTGTTTGATTGTAAGTTTCTTTATCTTTTTTTGTAGTATCTGATAAAAAGGGATCACTTTTCTTATCAGCTGTAGCCAATTTAAATGTCAATTTTTGTGTTTCTGTGTGTGTGTGTGTGTGTGTGTGGGTGTCGCAAATAATTTTCATACCAATACAACAAGAGCTTGGAACAATTTATATGTATAAGTCTACAATTAAAATTATTTCCGTTTGAAATGATCATTCTCTTCTTTCTCTCTCTCTCTCTCTCTCTCTCTCTCTCTCTTTGTGTGTGCGTGTATGTCTGACGTTTTTGCACATGAAAATGATAATCATATCATTTGTTCTTGGATGCATTAACTTTTTATTATTTTTATTCACTAAAATCACAAGGGACCACCTGATACCTGATATAGTGGAATAAACATAAATATATTTGCTACTACTATTCCATTATTGGCGTCAATGATTATTTTGCAAACTTCAATCTATCTATCTTTATTATTCAGTACTAGATTTGTTTATTTATTTGTTCAAGAATCGAGCATTAATCATATACAGATTCAAGCTGTTGTTGCTATTGTTGTTGTTGTTGTCGTTATTGTTATTATTGTTATGGCTGTATTGTGTTTTGTCAAATGGAAAAAAATCACGTCCATATATATGGGGAAAACACTTGAAATACAATGGACAAAAAAAAGGAACATCAAGTTTCATAGAATATTCTACTATAGAATTGTATTGCTATATCAGGTTGTTATTCTCATCTTTTCAATTATTGATCAAAAGTTTTAAGTTTTAAATCATCGTCCAATGCATTATAGTTATTGCGTGATTCTAATCATTTTTTTACACAGACACCACACACACACACAAACACACATGTACACATTTTATCCATAACAAAAGTTCATGGAACGATGGTCTATCACGATAAACCGTGTTGGCCAATTCAATCATTCATTCATTCATTCATATTTATTCTAATCGATGAACGAAAAACTTTTTTTTTTTTTTTTTTTTTTTTTTTTGTTCATTTTTCTCAACAAATAACAAAAATAAAATTAAGCATCATATATACATATAAAAGACCGTTACACGCACACATGATTTCCGTTCACTGATATAGAATGTAATAATATTTCTATTATTATAAATATACTATGAGATTGTATACATCTTTTTCGTCTGTGTGCGTGTTTGTCTAATCTAATCCAATGATAAAAATGTTATTTGGGGTTTTGTTTATGTCAACATTGAACAACAACAACGACGACGACAACAGAAAATAAAACTTTGTTAATGTCAATCAATGGAGTCTCGAATATATATATATATTGTATAACGAACAAAAACAATTTCAAATTGATTCATATTCCAAAATCATTCAGCAACCAAAATTGACAGCTTGAAACAGCTTGTAATACCGAAACAAAAAAAAATGAAAATCTCAAGTTTTTTCTCTGTATTTTGTTGTCAAATGTTCAATGTATACAACAACAACTATTCATGAACAAAAACAAATCGCAAAATATTTGTCTGTCGGTGTGAATTTTTCGAAATCACAATATATAAATCATCAATATCAATTTTATTATTTTATTATTGAAAATTTGAGAATTGAGAAAAATAAATTTTCAATATATAATCACAATAACTTGGCCTGAATTATTGTGGTAGAATTTCCAAAAAAAAAAAAAAAAATAAAAGAATTACAAATTCAAATCATTCATGTTCACCATCAATTATGTAATGAGATTCATAAACGACATTAATTACTATTGTCATCAGTGTCGATATGATGAAATTGTATAATTTCAATTTTAATAGTTTAATTATACCAAATCAAAATCAATTAGGCTTGATTTATCTTTGTGTGTGATGAAGCTTGAATAAGATTTGTCGTTAAATTAAAACGCTAGTTTGAAATAATTGTCATTTTTTGGTGATGTTAACATTGAAACAAAGCGATTTCTTTGAATTTTCAATTGAAAATAGACAATCCATACATTGATTGTCTACAGATCAATGATAAATAAATGCAGATTGCATTCTGTACTCTCTATTGCTATCTCTGATTATGGCTGATGACTTTCATTTGGCTGATGACATTATATGATGTCGATGGTGACTACTAATACAATTTCCTGTCGCGTGACAATGTATGATAATTCATTGATTATTGAAATAACAATGATTTTTTTTCTCTTCTCTTTGTTATTCTTGTGAAAATGTGGTTTGTGATAATACAGGTGGATGTATTAATTTTTTTTCGAATTCGTCGACACCATCATCACACATATATACAAAAAACACACACACACAGACACAAAACACACAGATTCATCAATTATTATTCGCTGTTTTTTTTCTAGAATATATGAAACTCAAACACAAACATGAACAAAGGTAAGCTATAGAATTTTTTTTTAATTTACTCAAACTAATTAGATTTTTTTACCATCATCATTTTCACTATACATATTTGCACGGAAAAAATAGATCAATCTAATCAAAAATGAAATGAAATTGGAAAAAAATAATAATAATAATAAAAAAAGAAAAAAAAACTTACCTCCATATTCGGGCCGTACACGTTTATCATAGCCACTATCGAAAAAGGCATTCAAAATTTTTGTAATATTACTACCGGCGTCACTATAGGCGTCAGATCTATAAATTGAAATTGATTTGAATTTGAATGTTTTTTTTCATTCATTCATTCATTCATTTTTGGAAAAGGAAAGGAAAAATAGAAATAAAGAAAAAAAAATGAAAATGAAAATAGAATTTATTTTTGAATCACATTCTCATTTTTTTATAACACCAACACCAACATCGACGTTTTTTTTTGGATCTTGATGGTGATGAAAATAATGTTTAGAAATGTTTGACTATATTTTCAAATTTGTTTTTCTTTCCTTCCTTTATTTTCTTTTTCTTTTTTTTCATTCTTATTCGTATTTTTAGTCTTGTGTTCATCTATTTTCCTGTGATTGAATTCAATAATAATGTTAACAATTGGTTTTTTCTGCTTCGATGATTGCTATTTGTTCAATGTATGTGTGTGTGTATTCAAACAACATTCATTGAGAATAATGTTTTTTACATTGAAAAATAATTCCCATATATATATATATATAAACCATCAAGAATTCATTAAAGAGAGAAAGAGAAAAGAATGAAAGAGTGAAAAAAAGAAGATAATAATTTTTGTCCCTTTTTTTTCTTCCATGATAAACATATTTGTCGTTTTTTTTTCGATTATGCAAATCGCTATGTCGAATGTATTCGTTGTAAGTTTGTTGGGTTTAAATCCATGTTCACAATTGATTTCGTATGAAAAGAATAGAATAAAAAAAAAACCAAACTTACTTATTCTCAGGCTCATGTTCGCTAATTTCTTTATCATTTTTAGCTTGAGCACCAAAATTCATAAATAAAATCAATATAATGATGATCTGAAGCAATAATGATGTATGATGATTTTTATTTAAAAGTAAATTCTTCAATGAAGATAATAATAATAATAATAATAAGGTCACTGACGATATTGGAACTATAGCTCTTGTCATCTTGGCCCTTGACTTGAGCAATAGACTCGATGAAGAGCCTTGATGATGATGATGATGATGATGGTGAAGAAGGGCACCAGACGTAGATGTATAATATGATAATGATGATGCTGATGATGATGATGATAACGATGATTTGGTTGAACAACAATGATGAGATTCGTTACTATCAATGGTTGAATAAACCGGATCAATGATGATGGTTCTCAACAATTTATGATTATTATTATTATTATTACTATCATTCTCATGATGATCATCATCATTCTCATCACCATCATCATCATGGCCATTGTTTTTGTCATGTTGATAATGATGTTTGTTTCTATTTTTGTTGTTGATGTTTATATTTTGAAATTGTTTGAATTCGCCATCGCTTTCGTTGAAAATATGGATACCACATTTTCCACTATTGCCACCTTCTTCTTTTTCTTCATTTTCTTCTTCTTCTAATAGATCACAATCATTATAATCGTCATTGTCGCTAACAACTATGATATTATTATTATCATTTTCTCGAATAAAAGAATCATAATTCAAATCATGGTCGATTGATAGTGCTGATGATGATGATGATGATGATCCAAGAAACGTTTTCGTTCGATGACGTTGTCGTATTTGTAGCCGTCGTCGTTTTAGTTGTTCTTGATGTTGTTGTTGTTGTTGTTGTTTTCGATGATGGCGTTCCAATTTAATGAAGCGCATTATAGATGATGAGAATGATTGCAATGATTTGGATTCTGTTGATGATGTGGATGAGTAGTGAAATTGTTGTTGTTGTTGTAATGAGCAACTAGAGAAAGAAAAAAATGTCGATGATTGTGATGATGATGATGATGATGATGACCAGAATGAAGCTGAAATTGATTGGTCTTTTTCAATAGCTGCCGTCATTTTTATTGCTATTTATTGATTAATAGCCATCTATGTCCATTTTGTTGTTGTTGTTGTTGTTGTTGTTTGTAGGCCGTTTTGGATTTTTCTTGCATTTGGCTTGTAGTATTGATGTTTATTCTTTCACTATTGTGATTTTCATTCCATTTTGATTTCAATATTTTCATTGTTGTTGTTGTTGTTGTTACTGTCGTTCCATTTATCCATGATGATGATGATGATGGTAATGATGGTGATAATCGTTTTATCGTACACGACATTCTGTTTAGAGCAAAGAATGAGTAGATATAATTCTGTTTATTAAATATGATGAAAAGAAAGAAAAATGAAAAAACAAAAAAACAATTTAGAAAAAACATTTCTTTACGAATGGAAGAATTCATAAAAATTATTGTAATTCAATAAGGTCAATGTAATATCGATGTTGACCTTGTGATTCAATTTTTTTTTCAAAAATCATTTTCAAGAATTTCATCAATCTAAATACGTCATCATGATCAAGAATCAGATGAACAAAATATTTCTGAGCCAATATATTCAAGGAATAGTGTCTATTCATATAGAATGTAAAGAAAAACTATACAGGGTTGAATTGAATGAAATTTTTTTTTTTTTGGTATTTGTAGCCTTTGGTTGGTTACTTTCATTATTTACTCTACCCATTCCCGCATTGTGGTACAGAATTAATTTTTTTTCATATTTTTTTTTTGTAAAATTATGTTTGTTTTTTTTTGTTATTTTTCATTTATTTTTAACATTTCACTTTTTATCCTGAAGGCGTGTAAATAGTGGCATTCTGTTCATCATCATATGTGTACAATATATTGTCCGATTCTAAATGAGAAAAGACAAAAAAAGTGGAAAAATTTCATTTTTTTTTATCCAATGTTGAAATCGAGAAAAGCCAATTTCTCGGTGATACTACTACCATGGTGATCCTACAATCCAATTTGGAATTTCATCCAATAATTTCCACCAGATGAAATGGTATGTTTCATATATAACCAATTTAGCAGTATTTTTCTTTTCTTTTCTTTTTTATTTTTTCTGGTATATTTATTTATATAATCATCATTATTTTTTTCTTATTATACTTTGTTTTGTTTTGTTTTTTTTTTAATTTCTTCTGGTAACTATGAATGATGATCATAGTAGTGAGCTAGTAGTGAGTATTATCATCCACCTAAATTCGAATGTGTGGATTGATGGTAACAACAACAACAACAAAAAAATTGACCGGCAATTTTCCGAACAAAAAAAAAGGTTACAAAATTAATGAAAACTTGTAGAGAAATTTTTCATTTCTGTGAAAATATCTCATTGGGCAAAATAAAAAAAAATACTAAAACTAGGAGGAGTGTATGGGCAAAAAAAAATCAATTTTCATTTGATTATCTTGCTTGTTTGGCTGATTCGTTTCGAATCTCTTTCTTCTTTTTTTTTCATTTGTGTGCCTAGTTTACTTTTATGTTGAAACTGCCAATTGGTTATTATTTTTAGTTGCCAAAAGTTTGATGACCAAAAAAAAAAAGTTTTTTTTTGCTGGAAATTATTATTATCATTATTATTTGTCGATTGGTCCTAAGTGTATCATCATCATCATCATCATCATGGATCAAATTTGGAACCTATTAACACAAACGATTTATACTTTTTTTTCATGTTATACATGTGTAATATATATAGATGATTTCGATATAAAAATAAATTTGTATGTTCAACAGAATTAAATGTTATATATATATTGATTGCTGTTGAAATTTTGTGTTTTTTTTTCTCTCCTAAATTTTCTCTTTCACATTTCATGAATTTCTAGTTTTGAGTCGACATTTATTTTCACAAATAATGAGATGAAAACTTACAATGACGACAAATAAAATGATGATGATGATGATGGTGTTGATGTTTTGGAGAGAGAAATTGAATGATTCAGAATCGATAATCAAGTTTTTTTTTACACGATTCTTCTTCATTCAGTCAATATTTTTTTTTGTTCACCGTAAAATATTAAAACAAGCAAATAAGATGCAAAAAAAACTACAACAACAACAACAATTTCTATTCAATAATCAGAAATCAATAATGCACATTCACACACTCTCACTCACACACACGCAAACATTATTTTTGTGTGTGTAGGAAAGTAAAATATTTGTATATTGTTTGTATGTGAGAAAAACAAAAAAAGAAATGTTATGGTAATTGTTCTAACTTCCTCACTTTATTTCATTCTCAATATGTGATTCCTGAATATATCTGCAGGATACGATACATAAAAAATATGCCGATGTTGATGATGATGATTGGGGTTTCTTATTTTTTTTTTTTTCATTCGCCCACTCACCCACATACCCACACACACACACACACTCAACTTCTTTACAACACAACGGGATCCTTGTTTCTGGTCTGTTTGTGTGTGTATATTCTTGGTTTATGGTTCTTTCAATTCATTCATTTTTTTTTTTTTTTTTTTTGAAATGGAAAAATTTTCCGCTGACCTAAGCACACTATACACCATGAGATGTTGATATAGCACAGTATAAAGAATTTCGTTGTCGTCGTCGTCGTTGTTTTTCTGTCTCTTCTCTTTGTGTGTGTGTGTGAACTATACATTTTTTTAGATGTAATCTAATATTACTTATAAGACATCTCTCAACATCTATTTCTTGGCCATCCATTCGTTTTATTTGAAAGAGAAAAAAAAATCTTTGACAGGCTATGACCGAATTGGTTATATATATATAATATATAATGCTAACCAAACCAAAAAAAAAAAGAAAAGATTTTTCTGTTTTGTTTTGTTTTCTTCTTATTTATGATTCAGGTTTTTTTTTCTTTTTCCCATTCTTTGTTCGTTCGTTTGTTCAATCGTAACAAATCGATGAAACATCCACCAAAATGAATCAACCGTAACAAAACAAAAAACGAAAAAGATGAACATTGTAGCATGTTGTGTGTGTGTGGTGTATCATATACCCAAACATCAATATACAAAACGATAATATATATATATATATTGAAACAAAAAAAATGGTGATCAAAAAACGTGTTTATCATCATCATTTTGATATAAAAATAATTGTTTGAGACAAGTAGTGGTCTAAAAATGGATAAAAATCTGGTCCATTTTAACAACAACAACAAATAAGATTTTATAAATTTGTACCAATCATCAACTCTGTGTAAAAAAAAAATTACCATTAAATTGACATTTCATCGAGATAATCAACAACAAACATCCATCTGGTGTTTTTTGATTTATTTTAGTGTATTTTTTTTTTGCTAATTTCTGTAAAGACAAAAAATTTAATTGAAACATGAAAATGATTGACTGAAAACAAAATAGATAATAAAATCAAAAAAAAAAACACGAACAGAATATTATTATATCATTTATAATGTAACTATTTATATGAATGAACAAGGTAATTTACCACACCAACACCAAAAAAAAAATTCCATGTCCATGTTCCTGGATCATAAAACAGGAGCCAAACAAAACAAAACAAAAAAAAACGAGTAGCCACATAATGAATAGCAATCAAACTCGGTTATTATTGTTCAATTTTATTGTTTTGGTTGTTATTATTATTGAACTTTTGTTATGTTCTTTTTTTTCGCATAACTAAATATATATATATTCAGATTTTTTTTTCTGGTTCATATTTTATTTCATAACAATTTTTTTTCTGCTTCAAATTCTATTTGACATGATCAACCACTGACCAAAATGAACTGACCGATTATTTTAAAATATGTATGAAGCCTTTAGAAAAAAAAAATCAAACGCCATATCCAAGCCGAACATCATCATTTTTCATCCCTGGACAACAATAACGAAGATGATGATGATGATGATGATGATGACGGTATCAGCGACAGCATTACAACAAACATTTGAACCATAGAGCAGAAAATTTAACCAAAAAGATAGAAAAAAAAAACATAGAATAACAAAAAAGAGAGAAAAAACAAACAAATTTTGAATTCCGGACGACAAACTTTTACCCGCACACACACGCACACACAAACACACAAACACAAATGCTCATGAACATGGACAAGTCACAATAAGTTAATTCTCTTTCTCTTTTTCTCTATATTCTCTACATTCTCTATTCACATGAAAATAATAATACCATTCATTCCAAAATGTATGTGGAACAATCAACAAAAAAAAAACAGTTTAGCTGAATAATTTCTTTTTTTTTCGTTCATCTTGTGTTCACTAATACTCTGCCATTTTTTTTTTGTTTCGGTTTTGTTGTTGTTGTTGTTGTTGTTGTTTTTTCTGGTTCATTTTCTGGTTGCAAGTTATCAAAACTAATACAAAACAAACATGAGAATGAAGATAGAGAGGGAGAGAGAGAGAGCGAGAGAAAGAAAGAGAAAAAAAAACAACAACAACAACAAATTTCTATCATCTTTTGTCTTTTTTTTTCACCCTAAACGCCATTGGGCACTATTTTTATTATTATTATTATTATTATTCCCGACATTCAAAGAAGCACAAAATGAATGAGAAATAAAATAAAAAAAAGCCGAAACATTTTGAATTTGAAATTTTCTATTTTCACCAGTTGTCATCGTCATTGTACGTTTTTTTTTTTACTTTACTGAAATTCTGGTCATATCTTGAATTCAAAATCATCATTGTACTACTACTACTAGTAGTGAGAGATCCAAGGCTCATTTTATGTCCACTCTTCATTCATTGTCTGAATTCATACCATATTAGTGTAAATGTATGTGTGTGTGCGTTTTTTTATCTATCAATTTCATTTCAAATCATTCAGGCAAACCTCTGCAGAAAAAAAGGGAACCGGAAAAAAATGTTTGGATGAATAATTTAATGATCGGTGACAAGTTTGTCTTTTTTTTCCTTTTTCTTTTTCGTCCTTTTTTTTGGGTTTTCGTTGTCCATTTTTTTTCAATTGTATTCATAAAATGGCAAACATACACAAACACAGCATACAGGGAGAGTTTGCATTTGTCCATTCATTCATTTATATTTATTCATCATGTCAATAAGTTTGTATTCATTTTCTATGATATATGAGGGATTTTGGATTTTGTTTTTTTTTTCATATTTTTTTTCACTCGTGAAACAAATGTAAAATTTCACATACATGTCAGAATATTATTATGTTTGTGTATGTGCGTAAATTGATTAATCCAATATGATGACGATAATGATGCAAATTCTAACGCCTACATTCTAATTTAAACCTGATTACACACATACACACACCATACATGCACAAAAACGTATAGTACAAAAACAAACTTATGATTTAAATGCGATTATAGATTATAGACTAACTTTTTTTTCATTATTATTATTCAAATTATAATGAGATCATGATGAATGAATTGTTGATTTTTTTCTTTTTGGATTCTCTGATGAAGAACGATCAATATCAATAATCGGTAGTAATAACAACGACAACAGTAACAACAGATTGATGACGATGGGTAATGATCAATAATAATAATAATGATGATGATGACTATGATTGAGCAATTTAATTTGATGAGATGATATTCAAGATAATGATTTAATGATTATAATGATGATTGATTTTAGTTTTTTATTTTGTTTTTTTTTGGGCTGTTTTGGTTGTTAATATAGAAATTATATAATAAAATGAAATTCAAATGGACAAAATCAGATGAAATGTTTTAGAATAGAATAGCAATTAAACCATATGAATCGAATTGAAATTGAAATCACAGAATATTTCTGATGGACATTTATTATTATTTTTCTTTTGATTGAATGAAATTGTTTGATTGTTGAATAGAAAAAGATTCAAGCACTTGCACATACACATATGCACAAATTTATAGAATAATTTTAAAACACTAAAAGCAAAAAAAATTCTTTATTCATTTTTTTTACAATTCTTTTCTCCCACTTTTTTACTTTCATTTTCGTTTTTTTTTCTCTCTCTTTCTCTTTCTCTAACGCACACACACACACATAAATCAAACGTTCCAGAAATCCTTTTTTTTCCTTGAATATTTTAAAAAATGAAAAGTTTTTTTCTCTCTTTTTTTTGTTTTTGGCTTAATTCAAATATATGAACAAAGTAATCAAGAAGATTTTCTAGCCTATAAAAAATTCAAAATGATGATTATATGAAGGAGAAAAATTGAAATCTAAAGTTTGCATGTTTGCATGGATCACAAAAATATATTTAACAGACATGCAAACATACGGATTTTATTTTTTTTTTTTTTTTTTTGCAAATTTTTTTTTTCACCAGAATTCACAATTCACATTTATTTTTTATAGGATAATATATCCAGGAAAACGAGATGAGTGTGTGTGTGTGTGAAAAACAAACAATCGAAAGTGGTAAAAATTTTTTTCTGTTGTTTTTGTAACGAATCAAATTTGTCGAAATCGTGACTGTGTGTGTGTGTGTGTGTGTGTGTGTGTGTGTGTAGATTGGTGAATGATGATGATGATGATTATGATGAATTTCACGAATAAAGAAAAAAGAAGAAGAAATGAAATGTATGGAAAAAAATGATGTATTGATAGTAGAATTTAAGAAAAGAAAAGTACACAACAACAACAACAAACTAGCCGTCTTGGAACACGTTGAAATATAATATTCAAGTCATTTCACAGTCACAGAAAACACATACGCACACAAAAAAAATGAAATAGAATAGAATTTATTTCATTCATTTTGATGATGACCAAGTCAGGCAAAAAAAATGAATAAATGAATGAAAACATTTAAATTGAACAATAAAAAAAATGAAAACTTTAAAACAAAGCACGCCCCTCATTTCACTCATACAGACAACTTTTCCAGATTTTCTGGTTCTGGTTTTTTATTCTATCACTTTTTTTTCTAGTTGGTTCACAAATACACAGAGTGATCCAAAAAAACAATGTGAAAACTACTGATATTCTTTCGTAATGAAAAAATATATCACTATTCAAGCATATACAGTCGATTTATGTACACTGTGCAATGAGCTGGTTCATTCTTGGATGTTCTTGTATTATTGATGCTGCTGCTTGATGATGATGATGATGAGGGTACCCGTTATTTTTTCCAATTCTAGGTCTTTGGTCCTAGAGTTTGTTCGGATGATGTTCACTGTTTATCGTGTGTGTGTGTGTGTGTGTGTGTGTGTGTATGTGTGTATTGTTGGTGGTGGTGGTGGTTGAATTAGATATCTTTACTTCTTGAGGTTTTTTCCTGATTCTGGTAGCCCTCATCATGTATTACCGGAATGATTTAACAGAAACGAAATATTGAGAAAAAAAAACAACAACAATAACTGAAACCAATTCAAGAATTTATCCTATGGACAGACGCAAACAGAAATATTTGGTTGTACGTCAAATGTATACACATGCTTCTCCTATTTTTGAAAGAGGAGGATGGAAATGGGGTTCTGATTTTTGCTGCTGTTCATGTAATTCGGTTTCTTCATCCGTTTGTCCATTCTTATTATTTATCCATTCATACATACATCCATCCATCCCTTTGTTCGTGGCATGTGTGGGAATTTTATTTTTCTCTTTTGGATCACTGAAGAATATTCTTCTTTTTTTTGGAAAAGCACAGAATTATAAAGAATAAATGAAGGAAAAACTGAATAATAGATAGAGGTATGCATTTGTGTTTGTGTGTGTGTGTGTGTGTGTTGGAACAATGTTTTGCTCTTATATATAGAACATTCCGTTGACATTTGTATTGGAATTTTATTTTTTTCCGCTAGACCATGAATTGAATGAGGAGGAATTTTTTTTTCTCTGGCTTCTTCCTCATCCTCCTCGAAAGTTATTATACTTTTTTGTGGAGCATTTTTTTTGTTGAGTATATGATGTCCACATGTTCCATCGTTTTATAATTCCTGTATATAAGTACACTGTCTGTTTATATAAGTGAAAGCGATTAATTCAAAGTTCACTCACAGCCCCTTTCAAAAAAAAACTGAATTCTTTGGGATCAGTCGAAAAAAAATATAGTTTCCATATATAATTATATCAGCACTACAACCACTATCATCATCATCATCATCAATATATATTCTGTGTGTGAGGCATACAAATAAACTAAATAGACCGACTAAAACATCCAAGGATTCTGGATAGAACGAAGCCGACAGAAAATTATCATCATTATTGAGAATGCGTCATTACATCCATCCAAAATGTCCCTTTTTCATTGAATATCATCGAATGCTCGTCATCATCATCATCATCATCCTCATCGTCGTCGTCGTCATCTTTGTTGTCGTCGGCTGAAAAAGAATATCTAGAATAACTTGCAAAACATTGAAATATCCACATTATATGAGTTAACCATCCAGTTCAGGGTATTACAGACAGACACACATACACAAACACATAAATTTGTACTGCTATTGACGTTGGTTTTGCCCGAATTTTTCTTTTCTATCAATTCTCTCTCTCTCTCTCTCTTTCTCTCTCTTGCTCGAATGAAATTGGAAGACAAGAAACACAAGAAATCTGTTCTGAGAAGAATGAAAAAAAAGAGAGAGGGAGAGAGAAAAAAAAGAGAAAAGAGGTTTAGTTAGTCTGATAGTTTTAACAATAAATAACCAATACTACAAATAATATTATGCAACTTTCTATTAGTTTGGTTGATTTTCTATTAATACAAACAAACTTTCTTCTATTACAGAATTTTTGTATTAACGAAGAATTTAAAAAACTATTTCCTATTAGTTGTTTTCTTTTTTTTTATTTTTTTGGATTGTTTTGTTGCTAAATTCAGTTTTTTTTTATTTTATCTCAATTTGTTTGTCTGTGCGTGTGTGTGTATTTCATTAGCTTACTTTGTATATAAAAACCAAAGATCAATCGAGATGGACTTTTTTTTTGGTTTTGAATGCTTCAAGAGAATCTCCATTTTTTTTTGTTTGACAATATTTTTTTTGTCCGAAGAACAAAATCGGATTGTCAAATGATTAGAAATAGAATAAAAAAAAACAAATGAAATAAAAGAATAGAATCCAAGAATGAGAAATAGAGAGACAGAGTAAAAATAAACAGAATCTTCAAGTTAAATTGAGAATTCAATTTAATAGTAGTAATTTTCTTTTTATGTATGACAGTTTTTATTTCTTTCTTTTTTTGTTTTGTTTTGTTTTGATTTGACATTACTAAATTGATGAATCAGTCAGATTTATTTTTTTTTTTTTTGCCCTAAAATGGAGATTTGAAATTCCGATTCCTAGCTGATGAATAATAAAATAATAAAATGGACATTGAATTACTTATAATAGATTGGTTTTGGAATCAATTTTTTTCCATTTTTGGTTTTTAAGGATGCAAAATTTGGTATATAAAACCAAAAAAAAAAAGAAATATGAAAGACCACACACAATATCGATATATCGACGAAATCAAAAGAAATTCTGAAACGATAATCTTGTTGGATAAACATACATAAAGTATGAATTCTATGGAAAAACTGGAACAAAAAAGAGCATGTAAAAGAATTGAGATAAAATCACGTTCCAAGAATCTATGTATTTGTCCATTGTAATGAAAGAGTTGAAAGCGGTCTGTAACGGCAAACAAACAATGAGCCAAATAGTGTAGAAAAAAAATGTTTATTCGTGTGTATATGAATGGGGAGGAGTGAAGAAAAACTTTCTAATATGACCGATAGATATACTTTTTTATGTGTGACTTCGATCGTATGGTTTTATTGTGAATAGATGACCAAAACATGAAACAATTCATTTTGATGCCAAAGAAAATATAAAACAAACAAACAAACAAAAAAAAATAACGAGAGGCCAGTGAAAAAAACCAAAAAAAAAAAATTATTATTGTCGATTTTGAAACTATAATGACTTATGTACGGCTCAACACTATGACCAAAATGTTGATGATAATGATGGCGGAAACAGCGACAGCATCAGCATCAGCAACAGCAGGGATGCCATTTTCACTTTTTTTTTTTTTGCTCATTGCACATTTTTAAGCTTACTTGATCTTAAAAATTATTATGTTTTTTTTTTCTTCTTTCATTTGCTTTCAAGATTCTTTTTGGGGCCAACATTTTGCTTATTTGTGTCTGCGTGTGGTTCTTGTTCAATTTTTGTTGTTGTTGTTGTCGTTGTTGTTATTCTTTATACTCATTTTCTTTTCATAATATTTTTATGGTATTTTTTTTTTGGGTGAAAAATAAAGAAAAAAAATGACCGTTGAGTATATCACACACACACACACACACACATGATAAATTAACATTCATTGGAACATAAGAAATCATTACATTGACAACAGTGTCCAATAATAAAATTTCGATACACACACACACACACACACACAAACGCAATGTGTACATCAACCCGAAAATAAAGAATTTCTAATCAGCAATTCATAATTATGATGATTATGAAAAACAAACAAACAAACCGAAAAAAACATGCAAACTCAAGCATGAAGATTATAAAGAAAAAAAATTTCCTTCGAATATTTTCGTTATCAATGACAATAAAAAAAAATCCCATGATTATCATAATCACAATAATAATAATAATGAAAAATTCATAAAATAAACAAACAAAAACTAACAGGTAAACAGTACATGTTCACATACATGGAATTGAATTTTGTTTTTGTTTTTCAAATGACGACGAAAAAAAAATCATGATGATGGTTTTCCAATTCATACGTGATTATTGTACATAAAAGTGGGCTTAACTACATTGCTTTTTTTTGAAAAAAAATTCTTTAGCCTGCTATGGTTATATGATAATCAATCAATAAATGAAAATCAGTATAAATAAATAAATTTTGTAATTAAATCTAGAATATGCAAATATTTTCATATGAATGAATCGTATTTATTCATTACATTATTTAATACATATCATTTTTCATATCCTATCGATTTATGATGTGTGTGTGTGTGTATGTCTATCGCAGGTGTGTTTACATTATATCATTAATTCTACTGGCAATGAATCTTTTTTTTTCTTTTTCTTTTTTTTCTGATTGAAAAAAAGAAAAAATGCCATTCCGAAGAAATTATAATTATGATGTATATATATAAACTTTGCCATATCGAATTTCGGAAATTGGATCCTTTATGTGGATATATAGAAACAGAAGAAAAAAAATCAACAGAATTTTGTCATATCCACCATCTAGTGGTAATGGATCGAATAATTGAAAAAAAATTTTCATGTTGAAAAATTTTTTACATAGATAGCAGCATAAGACTTGATATTGAAATAATTTAAAAAAAAATTTTTGAGAATCCAGGACATACAAAAAAAAATAAAAAATAAAATAACGCTAACACGCCCTGTGATATCATGATAAGACAGGCAGACAATCAATCAATCAATCAATTGTTTTTTTTCTTTTATTCGATCGTACATACACTTGAATCGATCGATAATTAATCATTTTTTTGTGGTAAAACATTTTTTTTCGATTATAGTTCAATGATGATGATGATGACGACAATTCATGATTTGAATTTGATGACAAATTTTTTTGTTTTGTTTTATAATGTTCTTTATTCTTTTACAAGAGCTAGAGAGAGAGAGAGAGAAAGTACAAGAAAACATTAAAATACATTTTTTATATTTTATTATTCACTCCACTCCCAAACAGTTATTGCTTAGTGTTGCCAATCGTTCTGTGTACACTCACACATATAAAGACTGTGGTTTCGAAAGTCATTTGAACCAATTTTGCCTATCGATAATAATAATCGATTAAATTCTCGTCATTATTATTCAAGAATATTTTCATTATAATATTCATGTATATATATGGATGATTCTTATATAATATTCATTGTTGTTGTTGTTGTTGTTGTTGATTCGTTGTTAAAGTAAAGAAGAAGCAAAATGCAAAAAAAGACGGTGAACAAGAATATATACATGAAATAAAAGTAAAAAAAAGAATGCAGCTGAAAATTAGACTTGATTTTTTCTAATTCTTTATTCGCCGAAATAATCGTTTGTTGTTGTTGTTGTTGTTCATGGAACAATCTTCTTCTCTTCTCTTCTCTTTTTTTTCCTATTCCAAATTGCTGTACTCGATTATGAGGTATATAATAATAGATTTTATGTTTTCATACCACACATCATCATCATCATCATAATCAAGCCGTTTTTTTTCTTGATTCTTATCTTCTATGATTCTTTTTTTTATCATTCATTGTTACTGGTGAATATGAGATTGAAAAAACCAAAATAACAGGATAGTGAATGAATATTTTTTTTTGTGTGTATGTTTTCTCTGTTCGATTCTGTTCATTTAGGATATCTATTATGGTGGGTATCCACCATTTGTAGGTATACGAGAGAAAGAAAAAACCTCATAGAATATAATGGTAAAAAAAAGTAGGAAAAAAAATAACATAAACGTTGAAATCATCACCAGGAATGGACATACCGTATAATGTATTATACATGTGTTTTTGTCTGTGTATGAGTGTGTGTGTATTATCGAATGTAACAACTAATTAGAATTACTATAAATTATAATTAACAGTAATTAGAGCACAGACTTTCTATCTAGTTTCTTTTTTTTCTCTCTCTCCATCCCTCTCTTGTACGGTCAAAAAAAAAACATTAGCTCAACTTTAATAATAGCAACTTGAGAAGAAAAACGTAGTGATCAAAATGGATCAAGCGATCAAGAGTAAAAAAAAAGTCATTGAGTCATCATCATTATGATTATCATCTTTGTTTGTATATTTATATATAAATGTGACCAGGGTACGGGGGTGGAGGTTGTTCGATGGCAAACAATCACATTTTTTTATACAATTCAGCCATCATCATCATCATTGTTGTTGTTGTTTGCCGTTGTCAATGACAATTTCTAACTATCGTCATATTTCTTTTTTTTTCGAGATTTACAACTTGTCTTCTTCCTCCGCCTTCATTTTGTTTTGTGTTTTTCATAATAAATTAGGCTGATGAAGAAAAAAATCTGTGTGTTCACATTTTTAACAAGGGAATAGTAATTCTGTGATCACCACCATTATCATGATTGTTGAATTTGATGATGAAATCATAAATAAATATTTATTATTATTATTATTACATTTAGAATATTATATCATTAAATCGAGTAAATCTTATTGATGATTGAATGAAATATATCATATATGATCAATATCATCAGATGAATGTATATTCCAATTTGAGAATAAAACAAAAAAAAAATGTTCCAATCAAATAAAATGTGTCGAAATTGCTTTCATTTTTATTCAGAAAACTTTTTTTTTCATTTTTTTATTTTCATTGCATTTTGTATTCATTGAATAAACCGGACAAACCTAATTATTTATCATGCTATTAAATGACAATGTTCATTTGATCATCATCATTATTATTCGTTATTCGTTATTCCAATGGATTCCAATTTTCATTTTATTGTTAGTTTTGTTAATTACCAACTTTATTCAATTTTTTTTTTTCTCTTCTTCTTCCATATGTGGCTATAATTTTTTTCTTCTGCATAGAAATGAGATTTCTATTTTCTGGTTTCCGGATACAATTTTCATTTATTCATTTTCTTTGCATTGTTTTCATTTTATTATTACATAATTTTTTCATTTTGCTTCCCTTTTTTCAGATGCTAACGGCATGTTTTATTTTTATTTACTGTCTGGATTCGTTTATCATTCTATAGTTAGCTTGTTGTTGTTGCTGTTGTTCAGTATGATCTTTTGCTGTTGAATTTTGGATTCAAATCAAATCATTATATTTTATATTCATCAGTCTAATATTGAATATCTGTAGACATAGACAGTAAAATACCATTAGATTATCCTTTGCGACTGATCAATCGATTTTTTTTTATACACATAGAATATGAGAATTTCAACACACGACAATGATAGAATAGCAGAATAATAAGAATATATAAGAATAAGAAATATTGATTTTTATTTCATTAGAATGACGCTAGAGAAAAAGAAAATTTCCATACACTTAGGAATATTGTACATTGATTTTTGCACTCACTCTCATTCTCACTTTTGTTTCATTAAGATCATCATATATTCACTTCATTTTTTTGTGTGTGTGTGTGTATGTGTAGACTTGAAATTTGAAATTAAGAAACACAAAAAGATTCGTGTCATAATGATGAACAACTGATAATTGAATCATTCATCCTATGAATTTAAAAACAATCGGCACATTTTTTTTTCTCTCTCTCAACTGCAACTCAGTTGATTCAGTGGATCGAAATTTTTTTTTTCAACGATTGACATACATACTAACTTTATGATTCTTGGAAGAATTCGATTTGTCATATTTTTTTCAAAAAACAAGAAAAAATTTTTTCATAATTTGAAATTTCAATTTTTTTTTACATTTCATTATTCAATGAATCTAAAATGTCAGTAACACAGACAATATAATGTGGTAGAAATATGGAGCTAGCGCAAGCGTGGGTGGATCCGAATAGTGTTGAAGGAAGCTATTCGAAAAAAAAAATTTTTTTTTCATTTTCTGCTTCACCGGAAATCCAAATAACTAGAGGAAAAAAAGAACAACTTTTCATTTGTTTATTCGTTCTTCATCTTGTGTGATTTACTCATTCTCAGTGTATGCGATTTAAGCCAATTTTTTTTCCAACAACTAATTTCATATCTCTGTCTGCGGAAGAAAAAAAAACGTTTTCCATAGAAATGAAAATTTATAAAAATTCAGCCAAGTGTATGGTAATCAAGTTTTCTGTTTATTTATCCGATGTTGTTGTTGTTGTTGTTGTTGCTGGTATTGAAATCTGGTACTTTACCATAAGGAATATGACATTCTTGCCGTTGGATTCATAATTCTTCCCTTATTGCCGTTACTGCTGCTGTTGTTGTTATTTATTTGATGGCACAGATATTCTTTGGTTGGCTGTCCAAATCCATCTATTCTAACGACTAGTAGTAGTCATCAAAAATAAAAATATTGATGGTGATGATGATGATGATGTTGTTGACGGCAAAGTGTATAAGTTATATTTTTTTTTTTTTTTTTTTTGATGAATAATTTATCATTTCGTCTATAGAAATGTCGATTGTGTCGAATATTAAATTCAGCTTCAGGGGTGATGATGATCGTCGTCATAGTCGTTATGATAGTTATAATCACAACAGTAATAGTAGTAGTAGTAGTTGTTGTTGTAGTACTTTACTAGTCATCAAAATGGTAACAGAATTTCTATCATGGAACATTAGTAAACAAATTCCAGCAAACAGAAAAAAAAATTGGAATATATCAGCAACATCAACATTTTTATTCTAATGCTTCGAACATACACACACACACATTAACCAATAGTGTTGAGTATATTAAAGTAACCATTTTCTTTTCTATAGATACCGTTATTTTTATTATCATTTTTATATTTGACCATTGAGAGAGAGAGAAAAACTAGGTTAAATTTTTATTGAATATTTAGCTTTTGAAATTCATTTTCCATATTGTATTTTTTTTCTCATTTTTGATGATGATCATGGATCTTTTAACAAAAAAAATGGATTATAATTCTTCATTAATCAACATCATTGATGATGGTTTTGTCATTGTTGAGAATTTACATTATAAAATCATCATCATTCAATATATTGAGCATCTTGTTTTCATATGAAAAACGTATATATAGATTGATGTATAAAAAGAGGAAGAACAGAATTGAATCATCATCATCATCATCGATATATTTTCAATATGACGACAAAATATATGTCTTGATCAAATATGAATGTAAATAATGAATAATAGAACAGCATATTGATTATTATTATAATCATGATGATGATGATTATGTGATATGGGTCAAATATTGATACATTTTTGATGATGATGATCATATGGTAATTTTCTAATGCTTTTAGATTTTTTTTTTCATTTGAGAATATTTGTCAAATTATTCGATTCTTTTTGAGAAAAAAAAACAAGAAAAAGATGAAAAAAAGATGTATATTGTTCCTATAGAACCTATCTATATCTATAGCAGAACTGTTTTTTTTTCTTTATTTTTATTCTATTTTTCATAATTACACACTTTATTTATTCAAAATTCTTCTTCTCAGTAGCAGTATTGTTGGTCCATTTGTTCAATTTACTTTTTCGTTTTTTGTTTGTCATTCCAAATAGAATGAATATATTTTTTCCATACACACACACACATACACACATACACATATTCTTAACCAATTTTGCTGGGATTATTTTGATGGCAACAAAATTGTCTGTTTTGTTTGCACAGAATTATATATGAATTGCGGCAACGAATTATTGTTGGATAAGCATGGTTTTGTTGTCACGGACAAACAAAATATTATCGACATACATATACATTAAAAACTAGGGCTTCATTATTATCAAATCTACCATAATATTTTGCTATTTTGTCCTAGATTGATTTTGGCGTCGTCGTTGTCGAGTCGGCACAATCCAATATATTGGAAGCAAAGCAAACAACACACACACACACATGTGAAAATAAAAACACTCTGACATATAGACCATATAAATGAATAAAATGGTACAGTATTTGCCGGTGAAGCTTTAGTTTATGCTTTGAATCACATATAATCGTACACACACATAAAAACCAATGAAACGTCCAAAAAAACCTAGCCAAAAATCAAACACAGACCCGCTATAGAAGCTATCCTCTTTTACACAATCATTCAAGATTGTAATCAGATTTTGTTAGTTGAAGCATTCAGTATTTTGTTTTTATAAATAAGTATTCTGTTTTGTTGTGCTATGCATCTTATATGGTGGTCCCAAAAAAAAACAACAATAACAACAACTTATTTTCAGTACTTTTACTATAACATAAAATTCAACAGCCATTGTCAATGGACAGCGACGACGTCAACAGCCAAAAAAAAATTTTTTTTTCTCCCAGTCATTCTTTCACTTCTGTTTCATTTTATGTTTTGGCGCTTATTTTTCTACTTGATTCATTGTGTTTTTCGATCCTTTTTTTTCTCTTTCTTGAAAATTCCATGCATTTTTCCATTCTAATCACTTGATCATGATTTTGTGCATTTATTTTCTAAGCTTAGTGAGTTTTTTTTTGTTGTTGTTTAGTTTTATGTGTGAATAATATTCATGTGAATATTATATGAATGTGTGTGTGTATATTTTCACTAACCAAGAATATATTGCACCTATTTTATTCAACAGAAAAAAAACTTCAATATATCATTGGTCGATTTTTTGTTGTTGTTGTTGTTGTTGGTTGGTGGTTACAATTTTTTCATTCCTTTGAATAAATATCTGTGAATTTTTGTTCTATTTCATGAAAATTCTATTATTAAATTTTTTTTCCATATTAAAACTGTGTTTGTGTCCATGAATGCGTGTTATTTTTTTCGGTCTTTTTTTTTGTTCAAATATTTGAATTCATCATCAGTATTTCAATTTCATCAATTCTATTTTCAATTTGTGTTTGTGTAAGTGTAATTCTTGTGATTGTGCTCCATGTCATTGTTATCTGTCATGTGTGTGTGTGTGTGTGTGTGTGTATATTCAATGGTGAATGAGAAAAAATAGAATCATTCAAAATCTACAAAAAAAAAATATTTTTGACCTTTTCCACTTTAATATTGTGTTATGATTGTGTTTGTGGTCAAATTGTTCATTAGAAAAAACTCATCACATATAATTGATCATCATCATCACGAAAAAAAAATTGTGGCAGAAATTCGAGCATCATTACCACACCATTGCACAGGTAATTTTATTTTTATTCATTTCAATGATGAATAAATCTTTCATCCATTAATTCCTGGGAATTTTTTTTTTCTTGAAAATTTTTGACTCTCTAATTTTGAATGACAAACATCAGGTACAGCCATAAAATTATCATCATCATCATCATCATCATCAAAGAAGATGATTATAAAATGATAGCAAGAGAGAGAGAGAGAGAGAAAGGTAGTAAAATAGAAACATCATCAAACCATTAACGGAACAATGATTTTATTTTTTTCATTTTTATGGAATTTTTTTTCGCCTGATATATTGATGTCAACAATGATGATGAATGAAACTTGGAATGGAATTTTTAGTCAAAGCACTCGTGCATACATGCATGTGTGTGTGTGTGTGTCTGGTACAAATATTCCATCATTTAATCATTGCATTTTCCAATGGTATATTTTGTGAAGTGAAAATAAAAATGCTTCAAAAAAAAAATCATTTCCATTGTATTCTTTTTTTTCTGTATGTTTGTTTATCTAAATATATTTGCCTATTTTTTTTTAATGTTGTCTGTTGTGAAATATCATTGATTTCCATTATTGTGAATGATTCTGAGATTTTGATTCCGGTGAATAGAAACAAAAAAAAAGAGATGAAGATATGAAACAAACATGAAAATCTCAGCCTTCAAAGGTATCTCTCACTACAGTAGAATGATAATGTTTGTTTGTGTAATATGTGTGTGTGTGTGAAAATATTTGTAAAAAGGAATGGAATAATTATCCTTCATTCATTTTTTTTTCTAATTGGAATTAAATTATTGCATCACATGTCAACAGAATAATATGGTGGGCGTATTTTTCACTTCTATTTATATAAAAATATTCCGTTCAAATAAATAAAAAGCTCAATCACCAAGAATATATATATTGACGTATTATTCTGTTCATGGTTTGGTCGTCTTCTATACTTCCGTATATTTTTTGTACATTACAATTCAATTAATGTCATGAACTTTTTTTTTTTCTCTCTCTCTCTCTCTTACATATGATGATCATATCTGAAATTCATATAAAATGAATGAATGAAAGTGTAAAAAAGTTTGTTTGTTTTCCCTCTTTTCACTATTCTATGGGTTTCAATTTCGTATGTCAATTTTTTGATCTTAGAATCTGATGATTCACTTTATACACATTGTGTGTTTGTGTGAAAAAAAAACTAAGAAATGGAAACTTTTCCGTTTGTACATTAAATTCATTATATTTGTTTGTTCAATGGTTGTATATGTGATGATTGTAAGTTTTTTTTTCACTGGTTGAAATCGATCTGTTTATAGCGGGAACATTTTCATTTTTTTTTCTTGACAATTCTCTTTCAAATCCATTATATCTTCATTTGTCATGGAAATCAACTTTAACGCTTTCATTATATGTTGTTATTAACGCCCATCTTGTCATTTTTTTTATGCGATTGATTGTTTGATAGATCGTGAAAAGTTATTATTTTCAGAATCTTTTGTTCAAAAAAAAAAAAAAAAAAAAGAAATGAGAATCAGATTCATCTTCATCATGATTGGTAATCATGACAATGTTTTTTTTATTTGTTTTTTATTTTTTATCATTAGATTGATTGAATACCCCATCATACAAAACAATTGGGTGTAAAGTTCGTTTTTTGTTCATCTCTTATTTTAATCAAATCAATTCAAATATTCTGGATGCTACTTGTCGTTGTTTGTTTGTTTTTTTTTGTCTGTTGCTAACCGTTGCAATTTTTTATATCTCTCTTTGTCTGGAATTGCAGAAAATTGTAGAAAAATTTTCATGCTGTCATCATTGATTAGAGCCATGTTGGAAAATGATTCAAATAGACAAAATGTCTCTGCAAATTTTTCTTTTTTTGGGCCCCTATTTTTTTGGGTATTTTATTTCTTTCCATCTCTCTCTCTCTCTATTGCGTGTATTCGTCTAATCGTTCATTGTGGGGTTGTTCTTGTCATTCACCACCATTATATAATGCTCTTTTTCTATGACCCCTGAAGACAAGTATCAGAAAATAACAAAAAAGATTAGCGACCAATAACTTTAAACGCTGAAATGAAAATTCTGTGGCTGATGATCAACATTTTCGTAATCAATTTCCGTCCACACAATCAATTTATAGTCAATTGAAATTTTGTCATGCAATTTTTTTTTCTTTTTTTTCATTCGTTTAGTAATAATGATTAATTTTGTCTGATCGAAATGGAAAAATTCTTGATTATTGACAAATTATTTACATCCTTTTCTATCCCCTTAGTTTTGTTGTTGTTGTTCATGATGACAATATTTAGTGTGAAGAAACAAAAAAATTTTTTTTTTGTTTTCTCCCTCATTGATTTCTTCGATCCGAATCGGGATTATCATCTCTATAGTTTCATTTACTTAATGTACAAACACAAACAAATGTCATGGTGACAGTTTTTTTCTATTTCGGTTGCCATTATCACATAGAAACACACACACATCGAAAAGGTCCACAGGGTCTAAACTTTTTTCCTCTTTCTATTTTTTTTTTTACACCCACTGTGATGACAACATGGACATCTAACTATGTGTATGTAGTTTTTTTTTTGCTTTTGATCACTTTAACTCTAATACATTGGTTCACACATTTCTAGTCGTATGAAGATTAATTTACCAGAAAATTTGTTCTATCACGAATTGGCATTTTTTTTTGCTTTTGCTTTTACCCTAGATCATCATCATAGTCATTTTCATTGATGATGATGATGATGATGATGATGTTTTTTTTTTGTTGGCCATCTGAATCTATTTTATTCTATGGCCAGAATTATTTTTTTTCCATAATATTAAATCGACTGAATAGTTTTTACAATTCTAATTCACTGATGATTTTATTGTGGAGAAGAATGAAAATTTTTTTGACTATCGAATGATGTGAAAAAAATGAAATTTTTTTCTTGCCACCATTGTCGATTGTTGTTGATTGTTGTCACTACTCAAATTATATATGATTATATCTGATAATGATAATAATATGGATCATCAATAATGAAAAAAAATGAACAATTTAAATGTAAAAAAAACAAATTTCTTCCATGTCAAAATCAATGTAGCATGACCAAGAAAAAAAAAGTGGACAGAAAAAAAAATGGGTTCACCATCGACCATCACATTCGGCCATTCACAATTTTATTTGAAATAATAAATAATAATGTACTTATGATGTTGAAAATGATGGTGATGACAGACAAACAATTTCAATTCAATCTTGTAATCATCATCATCATCATCACTATTTTATAATGGCAATAATAATAATTCACACAGATCACATCAAATCCAACAACAAATCTAGAATCTGAGATTACATCAACGGGCTTTTTGCATTTTTTTGTCTACTACTTCATTCTGCACTGATGATGAGAAATAATGATCCAAGATTTTTTTTTTTTGTTCATTTTAAGCTGTTAAGCACCAACTAGAAAATCTGTGTAAGCCTTTCATTCTCTCTGATTTTTTTTCTTGTTGTTGTTGTTGTTCAGAATTGTAAGAAAAGGAAAAAAAACTGAAAATTATTTCAAGATGGAAAAAAGTTTTCTGCTTTCATAGATAAATAAACATCATTTTTCATTATTTGTTCACCACTGTTTTAGTATTCCATATAAAGCCGCCATTTTTTAATTCTCTATTCTTTTTTTTTGTAGTTGAAAAGAATTTTCAGCTTTGTAAATGTTTTCATTCATTCATCCATTCACATTCTCATTATTTCTTTTTTCCAAGTGTTGGTGGGTGTATTGTAAACAACAACATTTTGACATATTGTTCCAGAAAATTCTTTCTTAACTTGAAAAATTTTCTGTTGTCTAGCCAAATTCTTTGAATCAATGTGCACATACAAAAAAAAGATGAATTTTCCAAAAAAAAAATCGGAATAACAAAGAACTTTTTTCTTCTGTAGATCATTCTTGATCAATTCCATGGTAATAAAATTTCATTTATACCACATTTAAAAAAATTTTGATTCAAATTTTATACATAAAACTGAAACAAAAAAAAAATCATTTCAACGCCATTTGGTTTTTTTCCTATCAATGAATAAACATTCTGTGGCAATCCTTTGGAATGTATCAAGATTTTTTTTTTTTTTTTGACTATCTATCCATCTATTACATTCGCTGGATTCAATTTTTGACGTTTATTTTTCATGTTTATTGTGGCAGTTATTTTTCAATGATTTTTTTTTTGTTTGTCTTGCATTCAATGTTGTAAATGTTGTTGTTGTTATCGTTGTTGTTGTTGTTGTTGTTGTTGTTGTTGTTGTTGTTGTTGTTGTTTTAGTTTTCAATATCAAAGGAAAAAAAATCCACCCATCACATAATATGGTTTGTACATTTTTTTTCCTCTAGTTGTTTGACTGATGCTATCATGAACATACATTTCATCTCATCTCATTTTCTGTTAGAATTCTGTTTGGTAAATGATACTTTGTTCTAAACATTCACGCCACTCAGATCAATTTACCATCATCACTATTTCACTATTCTCTTTCTATCTGTCTATCTATCTATCTATCTATCTCTCTCTCTCTTTTTCCACATTGAATAAACGACAACAACAACAACAATCAAGTTATGTTACATAACAAACATGCAACACTCCCCTTTATGAGTGTGTGTGTGTGTTTCTGTAGTACCAGATAATTAACTTTTGTGTAATTTGGATTTGTACAATCATTCTGCCCGTGTTTTTTTGTTTTGTTTTTTATCCTGTTCTTTTGATGTAGGCTTCCTCTCTTTATTTTTGGTCTTTACTAAAAAAAAAATCTATCCTGTATCTATATGTAGACATTTTATACTCTCTTTTTTTCCATTTTATTTTACATTCTAGTTCATTTGTTCGAAGAATTTATTTTCATTGCTAACAAAATGAATTATTTTCTCTTTTTTTCGTAATTCTATAATGCTGTTGTCTAACAAGTTTATCTATCTATCTATCTATTCAGTCTATCCATTCATTTATCCAAGTTTCTTGTTATCTTATTATTCGTAATCACTTAGCTATTGGATGTAGCACACACATTATACACTTAGTATTCAATTTGAAATATATGAATTCAGAATGAAAAAAAAATCACAATGATAATCACAATGAATTCATTGTGTGATAGATTTTTTTTTCACTTATAATCTTCCAATATCACATCACACTTTGTTATCAATGTTCAATTTATTTTATTTTCAATTTCAATACCATGTGTTTATTAATTTGTTTCACATTTAACCTACGGTTATATGTGGAAAATATCTTTATACTTACCAAATGGACCGATTCAATTTGAAACACATCAACCATCGTCAATACTTTGGAAATCATTTAAAAATGAGAATTTGTAAGAGAAAGAATGGGAAAAAAAATTGTGTTTGTGATCATCATTGCGTGAATGACAGTTTCTTACATCATTCTCATTAAAATGAGAGAGAGAGAGAAAAATACAATAACAAGGAATGAGAAAAAAAAATCAAGCAACGATAGCAGCATATTCCAATGAATAGATAAAAGAAAATTCTCATTGATGATCTTGAGACAAAAAAAAAGCCTTCAAACATTGAATGATGATTATTCTGTTTGATTGATTCGATACAACATTCGATGTTTATTGTGTGTGTGTGTGTGTGTGTGCGCTGCTGTTTTTTTTTCATCGATGCTGATATTTCTTGGAAAATACTTGAGAATCCTTCGAAAGATGCTTGGTAACATTTTATTTGAATTGAATTTTGTCGTAACGATTTTTAGAATTATACACAAACACAAACTTCTTGATCCAATGGATATTGGGAGATGAGGAAAAAAAACAAGAACGTGTCTTAACCACTCAATTTATGCTCGACTTATTTGCATCTTATTATTTTTTCTCCTCCTTAGTACTTGTTAACTGTGTGTGTGTGAGTTTGTAAGTTTGTTTCAAATTCTTTACGAAAAAGTTTGTGTGTGTGTATGATGTAGCAAAGCGATAGATTATGTTCGTTTATTTTTTATTTATCAAAAAAAAAGAAAGAAAAAATTCAATTCTTATCAAATTACGATATTTCACACGTCTTATCAATTTTCGCAAACAAATTTCGATTCTTTGTTTTTTTTTGTTCAAGAAAAAACTAAAAAAAATAAATACGACAAATCCATTTATGTTTTTTGTTCTACTCTCTCTCTCATTCTAACCTAAATTACACATACATTTCCATTTCGTTTGTTTAACCTTAACGTGCCAAACATTTGGTTCCATTATCGTCATCATCATCATCATTGTCAATTTATTTCTTTTTTTTCGCGTTGATTTTCATGAAAAAACAAATTTTTAAGTTTGTTTTATCCATATACAAACAAACAAACATTTATTCATTGTCTTATTGATGTGAGAATGGAAGAAAAAAAAAGCAACAAAATAATAGTGTCATTATGGATCTCCACCTACTTTCTACTATCGTTAAATGATGATTACAATGTTGATGTTGATGATGATGATGATGATGGTCGTGTGGTCGTGGTTTATTGGCTGTTTTCTTGAAAGTGGTTTTTTTTTCTCTACCGAAGATATAAATGATATAATAAACACATATTAAATGATTTGATAACCATTTGTAGTTGTTATTATTTGAAAATTGAAATCCTAGAATTTTGTCGTCGTTTTTTTTTTTGCTACAATTTTGATTGATAAATTCTTTTTTTTTGTGAATTGTCTATTTCCATCGTAATGATAGTGTTGCAATCGGTTTTTTTCTTTTTTAGTTGAATAGTGAATGCATTTTTTTCTTCATTTCAACCACAGTCATTTTTTATTTATTTTTCTTCACCATTTTCAATGATTAATGATTCTTTAAAGTTTGTTTGTTTGAATGTAGTGGTCGATTTTTTTTCTTCTTCCTCGTTATTGGTTGTATAATGTTCAGTTTTTGTTTGTGGTTTGTTTTTTAACCATCGCCATAGTAGTTTATTCATTTGGGGCTATTTTATTGATCGAATTTTCCATTGCATTCATTCATTCATTTGAATGTTGGCTTCACCTCCATTATTACCTGTTTTTTTTCATATACAGGCTATCAATTCTTTTGTTCTGGGTTGTTTTTTTTTGAAAATGGTGAATGCGTAATAATCATAAAAATTTTGACCAATAAAAAAAATAAAAATTTCTTTTTTTCCAAGAAAAAAAAACAAAACTAACCATGCACTTTTTGGTAATTTTACTTCTTATACACACACTGGGATACAGCTAGTGAATGAGAACGATCATTTGTCTTGATTTTCGTATGCCTATCACAAACTTTTGGTTTTATGATTTAGTTTTTTTTCCGTTTCGGTAAACATGTTTTTTTTCAAGGGGGAAAAAAATTTTAAATTTCAAATATGAAAATTGTTGCTGCTGAATCAAATTTCAAACAAACAAACAAAGAAATTTTCTCCAATGATTTTTTTTCTGTTAGCATTCTTTCCAGGTAATTTGAAATGGTAATATTTTTTTACAGTCATTTTATTCTGGATAGGAATAATTTTCGTTGAAATTCATTTAAGAATTCTTTGTTTTGTTCGTTTATTTGTCATATTATATTATATTTGTTTATGAAGCTAATATTTCAGTAAAGTCCACCGAATTTTGATTATAATGAGGTTAATTTTTTTTTAATCACTCATCACATACAATTGTTATTTGATTTCCACGAATTTGAAAATATTTTTGTGTGTGTTTTGAATTGTCGTCCAAATTGAATAACAAAAACAAGACGAATACAATTCCAGAAACCAAAAAAAAAAAAAAAAAAAAAAAAAAAAACACTACACATATAGTGATCGACAGACATTATCCTTAATGTCAATTTTATATTGTAAGTTATTGTTTTTTATAGCTTTGTTTTTGTTTTTTGTCTTTTTTTTCTATAAAATTCTGTTCAACATGATCATCATCATTGTGGATTCACACACACACACACACACACACACACACACACAGAATCGGTATCACATTGATATGTTTTTGTTGTTGTTGTTGTATACTTTACATTTTTTTTTCTTCATCGATCAATTTTATGTACTGCCATAAATACTAATGATGATGATGATGATGATGATATCGGTTTTTTTTGTTTTGGTTCAAATTTTCATTTTTGCATTATATCAAAATAACATATTATATACCTTTTATTTTGTTTCGATTTTATGTTGTCAATTGAATATTGTTTGTGTTCCCCATTCCCTCACCCCCACAAAAAAACCTTGAGTTCTAAACATCAATATTTTTATTTCCATTCCACTCATTTCATGTTATATAAATGTAATGTCAAAATGATTCATTCGGCAACAATACCGTATTGGCAGATATTGATTTTTTTTTTTGGTTCTCTTCAATTTTTCCATGAGTATTCTTACATTTGTTTGAACTATATTTTCATTACACATTTTTTTCCAATTTCATTTATTGTACTTTTTTTTGTTTGTTTTTCTTTTATTCTTCTGAATAGAATTTTATGTGAATGACATGTTTTTTGTTTTGTTTTGTTTGACTCGTTTTATTTCATCGATGACGTTGAAGATCTTGTTATTCTTCTCATTATTATTGTTATTAGTGTAGCTTCATAAGTTTTTTGCGCTCAGAATCTGACAACAGAATTTTGATTTCATTTCAAATTTATGAACCCTTTTTTTGTAATAATCTATAGACTGGAATTTTTTTTTCACATAACGAAAAAAAGGTGATAGAAAACAAAACAAAAAAAAGCTTGGAAATTCTGAAAAGACCTATTTATTTTGTCAATATTCTTGTTCACATAAGATTGAAAGATGTCTTGTTTCTTTTCTACCATTCTGTTGCCATATCATCATCATCATCATCATCATTCAGATTCCCATCATTGATTGAAACATTTTTTTTCCATTCTCAAATTCATATTTTGCTTATTTGTTACAATTCTTTACGGTTGTTTGGATTCTTTTTTTTCATTTTGTTTCAAGATTTTCTTTCAAATTCTTGGCATTTTGTTTTTTTTTCTCATTGATTCAATAGCAGTCAGTTTATAGTTTCATCATCATCACTTGAAACTCTTTTCATGCTTTTGATTTCGATATTTTTTTTCAATTTATTATTATTATTTTCATGTGATTTCAATTATTTTTGTCAGTGTTTTTTTTTCCAATTTTTCTGGATGAAAATTTATAAGCTTCATCTTATATGCTGTTGTTGTTGTTGATGATGATGTTTGTGTATACTTCAAATTCAATCTTTACATTGCATTTGTGAATGAATCAGTTTTTTCTCTTTTTTTTCTAAACATTGTTTTGTTCACAAGTTTGTTTTCGTTTAAATCCTTGTCTATTTTGTTTTTGTTTTGTTTTTGTTTTTGTTTTTTTTTTGTCATTGAAACAAAATTCAATTTCCATTATTCAGTATTGAATTTTTGTTTTCTCTTGGTTACGTTATCCCGAAGGAATCGATAAAAATAATAGACCAAACCTTGATGATGAACAATGATTGGACATGAATTAATTCATTTCAATATACAATCGAATAACAATCATGATTCTCAGGAATATACAAAACTAATATTTTATCAAGAAAATAGAAATTGAAAAAAACAACAACAACAAAATTGGCAAAAAAACATGTAAATGAACTTGAAAATAGAACTTTTTTTGAGGGAACAAAATTCTGTGAAACAAATTTCCCAGCAGCACACACACACATATATAAAGAGAATTTCGTTTTTATTTTTTTTTCAATTCGAAAATGCCCGAAAATGTGGTCGTTCCCATTTGAACTTCGAATTTCGAATAAAAAAAATATTTTTCGATTTCAAACTTTAGCGTTTTTTCCACAGAAAAGAAAAAAGTTTTCATTTGCCTTGTCGAATCTTTTGGCTGCTGCTACTGCTGTTGTTGTTGTTATTGTTATTATTGAAACAATTCTAGGAATCACAGTCCAGTGTTGATTCAAGATTTTTTTTCATGTTTTTTTTCCTGAATCCATATTATTGCCATTTTTTCCATTGATAAATAACGATCACATTGGTCTATTCAAATCAATTTTTAGCTCTCTTTTATTCAAAAGAATTTCTATTCATTTCTATTCATAGAGTCTATGATGATAGAAAAGCACATAGACAAAAAAAAATACGATGCATCTGTATTTGACTTGACATTATTATCTACGTTTGCTATTTTTCTTTTTGTTCTGATTTCTAAGGAATTAATAGAATTATTATATTATCAGAATTATGAATAGTTTGTCTGAAAAGTCATTTTTTTGTTGTTTTTTTAAAAAAAAAACTTTATGCTTTTGAATCGTATTTCAATTATGATAAACGTGGTTTCTTACCTATACACGAAAAATATTTGAAAACTTTACACCATCCAACATGCATTGCAGAAATGGCGATAGAATAAAATGGATGCCTTGCAGTTATTTTTTTAAATCGTGAAAAAAGTAGCAAAAAAAAAATTTGTACAAATGTGACCAACATTCCATATGTCTGGTTATTTTTATCGATAGAATAATCTGTGTGGGTGTGTGTTTTTTATCATTAAATTCTAATCTAACAAATAAATCAGAATTGATGAAAAAAATACATTTTTTTCCCAAGAATCATCATAATGATTATCAAATAAAACTCAATTGATATTCCACATTCTGTAATGAAAAAAATTACATCCAAATTACTCTAAAAATAGATCATGGAAAAAAACGAAAGAATTTCATGGGAAAAAATCAAAATCAAAATGATCAAATAATTAAATTCCTCATGTTTTTTCCAATGATGATGATTGGTAATATAAAATTTATTCCATTTAGTCGTACAAACAAACGATGAAGGTAATGCCAAAAAAAAAAACCTTCAGCTACCGTTAATTCCTCATTTCATAGTTGTCATCACAATTGGATAATGTAATTAGATGGCAACAAACGTTGAGGTGAACAAAAGAAAATAAAATTAACACAAAACGTCTTGGAGATATACAAAACGAGAAAAAATTCAACATTTTAACCTGCCACTTGCATTTTCTTGTGTGTGTGTGTGTTTGTGTTTGTTTTCAATATTCTTTTTTTTATTTAAGTAAAAAATAATTTCTTTTTCTAGTTTTACGTATTCTTTTCAATACTTTTTTTTCACCAGAATTGTCTTTGCCATTATTTTAATTTTATATATTGAGTTAATGTATCTAACCTACAACCCATTTCTTTTTCATCAACACACACACACACACAAAGAATGTCGAGATGATTTATGATAGTGTTAGATCCGTTATACCTTTGTTAAATCTACCTTTTCCTAGAGTTTTAGACTATTATTCCTATGTGCGTGTCTATCTTTTTTTACCATTTTTTTCCTGGTACAACGTTGATCATTGATATCATGATCGTGATGTTTGAAATGAGCAGCAAGAAAACAAAAATATTCATGCACACCAACTGGAACGACCAAAAAAAAAAAAAAACAAAGCCAAAAAAAGTTGAATCAAACTTTTTTTCTTTTTGCTTTAGTCAAAGTAAATTCAACTTGTCGAGATCTTTTTGTTGTTGTTGTTGTTTATTTATTATTTACTTTTTTTCAGGTATTCTTTGTTTTTTTTTGTTCGTTCCGTGAATGGAAAAAAATCTATCCGGTGCATATACTGAACTGATGATAATCATATGCTGATATTGTAGCCATATCATTTGATCTAGGCTTGGCTTTATGCTTTTCTACTATACTCTGGACACATATTGAACACATTGATTACAAGATTGTCAATTATTATTGTCATTATGGTTGTTATTGTTTTGTTGTTCTATTATCTATCTCGTTTTTTTTTTGGCTTGTCAAATATTGTCGCTTATATAATAAATGTGTACATGATCGAAAGATCTAAAACCCAATCAATTATCGTTATTAATATTGATTTCTTTTTTTGTGATTTTTTTTTACTTCTCTTCTTGTTCATTCTTTTTTTTCTGTTCCAAATTATTTTCCATTGCTTGATATATTGAATTAAACCTAATGAATAAAATGCAGATTTATGAATATCGATTGAGATGAAAATTTTTTATTTTTTTTTTTTTTTTTTTGATAAAAACAAATAACTTTATTTTAACTACATCAAAAGTGGATCCATTTCTTGAATTTAAAATCCATAGGCAAAGATCAATTTTTATGTCCATGTAAAATTCGTGTGTGTCTTGTTTTGCTGTTGCATTATCTGGAAATTAATGAATGAATTGGATTTTTTCATTAATCATTTCTTCATTTTTTTTTTTTGGATTTGGAGCTATAAAGAAATTCTCTAGATTCCAATACATTCTTCTTAACATTTATTCGTCTTTGATGAACGATGGTATTTCTTTTTTTTTACATCAGCTATAGAATCATAAGATTTCGCTGTTCACTCTGTTCCTCAAACTAATAAAGATTCCATAACTATTTTTCTCGATTTGGGTTTCGAGTTTGATGTTGTTGTTGTCGTTGCTGTTTGCCTATACCTTTATTGTACCATATTTATGTTCGTGTGTATGTGGGTGTAAAGATCAGATTAAATTTATTATACCTGATCAAAGAGAATCATAATAATATTTTTTACGCACACACACACACACACAAACACATAAATATTCTGTATATACAGGCGTAACAAGAATCAAAGTCGTTACATTGTCGTCGTTGTAACCAAAAAAAAAAAAAGAAAAAAAATATCAATGTACAACATACAATGTCATGTACATCGATATCATCATATATATATATATATCTCGTTATATTAGATTCATTCAGTCATTGATTTTCATTAAGTTAACTTGAAAGAATTTGTAAAGAATTTTTCTTTTTTTGTTCAATAAGAATTTCAATAGCTTATATATTATTATTATATAATAGAGAACCATTGTCTATGGTTGTTTATGTTTGATTTTGATTGTATCATCATTATCATTTTTTGTATAAAAAAAAATTTTTCATTGTTGTCATATGACACATAACGTTACATTCTTCAACAACAAAAACAACAACAACAACAAAAATACATCATTATCAACTTTGTTTATGTGAATTTGATGTGTTTGGTTGTATTAGTGAATGAATGAAAAAAAATGAAAAAAAATTGGATGATTTATGAATAACGGAAATTATACGGGAGTTTTCATCTTTTTCGCTATTTTGATGTACAATATATTTTTATATTGAAATATAACATATGTGTTTTTTTTATCTATTTTGAATAAAGAATTTATCCATCCCCAATAGACCATCATCATCATCATCATCATCATTATTTTCCTTTGGACATTGTCCATCCACAGAATGATGCATGCATGATTTTGTTGTTCAGAAGAAAAAAAATCATAATTGATTTGTACCGTGAGCCTGGATGGATGAATATAGAAACCAAGTGGACATTTTGATTTATTTTCGCATTTTCAATTTATTAAATATTGTCAGAAATTTTTTTTTTCACCAATGATGTATGACTATGGAACTTTTCATGTTCCGGAATTTATACGTTTTTTTTTCTCATAACGAACTTTGTTACCGGTGTGCATATAATAATAATAGTTTGAATGAAATGATTGATTTTACCTTTGTATGATTTGTTATAACAGTCACGATGTCGCTCACCTTTTTTTTGTTGTCATTGAAAATACTCTGTTCCTGTGAACTGAAATCCATTTCGAATGTCAAATGAACCAGATTTTTTAGGTTCTTCATTAGCATCATTTAGCATCATTGCAGATCATAAATTATTTGAATAAATTGTTGTTATGAGAACGATGTTCTGGGAAATTTTAGAATTTGCATGAATATTTTGTTGATGAGTTGAAAAAAAAAGTTTTGACTGAATATGAAATTTTTTTTTTTTTTTGGTATACCGGAAATCCATATTGTCAGAAAACTTTTTCTCATTCTAAATAATTTATTCTAATCTTTTTTTTCGCTTCTGTTTTGTTGTTGTTGTTGTTCAATTGTACCTGTAAAACTTTGGATTTGATGAATTTTTTTTTATATTCGTTTTTATACCACATTCTATTTTCAAAAAGTTTTCTTTGCTTTTCTTGGATGAAAATTAATTCATATCCCAAGATATCTTTTTTCATCATCATCATCATCAGAATATATGACGATTGTTTTCACCATTTGTTGACATAAATGTGTGTTTGTGCAAGTTTAATTTGTTTGTTTGTGAAGAAGAATAAAAAAAATAATTTAAAGATGGAAAAATAATTACATCGATGCAATCCTGTAATCATGACGATGGCGATGACGATAATGACGATGAGATTTGAATGAATAAATGAAATTCACAGCCAAATTGAGCCAGGCAAATAGTAGTAGTAGAATTGAAAAAAAAGACTAATTAAAACTGGATTAAACACACTGTTTGTTGATATATTTTAGAAGATAAAGAAAAAAAAATAGATTGCTCAAATATTATCTATTCTGTAATAATGCAATACACACACACGCACACACACACACACACAGATACTAAATTTAGTTTTATAAACATTTATTATTATTATTATTATTATTTGTAATTGCATTCGAGCATCAACGTTATCGGTTAGTATCAAATCATCATCAGTGCAAACAAAAAAAAAGATGAGCATATTATCACCATACAAACACTGTTGAACTCAAATTAGAACCATCAGATATATTGGCTGGTTGGTTGCTTGGTTGATTTTCAATCTAATTCATCAAGGCCACATGATGATGATGATGATGATGATGGAAAAGCTCGTGAGGCTAAATCTTTTGACGCGTGCCATCATAGTTATTATTAACAAACTTTTTTGTTGTTGTTTTTTTTTCTCGATTCAATTTCTTTTGTTTTGTTTTTTTCCATCATCATTTCATCAGTCTAGGGAGAAAAAATGTTAATTCCAAATCAACGAATCATACACATACACCATCTTGGTTATAATCATCTTCATGAGTAGAAATCCTTCATAAGTATAAGTTCAACTTTTGCCTTTTTTTTCTCACTCGTTTTAGCTTCATTATGCTTAACGAAGCGAGATAATTTAAATTATCACCATTCTTTTTTTTTATTTTCGTTTTTATTTCTATGTTGTTTCACTACAGTTGGTCTATACTACACGCATCATATACAGGTTTTATTGATGCTCAAAATTTCTTTCCACTAACCAACCATCATCATCATCATCTTTAAATGAAAAAAATTAAGCATGTGAAAAAAAATAAATATTTATCCATAAAGAGAAAAAAATAAAATCAGAACCAAAAATATAAAGAATCGACCTTTGTCATTTTCATTTTCATTCATTACGTTAACATTTATGAAATATTACTCATCTACATCTAATTACTTGGCTTGTCTATTCGTTTTTTTTCTGAAACTTTGTCTGACTTTTTTTTGGATTCATAATAAACCGGTTGTGTATATGCATTTTTTCTTCTTGTCATTAATGATGATTATAATGAGGATGAAGGCAATTTTTTTTTTGGTTGAAAAGATGAATATCAGACACTGTTTATCATTTTTTATCATCATCATCATCTTACATTCATAATATTCAAGACAGAATTCATTGAAAAACAATAAAAAAAAGTATGATAACATCTTTTTTTTCCGAAGCTGATATATTCCAATTCATTTCAATTAACGTTTGTGATTTCAGTAATCAATTGAAATTAATTTTAAATTTCATTGATTGATTTTTTCCCAATATTTTACTATTTTATTTGAAATTTTAATTCAATTTTCATCAAGAGCATTTTATCCACTGTTCAAGTTTTGTTTTTATTCCATAAAAATAATAAAAAGATTGTGATAACGATAACAATGACAATGACAATATAAATTCTGTTTAAATTCATTACGATAATTATTTTCATAGAGAATTTCATTTTCAAAACACATCATAAACACATAATAATGATCAACATTCAACAACAACAACAACAACAATAACAATCGACAACGATGAAAAGTTTCAAGTATTCTATTCTAATTTAAAGCATTATCATCATCATCACGATGATGATTATGATGATGATGATGATGATCATTATCATCATTTCACATATTTTCATTTGCATTACACTATATATATTTTACTACTAAGCTTTCATTTCAACTATATTCATTCATTTTTCAGCTTTTTATCTAGACTATATGAAAAGCTTATCTCTATGCAAATTTGTTTTCAACCAAAGCAAAAACAAAAAAAAAAAAACAAAAACAAAAAAAAATCCCTAAACAATGCTCATACTCATTGATATACAAGTTTCAAAATTCTAGAATTATCATTTTCATTTGCTTTTGTAATTTTTCCCATTCTTTCTTCTGTTATTGTTTTTTTTTGTTGTTGTCGTTGTTATCGTCATTATCATCATCATCATCATTGTTTTAAGTCACTTGCTCCTCTGCATTTATACATCCACTAATGTGATGGCAACTCTTTTTTTTTCTTTATTTTCACAAGTTTTTTTTTCTTTATTTTCACAAGTTTTTTTTTCTCATTTCCATCTTTTTTTTTCTTTTGATGTGAATGAATATTCTTGTCTCGTCTTTTTTTTTTTTGGTTCTTATTTTTTTTGTCATCATTCTCATTCATATATTTGCAACTAATTTCTTTTTTTTTTGTTTATTTATTCATTCATTCATTCATTCATTCATTTATTCATTTTTTTCATCATATTTTGTTCACCTTAGATTGTCTATTAATATTGAAAATCCTAAATCATCTTATCCATTCATTCATCCATGATTAGAATAAACTATGCAGGATTTTTTTTCTTTATTCAGAATCCTGATAAACAAATACGATTCTGGAAAAAAAAGAAAGAAAAAATATTCTTATTTTCTCCATGAATAAACTTTGAATCCCACGTGAAAAAAAACAAGATTTTGGCAGATCAGTACAGATGATGATGATTGAAACCATAATCACATGTTAATCCTTTTATTCTATTTTCTCTTTTCTCTTTACTGTAGTTATTTGTTTGTTTTTTTTGGTCGTATTTCCGTATTTCCGTATAGCCAAAATCATAGCCATCACATTTTGTTCCTTATGGCAAATTACTTGATAGACAACACACATTGCAAACATTGTGAAAGTTTTTTTTCTACACTTCAGATGATTACAATAGAAAAATGGTCAAGCTTCATGAACAATTATTTGATTCTAGTGGAACAAACAAAAAAGTTTATCAAGTATCCTAAAGTTTTGAACTGGATTTTTCTTCAAATTTTTTGTTTTGAATTTTTTTTTGTTTTTTTTAGTGAAAGTTTATCATCATTATCATATGATTATTTACTGAACATAAAAGTTTTGTCGTAAAATTAAATTTTCTTTGATTTTTTTCCCACTTGCTACTTGAAGCATAAGTTGTGAAATTTGATTTTAAATCCACATGTCATATACCGATTGTTACAATTCAATTATTATTATTGATGGTGAAGAAAACGAAAATTGTCCGTTTTTGAATTTAAATTTTGAAATCGGTCAGTGACCATAGGTCGATGAAAATGGCAAATATATTTTTTCTGGCACTAAAAAAAAAAAATCAGGCTTCAAATCTCAAGCGATTTGATTGTTGATTTCTTTCAGATTTTTTTTTTGTTTGTGCAATTTTCGACCTACATAAAACACATGTAGGAAGAGACGGGAAAAAATGAATGAATGGATTCTATTTTGTTTTTCTATCGGCGCAGAATTTTTTGTTTTGTTTTGTTTTGTTTCGTTTCGTTCCTAATTCAATGCTAAGAGCCAAGTGTAATCGATTTTGTTTTCTCAATCATTTGTGATTTGGATTTTTTTTCTCTTTATTGTTTGTTTTGTCGGCAACTGAAATATCTAACCCTTAATGAAAGAAAAGTCAATTTTTGTTGTTGTTGTCAGAAAATTTCATTTATTTTTTTTTTTTTTGCTCGAGCCCAAAATACAATGAAAATTGAAATCTCATTTTTTCCGTGTGTGGTAGTGTTTTTCATGTCTGTCCGTATTTCTTATCGGATATATTGATAGACTATTGTCGCTTTTTTGGAATGGATTGGATTGGATTTTAGAACGATCACACATCAAAATGGATTGCCAACAATCAACCATGGTATTTTTTTTTTACCAAGATTTGGTGTTTCAGTTTCAATATAAATTGTGATATTTTGATTCTCATACAAGATTCTTGTAGATTATTTTCGTATGTTCCATATAATAATAATAATAATAATCTGATACAATCAAGCCATCAACCAAATAAATAAATAAAAAAAAACTTCAATTTATCATCATCATCTTGAAATTCATTCTTTCAATTTTTTTTTATTTCAAGTCTTTTGAATATATTATATGAGTAAATTTAGAAAATGAGAATGCTGTATATGAACCCATCTCGCCACATGCATTGAAATTGAATTGGACCAATTTTTTTTCCTATTTTTTCTTGGATTCTGGTGTCAGTTTCATTCACTTTATGTTTATATATATATGGTACTGGAATTGAATGAGTATGAAACAGAATTCTATATTTGATGTATGTTTTTTTTTTTTTAAACTTTATTTGATGTATGTGTGTGTGTGTATGAGGATATCAAGTTGACTGAATTTAAAATTGTAGTGAATTTTAAATTTTTTTTTTCATTGTATACAATGAAAACTACTTTTTTCGAAGCGAATTCGTTCAGCCGTCACCCAAAATTATTGTTATTTCTTCGAACATTCACAATATTTTTTTTCTGTATTCTAGAATTGTTTCTGTGTTTCAATATTCTCTCCATTTTTTTTGCTATTGTTGGTCTTTAATATTTAATATATCTCGAATCACTATTTTTCTTGCTAGTTTCATTTTGATAATTAGGAAGTGAAACTTTGTTTTGTACAAAATTATTTTCATATCCACCATGAAATATTTTCTTTCCTTGATATTGGAATTCACATCATCATCATCATCATCATGGATGCTTCATCCATCAAAAAAAAGAAAACACTAGAAATCATTACTTATAATAACGTCTGTGTGTGTATGTTTGATCCTAATTCTGTTTTCAGCCTTTCTCCCAGAATATTCTTTAATTGACATTTAATATGTTCAATTATAACACTTTTTTTCTCCTGTTTTCTGGTACAACAAGCTATTTTTATTTTAGATGTGATGGTAACATTCAAGCATTTGTGATTGTGAATGATTATGACAAAAAAAAGTTGGGAAAAAAAGTATAAATGAAAACGAGATCAAGAGTTTTAGTTGGTTCTCCTACTCATCCTTTACTGTCCCCTTCCCCTTTCCCCCCCCCCCCGAAAAAAAACTGACCGAACGAAAATGTCAAAATCATTGCTAGATCCACAATAATGTGAATATATGTGTGTGGATCACAGAAAAATACAGGCCAATAATAAGCATCAGAAAAATAAAAACAAAAACAAAAAACATCTGTCGCCTTTTCTGTCATCTATACTAATTCGTCGTTCATGAGTATTTGTCACTATTTGTTTCCTATCTCACTAGCTAATTTTCTATTGCTAAAGCTTTTTCTAGAAATCTGAATCAAAAAAAAAAAAAAAAAAAGTTTCATCCATCGAATCCCAACAAAAAAAAAGGCAGCCAGAAAATTTTTTTTCCTTTCTCTCGGTCATTTCTATACTCACATCTGCTCGATTGTCTTTTAATTGATTGTAACGCATTGGAAAATAAAGGTCAAATCAGTAGCCCAAAATAGTCAATATAGAAATCGATTCGGGTATATATCATGTGTATGTTACTTGAAAACCTTAACGTTCATTATTATGAGGATTGATTCCATAATTTTCTTGATTTGATTTTAATTAATTGATTTTCATACAAATCTTATTCGATCAATTTGCGTTGTATTTCGTGTACAGTAGTCAATTTTATAGTAGCCTTTTTTGAATTATATTCATTCATATTTGAATGTTTGTGCAAGTCTTTTTTTTCAATTTTGCATGAATTTATCTAACAAAGAAACGTCTAAGAAGTAAAAAATTGTTTGTTCATGTTGTGTTGTTGTTGATTATGGCCGACCATGATATCCGATATATCATGAAATTTTATAAGATAAATTTTATTCACACAAACACACACACACAAGATAATGATGATTCATCGTTAACTTTTCAAAATTTGTTGAAATTTTTTTTTTGTTCAAAATCTCGGCAAAGAAAGAAAATTTTCCGCCCTTTTTCACATTTTGTTAAAACCATACACACCGGCATCATTGGTTATGGTGGTGCAGAAAAAAAAACTTTGGTACAATTTTTCAGTTTTTAAATTTTATTCGTGAATAAAATTCTAATCTTTTTTCTTTTTGCTTGTTATTTTATTTAAAATCGCTTTTGCTTTTCCCGATGATCGAGCTCTTTCTATGATTCGGAAATGATGCAAATTTGAACAAAAAAAAAGTTTTCATCATTTTTTATGTGTTATAATCTTATGCAGAAAAAAAATTTCATGTAGAAAAAAAACTATTGCTGTATTTAAATTAGAATTCAAATTTTTTTTTTTTGGCAAATAAAAATAAAATTATAAATATGTGGCGTTCAATTCACTTTGATTCTGTTCAGACGCATTTAATCATCATTGAATAGTGGAAAAAATTTGTAATTTTTTGATGAGAATATGAGAAAAATTTCCAGAAAGTTTCATTTTCGTCAATGTCCATCCATTTCGGTGATATCATCAATGAAATATCACCACTTTTTTTTGGATAAACCAAAGAATGTTCTTCAGTTATTGATATTTTATAATGTTTTTTTTTCTCGAGAAAATAAAACAACATCATATTTATCTAATAGCCATTACAAACATTGTCCGAATTTGATAAAAACTTTTTATCAAATTAATTTAGATGAATAGAATCATATGAAATGCAAGTTTCTTTAGAATCTATTTATTTTCCTGTATGTTATTCAAGATAAACACAACCTAATTATGAGTATATCATTTGTGTTCAATTATGATCCATAAACATGTACATATTCGAATGAAATTACCGTACCGTTGGATAATTATAATGATGATAATGATGATGATGATGATGTAGATTTACATCAACTTACTACCTAATAGAATAGAATATTTTTATTAGGTCATCCAAGGTTACCAAATGGATTTTAGTTTTTTTGTTTTTGTTTTCCACTTCAATGTTTGCTGTCTGTATTTATTCTTATATACTTGTTTCATTGTATTAAAAAAAACCTATGTTTATTAGAATTCTCTGGCGTCGCATTAAAATTCCTAGCAAGCTAAAAAAAGATAGATAAAACGAATATTACTCATAACAGCGTATGATTTAAGTATATCATGTGTTTTTTTTTCTATTCGCCTGAAACCATAACAACTTTTAGTTTCTATATATGGTTAAAGTTTTTTTTTCTGAAAATGATTTTTTCTTTTTTTGTTTAGTTTTCGATTGCAGAATCAAAACAAAACAAAACAAAATTCTAGCATCTATGGATGGATAAATCAAATTATAATTTTTTTTTCTCATTTCATTTCGCTTTAAATTGAAATTTATTAGCCATGTACTCTATGAATCTTTGAAGCTCTAATTTTTTTGATTTTTTTTTTTTGCTTTTGTTTTTGCTTTTAATACAAATAAATTTCATGTGCATGGCGAAAATAATGTCCCTAATGGACATCATATGCTACATACACACACACCCAAATGTGTTACCTATATATATTCTTCATACACTTTTAATTCAGTGTTTAAAATACATTTGATTATGGGTAGTATATGTGTTTTTTTTCATTTTTTTTTCATTCTAATTTAATTTGATTTTTTTTCACTTCATCATCACCACCACTATCATTATATTCACTTTCCGTATAATGAAACAAGAAATGAACATTTACATTAAACACACACACGCACACACACACTGTTTCTGTTTTTTGGATTAGCTAAAATACAAAAAACAAGAAGTCAAGAAAATCCAAACTAACTAAACAGAATCAAATAACTGCAATTTATAGATGATGAACAAAGAGAAAAAGAAAACAAAAATGTACACAAACATAGAAGCAGCAACAGAATTCCATTCAATTGAATACCAAAAATTTGATAGAAAATGTGTGCGTGTGTGTGTGTGGGTGTTGGAGAGAGAGAGAGATAGAAAAATCGGTAATTACCATTGCATTCCATTCAGTGTTGTCTTTAGTCGATACAGTTCATTGTCTAATCGACATATTAGGTCCCTTGTCACTATTTAACATTGACAACCACCATAGTTTGTAGGATTCCTTTTCCTTTCTTTCATTTGGACATTTTATTTTATTTTATTTCATTGCATCCGAGCAACAAACAAATAGCAAAAAAAAAAACCAACAACCATTATGAAGAATTATGTGTGTATAACTATAAGCTGTTCAAAACAGAATGAAGCATGTTTTCGGGTATATCCGATATACGAATGAATGAACCAAAACGTTTCTAGCTTCATTTGGTCAGTTTTTTTTCCTTTTTTTTTTATTCTTTCACGAGAAGATAGAAAATAAAAACCATAGAGAAATAGAATGGACAACGCCATACACATGTGTATTGAAAGTTTATCTAGTAATAGTTCAAGTTGTTTATGGTTATCCTGGCCCCATTGACATTCATCATTTGAAATAAATAATAATCGGCTTAACAATTAGTTTGATCTACCGATTGATAGATTTCTTTTTCTTCTCCCATATCGATGTTTTTTTTTGTTTTTCTTTTTCATGTACATTTGTCGGTACAGCATTTAATTTAGAATATATCATGTACAGAATAGATATATCACGGTGAAGAGAAAAAAATTTTTTTTGCAATTACAACGATGATATTAATAATAATAATAATAAATATTGCAATCAAACAGAAAAATAGACACGAAATAGAGAAAAAAAAACCTGAAAGTTTTCCTAATAATAATATCATGGACAGCAATTAGTTGAAGGAAAAAAAATCTATCGAACAATGTAATAATGGTGGAATGAAAAGGATATGATGAAATTTTCGTTGTTGTTGTTGTTGTTATTATTATTATTGCTGTAGATATAAAGATGAAAATAACAACAACAACAACAACAAGAACCATGATGAGTATAAATGAAGATGACAAAACTCTTAGGATTAATTGGTTCTTATTTATCTTCAATTTTTTTTCTCTCTTGTTCACCATTCATCTATTCGATTTTTTCTGGATCTAATTGTTGTTGTTTTTTCCAGAAGATGGGATGAGCCATGTAAAGTTTGTGTGTGTGTGTGTGTTCATGAGAAAAGAATCTTAACATTTTCTGATGGAATGACAACATCTTACAAGACAGAAAAAAATAGTGCAACTTTTTCTTACAAGATTCATCACAGAATGTCATTGAACAATTGAATGTATGGAATGGCAAAAAAAAGGAAATGAATGATGAAAATCAATTGAATATTTATTGATTTGAGGTATTCTTCTCCAATATATGTCCATAATTGAATAGATTTTTATGTTGGGCAATTTTTTTTTGTCGACCAGAATCTTGATTCCACCAGATTCATTTTTATTGGTTATTCAATAATTTTTTTTTGTTCTCTCTAAATTCTTTAATCAAATAAAAATAATGAGAATTATTCTATAGTAATATTTAGAAACTCATCACGATGATGATGGTGATGATTATTATTATAAAATGAATGATGAGTGTATGAACAAACAATAAATACAACACATCCATAATAATAGCTTTCAAAGAATGAAAAGAAATTTTTCTTTTTATTCTGGAAATTCCAAAAAAAAAAAATTCTGTCTATTATATTATATATGTACATGACAGATGAATTATGATTGATTCGAATAAAATTGATGATGATGATGACGTAATCATTATTGTTCCAAAGAAATTACAACAATTTATAAGAAGAAAAATAATTGGCTTCATTCATTCATCGGAAAAACCTAAATTCTCTATTGAAAATTATTGTTTGAATGAAGAATTCTGAAGATTTAGATTCCGAAGATTTATTTATTCAACAACAAAAGTTTTTCTTTTCTCTCGAGATAATTATTGGATTTAGATAATAGAGAAAACTAAAATTAAAAGAATTCTGAACAATTGAACAATTGTTTCCATTTTCAAAAATGAATCTTTATGATGATGATTGGTACAATAATCGATATATCGAAATACAAACACATTTTTGTACATAGAATTTATTTATAATTTATATATTTGAATCAATGAGATTCTTTTTTTCTTTATCATCATTATTGTCTTGTCTTGTTTTGTCTTGTTTTTTTTTGCTTTGTTTTATTTTTATTCCATCATTCACAAACAAAAAAAAACAAATACACATTTAATGGTAAAACATTGCTCGTATATATTATTATCAATGTTTCCGTTGTTGTCATTATTGACTTGTCACCGTCAATGTTTAATTCGTTCCATATATAAATGTATGTTGACAAAGATGATTTTTTTTTGCTGGTTATTCTAGAAATAACAACGATGATGATGACAATCTTGTATTTTTCTCTGTTCTATCTATGTGATTGTTGTTGTTGTTGTTGCTGCTGCTATATTTTATCAAGAAGAAAAAGTTTTCTTTTCTGTATTCGAATTTATTTTGCATTTTCAATTCTTTAGCTAGGATTTTTGTTCCAGAAACAAAAGAGATTGCATGTTGCATTGCACGTTCATTATTGTGGCCAATCTACTGTGGATTTTTCATTGTTTATCTTTAGCTTGAACTTTTTGATTCAGATTCGATGAAAAAAAAATTACGGAGCTAAAATAAAATAAAACCTAAATATGTGAATGACAACAAATTAGTTATTAGTCAAAATAGAAACCAATGAAAATAATAGGAAAAAATAACGAAAAAATAACGAAAAACAAAAAAAAGGACAAATATCCGTTGAAAAAGGAAATGGAAAACACCAATGAATGGTAACCACCATCACTACTAAAAATAAAATGAGAAGAGAAAAAAAACAACAGTAAAAAACAACATCAACAACCAAAAAAGCTTTTATTCCAATTCTATACGTGCCTAGAGGAACTCATTGGCCATCATCATCATCGTATAAAAAGGATGCCGAATGTCAATCGGGATCATTAGATGTTTGTCTTGAGATCCAGAATCTCACTTTTTTCTTTCTCTCTCTCTTTATTTTTTTCTCAGCATTTATTCTTTTAGTTTGAAGATTCTTTTATTCTTGATTCACTATCCCAGATGATTGTACAATTTGATTCCTTTTTTTTATTCTACTGGGTCTTTGTTTTCTTCTTGTTTCTATCTATTAATATCTTTTTCAGTTTTTTGGTTCACCGTTTCATTTGGAGTCGGATTCTTAATAATAATTTTGGTTTTTTTCTTTTACGAGAGCCATGAAGTGATGATGATGATGATGACAGAATCATAAGAAAATTCACTTTTCCCCTAATTTATTGTTCACACTCAGTCACAAAATCACGTTTCATTTCGATTTTTTTTACCGGTTCACAAACAAACACACACAGACACTCACAATTTTGTTATTGATTGGATTCATTTCATTTCCATATCTATTCATATATCCATGTTTATTATTATTGCTTGTATGTGTTCCTTTTTCCTGTTTCCTTTTCATTTCTTTTTATTGAAAAATTTTTCATTTTTATCCCAGAAAATTTGATTATTTTTCTTCGAGAGATTGACTGATGTATGTGATCATGAATTGTTATTTCTATTAGATTCTTAGCTATTTTTTGTCCTTGGTCTATGATCTGAAGCCAATAATGCGTAATAGTGAATAATAAAACAGAGTTTAATTAGTTTCCTTAATGATTTTTTTTTCATCATCATCATTATTATTATAAGTGTGTTGGCCACAAATCAATTACTTGCATACCGACATCTACACACACACACACATGCATTGGAACCCAATTGGGTTCGTTTTCATTATGAACAAATTCAAATGGTTGACTGGCCTTGATTAGTTTGACTAACTGAATGTGAATTGATTCTAAATAGAATTCTTTCAGGAATTTTATTCTAACTCTTTTGTTCTACTAGAAATTTTTTTTCCTTCATCAAAAAAAACTAGTGAATCGAACACACACACACACACACACACGAAACGAGTATAAATATACGATTCATTAATGTTTGTTATAGTGGAAACCCTTTTTGGTTCTTTTTTTTCCATTCAATGATCGACCCATAAACGATGGCGACAATGATGATGATGATGATGATGATCATGAGAAACGAAAATGTTCATCGCCTCATTTCATACCATGTATGTTATTTATATTGATGTTTTCGAGTGGGTGTGTGTGTGTATGTGTGTCTTTGTTTACTTCCAACATTTTTAATACGTTTCATCAATTTGATGTTGTTGATTCTGTGTTGTTGGATTTTTTGCTTATATTGTTGTTGTTTTTTTTTGTTGTTTTGTTGTTGAAATTGTGTTTGTTCTTCAATCTTGAACACTTCTCTTTTTTTACTATAGTGAATACTTATGTTAATTATTTTAATTTAACCCAGTGTTGTGTATATTGAAACATTCCATCCAAAGCTAGTGTTTAGCTATTCTCTCTCTCTCTTTCTTTCTTTAAAAGAGATCTTTAGATCAATTTTCAATATCAACACACTACTATGTGGATTTTTTTGCAGTCAATTCTTTGTGAATAACATGACAAAGAATTCAACATTCAACATTATATTGTAGCAAAACATGCTCAAAAGAAAAACAAACGATCGCTGATCAACAAAATGAAAACTTTATTTCATATAATTTATTAATACGATGTCTTTACCGATATAAATCATAAACATAATAAATAAGAAAAATCAATACAGCATAAAAATAAACGACGAAGAAGAAACTCTATTCATCTTCATCACGGTCAATACTCAATTTCTTGTTAGTTAATTATCGCCACCTATCGACCGATATTTTTTCAACATTCCTCCCCCGTTTTTTGGCGATTTCCAAGATAGCCAATTATCAATATTCACAGACACGGGCTTGGTTCTCCATTGACGACATCTGTCATTCATTGACTTAATTCGAAACATTATTTTTGTCATTAACATTGGAATTCGATTGCTCATCTCCTCATTGATACTTCGCTTCCACGGATCTGGGGGCACATCAATTTGTTGAAGCCATTCGTTATAACATTTTCTTTCCAGGTCGATATCGGTTACTTTCGATTTGATAGTATACAGACGTACAGCCACAGGACACTGAAATTGGTTGATATTGCGTTCAGAACGTTTTACATTGTTCGTCACATTGGAATACAATATAAGATGTTTAGGTCGAATCATTCCTTCAATCGATTTGGCTCTAATAGCTCCATATGATAATGCGATTAATTCACCAATAACAATTTTTCGTTGGATTAAGTTTGATTTTTCATAAATTAGCGACATTATTTCGTCATCCGATACGTTTACGGCAATTCCAATCGTAACAAACGGGCTAGACGATATTCTAAATGGCCGACGGATAAAACGATAGCACATCGAATTGTCTTCTAGATTCAACCACAAAAACTGTACGTAATCCCGATGTTCCTTGTTGATTTCGATATTATGAAAAACAGATTGTATACCATTGATTATACCGATTGGTTTCATGCAAAACTTCAATAATGGTCGAACGATATCCCACAATATGATTTCTTTAAAAATCGCTTTATTCCATGGTTGTTTTTCATCATCTCGACTAATCACAAAATGCGGTATACGATAGCTGATGTTCGGTGCTATTTTCGTCGGTTCGATTACTTCTTTTGTTTCCATATCATTCATCATTGAGCGATACTGTTTTCGCCGGTCAACGTTCATTTGCATCAACATATGATTCATCACTTCTTTAATTTCATTGACATTTGGATCGATTTTTTCGTTGATAATAAACGGTACTTTGATTGAATATTGTTTGCTCGAATCGTCGTATTTAACATCTTCAGTTTTACAATAGTTTGTCATAACTTTATTCATAATCAGTTTGGATTCTTTATCGACATTGTGTTCTGGACCAATTTCGTTACCGATGTTCTTGCATGATGACAATACTCCGTTCAAATTTCTTGACAATCCAAACACTGTCCAACCTAATGTTGTTCGTTTGGCCACGAGATCGATCGATAATCGTTTTTCATCTTCCAACTGTATCTTGTTGATGTTGTCCAGACCAATCAAAATATCTACCATCTTTGGTTCATCATAAAACGGAATATTTTGTTGTCGTATCAATAATTGTTGTTCATGATTTACACAATCGAATCGTAATGTATTTATTTTATCGTTGATGCGGAATTTCAAATGTTCGTTGCTTCCATCACAGATTGGGATCGATAATGAAACTACTTTACTTCCGGTAATAGTAGGCGTTGATTGACTTAGCGTTTCCATACAAATCGGTTCAACTTCATCGGTTCGCAATTTCCATAATTCGGCTAATCGTCGTGAAATGAATGATGATCCTGATCCATCGTCGAACAACACTCTTACGTTACGTCCGTTAATCGTAGCCATCGTTGTCTTGTATAGACTCGTGCTGTTTTGTGTCAACAAATTGTTTGTTACGGATTGTTTCGATGATTGATTCACATTTGACGCCGATGATTCAGCAATTTGTTTCGGTACTGTTTGATCATTACTAGCATTATTCGTTGATTCAATTTCGTTTGTCGTGGTTGGTGGAAATGATTTGGGTTTCAAATCGTTGCACAAATACGTTATATGATTCTTGTTACAGATGTCACATTTGAATCGTCGATCACAATCTTTACTGTTATGTCGGAAACCACCACACCTGAAACACATTCGTTTATCGATAGCAATTTGTCGTCGTTCTTGTATCGTCAATGGACAATTCTCTGTTTTATGATTACCGTCGGCGAACATGCACGTGTTTGTCGATGTAGTCATCATTACATTATTCGTCGTTCGATTTGCAACCATGCTTGGTCGATTAGTCGATTTTACATTCAGATCACTGGACGCGATCTGCGATATAGCCGTTCGTTCTCGATCGAGGCCTGTTTTAAAGTACTGTAAGATTTGCTCCAGTGTGATAGCACGTTTATCGCCGATATGCATGAAATGTGCTCGATCGATTTTCTGTAGTAGCACGCCCACTAACGATCTCTCTTCTGAAGCGAGATTTGCGCTTGATAATGTATTTCTTATCAGTATGGTAACTTCCACTAATGCCTCCCAGTCTCGTTCTGATGGTCGCAATGATAAGAACGGCGCCTTCCGAAGTCGGTCCACTAGCGCGGGAATTATCCGATTGGGACTGGCATAATGTTCGTCGAGTTCAGCCATTATTGAAACCATTGTGCATGTATTTGGATTAAAGCACTCGATGATGTAGCGATCTTTGTGCGGCAGCAAATCAATGATTTCCATGATTCTATTAGCATTTCCTCTGATTTGTGGATTGTCGACGACGTAATGTTGAATCGTTTTCCGAAAAGTATGATATGCTAAAGGATCACCGTTGAATTTTTCAAGCTTCTTCGCGGCCACTTTGGCTCCGCCCGACCAGTTCATCTGATATTGATTATAATCCCACCAATAAGCTTGATCGTTGTAATAATAATATTGACCGTTATAATAATATGGAACGTTTGGATGTCGATAACTGTTATACGATGATGACGATGGTTGAGGATTATTTACGTACGGTGCATTCGGCTGCTGTTGTTTTTGATTATCGTTCGATGTTGATTGTTGCTGTTGTTCACTTTCGCTATTCGATGTCGATTGCTTTTGATGATGATAAATCGTATACAACGGTTGATTGTTTTCGTTACTTGACGTCGATGGTTGTGGCATTAATATTGGTGTTGCATCAGGTGGCGTGACATCGATAGTATCGTATGATTGATTGTTTTGGGTAGCGCCCTCTCGTGATGGATTCGTTTCGATTGTTTTCGTTCGATTTTTCGTTACATTCAACTCGTGGAATCGATTGACGACTTTGATTACATGATCCGCGATACATGGATATTGTTCAGCGATTCGGCTGATTTCGTTACATTTATCTTCGGTTAATTGTCGTTCAAATTTCGTTAAATCATTCCTTTCGGAATTTCGTTCGATAACATCCATACTTTGTGCGTATTTAAACGCTAAATCCACCATCGATTTCATTTCATCAAACGGTTTCTCTTCTTCGGATGTGAACTTTCCATCCTCGATAATCAACTTACTATATTTGTAGTATTCATCGTATAATACTTTTCCCGTTTTGATTGCAGCCTTTACTCCTTGGTGAAATATCGATATATTGTTTATACGTATCCGTTTAACCAGATCCTTTACTTCGTTCCTCAGCATTTCCGGATTTATATCGTCACCGTATTCGGTACCCGCCCTCGTAAGAACCATCTTCGTTCTCGTTTCGTCGTTGCGGTTTTCGATTATTCGAACTTTTAATTTCGTAGCTCGTTGATTATCGTTATTCGTTCTCGTGCTGAATCGTTCGTCGTTGTTTACGTTCGTCGTGGTCGTCGTTCATTCGTCGTCGTCGTTATCGTTCGTCGTCGTTAATTTCGTTCGCTATCGTTAATTTCGTTTGATCGTTATCGTTCGCCGTCATTCGTCGTTGATCGTTCGTCGTCATAGATCGTCGTCGTTACCGTCGTTTGTTATTCTCGTCGTTCGTTACTTTCGTTCGTTCATTCGTTCGTACGTTTGTCGTTCGTTTGTCGTTCGTTCGTTCGTTCGTTCGTCGTTCGTTCGTTCGTTCGTTCGTTCGTTTGTCGTTCGTTCGTTCGTCGAAAACCAATATGTTGCTTAGCGAGGCAATCATATGGTGCTGATAACGTAAATGTAGCAAAACATGCTCAAAAGAAAAACAAACGATCGCTGATCAACAAAATGAAAACTTTATTTCATATAATTTATTAATACGATGTCTTTACCGATATAAATCATAAACATAATAAATAAGAAAAATCAATACAGCATAAAAATAAACGACGAAGAAGAAACTCTATTCATCTTCATCACGGTCAATACTCAATTTCTTGTTAGTTAATTATCGCCACCTATCGACCGATATTTTTTCAACAATATATATCACAAGCGCATTAAATTCTAACAATTATCTGATCCGTTATACGTTCAATTTATTAAGGTCATTAAAATGATGATGCCGCTTTTTTTGTTGTAATAACAATAATATAATACCACTGTTTAAAGATGCCGAAATAAATTCTTTTTTCACTTTTTTTTGCCATTTATGTGTGTATGTGTGTGTGTGTTAAGTTATTTTAATACGCCGCACACATAATACAAACATTCATTTATTCAGTTTCTCATCTCATCTCATTTTTCTCTCATAGATCTCTCGTCTTTGCAATGATCGTTTATGCAAATCTTTTCGCTTCTTCTTCTTTTTTTTTGCTCTTTTAATTCTCATGAAATTGCGCCCAGTTTTTTTTTTGCTGTCTTTTGATACGATGAGGACGATCGTTTATGGAAAGCACAAATACAGGAATGGATATTTGTTATGCAATAGTACATGTATGTGTGTGTGTGTGTGCGGATTCCGATTTTCTATTTTTTTCCTCATTAATGTACATACACACACACACGCATATATAAGCACACTTGAACCAAATCTCAATTGCTTGATCGACTTTTTATTTCTTATTAATTCGAAATTCATTGATTCCATTTTTTTTCTTTATTTATTCCTATGATTATGATGATGAGTATATATGGTTATTTTGAATGTTTGTTATGTAATATTTAAACGTATGACATGAGATCATGGAGAGAAGAAAAAAAGAAAGTAAGAAAAATTAATGAAAAACCGGGCTAAGTATTTTTTTCTGAAAAATGTGAATGACGTGCATATACCCTAAAGATTTTGCTGTTTTTTTTTGCTGTTTCTGATCAAGAACAACATGAACAACAACAAAGACACAGAAGCAACTTTTTTTTCAATCCATTTTAGAACAATGAAAAAAAAATTGTACCAAAATTTCATGTTTTAGTAGTAGTGAAAAAAAAATATTCTTACCCACCCATCCACTCATCCATCCATTCACACTCGTCTAGGCGCTAAATTTCTCGGCAACGAAAAAAAAAATTGCCTAGGCAAAAAAAAGTATTATTATTTATGAATTTCATTGGAATATTCTGATAGTGATTCTGAATCTGTCGTTCGTTCATTCACTAACTTTTTTTTTCTATTCTATCACGGGAATAATTGAAAATAGCGGCTTAAATCGCTTCGTTGAACTTTATTTTGTCATGTGCAAGTGTGTTTGTGTGTGTGTGTGTGTGTGTGTATTCGATATAGATAGATGGATTATTGCAACCTTTTATCTTTCTATCTCATTCACTTTTTGCAAACTGTTTTCATTATTCAAATTTTTTCATTTTTTATTTTTCTTTCAAATCATTGAATTATATATTAATGATTGAATTTTTTTTTCTCGTCCATCATTATAAATTTTTCATTCATTCATTCATTCATTTTGCAAACACAAATGTTTTGACAAGATTTTTTTTCAATTTCAACACTATCATTAAAAATTTTCCATTGGTTGCAATTATTTTAAAAAATGATGCATCCTTTTGATATGATCATCATCATCATGATGATGATGATGATGATAAATGAATCAAATGAAATTTTCCATCCATTCATTCATTTTATTGGCCAAAGTTATCACGTGTGTCAATGTGCAAATGATGAATGCGAATTGAGAATGTTTTACACTTAATTGGATGAATGAATTTTTTTCCCAACATATCTTATTGATCAGATCAAACGATTGACGATTAATTATCATTTTTTTTCAATTTTTTATTCATTACTATAGCATTATTATATCTGTTACATATAAAAAAAATTGCATTACGTATATGGCCGTACAACACTTTGGATTTTTTTCATGTAAGTACTGAAGCAGTTTTTTTTCTTGAATGATAATTTACATTTAAAAATATTTACTCGCCATATATGATGATGAAAATATTATCATTATTATTGAAAAGAATCACTTTTATTAATTTAAAAACAAAATTATGAACGTAATACGATATGTTTTTAACTGTAAATAATATGATAATGATAAGATTATATATATATGTAACCTAAGAATTTGTCATCAAGTGGTTGATGGGCCAATTGGACCTAAAGTAAAATATATATAAACGATCCATTTTTCTTTTCATTATTTTATTCTTTCATCGTCATATATATTTTTTTCAATATTTTTTTTTCTATTTGTTTGTCGGAATTTATCGTTTGTCATCATGTCGGCCTGAATTATTTTTTTTTCACTGTTCCCACCATTTTAAGGATGCTCAAAAAATTCCGATAGTATCTGTTTCATTTATTTCATTGCATTATATATTCGTAGTTCTTAGAATTTTCGGCAATATTTACATACGAAAAAAAAGTATCGTTATCCTGATGATTTATTATTCTGCTTGTTTTTGAAATAACACACACATACAAACCATCATGACCAATCATTGAATTCACTAATGTAAACCAACAATTTTGGAAACCATTACCAGTGATCACTATCATCATCATCATCATCGTTGATTTTTTTCTGTTTTTTCGTCCATATGTAAATTCTTTGGTCCCATCAGTAAACGATACAAAAGAATTTTTTTTGGAACCGAATAAATTCTTTGATCCACTAATACTACTACTACTACTACTACAGCTCGTTCTACTATTCTGGCCAATTCTTAAATTCCAGGTTTCAAAATTGAAATATACAACAATCTCTTTTATTAGGATGATATCAAAATTTGGATAATTAATTATTTTGACAATTTTCTATCAACTTTTTTTTTGTCTTGTTCATTATCTAACAAATTCTGACGCGTGTCGTATGGTTGAATTGATTTCCATTTTCCATTATGTTATTAATCAATTCTTCTCTCAGGCACACACACACATATGAGTGTGAAAGAGAAAAATTTTACCAATCAAAATATATGCATCGAAAAAATATGATGTCCCCGAATTAAATATGTAAATTTGACCAAAAGGCAAAGAAAAAGATGAATAATCATTATATTGAACCACATTGCTATATATGAATGTGTGTATGTTTTTGTACTGGTAATCTCCACCTAGTATAAAGTAATCTAATTAACAATTCGTTTTGAAACAAAACAAAAAAAATTTCTCTCCACATTTTTTTATTTTGGTCTGCTAGAAAAAAAAATAATGTTGATAATAATTTAATGATTAAAGTTATATTCATTTTTTTGTTGTCTGTTTAATTTGTCCATGTTGTGTACATTTTTTTCCCCATTCGTTTTTTTATTTGGTCCGGTCTGTATTTATGATATGATGACCAAATATAATCTCATATAATCATTCAATATGGCTATACACACACACACATACACACTGGTATTCGTAACTGTGCTTGGCCATGGCAGTTTTTTTTTGTTGTCACCATCATCAACAAACAGCAACAACAATAACAAAAAAAAAGTGGAAAAGAAATGAACATTGTATGAATGTTTATAACTAACGGTAGTTGTATGGAAAAAAAGAAGAAGATATATTCTTTATACAGAAAAATGAGTGAAAATTATTATTATTATTATTATCATTCTGAACATGATCCAAAATATTGTGTCATTTGTTTTACTTCATTCGTTGTGTGTGTGTGTTTATTTTCAATATAATGACCAATAGATAGTTGCGTGTTTCGATTACTTGATGGTTCTAATATCACTATAAACACACCGACAAACTATCTATATCCAAAATATACCATCATCCATATTTCTATTTATTTTTTTTTTAACCATGACGTTTTAAAATAAGCTCTCGATTAATGAAACAAACACAAAATACACCCACCACCGATATAATACACACACACACCATTTTGATTAATAATGCAAGTAGCCATGTAGTGTGTCTTGTGTATTGAATTGGTTTTTATTTTGTTATCATTGGTGATGAGTGATGTTACGATAGATATATGATAGCTGTATGGTATACGATGATGAATGATATGTTTGGTCAAGCTATTTCTCTTGATCAAATCATTTAATCCATGTTTCATTATAATTTTGTTGACTTGAAAAAAAATCATTTCATGTCATTTTAAATTGAAATTTCAATTGCATTTTGGTTTGGCACTCAATTTTCATGAGGTGAAAAAAAAACATTTTTTAATCATAAAAATCAGAGTCTTTTTCAGTACATTCTTTCTGATTGTCTTTTTTCTTCTTGAATTTTTTTCCCAATCCATATGAATAAAATCGATAGCAACTGAAAGAAAATGTGGAATTTCATCTATTTTGTTTGAATTATAAATGCAAAATTGAATACCATTTTAATTAATAGACAAAATTCTTTGGAACAAAAAAAAATTTCACTAACTGAGCGAATTATCATAACTTTGATAATAATAACCATCAACGATGATGGTGGTTTTTTTCCCCTCGTCATTATAAAGAATTTAAATTAGTCATATATCCATGGAAACGTCGAATTCTCGTTTTTGGTTTTTAATTTTCAAACAAAATGGAACAAATTTTTTTTTGCTGGTAGAATATGATTAAATTTTTTTTCAATTATAAATTCTTTATGTTTAGAAATCGCGACTAAATGATCAAAATTAAATCGTTGTATTCAGTGAATTTCATCATCATCAAACATAACGACATTTAAACACCCAGACTTCCATTGACACACCCCATTTGCTTCTCATGACAAACGATAACATTAGATTTATTATTTACATTTCCAATATAATGCTGTTAATGGTTAGTGTAGTAAGCGAGAAAAAAAATTTTGAATTCATCGATCATTGACAATATATGATATAATATTATTAATATCAATTATTGTTTCATTTTAGGTCATACAATATATCCAAATAATTTTGTTTGTTTCTAACAAAAAAACCATTAAGACTATCCATCCATCCATCCATCCATCCATTCACACATCCATCCATTTATTCATCTGATTCGTATGTATGTTTGTTTGGCCAAAAAAAAAAAAAAAATGATTCAACCCAAACTATATAAATGTAACCAATTCTTCTGGTTCATTCATTCTATATTCCTGATACTTTTGTTGCTTGAATGTTTTATTTTTGGTGTATGATTATGATTAATTTAATTACCAAAAACAACAAGTTTGTTAATTGTTGTTGTTGTTTTGCAGTAATGCTATCTTTCTTTCTCTGTTTCTCTTTGATTATTTTATTTTTTTGTTTCTCTCTCTCTCTCTCTTCTGGTCACACTCCCTCGATTCTGATTCTATATTTGTATTTACAATAAAAATATTTTTCAAACACGAATACACTATAGCAACAAAAAAAAAGAAAAAAAGAATGATGAAATTAGTCTTAATGACCCACAAACACCAACAACAACAACAACAACAACAGCAACTACAAAACTTTTATTCCAAATAGTAAAAACGACAGAACTAAAAACAAAGAAAAAAAATTATGAAATGAACACAATGGGACCGTTTTTTCATCTGCTTGATTTATTGTTTGATGTCTTCTCTCTCTGTATTTGTAAATGGGTAATGTTAAGATTCTTTTTTTTTTGCTTGTATGGAATCTTGTATAGTTGCTACATCATCATTTATATCGTCATCGTTGTCGTCGTCGTCCGTGTTCTGTGTGGACAATGATGACGACATTGTTGTTGTTGTTGTTGTTGATGATGATGATGATGATCATGATGATAATGGGTCTGATTTATCTTCAAGGGATACAGAAAATACAAGATTTTTTTTCATATTTCTTCTGGATTTTTTATTATTCTTGTATGATTCTCATTGATGCTGCTGCTATGACTGTTGTTGTTGTTGTTGTTGTTTATTATTCTATACAAGTTGTTGTTGTTGTTATGGTACTTTCATTGTAATATTGTCCGGTTAACATATCTTAAGGATGTTTTTTTTATTCACATTTTTTTCCAGCATCACTCACATACACCACACACTCACTTGAGATATAACAAGCAAAAATCAAGAAACTTTTGTGTGTTTATATGGTGGTATGTTTTTCTTGGTGAACCTCTAAACTTTTCATTGTTCAATGAACAAAATGAACGAAAAAAAAGAGGAATGAATTCCGCTACTTTTTTCAGCATTTTTTTTTCTATATCCGTTAGAAGAAACAAGAATTTCTTCGATTTTTCTCAAAAACAGACAATTTTGTTGTAGTGTAAGCGAAGTAAAGTAAATGTTTAATAACCGTATACGAATTTTCTTTTTTTTTTTTGGTTGTCAATGACATTATCAAAAACATACGAAGCCTGTGGCTGGCTATTCCATTTATAGAGAAAAAAAAAGAAACAATATCCATGTGACACAATATGTGTGTGTGTGAATCAGTAAGTAAGTGTTTGAGTTTCATCTCTGCATGGTCTCTATACCATTACATCATCATCATCATCATCATCATCTTAATAATGATCAAAGCAACGAATGGTAGTATTATAGTCACAAAATGGGATTCTGGTTCCATGTTGGAATCTAGGACCTTGGAAAAGAATTATGAAAAAATAGAGAAAAGAAGAAAAAAAAATGTTGCATGAAATATATAAATAATGAAAAATGTCTTTCACGCTCAATATCATTCTCTTTTTTTTCCTCATCATCATCATCATCATCATCAACATTGTCGTTGTCGTTGTTGGTTGGTAGTTGTTTTTTAACGTTTTACCACCGCCAACATCGTACCATATTGTCATCGCTGAATTTTTGATCTTTTTTTTCGGTTCCATTTTTTTTTTTTTTTTTTTGGTCTCTCTCATTGTTCGATTTTTGTTTCCATTGCTCATTACTTTTTGAGGCAAGTTTTTTTCTTTAAGATATTGTCATCCGGATCATTATTCTTCTTCTTCTTATTTTGGGTTTTCACGCATTCTTTTTCTTTTCATTACATTATTGTTTCCATATAGATTTTATATTATCATTTCAATATGTTTATATATATAATATTCATCGATATATCATTGTTCTGGTTCAGTTGCCATTGGTCAAAAGATTTAATTACCTTAAAGGTGTGTTGTCATTTTGAAAAATGATTACAAAAAAAAAAAAAATTTCAACTACATTCCACATACACAGAATTTAAGATTTTTTTATGGGATATACAAGAAAAAAGAGAATATATGATGATGATGATGATGATGATACTGTTGTGCAAGAATGAATGACACAAGAATCCCATCATCATCATTTGTTTTTTCTTTGGATTCTTCTTCAATCTTTTTTTTTCATTATTAAAATTTAGACATTCCATACACACACACACACACACACACACACGCACAATAGATGTCCACCCATGTGGATAATGATAAATTTTCTCTTGCTTTTACATTCATCATGCTTGGTTATTCTTTTTTTTTTTTTTTTTTTTATTTTGACTCGGTCGTCGGTAGTGATTCATACATTCATTCATCTCACATACTCATACCGAGATCCATATTATATCGTGTATATTTATATCATCATGGATCTAATTCCCATTTCTCAAGTTTAATAGTGTTTATCTCCTCATAATAAAAAAAAAACACTAATAATAACGTATAGACATACACACACACAATTGTCTTTTTGTCCTTGGCCATAGAAATACACAGTTCCATAAATTCATTCAGTTTTGGTTTACTTTGTTGTGATATTATTATTGTCGCTGTTATTATTGTTGTCTAATAGTTTTGTTGATATATTCCATAAGCATACACGCACACACACACACACACACATGAACAAACAAATCAGACCAAAATATAACAAAAAAATAAAAAAATTCAAGACAAAATAAAAGTTTTCCCTTTTTCTAAAATCCGTTTCGATTCGTCATTCTGGGTGGATGAATGGATGATGGGAAATATATCCAAGATAGAATTCAGTGCATCGGTGAAAAGTAATTGTTTTTGATGATAAATTTTTTGTTTTTGTCTTTTTTTTTTGGCCAGAATTTAGATCATGATCATTGAAATGTCAGCTTTTTGAAACGGCTTTGAAACAATGGATGATGTGGCATAAAGCCATTTATTTTTGTTTTCTGTCTTATATTATTCGATTTGATCATTTTAAAGATTTTTATATATATGTTTTTATGCTCATCCAACTATATTAAAGTTTGAGTTTATTTTCATTTTTTTTGATTTATTGAAAATTTGAATTGTGGATTTTTTTTGTGTTCCATCGTTTTATTTATATACAGTAATACCCCGCTTAACGCGGGGGTTACGTTCCAAAAATTCTGAGCGTTAAGCGAAACAGCGCTAAGCGGGGCTATCTTTACATAATGCATTTTTACCCTTCATATACAATGTAACAATGTAATGCAATGTAGGGTAATTATACAGCGTTATATCGAATCAGCGCTAAGCGGGGCAGCGTTAAGCGGGGTATGAGTGTATTTGTTTTATTTGCCATTATAAACAGTTGCATCATTCGATGATATGATCAGTGGACATTAATGATGTTTTATATTGTTGATTTCATTTTTTTTTTCTTCAATGGATTTATACAGACTTTATTGGCTACGCTATAAAAACATAAAGATTTCCTTTCTATCTATAAAAAATACTGGAAAATCGTTACCATTAGTTGAACCACAACCAACAAAAAAAACTGTAATTCAATTTTTTATTTTTTTTCTCATGAACGGAAAACTTTATGATGATTATCACGATTTAGTTTACTCTTTAAATTCAATTGCATTATGGTTTATATACAGTGGAATTGAGGATTCAATTTAAAAAAAAACAAAATTAAATGACACAATAACAGCCAGAAAAAAATGTTCATTTTTTCTCGTTAAACAATCAATTTCAAACAGTTGAGCCACTCATATTGTGTTTATTTTGCTTTTTAATTATTCGCAATTCTTCAAAACTTCTAATATTTTTTTTCTCTACTTTTCCTTTTCATTTAGAATCAATCATTGATATGGCCAAAAAAAACGAGTCAAAAACGAATGAATTCAAATCAATGGCCAATGCACAAAAATAATCACAAATGAATCGATCAGATAAAATCATAAGCAAACAATAAAACAACGACGACAACAACAAAGATTGAACAAGATGTTGTTACTATCGTCAAATCGTGTTCATTCATTAAGATCACATCAACAACAACAATTTCGACAATGTATGATGCCCAATACGATTGTATTATTACAAAGATGGACTAGATTGTTGGATTGTGTTAATCGTTTGAAAATCTATTACAATGAAATGATGTCTTATAAAAGTAGTTTGACAATACGACCATGTGATTTTTATTCTTTTTGTTATTGGTGTTGGTGTTTTATATTATTTCTGCCATTAAAATTCTTTATTATGACCATAGTGATTCCATTTCTTATATTATTGTTGTTGTCAAACAAATCAAGGACAAATCGTTATACATTTATAAATTGTTCATTGTTAATCATTTTCATATTGCTCAGCATCTTCTTTAACAGTGTTAAAGTGAATAATTTTCAAATAACAAGATCTTCGTCCAAACATTTGAATTATTTATTATCAAATAATAAACATCGTTACAATGAAGAATATAAATCCTTTCGATCATCATCATCACCATTGCTTGCGGCACATATTGGACAGCCATTTTCATCAACATCATCAAGCATTGAACTGATAGACAAAAATAATCATCATAATTACAATAATCATCAACATAAACATAAAAACAATCATCACTATATGATTACCTCGAATATACATGTGAATCGACCTTATGAACTTGCCCAAACCAAATGTATAGCTCGTTGTAATTGTAAATGGCGTTCGGGTAAGATGTGGGTCGAATGTCCCGAAGCAAATCTACATCACGTACCGAAAGGAATTGATTCCGGTACACAAGTGCTATATTTATCGGGAAATCCGCTCAGTAAACTTGAGGCACGTGCATTTGAGCGAGTCGAACTTCGAAATATACAACGTCTTTATTTAGAGAATTGTCGATTGAATGATATACACATTGATGCATTTCAACAACTAACCAATCTAATCGAGCTTGACTTGGCTCACAATGAGCTTGTAAATCTGCCTACAAATTCATTGGTCCATTGTCCAATATTGAGGAAATTGAGTTTAGCTCACAATCATATACGAATCGTGCCCAATGCCGCCTTCAATAATCTAATACATTTACAATCAATCGATTTCAGCGCAAACGGAATTGAAATAATCGAAGAAAATGCATTCTATGGATTGAAGAATTTAAAACAGCTGTACCTCCATGAAAACAAATTGAGGTAAGTTCACTCTCATTTTCTTTTTCTCTACTTTCATTCCATTTCCTTTGCACACACACACCCACATAAAATTCAATATAAAAAAACAATATCTAACTGAAAGGAATCGAATAAGAAAGTAACATCCGTGATGCAATTTTCACTTTATTTGAATTTAAAATTACACACACACGCTAAATCCATTCCATGATGATGATCATGGATTTCATTTTGTTCTCGTAAGAATTGATATTGTATGAACAAAAAGAAAGCAAAAAATAATAATAAAAAACTCACACACGCATTCGAAACATATGACACTGACTAAAAGACGAAAAAAAAACAATCCTGGCTTGTCCAGAAGTTGGAATTTTTCATCTTATATTCTTCATTGTTTTTGCTTGCTTGCGTAAGAATTTTGCCGATTACCCAGCAAAAAAAAAGTGGCAAGGAAACGAAAAACTTTTAATGGAATTTTAACTACTTTGATTCTTTTTTTTGTGTGTGTGGGTGAAGTTTTTTTTCGTTATTACGCCAACTTGGTCCTCGGCGAGTGTGTGTGTGTAATATATAAAACTAATGTTACAATAAACATTGAGAGTAAAATTTCATTCTTTTTCTTTTTTTTTTTTGATCGTTTTGAATTGCTTAATTGCCATCCGATCAATCAATGATAAAACAAACATTAAATGAAAACAAAAAATCCAGCATTCATCATTATCACTATATAATGGTGATGATGATGATCATATCTGAAAACAAACAAACATACAAAGAATTTAATGAAATCCAAAATAATTTTTCTTGAAATAGTGAACAAAAGAAAAAAAAAGTTGTTTGCGTGAGCAAAATGCATCACCATCATCATTATTATTGTCATCATAAGCAATTGGTGATAGTGGAAAAAAAACAATCATTATTCCGGTGACCGGATATAACAGAGACAAAAAAAAACAAAATAAAAAAATCTTTGAATCTAAATGATTGCCAATTTGTCATTTCCGACGGCATATTTTCATTGTTTTTGTTTTGTTTCAAGTTATCCTATTCTATTCTATTCTGTTTATCTGTTTGCATGTTTGATTTTGTTTTTGTTTTTGTTTTTTATCAACATGACAGCATAATGGTGATGATGATGATGATCATTGAATCGTTTTTTTTAATCGTTTGAAAGGATTTAAATCCATTCTATGGTGGATACGAATATTTGTTTGGATTTAGATGATAATAATAATTTTTTTTTTCGTCAAACAAACACCCTAGAAAAAAAATGGCTTTTATTTTTCTTTTTCTGTTTAGTTTAAATGTTGAATTTAAATTGTTCACAGTATGAATGGATGAATGGATTTTTTTTTTATTCTCTCATAAAATGTGTGGAATTTTTTTTTCTTTTGCTTCGTTTGGTTTCGTTGAAGTAGTCGAATAATTGATTGCCTAAAGGCATCCATCAATCCATTCTTTTTTTTTCTCTCTCTCTCCCTTTCACTCTTTACTATGTTTCCACAACCACACACACACACATTTGTTTATGTGTGTGTGTGTGTGTGTTTATAGAAAAAATATTTGAAAATTCATTCACTGAAAAGCAAAAAAAAAATTGTCTAAAAATTTGGGTTCACTAAAAAATGAGTGAATTTTTTTTTATTTTGCTTTTTGGTATGTATGCGTGGATATAAAATGAATGAATGCAAGTGAAAAACGGAGAAAAAAAAAGAAAAATCGTTTCAGAACCAACTATGTAATACCGAATAACAATCAACAACAACAACGACAACTACGACGACGACGAAAATAGCGATACGGAAAAAAAAGAATCTGCAATCCTAATGATCATAGCTTTAGTCATTGCATTCATTTGTGTTTGTATACGCGTGCAACTAGCTCATAAGTCAAAAAAAAAAAATGGGAATGAATGGAAAAAATGCACTTAAAGTGACTTGGAATATTCTTTATTCTATTCTATTTTTTATTTATATAAATATCCATTCAAACTATTGAATTTGTTAGCAAATTCATGATGATGATTATATGCGGTCGTATTCTGTTCATTAGTTGTCCATATTGTGTACATAAATGTGTGTTTGTGTGTATTGTAACTAATCTACCAATTTTCCATTTGAAAATTTCAAATTGAAATTTTTATAATTTGTCGATAAACGGTGGTTTTTGCAGTTTTTTAGTGTAAAATTTTGAAAATTTATTTAAATCGAATCGAATATTTATTTATAAATTTCATTTTTTTTTTTTTTTGAAAAACATTTCCCATATCTCCAATATTTTGTTGTCGTTATTGTTGTTGGATATACACAATTTGTAGTTGTAATTTTTTTCTACTTTTGTATTCTCTCTCTCAATTTGATCTCAAATTCCAATTCGATTTCATTTTTGGCTACTTTTCTTTAAGCTACTATATAGCCAAAATGATTGCGATCAAACATACCGGTTGAATGATTTGCTTGTTTTATATTATGATACAACTAGACTAGAATCCAATTTCATAAATGGCAAAAGTTTCTTGAAGCGAAATTTAATCTTCATCTTCATTTGGTATCGACAATTTTTAGTCGTTGCTGTTATTATTGCTGCTGTCATCATCGTTGTCATCATTTTGTCAGGAAATTATATTGGATCGATTATATATTATATTGATTATGAAATTTCACTTTTTTTCCCATTGATCTAATGATTTGTTGTGATGATTTTATCATCTCTGCCTATGGTCAAATGTTTATGAAGTTTGTTTGTGTGTGTGGATGTGTCTTGATTATTTGTTTTGATAAATTAAATTTCATTTCATATGAAATTTATTTATAGACACAATTTTTTTTGTATTTGTCTACTTTAGCTTATCTGAAAAAATTTTCTAATTTTGATTTTTCACATTTCTCACCATTGAATGAATGTGAAATTGCAAGTTTCATATCAGATGCACACAATTAATTAAATTTAATAACATTTTTTTTCCTAGATAATTATCGATTATTTGATTCAAGTTTTAATACTCGATTGTTTTGTTTAGTGAACAAAAAAATTTATCCAATACTAAGATGATTAGATGTTCTTATTTTCTCTAGAAAAAAGGATTCTGGATTTTTATTACTCGATCACAATTTCATTCGTTTTCTGGTGCATGATTTCCAAAAAAATCGTCGTTTATAAACAGACCGATCGACCAACCAGAAAGAAAAAATTTCCAAAAACAACCCACACACACACACATTCATTTATCGAACTTTTTTTTGTTCCAGACAACTTACGATGTTTTCGTTTTCATCACTTTCATCCACTTTCACTTTATAGCAACATAACTACCATACCATGTCACATCGACACACCTAGCCTTTTTTATAATTTTTTCTTTTAAATTTTTAAAAAATGCCTTGAGGTGACTTGTGTATTCCGGAAAGAAAAGCTTTTTTTATGAATCAAATAATAAATGAACGAAATAAAAAAAAAATTCCGTCATCATACCCATGTTATATTTACTTTATTTTATCATTCATGTTTGAAAACATAGCACCGAAAGAAAGAAGAAGAAAATTTTTTCATTCCAAATAGTCCGGGCATCGGCGTTGATACGGTAAATTTAGCTAATTTGATGGCCGTTGCTGTTTAACTTGACGGTGGCTGCAATATCAAGAGTGACGAAACAAAGTACGAATGAAATAACGGTTTCCAACCATTTCATGCTATGATGATTCGGTTTTTAGATTTATTGTTTTTGTTTTCTTCTACCATTGTTTTTGGCCAAGAAACCGTTTCTAGTACACTTTTCAGATGCCTTTTTAATGTATGCTACAGTTTCTAGTTGATAGTGGTTTGCCAATCAATGTAAAAAGCTTTTTTTTGTATTTTGTCCCACCATTTCATGGAATGAAATTAAATAAAATTTAATTTTAGCCATTTTGTATTACATAGTGATTAGAGACTTGAAATGGCTAAGATAAAATCAAAAAAAATGCGAAAGAATAAAAAAAGCAATGACAGGATTGAAGAGGATGACCGAATGATTTTCAAGATAATTGAATCGAAACATTTGTATTTATGTGCAATACATGTCAATGAATTTTTTTTCCCAATTTATATTCATTGATGACATATACTTATCGAATTTTTTTTTTGTTATTGTATGAATGAAATGAAAGAATTATGATGCTACAATCATACAACATTCTAGAACAGTAATATGATTGAACAGGAACAAAAAATATTTACAAGAAGCAATCCTGAAACAAATCAACACACGCAACATTCATTGAAAATTTATGACAATATACATTTACGATAATAAGAATACTAATACTTATAATAATAATAATATCCGTAACAACCGAAAAACTAAACCAAACCCTAAATTAAGTGGTTTAGATGTGATTCTTTGTGTGTGTGTGTGTGTGTGTGGGTTTCTGTGTACATTATCAATATACCAAAACACACACACACACACATCATTTAGAAATGGAGATGAGAATTGTCGATTCCGGCAATTGTTGTCATTGTTTGTTTGTTTGTTTTTTCTATTTTTATTTTTTTTCAACATTACAGATTTGATGACAATTTTTGTTTCGTTTGATCGTTATTCTTTAGATGACATCCTATGATGTCATCTGTCTTTATGAAATTATGATGAACGAAAAAAAAATCTCGTACATACAGCGATAGGGTTAATCAAATTTTTTTTTTTTTTTGGTCTGCCGCCATCATCATCATCGAGTGTCACCTAAAATATTGTGTATGATGATGGGTTTTTTTTTGTTTTTTTTTCGGGCCTGATATTTCAAATGTCTCCCTGTTCGTGTGCGTGTATGTTCGTGTTTGTTTGGATTCTAAATTTTTTTTCTCTTCCAAAATCATTTCACAATGTTGATGATGATGATGATAATGTCGTTGGTATGCATTAATTAGATTTCTATTTTGTTCCATCCATATCTCTTCACTGGTCCCAAAAAAAAAATTTTTTTTTATTACCATTTCCAAGGAACAAGATATGAAAATTGAAGCAAAAAAAAAACGAAATTCACAGAAAAAATAAATAAAAATTCTTCACACATATGGTTCATACATAAATTTCACTTTTATTTATGACATAATATAGATCCTGCAAGTGAGTAAAAAATAAAAAAATGAAAAGATTTCAGCAAAACATTATTATGAAAATAGAATTGAACATCATCATCATCATCGTTGTCCTCGTTGGTTTATTGAACTGATGCTAGCACATTCTGTCATTTTACCTTAAAATCACGACTATGAGTCGCAACTACCGAAACGCAGATATTTTTTTCCATAAAGTAACCATTATTTATCAACATTTTTTTTATGTACAAGACGCATCTTATAGCCGAGATTTTAGGGTATATTTTAATATATTGATGTTTTTTTTTGTTGATTTATTGATTGATGATGACAAACGGTACCCACGCACAAAAACAAATACAGAAAAAAATTGTCAACAATCTAGAGAGGTAAAGCATATTGAAATTCTTATCCATTCTTATTCGTTTGGAATATTACTTTCATTTTCTATATCAATAATAACAATAATGATCATCATATATGAGTAAGTAATATGAATGACCAATGAATGATCTTGTTTAAATAAATGATGAATTTTTTTTTTTTTTTGGTCATCTGATTTATGTTTGGAAACTTTCCAGAATTTATTTTTTCCCATATTTTTTTATTCCTTCTATTCTGTTCCAACGGTGGTGAATATTCTTTTTGTTGTGGTTTCACAGTTTGTTTGTTTACACTTAGCAATCGTTATGATTGTGATATGATGGTGATTGGATAATGAAAATGATCATGATCCATCCAATTTGATCACATCATAATGATCATACTACATTTACTCAATAATTTATTGACGTTTGATATAATTATTGATTCAAAATGTCATAACATCAATGACCACACAGACAAATGGGTGGAATACACACACACACGCACAAACTTACATTGAAAATGAGGCTAGAAGAAAAAAAAATGTCAAATCAACATCATTGACACATTTTTATTGGAATATTCTTTCATACTTACCATACATACTGTCACATTATTGCGTGTGATATATGAAATTCAAATTCATTTAGTTAATAGGATTCTATCTATTTACTCATTGTTGATGTTGATGATGGGTTGACCAAAGTATTACAAAAAAAAATGGATATCAACATCTTATCATCAACGTCATTTTTATATTCGAAAAAAAATTAATGATCATCATATTGCTGTTGAAAAGTTAATTAGAAGAAGAAAAAATAAAAAAAATGTTGAATATGGCCACTATACGAAATAAATGAAGCGATATATAGGATAAAATGAAATGAATTCAATTGAAATGAAATGAATGGCGTTAATGGACAACCATATAAGAATCATTATTGGGCAATTATTTTATTTTCTTTTTTATTATTAGTTTTTTCACATTCTGGATGTGCAAACATTCTAGTATCCAAAATAATAATAATAATCATGACATTCATATAGTATAGAATATGTCATCATTATAACTTTTATGACAAAAAAAAGAGTAATATCATTGAATTGGTTTCATGTTTCACTATGAGATTTTTTTTTCTTCTTTCTGTAATTCAATGAATGAATCTGGAATTTTTTTTCTTTCTTTCTCGTTTGATTTCATTTTTATTTTCTCTTTGTATACTGTATATTTGTTGACCAAAAAAAAAAATTCTTGTATTCATTTGATGATGAACTAATTCTCATTTTGTAAGCGAGAGAAAGAGAGGTGAATGAATTTGAATCTCGTAACCACCAAGTTATGTCTAGTGTTATGGTGTAACATTGCTTCTTCTTTGATTTGGAACAAAAATTATTTTCATTTTTATCCTTATAATTGTCCATCTGGGAAAGCAAATGAATGAATGGATAACCTAGATTTTCTCATGTGTGGATAATTTTTTTTTATTCTGGAGTTATAATGATCGTAGAAATAAGATCACCAATAACAACAACAACAACGATGATAATAATAAAAAATTATTTGATTTAATATCGTATATAACGAAGCAATAATGAAAAAAAAGAAAGAAAGAAAAATTTCTTCTCTCTGATCAATGTAAGATTTCATAATGACCAATGTTTCAATGAGCTAGAATTCGTTCACAACAAAAAAAAACCATTGATGTAGTAGTAGTAGTAGTGGTGGTTGTTGTCTGGTGCAAATGGATTTTCGTGATGTGATCAAGAATTTTTCAATACCAAACATTTTGATACAGAATATTCTTTCTCTTCAACTAGATATTTACGATAATGATGAAATTGAAAGAAAAATCATCATAAATGTTGTTATGAACACACTTACACACACACACGCTATTCTTAATCAAGATTCATGTGTGCTTTTCACATAATTCAGTTATGAAAATGTTTTACGATACGATGAATATTATCCCGTTGAGTATTATCATCATCATCATCTTTGTCATCATGTTTTGTATCATTCTTGATTTTTTTTTTCTTTCGGAAATTTTGTTTCTTGTGCCCAAAAATGCTGATCAACGATCGTTATTGGTTATGTTGATGTATCCTATATTTCAATATGATGCCCCAGGTGAGAGGTTTGCAATTGATGATGATAATAATGATGTGTACTGTTTTACTTTCATTTCATTCATATTTGGATGTCACTATCACATATATATTAACTTTGATTCTAATTTATCACATTGATTTTTTTTCTTCTAGTTTTCTATTTTCTTTTTATTTTCCTCTGTCATTTGGTGACAAGAATTCTTGATGTTACATTATTAAAATTAGAATCAAATGCATATGTTGTTGTTGTTGTTGAACATCCATTTATGTATGTACAGTGCTATCTCGATTATCGATAATTGATTATGGAATTTTTCATTCATGAATCGAAGCATCACTGTGTGTGTGTGTGTGTGTGTTACAAATCGATTTTTATGCAATTTTTTTTTCTTTTCACCATATTTGCTTGCAGCATTTTACGATTATTATATCAATGAATCATAGTATCGTACATTGTCAATAATTTTCATCATCATCAAAAATAACTAGCAATCAATGCTGTATTTATACTTTTAAATTGCTATTTTTTTCTTGTTGTTTTAGTTTTGTTTACCAATATCGATAGTATCGATGTATCGTTCCATATCATGTGTCTATAATTGTTTTTATTATTAGTTTCAATTTAAAGAATTTCATTTTTTTTATATAATAATATGAATGTATCAGAATTCACACGTTGAATGAATTTTCAACTCAAACTTCAAACAATTTACCAACAATTTTGATGATGATTTATTCGTTTTGTTTTTTTTTATCTGTTCCTGTTATTTGTTCTATTTTAATGGAATTCATTTCGTTTCATGTTAGATGTTTGGATGCTGGTATTTATTGATAATAACAACAAAATAACGATAATAATAAAAGACAATGACAATGAATCAACAACAATAACAAATGACAATGAATTTGATATTGATTTATAATCACGTGATATTTTTTGTTGTTGTTGTTGTTGTTGTGAAGAAGAAGTATCCAATTGATATGAATCTTCATTTTGTGTGTTTGTTACCATTCATTGTAAATACTGTCGATTTGTCTACTTTTTTTTCACGTATTTTACTTGAAACTGTTGTTGTTGAATTTATTTTTCATTTTTTTTCCTACTGTTTTGGAGAATTGAAATGCCTGATGCCACAGTTATTCCATTTTTGTTCAATCAATTCGTTATTGTTTTTGTTGTTGTTTAGAATGTTTGAAAATTGTAGATGGTGGTAGAGAGGGTGTTTGCAGAAAAAAAAGAAAAAGAAAAAATAAATAAAATGAAAAAATAGAAAAACAAAACAAAACAAACGAACCAAACTATGGTGAACAAAAAAAAAAAAAAAAAAAATTTCTCAACCAAACCAAAAAGAGTGGTATAAAAAACGACGAGAATGAAGAGAATGTATTTTTGCTCTTCTTTCTTTTCTATTCTTTCCAAGAATTATTTTTTTTTTGATGCTTTATCTTAATTTGATCCTGGAATTTATACGACGAACGAACAACATCGATGAGCAATGAAAAACGGTCTATCTTCGATTTTACTTTCATTGGCTTTTTTTTTATTTCACTGTTTTGGGCTGTTTGTCTTAGTATTTTTTTCTCATTCTCTTATACACAAGTTGCCCATTTATCAATTCTTTGAAATTTCCAATGAAAATCGAGTGTCGAAAGCGAATTTTATTTTTATTTTGGCTTTTTTTCATCTTTTTTTTGTCTCTTATTATTTGGCCGTTTGTTCGTTCATTGATTGGTTGTGTTCTATTTTCCAATGTGAAAAATATTCTCTAAGACTGTTATTTCGTTTTTCAAAGTTATCATTGGGTAAAAAAAAATTGGCGAGAAATTTTAGCTTTTTTTTCGTTTGTTTGTTATTATGTAATGAGGGATATCTTTTCTCGATTCGTAATAATTTGATTTAAGATCAACACACAAATGAATACAAAACATTTTAAACCATTTAGAATTTCATTCATTTATTTGTTTGTTTTAAAAATCGAGAATCAAATCTCAGTAACAAAACTTTGATGAATAAACATTCCTTCCAATTCATGTTGGAATGAAATGAAAAGAAAAAAGAAAAATCAAAATTGACAACAGGAGAAATTCAAGTTGAAAAATATATTTCAATACTTCTGGCTGTCTGGGCTACTGTGTAAAAAAAAATATAAACTTTTAAATCGATTTTTTTTACTTGGCTCAACGTTTCCTGCCACACACAAATCGAGAAAGACCAATAATAACAACAACAACAACAATGAAGAAATGACAACAAAACGAAAGAATCCAACTTTGTTAAAAGATTGCAGTGTGCGTGTTTTTTTTCTGTATTCTCTGTCGTTTTTTTTTCATAAAAAACGAAAAATTCCAATTTGATTCTTCGATATTTTATCCATTCATCCATTCCCTTTCGTTTCGTTTCATTTTAGTTTTGTGTATTATTTGAACAAAAAAAAAGTTTCTCGAATATTCCATATTAGAACGTGAATCCGTTTTTTTTTTACTCTCAATCTCTCTCTCTGTGCTTTTTTTTCTCATTATTTTTTCTTCTTCGTTTCTAATTCAATCCAATCTTTTCAATGGACAATTTTTGATTTACTTTCTTTTGTAGTTGGAATTTTTCCATCTATATATATGTTTGTATGTATTATTCTGGTCATCATATGAATAAAATTGAATCGAAATGAATGTATATTTGAATTATTTTGGATCGATATCATCTTACATTGACAACAGTGCATAGATGATGTCATTTTTTTACACACACACACACAAAACTAGCTCATGCAGAATGTCCATTCATGATCTGTTTATTTGCTAAATTTCATTTTCATTTCATAGAATAACAAACGAATTTCTATAGAGAGAACAGAACAGAATTCAAATGTAAACTTGAAGTATTTTCTCTATATTTGCATAATAGTGTAAACGTTATGGAAATATATATAATTAACACATTTAATTGAAAATTATTCTTCTTGCCACATTATTTGGATTAATTCTTTTTCATTTGTTCGTCTACAACCAGTCGATTCGAAATAATCTCATAGTAATTTTAATAATGTTTTTTTTTAGCTGGCAACATTGACATTTTCGATCCATGAGATTATCGGTTGAATACCGGGCTTGTGAATACACGCACACACTAATTTACAAAGTTAAAGATAAAAAAAAATAAAAAGGGATGGACATTTTTTCCAACAAAAAAAAATTCAAGATATCAACTGACCTTGACAACTTAAACACACATACACACACACACACATCAACCTAGTAACAAACAAACAAAACAAAAAAACTGGCAGCTGCCCATCATCATTATCATTATCTTTATTATTATATCAACAACAAATGATATAGTTGATGATAATTTCATTCCTTCTCATTAGAGATTCTCTTGGTTGAGAAAAAAAATTCCACTCAACTAGTCAATTTGATATTCATATGACCACACTCTAATACTAATATATACTACGTTCAATAACAACAAAAGAAATACCGGGAACGGGTACCGTGTGTGTGTGTCTGTGTATATTGGATTCAAGATGAACTAAGTCAGTTTTGTTTTCCATTTTCAATATAAACACACACACACACACAAGTGCATTGCCATACATTTTATATTTTAATCAATAGTTATTGAAAAGTTTGTTTTTTATATTTCATTTTTTTTCTCTTCTTTGAATCATAGAATAATATAAACCAGATTTGGTAAAAATAAAAGAAAAAAAAGAACATAACTTTGTATATGACAATATGGTGTTTGTATATGAGAAAAAAAAATTCACCAAAAACTCTGGGCTTGCCCATTTATTTTTTTATTTTTTTTTTTGCCACAATTGTGATTCAGAACCACCAACACCACTTTTTTTTATTTCAAGTACAAAAATTCTGTATAATGATATCATGAAATCAGAAAAAAATTCCAGTTACTATTCGTCCATGATCATGAAATCTTGATTCACCTTGAAATATAGGATAGATAAATGAGTAATAGCCGGAGATTCTACACACACACACACACACACATATCCGGAATAATTCAATTGAATTGAATTGTGTGTGTGTGTGTGTGTGCGTCCGACCCAATCAAAATAAAAAAAGAACGATAAAGAATTCTCAATCACAATAAGACATTATTTTTATTCTATGATTCAATGTTTTAATTTAAATAACGATGGCAGGAAAAAAAGTTTTTTTCTCTTTCTCTCTCTCTCTCTTTCTTTTTTTTCGTATGTGATGAGAGATCCTAACTACTACTACTTCTACTATTATCATGCCGAGTAATGAAAGTTCAAAGAAAATGAAATCGAAACCGATCGCCGATATACAATGTGTACTCTTATTCATGAATTCATTTTGTTGATGATGATGATGATGATAGAGACGATAACTATGCGAAATTCGGAATCTTTCTTTCTTCATTACTATGTCACATACACACACACACACACATTGTAAACACTTATATACATTTTTATTGCTTTTGTACACACACACACGACATATTTGTGAACAAAAATTCTATGTTTAAGAAATAGAAATAGAAATGAAAATGAAAATGAAAACGAAAACGAAAAAAAAGAGTTTTAGGCACCGATTCCAGATGTTACGTGTTTGGAATTTATGAAATTGATTGAAATGTATAGTCTAGGCTATGATAACAATAACAACAACAACGGTCATATGATGATGGCTGAATTTTTTTCTTTTTTCGGTTTTATCTCTGTACGATGAATAAGAAAAGAAGAGAAAAATTTTCCAGAATTGCCGTTATTCACAACAGTGAATCTTTGATTCGTATTTTTTTTAATAATATTATTATTTGGTCAAAGTGTAGTATTTATTTTCATAATTTTATTTCATTTTTTTTTCACTGATTTTTATTTTATAAAATTTTCACCGGTTTAATAAACATTCAAAAACCTAACCTAACCTTTTTGAATTCATGATGATTTATCTGACTCATATTCTTTTTTTTTTTTTGTTTGCATTTTTCGTTGTAGATACATTGATGGACAGATAATGAAAAGTTTACCCGCTGTTTATGAGCTAACATTACATCATAATCCATGGCATTGTGATTGTGGCCTACGAACATTTCGTAAATGGATGATTGAACATCGTATACCATTATCATATTCACCTAATTGTACATTACCGGAACGTTTATTCGGTAAAAGTTGGAATCAATTGGAATTGGATGAATTTGCCTGTCCACCTATTGTTGTTTCAATCGATACCGAAGTTGTTGTTTATGAAGGTAGGTCAAAAAAAATTTTTTTTTTCTTTCAAAAAATGACAACTAAAAGTTGATGAACGGGAAATTCTGTAGCAAGAAATTTGCCAAAAAAAAATTAATTTCTTTATTCATCCCATTGATGTTGTTATTATTATTGTTATATTCATGCTAGAATAATGTAATAATGATGATGATGATTAATTCTTTCATCAAAATTGATGAAAATCTAATTTCTAATCATAATAAGGTATTTATAACTTTTTATTTGTGTTCTTTTCTTTTTTTTTTTGTTGGATGAAAAGTTTTCTTTCTTTCCCCTTTTTGCCATCATTCTAAGAATATTTCATATATATATAGAAAAGATTTATGTTGCTCGTTATCGTTTTTTCCTTTCGTTATTGCTTTTTTTTCTATGCTGTTTAATGAATGAATGTTGGTTGTAGTTGAAACTTAAATAAGTTATTAAGTTTTTTTTTCAATTTTCTTAATTTTCCTTTCTCACTATCTGAATTCTGTGTTGATGTTTATAGTGGATGGGCCAAATTTTTCGTTATTTTTTTTTGGCTCGTCTCACTAAAAGCAACCATACCAATCATCAACGATAACAGTATCAATAATCTAATGATGACAAGTAATCTATATTGGACAAGAATTTTATTGATTCATTTTTTCAATTAATCGTCTAAATATAATGAAATAAAATGGGAATCGATGTGTGTATGTGTGTGTGTGCTAAAATTCTCATTGACATTTTGAAAAATTCTCTTCACAAACATCCGATGAAAAGAAAAGAAAAAATTAAGTTTGAATCAAATGATTGATTATTATTTTTCTTTTTTTCCCTTCATATACACACACATAGACACAGAGAGGAAATTTATTTTTCGTGTGATAAAATAAATTGGATATAAAAAAAAAAAATTTTATCCAAAATTGAATACATGGATGAATGATTTTATTCAACAGAATCGCAAATTCATTGTTGTTATTTGTAATTACATCATTAATAAATATATATATTATGACTGATACTTATTGGATTGATTGATGAATGAATGAATGAAAGAAAAAAATGAATCAAGAATCAATGAATGAATTTTGTGCTCATTTTATTTCCAGTTATTAAATCCTTCACCATATAATAATAATGATGATGATGATGATAAGTATTATATGGGATATTTGCAACACAACGAAAAAAAAACCGAGTTTGCATCACTGCCTAACCTAATTAATTGATTTGAATTTATTTTTATTATTGTTTTATTTCTGGGAAAAAAATCTACTAAATCTTAATAAGTGTGTGTGTGTGGTTATGATTCTTCACATCATCATCATCATCATCACCATAATCGTCATAATGTTAATGGCTGATGATAATAATGATGATGATGAAATTATCAATCTTTTTTTTTGTTTCTCGTTTTTTTTTTTGGTTTTTTTCTGCCTGAATATATGAAAATAAATTAATGAATGTGGAAAAAAAATGAACAATGAAAACAATTTTCATTTTTTATGCATAAAATTTTTTTTTCATTCATTTTATTTACCAGGAAGAACGAGAGAGAGGGAAAAAAGTCAAATAATTTACAGTTGATATATATTGTGGTACAACTGCAGAAAAAAAAAGAATCTGCCACTGGAAATTTGAAAATTATTGTCATTATCAACCACGCAATCATTATCATCATCATCATCATCATCATCATTATTTTTGATGATTATTAATAATCATCAAAAAAAAAAAAAAACATAAATAAATTACCTTAACTAAAGTGTAGCTACTGGTTTGGTTTATATAATGATGATGCTCAACAAAATCGACAAAAATTTTTCCATTTCTCATTTCAATTTTATTTATTCATTTGCACCAAACAAAATAAAACAAAAAAAAAATGAATTCAATGATTCATTAATATGGACTTCTATATAATGGCGAAAAAAAAAAGTTTCATGAATGCTGAATCGAAAACGCGAATGAATGAAAACTTTTCTTAGCAACTACTACTACTACTATCTGAACTGAAGATAGAAAAAAAAGTTTCAAACATTCAAACCGGACTGTGATTTTTTTTTGACTTTCTTCCATTGTGTATGGGTTTTTTCTTATTTTTGATTTATCACAACCAAAAAAAAAAGATGATCTACGACAACAACAACAACAAAAGAATTGAATTGAATTTTGAATCAAAAAAAAAAAAAAAAAGAAAGACAAGCAAAGACAGACCAAACCGACAACAAACTCATATATATGTCGTCTCTGATGATAATGATAATTCAATTTGAGAATGATGAAATTTTTTTTCCTTTTTTTTTATTTCCTTTTGTGTATTTTCAATTCGTTGCAACAATCATTTTTTTTTTGTTCGTTTATTATTGTTTAGCTTTGATTTCAATACTAGATGTTGATGGTGGTGATTTGCTTTTGATGTTCTCTTTGTTATTATTATTATTGCCGATGTTGTTGTTGTTGTTGTTGTCGTTGTTGTTGTTTGCGGTTGTTGTAATCATTATCATTGTGTGACCATTCTTTTACGATCAAGAATAAGAATCGAGAATAAATATCAAGAACAACAACAACAACAGCGAAAAAAAAATCCGATTGTCATTTTATAACACAGCCAAGTCGACATTATATTCAGTCAATCATTCTGAATAAGAAACATAGTTGCAACCAATTGTTCCCAAACATACACACACAAAGACACATTTGGAATGTTTCAAATTGAATGGAACCCTAACATTCGTTATTTCTTTGTTTCCATGTTTTTTTTATATATATTAACGCTTGAGTTGTTTCTTTTCTACTTTTTTTTTGCTCGATTTGTATATGGAGAGGTACATTTTTTTTTTTTGAATTCAATTGGACATCATCATCATTTCATTCACTCATTCGTTCATTCATCCACCCACAAGTTCCTAAGTTACATAACATCATCACACATTGACCAACATAATCATCATCAACAACAACAACAAACTTCCAAACGACAATCATCATCATCAGAATTTTGTTTTTCTGTTTATGTGTAGCATCAAGCTAGGAATGACTATCCTTCATTGACTTTTGATTGTTTGGGTTGTATAATGTGTGTAATATAACTTTTTTTGTTGTTGTTGTTGTTGTTGTTGTTATTGTTGGCTCATTTTCATCATCAATTAGTTGAATTATATATGTTGTTATTGTTATTATTATGTTGTGGTATACCAAAGTTTCATCGAGTTTTTTTTCTCTTTTCATAAAGATGATAATTTGTGTCTGTGGAACACTTGTTTAAATGTCGTCATTGTCATCATCATTGGTCGTGTTTCACCAAGCCCTTTTTTTTCTTGCTTATTTTGTTGTCGTTGTCACTGTTGTTCCAAATCGGAACAATCCAACAAACAGTCAAAATAATAAAAATTACACAAACCTAGTACCTGGATATACATGTATTGGATGTATGGAACCTATCAATTTACCTTAATTAGCTCTCAAAGGTCGTTACAACATTGTTGTTTTCACTAGAATCGTTGTTGCTTCTTTTGATAATGACATAGGGTTCCATTATATATGATTACAATTTTGTTTGCTCATCCATTTTTTCTTGGCTCTTTTTTTCCATGTTTCGATCAAACTTTTTGTTTTCATTTCAACATTTGTCATTCTGTGTGTTTCTTGTGTGATTGATTTGTGCATTGTTGTTGTTGTTGTCCCATAAGACAACAGAAAAAAACATTTAATTCCAAATAAGTTCCAAATTATTATGAATCTGTGCAATCATGATTTTTTTTTGATTTACAGAGAAATAATGATCCAACAAACAAACAAGAGAAACTCTATTTCATTTTTTTTCATCATCGTTTTGCATGAGATAGTTTACCGGTAAATCCATGAAATAACTACAATGATCATTTTGTTGTTGTTGTTTTTGCTGCTGTTGACTTCATTTGCAAGGAATCGCCTAAAAATATATTCAAAAAAATGAAGAAAAATTCGAATATGAATGCAATTCAATCTGAATCCCGAATATAAATAACCATAGAACCAAAAAAAAAAAAAGATTTAAAATCGATTTTCCATCTGAATATTCCGTGTTGTTATTTTTTTTTTTTTTTGTTTTTTTTGTATTCAGGCTGTATCGATGTCATCGATATACAGAGTATATTCGACTATCATCAATCTAAATTTTCTTGGCAGCAGCAACAATATCCACAACATACGCACAGCTTGCAATCGTATGCTATGTGTTTTCTATTCATGAATTTTGTTGTTGTTGTCGTTGCTTGTTTTTTTTTTTTTTTTTTTTTGATTCTCATCTCCTATTTACTGAAAACATCACCAATATATCTGCTTTCATTTTTGCTTTGGTACACACATATTCATCTACATTTATTACAAAAATGATTGGATTTGACCATCATGATCAATGCATCACTTTTTTTTCCTGTTATTATTAAAGTTGTTGACTACCTTTATTTTATATACCAACCACCAAAATACTCACTAAACAACATCATATTGGAGGAAAAAAGTTTGTTCGGGAAGAAAATCATGTTGTATGATGTTTGTTATGCCATGATGTTGTCGTTGTTGTTGTTCAGTTATTTTTTTTTCATTCTTAGTTTACAATTTTATTTTATTTAGATTAATCGATAAGGGAAAGCTGACCGAACCTAGCTGCTGCTACTGTTTTTTTTTTTTTTTTTTTTTGTTTGGTTCGTGTTTTTTCTTGTTTCATCAATTGGTTTCATCATATCTATTCTCTATTTTCCTCTGGTCTTTGATGATTGTCTTGATTTTTTTTATGTTATCTGGATCATATATATGCACCAAAATTCTAATAAATTTTTTTTCTATTATTATTCATTCAGAATCTATTATCATATGAACAACGATGATGATTTTTTTCTACTGCTTGCTTGAATAGTTTTTTTTTCATTTGGATCACTTGGAATTTAAGCCAATTATATATCATATACACATATGCTTCTTTCTTGGAAGTGTGTGCTTGTGGTGAAGGAATTAGTGAATATCTATATCGACATTAACCACAATCACACACACACATACACACTATTCAACATTAAAAAAGATACATAGAGAATAAGAGAGAATTTATATTCTTAGTTATTTGTGTTAATAGTAACTTGGTGATGATGATAGAGTTACTATAAGTCCGGATTTAGTACAAACATGTTCGGACTATCAGTAGTAATCATCTAGTATTGATTGTCTATGATGACCATATGGTTAAGAAACACTGATCAATGAATTGTATGGACTTTTGTTTGGAAAAATATATGGATGATGATGATGATAATGATGCTAAATGCTCAATAGCTGATCATAAAAGTGGTAATATAAGTAGTAAAGATAAATGATTGGCAATGGCCAGTTGGCTATCTCTTTTTCTTTCTAATTATAGTCATATAATAAAGATGAGTTTTTTTTTCATTACTTCATATATTATGTTGAAGAAAATAGTTATTAAACCTTTATACGTTTTTTCTTTTTCTTATTATTATCATTATAATCTTCAGCCATTTTTTTTCACTATTAGTCTGACCGACAAAACAATAACAATAACCGAAAAACCGATCAACTAACCGATGAAAAGAATCTGATGAGTAGAAAGAAAAATAATGTTTTCAAATCTTTCATATGATCACAATCACTATAGTGACTATTATGTACAATGTTCCATTCTATTTTTTTTGCCATTCAAATTCTGGATTTTTTTTTAAACAATATGCAATTTGTTTTGCTTATCACATATAATTAGTATCAACATTATGTATTCTGAAGAATTTGATTCAAAAATGAAAACAATTGATTCGTGACATAAATGATCCAACAAATCCATCATCAAATTCTATCATTCTATTCATTCAATTGTATTGATCAATCACGTTATTCTCTTCGTTTTTTTTTTTTTTTTTGGTTTTCCATTCATATCTACCATCAAGAAGGTTCATTAATGGCGATCATCATTGATCATGATTTGGATTGTTCATTTTTGAATGTTAAAAAAGAAAAAGATTCTTTGATTAAATTTATTACTTTTTTTTTTGTTTCAAGTAATCAAAAAAATCACCTGATTGAATTGAAATTTTTTTCGTTTCCATTCTGTTTTCACAAACACACGCACACACACACACAGAACGGTAGTCCAATTTCCTATTATTATTGTTTCGCATATACTCAAATTTAAATTTGTATCTCATTGTTTTTTTTTATTATCATGTACTTTTATGATATACGACCGAATTTTTTTTTTTTTTTTTTTTTGAGAAACTACTTTGCCATACCAATGATTGAAAATTATATTTTTTTTTTGTTTCCCATTGTTCTTCATTCTTTATTATTACCATATATCACATTGTACAAGATATTTTCATGCGATTTTTTTTCTGATCCACTCAGATTGGTCAAACTGTCTGTAAATTTTCCAGGATTTTTTTTTTATTTCCTACCATTATGCAGCAAAAAAAAAAATATGTATCACAATCAATTTAACGATAGTGGCCAGGCAAATAACAACAACAACAGCAACAAAAAGTGGAAAAAAATTAAATAATAAATTCAGAATAATCACATTCGAATAACCATAAGGCTAACGATATGATGATGCTCTGGTTTTTTTTTCGCTAGTTTATTCGTTTTGTGCTTATACGACCATGGACCAGACAACAACAGAAAAAAAATGAAAATAAATAAAACTTTGCTGAATCTTGCTCATGTATACACACACACACACACACAATGTAAACTAATGTTAATAATAAAAAAAAATGAAAAAGATATGAGTTTTTCTATGTCCTCCTCCTATTTCTTCTTCTTCTCCTTGTCCTGGATCAATGTTTCTTCAACAATATTCGATGCTGTATCGTTGATGGTCGGCATCGAAATCAGTCGATCCTGAAGTTTTTTTTGCATTGTTTTGTATTGTTTTCATTATTATTATTGCTATATCGTTATATTATATTTGGTGGATGCGGCTGCTTATCGTTATATCGATATTATTACCCATGGCCTTTCGCATATTTATATATACGCACGCACACACAGAAGTAAATAATCACAATTATTGATTATTAATCGTCACTAAATGCTGAGATGGCAAGAATTTTTTTCGTTCTTCTCTTTCTCTTTTTTTTTGACGATCCATGTAATATTTCGAACATACAATAGAAAGTATGTGTTGTCATGATATCAATGAAAAACATTTCGGTCAAGAGAGGGCAGAATCGAAAAGAGGAACAAAAAAAAATTTCAAACAAAACCAAAACCAACAAATACGCGTTCCATTTTTTTTTTTTTTTTTTGGTTTTCATCGAAATGCACATACAAACAGAATAGACAGAATAATATGGCCATCATCATCATCATTATCACAATGTGTCCATGTAATGTTTGGATTCTATTTGAAATCAACACGCACATTTATAAGTTTTTCAAGAAAATAATGTTCGTTTGTTGAATCAGATATTTATGGATGATGATGATGATGATGAGCCATAGCAAAAGCAAAGACCAAACGTAAAGATTCATTGAATCATTGAATTTATTGTTGTGATGAAGGCCAAGAAATGAAAATGAAAAATTTATACTGGTTTTTATCGTTTGTTTTGTGCTAAATATATTGGTAATCGATAATTTACCCATTCGACGATTATCAATTTATTTATACACAAAAAAAGTGTTATAATATTACATACATTTGACAATATATATAGAATGTGTGTGTGTGTGCTTATGAATGGTTGAAAATTTATTTATTTTTGGATTCTATTCGCATGGAAAAAGTTTTTTTTTCATTTTGTTTGTTTGTTTATTTTTTGCTTTGCTTTTTTTTCTCTATTTTTCCTGATTCGATCGGTTTTTTTTCATAATGTGCATGAATATTCTGGTATATACGAGAAAATATTTTTAACTAAAATCAACATAAACACACACACACACACACACAAACGCACACAGAATTGACGTTTGTTTATTTCCAAAAGTTTTCCGTTTTTGATTCTATTTCATAAACATTAACACCTACGTACACAAAATTTGTCAAAAAAAAATATGAAGAAATTTTTCAAACACTCCATTTTTTTGAGAATTTAATGGGTAAACCGATAACGTAAAAAAAAGGTTGAATAATGGTTAATGGATGACGCAAACCATATAAACCAAACAACAACAACAACAACAACAACACATCACATTGACAACAATAGTTGATGATTGGTTAATGTTGACAACAACAACAACAACAACCGAAAAAAAAAACACAAAAGAATAATATCTAGACCTCAATGATGATGATGATGAAATGGTTTCAACATCTAGCAAAAAAAAAAAAAAAAAAAAAAATGAATGAGAAAAAAATCGAATGTGATGAAAAAAACTTTGTTTTTTTTTCACCACCACCATTCACGACCATTATCATCAACAACATCATCATCAACAACAAAACTACCGTTAGTTGAATTATTTATCATGAATTTTTTTTTTATTTCCATAAAATTCATTGAACGTCGTCATCGTTTTCCATTCTATTCAATTTGTGTGTATGCGTGTGTGCAGTAGTAGTATATAAATGGTATATATTCGTGAATGTAACCGACAATAGAAAATTGTATTGAATGAATAAATGAAAAAAAAATGAAGAAACTCATCATACCGTATGTTCTAGCCCCCCTTTCTTCCTTTTAAATGTGAATAGAATCGAATAAGAATAAAATAGATTTTTTATTTCACGAAAAAGAAGAAAAAGAAATTGAAAGAAAATATTGTATATATGTGTGCATGTTTTTATTTTATTTATGATTGAATGAATAAAAAGCAACAGTGAAAGAAAAAGAAAAGAAATTTTTTTTTTTAAAGAAATTGTAATTATGTCCTCCCCATTCATAATATACTTGAAGAGAATGAATGGATGGATGAATGAATCAAAAAAAGAAAGAAAGAATGCAATGTATGTAATAATTGCATTCACCAATTCAAAATTCATTTTCAGTTTTAGATTGCATAACTATTCATTCTTTCTTTTTTTTGTTGTTCTTATTCTTCAATCACGAATGCGATACTATGATAATAATGATGATGATGATGATGATGATGAGTGGAAATGAAATGAAATTTTTCTGTTTTTGTCGCTTGTCTATTCATTGAGAAAAAAGAATTTTGTTTATATTTTAAATAATAATAATCACCATTATCATATTGATAATCAATAAAATTTAGAATGAAATTCTGTTTCAAATTTTCAAAATTCAAATTCACAATATTCAACTGTCTGATCTATTATCATCTGTAATAATAAAAATAAGTGGTAAAAATTTTCTTAGATCCAATTCATGATGGAATAATTTCATCTGTCATATACAATTTGATGTGTAGTAATCGATAGGTACAATGTAATGATACCAAATGACATTTATTTTGGCCATCATTTTTTTTTCTTCTCACTGTATTCGATTATTTATAATTATTATCATCATCATAATCATTATTACTTCAGCTGTAATGGTGGTGATGATGATGATGATTCAATCATCACTATTTCATTTCATATTTAATTTTATTTTATTTTTTTTGCTTTTTGATATAATTAAATTATTTTTTTTTCTTGCTTTGATGTTGATGAAAAGAATCTTTTTTCGTGTTCATTTATTCTGATGCAATTTTATTCTTTCTGTGCTCATGAATTTATTCATTTCCAATATTTGCTTTTTTTGACAGTTTCAAATTTTTTTTTCTTCTACTTAAATGAATCCGTATGAATGTCACGATTGATGATGATGATGGTGATGATGATGATGATAATGACAATGATTACAGTGGAAAGACTAATCATTATTATCATCATTAATTTTGATTCTTTGCCATTTTTTTTTTCGTAGCAATTCTTTCAGAATCAAATGGAATGATGACCAATCGAAATGGATAAAGTTTAATTAAATTCAATTGATAGCGATTTTAATCTATTTAATTTTTTTTTCATTTAATTAATTTATTTCATTATATTTCATTGAAATGATCTACTATCGTCGTAAAAAAAATAGTAAAGAGACTAATGCATCATTAAAGATGATGATGATGATGTCAAATTTTGAATGGTCAATCATGAATTTAGTTTCTTGTTGTCGGATGATGACTTTGTCCATCTGCAGACACTGATATATATTACAATTTGTTTCCTTGTCTTTGTGATGATGATGATGATGATGATTGTCTCAATTGAACCGAAACGAAATAGATTCATTGATGTCCGGCTTTCATTCATGACCATAATAATAATGATAATGATGATGACATTGGTTCAACAGAGAAAAAAAATAGCTAATATAGCTGACGAGACGAATTGAGTTTGAAAGGAAAAAAAAACTTTTTTATTTTATTTTTTGAATTTCTCAGGAATTCGTTAGTAAAAAACTTGATATATTTCAGTATATTTGAGGACATCAACAAGAACATCATAAATATTATGCCAACTTTTTTTTCCAACAGTAAATAATGTCCTTTTTTTTCTTGCTGCTCTGGTCAGCGACAAAATGAGTTCTTTATTTTGTCATCAATTCCATTTGGCTCATACGATTGATGTTGTTGTGTGTGTGTGTGTGATCATTTATGATGATGTTGATGATCATGATGGTTGAACAAAATGGTAAAGAAGATAAAAAGATGGAAAAGATTCAAAGAAAAAGGGAGAGATTCTTTGAATTGTAAATGCAGCTGGTGTATACAAGTCAAACTCTCTCTCTCGCTCTTGCTTCATATCTATCTAATTGTTCTTGTTTGAATCCGAATGAATGAATTTCTATGGACTAGAATAGAAATAGAAATAACGGTCAACTTGTCAAGTTCATCATTTATGGATGACTGAACAACACGGAATCTGCAACATTGAATGAAATAATAATATTCAGAGCAAAAAAAAAAAAAAAGAAAAGAAAGAGAAAGGGAGACGATTTTCTTTACATGACTATTTTGTCTCTCACGCTCAAACTGTACCCGTATCCGTATTAAATTCTTTCAATGTGAAATCTTCACTTACATAACAATGTCTTCGTAATCGTCTTTGGCATTGTTATCCAGATATTTAACTGCATGTTTCATACAGATTAATTCAAACTATTTAGAAATTTTTATCATATTTTGATCATTTTCATCATGATACATCATAATTTTTATATATTGCCAGAATCTGGCCAAAAGAAAAAAAAATTAAGCTCAATTTAATTTATCCAATCAAATAGACTAAACTAGACAAACATGACATATGTACACACACACCAAAAACAACATGTACGATGATTTGTTGAAACAATCTAATTGATATAATGATTAAATTGTGATATAATGTTACGATCATTTTTTTTTTATTTTTGCTGTCTGTTTTTTTTCTGTCATGTTATTTTTTTTTTGTTTCTCGCTAAGATTACTCGAATTAGTATACTAAACAATCCGATCATCATCATCATCATTGTTATCTTTCATGTTGTTTGATTCTGTTCTGTTCTGTTTTTTTTTGGGGTGTTATATGTTTGATTGAGAAAAAATAAACATCAATTGAGATGTTGTCGTCGTCGTCGTTTTTTTTTTTTTTTGGTTTTTGGTTGATGTGTGTGTGTTTACACATGAAACTACAATCCAATTATTGTTGCCGAAATCAACCGAATACATTGGATGACAATCCCAAAAAATACAAGATCGATTCGTTTATATCGTCAGTTTTATTGTTCCATTTAATTAAGATGATGATCTAGATTTAGTTTGCGTTAAAGTTGAACATTTTCACGATGATCATCATCAAATGATCAATTTATCACAGTGAAAATTTATAACTATTGAGTGATGACAAAAAAAAATGCAAAGGGAAAAAATTTAGTAGACAAAACCAGAAAAAAAGAGTTAATTAAATCGATTCTTGTATTTTTTTTTGTACACATTTGATTAACAACATGCTAATTATTCTGAAAGAGAAGGCATGAAAAAAAAATTTCCCTAATTTCAATTATAAATGGTCATTAGTGATGATGGTTAGAGAAAGAAAAGCTCTGTAAATTAAACTGGATTTAATATTATATATATATTGCCATCATCGCTCGTTCACTCTGTCCCCTTGTATCGTTCCCCTTGTGATTCTAATTCTTTTTGTGGCTGTTTCATTTAATGAGAATGAAAAAACGAGAGAGAGAGAGAGAGAGAGAGACGATGCATTAAAATCAATGTTGATGGATGACCGAATGCATTTCGTGTCTGTCTATGTAATTTGAAAATTCCATTCACTAAACTGGTACCATGCTTGTTTTCAAATCAAAGGGAATAAAAAAAAGGGAGAAAAAAAATTTTTTTTTGACTATATAGTCAACGAACAATCTATGAATCAGAAAAAAAGTGGAAAATGAAAATGAAAAAAAATAACGGCAATCCAATTTAGTTCCATGATTGATATTACTGTTATTAGCTTTTTTTTCTCAGTTTTAAAAGTTGTATTTGAGCAAATGATTCAATTTTTTTTTGTCTACACTCTCTTTCTCTTTCTGGGTACCAAAATAATCAAAATGAAATAGAATGAGTGTAAAAAAATAGAGAAAAAAAGAAACTTTAATATGAAAAATTTTTTTATTTTATTTTATTCTCATTCCGATTGTTGTCTCTCTCTCTCTCACTCTCTCTTTATCTTCTTCGCCACTAGTTCAACTACATCCCCCATTATTCTACGAGTTTTTTTTGTCGTCATTATTCCTGGAATTTATAATACTGGCCTCGATCATTCTTGCATTCTTCACAACTTTCCATCAAATTCTTTATTTTACTTTTTTTTCTTGTTATAACTGAATTTGACCAAATGGCGTTTTTTTTCTTCATTGGTTGCAATTTAACCAATGCATAACTATTGACCACGAGTGAAAAAAAACGAAATAAACAAACAAAAAAAATCAAACAACTCTCCAGCTAGGCTAAATTTCAATAGAGTGAAATGAAAATTCAACTGAGCTTTTTTTTTAAAAAAAAATGCAATCTTTATGAAAAAAAACCAATGCAAACACAACGCATACACACACACAACACGAAGTCTCATAGGAAATAAAAAAAAAATTCATTCACTGTCCAAGAATAATATTTGAAGTGAAAAAAATATACACAAATATGCAAAAATATTTGGTGAATGCAATGAAAAACATTTTTTGTTATCATCACAGCACAAACAACAACAACAACAACTACGTCTCACATTCCATCATTTTTACATGCAATTTTTTTTCCTACCATTTAGTTCACATCATCAAATATTTCAACAGCCAAATCAGCATCAGTAGCACATTAAACATGGAACAATGGAATTTTTTTCCCAACCACTTTCTCAACAATGCATAAAAAAAATGAATCATTGATTCATTAATGAATTGGCCTACATTTGTGTATTTGAAATGAATAAAAATGAACGAATAAATGAAGCAATGGCAGAAAAATCATTGTTAAATATGAATACGAAAAAAAAGAATGACGAACAAACGAACGAACGAAAAAAAAAATTTTATTATTTTATTAGTCAACTGATAAGCTTATTTTTTTTTGGATGATGTTCGTTAAAAGTCTGTTGCCATTTTGTTTGTAATTTATATATATATTCAAATGTATATGTGTCAGTGTGTGTGTGTGTGTGTGTGTGTGTGTGTGTTTTCAAATTCGATTTATTCCGTACAATCCGTTTTACATTTGTTTCACATTGTGTTCATATTTATAAATGAATAGAAATGTGGAAAAAAAATTGTAGATTGTATATAATAATCAAAAAGTGAATGGAAACAAAAAAAAACTGGAATCGGAAATGTCTTTTGTATAGCTGGTAGGCTAAAAAAAAAAAAAATCAAGCCATATATTTATGACCAATGAATCAACACTGTATTACCCATTTTTACCCATTTTTTAAGAGAGAATATTGAAAGGGAAAAAAATTAATTTATATGTGTGTAGTTAAATTTTTTTTTGTGTGTTCATATATATGCAGTTGTTACTAATTATTGTCCATTAAAAAAAATGGACACAATGATATTACCAGATGAGTTTTTTTTTTTTTTTTTTTTGGTTATAAATAATAATCATTTTTTTTCATTTTTTCGTTTCATCTTTTCAAATATTCATAGGTGAAAATGCTTCAATTGGTTGTGTAATGGAAGCCATACCAAATGTACAAATCGAATGGGAATGGCGTGGCCGTACAATACGTAATATGTCATTAATGACATTTGGTCGTCAAATGTATCTAATACGTGAAAGTTATAGCCCATCCGGTGTTATGATGTCATTATTACCGGTTGGTGATGGTGATAATTCACAATTAGATCTTATTACCGATGATGATGATATCAATTATAATGATAATAAATAATAATAATAATAATCATAATCATCATCATCAACAACAACAACAATCGAATATTAAAGAATCAAATGAAAATTCATTACTTTATTCATCATATTCTGTACAACAGCATCAGCATCAACAACAACAACAACAACAGCAACAGCAACAAAAGTTATTATTAACATCTGGTGATCATCATCATGAATCTATCATGATACCATCAACAGAATCTACTAGTTTTGATCGACAACATCATCATCGAGTTCATCGATCCAATTTGAATTCAAACGTTGATCCAATGTCTACATTTTTATCATCAACAACATCAGAATCATCATCATCATCATCATCGAAAACGTCCATAACATCAGAGACCACTTATAAACGCACAAGTACTTTATACATAATGAACGCTTTGGAAAAGGACAGTGGAAGGTTAGTTCTTTTTTTTATGAATAGAATATTTTTCCTTTCTTCTTGCTTTCATAATCTATTCTATCGCGAAAAAAAAATCTTTTTTTTTCATCATCTTCTTGTTTCTGGAACATGTTGTTGTTGTAGTTTTCATCATTGTTAAAGCTTTTGCTTTTAGTATCTATGCAATGGCCGAATAATTTTTGTCAGTGAAAAAAATAAAATAAAATAAAATGCATGTTTGTCTGGCATTATGTCGTTTCAATCGCCAGACTTTTTTTCATCATCATCATCATCATACTGTTTTTATTCCAGGGACAGATGTTGTGAATGTTGAAAGTTTTTTTTTTTTGGTCTTTTACATTTTTATTTTTTGACACTATACTAGCAACAATTCTGGTTTTGTTGGCTGTTGTTTGTTGTTTATTTTTTTTCCCATTCATTCATTGTATTCTATTCAAGGTTTTTTTTCTTCTGTACTAAACTTGGATCCGATTATTGTTGTTTTTGTTGTTGTTGTTGTTGTCGACGACAGAATTTCAGACTTGTTTGATTGATTAACTGAATATGGTGAATAGATTCGATTGGATACATGTCACTTGATAATATTATGTAGGTGGATATGCATTTTTTGTTGTTGTTGTTGTTGTTGGTTTTGATGTTTTTTGATCGATATCAAAATACATAATAGTACAAACGTATAACAATGGTATATTGTCAATGTTTTTTTTTTTTTTGATTCTTGCCTTATTTGTTTGTCATTATTATATATAGTTTACTTATGATGGACAATGACTTTGTGTATGAACAAAAAAAGTATAATGAACTCAATGAATCATAGCGAAATAAAATTTGCTGATTATATCATTCCGTTAGGAATCTTTATACTTGATTTGGATGTTATTTCCATTAGAATCATATACATGCCCACACACACACACACACACGCACATAAACACTGTAATGAGATATTGAAAAGAATGTCATTATATAAGTTTCATTCATTGTCTCGAAGGAATTAGGATTTTTCTTTTGTTTTGTTTTCTGGACTTTTCTGGATTCGATTTATTTATTTATTCGTAACGTATTTCATTTTTATATATCAATGTGTGGGTGAATGAAACTGAAGAGAATAAATGTGTGTTTGTTGGAAAAAAAAAATTTTGATGCATTTCCTAATCTAGTTTGTATTGGTAATTCCACCAGAAAATACGATCGATGATGAATTCAGTGTATAACCTGGTTGCCATTTTCATTTTCATTTCGTATTTTTGTTTTTCTGTTGGATCGAAAAATTCCATTGCAAAAAAAGAGAGTCAAGTTAGATAAGAACAATGAGAATCAAATCGATAGCAATGATGGTTGAATGTAGAATATACGAATGTGAAACAAAAAAAAAATATTCATACAAAAATGTGACCAATAAAATTGTCTTCGGTAAATGTCACCAATGGATCCGGTCGATCCAATGGTTTATATTCTGTATTCATAAAAATTGTAAACTGTAATCGATACTTGAGCTAGCAACAATAATGATGATAATGATGATGACGGCTAGTGGATCGAATTATCAAAAAAGAAGAAGAAAAAAAAAAGAAATTGAAAAAATATCGTTGACTCTTCATGTTCATTTCAATCTCTGGTTGAATAATTGTCATTTGTTTTACATGTACCATTTTATTGTTGGCTTTTTGTTCGATATAATGATGATCCATAATTATGATTAGTGGCAAAAAAAAAACAAAACAAAACAAAACCGAAAATAAGGTTTCATAATTTGAGATAATGAAAAGTTGCCGCTAGTAATCAACAATTTGTTGATTTATTTGTACAACACACACACACTTATTACACTTGTATATACAGAATTGATAATGATATTTGACACGATGAATAATTTAATGATCACTACTACTACTATTGTTCATCGTTTATTGTTTATCATTTCAAATTGTTGTTGTTGTCGAAAGAAGAATCTGGGACCTGAAAATAAAAAAAATAAATATCAATTTCAGAATCATGATTATATTGCCTAATACATTTTTTTATCGTATCGGTTTTTTTTCTATTTATTCCTACTTATAGTTATCACCATAATCATCATCATCATCATCATTATTATTATTGATGCTAAGCTCTATATTTGTGTTTATGAATGTATGATGAATCCATCCCGCGGGTGTCATCCTTGTTTTTTTTTCTTCTATATATTTGTCTCCATTCTTATCGAATGAACATTAGATTCACACACACACACACACACACATGCACACACAATGATATTCGATGCCAGTGATAACATAGAGAAAGAGAGAATCATCGATTTCGATGATCTCATAATAAATAAAATATATCTATCTACCAATTTTTATTTGTAAATAGATGAATTGTGTGTGAAGAGAAAAAGAAAACCAATATAATTTATTTATATGGCCATTATGTGTATTCTTTTGTTTTGTTTTGTTTTTTTTGTTTGTTTCGAAAATTTGAGGATTCGATTTTTTCTCTCTCTCTCTCTCTCTCTCTCTCTCTCTCTCTCTCTCTCTCTCTCTCTCTCTCTCTCTCTCTCTCTCTCTCTCTCTCTCTCTCTCTCTCTCTCTCTCTCTCTCTCTCTCTCTCTCTCTCTCTCTCTCTCTCTCTCTCTCTCTCTCTCTCTCTCTCTCTCTCTCTCTCTCTCTCTCTCTCTCTCTCTCTCTCTCTCTCTCTCTCTCTCTCTCATTCTTATTGTGTTAAGCTCTAATTAATTCGATACATTTTCCTTTTTTTTATTTGTCCACTCACCATTGATGATGACAAAAATGAATGCATTTATTCATTCATCCCATACATACATTGAAAAATAGATAGATTTTTTTTTTAAATTGAATTTGTATCATCGTTAAGTGCTATTTGGTGTTTTGGCCTCAATTTTCTTCAGATCATGACCAATACAGAATGATCATTTTTTTTCTTAATGTCGACCACCAAAAAAAAAAAAAAAAAAATCTCCAGAATATAGAAAAAAAAACTCAAATTCCACATATAAAACAATTTTTTTTTTCGTTCTAATCATTGATGATGTTTTCAAGTTTCAATCTCTTGTTTGGTTGATGTCGTTCGTTCTGATTTTTTTTTCATTCCATTATTTTCTACTTTGATGTACATAAATTTACTTTCTTAATTTACATAATTGAAACGTACTGTTACAATTTTTTTTTCTTTTCATCGGAATGTTTCTCCTTTCATTTTGCTGACATGCATACATACTTTGGTTGGTTAACATATAACAATAATAATAATAATAATAATAACTGGAATTAGATGAGAAGAAAAAAAAGTTTCATTCATTTATCTATCCAAACCATAGTACATACATACATTCATATAATCAACGACATTTGCTTGCCATAAAAACAGAATTTACTTGTTCACTTGTCACACAATGTCATCATCATTGTTGTTGTTGTTTTTTTTTAACCAGGGAAAGAAAAAAAAATTCTTTCATATATTCTTATGGTTTTCATTACAACAATCAGGAATCAACGGAGAAAAAAAAATTCTTCTGATCTCTTGTATGAATTTCGTTTTCATTTACACAGCTGTATACACGATTTTGATGCATTTTTAATGCTTCTTCAATTCATCATACAATTAACGTTGATGAACATTTGATGATGATGATGATGATCGACCGATCACTTGTACCAGGAAAAAAACTTGTAATTAAAATTAAAAGAATTATAGTGAAAACATTCCATTAATATTGATTGCAGTTCATAATGTAAGAAAACCTGAAAGTTTCATTAGAAACTTTTTCCTTTTAGTTTTCTTGGATCACTATTATTTTAAGAAATAAAACTAGAATCATAAATGAGCTTGGTTTGTGAATTTTGTTCATCAAGAAATAAAAAAATAAAAAAATGACTGATGACAGCATTTGAATTGAATTGTGTTTTGTTTTCTCGTTATCATTGTTGTTGTTGTTTTTTTTTTGGATTCCTACCATTTTTTTTTTTGAATTCAACTTTCTGTTAATTTTTTTTCTTTTTCTTATCTTTCGGTTGACATTCATGACAAAAAAAAAATTGACATTTTTTTTCCCATAGAAATCTTTTTCGTTTCTTATAATTCTTTTTCTAATGATTCAATATCATCAAATATTGGTAAACAGAAACGAAAGAAAAAAAAATTTTTTTTCTTCATCACAATCATTAAAAAAAAATGTTAGATGTGAGTGAAAAGAAAAACACACACACACACACAATTCGACATTTGATTCTTTTGTTCATCAATAATGACAATCAATAGATAAACAAATAAATCGTGAACAAATATAAAAACAAATAGAATTGTCATTTATAGTGAAAACGTAAAAATCAATTGATTACGATTTTTTTGTATATATTTGTATTCTGTAAAGAAAATTAACAATCTTGTCAATTTGTTTTTGTTGTATGATGTCATTGTCTTCCGGTTTGTTGTTGTTGTTGTTATTGTTTGCTTTGCATATATACGTAATGTATGTGTGTGTTCTGCCAATCCAAAACCTAAAAACAAGAGGAGGATGAAAAAAAAAACTTTGGACATCTTCATGTACCAGATCAAATTGCTGTTGTCATTGTAAAATGATACTGTCATTGGTCATTGAAATATGCAGCAGTATGGTGGTGGAGATGAGAAAGGAAAAGAATTATAGAGAGATGGTGAAAAAAAAAATTTATTCGTTCGTTTGATTCTTGATTAATTTCATAAAAATCTTTTAGTTTGATTCTTTTAATGGACAATGCCATTTTATGTTTGTTGGTAGTGTGGATGAATTGGTCAGTCCATTTTTTAGTAGAAATTCTCATTGGCTATAAATGGCAAATGACAATGACTGATAGACCGGCTAAATGAATAACCGATTTTTTTCTACTATCTTCGTTCATTCATTTTCTGCAACAATGTCCATTATCGATATAAAAAAAATCAATAAAATTATTTATTCGTTTTCATTATCTATTTATCTCTTTATTGGTTTCTTATTCTGTTCATATTAAACAGAAAAGAATAGTAGCAATGAAATAAGAGGGGATGAGAAAAACAAAACAATGCAACCATAATAAACAAATATAGAATGATAATTTTAGCCAATTTAATCTCACAAACAGTATAGTCATGTGTGTGTGTGTGTATGTATGTTTGCAAGCTTTTTACGATTCCATTGATGACTATATGTTGTAAGACCAAGTACAGTTATTTTTTTTTCTTTTCCTGTCAACGTTCCAATTTCATCGTTCTGGAACCACACACATACACACACACACACTTTTTTTCTCTTTTCCTGATCCGATGATATATATATTTGCCCACACAAACAAGATTAATAATTAATCATAAATTTAATTTCAAACATTGACATTAAAACATTAACCATATGGTTCACCCACACACACACACACACACACACACACACACGCATATACAAATACATGCTACCATTACCATCATCATTGATGGTTCCAATTGATCAATGTATTTTTTTTTGTACTGAGAAGAATTCAAAAAAAAAAATGTTTCCGTTTCTTTCATTTGTTCACATTTCATTAGTACGATGTGTGTTTGTGTAGATAACCACAGAATTTTTTTTTTGAAAATTCTCACAATAATAACGACAACAACTGAAAAAAAATTCTTGCATTAATTCTTGCGGACTATGTTTTTCTTTATCCAAAGTTTCATTTTTCTCTATTCATTCATTATATGAAAAAAGAAATATTTGGATGTCATTTCAAAATGTTTTCATACATGAATGTTAGATTCATTCAAGAGAAAATTCACACATATAAGATTATGATGATGATGATGATGTTGATGATGATCAATCACCAATAATTCTGCTTTTTTTTTTGATGTTACTTGTTCATTTGGGTTCCATTTTCAGCTAATTGACATTTCCCAGATGTAGATTTTCATCTTTCTTTGCTTTCACTGCTTTATAGCTCATTGTATGGATCATTCATTCATTCATTCATTCATTCGTTGTTGGTCTTTTTATGATACTCATGAATGTTATGTTATTCATTATTTTCATCATCTGCATTTTATTTCTTTCATAGTTGGCTATATGGCTAGTGTTTTTTTTTCTTCTTCATTCTGGTTGGCCTATTCGATGAACTGTTCCATTTGAGATGAATTTGTTTCTCTTCTTTCATCTTCCGTTGTTAGCTCTTATTATGTATATATATTATTATAGCTAGAAAAAGAAAACTTTGCTTCTTCCTTGATTATGACTTTTTTACGCTTCGATCGTTTGCATTTTCATTTTCCAATCATTTCAAGATCCGATACTGATCTATATTCTGATGATCAAAGAGAGATTGCCAGATCTATTCAAATTTCATTTCATCTCATTCGATGATTATACAGGAAAAAAAAACAAAAGGCTCATTTTTTACTTCATCAAATAGAATGGAGAAAATAAGAAAAAAACTTTTTTTTTTACATACTTTGTTCTTGTGTTTTATCTTTTTCTGATTTCATTCATTTCAATCTATCAAGCCAATGTCAAATGATTATCTCTTGATTAGTTATTCAATATATAACTTTTTCATTCAGATATTTTTTTTTATATTTACAATGAAGATTCTGGATGATTACTAAAATCAGAATACACCCACATACATATACATGCACACGCCCACGATCAAATAATGATTATGTCTGATTTGAGAAAAGTAATATTGTTTATTCTGTGTTATCATTCAATCGAACATACATGAACATCATAAGTAACTCTATAAGTCCATATGTAATGGATTCTTGTTTTTTTTTTGCTCAACAACAAACTAGCTACTAGTCGTTTGCACACTATTAGCATTATTATTTGTCACTTTTTTGTCGTTATTGTTTTTTGTTTTTGTTTTTGTTACCATTTACCATAAGTATAAACCTGAGAATAAAGAAGAATGATGATTGAAATAAAATGGTAAAAAAAAACTCAATGATTTCTGATGATGATCATAGTTTTTTGTTTTCACTTGAATAGGATGTTTCTGACAATTTGGTGGCTAAAGATGCATCGATAGGATTCAATGGAATTTTTTTTCTTCTTCATCTCTTCTTTTTTTTTGTTCGGTTGAATTTTTAGCTGATAATGGACATCTAAATGCTTTTTTCATCGTCGTTGTCGTCAGCATACGTGTATAAGTGTGTGTGTGTGGCAGCTGTGCATTGATGTAATTTTATTTTTTACTGTTACCAGAAAAAAAACCAAAGAAAAAAAAATTACCGTTTCCAGTTTTTATTATTGATAATGAAACCATTTTACCATCATCATCATCATCAGCAGCAGCAGCATCATCGGTATTCCGAATAACGGCAGCCGTTCATTGTTTCTGTTTCTAATGAGAAAAAACTAAGCCGTATACGAAAAAAAAACTGAAAAAAATGAAATAAAACGGTACAAAAAAAAAATAGAAAAAAGAAAACTTCAAGTCTAAAGAAAAATTCAGATCAGCAACACTTGCACTTTTTACCATTCATCTAATCACTTATATACCTGCTGAAAGTTTTCACCTGATGTTGTTAATTGAAGTGTGTGTGTGTGTATGTGTCTGTGTCTGTCGGTGGTTCTTAGAATCTCTGTATATATAATTTTTATCTGGAAATCGACTGTACTATTTCCATAATCATTTTATATATTGCATACAAACTTGTATGTAAAAAATTTTTTCTTCTCATTTCAACTAATTATGATTAATGTCAATGACATGTTTATACATTGTATTACATTATTCTTCTTCTTCTTATTATTATTATTTTCTGGTTTTTTATTCTGTTCAAACAATTTTTTTTACAGAGAATTCAATTTTTCAATTTTGTCGTTAATTGGAATTGATTGTTGAACTAGCAGCGCTCTCTGGTGTTGGTTGCAAGAGTTTTCAACCAAAAAAAAACAGAATAATTTTATTGCCAAATAAGAAGATGATTAAACAATGACAAAAAGAATTATTCTAATGAATGAATGATTGAATGATTTAACAATCGGAAATAGAAATAGAAAAAGATGTTGAACAGGAATAAATTTAATTTATTGTTGACCTTTTTTTTTATTTCACGTTTCATCATTTTGTATTTTATTTTTTTTTATATCCCAATTGGGCTTTTCTTTCTTGTGTGATCTCATTAACCGCAAAGAAAATTTTTTTTTTCATCTAAGATCCATCCGAAAGCCGATACCAAATGAGAAAAAGAGAGAGAGAGAGAGAGAGAGAGAGAGAGAGAGAGGGAGAGGGAGAGGGAGAAAGTTTCATTGGTAAACAATCGAATTCAGATTACAATTTGTTGTTTTCTGCCATTTTTACATTGATGATGATTATGATGGAAAGCGAATAATTTATATTTGCCTTTGGCTATTATTCGTCGATCTATATGATGATTACGATGATGATGATCATCAAACGCAGACTAGAATCTTTTTCAGTTTCTAAATCCTATAGACAATCGAAATTTTGCTTGTGATAAAGTTTGCTATATTTCTACAATATTGTACAATATTGATCATTCAAAGAAAAAAAAATTCTATCATTTTCTTAAAGGCGATCATCATAATTTGGTTGGTAAATTCTTGCTTTTTTTTGAATCATTCTTTCCACACAACAAAACATCCACATTTATTTCTTTGAGATGATCTTTGAAAAAATTATTCTTATCATCATCATCATCATTGTGTGTGTGTGTATAAATGTTTTCACATCGCATTGCACACACACACACACACGCACACATTCGATCGGCTTCAAGAATCCGAATAAGCTTTTTTTTTATTTCATTTGGCTGGTCTCTGTTTTTTTTCTATGGCAATACTTGTTGTTTTTTCTTTCTCTCTCTCTCTCACTCTCACTCTCACTCTATCATTTCTGGTTATTTGGTTTGAATTCGAAATGAATTTCAAAACAAGAAAGAAAGAAAAAAAAAACTTTGGCATTTCATTCATTCATACTTTGTCTATATTTGTTCATTTTATTCTTGTCTCTTATTGTCTTATTTTTGTTTTCAAAAAAAAAAAAAAAAAATATCGTTTTCATTTCATTTCATTTCATCATCTGGGGACATCAATCCATTCGAACGGCCACGAGATCATTGTACATTTTTTATTTTTATTCTCATTTTTATTCTTCACAAGTGAAGTTTTTATTTCACATTTTTTTTCATCTTTTTCTACCCCTAGTTTCACTATCATATTCTTCACATATATCCATCCTTACTATAGTCAAGTGTTTTCTTTTCAACGGCCAAATTTTCGATCATCATGATCACCATACATTTTCAATGGAAAAATGAAACTTTTTTTATTTTTTTTTTCATTTATACGAACGGCAGCAGAATGTCTCTAGTGTCTGTGTGTGTGTGCTTTGGTATCAGTTCAATTCCGATTAGATTTGATTGCGTAAATTTTTTTTTGCAAAAAAAAGTGTTCAATCATCTTTCACAGACATATTATACACACAAAGTAGAGTATCCACATTAGTGTTTCAAGAAGAAAACGAAATTGATGTCAACCAATGTGTTTAGAGATAGATGTCGGTGGTATGAATGAATGAATGAATAAATCTTTGAATGAGTAATAATTCTGTCGATCATCGTCATCATCATCATCATCATCATCATTGACGATCTTTTGATACTTCAGCTGCTGGATTCATTTTTTTTTCCTCTCGTTTTGTTTTTGTTCATTGAATTGGTTTCTTTTTTTTACTAAATATATTCCATGAACGATTAGATTCATTCGTTCCATCGTTGAACATGAATGAATCCAATCTATTTGATATATAATAAAAAAAATCTCCTTGTTGTTGTTCACCATTCACTTGAATTTTTAGTTTCATTTTTTTTGTACGGATTCCATTTTATATGAACTTTAAAATGAACCATTTCATTCAATGATGAATTGATGAATGAGTCGAAAATGATTTCGTGATTATGATCATGAAGAAAAATAAATGCTACTGCTACTTATATTTTGTATTCAATGTTTTCGATGGATGAGATAGATTGCTTGAATAGAAAGAAATGGAATCTTGCCTATGAGAGTTTTTTTGCCCAAATAATTGTGGTCTTTATCATCAAGATGATGATAGGGCTTTGTTTGTTGGAATTCTAGTTGAATTCTACGATTGAAATAATAAAATTATTTATAATTCTTAACTGTCATTTAAATCATTTTTACCGCTGTTTTGCTTGCATATCTGGTTTTTTTTCTGCCAGAATCAGAAAAATTCCTTTTTTTTCTCTGAATAAAAAATGAACTTTATTTTTAATTTCTTTGAAATTATTTTTCAACCAAGTCCACACACATTGTTCATGTGTTGTATAAGCAACTTACAAACGCACAATGAAACACTGATGATGAGGCAAAAAAAAAATAATCAGAGTAAATGATAAAGTTTAACGTAGTTTTTTTTATTAGTTCTGATCCTGGGTTCCAGAATTGGTTCTGGTTTTGTTTCCGGAAAGTTTTTTTTAAAATGAACACCAGACACACAGTTGTTTTACAAAAAAAACACTGGTATTTTTTTTTGTTTTTGTTTCAAATTCCAAGAACATTCTTGTTTTCTTTTGTCCATTTGTATGTATGCGTGTATATGTGTGTAGAAATAATTTTTCATTGTTTGAATTCATTTTCTATTATTTTTGCAATTGCCATGGTTTTTTTTTCAAAACATTACAAATTGGATAATTGATAAAAAGGATTTTTTTTTTCATTGAACAGAATTTACTATAGTAACATTTGACAAACAAACAAAACAACGAATTTATCTTGATTTCAACATTCAATGATTTGATTTAATGAATTGAAATTGAATATTTTTTCCTCCATTCATTCACACAAACGATGAATGTGTGTGTGTGTGCATGTGTCCTAGGTTCGGTATATACAGAATTTCCATTTGATTCTAGCTTTCTTATTCGATTGTTTTTGTTCTCACTCACGAATTTTTGGAATTGATCCAAAACTTTTTTTTTGCTGTATGTGTACATATTCAATCATGACTAATTGTATTTTGTGTATGTCAAAATACTCGAAACATTTGCACATAACTATTTTTTCTCTAGTCATAATATAGAATTGTGGAAAATGTAGAAAAAATTTTTTTTCCAAAATCATTCGTTAACATTTAATTTTCTTTGCCCACATTTTGTCTGCTGCAGACACTTTTATTGATCCATGGTAAATTATATTCCGTTTGCGTTTGTTTGTGTTTGTGTGTGTGTTCGTTTCTGTCAATTATATTCACTTCCTCATCATCTTCATTGTTCATTTTTTTTTCTCTCGGTGTTTGAATTAAAAATTAAAATCAAATCTGACAACAAACAAAGTATAAAATCGGAAATCACCAGTGAAATGTGTGTGGTGAAAAATAAAATTAAATGACATTAACGTTGATTCAATTTTCAAATTTATGGCCAAGACAAACATTAACAGTCTCGCGTATTGTTCTTCTCTGTTTATGTTGTGGAAGAATTTTGAAAAAAATTGCCCAAAAAATACCCAGAACTCAACCGTTTATACGTTCCATTCACACTTGGATCAATTTTCAACACATTATTGAAAGCAAAACTAAAATGAATGTATTCGATGACAAAATGAACAAACATGATGGAAAAAAAATTTCATTGATGTGATGAACCAACTATATGTCCGCAGTAATGCAGTATTTTCTTGTTGTTTTTTCTGTTCGTTCCTTTATTTTGTTTGTTTGTTTTCTTTGTTAGTCACAGCAATCGTGTAACGTCGATTGATTGATTCCTGTTTTTTTTTCTTCTGGTTCAATTAGATTAAAATGATTGCGATTGGGTTAACATTGAATATGTGGGTCTTGCTTGTTGTTGTCGATGATGTTGTTTTGTATTTATTCTCACCAAGATTCTATAGAAAATGACCATAAAAAAAATTCTAGATTCTTTTTTTTCGAGAAAAATTGTTAATTGCATTTAAACAATCTAATTCAATATATTCTATATGGAATGTTCCATGTTGTTTGACATGTTTATATATCGTTATTGTATATAATTTTTTTTTCTCTTTTTCTATCTTCACTATACACATCTATTTTTTTTTTTTTTGTTGTTGTTGTTTTCCACATTTATTCATTCATTCATTCATTCATTTTTTTATCTTGTCGGCATGATTATTATTATTTACGATCTTGGCTTTCGCTTTAATTGAATTATATGTAAATATTTGTTTCGCGGATTCTCTTTTATTCTCTTCATCTTCGTATATATTTTTCGTCATCACCATCATCATCAACAACGTCTAAATGGGTGTTTGTTGTATGTTTGTTGTACAATAATAATCTTTATAGAGATTATTACAGACAGACAAACAAACAAATTTTTTTTTGTTCAGTCTTACATGTTGATGTTTCTGGAATTTTCGTTGTTATTAGAAAAAATGACCATAATGTACATATGATGATGATGATGATGATATACTTGCATTTATGTATAAACAAAGATTCAAGAGCAAATGATTGAAGAAATGAATAAATGAAAATGTTGATGATGATTGAACCAAAAACAAATGGGTCAAAAAAAAAATATACACGAAACACACACACACACACAGACATGAATGCATTTATTTGATTCTGAAATTCTTTCACAAACATTGGCCGATTTTTTTTTGTTGCTCTGAATGCTTGTTCATTTTAGTTTTGAATCTCGAGTACTGTTATGTAGGATTCATTTTTCCATTCGTTTGTTCATTGATGTTGATTGATGTACAATACATACATGGTGTACAAAATGAAAAAAAAGTGGAAACGATTTGTGTGTGATAGTAAAATTGAATCCCACAATCACGATGTTGTTGTTGTTGTTGTTTATTTATGAAATTCAATTTGCTGTTAAAGTTTTTGTTTTTCTTTTCATAAGAGTTGGCCAATGTGTGAATGTGTCATACACCGTGGCGTAAGCGAATGTGATTTTTTTTTTTTTTTTTTTGGTTAATGGGAACTTTTTTTTTTGTCTTTGTTATCCAATGCATGCCATCCACGTACAATTTTGTTTAAAATTTTTAAACGTGTGTGTGTGTGTGTGTGTGTGTGTGTGTAACATGGTTTTTTAAAAAAAAATTCCAAGAATCCATTTTATATAGAAAATGGAAGAAAAAAAAGAGGTTCTTTTGAAACAAAACAAAACAAAACAAAAAAAATTTTTTTGATTCAAATTAATTTTTTTTTACTACCATTCTGCTAATATACACAGCATCATCCTTCAGTCAATTCATACTATTCATCTATATATCACTATCTTTGTTGTTTGTTTTGTTGCATAAAACCCAGTGAGTCAAGTGTTTTGACAAATAAACAAGAATAAAAAAAAATTTCTGTGAATGATTGCATTTGGTAGTGTGTATAGTGTGTATTAGTCGGTTTTTATCCCGCTGATTCTTTGGATAATGGAAATGGTTACCCACCATCAAAGAAAAAAAATGAAATATATGGCTTCTATGAAAAAAAATTTGAGTGAAAATCTAAAGATAAAATCGTTGACTATTTGTCAAGCTGTTTTGTTTGTCTGTTCATGTAAATTTTTCTATATTTCATAGTTTATATTTGTTAGATGAAAAAAATAATGATGAAAAGTATCATTTGAATAAAATAAATGTGGCCATAACACCGATTGAATACAAGACGATGTTGATGACATCTTATTCATTTTTTTTTTTTTTTTTTTTGATTTTTAGGCCATAATCATAACCATAAAATTTATGAATCCATAAATATATAAGCACGACCAGTTTAGTTTTAGTCAATAAGCAATGTTCATTCATTCATTTTTTAATGCAAAAGCAAATCGATTTGAATCAAGCTGAAAATCGAGAAAACAAAAATGGTCTAATCTAATCTAATATAATTAGATTGAGAAACTACAAACAGCACACACACACAGACAATATATAATTTTTTCTATCATCATTTTTTTTTTGGTTTGAAACATAAATTGGATGAGTCAAATTGTTCATTGTATTTGTGTGTGGGCGCCGATGGTATTTTTTTTTTATTAAAGGTTTTTTTTTGTTGAAAATTATGTTGAACATGAAGACGTGAAAACAACAACAACAACGACGACAAAACCCTTTTTTGCATATTTTTTTTTTCATTATTCATACGATGATGATGATGATAATAATAATTATTCGTCACGCATCTAATTCTTCTTATTCGGTTCCATTTTTTTTTTTTTTTGTTACTATTTTGCTTCAATGATTTCTATGTGAATATATGTGTGGTTAACTTGAGTAGATTGGATAGCGGAAATTGTTTTTGATTCACATAATATACACTGTTTAGAATGTTTTCTTTTTTTGTTGGGCTAATCTAATTTTCTTTTTTCTCTATTCTCGTTTTTTTTTTGAATCTATAGTTATGTATGCACTGGTTACAATAAAGCTGGTACCGTTTCGGCTAATGTCACATTGACTGTCCTAAGACGATTAGAGGTTACCGCTGCTGCTTATTCAGGCCAAGAAGTTGCTGGAATTGTTATTGGTGCATTATTCATTTTTCTACTCATTTTAATATCAATATTTTCTGTTGTATTACGGTCAAGAAAATTATTACATTTTCGTACAACAACCACCACCAACAATGGTCAATCAACAAATAGTAATGCTAATAGTAATCAAACAATACTCGGTTCAACAACGGTCACATCCAACAATAATAATTCATATCATAATGGCGCAAATGGTAGAATTCTCAATGGACATATACAAACAACAACAACAACAACACCAACAACAGTATCTATACCGAATGGTACATTGAAAAGAAATTCCAGCGGCAATGCAAACAACAACCACATCGACAATAACAGCAGCAATCACATTTTATCAACAGCCACAAATAAAAATATGACCAATAATGAATCGAATAAAATGAATAAAGCCAACTTGATAGTGGCTATGAATCATAATGATGATTCAATGAAAACGAATAATAATAACTCTTTGGTTCATCATCAATACGTTGTGATGCCTGATAATAATCAAATTAAGAATAGTAATAATGATAAGATAAACATCATAAACAATCAGCTAGCTGAACAAATTGAAATGTGTGATTATTCTTCGGTCAATACGGCAGAAAACGTTAACAACAATAATAATCAATTCATAAATCAACAACAACTACCAATGTCCATGTCGATTGATATGAAAAATTTAACACAAGCATCTTGTACAGGAGGAGGAATTCGAACCGCAATGTATGGCAATCATAACAATGTTAAATTTTCGCCACAAGAACGCTTTTTTCATAGTGGCCATAAAAGTCCAGTTATATTCAACCAACAATATGATGATGCTATTATTTCCAAAAGAAATATCAATCCAAATTCACCATTTAATGTTAAAATTGGAACTATGTGTAATATGCGTTCGACGAATCCATACAATACATTGGATTCTCATTATAATCACATACAAACTGCTACTCTTGGTCATCATAATCCTAGCCATTCCATGAATAATAATAGTGCCAATATTCATTTTAATCCATATACAGCCGATGCCAACGGTCATCATCATGAAATAGCATTTTTTGAATCAACCATAGCCAATGCCCATTCCGGTGGTTCATTGTTGACGACGACAGCGAAAAACCCTTATGGACAAATACAACCGACAACTCGTTTTTCGTATGATGTCAGAAATAATGAACAAATGTTGATGAATCGACGTATCGATAGTTCTAGTCCATATAGTGAATTGATACTGCAGAACATGATAAATCAAAATAATCATTCACTATTCGACCATCAACGACATGTGGCTGCTTCTGTGGCCGTCGTTGAAGAATTACAAACACGATTTGCTACAACTGCTACAAATGAGGCTGTAGTTTGCCAAATGAAGCGTAACAATAGTATGGATTCATCGCCATCACAAGGAACTGTAGCAACAACAATGGCACCATCATCATCATCATCGACAACATCATCGGGTCAAGTTGTTCGATTTGCCAATACACCAATTGTATACAATTATTCTACATCATCTAGTACAATCAATAAACAGGCAAGCCCATTGAATCGTATCAAAAATGATGGCTTGAATCCATTGATGGCCAGAGATTCACCTGATGAAGGATTGGGCGAAGAGACCGAATGATGAATCTCTTTTCCATCCATCTTTTTTTTATCGATTTGTGTCTAAAAAATTATTCTGTAAATAACACTTTTATTTTCAATGTTGATTGGTTTTTTTTCTTCTTTATTTTGTTCAATTTGAAATGTTTTTTTTTTGTAAAAATTTTTTATTACTACAATTTTAATGAATAAATTTTCATTTCTCAAAACAAACGATTTGAATCATTCCAATTTATATGGCAATCAGGCCATTTAGTTTGAATAACACATTCCAATGGTGATCGATGTTTATCATCGTGAATAGCGCATGACTGTGTGTCTGAAAATTAATTTCCGAGTTTTGTGAAAATTATTCGCAAAAAAAATAATAAATGAATAAATTTCTAATAATAATACAATACCTACCAATCGTCAAATGTATTTCATTCTCTTGATTCATTAAACCATCATAATAATAGAGTTCGATTTGATGATGATTGTCGTCATTGATTTTATCTTTGGCAAATAATACCGTAAAATGGTCTTCACTAAGAATGACAAAAATTGGCAGTTTTGGTGATTTATAACATGAACCAACCTGCACATTGAGTATAATGGGTCAATTATTGTAAAAAAAAAATATTTTATCGAGTCTCATGAACGTCATCACCTTAGCACCGCCACCATATTCATAGAGTGTTAGAAATCCAATTTTAGATTGTTTTTTCACACCTTGAAGAACTAATTCATCGCATTTCAGATTATTATCGAAAACATTCGATACAGCACAGCCAATCAGACAAAGATTGACCAATTCTTGGCTACAGAGCAATGTTTCTGGTGTTAATAATGCCTGTATAGAACCTGGATCATAATCATGTTGGATTTCTTCAATGCCTCTTGTAAGTATACATGAATAAACGAATGAAACACAGCCAATATTTTTATTTGAATGTTTGAATATTTGGCATAAAAAATCAATGAGTTTTTTCTTGGATTCAAATCGTCCAATACGTAGGCGTTCTGTAATATTATCGAAACGAAAATCTTTTGTTTCATCAAGAATTTTTTGTTGACTTTCGCTATGAATTTGAATTCAATCAAATTAATTTCGATTACAATTCATTGATTAACATACATTGCAATGATGACTGATTGATCTTTACGTTTGATTTGCCATAGAATATTGCCAATAGCTTTACTTAAACATTCGTTCCTATATCTATGTAAATCTTTGACATTTTGAATATTTTCCACACGATTCCAATGAAAAAACTCGGCACATAGAAACGCTTGAATCGATGCTAGAACACCACAAGGTCCACCCTAATGATGTGAATATAATACATACATCAATGGGTAGAAAACACTTTTAAATTTGATCATATTACCTTATGTTGAACTAATCCATACCAAAGTTGTGAATTTATTGCATCAAACTCGAAATATTGATGAAGCCATTCTTGGCCAATGGACAATGCTGCATTACCAAATAGTATCCGTTTCAAATTCTGACCAAAGAAAAAAAAGAGAGAAAATATATCATTTATGATATATTGAGTTGAATTCATTTATTTTACAACCACTGCAGTATCATGATCAATTGGTATGGTTTCGAATTCCATGCAATCAATAAAGTTATTTTGATTGATTGATCTGCATTGAATGTCGTCTAGTACTTCAGCATCATCATCATCATCATTCTTGTCTTCATTGTGGATATCGGTGATTTCAAGATCAATTTTATTGTTTATGAATTGCTGTTTGAATTGATTACCATGTCTGTCATCGATACTATTTTCAATAAATGATTTGTTTGTTCGAACAAATAAAGTTTCATTGTTGCTTTCATCCATTTATATATATGATTCACTATTAATCGAATGTATATCGAATTCATCTATTCAGCTGTTTGTTTTGATTTTTGTTTGACATTAACCAACCGTATATGAGTAACTAAGGAAAAACCTAAAGTTTCTAATGGCAACGGCTACTATAACAGAATCAAAATTGAAAAAATAAACGCTGTAGTCATTAGATTTTTCAGTTTAATCATATAAAAGGTTTATTTATTTATTTTGAAAAAAAATAACAAGCTTTTAGAGATATATAAAAATTCCTTTTTTATTATTATTTCCAAATGAACGCTTTTCAAACAATGGTAATGGTGAGCTAGTTTCATTTAATCACGAATTTTGGCCAATACAATGGCCACACGAGATGGAATATAGACCGTCAATGAATTTTGACGGCCAGAATAACCAAAAGGTTGAGTAAAATATTCAACATTTGAATCAAGTAAACTATGACCTCCGAATTCTGGTTCATCCGTATTGAGAATTAGCCGATAGACACCGGGTTTGTCAACACCAACACGATAATCGGAAAAACTTTTAGTGGGATGAAAATTGAATACAAACAATAGGCCACATCGTTCAAACACAATGATTTTATTATCTTCGTGTTTGCATGAAACATATCCACCTATAAAATGGGAACAAACATTATTAATCAAAAATAATTTCGATAATAAAATTGATCGACTTACTGTCCTCGATACTTAGCCAATGATATTTATCTTCAAATTCATTCATTGCACGATCAAAATTATTCAAAAATGAATAACGTAATAGGTCATCATCGGCCAAATTAAATTGACGTCTAGCATAATGATAACTATCGCCATTACCTTCACGAGGAAAGTCTAACCATTCTGGATGGCCAAATTCATTGCCCATAAAGTTTAGCCAAGCTTCGCCTCCTTTATGATTGGATATGGGAGAAAATTAGTAAAAAAAAACAAGAACCATAACAAAAAAAACTTGCCTAATGCATTTGTTATCAGGCGAATCAATTTATGAAGAGCAATGCCTCGATCAATGATAGGAGTGCTTGGAGTTAATTTGGACATGAAACTATACATTTCGGCATCCATTAACCAAAAAGCAATAGTCTTATCACCAACCAAAGCTTGATCATGAGATTCAGCGTATGCTACGGTTCCTTCTTGCCATCTACGATTAGTTAACGTATGGACAATATGACCCATATTCCATTCATCGTCTTTGAATTCTTTCAATAATTTGATCCACATATCTGGTATGGCCATGCCCAAACGATAATCGAAACCACCGCCACCGTGTATGGTAGGTCTACATAAAGCTGGCATTCCTGAGACATCTTCGGCTATTGTTATTGAGTTTGGATGAAATTCATGTACTACATAATTAGCTAATTGTAAATAATTGAAAGCTTCGGTATCGGTATTTAGTCCAAAATATTCATTATAATCGCCACTAAATCCATGGCCTAAGCCATGTGAATGATAAAGCATTGAAGTGACGCCATCAAATCGAAAACCATCGAATCCATATTCTTCTAGATACCACATTAGATTTGACAATAAGAAACGAAGAACTTCCCAGTTTGTATAATCAAATAGCCGAGAGTCCCAAAGATCGTGATTTCCACGTCCATTTCCATGGAAGAAACATGAATTGGTCCCATCAAATTGATTCAATCCGTCAAGAACATTTTTGGAAGCATGTGAATGTACCACATCAAGAAGAACATAGATATTGTTTTTATGTGCTACATCCATCAAATATTTGAGATCATCTGGAGTTCCATAACGACTTGAAGCAGCAAAAAAAGAAGTAACCTGATATCCAAATGAAGCATAATAAGCATGTTCCATGATAGCCATCAATTGTATAGCATTATAACCTAATAATATATAAAATGCAGTTAACATTAAAATAAAATATGAATCTTATGAATAGTTATCGAACCTTGTTTTTTAATTCGAGGAATCAAGTTGTCAGCAAATTCCCGATAACTGGCAACTTTATATTCTGAAGATGCAATGCCGATATGTGATTCATATATTCGCAATGCTCGAGGCTTGTCCGGTTTTTTCTCTTTTAAGACATATTTATCGGATGGATTCCAGAATACGTGATCATAAGTGAATAAACCAGATGATTTGGGCGGTTGAACTACATAACTAGCCCATGGATCTAAACGGTCAACCAATTCTCCGGAAGGAGTTTTGATAACCAATTTAATTTTACTCAAATGTTTTATAACAGGTGATCCATCGGATGTGGGCGGAATGACAAGTTCCCATTTTCCGAAATCTAATTTCTTGAATGGATGACTAGTCTGTTGCCAATTATTAAAATCACCGCGTAGATAAACAGCCTGAGCACCTGGTGCCCATTCTAAACATCTTATTGAATTGTCAGGTAAAACGTGGATGCCAAATTCTCGATATGAATGTATGAATTTTTCAATGTCTAAATAAATAAATAAAAATAACTTTAAAAATTGAACTGTCTAAAAAATTTTATTTCAACATACCTTCAGCTTTATGAATATTGATGAGCAATTTTTGAAATTCATCATATCGACGTCGAATTTCTAATTCATGTGCACGAAGATTCGGATCAAGGGTGAATAATTTTTCAAAGTCAGGAACTTTGATTTGAAGGTCATTTGAAGTGTTTCCGTTTTCTGCCATTCTGCAAGCTCATAATAACGTTATATTTTGATCAATTAATATTTTTAACTTTGTTTCTTATTCATCCATACACACACACATGTGGTCGTCATTCACAATAGAAATGGACGCTGAATGCTGTTATTTCAATTCTTTTTGCATCTTGTCATTATCAACATTTTTACATTTATGTTGAATGTGAATCAAAGATTTTCTTCATTCAAATTGACAATAAAAAAAATTGATTATATCGATATCTAGCGGATAAAAATGTCAAATAATCGACCGATAAATGTCATTGCATTCATTGATATAAAACACAAATCAACAAGTGAACATATTTTCTTTTTTCTTCAAGACAATATATAGATGATATATTCATAAATGATGAACCGAATTCTAATTAAAATAATGAACAACAATAATAATAAATTAAAAATGCCAAAACTCATAATAAACACACATACCGTTTGCAAAAAAAAAATTAATAAATGAATTAGATATTGGTGAAAAAACCGAAAACAATTATAGAAATTTATTATTAGCGGAAATTTTTCTTTTTCAATCTCTTTTAAAATATAATAATAAAATTGCAATGTGGCAAAAAATTTTTTTTTTCCAAGAAAAATTTTGAACAAGAAAAATTATGATGAAAAACAAGACGTGACAAATAATATATGGAACATAAAATAATCAATCAATCAATAGCTATAAGTTCATGTGACGGTATAAAATCATAAACGTTGGTTGATAATTGTTATCATCATACTAATTATGGTGAACAAGGGAATAGAAATACTTGGTCGTAATTGAACTGAATAACGAAAAAAAAAAATAATGAAACAAGAAAGACCAAGAATAATGATAATATATGTGTAGATGAATGAATGATATTGGCATATTTTTCAAGTTAATTGATTACCCAATACATTTTTTTTGGAGGATTGATTGAAACCAACTCAAACAAAAAAATCAATTCCATGCAACAATAATATTGATTATGCAAATATAAGCCATACGATAAATATGATTGCTAGCCACATGAATAATTTGGATACAAATTGATCTTGAGCTAGATCCATTCCGTCCATCATTGGACCGGGACGAAAATCTCCAATATTAAAAGTACTGGCAAAAAATCCAAATGGAACGGCACCAATACCGAATGACATGTGAAAACCATCACCAAAGCCGAAATTCGGAAATCCCATCTAAAGAATGGATGAAATGGTGTTATATGAAATGAATGTCGAATATATATGCAGCAATAACATACCGAACTATAATCTTGTTCAGACCTTTGGCCTTGTGGACGTGGTGGAATTTTCTTTTCACGTGGGTCCTTTTTCGAACTACCACGACCATACAGAGGTATCACTTGATCACGGGAGATAGGATTTTTACATACTGGACATGTTGGACGAACTGGTTTCGTTTCGAACCATTGATGTAAACAAGGCCAACTATAAATTGGAAATGAATCATTCAATTAAAATAAAGAGATAAAATTCACATGAATAAACTTACCAAAACAAATGACCACATATACTTACGACGGCATCTTTGGCCGTATCGAGGCAAATATTGCAATCAAAATTTGATTCTGTTCCACTAGCACCACCACTACCGGATTGATTTGATGATGGGCCATTATTACGGTCATTCGATGATGATTTCGATGCTTTTGTTGACGATTGTGATTGATGATCCATTATATTTTATAATATTTGATACTTTGAAAATGATATTAAGGCAATGTAAAAATTATATGTCGACCACTATAGCTCCTCTTTTGTTCAAATCGTTTATTGTTGTTGTTCATTAAATCAATTAAGATGATGATGAAATCGATACATTCTTTATTTAAATTTCAAAAAAAAAAATTCTATGATTAAAAAAATGAAACAAAAGAAAAAAAAATTACTTATAAACACAAGTATAAAATGACGACGAAAAAATTCAAGTAAATTTCATCATAGTAATTTTGTTAGAGGAAGATACCATTGATTTTAGGATATCCCACGATATTCTTACATCATCCTCATTGATAAACTTGAAACAAAAATAAAATTCAGGTAATAATATTCCAACAAGATACGTACGATTTAATCGAATGAAAAAATGTTTCTATTATCTTTATAACTCATCAAAACATTACTCGTTCTGTTTGATCGTCATCGATACTTTTATTCAAAAAAAAAACGATAAAACAAGCACTAGAGTAAATGCATATATTCAAGTGTTTATCAATTGAATAGTTTCTCGTATTTGAGAGCTGTTTTTTCTAATATTTCTGGTTTTCAAAAAAGTGAAGGAAAATTTTTGATTAAAAAATCAAAAAAAAATCGACTTATGACGAATGATTTCGTTGTGAATTTATGCCGCGTAATCAATTTTTTTTAAATTTTGATTTCTTATTGCATTTTATAGATTATCGATTTGTACGAACAAAAAACATAGTACAAACAAAAAAAAAAATCAAATCACAAATAAAGTCGTCGATGATCGAATCTGTTGTTGTTTTTTGTTATTGTTCATGTTATTTGTTCAACTCGCCAAAATATGATGGTTATGATTTCGTTTCGTGGAAAGTTTCTTTAAATGAGTACAATAAAGTTTTTTTCGGAAAGTTTTTCTTTCCATCATCATTATCATCATCTAATTTAAATTTGATGATAATTATCATGTTTAATACAAGGTCTTCATTCATTATTAAGTATGATGATGGATCAATACATTTGAAAATTGGCTTTATCGATCCATGGATCGATATATTAACATTGGCCAAAAAAAAGAGAGAGAATTTTAGAATCATTTTCTTTGTTACAAATTACACCTGAGCGTGTTTAAAATGTAGCCCAAAAAAAACCATTTTTTTTATGAAACAATGAATTAAAGAATTGCAATGTTATCACAATAACAATTTATATTTTAAAGATTAACCATTAAATTCAAAGAAAATGTTTAGCCAATTATACAAATGAAAGAAAAATTTCACCATCCAATTTTTGAAATGGTTGAATGATTGTCATTGCACGCAAATTGAGCATTATTAATTGTATGACTTTTTTTTAAATAGAATAATGATGATGATGATAATTATTGATCTAAAAATCGATTAAATTAATGCATATATGCAATAAAAAAAAACAATAGTTATTGATTCAACCTTGATTTCAATATTTTTGAATCATTATTTTTTAGTTACATCCACTCTGGTCAAAAACATTTTGACAACAGAAAATATTGAAAATTTTTGCTCATCAGCATATGTCATATTCACTTGTGCTATTTGTTCATCAAATGTTGGTAATGAAGTACAGGTCTCCGATTCTGGATTAAATATGTCCTGATAGCAAAGAAAATTGGTTACACCACCAAGTAATTTAGATATAACATTCTGTAATATATCTTCTGAATCAATTTCACAATTTTCACGAATCTTTGGCATTGTACATAGTTCCCATTGTCTATATGCACAACATCCGGCATCCACTGCATAATCAATTGGTGAACGTTCACGCTGTTTTGAATGTGCTTTCATCTCTCCCCAGGCGACTGTTGTGAAAAATGGATTATTACATTCTTTTTGATAATCTGGTTGTGATAATATCTTCTCATGAATACATGGAGATTTTTCCAATAAATCTAAAAATAATGATATGTTTTTTTTATATATTAAATAATGTTATGAATTTATGAAAATTAATGATAAAAACTTACCATTTCTGAATTCAGAATTTGAATCACAAATCTTGTTCATATGTTCAAGGATAGCATCGGAAATAACTTTACTCAATTCTTTATGTAATGGTGTGCCACATTTTTTAAGATAAGCCAGAATGCATTCAGTGAAATCTTGTTTTAAAACTCTAAATTTTAGTTTTTTTGTTGTTGTTGTTGTTGTTGAAAAAATCAATTTTAGAATTTAATTTCAAAATTAATCTTCATTCATCAGTTACCTGCAAATTTTGTCCAAACCATCGTGTGATGTTAATAAAAACGATGGATCATGTTGTGAATCTTTCAATTGATGTAGTTTATCGAAACATTTTTCCATTTCAATTAGATGACATTTTGGATAATGACGAGCATAACAAATTCGAACGTATTCCACACAAACAATGATGAATAATAATAATGAAACATTGGTGGGCTTCATGATCTTTATTTATCAAAATTCGCGATGTCAACACACAAAACAAAATTGACAAATGAAAACCGAATTTCTTTTCACTTTAGACTTTATATATTGATGATTGATCATTGTCTTGAAAACTTGAAAAACCGATCGTAATGCAATTATCGATAAATTACTTGAATGAAAAGGTAATTATAGTTTTCTTATAGAAATTTCTACATTTTTTTTTGTTGATTAAAATCATTTTCAAAACAGGTATTGTTCATTAACAAATCCATTTAATTTTTGTTGACAAACTTGAATCACAAACAATGGATGTAGAAAGAAAACAATATTTTTCATCAACTCATCAATTTTTTTTCACTTTCAATTTTCTCTTTATTCAATTAATGAGCAAAAAACAAAGACAGACATAATTATTAAATCGTATAATTACGTTGTTGTCATTCATTTGAATGCACCAATATTATTGGACATTATCATTACGAAAGATGAAATTATTTAGAAATGATTGTTAGAATTTTACCAATCATTGACGTCATCATTGAAATAACGATTTGTTCCAATGGTTATTTATCCGATTTGATAATTTCTATTCGGAGATAAAAACATCATTGAGATTAATATTTAACAAATTTTTGGAAAAAGGATACAATCTTTCTTTTACTTTGTATCTGTTGTTGAACTTGAATTGGTGAAGTAAGGAAAAATATTCTTGAACCAGGTTGTTGTACATAAACAGTCTAAATGATAAATTTTTTAAAAAATTGGATTAAATCAGTGTCAAATTTTCATTTTTATATCCATTACCATTTGTTTAGGATCCTTGGTTTTGAGCATCTTGTCGATCTATATAATGATGTTAGTTTATCATTAAATATTTCGTCAAACAATTTAAAAATTGTAACACTAACCTTTTCTGCATCAATTTTAGATAATGTTGGAAATGGATCCATGGATTTTTTTTTTTGGACTTGAAGGATTCATGAATCAAAACTGTTTCAGTACGTTGTTTTTGAATTGCTTGCGTATTGAAAATTTCGAATATATATAAATAGTACCACTACCATTGTGTATATTTACAAAAATCACACACACGTTTGTTGTAGCGGCTATATAATTCAAACATTTTCCTTTTCCTTTCCATGTGGCTGAAGCTCAATTGAATGATTGTTTTTGGTGTTTGAGTTTTTTTTTGAATTTGATTTGATTTTTCAGCTTAAAAATGGTAAGAATTTATCGAAAATTTTTGAGAAAAATTATTTCAATTAACATCAAATTATTTTTTCTTTGTAGGCTGCACATAAAACTTTCCGTATAAAAAAAGTATTGGCTAAAAAGAAGAAACAAAATCGGCCAGTACCACAATGGATTCGAATGAAAACTGGTAACAAAATTCGTTACAGTTCAAAACGTCGTCATTGGCGTCGTACCAAACTCAAGTTGTAAACCACTGGACAAACTACCCGAGATTCTGGGGGAACGATGGTGATGATTCGAAAAGAAATCTTTCGAAAGACATTTTTGTATTTTGTAAGCTTTTTTTTTGTTCATCGATTATCATCCCAATGTTCTTTTGAAATAAATTTTTTTTAAACTTGAAAAATTAATTTTTAAGAAAATTTTATTTTATTTTAATTTTAATTTATTTTATTATTTTACGAAAAAAAAACAATCTAACAAATTGCATAGATGATAATTTACAAAATCATGTTTTACCCATTCATGATTATCATGCTTTTTTCTTTGATTTAGATTTATTTTTCGTTCTTTTATCTTCGATTTTGATTTTAATTTCTACTTTGTTCGGTTCCGATGATGATGATGATGATGAACCATCATTCACTTCGGTAGCATTGTCATCTTGGAATGTTTTATCATCAAGAATTTTTTGCAAATGTTCCATTTTCAATTGATGATTCGAATTAATGGTTGTGTTTGTATTGTTGTTGATTTGTGATTCATTTTTAATTTCAATATTATCTAATGAAAATATTTTATTACTACCAGGTACTTGTTGTAAATGTTCAATTTTTAAATCCACAATTGGAACAGCTATTGTAGTCGTGCTAGCTGTTGTTGTTGTTGTTGTTGTTGTCAAATATGTGGATGTTTGTCGTGTTGATGAATCCAATGTCGTTGCAATGGTCGTCGTTGATGAACGATGTCTTCGACGAAAATAAATAGTTGCACCATCTTTGCTTTTTTTAAATGATCCAATCATTCCCCAATTATGCCAGCCACGAGCACCATGATTTTCAAATTTTCCATGTTCAAATACCCAGATACCGAAACGGGTACCATCGGTAAAGGCAACACTTCCATAAAAATTTACTCCATATAATTGTTGTTGATGTTCTTCAGCTAAATTGAATACAATAACATTATATTCTTGTCCACTTCGATAGAATGCCGTATACAATAGATCACGAACAAATGCACCACGATTCCGTTTATGATGTGAAGCATCACGAATATATTTGGCAATATGAAGTGTATCAATTTGTATTTGAAATAGACCGACTGCCGAAGCCGCTAATGCTGTCAATATCGGTACAATTGGTGCATTATCAATGATGATAATATATTGAGATAATAATATCCATAATGAAATCAATGATGATATCGAAATTAGTTTACATTTTTGCATCTTTTTTCTTCTTTATTTATTCGTTTTTTGTACTTTTTTTCGTTGCGTATATATTCTATATTCACTATTGATATGCATTCATTACGAATGAATATCAATAGCAATTCGTCGTTATAAATGATGTTTTGATCGATTCACCGTATGTGTCTGTTTTGATGAACTTACCCCACCAGTTGATAACGATTAAATGTGGATGCAATCATCTCTTGATGTATATTATTATACATTAACCTTCTAACACCAATGACCAATAGTATATAGTACCATACAACAACAACAACAAAAAAACTAGTTTATATATCTTCAAACATTATTGATGTGATGCATTTTTTTATTTTATTTTGGCCACCATTTTATTTTCACACCATTATTTTCAATGTATGTAATCATTCGTTGTCATTTTCTTCGTAAATCATTTTCCAAGTACAATGAACCGTAACGAAATGTATTGCCTAAATTTGTCATTTGAAAACTTCCATGCGGAAAATCCGATAAAAATTTTTTGATTTTTTTTTGATGATCATCATTAATTCATTAGAATTAATAAATGATTGTTTCTTTTGTTGTTGTTCATATTGTTGCAATTTTTTAGTCAAACATCATACTAAATATACAGCCGTTTCAGATAATGGATGCATTTTACTTGTTCGTTGTTGCAACGAATCATCATATGAACCGGATGGATCACTAGGTGTTAATGTAGGTGTTGCCACATATCCATAACCATATCGTTGCATCATTGAAGGTTCAATTCGATAAACTCTACCCGTTAATTGACTAGCCAATGATTGTTGTTCAGAATTTCTTTTCGATTTTGTTGTTGTTGTTGTTGGATATTGATAAACACCTCTTGCTGGTATTCTACCATGTCCAGGATATACCCCATGACCTGGATAGCGGCGAAGTTGTTCAACTCGTTTATGTCGTTTTGTCAACATAACATTCGATTGTTGCTGTTTCTTTTTCGGTTGTTTTTTCTCTTCACTTAATTTTACCAAATGTCTGAATATATTATATGAACGCATTGTAGACATTATTGATGTTAATAATAAAAATATTGCAAAAACAAATATTATCAATGAATCGATTGCTACAAAACAGATTAATGTTAACAATGCAAAATTGGTCAATTTTTCTCTGATCAACATCGTACCAATATGACGAGCAATGGCTACATATACGATTGGAAAGAAAAATACAATAATAAAACTGATGATAAATAGATAAAAATTATAATTGGCACGTATACGAAGATTGGCAATACTAAGAATATGATCACCAATTTTAAAACAAATGATCAATATAATACAAATAACAAGTGTGCCAAAAAATACATTAAATCCTTTGACAACAGCATATAAGCTTGGATGATGCCATAATTGTATACGAGGTAATTCAGTAGTCCATATGGCCGTATTCATTAATGCCAACAATAATATTATTAAATGATATGCAAGGAATAATAAAACTCCTGAACAAAATTTAATGCACGACATTTTTGCATTGGCAAACGATTGCTGCTGGTCTTTTGTGAAAATGATGGTCTATTCCTTATTGGCAATGTTGTTGTTTAGAGGTTATGGTTGATGATTAATAAACACATCGATTATCTTCAAAATGAAACATCGTTGTCGTTTCTCTCGTTTTGAAATGATTAAAGAAAACAAAAAAAAAATCATCATTATGATGAATACATTTTTCCATTGACTGTACTTGGCTGTTTTGGCTCTTTTCCCAATGATTCTACTTATTACATATGTCAAGTATGAATATTTCTGGCTTCAATATCAACATACACACACACACACACAGTGACATTCTCTGGCTTTTTTTCTACTGTTTTCTATGAATTTCAATGATATTTAATTAAAAATAAAGAATTTTCATCTGCTTCAGAAATTCTTCTTTCTGGTTATTTGATTACGTTTTTGCAATCTACCAGACATTTTTTCATTTTTATTTTGTTCCATATTTGTGTGATAAAAACAGAGATCCTCAAAAATTATTGGAAACACAAAAAATTTTTTTTTGTTAACTTTAAAAATCATTTATTTGTAATAATGATTAATTATGAATGAATGATAAAGAAACATTGTGAATGATGAATTACAAACAATAATAATTCACATATATAATGAAAACAGTACCATTTATTTAGTACTGTTTTCTATACAGGTATTCATACTTGCCTTTTTTATGTTTATATTCCATATGTGGAATTTTCTGCACATCCGGTGTTTGATTAATACCAGTTTGTAATGGCCGATGCATTGTACATTCAGTATCATGTTGTCCTTCTAGTCGTTTTTTACGCATTGTCATATCGATTAACATTTCACGTAAATCACCATGATTTAATTTTGCACGTCGTAAATACCAGCCATCAGCATAATCATGAACATTTTTAGCTGAATCATTATAATAATGTCCAGCAGCATGGCCACCTCTCATCGAATTGATTAGATCAAATGATGGATTGTATATGTTGGACATTTTGTTGATGATGATGATAATAATAATGAATCAAATGAAGAACAACGAGGATGTGAGCAAGAATTTTTTTCTTTTTGTTTGTATTCGTGATCGAAATTCGTATAAGATTCAACATCAAATGAATATTCTGGTGAATGAATGACAAAATTTTTGTTGGTAAAAAATGACATTCTTGGTAGATGAAAATACAACAACAACAACAACAACCGATGACGACGATGATGACGATTTATGGTATGTGTGTGTGTGTGTGTGTGTGTGTGTGTGTGTGTGTGTGTAGATCAATGGTTAATAGCTTTGTATGTTCGAGAAAAAAAAAGCGAGGGACGATACTTTGATTCAGAAGAATTTTCATTTTATTACTAAAAATATATATAAATATCTAGATGGGAGATTTTTTCCCAACATTTTTTTTTTGTTTTGTTTCTCCTATTACACATCAATTATTACCATCATTATTACTACTGAATGAAGAAATAAAGATGATAGTTGGTATACAATATGGTTAAATATATGTGTATACGTCATTGTGAAGATTATTGTTGTCAAAAGATTTTGGCATCTGTATGAATTGAATAAAAACAACGGCATTGATTGCCTTGATATAATCCGGTATATATGGGAAAAAACAATTTTCATCAACAATTATCAATATTGCACCAACCTTGAATCATAAGAAAACATGATTCTTGACGATGATCATTTAATCGTATTATTATTCAATTAATATGATTAAAAAGAAAACAAAAAAAAACAAACAAACAAAAATTACCACAAGGTTAAATTTGAAAAAAAATTGAAAAATTTTAATTCATCATTTATTCAATCAAATAATAATTTTTGAAAAAAATTCTCGAAAGAACATTATTTTTATTTTAAAATGCCTTTATTATTCAAATGAATACAAACACCACCTACGCATATATAATTTTTACCGTATTTAAGACAATCAGCGTTGAACATACAGTCTTGACATCTGCCCATAAAACAGCGTTTATTGTATCCACAATCAAAATCATATTTACAAGTCTGAATGGGTACGATACCAAACAAGACGATAAATGCAAACGAAATTAAAATGATTTTGTTCATCGTTAGATAAATGTTGTCGTGGTTGTTGTTAATGTTGTTTGTTGATAATTTTGCTGTGATGATGAGATATAGCATTTATATCCATTTTTCCATTGCTATAATTGCAATCAGAAATAAAAAAAATCACCAAATTCTATTGCTTAATTTGACATTGTCGATAATTTATTACATACGATGCCATTTTTTTACGCAGAAAAAATATTAGAAAAATAAAATCACAAGACAGATTTTGGCATTTATAAATTAAATTTATTTTATTTATTATTATACTCGATGAAATCAATAAGTCATTATTAAATCGATCAAACAAACAAAAATCATTTTTTAAGTGCATCTATAATTGACACAATGTTTATGGACCCAATTCTTCTTACAATCGGCATCACTACGGCAAATTTTATGTTTGCTTGGAATACAACGACCTGCTGAACATTCATAATAGATACCGTATTTAAGACAATCTACGCTGGTAATACAGTCGGATACACCTTGACAGACACCATTAATGCAACGGGCATTGGCTCCACAATCAGAATCATAAACACAAGCCTGAATGGATACGATACCAAACAAGACGATAAATGCAAACGAAATTGAAATGATTTTGTTCATTGTTGAATAATTGACGATATTGTTGTTGCTCGTTGATGATTCAAATGAATGATGATTTCGTTGAGATACCTAGTATTTATATTCATTTTTTCAAGTGCTCTAATTTCAATCGTCAAAAAAAAAATTTACCTATACTATTGCTTAATTGGATATTAATATTGATAATCAAGTACATATGGGATTAATGTTCAAGAAGAAAAGAAATTTTTACGATTGCATCAAATTGCAATAAATACGAAACAGTTTTAGAAATGATCAATTATCCCAAATTGCAATATCAATTGTCATTTGACTCTTGAAAATCGTTTTATTGTATTTTTTTTGTTTTAATTATCAATCAACAAGTGGATATCGTATCCAATGATAATTTTTACGAGCGTGTATGTCATTATTCTTTTTTACACAGGAAAAAATAGAATAATGAAATTACAAAACAGATTTTGGCATTTACAAGTTAAATTAGTTTAATATTCAATGAAATCAATAAATCATCATGAAATCGATCAAACAGAAAAAAAATAATTTTTTTAAGTGCATCGATACTTGACACATTGTTTATGGATCCAATTCTTTTTACAATCGGCATCACTGCGACAAATTTTATGTTTGCTTGGAATACAACGACCTGATGAACATTCATAATAGATACCGTATTTAAGACAATCTACGCTGGTAATACAGTCGGATACATTTTGACAAGCGCTGTTAATGCAACGGGCACTGGGTCCACAATCAGAATCATAAACACAAGCCTGAATGGATACGATACCAAACAAGACGATAAATGCAAACGAAATTGAAATGAATTTGTTCATTGTTGAATAATTGTCGATATTGTTGTTGCTCATTAATGATTCAAATGAATGATGATTTCGTTGATATATCTAGTATTTATATTCATTTTTCAGTGTTCTGAATAAAAATATTGATAATCAATGGGACATATGGGATTAATGTTCAAATAGATAAGAAAAAACTTTACGATTGCATCGAATCGCAATAGATAGGAAACAATTTTCAAAGAAAAAATAATCATCAATTGATTTTCAATGAAAAATTGGCAATAATTTTATTGCATATTTTTTTTTATTAATATTTCAAACATTTCAAAAAATAAATTAACCATAATCAACAGGTGAATATCGTATCCATGATAATATTTATGTCATTATTTTTTCTTACAACAAAAACAAATATTAGAAAAAAATAAAACTACAAGACAACCAGTGTATATACAATGATGAGTTTATTTCATTTATAACACATCAAAAATAATTTTTGATAAGGCCATATCGCATATTAAAAATTAATGATTGTGTATTGGTAGGAGTTTTTTTTTTGTTTTGTTTATGACGATACAACGATGTGTAGTGGAGATATTGCATTTAACATTATCAACAATGACAATAAATGAATGAATGAACAAATAAACAAATGGCCAACTAGAGCAAAAAAAAGAGGAAAACAAAAATACTATTTTACTATGAATTCCAATCGTTGTTGTCCATTGAATTTTCTCGTATAATCATTGTTTTGGACAAAAAAAAATAGCAATAATCATGATTCATTCGGTATTGATATTCAATACACAAGGAAAACCAAGATTGATTAAATTCTATGAATATAATTATGTAAGTAATCATTATGAAACTAACTAAATTGAAAAAAATTCTACAATTTTCATTTTTCATTTTTTTTTGAAAATCATCATATTAGCCACCAGACATTACCAAAGAAATTATACGCTGTGCATATGATCTAATACATTATCGTGATTATTCGGAATGTCAATTTATTGAAACTGATATGTAAATTAAGAAATTTTTTTTGCAAACAAAAAAAAAATAAAAATAAAAATTGAATCAATTTTTGTTCCATAGTTTCGATATGGCAAACACTCGCTGTCAAAGGCCAAAATTGGATGAACAATTATTGCTAATGTATCGTCAATATGCAACATTATACATTATATTCATTGTTGATAATGGTGAAAATGAATTGGCCATATTGGATCTTATACAAGTGTTTGTTGAAGCAATGGATCGATGTTTCAATGCTGTCTGTGAATTAGATCTCATTTTTAATATGCATAAAATTCATTATATTTTAAATGAAATTATTGTCGGTGGAATGGTCATCGAGACCAATTTGGATGATATTTTATCACGTTATAAAGAACAATGTAAATTGGAAAATGAATCGGTATGTCAATATTTTTTTTTTTGTTCAAAATTTTATGTACGGACGGTGTTGAAAGAATCTTGTGCAAAAAAAAAAACAAAATTATTTGGATCTAGAAACAAAAAAATTGCAAATAATTTCATCTATATTGTATAGGATCAACAAATTCAAGGAATAAAAGCAATGGCTAAATTACGACATCAAATCAATTTGGAAGGACATATCAAGACATTGCAAAAAAATTTAAAACAAGGATTAAAAACTGCTACTAAAACATAAAATTGTATAAATAATCAGTTGAAAATAACAAAAAAAATAAATTTATTTTTCTTCTTTTTTTTGGACCCTATAATCATAAATCAAAATAATTCATGGTTACATAAATGAATAGAATAAACAAAACAAAGAATAAAAATGAACCAAAAAATCCTAAAGTGGCTGTTGTAATGAGAATAAAAAGAAAAAATTAATTTCAATAATAATTTTTACAAATAATAATCATTTTTATTTACCTCGTTTGGGAATTTTATGCAAAACAATTCGATTGTCAACCGAAACAGATACTAAAGCTGCATCAACATCACCACCAACAAGTTCTAATGATGCCTGTGTGGTTGAAAGAAATTCAATACCAGTAACAAATATGTTATGAGCTTGACTGAATTGATAACATCGTTGAAGACTGAATGCAATGAATACATCAATGTCACCGGTTTGTTTTCCGACAGCTAAAAATCTACCATCATCACTAGAATAATGAATGAATTATTAATTTGAATTGTAATTTAAACAATCAAATACCTGATTGCCATGGCAAAAAGTGGAACATCACCGGCTGAAATAATTTTTTGCATATAATATTGATCTTTCTGTATGGTCCATTTACAAATGTATGAATCTAATTTGGCTCGACTGTTGAGCGCTACAAAAAGGCGTACATTATTTTCATCACCTTCAACTATTGAGTAACGACATAATCGAGGTAAATATTTTGCATTGGTAAATATTGAAAGCTTTTCTTTATTCGTTGGTTTTGGTATCACTTGACTATGTTCCAATGATGTGACCAATTTGTAATTGTTAATATTCCAGATTAAACTACGGCCATCTCTGGATACGCTAGCTAGATGACGACCAGATGGATGAATATCTATATCATCGATTTCATTTTCATGAGCTTTGAGTCTAGTTAAAAGTTTATAATTCGGAAGCTGCCAGAATCCAATATGACCATCGGCTCCGGCACTAAAAACCATATTGGCATTCAATGAATATTTAATCAATTTTTGATAAGGTTCATCCGAATGAAAATCTGTTTGAAAACTTTCTTTAAGATCAAAATCAAAAATATAATCAGGAATGGTATTTGGAACGGAATTTTTCTTATCACCGTCTTGGTTATCATTATGATGAATATCACTATCTGTTTTAAGTTTATTCTTAATTTCGACCGTCGGACCATGATATTCTTCGATATTCTCTTCAATATCTTCGATAGAGTTCTGTGAACTTAGGCTCATATGTCGACGACGAAGATAATTGCTTGAAGAATTATTTTGATCATTTGAATGATCATCATGATGATTAGTAGTCAGACCGTTTTTGAATCTAAATTTTACATCATAAATATGGCACATTCCTTGCATTCCACCGCAAGCCAATTCAAATAAATATTTCGATGATGGAATCACACACATATTCATGATTGCATTTGCACCTGTAGAAAATTCCAACAAATAGTGATTGGTAATTTAGTAATAATCATTTTCTACTCACCAACATCAAAATGTGTTGCCAACGTTGCTCTGGCCGTATTTGTTACAGGATCATAAGTTAATTCATAAATTTCAAAAGGATTTGATATCCCAGTTTTAGCCATACCTCCACCACCACCGATCAGAATATGACGTTCAGAAATTGATTTAATACAATAGATTGGAAAATTGACTCGAGCCAATAGACTAGCCCTTTGTATATCTTGTTCGGACATTTTTTTACTCGGTTAAATTGCTGATTCAAACAATAAAAACAACGAAAAAAAGGTGATGAATAGCGAAAAAATCATCAAAATTCGGTGTATGCATGCATAACACGTAAACATTAAATCACCGCTTCACAAATATATTTCCATGGTGATATAAATCGTATGGTAGGATCGTTCATAAACACTAGTTCATAGAAATTCAAATTTTATACGAAATATATTTACAGAAAAATCAATCTTTATTTTCATTAATATTTCATCGATTCAGATTATGAATAAAAAAATCATTTGAGTAAATTTCAATCAATCAAAAACAAATAATTATTTCTGTATGATGATTCTGATCTGTCCATATGTTAATTCATATTTATCGGGTATTCCATTTGCTTCGATAATTTCGCGCGAATAAAGTCGTAGAAAAGCATTCTTGACATAATCACTTAATCCTGAAGCCATTATAGAGTTTCTTTTGATTGGATCTTTTTCGATCAAATATTTTTTCGTCAAATTAGGAAAATATGGCAGAACATCTGTTTGAAAAGAAAATGAAATATGAAAAAAATGGATAAACAATTCTTTTAAAGAATCTACTTACTTGATCGAAATTCATCTTTAGGATAAAGTTGCTGAAGATGAAGTAATTCAATCCAATGAATATTGAATTTATTTTTCTCAAATAAAGTTCTCAATTGTTCTTTCTGTTCATTTTCACTTGGAATGACGATCAATTCAGAGAATTTATCACGTTCATCTTGTGTTAAATCGGTGAATAAATCTAATAATGTGGTTACATTTGAATAACACATGCCACCTGGTTTCAATAATCTGTAAATATTTTGAACAGCAAGATTTTTATCCTCAATCCAATGGAGTACACGATTCGAAATGATTAGATCAACTTGATTTTCGTATTTACGAATCACTGGATCCAATTTATCCCATGGTAATGATATATCTAAAACCTGATAACGAATACGTGGTGATGGATAATTTTTCTGTGCAAATTTAATTGCTCTCATATCAATATCAATGGCCATAATTTGTTCACATCGAAGTCGACAATCGATTAAACTTGTTACACGGCCACTACCGCAGCCAATATCCATAACAATGTCATAGCTAGAATAATTTCAATGCAAATTAATTATTTGGTTATTCGACAAAAACAAACAAGTAAATACTTACTTATAGCCATTATCATCAATAATATTGTCTAGAAGATTATTAGCATCACGAAGATGGGCATGATTTGAATAATCAAATTCTGCAATATCGATTTCCATTTTTGACCATTCACTACAACAATTTTTAAAATATTACTTCAACAATAATAATAATAATAACAATGAAGACGATTGGAAAGAAATAAAAAAATTTGAAGATTTAATTCCAATTTGGTAGTATAATGTTGTATTATATACTAGATCAAACTAGAACATTTGATATAAACACACAAAGACAATGTTCATTCGTTTGTCCGTATGTTCATATGTTTGAATACAAATAAATAATCAATCGATGGTGTCATCAATGCGTTCTCTCTCTCTCTCTCTTTGCCAATATGGGTAAACATAATAATAATCATCAACATTATATATTGGATTTAGCATTGAAAACATTGCTGAACATCATCATCATGTCGGGGTGATTTCCTAATAAGGATTTACCATCATCATGATGATGATGATGATGATGATGATTGGGTTGTTTACAATCAATTCAATCATCGAAAATTTTATTTTTTGAACCCAAATCTTATCGGCAAAAATTTTTTTTTTTTTTTGTTCAATAAATACCAAGAAGTATATATTCAGTATCATTGTACAATATTTTATCATTGAAAAGATTAGACAGATTTTTTTTTCGTTGTCATTTATTTGATTGAAAGCATAATAATGTATGTATATATTGGATGGCCAAAACAAAAACAAAGTACCAAAATATCATATTGTTTATCTATATCTCAAATGAGTGTGTGTATGTGTGTGTACAATGCATAAAATTGATGATTTTTTTTGTTAATTCTAAAATAAACGCTCAAATGATGATCACATGATGATAATTGTGTTGATGATGATGATGAGAAAAATTACTTTCAAAAATCATCATAATAATAATAATTATTATTGTTATTATGAAAAAAAATGAATCCAAGAAATCGCGAAAAAAAAGTACACTTGCATGTGTTGACATGTTGATGATCATGTAAACATAATAATAATAATAATAATAATTCCAATGTGTTATGAAAACTGTTATTTTTTTTCATTTAAAATTCCATTTGAAATTCTTATTTCAACAATAGCAAAAAAAAAAAAAAAAAAAATGCATCGACCACCATCACCACCACCACCACCACCATCATGCTGCCATTGAACATTGACAGAAATTGAATATAAAAAAAACAAGAAAAGAAAAAAAAATGGAACAAAAAGTGTGTTTGTATGTTATGCGGTTTTTTTTTCATGGATCGACCTTGACACTTATATATATAATTTATATATATATTATATTTAGGAGGGATAACATTTACTTCGTTATGTTTTTTTTTAGGTCACTTTCTTTTGGGCATCAAACAACATTTTTTTTCTGTTTTGTTTTGTTTCATATAGCAATTGTTTTCGTTGTTTTGTGTTTGTATTACCGTATTATTTTTCATTTGTATACGTGTGTGTTTTGTGTGTGTGTGTGTGTGTGTAATTAAATTTCAAATTCAATTCATCATACACATACACACACGCACACAAATAAACAAACAAACAAACAAAGAAAACACAAACGAAACATAAAAATTGGTTTGTTAAATTCAAATGAACAAAAGAACAAAAAAAAAATCTGATCATAATGATTTATTCAATTGATTTTCTTTTCACTCGTATCGATTACTATTTGAATGATAATGATTGAATGAATGCAAAATGCACATTTTGGAATTCAATTTTGATGAATTTCAATAATTGATGATGATGATGATGATAATAATAATTTGTTCGCTGCTATAATCGGATTCATATGAAATTTTTCAAAATTTTCTAAAAAAAAAAATATATTCGACCTTAGATACGGCCATTGCACTTGATTTGATTGAACATTGTGTGAATGGACTGACTGAATGAAAGAATGGTGAGCCAGAAATTCATCATTACGGTATTATAAATATCAACAGAGAAAGAGAGAGAATTTTCAAAAATCAAAAAAAAAAAATTTTTTTTTTTAATTTAAATTTAAATTTTGTCATCATTTTGTAAGGGAATTTATTTTTATTTTGGAACAAACAGCCAATATACACACTATAGTCCATTTGGATGCAAAAAAAAAGTAATAATAAAGAGAGACAGGAGACGATGGTGATGGATACAAGAGACGATTTTGTAAATTTGCCAAAAGTAAACTAAACAAACACAATATAATAAGAAGATATATAATATGCAAGCTACCTTGACCTATAGCGTGTAGTTTGATAAACAACAACCGGTCCGTTGTTGTCACCGTTATTTATTCATTCATTCATTCATTCATTTTTCATTTTCATACATTCAATTCGTACAATTTTCTACAAAAAAAAAAAAAAAATTTTTTTCTTGACGGTGATCTGTGATCATATTTTTTTTTCTTCTTCAATTTGACGATTGATTTGTGCTATGTCGTTGTTGTTGTTGTTGTTGTTTGCATTATCAGTGACAACAACAACAACAACAACGTTTCTGTGTGTGTGTGTGTGTGTGTGTGTGTATATGTCACAATCCATTTATGGATACCAGAAAAAAAATGTGGGAAAAAAAATCTTTTTTTTTTAATATTTCATTTCATTCAAGAAAAAAACAATGATTTTTTTTTCTCCTTTGTATACAATCAAAATAAGTTAATCCATCATACGCAATTTATAAACTGATGCAACAATTTCGTTTACATTATCCATTTGTGAACAAGAAAAAAGAAACAACGAATGAATCCAATCCAATTTTTTTTTTTGCACACTCGATTCAAGAAGAAATAATGCACATCAAACCGTTTTTGATTACAAATCAATCATTTTCCACAAGCTCATTCACTTGTTTTACCTGATTTTATTATTATTTATTTATTTTTTTTGGCGACAAATCAATGAACCAAACGTCAATTTTTTTTTACTTTTTTCTGGAAAAAAAATTTTAAAAGTTTAATGTCCGTTATATGATTTGATTACATCAACAAATATATATATATACTGAATGTTTAAAACATTTGATTTCTAGAAAAAAAAATGGAATGAAATGAAATGAAACAACTAAACAAAAACGACAACACATTATCATCATCATAATGATATATAAATTTGGAAGTTATGACATTAAAAAAAAAAACATAAAGTGGATATATATTTGATTTTGGATGACAAATTTTCTTTCTTTTTTTTTTTGCTTTCTCTTTCTACTTCCCAAAAGGTGCAACGCACACGTACATAAACATAAATAGAAAGACATCATTTTCTAGTTAATAAATTAATTAAACCAAAACAGGAATAGGGTGAACAGAAACAAAAATTTATCATCGTGTTTTTTTTTTTTTTTAGTTATCATCGTAATCGTAATATATATCAAGATTCATCATGTGAAACAGAAAGGAATGAAAAAAAAATCAATTAAGTATTTGAATGGTAAAAATTTCAGAATAAATATGATTCATTGAATTGGATTTAATTGAATTTTGAATTCAACGTGTATTTTTTTTTTAACTTTGGTCATTTTCAGAGTTTGTTCGGAATGTGTTTTTTGTTTCTAATATTTAGACAATTGTTGAGTGGTAGCCGCCAATGGATGTGTAATAACAGCAATACGTGAATATTTTTCTTCCCAAAAATCATTTGAATTTAATGAATGTCGTGATAAATTATGATGATGATGATGATTATAATGACCATGGCTATTATTAAAATATTTATCATTTGTTGTATTTCCAAATGGTGAACGATTCATTGATGATGATGTTGATGAAAAATGATTGGAATTATAACGAGAATTTGTTGTTGTTGATGATGATGATAATGATGAATTTAAACTTAGGCTACTTGATTGATGATGATGTGAACGTATTGGTGATGATGAACCAGATGATGATGATCCTGGCGATGATGATGTTGATGATGACGAAGATGATGATGATGATGATGATGTTGCCATGAATGATCCACGTCTTGGAGATCGATCAATATCAGGAACAATTTGATCTCCATCATTGCCAGGGTAGTTATTATTATGATAATTATTATTCCAACAACTTTTCCAACTCATTTTTGAAATTCTTGATAAATATCATTGATTGAATTGAACGAAACAAAAAAAAAAAAAATAATGATCAAATTCAAATCATTCCACTATGAATGATAGGATTTGATCTCAAGAATAATTTAAGTAGTTATTGGATTGAATTGATGAAATCATTATCATCATCATTCAACAATAATCATCTAATTTAACCAATGCCAATTGTTGAAAAATGAATGATGATCAAATGATGATTCAATCGAATTTGTTGCAGATTGTTGCTTTTCTTGTAGTTGTCGTTGTCGTCTGTTACATGGAATTCGTTGATAATATCTATCCGTATCATTAATGTTATCATATGAAATAATTTGATTGTTTTTACGATTTTTGTTGTTGTCTTCGTTACAGGCAGATAATGATTTGATACTGTTTGTTAATAATGATTAGAAAAATTAAAACAAAACAAAAAAGAATATGGAAAAAAATAGAGAGAAAAGATATACTATGGTGTGGATAGGTTTGGATCAATTAATATCTCCTTTCTCAATACACACACACACACAAATATTCTATAGTTGGGTAGTATCATCTTTTGTTTTTTTTTCTCTATATTTGTGTGCATGTATGTCTTATGGATAAAAATTTTTTTGTTTGGGTTTTAATCATTATGATGATGATGATGATGATGATGATGGCAAGTTGATGCGCGCTCGAGCAATACATACGTACATAATAATTGGTAGCATTATTTTTTGCCGTTATTATTGTCAAATTGTCTGATGATGATGATGATGATGGTGATGATGATGATAATTGGATTGTGTCACAATCGATATATAGATGTGTTTTAAAATTTTGATGGTGATTTTTTTTATTGAAAAAAAAAATTTTAGGAAATCCGATTCGAAAAAATTATTTTTTTACGTTCTTTCAAACATACACACACACATAAATTACTATCATTTCTCATCAATCATCGTTGAATTGCAAAGAATTTCACCAAAAAAAACAACGAATGACAACACCCACAACGTAATTTCAATATATAACAAAATTTTTAATTTAAAAATGGCTGAAAGTGAACACATAACACGCGCACAATTTTATACCTGCGTGTTTAAGTGTGTGACTGTGTGTGTGTGTGTGTGTGTTTAAAAATAACAACAAAGTTTTTGGATCATTTTTGGAACAAAATATAGCAACAGGAGATTTGAACTAAAAAAAAAAAAAAAAATGATTCAACAATAGCGACCAACAATCTCTCTCTCTCTCTCTCGCACTCTGTAAAGTTGCTGGCTCTTCATCATCGTTATCCATTCATTCATTCATCCATCACAAAATCATTCCAAAATGGTTTTTTTTTGTTGTTGTTGTTGTTGTTTTGCTACCAATGTGTATAATTGATGATGATGGTTGGTTTGTGTTTTTTTTATGAGTACAACTTGAATTATCAGCATCACACACACACACACGCAGACAATTATAGATAGAAAAACAAGCGCGTGTAAATAGATTTTTGTAAATGGACCACATGGATGATTCAAATTCGGTAAAAGTAAAATGAAAGAGAAAATTAAAATTGAATGAAAGAAAAAACAAAAATAGAGAAAAAAAGCAAAGAGACGAAAAGTAAGCAAAGTATCAAAATGATAAATATAGAGTGAAACGTTTGATTCAAATGTAATGTTTCTGTTGGGTTGTTGTTATGACCCACCGGTAATTCGTTTTGGAAATCATTACCTTATCGATATTCAGATGAAATAATTTTATGAATTCAAACAAGAATCGAAATAGAACTATCAAACACCATAATTTAACATTAAGTAGAATTTCATAATGATCACATCAAGTTGTGATGATTAAACTTTATGAGAAGTGTATATAAAGCCAAATGATGACCAATTTCAATGGGTGAAAAAAATCTTGAAATGTGATTTAGAATTAGTTATGGCCTAATAGTGTGTTATGCCCACCTTTCAATTTCAAATTTATATTAAAATCATTAAACTACCCCCGAAAAATAAAAATTACAACAAAAAGTAGACATCAGACACATATATTGAGAAAAAAAAAGATTAATGAAGAGTGAAAGTGAAAGAGAAAGTAAAAAAACTAGAAAAATAAAGTGAGAGAGAGAGAGAGAGAAAAGTAGAATCTCAACATTTCATTAGTAGGATGTGTCATGTCTGTGTCTGTGTGTTCATGATGTTGTGAATGTTGTACATTCATCATCATCAGCAATAGTTTACTCATAATGATGTGATCGATTCTTGCATTATATAATTGTAGTATGAATAATAAATAAAGATGCAAGATGCAACAAGTGTCTAGTCTTTATAAACGTGTGTGTGGATGAGTGTGGATGTAAACAAGTGTTGATTACCAATTTATTGTATTTTATTTATTAAAAAACAAGGTAGAACGGAAATTGTGAATATCAATTTTTGTTGTTGATGTTGCTTTTGTTGTTTCAACTATTTTTCAAGGGTTTTTTTTGGTTACGGCTAGATTGGTTGGTAGTGGTGGTGGTGATGGTGGTGTTGTTGTTTGTCAGGAAAGAAACGCATTAAAAATAAACAAATTAAATGAAAAGAAAACAACAGGTAGCAAATGTTTATGGATCGATATTCAATTTTTCTTCAGATGTAAATTTCCCCATAAATTATGATGAATCATCAAAATCATTGTTGCATATCGATTGTATTGCTTTCGTATTCATTTCAATGGAATCAAATCGATTTATCTTTTTTTCTGGTTTTTCTATTTTTTTTTTGTTTTGTTTTTGTTCTTGTGTATCTATCCATTTCAAAAATTTCAATCTGAATTGAAAAAAAATAAAACAAAATCAAAAATAATAATGACAATATCCATCTTTTACCTGTATCGAAACGAGGGTGTTTTCATCATCGATGTCATTTCAAAACACACAAACCACAAATTGCATTTTAAAAAAACATCACTAACGTTTGAGAAAAATGATCAAAAAAGATGAAAAAAAATAATGATAAGTTATAGGTCTACAATTTAGTGACAAAATTTTAAATTGTTTGTCTGTTTGTCATTTCACGGGAAAAACATACAAATACGATTGATTTGATCATTTGATTCAATCATAGTTCTCACGAATTTCCTGAGAAATTTGGTTCTTTTTTAGTACAATCTTCATTTATTGCAACATTTGGAATCATATTTTAGCTGATAAATTGATAAAATAATCTGATAATCATCATCATTTTTGATAAATGAAATATACAATTTTGCAATTTTCAAATTTAACCATGTATATCACATTGCTTATGAACGGATAGAGGCTGTCACGTGACCTTGAACAAATTTTTTTTTCAGCTGAAATTATTCTCGAGCTTTTGTTGATTTTTTTTTTAATGTTCTGACGATTTTATAGGGGTGGTGATTGACGTATTCGTAAATTTTTTTAATTTCTTGTTTGTTTTTTCTTGGTGAATTTGTTATCACACGAATTATCATAATCATAATAAATAATTCATTTAATCATTCTTCTCTGTAGTTACGTAATTTTAGCTTAGTTCATTTTTCAATTGTAGATTCTCTTTTCAAATCGATTGCAATATAAGATTCTTTCATCATCATAAAAACTAAATAAAATGTCAAAACTAATCTCGACTGCTTTTCAACAATTGAAAAGTAAAGAATTTCGCACATATTTGATGAGGTATTGGTCTCTTTTTTTGCATAAATCGTTTATAATATTAATTTTTCGAATTTATTTTTTTTTCATTCAACTTGTTGGCGGATTTCGCGTGCCCAATAACACTTATTCTAATGAAGCACGGTAATTATTCAATTCTATTTAGATCATTTTATCAGTAAATGTTAATTTTTATCTTTTTTCTCTATTTATTCGTTATTGATTGAACGTTTTGAATTTCAAAGCATTTCTGGGGACCTGGTAAGTGTTTCATGAAAATTAAATGCAAAGCTGTATTATCCGATTTTTGTTTGTTTGTTTGTCTGTAGTTGCCAATTGGGGAATTCCTATAGCAGCGTTAGCTGATATCCAAAAAGAGCCAAGCATTATAAGTCCAACAATGACTTGTGGTTTGTATATCAATATTGATTATATATTATCAACGGTTTTGATGAGAATTTTTTTTCCAATTTTAGCATTGATCATTTATTCGGCTACATTTATGCGTTTTGCCATTCGTGTACAACCACGCAATATGTTATTGTTTGCCTGTCATATAACAAATTTTACTGCACAAACAGTTCAAGGTGTTCGTTATATAAACTATCGGTAATTATTGATTATTTTTTTATTGATAAAATTATTTTGTAATGAATTTGGTTATTTATTTTCAGAATGAAATCTTAAATTGAAAGTTTTTTCCGATGAATTCGTATTATTATTGTTGATCATTACATAATTTAGTTTTAGTTGATAATTAAGGCAATGCCAAAAAATAGAATTTATTTATTTGGAATTGAAGCCAAAAAAATATGATGAAATTATTATTGTTGTTGTTGACTGTTTTTTATTTTCAAAATTTAATTTGTCATAATGTAATCTGAATATTCCAGAATTAAATTTCAATATATTAACTCTTCTCTATAAATTTCAGCGTTTTTTTCAATTTCTAAAAGTTTAATTATTTGAATGATCCGCTATTGAAAATGTTTGTCATATCTTTATATCAAATTTGGATCATATTTTTTGCATCATCAATCTTTTTGTTTATTTTCAAATGTGTTACAAATGAAAAACAAAAACAATATAAAACAGAATACGATAACGAACAAAAAGCAAAAAAATCGGCAACAGTTGTCGATCCGAAAAAGGAACAACAGCCACAGACGAAAAACAAAAGTCCGGATAATCTTAATCTTACAACATTGGAGAGCATGGATTCAGCATTTCGACCTAGAAGTACACAAGAAGAATTTTTATCAAAAAATCTTATGAGTGTTATACCGGCGCCAGGTGATGAAACCATAGTGACTAAAACATATAAATAAATCATTATTCCCGCCATTTGGATTCGAAAATTTCATCATTACCGTAATTTACGTATTTTATGAACAGTACATCTTTAAAGGTCAAGAATTCAGTTTTTCATATAAACTCGATCAAAATATTCTTTGAGCTGCCAATTATTTTGAAAATTGTTGTTTAATTTTTTTTTTGTAATAAAAATTTAATGTCTAAAACTTTATCAATATTTTCTTTCATAATACGTCGTAGTATAAATTTGTCTTCCACGATGTCTGCCGATCTTAGTGGTTAGTTTCTTGAATATCTAATGTTTTTAACATTAATTTTTTTTTTAAATTTTGTTTTAAATTCCACCAGATATGCGAAAACCTTATTGTGATAAATCTCAAGCTCTTACAGATGAAAATATCTTATCAGATCCATTCGAGCTTTTCCATCAATGGTTTGAAAATGCCAAACAAAATGCTGGTAAACATACTGAAATCAATGCTGTATGTTTGTCGACTTCATATCAGAACAAACCATCTTCCAGAATGGTACTTTTGAAAGGATATGATCCTGATCATGGATTTCGAATATTCACCAATTATGAAAGTCGAAAAGGAAGTGAAATTGTGTGTATCATTTCGTCTTATCAACTCAAATTATCAAATCAAAAAAACTGATTGTTCTTTTTATTTTAGGAACAAAATTCAAATGTTGCTTTGCTGTTTTATTGGGAATATCCACAACGCCAAATTCGTATTGAAGGACAAGCTCGTAGAGTTCCCGAGAGTATATCCGATCAATATTTCAATGCTCGACCAAAGCTATCTCGAATCAGTGCCATTGTTAGCCAACAATCAAAGAAAGTGGATTCCAGAGAAACACTGCTAAAAAGACAAGAAGAAGAGGAAAAACGATGGACTGATTGTGATGTGATTCCTAGACCGAATTTTTGGGGTGGTTATTTCATTAGTCCCGAACGATTTGAATTTTGGCAAGGACAAAGTGATCGATTACATGATCGTTTTATTTTCGAAAAATCTGATCAAAAAACATGGTTTCATTATCGAATTCAACCATAATCATCATATTTTAGCACTAAACAAAATACTCGTTTTTATTTGAACATTGATTTTTATTGAACAAAATGACAGCTCTTTCCATTTATTATTGTGTTCCATAAAGAAATTAACATTTTTTTTTCTTTATTCATTTCCAATCGATAAGATAAATTTTACGTGTAACTGGTGGTGCCAAATAAATTCTCATTCCATTATACATGAAACTGATGATTCCTTTGTAAGCGGTTCGTGGAACACCACATTTAAAATCATTCATCAAACCAAACATTGATGAATAATCGATAAATTCATTTTTCGTAAAATATGTTATACGATATGTGGAATTTGTTCCATGTACATAAATTGGATCCATTGTTTTCAATGCTATTGGATGAATATCTTGACTTTTATTATAAACTTGATATAAAAATTTTTGATCATAATTTTTTGAATACAATTGATCAAGAATAATTTTTCGATTTTCATAGAATGAATAATAGCCTTTTGAATGATGAATAAATGAAAGATGTTGTTTAAAGTATTGGCCACGACTAACACCTTTCATTCCTGATGTGCTTGTACGTGGTACTTCTGGCCGTACACATAGACGATTTTTTCTTTGTTCTGGCTGTCTAAGCCAATCATCCCAGAAAGCAATTGGCCATCTATCTTTGATTTCATACCATAAAGATCTTTTTAGCATCCAGCCAAGACCTGGGAAAAAATCTGTCAAATATAGTAACGATGTTGATGATTGATCGATCAGATGATCTTTTCCATTATCATTCCAGGCAGAAATACAAAAGATTGAATCATCATTATCGAGCAGTGTGGACATGGTTAAGAAATATTCGAAAAAATCTGGTGAAAAATTAAGATCATCTTCAATAATAATTAATTTATCAATCATTGGATAGGTTTGAAATGTTTTCTCAATAGCCCATCTATAATGGCGACTTATTTTAACATAGCCTTGGAATCTTTTTAATTTGGTATCAATATGTTCATTATGAAATGGAAAATAATAATGTTTCTGTACGATACTATCATTGACGAATTTTTCAATCATTTTATATACTGATTTTTTGTTACAATCTTGACTAACTACGATCGGCATGTTGATCATCATTTGAAGAATGTCATGACCAACATTTCTTTTTCTAAATGAAACAATCGTCTTGTTTCTAATCGATTTCAATTGATTCAAAGTTGATTGGATTAATGATAAACGATCACAAACAATCAATAGTACACAAATGTTTGTGTTTACTTTATTATTATCATCAACATCTTTATTGTTATTGTTTTCGGTTTGATTGAAAATCTTGTTCTTTTTGAATTTTTCATTCATCATCATCATATTGGACAATGGTCGTGATGATTTTTTCAGATAACCAGATTGATAGAAAAGATAGAATGGTACGGAAATTATTAGAAAAAAGAAATATTTTCTCAATCTAGCCATTTTTTTTTCTCACTGTTGTTTCAAACGATTGAACGTATGTTATGGTTCGACTTGTGCACAAAAACTCAAAAAAAAATATTTGAGAAACGAATTTCGAATTATTATTTCGAATAACTGAGTGGCTGTGTCTGGAGAATCAGCATCTGGAGGAAACAATAATTTTCTAATATTAAAAAAAAAACGTCAAATCATGTATATATTTGATTTATGTTTGTGAATGACCGGAAATGTTACAACTAAAAAAAAGATGCTTGTTACGCTTGTTGTTGTTGTTGATTCAAATTTTCTTTTCTTTTCTTTTCAAATCATGTCTCATCTTACCATAATAATAATGGTCCACAATGAATGTCTCCCATGTATATATGTGCGTGAATCATATATGATTTTTTTTCCCTTCTATTGTTCTCGTATTGTCGATTGTAAAAAAAAATGATGATGATTGGTTGTCGAAATTTTCCATTTCATTTTCCATTTCATATTCGTTATTGTCACTATTATTTTTTTTTTTTTTTTTTTTGATTTCATTCAATCTTGCTTCATGTTTATATTTTATAAAAGCTTTTTATAGACAAAAAAAAATTCACATATCTTTTTCAATTTTTTTTTCTTCATAACTCGAGTTCTTTGTATAACTGAACAACCATTCATCATGCAGACTAGCGAGATAGCATCAACAAAAAAGTATACTACAGGCCAATAAATTCTTGTTGTATTTAAAAAAAAAAAAATTCGTTTATTAAAAATGAATGAGAATGAATTGTTAGATAATCAAGAATAAAGTAAAAAAATTTGCGATTATATACAGTTTCATGGCATGTATGTGTGTGTGTGTGGTTGTAAATCATAATCAGTCATTCATAGCAGAATAGTTGTCATTGTCATTATCATCACTTCATTATGATTGTTTGTATGTGGTGACATTGTTTCCATCTTTATCATCTGGCTTGAATAATATAAATGTTTAAAGAGGGAATGCTTGGAAGAAAAAAATTAATGAAAAAATGAATTTGATGTGCAAAAATTCATATGGATTCATTCAACAAAAAAAAGAAGAAAATTTCAAAAAAAAATAATTCGAGATAATGAAATCTATGGTAATTAAATGCATGCATGCATGTGTGTGTTGTTGTTGTTGTTGTTGTAAGATGAGGTCGTCATCGCGGTCATCATCACTTTGAAGAACTTGAAACAAACAAAAAAAAACGTCCATTATTATCATCATCATTACTATGATGTGTATGATTTACCATTTGGTTGAGATTATGACAATAATAACAATATATATATCTATGTGCTACTACTATATCGTGTAGCATCTTTTCGTAATCTACGATTCAATGTTGATGTTGATGGATTGATAAATATGGCCTTATTATCATCATCAAGACTTATTGTGTTTGTACCATCTAGATTTGTGGCGATAGCACGTCTAGTACTACCATATGGTAATAGACTAAAATCGACACCATTCTCCGTTACTTTATTATTGCTGGTAATTTGTTTATTTTTTTGTTGATAATCTTGTGTGAAATTCGGTATCGTTAATTTCAATATATATGGATTATTATAAGAACCAATATATAGTACACGTTCATAAGGATTTTCTGTTGGTCCTTCGACAACTTCTGATAGTCGAAAATTACTGCCATCAATTGAATGCAATGATCCTAATAAACGGCCATTCGAATCTAACTCTAGAACCATACCATAATCATTTGATATTGCTTCATCATAGAAAAAATGTAAATTTTTCAATCGAAAACCTAATCTTTCAAGATTAGAATTTGACCATTTTGATCCAAGCATTTCAATCTTTTGGCCAAGTGCCGTGAAATTTTGCATAATTTCTTCACGTATCCATGGCTTATCGCTTAGCCAATCAATCATTGATGGTGATGATACATTGCGTGCATTCACTACAGGGAGCCAATATGTTTCTTGATATTTATCTAAACTTCTAATCAGATGTTCACCTTCACCGGGTAAGTTTTGTATCCATGTTTCGGTTTTACCACGTTGAGGACCTGTGAACAAAAAATTGTTTCGAATGTTGATTGATTGATTAAATGAAAATATAAAATCATTACCTCTAATATAATGTCGTACAACACGTCTGGCAGTGAATTCTACCACCAGGATAGATGTTCGATCATCCGATAATTGAACACTTGATGGATACCATAATCCTTGCATTAAAACTTCTGTTTGATTTAGATCCATATCAAAACGAACAACACGACCAGAACGATCAGGTTCCAGAATCATTCTTGGCCATTCATTTAAATCATGACGAGTACTGGCAATAGTTATATAGAAAACAATACCACCATTTGTTCCACCACCTTCATCTAAAGCTAGATGTGTCATATATCTTGAACCAACTTGATCAGGTGAAAGTAAACGTTTAACACGTAATCGTTGTTGATTAGCACCATAGAAGCTAATCTGATGTAAACCAAGATATGCATCGATAAAATAAAGATTGCCTGAACGATCAACACGTATTCCAAGTGGTCGTCCACACAATGATGCATCCCAATATTTTGTACGACATAATTCATTGGCCACTTTCACAATCCTTGTTGCATTACCGGTCTCTAGATTACAGCGATATATTCCACCGCCAATGGTTCCAGTATAAAGATAATGTTGATATACAACAAGTGAACTGGGACCCATCAATGCACCTTCACATAAATGTGTAGCCTGTGAAAGCATATTGTTGGGCGTTAATTCACCACGAAATGCTTTGATCAATGGAAAGCTAATTATCAACAAAACAAAAAAATAAAAATAAAATTAAAATTTTTTTATAAAACCATCATTTGATTGTATAATAATAATGATGATGATGATGATGATGATTGTGATCTTGTAACACCAATCCTAAATGTTCAAAAGAAATTATCATATTATAATATTCGATAATCTTGCTTTACAACTTTTTTTTCATTTTGTTTTTCTAGGAAATAATAATTCTGAATGAATACAGAAAAAAAATTGTATATGGGCTTGGATATCTAATTCTTTTTTTCTGTATTATGTATGAATATGTGTGTTCATTATTATTTTCATTTGACCCAAGTGGACGAAAAAAAACACGTGCCAATTTGGATATATAGATGATGACCATAGCACGTTTACAATGATGATGATGATTATGATTGCTTTAATTCACTGTCTATCGTTGGAAATTTCAATCTCAGGTCATTGTTGTTGTTGTTATTGTTGTTACGATTCTTATTTTTCTTTGCTAACAAAACAAACAATCAAAAAAAAGAAAAATTTGATCACGCATGAGTAGTTTTTTTTTGTTCATCTTGAATAGTTTTTACATAGAATTTTAGAACGGACGAATAAAGCAATTAGTAGAAAAAAACAATTAATCGATAAACCTGTTGATTGTTGCTAGTTAATTCGATAATGCGATTATGATTGTCGATTATAAGTGGTTATTATCCACACACGTATTTTTAATGGCGATAAATTTTTCAGATTGAAATTATATCAAGACAAGTCATTCGTGTGTGTAATTATGTATGACAACAAACAAACAAAAAAACTTACTTGTATGATAATGGTCCGGTTTCAGGATATTGATGCGGTGCATAATAATTGTATGGACGAAAACATTGTACAAAATTTTTCGTTGTAAATAATGATGAAATCACTATTAATAATATCGATAGATATTTCATGATTAAATTTAAAAGATTTTTTAATTGATCCATTTTGAATAGATTTGATCGATAATGATGATGATGATGATGATGGTGATGGTGATGGTGATGATGATAGTACATTTTGTAAGCAAAAGGAAAAAAAATTGTCCAATTCGATTCGATTCAAACAAAATGATTTATTACAACATATGAAGAGAATTTTGTTTATTGTTTGTTTGTTTTTTTTCACTGAAATATAAAGTAGTAGTGAATCAAAATAGAAAACAAAACAAAAAAAAATTAGAATTTTATTGCCTCAATAAAAATCATTATCATGCATGAAATAAAATCCATGTTTCACGATTCAAAAAAAAAAAAATTAACCCTTGATTCTCGATGAGAATGATGTCAAAAAAACACACACACGAACAAATGATGAACAAAATGGAAAAACAATATGATGGTAAGATCACTGAAACAAAAAAAATGTTGAAATTTAAAAACAAACAAATTTTTTTTCTTTTAAACAAAAAAAAAAAAAGATGAACGAGATATGAATTTTTAAAACAGAAAAACAAAATCCATTTTTTGATCCAAAATGTTTACATTACTGTTCATTTGGATCATGAATGGCATACTGACTGAATTATTCAATGAATGAATGAATGAATGATGGTTATTCATATTCACAGCCATCCATCCGTATTTGACAAGAAAAAACATCCATAGTACATCACTATATACTACATGGTTCATTCAAAAGAAAAAAAAATTTATCATTTTTATATTTCTTCTTTTTCTTTTTCATTTATTTGTTTCTACGATCTTACTATATATTCTATCTATATCATTGTTGTTATAAACATCGTTTTGGTTTTTATTGTATTATTGTTTTTAACTCTTTATGTGATGATGTTCGTCTGTGTGTGTGTGTGTGTATGCGTATGTGTCTGTATTTGGGTGTTTCATGTATACAATCAAAATCTAAAACTTGTCCATTTTCTCTTTCTCTCTCTCTCACTTTAATATGAACAATGTTGAACAACAAAATAAAATATTGGTCAAATATGAAAATGAAAAATAGAAAACAAAAATGTCTTTCTCTCTCTCTCTCGCTCGCTGCTTTTCGCTTTTTGTTTCTCTTTTTTTATATCTAAAATTCAAAAATTTTAACCATGTGAGTGAATGATGATGATGATGATTATGATGATGAATCCAATTGATAATGGATGCTTGGTAATAATATTCAGCCAGTCAGTCAGTCAGAACTACCGGCTGGTCCTGGTATGTGTGTGTGTGTGTGTGTGTAATGGTGGCCAGATAAGAAAAATAATTTTTAGTGAAAATATTTGGAGGGAAAAAAAATTTATTCCACAAAACACACTGACACATATATTAGGCGTACAATTAAACGGGTAAAATTTTGATAATGATGATGATGATGATGATGTGATGATAGTAAATGATAATTCACTTTGCTATGTTTTGTGTGTGTGTGTGTTAAAAGAAAAGTCTATTTTTTCGGTATCAACAACAACAAAAAAAACAATCTTCCTTTAAATTGAGATGAATGTTTTTTCCCATCTTTCTTTCACTGTTCATTTATTCACATTTTGGTTGATTTCAACGTTGTTGGTCTTTTGTTGTTGTTTTTTTGTCCATTTTTGGATGTTGATGGTAAGTATTATAATAATATAATCATCATAATAATGACGATGACGATGATGATGATAATAATATTCAACGCACACGCATACACACACACACACAAAAAAAAAATAGGGAAATAGTCAAATTAATCCAAGTCATCCACACTGTCCACATACACACACACACACACATCAAAAGAATTATGGACACGAATTGAATAGAAAAATTTTTTTTTTTGCTTTGACAATTTATTCGGTTTTGTATTGTTGTTGTTGTCGTTGTTGTTGGTTTGTATACACAGAGAAAAAAGCATGTAGTGTACTATTCGATTTGGTAGTGTACAAATGGTAGTGCACACTACCAAATGTATAAGTACTTAACAATTAGGTAGTGTACATTACTAGTTGGTAGTGTACAAATGGTAGTGCACACTACCAAATGTATAAGTACTTAACAATTAGGTAGTGTACATTACTAGTTGGTAGTGTGCAAATGGTAGTGCACACTACCAAATGAATAAGTACTTAACAACTAGGTAGTGTGCAAATGGTAGTGCACACTACCAAATGAATAAGTACTTAACAACTAGGTAGTGTACACGACCTCAGCTAGGTAGTGTACACGACCTCAACTAGGTAGTGTACACTATCATTTTTGAAAGTAGTTTACAACAATTTAAAAAATTACAACATTATAACATATGAACGGATGTAATATAATTTATTCCATCATACTCTGTTTCTTTCAACACATGTTCGAAATGTTTAACTTTGATATTTTTTCTATTTTTTTGCCATGGTAAATAGTAAGTAGCTGATTGATTTTTGGAGCAAATATGTAACAATGTTTTGTTGTTATTAAACATATTGTAAAATATTGGGGCATTTATTCATTTATTTATTAAAATAATAAGATGCGAAGTGTCATGCACTATTGCATCATTTTTTTTTATAAAAAATCAATTAATATTTTTACAAATATCTCTAATCTCTAATATACGTAGATTAATATTGTTTTTTGGAAAAAGATAAAATATTTGAACAAGTTCTGGTTTCCTAAAAACGAAATGAATATTTTATCGTTTTTGATTTCATATATGTTGAAATTAAAGACGTTGTATGTTAATGATAACGACAAATGTCTTTTCGTTTTATTTGAGTCCATTTTTGGATGTCAATCAAAGAGAACCAGGTAAGTATGTTTTTAAATAATGCTAACAATATAGAATTGTTCATCATACGTGTTAAGTATAATATAACTATTTTTATTTTACTATTAAAAATTCTTCCTATTTTCAAGTCATAATCAGATTCAGATTTCCGTCGATGTTGATGCATTGAATCTCAACCAATTTCAATTTATCAATGACCACGGAAATCAAATCACGTTTGAATCATCGATACAAACACAGGTATTTTTATTTATATTTTTTTCACTTATTGTAATTGTTGTTGTTTATTTTTTTTTCTTTTTCTTTCTCTTTTTTTTGTAATATTTACAAAAATAGGGAAATAGAAATCAAATAGAATAATCCAAGTATTTTTATTTATATTTTTTTCTAATATTTTTAACTTGTAATTGTTGTTGTTTATCTCTTTTTTTGTAATATTTACATGTTTTTCCCCCTTTTTTTGTTAAGATATAGGGGTAAATGTTTATTTAAAAAAAACAAACAGGTATGTAATTGAATTGAAAATCCACGGTTACAACTAATCCTTTTCAATTATTTAGTATAATGCCATGTAGTCAAATCTCTCAATGCCGCTGATATGATTCGAATTGCCATATTAACATATTTTTGGGATTTGTAAACTCGGACATTGTGTTGAAAACATTTAGAACTTGGAGAACGGAACAATATATCTTTTCTATTGGACAACAAAAATTCATACCATAAAATGTTGGAATCAGCATAATACAAGTGCATTATCATGATATTTTGTTTTTAAAAATAATTTATACTTCATTTATTATTCATTTAATTTTGCAATAAAATTTAAATTCAATACAAATAATGAAGAGGAGGTCGAAAGGATTAAAAAGGGGGAGAGGTCAAAAATCAAAGTAGTGTACTATTCGATTTGGTAGTGTACTATTCGATTTGGTAGTGTACTATTCGATTTGGTAGTGTGCACTATTTTGGTAGTGTACTATCGATTTTGGTAGTGTACTATTCGATTTGGTAGTGTACTATCGATTTTGGTAGTGTACTATCGTTTTTGGTAGTGTACTAGCTGATTTGGTAGTGTACTAGCTGATTTGGTAGTTTCGCCACTCCACTACGATTTAGTAGTGTACACACAGGGCTATTTTTTTTTGTGTGTACACGGACGTGTGTGTGTGTGTGTGTGTTGTGTATCGGAAAGTAAATTTCACTTACACACAAAAATAATTCATGCCTTCAACACAGTAATTTTGTTTTTTTGACTGTTAATTCAAAAGAGTCAGCAATAGAGAGTGAGACAATTTATTAGATCAATGGCTATCCTTAATGCACATTTTTGGTCATTACATAAATTCCTGGATTATATATACATATGACAAAAGTGGTGATTGTACACAATAACCTGTGAGAAAATAGCTATGCTGTTCATCATCATCATCATCATCAATTGATCAGAAATCCATTAGAAGTATGCAAAAAAAAGATCTTTTTTTTTAGCCATCAAACACAATAGGATTAATGAATGATGATGAATTCCTTATTGATGATGATCATTTGAAAATCGAAAAAATCACATATGAAAATCATCATCATTTTCATTATATTGTGTTCATGTAATATTTTTTTTTTCAATGATGAAAAAATTCAATGGAGTAATTTAACTTGATTTTTATTGGCAAAAATGAATGAAATTTTTTTTTCTTTTCTTCTTAACGCCCCCTTCTCTTAAGAATACCTTGATTTTGATTTTGTTTTGTTTTTTGTTTTTGTTTTTTGTTTCTTGATTTGGAAATTTTTTTTCATATATTTCTTTCCTATACAAAATCAACGACAATTTTGTTCATTTATTCATTCATTCAGATGATAAATTGAAAAGGAATAAATGAAATAAGATGAATGATCGCAACTGGAGCAAAACGTTTAAAATGAACATTAACCGCGATACGTTGTTGTTGTTTGGCTATTGTCGATTTCAGATATTTCATTATTTTTACTTTTCAACTATCAAGGACGGATACATACACATGAATGTATGTAGCATGTTTTTTTTTCTTTTTTTGATCAAAAAAAAAAAGAACCAGATGAAAACAAAACAAAAACAATGTAAGCAAGTTGCCGATGAGGATATCAGCATCCGTAGCTAGCATAAACATAAAATGTACAAACAGTAAATCATATGTCGGTTGTTGTTGAGCCATTTATGGTACAAATGATATGGTCATTGTCCATTTTGTTTATGTAATAGATCTTTTTTTTCACATTTTTCTGCTCTTTTTTTATATATGTCTGTGTGTGACAAGGTCGATCAAAAAAAATAAAATAAAACCACACTAATATATTACGTGATTATTTTACAGGTTGATTTGTAAATTTTTTCAAGTGTGTTTATGTCTACATTTGATTGTGTCATTGTGTATTTTTTTTTTTTTTTTTTTTTTTTTTAATTCTAAAATTGCTACTGGTTTTTTTTCATATTGTTCTGTTTCCTCCTGTTCGTGTTCATCATCATCATCATCTTTATTGTCGTCATTGTAATCCGTTATATTGCACCGGATTTAGGTTGGGAAAAAAAAAAAAAAGAAATTCTCTGGCCATAATGATGTTGAGAATTGTATTTATGATCAAAATCATTGTCATGGCTGATGATTGTGGTATATTAAGAAAAAAAAATGTGGAATGTTTATTTTTATTTGACAAAAAAAAGAGAGTCAGAAAAAATTTCTTTTTTTCTTCTTCCTAAACGTGAAATTTTTTTTTAAAAAAAAGCTTAAATGATCATGATAATGATAATGATGATGATGATGGTTAACTGAGAAACAAAAAAAAAACGTACAGTATTTGCAATTAAAATTCTTCGCTTCTGATGTTGGCCAGAAAAAAACAACAACAACAACAAAGAGAAAAAAAGAAGTGAAGAAACAAAAAAAAAACAACGATATCGCGATCATCGAATATAGATAAATTTTTTGCTATCATTCCACATTTTTCTTTTTCTTTTTTATTTTCAATTTGCCTGTTGGATTGTTAAACATCAAGTACACATTATCATCTTCATCAATTTTCGTTTAATTTAGAAGAAAAAAATGAATTTACTAATTATCACGAAGATGAATGTGCATGAAAAAAAAATCCATGTATCTGTGTTGATGAAATAATTATTTTTTTTTTCATTTGGCCCTTTTTTATTTACATTTGTTGTATTGATCCAAAACGAATGGATCATCGTTTCTTGGAAATTTTCCTTGCGAAAAAAGAAATGATGATAAAAAAAATTTGAAAAATTAATTAAGGATTCTATAATGTTTTTGAATCGATAAAATCGATTTAAAATCGTTTATGATGATGATGAAGATGATGAATTGTATGCAAACAACATTTCATTTTTTTGTTCAAGGCATTCATCATCAGGCAGTAGTGTTTAGAAGAAACGCGTGGATCATAGCATGTGTTAGGATTTTCATCAACAGGTTAAATTTGCAAACATTGAAAATTTACATTTCTCATCCATCAAGCATCAAAATGATTGCATTGTTGTTATCATAACGATACAGAAAAAAAATATGATAAGCTAGATGTTGTTGAACATTGAAAATTTCATGAACAAATTGGAAATACAAATGAATTTTTGTGTACTTGTGTGGTGAATTTTCTCTTTTTTTTCTATATAGATGAACCAATTAATAAAGATCATACAAACACATACACAAAAAAAAACTTAAAACGTTACGTAATTTTTTTTCTATGAAAAATGCATCGATGACAGGTAACATTTGTGTCTGATTTAAACAGCTAAAAATGATGATTATGATGATGATGATGATGATGATGATGACAAGCCCATCAAAACTAATCTAATCACGAAAATGATCCATCCATTTTCATATATTCTACATTAAATTCAATACTGATTTATAATATGTTCACACATACGAAAAACATAACCATAATTCATTCATTTAGCTATCCAATCTGAATAAACGATGATGATGTATTCAATCATCATCATCATCATCAACAACAACAACAACAACGAATTCATAACAAAATGAAACATTTCAATAAAGACTAGCTTTTATTTGTTAAACTTTTATATTCTAAAAAAAAAAATTCACACAATTTCATTTTGTTTCAAACCATAAAGATGTTCATCATGATGATATTATCATCATCATCATGTGGTATATATAACTATATGAATGATCACCGTATGATATTAATCAGAAAAAAAATTTATCGTTTAAAATGTGCAATTAATAATTTAGATATGGAAAAAAAATGCTCATCATCATTGTAAATAATCAAGCCATTGGATTTGCCAATTGCCATTCCAAATGTTGGAACCTTCACACATGTTTAGTAGAAAGAGAGACATCCTTCTGTGATTGTTTTGCTTAGAATCTATCTATCCATCATTATAGCTGTCTTTTTTTTTTGTTCTCCTTGCACATCCATGAAGAATTTATTCGTGGCACACGTGTACACTTTCTTGCTGGACAGTGAACTTTATTCAAGATTTTTATTTTTATTTTTTTTTCGCGCTTATTAATTTATGGCTTTGTTGATCTGTTAGGAATCATCTAAACAAATGAATGATATGTCATGAACAAAGAAAAAAAATGTTCAAGGAGAACCATTGCTAGAAATCAAGATGATCATAATAATTAAGTGAATGGCCCCACACATATACATACTTCATTATAATAATCATAACCGATGATGAATAAAGCGGATTGTTTCCAAAATAAGCAGATTTCACATAGATGATGATGAATTTCTATTCTTGTAAAAAAAGGATGCCGTTTTTTTTCGAATGTTATTCCAACATTATCATCATCATAATCATCATAATCATCAGTGATACAAAAAAAAAATTAGAATGCTGATTGTTTGTATAAACAGTCACACTTACAATTCTAGATGCAATGAAGGTTCAGCAAATAAACAGAAAAACTGGCCAGAAAAAATGGTAAAAAATTTTGCTTCCAACAAAAAAAAAAAGGATTTTCCATTTATTATATTGCCATCATCATCATCGTCATCTGAGTAACTGGCATTTTTGATTGAAGAATTAGATTGATAATTAGCATCATTCAGAATTATATACATTTACTCATCATATCATATCATATATTTGACATATCAATAATCTTTTGTTGTTATTATTATGTCCAGAAATTTTTTTTTCGGTTCATTTTCAATAAAAAAAAAATAATAAACAAAACAAAACAAAAAAAAGAAAAGAAAAGAAATAATCATTCAAATATTGCAAAAATAGAAATTGAAAAAAAAAATGATGAAAACAACATAACATATGATTGGATGAAAATACTTGATACTATGTTCACAAATGTAGTGACAACTGATGTTCATCAATTTATCATGATGATGATGATGAACAGAATGTCAAATTATCACACACACACACACAGGTTAATCATTATTCAATGAGGATCGAATAAAAATGATTGAAAAAAAAATCGATCAATCGTTGATCCTTTACATTTTATCATTATAGTAATCTATATTTGTACATCCGTATTCAGGTAAGAAGAGAGTATTATATATATTCAAATGAGACCAGAAAAAAAATTCGTATTTTTTCTTTCTCAAATATAATTCGGTAGCAGCTGGAAAAAAAAATTTGATCTGAAAGTGATTACTATGCATATTCGTAACATATATTATTCAGTGTGTGTGTTTGTCGTGTATAACGGGTCAGGTCAGTCATCATTGTGGATGAGTGTGTGTGTGTATGTCGTCGACAATGTCTTTGTATTTCTATTTTTGGAACATTTTCTTTTTTTTTCTGTTTATATTTCCCTTCTAACCGTAAGCTTTGTTGAATTTTGCTTGAAAATTTTTTCTTTGCTTTATTCCTCATCATGATGATGATTACGGTGATCAACGTATCATCATCATCATTATCATCATTATTTTACATCTTGAATTCTGAATTCAATTTCCATCATTGATGGGCCTGAATGTCTACCTATCTACACAAATTGACAACTGAGAAAATAAAATAGTGGATACCAAAAAAGACGAAAAAAAAAACATTGACAAGTTCACTGGATGTCACGTTAAAGAGTACAACAGAAAAAAAATATACGAACAGTGCATAACATCATTAACCAACAAAAAAAAAGCCGTGAGAAGAAATTAATATTAACTCTCCATCATCATCATCATCATCAACAACGCCTTAAAGAGAAATAAAAATAAAATCACCGGTCCACAAACACGCCATGTAGACTATTATCACTTGAAAAATTTTCATTTTTTTTTTCAGTTGTATTTCTATGGAATGATGGCGATCGAACACACCCAAAAGGTATTCTAAATATTACATTCAAAATGTGCAAGAGTGTTTTTTTTCATTCATTTTTTTTTTTTTTTTTTTTTGATAATCTACAGAACATATTGTCTGAAAATATATATTATTATATGATTATAATGACTAAATTGTCTCGATTGTTTTATTCTATTCTACTATTTTTGCATTATAATGATAATGATGATGATGGCTATGAATTCGTAGCAATGTCAATGTGAAAAAAAAATGAAAAAAATTTCCAATTATGAAATTGAATTGTATGCAGTTGTTTTTTTTGTGTGTGTGTGTGTATGGATCGATTTTCCAATGTAAACTTGTTTGAAAATGGAGATTTTTTTTCTAATGACTGAATTGAAAGATGCATTCGTCGTTTGTCCATTTAGGTGTTTGTATTTCATGCAAATTTTTTTTTTGACTTTTTTTCTGGTTAATTAGCTGATTATATTTAGACATCGTTAAATTGTTATCGTACTCGATAACGTTATTGTATTCAAAATACTTAATGTCGTTTGTCATTGTCTTGAATACATCATTAAAAAAAAGAGAAAAGATAATCTTTCATCTTGTATATTCACATGAAATTATCAACCATTACTGAAGATGAAAATAAAAAATCTTGATTTTATCTGTGTTTGTGTGTGTGTGTGTGTGTGTGTGTGTTGGTCGTTTGTTATGACAATGTTCATCTCGTTCCGCGATTCCAGATTTTATTTTTCATTGTGGTTTTTTTTTTGGTTCAACTTGCACCATTCACTCAATAGCCTGTTGATGATGATGATGATGATGGTGGTAATAATTAAGAAACATAAATCAAAAATGAAATTTTATTGTTGAAAAAATGAATACTTTTCCAGTACTGTCGGAAATGTTATTTTTTTTTCATTTATTCAATCATTCAATAGGAATGGTTTCCCTGGTAGTAGTGGTGATGAAGTAGTACTTTCGCTTGGAGCATGATAATTTTGTTTTCATTGTAATGATAATGATGAATAAAATTTAAATGATGGGAACCAGTTGATTGTCGCAATCCATACCAACATCTCCAAGTGTGTGTGTGTGTGTGTGTGTGTGTGTGTGTGTGATCGTAACTGAGAAACATGATGTACATTTTTGATTTGTGTATGTGTGTGTGTGTGTGTTTGCATATGAAGACGTATTCAAATTATCAAGGAAAAAAACTTTCTAATTTCTTCAGTGGCACCCGTTTTTCGTTTAAGAATGAAAATATATTTTTATAAATCAGTTATACAGGTTGTCATGTGTATGAGTACCATCATCATCATCATCATGTGATCATGGTGTGTGTGTGTTTTGGAACTTTCATCTTTATTAATTTCCATTTATCATTATGTTTTTTTTCCCAGTTGACAGTCATAAACAAAATTATAATTGTGGACAACAAACATTAATTTCATTTTTTTCCATATGAAAAGTGAAATAATGTTTGCAGCCATGAATGGATTCTAACCACTGTCCAATTGATAGATAATTAAGGATTTTTTTTTGGTTGAAAAGTCTTTCGAAAAAAAAATAAAATTTTTGTTTTGTCATCAAATGGTGTGGATTGGTATAAAAATTTTCGTTTTGTTTTCATTTTACTCATCTAGTGGCAATTGCATTTTATTATTATTTTCAATTGTAAATGGTAAAATTAACCATTGTATAATGTATCCACCCGTATTAACGAAGAAGAAGAAAAAAAAAATTCACTCACCCAAATCTTATTTTAGCATCAGTTTTATTTCATTTCATTTTAGATTCATTCATCATTGTCATTCTGTTTCATTTATGTTTTGTTGTTGTTGTTGTTGTTGTTGTCAATATCTGAATTAGAAATAAATAAATGGCTAAAAGCACAAACGAATCGTATTTGTATGATATCCACTCTATTTTATCGGAATTTTTGTATACTATGAGAATCAGAACAACAACAACAACAACAGCGATTTCTGTCTTATTCAGGTAATGTAATGTATGCTCGTCAGTTATAAAGATGAGAAATGAAAATGATGAAGATTTTTTTTTGTCTGTCTGTCGTTTTTTTTCCATTCATTTCATTCGTCAACTTTATTATTAAATTTAAACAAACAAACAAACATTATGAATCTTTGTTGAATTGGATAATTTTGTACTCCCAAACACACATACACACACACACACACACAAAAGAGGAAAAATGATTTAATTTTGTTCCTAATAAATTGTTCAAAAGTAAAGTAACATCACCATTAATTGTATGTGAAATTTTACAATAATGAAATAAAAGTGGATATATATAATGTGCTGAAACTCATTGTTGATGTGTGACAATTTTCTTTCTTTATTTTATTTTTTTTGACTTCTTAAATCCTAACTGCTATATTTATGACATATTTAGATCATCATAATAATAATAATAAAATCAGCACAAATGTCAAAAAAAAACAGGTAAACAGGAGAAAAGAAAAATTTTAAAGTAAACAAACAATTGTTGCATATATATATCAAAGATGGTAGCAAAAAAAAAAAAATATAATCCACAATGTACGAATGAAATTTTAAAAAAAAAATCATTTGACAGGATATATTATATTATTCCGTTTTTTTTTCATAATTCATTTATTCAGTCATTCTTTGTGAAAAAAAAGAATGAAAAATTATTTGTTTGACATATCCAACAATCAAATTCTATGAATGAATTGAGTTGAATTGTTATTGTTATCATTGTTGTTGTTGTTGTTGTCATTTTTTTTGTTGTGTATCGATAATTATTTTATTCTTTATAAATTCATATATAAAACACATATGATAAGTTATTAATAGAATGAATAAAAAAATTTTTTTTTCTTCTAATGATAATGATAATGATGATGATGATCAAATCAACATTGTCTTCATGGTTAATGGCCACAACAATAATGGATATGACACATCTATATTTGAAAAAAAAGCTGGTTTGATGGAGATACAACAGAAACCATGATAATAATAACAAATGCAACAAAAAAAAAAGAATCAGATTTTTTTTCTATGATAAGCGAGTGTGTGTGTTTGTTTGTTTTTCCAGCAACAAACGGTTGCTATCATTTCAAGATACAAAAGATCATTTAGCGTTTTTTTTTTTTGCTCTTTTTTCCATTCATTATCTATTATAGAGAAAATATATATAAAGACCATTATCATCATCATTAGATCATCATTGAATTGAATTTTAATGATTTTTGATGGTGTCTGAATGTCCATTTGGTATTTGTTTTGTTGATGCTTAAAATGGTAACGACAATAATGATTTGATTTCCAAAATTGACATCCTAATGGATTAGATGAATGAATTGATTAATGTGTCGGTGTGTGTGTGTGTGTGTGTATGTGCGTGTGAATAATAAATTCAGACATTAAAAAAAAACAATTTTAATGGTAGCCAGGTAATGGGGACAATTTCAAGAAGAAAAAAAAATCATGTTTGTAACTTCTATATATTCTTATTATTCAAATGTCAAAATTGATATCAATTCATTGTATTACAAGGTCAGGTTTTGTTTCATTAAATGCTTATTGATAATGATGAATGATAATGAAACTAACTAGTGCTACTGTGATACTTTCGGAAATCAAAATCATCTATCAATCAAAATACATCACTATTTTTTTTTACTATCGTTTCAAATGTCGATTTTGATCTTCATCGTTATTCTTGATATTTTGTTATTTGAATTACTTTTTTTTAAACAAACAAAAGCGAAAAAAAACCACGTTCAAATCCATTAATTTTTTGTCGTGAAAAGGAAAATAAACTGTATTCATGTAACACGTGTTTGAATAATTGTAAATACATGAATTTCGATTGCATTCATTCATTCATTATTATTATCATTATTAAACATAGTCAATCGATCAATCAGCTCTTTTGTTACACATCGTTTCAATACAAATACATAATGATGATGATGGTGATCAAATTTGTTCATCATTTTTTATTATGTCTCGGCTACTACTATGGTGATCAGAAAAAAAATTGAACAAAACTAAATCATATATATTGTACCAGTTAGTGAAGTAACAATCATTCAAAAGGCGTACATTCATTATATTTGTTTCGTATACAATGATGGAATGAAGTAGAAAAAAAAAATGGAAAAAAATTTATCCTGTATTCAAATCCATTATTTTGGGATGATTTTGTGCATCAGTAATCATCGATGTGATTTCGATGATTTTTTTTTCTCTCGCCCAAACTGTTATAATTAAATTTCCACGAATATAGGTAATTTCAGGCAGGATTATTGTCTCTGTATATGTGTATGTGTGTGTGTTGTATTTGTGCGTGCAAGTTTGATTTTGATTTTTTTTCCATTTGGATTATAATCACGATGATGATAAAGGTTTTTGAATTCAAAATTATCAGACTGATTATGATTATTGTTGTAGCCATTTTTTTTCGGGTGATGTGTGATTTCATCGAATTTTATTGATTCTAATAGTTGAATACGGTTGAATGAATCTAATTTGAAACGAAAAATTACTAAATAGTCATTATTTGTAACAAATGGCTGATTAATGAATGATTCAAAAAATAAATATGGAAAAAAATCAATAAGGGCCAGGTGATCTACAATATAAAGTTTTTTCCAGTGAACAAAACTGATGACGCGGCGGGTGATGATGATGATGATTTGGATAGTTTCGGCCTTTTACAGACAAATCGATTTTGAATCGATTAAAATCTGATCAGACTAATCAAGTTGAACTATATACAAACAAACACACGTACACACACTCATAAATACACTTGAAACATCCATTTATTTAGACACTTGATGATGATGATGATGATGGTGGTGGTGATGGTGGTGATTATTGAACATCACAGCAGCCAGCAGCAGGCAATTTCCGTGTTTGATCTGATTTTGATTTTTTTTTCACCATTCATACCATGCAGTGGCAATGTTTTTTTTCAAGAAAAAAACAAAAAACGTGCTTAGTATGATATACACAAAAAAATAAGATTTAATCGTATTGGATCATTTATTCATCTCCACTAGTTAGATGATGTTATCTGTTTGATTCATATAGATATTATTTGGCCAACAGAATTTAAGATTGTATCGTAAAGATAAAAAAATGTCATAAAAATTCATTCGAATCAAATCGATTGATATTATACACTCACTGTTGTAGGATAAGGTCAAAATAATGTTAATAAATCACATTTAAACTATCAATAGGAAATTGAATGGATTTGTTTTTTGCAATTTGACATATATATGATGATGTCGTGTATATTTAGTACATCGATCAATCTTAAATTAATTTATGATGAAACAAATATCACTGTTAACCGTTGTTATTATTGACAGGAAGAAGAGTTACAGTTGTCCGACAGGTCCTTATAGAGTAGCATTGGTTTGTTTGTTTGTTTTACATCAAGATATTTGTTTCCTTCTATGGTCAAAAAGATCTTGATTTTGTTCCATGACATTTAGACAGTCATGACCGCACATATGATTTGGCAATATAATTTTTCAAAAAAAAAAAAATAAAAAAATAAAAAGTAAATCCGTGTCCGCGTATCTCTATGTTCATCATCATCATCAACATCATCATTCGGATTATTTAATGTATTCAACTTCCCTTTCAATCGGTAAAAAAAAATCGAAAATTTTTCGTTTCCATTGCTTCGATGTCTTCGGTCACTACCCGAAAAAAATAAACAAAAATATTTACAATATAAATACACGTAAGTCTCTTATTATTTTGAAAAAACAAGTAAATTTGTATCATCATTATCACTATATAGTGGAAAGAAAAGAAAAATTTCAAGCTACTCGACTCTGAAAATGAAAAAAAAATTGATTAATTCAATTTCCGTTCAGTTTAGTTGAACACTTTTTCTTTTTTTTTTTTAATTTAACTTTTCCACTCATTTCGATTATTACCACTATCTGTTTTCCTTATATGATCAGCTGGTCATATAAAAGTTCAACGTTTGAAAGTAAATTTTGATTCATTTTTGAAATTTTTTTTTGTTTCGCGTCTTATAGCACGAGACAATTTGAATCAAAAAAAAAAATAAACAACATATATTTGAATTTGAATTTGTTTTCAAAATCAACAACTTCTTGACAACCAAGCATATATAGATTATTATTAATGAATTAACATTCACATGCCATCACAATGTCGTCATCATCATCATCAAAATGGTTCATTGTTTCATTTGTTGTTGGATCTTGTTGTTTAATCAATACCATAAATGCTAATCCATATGGTTATGGTTACAGTGGTTAGTGTTGTCTCTGTTGTTGTGCATATACATACATCAAATAATAATAATGCAAATACAATGTTTCATTTGATGTCTTTATTGTTTTAATTTTTTTTTTCTTTTTTTCTCGTTTCATTTTCGTTTTCGTTTTCCAATTTATTTATTTATTCAAAATATAAATAATAATAGCTCCAACCATAAAACAAAGTAAGTCACGCCTAATTCATTATTATTCTGTTTATTGACATCCAATCATTATGTTTATAGCTGCTTTACAACTTGAAGCAAGTGTTGAAATTGAAAAACCAGCTGGCCCACCAAAACCACCTGATTATGAAGGTAAACATCAATTTTTTGTCTATTTTGATTTATTCAATAAATAAATTTCAAATAATTTCAGGTGGACCAAGAATTGAATTAAATGTTCCGAAACCAATGTACGCACCAATGCCAATGTACCCACCAAAGCCAATGTACGCACCAAAGCCAATGTATCCAATGAAACCAAGTGGTTATGGTCCGAAAAAATATGCTGCACCAAGCTATTATAAACTTCCTTCGACCGGTGTTCCCTATTATGAAACAACAACAAAAAAAGCTCCATACAAAAGTTCTTCAAGTAATAAATTAATGTATGCCCCAAATGGAAACATTGCTGAAACTCATTATCATGGATCGTCGGATTATGATCAACAACAATATTCATATCCACAAGATTATTATGGTTATAATCATGATCAATATGATCATTCAGCCGAATATCATCCATATTCATCACCAAATGAACGAGAAACTTACACACAAAGTGTTCAGGAACCACAACAACATGTTAATCATCGAGTTATTTATCTACCTGCCGATGCTGATTCTGAATCAGTATATCAAGCACCACCAGCACCATCAACTGATTACTCTGAATATTCATCATCTGGAAAATTACCAGAAAGTTCTTCTGAACCAGTATACGATCCTCGAACATCAATGTATCATAAAATTTCACAAATTTCTTCTGATACTAATCGACCAATAGGTAAAGATCTTTCCGTTTCTCGACATGAAAATTATGGCACTGTCATTAATATTCCTGCTGCCTCGGAACACATGATGACATTTATGAAACCGGATACTGATGGATACCATATGATGGAAAGCCATCGGTACAGCCAATCTGCTGCCCCGGAAATTGAACTGAGTAAGATCGTGACTGTTAATAAACCAATGTTTAAAAATCTATTGTCAAAACAGTATGAACAGCCAAGGATAAAGCAACAACAATCGAAAAAGACGACCAGAACACCATACGAAATACAAATTGGAACTATGGCAGGAACGAATAATCTATTGCAGATGCCCATTACAACTTTATCCCTTGATAACATGATGATGAGCTATCCATCGAGTGTTGAACCAGAATATTTTAAAAACTATCAATTTCCATTGGACTATTTGAACGATTCATCATCATTCGATACAAATGAAGACGTTCAATATGTTTTAGTACCAATCAATAATGATCTATTCAATACTAAAGCCAATTATTAATTCACAATTGATCATTCTATTGTATTTTTTATCTCATCTTATATATCAACATAATTTTCATATTTCATAATTTTTTTTTCATATACTCATTTAGTTTGTGTTATTAGCATTTGTTTTTTTTGTAATAAAAATAGTGAAAAAATATTAGATTTCAAAAAGAAAAAAAAATCAATAGTGCCATTTGTAAACAATAGTGCCATCTATTGCATAAAAAATTAAGAATTAATTTATGATTCTTGTACATAGATGGCAATAGTGCATTCATGACGTATAATTTTTTTGAAAGTTTTTTTTTCACATGATGATCCGTATCAATTGTTGATAATTTCGTTACATTCTATTATTCGAACACATAAGATCTTCTTCAACTTCACTTTTACCGGTACGTACGAGTAAAGGAATATTCAATTTTTGTTTTTTTTAAAGAAAGAAAATCAACTTTTATTTTTATTATTCAATTGATTTTTGTTGATACATTGATTGTTTGTTTCACTAGAAAAAAAAATTTGATGAATAAAAAGAAAGCTAGTATTACAAAAAAAAATGACGAAAAAAAAAGATGAAAATGATTTATAAATTCGTATCAATCAATAATCAATAGACAATTCAATTATCGTATCGATTATTGTTGTTGTTGTTGAATGGTTTTGCATTTTTTTTTTTTTTTTGGCAATTTCGAATTATAATTATATATTATTATACACAAGAATGAAAGATATAGATTTGGCGCGTGATACTGTTTCTGTTATGCATTTGTTATGTGTTTCTTCTATGATATAAAAAAAATTGTGAATTTTTGCATTTATTATTATTCCATTATTACATTATATAAATGGTTATTGTAGTGAAAACAAATGATTTGTCATTGTTTTTTGTTGTTTTTGGCACAAATTAATAATCAATCAATCAATCAATTAATGAGAAATGATTTGATTGATTTTGGTATATTGATAAATTATGCAATTATCTTCATGAATTGTACTTTTGTGTATTTGTGTTTTGTCATTTGAATTTGTACGATCTATTTGTTTGTTCATTTCATTTCATTTTTTTTATATATTACAGAATATTTTGTCCATTTTTTTTCTTGTGTATATGATTGTTGATCGAATGATTTTTTTGTTTTGTTTTGTTTGGTCTCTCATGTATGTTTCATCATGATGATGAAAAGATGGAACAAAAATCTATGTTACACGTATCGGATCTAGTCAACATAAATTTCATATATACATAGATTCATGTGTGTGTTTGTGTCTGTGTGTAAATTTTTCTATCGATGATTGAATGGATAGAAGAGGAAATAAAAATCAGAAAAAAAAGAATAAATAAATTACATAATGATTAATATGAAGAAAGGTATATTATGTATTATGTCGAATGAATTGAATATGACGATAGAGATAGAGATGATACTGTATGAATTATAGTAAACGAGAGAGCGAAAAAAAAATTCCTTTATTAATGTTGAATGGATATATTATTATTAATATATGCAGGAGACAAAGAGTGGAGGGGCGAAACAAAAAACACATGGGTAGAATTTTGTCATCCTAAATTAGTATCATCTCCATATCATCATCATTACCACCAATTACAATCATAAAAAAAACAGTCATCATGACTGGTAATTGACTACAGCTAATGGAAAAAAAGGATGAAAAAAAAGAAGAAGAAAATCCTGAGATTGACACAAACAAATGCACACACAGGTACAAAATAAGATAGAAATGGATTTTTTTTTCTCCTATAAATCTCTTATCGTAAATGAGTGAATAAATGTGGCTTGATTTGAGAAAAAAAAGCAATGAGCCAGAAAAAAAGAGATAAAGCCGAATGATGAGAGAAAAGGAGAACGGAACAAGAAATAAATGATTGATTGTGAATTATATAAAAACGATTAAAAACCACAAACGATAATATGAAATTTTTCAAGAAAAAAAAACACGAAGAGATTCGAAAAAAGATTTGTGTCCAATAATAATAATAATAATAATAATTAGATGTGTCACCATCACACAAAAAAAATATATATATAAACTACAGATTTATAAAAATGGTGGATGTTTGACATACATGATGATGATGATGATGATGAAAAAAAAAATGCAAAATGATTTAGATGGTTCAATTGGTTTTTCTAATTTGAATTCTCTAGTTATTTGTGTTTTAGTATCACTAAGATGCTTGTCCATGAGTGTGTGTGTGTGTGTGTGTGTGCGAAAAGATTTGTGTTTTTAATATTCGTCAAGAAAGAAAAAAAAAACAAATGTTCTGGATTTCGATTTATCTATCCATATATTATATATTGTCGTTTGTCCAGTAGTTTTATATGTGATGATTCTTTTCTCAGGTGGCCGTCAATATACATACATACATATACAAAATGATGAATGTGAATTTTGTATTATGAACACTTATGAACATAATCGAATGGCACTGTATATACGATGATGATAATGGACGCCATAATGTCATGTCAATTCAATGAACTTTTTATTTTTATTTTTTTTGTACCCATTTCGAAAGAGGATCGATCAAAGTGAAAAAAAATTTTTTTTTTTGATAACTTGTTTGTACGCATAGATAATTTCTGTGATTGTGTGTTTATGATTATGCTCGGCGAATGAATTTTTATTTTAGAGAAAATTAAAATGAAATTTCTTCTTAATGAGAAGCCAATGGAGAATAATTGATGATGATGATGATGATGATGATGACGATGATGTCGTACTATTTAAGCTCATTGGTATGTGTATGATGATCAATGGTGATGTGATAATGATTTTTTCTTTGTTGGATGATGAATAATAAATGAAAATGAGAGAGAGAAAGATAGAATTCTTCATAGTTTTTTTCTGATAGATTAATTTGTGATTATGGAATCAAATGATGATGAGATTAATAATTAGTGGAAAGTAACGATGATATTGTTGTTGTATTAATGGTGAAAAAGATATGTTTAGACAAAAAGAAGAAACGTTGGCCATCTATACAAAATGGTAATAATGATTTTATGTACATAAAAATCATTCTGATTGTTATAAAAGTTTCCAAACTAGATTTTATCGATTTATTTTTATCATTATTATACAGTAATACCCCGCTTAACGCTGCCCCGTTTAGCGCTGATTCGATATAACGCTGTACAATTACCCTACATTACATTACATTGTTACGTTGTATATGAAGGGTAAAAATGCATTATGTAAAAATAGCCCCGCTTAACGCTGTTTCGCTTAACGCTCAGAATTTTTGGAACGTAACCCCGCGTTAAGCGGGGTATTACTGTATTATATTCTTAGTCATCAACATTGGCCATTTGATTGGATGAAGTGGAACGTCCTGATTCTGAATCCAAATCAAAATCTTCATCTCTTCCCATATTGCTTGAATCATCTGAATGGTATGAATCCGATTGGAAAGACATTTGTGATGTGTTGACATTTTGAGGATCATTTAATATTGAATGCATTACAGCTGCGGCTGCAGATGCAACTGCACTTGAATCAACATTTTCCAAACCGGACATTAAATTAGGATTCATTTCTTGATTATCATTTGAATCTTTGTACCTGTCATATAAAATAGAGTGGATAAATATCATGACATTACACAAATTAGATTGATTTTTTTTAAAAAAAAAGGTTAAATGGATTTTGGTGGAGATAAATTAATATGATATGATATATATTACATACCATATTCCACGCATTTCGGCTCGACGATTTTTCATCAACTGTTTATATTCAGAAATACGAAGTTTTTTACCATCAACTATACATGTACGTTTCGGTCTAGGCCTGTACCTATAATCCGGATGTTGTTCCATATGTACTTTGGAAAGACGTGATTGTTCTTCATAGTATGGTTGTTTTTCCGAATTGGTCATTGCTTTCCATCGTGCACCTGAATGATTAATGAATAATATTCAATTAATAAAAAAAATTATCAGCAAAAAAAAAATAATTTTATAGAAAAATGTTATCGGATAATCAACTTACCCAAAATTTTTGAGATATTTGAATTATGCATATCTGGACATGCTTTTAAAATTTTTCTTCTTTCATCTTTTGCCCACACCATGAATGCATTCATTGGCCGTTTCACATGAGGTTTGCCTTCACCATCTTTTTTAACTTGTCGAATAATTTTGGCTCCAAGTAATTTACCTGTTTGATTTTGGAAAAAAAATGAGTACAAAAACACAACAAAAGATTAAAAAATTGTCTGTGTTGTGTTTTTTTGAAAACTTACTTTGACATGTTACAATTGATTCGTTTTTATTAGAATTATTGACTGAACTATTTGAATGGGATGCTTTCGTACGAATACTGGTTGGACTGAATGTCGGATCGTTTGAATCTTTTTTATTAGAATGACGATTTGTTGTTGAGTGGTGATCTTTTGTTTGGAAATTATCCGAATGATTAGCCGCATTGTTTTGAGCACCGGGAAGATAGAGATTGATTGCATCATTTATGGACGATGGATTTGGAGAACTGGAAGTGTTACGGCTATTTGTTACTGGATTGACTGAACAATGTAATTGATTGTTGAACATTGATTCCATTGAACCAGTGGGTGAAAATGGAAGCTGTCCAAACGTTGATGGATTAAGCAGACCAGGCAAAAGATTTTTGTCTCGTAAATGTTGAACAAATGATGATGATGGAAGTAATGATGAGAGATTCGGTTGATTTGTAATGATTTGAGCATTTTGTTGTGATTGATTATTTGATGACGAAGATTGTTGTTGTTGTTGTTGTTGTTGCTGTTGATGACTTGAAAATTGTGCTAAAGCATTCCAATAATTTCCAGTGATGAAAGCCTGTAATGATTGCTGATCGGTATGAGGTAGTGATGGAAACGCCGATATCGGTGATGATGGTGTATGTGTCGTTGAATTTGTTGTTGATGATGGAGAGCTAATCACTGGCCTACATGATGCATTATTGCCCGATCCTCCACCAAATGATCCTCGATGATGTATGTCTAAATGATGTTTGATGTGAGAAACAATCATCAATCAATAAATCATATCAAATAATCATTAATAATATTGTCGTTACCATGTTTGAAAGTTTCATTTGAGCCATTATTGGATGACGATTTAGGTTTACTTAAATTCAAGGGAGTTGATGTTGTCTCATTGTTCGTTGATGTTTCGTCTCCTTTTGGTTAATCTATATAATCATTCAAATGTAATGTATATGAAGAGTTAGTTATTGAAAAAAAAATCATATGATAATAAACTCACTTGTTGCTATTGCTATTTGTACTTTTCATTGGAGGACTATTGGCCGCTGGAACAGAAGATTGAGTCATTGAAAATATTGGATTATCTGATTCATTAGTATTGGATACTTGAGCCGCTGCAGCAGCAGCTAATGCAGCGGCGGCTAATGGATTTGTTGAATTTGCCAATGAATTTCCATTTAGGAATGGCGTATTGTTGATGAATGGTGATAAACCATTAAGATTGAATAACATTAATTGAGCAGCAGCCGCTGATGGTGGTAATGCTGCTGCGGAAGCGGCTGCCATAGCAGCTGTTGCCTGACAAATGTTTGGTAATGCTGCCGATTGAAGATAATGACTATTGATACGTTGCTATACAAAAGAATTTTCAAATAAAAAAAATGGAAAAGGAGAAAAAAAATTAATTACTATATTTATAGCAAAGGAAAAAATGTAGTCGAATAAAATACCTGAAGATCGGTTATTTTTTGTTGTTGAGTTTCCAGGATATTGTTGTTGATTTGTTCCTTTTGTTTTTTATTATCACCACCACTGTTATTAGCCATATCATCTTCAGGTGTCTGTGGTCAAATGATAATGAAAAAAGATTAGTTTCATCTCAAAAAAAAAAATCCAATATGAACAGTGGCAACTACATTACACTATAGAGAATCTACTTGCTCAAACAATAATCATAATTTAAAGGATCAATGAATTCTAGAGAAGAAAAAAAATTAGAATTCTTGATTGTCGGCATATTAATTGTCAGTGTATGAATTTTTTTTCAATTTAAATGAACGAGTCTTTGCTTTTTTTTCACTGAAATATAATAATAATTTATTTTACAGGAAAAGCATTCGACTTTTTTCTTTTTTTTTTTTTTTTTTTGGTTGATCAACATCATCAGTAGCAACAACTGACAAAGATATCAAATAAATTATCAGAATAACGAGGCTAAAATTTTTTTTTATGTTTAGCTTCGTTTCATTCATTCATTCATTCATTCATTCATTCATTTATTCATTCATTCATATATTTTATTCATTAAAGCTCGTATATGATCGTACTTTCTTATGGAAAACACTTTAGCAGTGATTTAAGTCGATTTGTCACAGAAAAAAATCACACCACCAATGGGGATTTAGTTTTAGGCCATATATATATTCATCAGATAGATAGATGTTGTGTAGCTGTAAAAGACAGTTTAATTTTGTTGAAAAATAAAGTTTATTCATTTTACTATAATTCAACATACAAACACACACACACACACACACACACACACACACGCCTGCAGAGTTTGAATGGAAAAGAACAAAGTGTCAAGCAGTAAATTACAACCAACTTAACGATTATGATGATTTTGGATTTTATTTAGCAAAATAGAGAGAGAGAGAGAGAGAGAGAGAAGAATATCAAATAAATGTCGAAAAAGAACATGACAGTTTTGTTCGATACAATTCAAATGGATCTCTAAAAATTGTCTTCATGATGTCTTGAGTCTCACCCATTTTCACTGGAAATTTAATAATTCTTTATTATTATTTCGGGTAAAAATTTGAATTGAATTTGTAGTAAATTTTAATAGTGATCGTCACACCATTATGATCGACAATGAAAAGAGGTTTCTTTAGATCGTATTTTTTTCTCTCTCTCTCTCTTTTCAAGAATGTGTACAGAACAAAACTCATATATATTCACAGACACAGGCAGGCTCAATAATTAGGCATGATGCCACACAATTTTTTCTTTTCTCATATATATGAAACATTCAATGAATTTGTAGCTTTATTCATAACAATGTGAGCAAATGTGTGTGTTTGTTTGATTCGCATTATTCGGTTTTGTTTTAAATGTGAAAAAAAAGCAAAGGCAAAAAAAATTATTATTATTTTTTTTCTTGCTTTTAAAAATCGACCAACCCAAATTTTTCAATTCTTAACAAACGACATGTACATTTGTGTACAGACTGACAAATGAGAATGAATAAACAAATAAACAAACAGGCAAGAATAACAAAAAAAAGAAGAAGAAGAAGAATACAGAATACATATTCTCTTCATTATTATTATTATTATTATTAGAAAGAATGAAAATGGCATGAAAGAATAAAATGCAAAACAAAACAAAGAATGAAAAAAAATAACACTATTCTTGATTGACTAATATATTCTGAAGACGAAAAAAAAAAAATACTATAGCAGGATTCATATAATGGAAATTCTAACGTTTGACTGGTATATGGCTATATGGGCTCCATAAATCAGTCAACATATATACTATATATAATGTACTCAGCTAAAACAAAATTCAAAAAAAGCATTATGAAATGATAAAAAAAAAATCTAAATTGAACACAGCACATACAATTAGCATTTTTTTTTTTTTTTTGGAAATGTATCGATGATTCTTGTCAGAATCGTCAAGAAACAAAAAAAAATGGAGAAAAGAATCCGTTTAATTAGAATTAATTCTTTCAATTATGAATGAATCGCAGTGTGTGTGTGTGTGTTTTTCAAATATTTTTTTTTTTTTTTACTTTAGAATTTCAATGATGAAGATAGAGTATAGAGTATTTAAAACAAGGAAATCAATCTAGAATGGGCGCGGATATCCTTCTCACTAGTGTGTTTTGTTAATTTCATCATATGAACAAAATGGTGGTGGTCGTGTATTGTTGTTGTTGTTGTTGTTGTTAACAATAACAATAATAATAAAAAAATGTGAAAGGCGGCACATTTTTTTCTTTTCTATTTGGGCCAGCCAAACTAAACATTATTATATTTTCAACACATTCAATGTGGTCGTGGCATGGCGTTGGTTGGTTGGTTGGTTGATTGCTTGATTGTCTGTGTGTGTGTGTGCGTTTTTTTTTCTCGCTATTGTATTATCATCATTATTCATTCAATTCAATGGGGCTATATAACAATGGACTAACCATATACAATACACAATAGAATTTTTTTTTTTCGAGGATGTGTAAAGAAACAAGTTTGATGATGATGATATATGTGTATACTGTATCTGCGCGCACATATTTGGATTCACAATAGATTTTGGAGTTGGTTGACTGTATAACACATTTGATGTGTGTGTATTGTATTGAATGTAAAAAAAGGCGTGATGATGGCGACAAATAATAAAAAGCTAACCTAACAACAATCGACAAAATACACAATAGGCAAAAAAAAACTATCACTATAAATAAATGATAAATGATAATAATCAACTTACCAATGGTTGTTGATGTTGTTGTTGATTAACTAATTTTGATCGAAACATTTTCAATTGATCAATTAATGAAGATAATTGTTGTTCAGCTTCCATTACATTTAGATTTCCATCATTATTCGATGCTGTTAAACCGGGTATTAGATTAAGGTTAATAGCGAATGGAAAATCTGTCGCAGATCCTTGCTGTTGTTGTTGTTGTTGTGAAATCGATCTAGATGAAGATTTGACATTACTAGTTGGGGTGGTTGAAATATCGTTACGTGTACCACAACTACTACCACCATTTATTGATAATAAACGTTGCTGTTGTTGCTGTCTTTGTTGAAGATCAATCACTGAATCACCATCTTCACTTTTAACTGATTTAGAATCTGAATCATTTTGATTATTCACTTTATTCAAACGTTTTAACACTTCATCCATAGTTGATCTTTTATTTGCACGATCTTTATTCTCATTACGTCTTGATAGATTGCCATTGCCCATCTTACGATTATGATGTGAATGATGATGATGATGATGATGATGATGATGATGTGGATAATTATGATGATGACTTATATTAGTTGATTTACTATATTGTGTTGAAGGTATTTGGTCCGTTAGACTGTTTTTGAGATCGTCGCTTGATAGATTTCCATTATGTTGTATTGATGAAGATGATTTAAATCGTTTACGGGATGATGTTGATGATGATGATGATTTGGTTGATGTTAATTTTGTCATATTTTCATTCATTTCCTCTTCATCATCGCCTTCATTACTATCGGTATCCTGTACCGAATCATTTCCATTATTGCCCATAGTATCATTACCATCAGTAAGGGCATTATTATCATCTCCATCACCACGTCCACTACTACCACCACCATCACGATCATTAACAATATCATCATCATCATCATCATCATCATCGTCAACATCACCATCATCATCATCAGCATCAAATTCTTCATCACTACGAAAACGTTTCCGTCGTGAAACATATGTCAAATCTTCCATCGTAGCTTTATATGTATTTGTTGAATTTGATGATTTGCTGATATTTGATTCACGATTATGATGATGGTGATGATTGTGATGTTGAGATGTTTGTGAATGTTGAGTGATTGGTTGTTCAGAATCGGAATCGCCTTCAACGCCTTCGTCACTTAATGTGGTTACATTGGCCAATGCCATTCTGTTTGATGTTGTGGATAATGCTCGTCGATGTGTCGATACGTCGGCAAATAAATGATGATGATGATGATGTGGTGGTGGTATTGGTGGCTGTATGTTCATGCCAAATATCATTAGGAATTTTTCTTTTGAAAATTTGAGGCAAATTTGACTACTACAAATTGAATAAAGACACACACTGATTAATACACTGAGATAAAAACGCAGAATGAGATGATGATGAACCAGAATCACTAGAAAATTGTTCAGCTATCGTTATTATATATTTATTTGTGAATTATGATGAATCAGTGAAACAGAAATCAGGATGGTGCGTTGTATTGTTTGTTGTCAAAATTCTGCATTTGTAGTTCTTGAATTCGTCAAAATTAATAATTAATAATGGAAAGTGAATAAAATAGAAAAAAAAATAAATTTGTTAGCTATATATTATCATTAAATGACTATATAAATTCATATATATATTATGAGTATAAAAAGATGTCACTGTGTAAAATGACGTCAAATTTGAAAGGAACATTGAATGTTATCATTAGATATCACTCACACACACACACACACACAGATATATAAACACCATTATTCAATGATCAAATCAATAATGTTGGTGTATCGATAATCAATCCAAGTGTTGATGTTGATAATGATGGCGATAAATGATGATGATGATGATGAATATAATGATAATTAATAAACTTCGCATACCAGTTTTGATAAACAAAAAAACAAAAAAAAAATGAACGAAAGACAATAACGAAATACCTAGGCCATTAAAATTCAAGTTGACAAATGGTTGATGGTACATGTACAACTTCAGAAATCATCATCAACATCATCATTATTCGATGACTGTGTGTCGTTCGTCGAAGCTAATATGTTCATGCAACGACGATTCGATTCATTACAATGAATTAAATGATTAGCATCATTTTTTTTGATCGATCAAATTGAATGTTTTTATTATAGCAGCAGATAAACTATGATCATGTCAGGAGTGGTAATAAGTAGAAGTAAGTAATTTTTTTTTCTTTTTCCAACATTTTATGATTCCAACAACAAAATTTCATTACTATATAGTCAACTTATTGTGTTTAGCTTTCATTTTCATTTTCAATTCCTTAATCATTCATTTTATCATCATCATCATCATCATTATCATCCATTCGTCATTTTTTTTTCGTTGTTAATTGCAAGTTAATAGCAATGATGATGATGATGATGATGATGATAACCAATAACAATAATTTAACCAAAATAGATAAATAGATGGATGGATGGTCACATACTGAGAAGGTTTCATAACCATCATCATCATTATCTTTATATCAACATTGAACATTGTTTTTGGCTGATGAGACATCGATATTGTAGGCATTCCACAATTCAAGAACAAATGTTAATGTCAATATCAATCAAACATTGAACATTAAATATAAAAAATACAGACATACCAGAAAAAAAAATTTTAACCCTTCATTCTTCTAACCAAAAAAAAAAAAAAAAATCAACATGATGAAATTGATGGAATTTTTTTCTATCTATAATAGATTCATGAATAATTAAAATTGCATCATCACTGAGAATACATACAGATGTTAGAAAAATGATCTGCATCTGGCTTTGAATGAAAACAACAGTGGTGGAAAAAATGATGATGATGATGATGATCAATGATCATCACCATCATTGACATTATTGTTTCATTTTATTCATTCAATTTTTTTTCTTCTTATTTGTTTTTGTTCATCAGTTCATATTATCATTATCATTTTTTTTTTTTTTTGAAAAATAAATGAAAATGTCCTCGTAAACAATTCGATACAGTAAATAATGATAATCAATTGATTGTGAACAAAGAAAAAAAAATTCACAAACAACAAACACACCACGTTATCATCGTTGAAAAATAATTTTCCCTTGAATAAAAATTGATTCAAATATATTGATGATAAAGGAAAAATTGTTGATGGAAATCATAAATGAAGAAAAAAAATGATGAATAACAAACGAAAAAAAAAATAAAAGGCGGAATGAATGGTATTTGTCTCGTGTTTTCATTGTCAATCATTATCCATCCATTCATCGGATCAAGTCATCATTTTCCGAAAAAAGCGTTATGATGATGAAAACAAATGTGGCACATACACACACACACATATATATATATGAGTAACAATACAATCGATTAATTTGCAATCTAAATACAATCCGAATTGATTTTTAGGTACAAATGTGAATACTCATCGATGAATCAACAAGTGTTCCAATTTTTTTTTTTTTTTTTTGCTGGCTGAACTATGAAACTACATGGTTTCGTTTTTCATTGTGTGAAATTTATAATGAATGATGATGATGATGATGATGATGATTTTTTTTTCGGAATGATTGATTTGAAAAATAATAATGGTGACACACATATATGAAAAAAAAACAAAAAATTTTGTTTTTTTTTCCATTTACTTCATCATTTCTGGTTGTATGGATAAAAATAGATTGTTTTCAACAACAGAAAAAAAACTGTCAAATATGAATGACAAGAAGAAAAAGAAAAAATCCACATAAAATGTGACTTACACCAATTATGATTATTAATAATATATAATATCGGTTGGTTTCATGAAATGATACAAGCGGTAGGTTAACTTATCAAAATAAAAGAAAAAACATGAATGTTTTGTTTTTTATATGGAATTGAAACAATGAAAAATTTGATGATTACAACAATAACCACTACAACAATAACAGCAACAACAACAACAACAACAACAAAATCGACGACGACGACAATAACACTAAGAAACAAACGCATATTATTCAAACAATAATTATTCAAATGCACAAAGTTTTGTATGGAAAAAAAAGTCATCATCATCATCAACATGGCAACAACAGAAGCCAGGCTCAATATATAATGATAATCAACATCATAAAATGAATCTAATTAACCATTGTAACATGATGAAGCAGCAGCAGATGTAAAAAAAAAGAAACAAAAAGAATGATGATTTCAAATACTACAAAAAAAAATTTATTGTGAATGTAAAATAATTTTTTGTTTTTGTTTTTGTTGTTGTTGTTGTAGCTGCTGATGCTGCTGCTGTTTTTTTTTTCGTTTGTTCACAAAACCACAATGAACACTATAAATACAAATGATGATGATGATGATGATCGGCATTTTTTTCCATCATTTCGATTCGGTTTTTCATTTTTTTTTCAATGAAATGAAATGAAATCCAGAAGATGCGTAAATGATGATGATGATCTTATTTCCTTTAAATTTTTTTTTTTGCTCTTCTTTTTTAAAACTTCAAAAGTGATGATGCTAATGGTGATTGAATCCACACACACACACACACACACACACAGACATCAAGAAAAAGAAAAGAAGAATGAACCGTAATGAATGAATCAATGCAGCAAATCAAGAAAAAAACCAACAAACAAACAAATATGCAAGCAAACAAACAAACAAACAAACAAACAAACAAACAAAATGAAGAAAAAAAACACTGATAAATCTATAAATAGACAATAATTTATCTTGAAAGATTTATGAGTGAAAGGCGATGAAGATGATGTGGAAGAAAAAAAAATCAAAGAGAAAAATAAAATAAAAAAATTTTCCAAGATTTTTTTTTCGTTCAAGTTTTCCCTTTTTCATCTGTTTTCTTCGACAACAGCTCATTTTAACACTTACAACAACACTGTAAAACACAAAAGAAACACTAACTAAATCTCAACTAACCCAACGAATGCCTACAAACACACACAGTTCAAAAATGCTTCTATTTCATTTAAAAACAACAGCAAGCCGAGAAAATTAAAAAAAAACCATGTGTATAAGGCTATAATCGAAAAAAAATTGGTTCATTTAATCAAAGTTCCCACAAAACCATCGAAAAAGAAAAACCATGATGATGACCAATACAGTAAACATCGTTCAATCTAAACTCATTATTATTGTTCATCATGTGTGTGTGTGTGTGTGTGTGTGTGTGTGTGTCAATGATTTTCAAGTTTTTTTTTGGTGGATAAAAAAAAATGTCCAATTAAACCAACGAACAAGAAGCTATGGATAATTGCTATGCAATACAAGATTGATAATACCACGGAGAATGGTTATATGGTATGGTATAGATATAATCAAGAAAGAACTTTATACACACACACACACACACAAAGTTATAATAATAAAAGATGTGATCGAATCGGTTTTTTTTTGTTATGGCTACTGCTGTTTGTATAAATGAAACACACACACACACACACACACACATTTCTCATTGTCCGACAAATATCTCTTCCTCTATCTAGAATCTATCCATTTCAGTAATATCAGTAACCGTAAATCATTGTAAAGATTACAGAAAAAAAAACAGAACGATTATTTTCCATCATGACAAACATTTGTATTTGTATTTGTATATATAGATAGATAAAATTTATACGTCTAAAAATGTTGATGATGATGATGACCAGTGGACAATTCCCGAAAAAATTTTTTTTTTCATCACTATAGCTCTTCCTCCCGGTGTAATACACACATACACACACAAAATGATGATGACGATAATGAATGTTGACGAGCAAAAAAAAAAAAATTTTATGAAACATTCATTTATATAGGCATAAATTTCTGTCAATGATGATGATTTTTTTTTTGTTTGTTTGTTTGTTTCCATGGAAAACATTATTTTTTGGGTGTCCATGATATGTATGTGTGACTAGAGATTGGTAATCAATTTTTTTGTTGTTATTTTTGAAAAGTAATTTTAACCACATTAAAAACAAAAAAAAAATCTTCTTAATCTTCCCCATACACATAAATACTGTTGTAACATGTATAGGAAGCTGAATTATTATTTTTTTTCTAGAAAAAAAAATAAAATAATAAAGAAGAAGAATGCATCTAAATTTTCCAAAATGTAAATTCGCAACCTGTATGACATTTCATATGGATACACATATGTGTATATGATGAAACAGAAAATCAGTGGGATAGAATGTTTGTGTGTGTGTGTGTGTGTATGTATGTTATATTGTGGCATTCATATCCATACATCCAAATCAGACATTTTCATATCAAACTGAATGGTAAATTAAATTGTCATAAATTCATTGAAAATCTAGATTGAAAAAAAAACTATTTTTCTCTCTCTCTCTCTCTCTCTCTCTCTCTCTCTCTCTCTCTCTCTTCAAATGATAATGTCGATTGTGGAATGTATCGCAATTGATTATTTTGCGATAATGTGGTGTGTGTGTGTGTGTGTGTGTGTGTGTGCAAAGTTATTTTCCAAGAACAAAAAATAATAAACGATGACACCTTGATCATCATTTATTCTCTCGATATTTAGACACACACACACACACACATTAGGTTATAAACTTTATGTGATCATTTCACACCAAGGGAGCATCGAAAAAAAAGGAATAAAAATAAAAAATCTAAGGTGAACATATATATAGAGATATATATAGATAAATTAAGACAACTAGACAAATTGCAACAATAAACACACACACACACAAGACAAGTTGAATATAGACAGATATAGATAGATATATTTTATATAAAGTTCATTGAATCGTGCCACACAATGGTGTTCAATATGCAACCAAAAAAAAAAAAAAAAAACAGCCATTATAATGATGATGAACAATACAAAAGATTTCAAGCAGAGTGATCTATTTTTTTCCATTCACAGTGTTAATATAATAATAATAATTCAAGATTGAAATAATGATGATCATTGAAAATGACGATGATTTTATTCATTTGTATTCTAATCAATATCTATTCGATTATTCGATTCAAAAAAAAAGACGAAATGTAACGATAAATCCAAAATACTATCGACTGAATAATGATATGGTGATTGAATTTTTTTTTTTTTTGAAATCCAGTTCAACAACAACAACAAAAATCATTTGATGGACATTGAATGAATAAACTTGATTTATCATTCAATGTATATGGGTATAATGAACCTATTGATGATATGAAAAACAGAGCGAAAGATTATGAAATAAATGTATTGTTGTTGTTGTTGTCATCTTTCGATGAGAAGATAATAAATTCTACATACACATAACATAAAGCATTGATTCATAGATTGACCAGATTGAAGTTTACTAAAAGCTAAATAACAACAACAACAACAACAACAAGAACAACAAAAAAGCACAAGACAAAGACCTCTCTCTCTCATCATCATCATCATCGATCGATGATCAGATGATTTGTATCGATTGAAACAATCATCAATGAAGATAAAGGCAAAGATGAAGACTATGTTGTTGATGTATACGGAATTATTAATCAATATATCGATGTTAAAGAATGAAAAATATGAAAACAAAGAAGAAGATAGAAACATCCAATCAACTTATCAATAATAATAACAACAAGTTATCATCAACATGGTAATCATCATCATCATCATCATCATCGGATAATATGCATACAAAAAAAAATGAACAAGAACAATATTTTATTATTATACAATACAACTTGGCTACTGTCGACACCGATTAACAACGAAAACAACAACAACAACAACAACAACAAAAAAGAAAGAAAGAAAATATTAAATATGAAAGATTATTAATTCGTTTAATTATCTGTAACATTATGTTAATCACAATTTGTCTGAAAGACTGATCTCAATTCTTTGATACGTACATATATATATACCTAACTGGCTGTTGTATGGAAAAATTATCGTAGAATGAAGCAAAAAAATCGAATTTGGATCAATCAATTTTTTTTTGTTTTTGTTTTCTCGATTATAAACTACAATAACAACAACAACATGATGATGATGATGATGAATAGAAGTAAACAATAAAAATGGAAATTCTGAATTTTTATTTTTTTTTCCATTGAACAAGTAGAAAAAAAAACACAGACAAGCCAATGATCTTATAATGATGATCATAATAAAGATAACAAAGAAAAAAAAACATCATTTTAATGATCTTAAATGGCATGAATAAAACAAAAATCGAGTAAAAAACAATGGAATAAAAACAAAAAACAAAAAAAATAAAGGGTTGAAGAATTTAAAATACACACACACACACACAATTTTCAATGTTTTTTGGATCTGTTTTTTTTTGCATTCAAATCGATTTGATTATGAGATTTATTTTTTCCCGTTGATGATCAATTAAGATGTTGTGAGTGGCTACATGAATTTCGACAAAACAAATGAATGAATATACATGTATATGAATCGAATTTGAGCGCTATTATTATCTTTCATTCGATGAAACAACAACAACGACGACAATAAAAACAAAGACTATGATGATGATGATGATGATAATAGTGATGTTAATGATCAAAGAAGAAAAAAAAATCAAGGGAAATTATTCTCTTTTTTATAATGAACATATATATATTATTATTATGGCAATTCTTTCATCGTATTACAATATATGACAATAGATTAAAAATTTGGATGGATATATTAAAAGAAAAACAATGAATACAATCTCTATACTACTGATCGTTACTAATTAAAGCTTCGAAAGTTGCAATCATTATTTCTAATATATTGATGATGATGATGATGACGACGACGACGATGATGATGATGATGTTCGATAATCAGGAATTGTTGAAAGAAAAACACTGAGTAAAAAAAAAATACTAGACAATAGAAATAAGCCATAACAATCTAAATGTACACAACAAAAACGATGATGATGATGATGATGATGATGGTCATGATCATCATCATCATCATGTCCATCAATCTTTAGGTTTTTTTTTGATCAATGATCAAGCTATCAATATATATATAATATATGAACAAATGAAACAAAACAAAATGTGTTCGGAAAACAATGAGAATAATAATATAATCGAAAATGAAAAGAAACGAAAGAAAAAAAAAATATATATACATACAAAACTATAAGTTTGCCTGAAGCTGGGTGGACGACCTGGATCAATCAATCGATGGATGAATGGATGGATGGATAGTCTTGTTATAGATGGATAACCAACTACTATATCATATACCAAGATACAAATATCATCACCGTATATGATATCAACATATATACACTTGTTGTTGTTGTTTGTTGGTTGTTGTTGTTGTTGGTTGTTGTTTTACCATTATATCTCATTGCTACTATGGTTTATTATTAATTTCACAAACGCCTTCATAATACAATGAACAAATTTTTTTTGTTTTTGTTTTTGTTTCTTTCCTTCTTGTTTCTACTTTTGTTGTTGTTATCCTCAAAATCCTCACTATGTGTATGAAAAAAAAATTTTCTACACCACACACACACACACACACGTTAATAGTGATGGTCCTCAATCATCAATTTATTTGTTTCCATCAAAGCTTTAAGCATTGAGTTTGGATTTTTTTTTTTGTTATATAACAATCGATCGATGATAATTTCAAATTATCGGCCAATTATTTTTTTTCTGGATAAAATGATCTCTACTTAATTCAGCGTCATCATCATCATCATCGCCATCACCATCGGCGTATTCACACAAACACAAACACACACACACACACGATACATTCCAAGTTATAATTATTCCAGTACTTTTTTTCCTGTATTATGGATTTCTTCATCATCATCATCATCATTTTTAATGGAATAAAAATTTCCATCGACTCATCTTTTTTCATAACTTCGACAATTATTATATATCAAAATTCACTATTATTAGTTGAATATTAAATATTGAAAATAAAATGCATTGAAAAGGTGTCAATCTAGGCCAAACGTTCTATGAAAACATTGAAATTTTTTTTTTATTTTTTGATAACAACAACAGCCAAAAAAAAATCAATTAATCGATTCAATAAACGAATATATTGTTGATAATGGCAGTATATGATAATCAATGAATGTCCACAAAGATGATAATAAATAATTTCTCGTGAGTATACACATACTGTGAGTGTGTGTGTGTGTGTGTGAAACCAATACATGAATTGATTGATAATCTATCGATCAAAGAAAAAATAGATGCATCATCAGATTATTGTAGCGACAATCTATTGATCGTTTCTCTCTCTCTCTCTTTACTTGTTGATCAATAGACAATCGTCGCCAATTTGTCGACATCATTATCATCATTGGATAAAGAAAAAAAAACTGAGCGAAAGAAAAAATAGAGATACCTGAATTTTCAATGATGGTAAATGATTGAAAACTATTTAGTAAATCAATCATAAATTTTTCTTTCCTCTCCATTATCATCATCAATAGCATCATTATCATCATTGAAACTATACGAAACTAGTCATTTTTTTTGACGGTTTTGTTCCAAAACGCGAAAAAAATAAACGTTTTATGATTCGCCTACACACACAATGGGAAAGTATACAAAGATATTGACCATGTTTGATCATAGGAAACAAAAACAAATTGAGCCGAACACAACTTTGCAAGAATTTAGCGAAAAAAATGAGCAAAAAAAAGATTATTTATTACCTTAAAATATCGATAATTCGATGGCTAAATTTTTTTTCCACTTTTTTCTTCATTTAGTTACCGACAAAACATTATTATAAAAACATGATGATCATGGTTCATGATTATCATGGAAGACAAAAGAAAATGACGACATATCATTATAATGATTATCATCATCATCATCGTCGTCGTCGTCATGAGCTTAATGGAAAAAACACGCCGGTAATAATCTATTGATAATCAATAAATGATTCGGATCCAATATGAATCAATAGTTTCATTATTATGATGATGATGATGATGATAGGTAAATCATCAAGAGGCTAGACAATTTCTGCTGTTCTGTTATTGATTCTCTCTGTTCTCTGTCTCTCAATTTTTCTTTCACACACACACACACACACAATTTAATTCTTGTTCATTCATAATTTTTCTATTTTAAACCAAAAATGGAAGAGAAAAAAAATTCTTCCATCCAAATTGACTGACCACATCACTGTTCAATCATTTCAAATACATTTGGCCAGAAAAAAATAGACATTTTCTTTTGTAAGAGAAAGGGTCTAATCGAATCCATTACTATGATCACCGCATATATACAATTCATTAATAATAACAAATGATTAATGAATCATCAATCGATTTTTTTTTACCAATTTTGAAGAAAACATGTTACCATACATCAATATAATAATTGTGTGTGTGTGTATGATGAATGAATGAACGGATGTTCATGAACAAAAAAAAAAAAAGACAATGTCAATTGTTGTTGCCATTTCAACGATAATAGGTTGTCATTCTTATTAGAAAACGTGTGTCTTTTGTAAATGTGTGTGTGTGTGTGTGTGTTCGAGTAACAAAAACAAAAAAAAACCGACCAAAGAAAAATGAATGATGCAAATGTTACAACAATTTACAATACAATAAATAAATGTGTTATATACAGACACACATTTTTTTTCCATACATCATTCATCATCATCCACATCTATGGTAATAATAAATGGAAAAGAGAAAAAAAAACCTACGAAAAAATAATTATCGACAAATTTGTTTTTTTTTTCTTTCAGGATAATAATAAAACAATCATCAATATTATAATAGACTGATGATATGATGAAATGGCGACATCAATTATTATCGACCAAAAAAAAAAAAAAAAAAAAAAAAAACAATGATAATGATGATTGATCAATAAATGGAGAATGAAAATTAGCTTATCATTATCATCATTATATATAGGAAAATGTAATGGAAAAAAAAATTTATCAAATTGAAGAAAAAAAAACTTTTCCCATTTTTTGTCGACAATAATAATGGCTATTATTATTATGGACAACAACAACATGATCAGTAAATTATGTCTTGAAGCGACTAGAAATTGAAAATTTTTCTACGAATTGATTTCGATACAAATTCATTTTTTTCATTTTTTTTTGTTATGTTTACGGAAGAAACAACAACAGTTATCTTAACAAAAAAAAAATTGAAATCGACTTGTGAACATTGTGGATAGATGAAAATAATGATGTGAGTTATAAATATGATGATAATCAAACATACCTTATATTGCATATTTTATTTTTTCGTTGTTGATGAAATTTCGTTGATAATCATTCGAAATTCTGTGGAAAAAAAACAAATAAAAAAAAAGAAAAAACAATTAATTAGTATATGAATATCAAAAAAAAAACAATATGTCAAAATTCAAAAATGAAATGTTCATCATACATCAAATCAAATCGAGAAAACACACACACACATACACATAAAATCTAAATGGCAACGACATTGTCAAAAAAAAAAACATCAGCACATATCACACACAAGTTGGATGAATTAGCCAACATGATATGAAAAGCAATGAAAATGACATTTTTAATTCAAAATAACAAACTTCGTATATATTTCAACGGTGTATAGAGTTTTTTTTTTTGGTTGTTTGAAGATTTTTTTTCCGAAAGAAAAAAAAATGGTTATAAAATTTTTTTTTTCAAATTTTATTTATTCTTTCTGATTTTCAAACAACAACAGCAAGAAACTTTTCTTTCAAAATGATGATGGATCTTCTTCTTCTCATCTGCTGTACTGTTGTATTATGGCCTAAATTTTTTTTCTGTTGTTGTTGTTGCTTAGAATAACACTAAAAATATCCATATAAAATTTTGGCTCATTGAATTTTTCATTATTTGTATTTTTTTTGTGTGTGTGTGTGAATGGAATTAACCATCAAAAAAGGACAAAAAAAAATTATGACAATCATCTCATCGTATAATGATCATGATGATGACGATTGTCATTTGTCACACACATGTATGCACAGAAAATTCATTTGCTTGTTTGTTTCACTGCGCAATAATTTCAGAATTTGAGTGTTCATGGTGGAAACAAATACCGCCGAGACAAACAAATAAAAAAAAAATTTTTTTAGCAATGAAAGCAAAAAAAAAAGACAATTACAATCACATATGGAATATATTTTCCAACCAAAAAAAAAAAAAAAAAACATAATACAGAATCAAATGAAAAACTGAAAGAGAATTTCATTGTTCCTATTTCCCAAAAAATGCAGCATTCACGTACATCATTATCATCATCATACATTAAACCGGCGGATCTTAAATCTGTACATACATACATTTGATAAAATATTCTATTGTGCTGGTATAAAAAAAAAATTTGCTGATTATCACAGAATACACAACATACAAAGGAATTGGATGAGGTGAATTCTGAATTAGAATTATGGATAATGATGATGATGATGAAAGTGATTAAGTTTCGTAAAATTACGATATTAATATTATAATGGGTTGTAAAGTATGGTGATGATGGTAATGATGATGATGATGATGATGATGATGATGATGATGATGATGAAAACAACTGTAATTGAATAACACACAAATACACAAAGAATTTCAATGAATAAATCAAGAATTTAAGAATTTTGATTGAATAATTCACACAGCCATCATTATAATGATGAATATCAATCAGCCAATAAGTTTGTGTGTGTGTGCGATGACACGAACAAAGTAATGAAATGAAATAAACAAACAAAAATGGAAAAAAAATACAATTATTATTTGCTATAGCTTGTATTGTTTGACTAAACACATTCTGACGAAACAATCAGTCAAATTTGAACAACAAACCGAATTATTATTAGTAACAGCTGCTGAAGGTGGCCCCGGCTCAACAACAACAACAACAATTATAATAAGACACCGACAAAAAAATCAATGATAAAAAAAATGAATAAATAAATACGACAACAACAATCAACAACATAAGACAATGAAGAATCGGCAGTATGTTAGTCATGGTAAATTTTTTTGTTTGTTTGTTTGTTTGCCATATCTATCAGCAATAGCTATACATGACTGGCGATAATAATTCTTTTTTGTTTCATTTTCTGTGATCCAAGTATGATTGTGTTCAAAAGTGTCCGTTGTCAAGTTTTTCAAGTGTGTGTGTGTGTGTGTGTGTATGTTTGTAATCTTCACCGTCATCGATATATATGTTCACTATGGTGTTCTGTGTATATGTTTGTGTTGATGATAATCAGTAAATTTTTTTTATGGCCCATGACCACCACCACCACCACAACGGGATTTTATATTTGAATTGTTTTTTTTTTGTTCTAAGGCCGCGAATTGTCTATGTGAATACCGTAAAAAAAAAATATTTGAATAATAATTTTTCTTTTGTCTATCGAATGATAATGAGTCAAAATAGTTTGATCATCCAGGTTCACCGACCGACCGACCGAATAAATCAAATCAATTTATCAATTTTCAAAGCGGCTTTAATTGTCATAAATATTGGCTATTTGGTCAATTGTTAATTGAATGTGGAAAAAAAATGGACACCAACATGAAAAAACTGTGTGAAGAAACAATCGTTATATATACACTGGTAAATAATCAATTTGGCTAGTAACAAAAATTCAATTTGAATTTACAAATAATCTTTTTTTTTCTTGGTTTGTGTGTGTGTGTGTGTGTGTGTGTGTGTGTGTGTGTGTGTGTGAACATCACCATCATCAAATTCGAACGATTTAATATATGTTGATCAAAATCATGAAAAGAACAAAAAGAAAAATCAATTCAATTCGTGATTTGACTTTATTATTCAATGATTTTTTTTGTGTATAAGATATGTGATCGCTTGAATATATATGGAAAAAAAATTTCTACCTGTTGAAGTGTGTGTGTGTGTGTGTGTACAATGAATGTTTCATTTTGAATTAATCGTTCAATCGATCATTGATCGATCAATCGATGGATTGATTGATCGGAAAAAAACAACAAACGATTAGTAATCACAATGTATTTGGTTGGTCGTGTGCCAGTATTATACAAAAAAAAAACACAAACAGATAGAAAATTAAAAAAAAAATTCAATTCTCTCCTCTTATTATTCTGCATTTAATAAATGAATGAATGAATGAAAAAAAAATTAATCCAATAAACATGATCAAAACAAAAGAATGAATACAATAAAAACAACAACGACAACAACAACAACAACTAACTGACTATTCATCGCAAAAAAACATTCATATATTCTTCAACATCGATGAAAACAAACAAAAAACAACAACAACCAATCGAACAGATTGATTGATTGTTAATACATCCAAATGATTGAACAATGAATGAATGGATACAAGTTATATAACAATTTTGACAGGTAGATTTTTTTTAGCAAAGAAAAGTAAGTAAAAAAAAAATAAAATCCTATAGACAGGCAACAAAGATTATTTCCTACCTATTTAAATTGTTAGTTAATCAATACATACCAATCAATCGGTTAAAGACAATAGATAAATATAAATAAATAAATAAATAAATTCATATGAATTGTACAATGCAAATCAAATGAATATTAATGAAACTAAACAAAAAAAAAATTCGAATGACAGATTATCATCAATGAATATGGCCAGAATTTTGATTTGATAAAACAACAATCGAACAGCAACCAAACAAATAAAAAGGTGACAACAACAACAACAATAATAAGCAGAAAAGTTTGTTCATTCATCATTGATTGACAGGTAGATTGATCAAATAGATTGTTGCTGTCATTGATCATGAAAAAAAAAATAAGAAAGAAGGGAAAAAAATTCAACTCAATTGGATAAAGAATATGGGAAAAACTACAACAAACATATCATAATAACAATAATAATGATGATGATGATGATGATATGGTATGGATTGTGAATGATTCAAATGCTCACACAAAAACATACAACCAAAGACGACTTTGCCCATCTTTTCATCGTTATCATTCGAATCAAAATCCAAATGGAATGTAATTTTTTTTTGTATTGAACATAATTTACAAAGAACAAAAAATAAATAAATAAAAACAACAAAGAAAACGAAAAAAAATTCACATGATTCATGAACCATGCAATCATCATCATCATAATCATAATATTTAATCTTTGAATCTTATTGAGTCTTATGTCAGATTTTTCTTCTGGTTTTTATTTCGTATATGGACAAATACGAAAAAAAAAATAATTATAACTAAACTACCGAAATGTAATGAGAAATTTAATCTTTTTTAATTAAAAGCAGTTTAACATCAAACATGTTCGATAAAAGCTCATCATCATCAACAATAAACAAAATATATATAATTGTAACAACTAACAAACTGATAAATAAACCTCTTTCTCTCTCTCTCTATTTTTTTTTCTTTTTGGATTTTTGGTCGGAAAAACGATCGACTGTTTTTCAAAGATTCAAATTCACAAGCTAAAATTATAATGAAAATTGTGAGAGAAATTAAAAAAAAACAACAAGAGAAAAATTAAAACATCCAATTTAGATCATCATTTGATGTCATTCCATCATTTTCAATGGTTAATTATATATAAATAATAATCCTTGCCCATTTTTTTTTATTGGTTCATTGTCCGATGGCAAGAAAAAAAAAGAATTCTTTTTTGGATCAATACGAAAAAAAGAGAAATTTTTCATTTTCTCCAACATCTAAAAAGTTCAACAAAAACACGATTCTCATGTTTTTTTTTTGTTCAACACAACAAAAAAAACATTTTTTCAAACAAAAAAATAGCCATATATTGAAATGATAAATGGGTGATCAACCAAACAGACAGACCAAACTAAATATGATTCATTCATTCATTCATTCATTCATTTTTTTTTGAAAAATTTTCTTCTTGTGCTTCTTGATTTTTTTTTCTTGAATTGTTTTCGATTTTTGTTTCCATCTTCATGCATGTTATATACCGATAGGTGCATATCCGAAACAAAAAAAACGAAAAAAAAAATCGTGCCATGAACACGATAATGTTGATGACCACACATACATATATATATCATCTATGCACGAATTGGTAAATCTTTTTTTTTATCTTCATATATATTTTTTTTCATTTTGATTAATTAAATACAATATTCAAAGTATTGTGAGGTTGTTTGTTTGGGAAAATCAAGTCAACAACAACAACAACAACCATAACACCGGTGAATACTGTATATGTAATATACACAAGCAAAAAATAGCACAGAAAAAAATCTATATTTCTATGTTATTTTTTAATAATAATGATGATAATCCATTGCAGAAAAAAAAATGAAATAAAATGGTAACGAAAAGATTAACCAATGATGATGATATACAGTCCTTGTATTTTGTTCTTATATTTTAACGATAATCATCATCGTTGAGTATTGTCATCATTTGATTGTTTGATTTGATTTTAAACAAGTCAATAAATGATACGATGAAATTGAATTTCAAATGATGAATAATTTTTTCTATGCAGATTTTTTTTTTCTTTTTGATTCTAACAAGGATTCATTCAATCATCGATAAAAATGATACTTTTTTTATCAGCGGGGGGAGGGAAAAAATCAATCAATTAATTTATTCTTTTATTATTGCAAATAATGTTGATTTTTTTCTTTTATCTTCAATGAATAAAGGTGTGTGTGTGTGTGTTTTATCCAAATACATAAAACATATATATATATATCGTGATCCAATCGTGACATGATTTTGGCTGCTGGATGTTACAACTACTACTACTACTACTACAACTACCATGCAAAATGTTAATGATGATAATGATGTACCAGAAAAAAATGAATGAATGAACGAATGAATGAATGGGCGATTAAGAAATGACTGGGCGCCACACACATACACATACACACACACACACACAAACAGATTAACAATTTTCATAATAACTGGACAAAGAAAGAATTAAAAAAAAAATTAGATCCAGCACAAATTAAAAAAAAAACCGGAAAAACAACAACAACAACAACAACATGGTTTTTGTTCAATAATAATAAGGTAATTAATATTAATTATTGTTGTGCAAATTGATTCTCATCAACATTTTCTATTTTCTTTTTTTTTGTATATTATCAGTGCAAATTATTGCATATTAGATTATAGTTGAGGCACAAACACAAAAGATTGATTTAAACATTGATGATAATGGACAAAAGATTGGACACACACACACACAGATAAACACAAATGAACATCGCAGCCTGATCGAGACTATCCTAATGGCTGTTTGTTATATTGTTATGTTCAGTTTTTTGATGTGATAGACGTACGAATAATAAATGAAAAAATTTCACGTTCGTGATTCATATTTCTCAAAACAAAAATTATTGTTGATAATGGACACAAATATGAATATGATGATGAGCTATTGTATGTATGAAATATTTTGGTCAAAAATTTAGACAATAATAATCATCATCATGATAATAATTGGTGGAAACAAATTTTTTTTTTTTTTTTTGGTAATAATAATTATAAAGTCTGACCGATTCAAATCTGAAAATTAATTATCATCATCATCATCAACACAATATCGAGTACAATTGTAGCCGAAAATGAAGGAAAAAATTCCACCAAAAAAAATTTTTCAATATTATGGATTCAATGGATTCTGATTTATATATTGTCTACAAGAAACTGATGATTGTGCTTACATAATAATAAATAGATGATCACCGATCGAACCGATCATTGTGCTGACTATAAGAAGAACAAGAAAAAAAAACAGAAAGTAATCAATAAATCATCATTGGAATGATTTTAATTTTAATAATATTATCATGATTTTTGCATTGATCATTTTTGATTTTTTTTTCTCTTTTCATGCATTTGATTATATTCATCATCATTATATCATTATTGGATAAATATAATCGATCATTATTGATTTGTTCGTTGACTGTATATAAAGAAAGTGTGGCATTTTGTTTTTTTTTTTTTGTTTCGACTAATAAAATAAAACAGAATTATGGGCGCTAAAATGATTTTCATGTGAATTTTGTTGGTGGACATGTGTGTGTGTGTGTGTGCGTTTGCATATATAATTATCATTAGGAAGGAAAGAAAAAAAAACATGTATGTAAATGATGTTCAGTTCATAGGGAAAGATTGTGTGTTAGTGTATATATATGTGAACATGGGTGTGAAATTAGTGAAAATGATATTGATTTTCGACCAAAAAAAAAAAGAATTCTTCTCCTTTCATTCTATCTATGGATACATTGTTTCCAATCTAATGATTACACTAAAATCAATATTGATAATAAATGAAAAAAAATCGATTGATTATACCACGACAACGTCAACGTTAATAATGATAATAATGATTACGAATGCAATGATCCTCATCCAAAAATCATCAGTTAACTATAACCACACTCACGCCAACAAAAAAAAACAGACAGACAGACATACACATTGAAAATGTCATTAAGACCAAAAGGTTTATTTAAGTAGAAGGTTATTGTTCGATAGAATTGTTACTGTGGTCATCAATAATCAGACAAAAAAATTCATTCCAGAAAAAAATATACGAATTTCATAATGAGAAAAAAAAATAATGTAATGTATAACAGGGCGCGAAAGCTATCGAATAAAAACATCAATCAATGGCCATTAAAAAACAAAAGATGGATTGATAAATTTTTTTTAAAAAGAATGAAACGAATATAAATGAAACACTGTGGTGATTGAATTCGGTTTTTTTTACATTGGATTAATGGGAGATGAAAGAAAGAAAGAAAGAAAAAATAGAATGATAGCAAAGTATTATAATCACCATCATCATCATCATCATCATCATAGATGTTCAATTATAATTGAAAAGACAGGTAGTTTTACTGTGTTTTTTGGCCTTTTGTATAAATTCTCTGATCAATGGGAGAGTATTTGAAAATAATAATAATGATAATAATAAATCGAATACATAAAGAGAGTTTTTTTTGATTATATCAATTTGTATTATTTATAAGAATTGGCCATTATTGTTATGATGATGATGATATTTCGAATCGGTTCACAATTCGATCACATTTAACGAATTGCTAATGAGAAACATATACAGCCAAGCCAAGCCAAATAACAACAGAAAAAAAATGATAACATTCAGACAAATGTGAGTGTGTGTGGGGGGGGAGGTGAATATCTATTTTTTTTCTTGATGTCTACAAATGATGATGATGATGATATGTCGGATTAGGCTTGGCTTTGATTTTTATTCCAATTTTCTCCATGTTCTTTTATCTCAACACATTATATGTAATACTTGAAATTATCATTCACAAATTCCGAATTCAATGGCAGCCAATTGTATTTATCAATAATACCTAAAAAGTCATCATCAGTAATATTAAACTACAAAAAAAAAAATTTTTGTATTCAGTTTAATAATCATCATCATCATCATAATGGATGCGAAAAAATGTATATAATGAATGAATGTGAATGTATAAGAAACATCATTTATTCGTATGTTTAAATTCATGATGACCAAAAGAAGAAAAAAAAAAAGATTTGATGTTTTCACCCCCTTTTATTGAAGCGCTACTGTGTATCGTTTAATTTGAACAATAATAATAAGAGTCGGGCCCAAATGATAAATGATTAATTTTTTTTTTGTTTCTCTTAAATCACTCCAATTCACTATTGAATATATATGTATCAAAAATATATTCTGATGAATTTGGTGCACAATTCCTTTTTAATTCGGCCAATTTTGTTGTTGTTGTTGTTGTTTTATTTCATTGAATTTTATATGGAAAATTTTCTGATAGTAAACAATGACAAAGTTAAAACCTATTTATTTATTTTATTTCACATTCATCTCTATGTCTGGTGATATTATCATGATATGATGATATGATGATGATCAAAATAAAGGGAGTTGGAGAAAGAAACAAAATGAAAATAAAGAAAGAAAAAAAATCCTATTTCAGCAAACAAAAACGTTTTTTAGGATCTTTTTTTTGTGTGTGTGTCCGTTACTGTGTTTGGAATTTTTTTTCTATGTGTTTGTTTGTGCTGTAGCATCATCAACAACAATAATAATTTTTTTTTTTGGGAAACAAAAAAAATTTGCTGTATCCAAGCATCCATTGCTTATGAAATGATCGTATTTTGTTTGTTTGTTTGTTTCATTTGTGGACTATAATTAGACACATGAGAAAACAACGAACAACGAAGACGATGAAGAAGAAGAAAAAGAAGAAAACGACGACGACGACGATGACAAAAACAACAACAACAACAACAAAAAATGATAATAGTTTCTAAGAGTAAAAAAACACACACACACACAAACACATAGCTTTTATAATGAGAATTAAAAAGAATATAAAGCAATATAGTGATAGATATGGGATAAAAGATTTCAAATTGAAAATAATAAAAATGAACAAAAAAAAAGACAAATATCAATCAACAACAGACACAGACATTCAATCAAACAAACAAAAAAAAACTATTTGATATCAATTTGACAATCGCACACACAAATGACTAATTGAAATAAGAACAAAAATAAATGATGATGATCATGATGATATGGGAAAAAAGTGATTTGATTTGTTTCGATTTTTTCGTTTCTCCATGCTCAACAATCATCATTATCAGCAAAAAATAGACGAGGGAAAAAAATTTGATTCAAAACAATTCTCACCGTTTAAAATTTCCGTTTGTTCATCAATGGTATTTTTATTTTTGCTTGATCCAGAAGAAAAATTGAAAAATTTTTTAAGAAACAAAAACAAACACTGAAAAAAATATGAATCATTTAAAAATCACAAACACACACGAACGGGTCCATTATTTATTGATCAATATTTGATTGAAATTTCCATTAATCATATTAATGTATGTTGTGTTGTTGCGATGATCAAGAATTGTCGCTAATAATACATACATTCATACACGAGGCGAAAAGTTTGTCGTTTGCATGTGTTTTTTTTTCTTGTATAAATTGAATGATAATATTCAATGACAATTTGATGAAGATGAATCAAAAATTAATTAACATTTTTATCAAATGAAATGTCCTCATCTCATTGATCATATATGGATTGCACACACACACACAAACAAACAAACAAAAAAAATGACAATGATGACAGGCGACAGGTATTATTGATTTCAACATAAAAAAAAGGGACAGCCAGAAATAACCGAATTATTAATTTCATTTACATCACATGATTACGATGATGATGATGATGATTATTATTAATAATAAAATAACAATTTACGTAGTATTCAAGAATCTTACGAAAACATCAACATCAACAACAACAAAAATCATCATTGAAAATCAGCAAAAAAAAATTGGCGCGCGCACAAATTAACGGGGCAAACTTTGAATTCAACCACAATAATAAACAATTATTATTATTATATAATCAAACAGATTTGGGCTGAATAAAGAAAAAAAAACACTATAGACAAAGTCCAGAAGATAAATTGAGGTTGCGCAATATGAATGTGGTTATTATTTTCGAAAATCTTATGAAGAATAATAGCTTTCAGGAGTAAAAAAAAAGAGTGAGAGAAAAAAAAATTCAGAAAAGCCAGAAGAAATTGGAACGGATAAAATAACCAGAAGAAGAAGAAGAAAAAAAAATCAAAGTGAATAATAACGATGCACACAACACGAATGGTAATCATCGACTGACACAAACAATATACACACTAAACATATAAACACCCAAACAAACAACACAACATACACAGACACTGGTTCAACCATCATTGGATCACAACAAAAGGCAACGAAACGACAAAGAAGACAACGACGAATACGACGACAACACAGAACAGCCGAAATAAACAATAACAAAATGCAATATTATTTTTTTTTCGAAGTGGAAAAAGAAGAAGATTCACCAATGTTTGTACATATATAATACATAATACATATAATACACTACTACAATCATGAACCAAAAAAAAAAAAAAAAAAACGGTGAACAGCATCAACAACAATTAAACAACACAACAGGCCACAGAGAGAATTGAATTGAATGGAATGTATGAAAGAAGAAAAAAAAATGTAATACAATTTGAAATTCAATTGAGATGGAGAAAGCGCGCGCGCTTATTGAAGAATGGATGTTTTATTGAAAGAGTGTATTATGTGTGTGTTTGTGTGTGTGTGGTAGCCAATGCTGCTGCTTCTGCATTTTTTTTTCTTCTTCTATCCATTCAATCCTCTCTACAGTTTGGTTATTTCTTATTTTATTTTTTTTGGTATTCCTTTGCTCTCTTTCTTTCTTTCTTTCTCTCTCTCTCTCTCTCTCTCTCACTCGAACTTCATTCATGTATGTGATTATTAATCGATAGAAAAAAAAATGATGATGATGATGATGATGAGGAAGGAAGGAAGCAAAAGCCTAAGTATCAACATCATCATCATCATAAACATCCCCCAATTTGATATATCAATATCGCATTTGTATAAATTGTGTATACCACTACCCAAAATAGTAAATATATATAAGAGAATGAATATGATCAGGAAAGCACCATCTCAGTTGATTACACATTTTCAAATTTTCGCCTATATGAAATTTTTTTCTATTTTTTTTTGTTTGATATCCAAATGAAAAAAAAGAGGATACCCGCCTTCATCATCATCATCAATATCAAATGAAAAAAGTGGTAGTAGTAGTATTTGAAACAATTCCTCACACACACACCATCACATAAACAAACATCATCATCATCATCATGATGATCTTCATCTCTTTTTCTCACTCTTTTATCGTTCTTCATCATAGCTTTATGACAGTATTAAGAATGTTTTACAATAAAATACATTTCGATTTGATTTTTTTTCCTGGTCATTTTGACGATAAATACTCTTTTTTCTGTTGTCGCCCGTTGCCCGGTATATTTCCCTTCAAGTTTGTCTGGTTTTTTCTTTCAACCGGTAGTGGTAGTGGACCAAATTTCAAATTTCTCTCATCGATAAAATTTGAATTTTTTTTTTTTTTTTTTGGTACCAAATTATTAAAATGGATCAAAATATTCGATCCATTATTACAGTCAAAAAAATTCAAATGAATGTCATTTGTTTTTTCTATTGTATATCTATCGATTGATATCGTTCATGTGTGTGTGTGTGTGTGTGGTGGGTGTGGGTGTTGATGATAAAAAACCAAAATATATTATGAAAAATAATCAAATCAAATCCAATGACAAAAAAAAATGCATTTTAATCAACAATAATCATCATCATCATCAATTCTCAATCCATTTGATTACCATCAAAATAACAAAAACAAAATTTTTTTTTTTTGGTTTTGTTTTGTTCATCACACACATTGTTGTTGATAAATGTTTCTAGGCAACCCTTGATGTGATGATTCTATTCAATGAATGAATTGTATGAAATGGATGGATTGGAAAACACACACACACACACACATGAATTAGATACATGTGAAATAGAGATCACATTTTTTTCCCATTCAAAGTTACAGAAAAATTGTGAAATTCGTTTTTTAATGATAATAAAAAAAATGTCATTCATAATATATATGAATACATTTGTGTTAATCATCAAAAATAATAACAAAACGGAAATAAAATCTTAGAAATAAAAAAAAAACTCGATCAATAGGACAAAAAAAAAATTTTGTTTTTCAAATCGACGATGCGTTATTGTGTGTTATATGGATTTTTTCTCTTCTTCTTCTTTATCATTGATAAAAGCATGATCATCTTAAATCATTGATTATTGATCGATCAATTCGAAATTATTGATTATTGTTTGTCTCTTTTTTATTTGTGTATATGTTTTTCATTTCAATCCTGAATTGTCACAATAATCGTAGTTTTTGATGATAAAACTTTTACAAAAAAAAAACGCACAAAAGATGTGAAGAGAGAGAAAAAAATAAAATCAAAATTGTCACACACACACACACACACACAAACAACAATAACAACAACGACATCAAGGAAAACAACAACAACAACAAAAAAAATCAATGAAATGAAAATCTTGTGATTTATCCTGATAATTTTTGGTTAATAACAAATAAATGACAAACGAACCAACAAAAAAAAAATAAATAAATATCAAGAAATGAAAAACAATTTTAATCGCTTCTCGTTTTTTTTTCTTACTGGTTGTTGTTGATATATTATTAATATAACAAACAAAAGAATGAAATAGTAGTTATATAGCCAAAAAAAAAATCCCTTGAATCAATTGGATTCCTTGGATTTTTTTTTCTTTATTTTGTTTTATATATATAAATTAATAGCGAGGGTGTAATGTGATGAACAAAACAAATCATAATGCGTCAACAATAACATCACATGTGTACTGTGTGTGTGTGTGTTTTTATTTGGTATTTGGGTATTTCCACATACATACACAAGTATGCTATACAATATTATTTTTCAAAACTACTACTACCATCATCATTGTTGTGTGTGGATACAATAGAAATAAATGATAATAATGTATATGGTATATATGGATAACAATAGAGTAGGATGACTCCTTGTCTTCCATTGGTGGTGGCCTTTCTGTTAGTATTTGTAAACCCAAAATCAAGGCGTATTATTACACAATGTTGGAAGAAGACAAAAAAAAACGGTACATAACAATAGATATATACGGACATCATGTATTGTGTGTGTGTGTGTGTCTTCTATACCATGAGATATAGCAATATAAAATTTTTTTTTTTTTTGAAAAATTCAAATTTAAATTAAATTCAATCATCATTGAATTATATGAATTTTATAAATGATTTAAATCATTATATTGTCGTTGTGTAATCATAATACATTATCGATGATGATGATGATGATGATGATTATATAATTGCCATCATCAAAATGTTATATCATAACGAATCAGTACATGGTGTCAATTCATATGTGTGTGTGTGTGTGGTTGTAAAAAAAAAACCAAAGCCACTGGAATGAAAAAAACAACCAAACATACGATTATCATTCTCTTTCTTTTTTTTTTTTTTTTTTGTTTGTTGCTCATCATGACCAAGAGAACCCTAAGGGCGACTTTGTTCTCAATTGTTTTACCACCAAAAGTGCATCTCAATCTGAATTCATCTCATAATCATCATCATCATCATCATCAAGCACCAAGAAAAAAGACATAAAAAAAAATCAAAGGACAGAGGTGAGGAGTGGCAGCAATGAATGTAATCATCGTCAATAGAGAGAGAGAGAGAGAAAAAAAAACTAAAACCTAGCGGATGATAATATAATTAACATAATCAAACAATAAAATAAAATGAATTTTTTTTTTTTTTTTTGGAGACACGCATAGTGTGTTTGTGTATATAGCTTGCAGGTGTAATCTCTCGTTATTATTATTTTTTTTCTTTTTCGAGGTTTTTTTTCTGGTATTGTAATTTTTTTTTTTGTTTTTGCTGCTCATATAAACCACCAAAAAGAAAAATGCTTGAAAATGGCCTTGTTTGATGATGTTGTTCAACAGCAAAATAACAACAACAAAAAATTAAATACAATGATATGCCCAATGGGCAATATATAAAATATAAATTTATCGTCAATTCAAGAGATAAATAAGACAATTGAAATTTTAATTGTCATTTTCAGGAAAAATTTTCAAATAATCATCCATTAGTTGTGCGAGTTTGTATGCCAGTGAAATACCAAAAAAAAAAAAAAAAAATTCTAAATCGAAATATTTTTAAATCCAACCAGAACAAAACCAAAATGATGAAAGAAATGAATGAAATTGTATGCTGTAAATAAATTAAGTGTTGTGTGTGTATGTGGTGATATTAGTTTGTTATTTTTTTTCCTGTTATTCCATTTTATTTTGAAAATGAATGAATTCAACTTTATTATTATCATTATTATTGTTGCAACAATTTTGTGTGTGTGTTTTTTTTAACAAAATAAAATTTATTGTCTTTGGCAAATACGTTAAAATTCTTTTTCATCATTGAAAATTTTCACATCATATATCCCAATGTATTGAATTTGTATGGTGTATGATGAACATGAATATATATTGAAAGTCAAGACAAAAAACAAAATATACTAAACTAAATATATATATACAAAGTCACAATTTGACGAATGAATTTGTTATTATCATTCAAGTTTGAATTATTTTTTTGCCTGTTGTTGATGTTTTTTTTAAACCTAGCAACAAACGAAAAAAAATAACAATCGATATATATATAGTGGCTGGAAAAAAGTGAAAAAAAAACAAACAATCAAGCCACATAATAAGATAAATTGTAATGACAAGAATGTAAAGAATGAATCAATGATTTTTTTCTGTTAATTTTTTTTTGTTTTGTTTTGTTTTTGGATATTTATCATTGTGAATAGAAAAACAATGGGCGACTATAAATCGTTGTAATGAACACAATGAATGGATATTGGGCTCAATTTTTTTTCTCTCTTTTTATCTATCCATCTGTACAATGTGACAAGTGTTATGGCAACATTTCATTTGTCGGCCAACGAATAAAACAATGTGAGTAATTTTTCTTTTTTTTTCGTTTGAATGTTTTGAATGTTTAATTTTTATTTTTTTTTCTCACATTCAAACAGTTATATTCTGGCGTTGACATCATATCATATCACGTATCCACTATACCACTATATTATATATATAAAAATGAAAAGACAAAAACATCATCAATTTGCGCCTTCAACAACAACAACAACAACTGTATCTTGGAGATGACATTGAATCGAATTTCATTTTCTTTTCAATATTTATAAACAACAAACAAAAAACGAATCGATTAATCAAAATGTGTATATAGCAATATAGACAGACACACACACAGAAAGTGGAAAATTTGGCCAAATCAAAAAAAATGCATCTTATTATTATTATTATAACTGCAATTCTTATTCATCCGCATTATCATCAACAGAACCATAATGATGATGAAACTGAATTGACTGTCACAAAGCAATTTTTTTTCAAATTCAATATTCATCTTTGCACTGTACTTATAATGTTTCTCTGTGTGTGTGTCAATTTCATTTTTGTTTCGGTTCAAATTGCAAAATCCATCTTTCATCCATTTTGTTTGGCTAAGATATTCAGAGGTAAACGAATATATATCCATGAATAAGATAATCCTCATAATGATTCTTTTTTTTCTTCTTCTTTCTAGATTGAATTCCCATCCATTCTTTGTCATGTGTCGCCAAAATTGTCTTCAAAATCATTCAAGTGATAAATTATTTCAATAATCATCATCTATACCAGATAGAGATAGAGATAGAGAGAGAAAATAAAACAACACTGAAGAGAAAGAAATCGTATCATAACAGAATATCATTTGAAGAAAAAATACTGAAAAAGAGGAACTCAAAAACAGACACACACACACACACACACACAGAGAAGAGATGAATATTGAGTATCGAGAAAAAAAAATAAAACCAGTGAAAACAATCGAACCAAATAAAGCTTTAAAACGATTGTCGACAATTCTTTTTTTTTTTGAATATTTTATATTTTAAGAAAAAAAAAATTTTTGTTGGTTCTTTGCCCAATCATTATATATGAGTAAAGAAAAGAAAAAGATTCACCACAATGTGAGAACAAAATAAAAATTATATGAAGAAAAAAAAAAGACAAGAGACATTCATACAAAACAAACATATATATAATAAGTTCAATTGGGGGCTCGCACCAGCACCAAGATGATTTATGTCGATCGAAGAACAAAGTCAATCTATCACGTTTACAATAATCATGATGATGATGATCATCATCATCATTTTCATTTGCACAAAAAATAAGAATGATAATATTGTGTATATAAAATATACATCGGGGCCCAGTCTGATCAGTCTGGCAACGTCATTGTCAATCTATTTCGAAAGGAAAAAATCTTTGTGAGAGAGAAAAAAAAATAACGTCTCAAATATCGTTCTCAACGGCGACGTCGACTACTGTGGCAATGACAACGACGACAACACTTAATGTTTGTTCCTTATATTGTTTGGTCCCGTAAAAAGTGAAAAATATCTTTTAAACATCGAAAAAAAAATTCTAAAGCCAAAATCAATCACTATATATATATATATCAATGACAGACACAGTCATATTGGATGAATCATTGTCATTGGTTAGATGATGTTATTGAAGCCAGGATAAAGAAAAAAAATTGTCGAAATTTTAATCAACATCATCGCAAGGATAATCTGCAAAAAAAAATAAAATAAATTCAAATTCGATAAAGTGTTGAAAGATATACAGTGTATAAATTTAATTCTACACACACCAGGCACCAAACCTTAAATCTGATTGAAAAGTTGAATGAATTGAGCCAATGATCTTGATGATGGTCAATCACAATGTGTTTGTCATGACGAATTTAGCCAAAAAGAATTAAAAACATTTTTATTATTGATTTTTAATTAAAACAACAAAAAAAAATATATAAATTAATACATCCGGAAATAAAGTCAGCCAGACAAATTGGAATTTTTCTATGGATCAAAACTAAATATCCGGATAGCAACAACAAACCAAGAAAAGAATAATGATTCGTATTTGTGTGTGTGTGTGTGTGTGTGTGTGCAAGTGTGTAAGTGTGTGCGTGGGGCGGCTGATTACAAACATACATTATTATCATTAGGATTAAAAATCATCATCATCATGCGATATTTGTTGTTGATCCGATTGTTGTTGTCAAGAACAAACAAAACGAAATGAACTAAAAAAAAAATAATACAAGAAATAAGGCCATAATAATAATGGTAATTATGTATCAATTTACACACACACAAATATGTGACAGTTATAGATAAGAAAAAAGAAAGAATGAAAACTTACTTGTTCAATGTCATGGACACGCATTTATTTATGTTTATGCATATTATATACGTATATATCAATACTGATCATTTGGTGGATGGATGGATGGATTTTTTTTCATTTGTCATTCTTATTCTTATAACAAACAGTTGATACAATGTAACAAAGAAAGAAAAATCCAAATAAAATGAACGTATGTGGTCTGTGTGTGTGTGTGTGGTCAAACCGATTGGAATTGAAAACAACAATAATTCTGGAATTTTTTGAGATATAATAGAAAAAAAATACGACAGACACGAAGAGAAAGAGAAAATGGAAAAAAGATTAGCAAATTGATTATATATTATGATTTTGTTAATGACAGAATTTTTATTTTCATTCACATTTTGGCTGTCGTGTCAAAAATTCTGCCATTTTTATTCTGCTATGGTTTCTAGTGCATTGTGATTACAAAATCCTAAAGATTATGAACTCGAATTCTTTGTGATTCTTTATGCTGATGATGATGTATGTGATATGTGGCAATAATTGCGGAACATAATTCTAAACAAACAAAAAAAAATTTTGTTTGTTTTTTTTCACGTGACAACAGCGATGATTTAAGTGAATGGAATCAGATTTTCATGTTTAATTTACTAAACGTATAGATTCTATATATAATAAAACAATAATTCCACAAAAGTGCAAACAGCTAATCATTTTTATTTCTTGAAAAACAATCTTTTTTATCAGAAATCTGATTGAATTTGATTCATTCACATAAAAATTGTAGATAATCTATTATTGATGATTTTTTTAGGATAATAATGGAAATTCGAAAAAAAAACAACAATCGAAATTCAATTTATGAGCATGTGTGTGTGTAAGTGTGTGTTTTTTCACTTCTGTGTGAATTGTTTATCGTAATCATCATCATCATGATCAACAACATTAAAAAAAACGACAAGAATAATACCTATGATATGATATGATATGCTCGCGTATTTACATCACGAAATGGCATTTTATTGCAATGGTTTTTTTTTTGTCTCAAAAGAGAGGATTACGCGTCTTGGGGAAGAAATGATTATGTATGCATCTTTGTAATGAAAGAAAAAAAAACTTTATTGAAATCAAAGACGAAAACAACAACAACAACAACAGTAATAATAATTGAATAGATCAAATCATGAAGATGAAACCGTAAAGATGACCAAAGAGAGAGAGAGAGAGGTACAATCATCGCCATGATGATTGGCCGAAACGATTGTTAAAAAAAAAAATAAAACAAAATCAATGAAAAGAGGGAGAGAAACAAACAAACAAACAAAAAAAAAAAGAATTACGATTATGGCTACACCGATGATCGTTGTAGCTATGATGATGATTTTTTACGAATTGATTGTGTGTGTGTGATGGCATTTTTGGGCTGTAATTTGATGTGATATGTTTACTTTTTTTTTATTGACGATGATGATGACATGATGTAATCAAAAAAAAAAAATCTGGGTTCGACTAATAATTGTCATCATCATCATCATCAACATCATTCGACAACATAACTTTATTTGTGGTCATCTATTTTTTTGTTGTTGTTGTTGTTGTTGTTGCTGATATTCATTCATTTATTCATTTCAATTCAAACAGTTATCATTATCAACGTTGTTTAATGACCATCGTTTCGGTATCATACATTCTTGATTTTTTGTTCCCATTGATGATACAAGATTGTAATAATAATAATAATGATCCTCCTCATCATCCAAGATGATGATGATGATGAGGAGGATCGATCCAATAGGTTCAAAATACGATCATCATCATTTCCAATTAAATTCAAAACTGTCTGTGTGTGTGTGTGTGTGTGTATTAACAAAGTGATAATTGTCTCTGGTATTTGCTGGTTGTTTCTCTCAATCAATGTTGTTTACGTTTATTTCTTGTTTATTCATTTTTTTTCTCTTGCTCTTGGGTTGCATCAACAACAAACACCGAACAACAACAACAACAACAAAAAAATTTCAATCAAAGCAGAAAAAAAATCAAGAAAAAATAACATTTGAATCTTATGGTCATCATGATTATCATCAAACGTATTGGACAATAATAAATTGTCAAGCTTTCCTCACTCTCTTGCTATTCAGAAATGTAGATTTTCTAATGCTGATAAAATGATACACACACACACACACACGCCGATTTGGAATATGCACCAACATTAATGATATAAAAAGAGGAAAAAAAATCAGTAAAAAAAATAAAATTAAATTAGTTACAAAAATTATGTTCACTATATAGTCAGTCACATAAATTTGATGACAAAAAAAAGATATCATAAAATTGATGATCAACTGATGTGATCGGTTTGATCATCATCATCATTATCATCATTTCAAATAACAACACAGTATATCTATTTTGAAAACACGAGTCGAATGTTCAAATGTTTTGTGTGTGTGTGTATCATTATTTTCAATCAAAAAACAAGAATTGAGAGAATTGAAAAATTTCAAGCATGAAAAAATTAACTTTATTGTAACAGTGAGGTTGGAAATTCTTTCAACACAAAAAAAATCAATATAGATTGATAATGAACTTGAGTTATTTCTTTTTCTTTTTTTTTTGGTTATATTTTTCATTGGGTCATAGGTAAATAATGAGATGATGATGTTCATGATATCATCATCGATATATGGTGAAAACATTTTGTATGAAGATCATTGAATATTTGACAATTATCATCAGCATAATTAAGATTTAAATCTTTTTTTTTTAGTTACTTACTTACTTAATTAACATTGGCATTTCTGAATGATGACGGTGATGATGATAAGACTTTTACAATTGAAAAAAAATATTGAAATATCCAAATGAATGCAAATGACAATCACCTGCTAATGAAGATAAAAAAACAAATGAAACATTATGGTACTATAGTATAGAATAATGATGTTAATAATAATAAAATAAAAAAATAGCAATGATCAGACAAAGTCTGAAAGGGAGCATTTAAAAAATAAATTTGATTTCAAAAAAAAAATCCACAGAATGTATGAATGTAAAATTTTGCATCAGGCAACCATGACGCCGTTAACAAACATAAATGACTAAAGATATCATCAGATAAAAAAAAAGAATAAAAATCATTCAAATCATTGAGGGTCATATACATCCTGAATGATTCGGTCATTCATGATGTTACGAAAACCAAAAAAAAAAAAAAAAAAAATGCCTTGAAATATCCAATGATTCTCCGATGGAATAATCAGAATACAAATCAAATTGAATGATGAACAATTTAAAAATTGTATTCAATCAGATATAATTTATTAGCGTGTTAATTAGTTGAATTTGATTTTCGATAGAATCAACTTAATCAATGTTGTTTAGCATCATTTTTTTCTTTAATGAACAAAAAAAAATGCAACATAGTATATGAAATATTGAAAATGATTATGAATGAATAGAAGAGAAAAGGAAAAAAAATCCCACTCAATCATCATCAATGGGCGGCATACAGAAGCTAATGTTAGATAGTATCACACATCATCATCATCATCATGATCATCATCATTGGTTTGTCGTGCAAATCCATCTATAGAGATGATCATCATCATCATCTGTGAATCGCAGGCTATGATCAACAAACACACACATACGGATAAGAACTTGAATTCTAATCATCATTTTACACTACCCTATGACATTCATGTCCATTGCAATTCCAAAGCACCAATGTAATGTATCATATATGTTATATAAATTATAAAAAAACTACATTTATACAGGGACCACCAACATACGTCACACATTTATTTTTATAAATGTGAAGGATAATTATCATTATTTTTTTTCTGGAAAGGGAATAAAAATAAAATCCATGAAAATACAATGATGATCGGACATGAGTATATTTACCTGTTTTGAAATAAACAATTCCATCATTCGTATTATGAAAACGAAAAGAGAAAAAAAATTATCAAAAAAAAAATTCATTAAAATAATCAGTCATAATATAATATATAAACATGGAGGGAATGGTTAAGAGATTTTTTATTTGCCCCCAAAAATGAAAAATATGAAAAATGTTTGCAACGGGTGCAATCATTCATTCAACTTGTTTACGGTTTGGATCAATATTTTTTTTTAAATACATATTCAACATTCAACAACAACAACAACAACAACAACAACAACGTCAACAACTCGGCAACAATGAATCAAAAAAAAAAGTTCACGATTTTAATTTTCTTTTTTTTGTTTCGTTTTTATATCAATTATAATTGAAAACAATAGATTAATTAGCCAGTTGCTAATGAATGAAATATCGAATGAAAGAAAATAAAATTTTCAAACTTCAATCACTTGGACAATTGTTGAACATTGGAAAAAAATCAATTTACGACAAATTAGTTAAATGCTGTTTCAATGTTGGTAAAAAAAAACATCACTATCGTTACACCACACATGTTGATTTCAAATTTGAAAAATACAATTTTTTCCAATAAAGTAAATACGAAAAGAAAAAAATAAATAAAGAGAAATGAGAATTTTGATCGCCCGTTGTTGTCAGATTCGATGATGCTGATGATGATGAATAGGCTCTTGATTCGAATGGAAAAAAAAGATGAATCTTTCTGATGGATCATCCGAATCATCGACAATAACAACAACAACAACAACAGCAACAACAGCAAAAAAACGACAACAGAAACAGTAACTACAACGGCAGCAACCGATCACGATCACCGTGTGTGTGTATGTGTGTTGATGTTAGTGAAAATTTGAGAAATTATGCTGCCTATTTCTATCATCATATCTTATCAAGATCATCTATTCGCTAATCGTTTACATCATATCATATCAACATCATCATACATCTGGATTGCAAAGCAAATGAAACAAAGATTTATACCCAAAAGCATATAAATAAATAAAATCAAAAAATAAAACAAACGAAGATGTTTTTTGGATTCGTTACGTTTGTTTCGGATTTGGATCGACTGTGTGTGTGTATGACTGTCTTTCTCATCTATCGGTCAATGTCTAACCAAAAAAGAAGAGAAACAAAAAAATGATCTACACGAGCATTTATTATCCGGTCAAGATATATAGTCGGTTTTGTTGATTTTTTTTTCGCTATTATTCATCAACATTTAAGATGAACATTTTTTTTTACAGGTATCGGTCAAATCAAGCCATCCATTTGGACAATAATACAAACAACAACAACAACATCGTATCAATCAATAACAAGCTTTCTAAAGGAAAATTTTCGATACGAAAAAAAAACAAAAAAAAATTCCAAACAATCAAGTTAAAAAATGAAATACAAAGCGATTTGTCATATATACATCATCATACACAACCAACAACGAGTATAATCAACAATCCAAAAAAATAAAGATTTTTCACCACTATAATAACGAGATGGATAAGCTAAACAAAACAAAACTAAACAAAACAAAAATGGCTTCCAAATTTTTGTGTGTGTGGCTTTATTCATTCAAAGATTAGAATCGTCATTATCTTGTGATCGACGATTGCAAATATAAAAACCAATATGGAGCGTGTGTGTGTGTGTGTTCACAATACTGCTAATTGCATTTGCACAGCATGTTGTGCAAATGCAGCATCCATACGAAAAAAAAAGAAAGCAATGAAAAAAAAGGTAAAAAGATAAATCGGACCAAAACAACAACACCGATCAAAATGTAGAGAGCAAAAAAAAAAAAAAAAAATACCTGGCACACAATTCATTTTCAAATGAAAAAAAAAAAATTTTTTTTTCGATTTAATGATAATCCACACACATACATAATAATGATGATGATGATAATAATAAATACACTGTCAGTCAAGACACACAGTCAACTCCGTCATCATACAGAATTTCAATCAGAATCAAATATCTAATTTTTTTTTCTTTTTCGTTAGATTTCTCATTTTTCAGCAAAAAAAAAAAAGCAAAAAAAAAATATATAAAGATTGAAAAAAATAAATAAATGAACCTGTCCCATTAATTATTGAAAAACTAAAGTAAACAACAACAACAACGACAACCAGTAAATCAACGAAATTCAAACCAATACACACATCCATGATGCACTGTGTGGTTCATGTCACCAAAATAGCAAATATACCACTGATAACAATGGACATTAGACATGAAAGCTAAAAAGAGAGAGAAAAAGAGAAGAAAAAAATATCTTTTCCAAGATAAAGTCAATTGTAGATTGAAGTTAAAATTGAAAAAAAATTCCATACTTGAATCAGAACCATACCCGAAAAAAAATGGTAAAAAAAAGAAAACACAAAATGACAATCTACCTGGCTATAAACGAATGACAACCAAAAAACAAAACCTTGGGTAATGGCAATAATGAAGGCCATCGATAGATGGTTGTTGTTTTATGTTGTTGTTGTTGTTGTTGTTACTGTTTTCATTTGTTGCCATGTGTGTCCAATGGAATAATTTATGGGTACCATTAACTGGTTTTATCTGTTTTTTGTTGTTGTTGTTGCTTATTCTTATGTTCGAAAAATTTTTTTTTTTTTTTGGCGACATTGACAGACAATTCGGATGAGGTCTTCACCATCATAGTAGTCGTCGTCACCGCCGCCATCGACATTGTTGATACCGACGGACAATTTAAAGATTTGATTTTTTTTTATTTTGACAATAACAAAGCAAAAAAAAGACATCCAAAATAATAATAAGATCTATGTGGATCGTTTCAATGAAAATTGAATTTTTTTTTCGTAATAATCAATATTCAATAAAAGTAATTTCATTGATTGTTGTTGATTATTAGTTAGCAATATAATCATTGTAAAAATAAAATGAAATACGTAATACGATCAATTAGGTAATACGATCATCATATGTTGAACAAACAAATGTTTTCATTTCTTTTGTTTTTTTTTCATATACTTGAAATTAATTGTCAAAATATTGCCTGCATTGTGGCTACCTCAATAATACTATAGTAAATCTTAAAAAAAATGACTTGAAAGATGTAAAAAAAAATCTATCATTAGTGTATTAGTGTAAAAAAAGTCCACGGATCATCATCATTATTTCAGGTGTGGACCTGTTTCTTATCGATGTAATGAAACAAAAAAAAAAGAAAATGGGAAATATAAATCGGTTTCATCAGGTATTAACAAACAAAATGAATGAACAACAACAACAAAAAGAAAATTTTTTTAAATTCAATGTTGATGTACAGATGATCAGAGAATATATGGCCATAATCACCATGATGATTAAACCCGTTGACTACCAATTTTTATTAAAAAAAACAGTATTTAAACCTGATGATCATAATAATGATGTTCGTGTGTGTGTGTGTGTTTGTGTATTTGTGTGACATCATTGAGACAAATATAAACATCAGGGTGCAGAAACACCATGATGAAAATATTGGAAAAAAAATCTGTAATTTTTTTTTCTGGGACAAATTTTTTTTTCAAGAAAAAAAAGTAGCTATCATTTATATTTATATGATATAATGATGATAATGTTTCAAGTTAGTTCATAAATAATGATGATGATAATACAGCAATAGCAAAATGTAGAATTAGCTACATAGCCGCAGTTTAGTCAAAATGAACGGTTCGTGCAAAAACGAAATATAGCAAATGATTATATTACGATAAAAAGGATAAGTCTTTTTTCTTATTAGAGCATATACAATATATATATATATTTGAATTTACTTATATGTTAAATTTGAAGGGATTGTCCGATTTCATAACATTTCTCATTGATTATTATTATGGATTGTCTGTGTGCATCTCATATATATGAGATTTATGGAAAAATAAAATTATTATTATCAATATTTTTCATTTAGTGGTGAATATTGATAAATACGATAGTAATTGGACACGATGGCTAAGGGAAAAAAAATTCGGTCGACATTGTCGGTCATCAAATTTACATTCATCATACAAATGGACAGACCAAACACACACACAACTGAAACAACCGGGTGATGATGATGATGATGAAGTTTACACCATTTGCTGTGGCTGCTGTTTGTTACTAATGTTACTGATTGATAATAATTAATGCTGTAAAGGTATATTCATAGGTAAATCAAGAAAAAAAAATGAAATATTGAAAAAAAATGATTAAAAATACAATTTATATACACCAGAGTAAGTAAGAAGAAAAAAACCTATTTATTTTTCTCATTTTTTGAAAAAAAGTAAATAAATAAATAAATAAAACAGAACAAGAAGCCAGAAAAATGTAGACCACCACCAATCAATGTTTAGCATCATAAAAAATAAATGAAAAAATCCATCATTGAATTTCAGATACATTTTTTTCTTTTTGTTATCAATTATCATTTAGACACAACGACAAGGAAAAAAAATGAGCCGAAAAAAATTGATTTTGACTTTTGTTGCTACTGTTGTTGAATAATATCCAATGGCGCAGTGGATAATAATATTCATTAAATCGGGTTTGATTAGAAATGGAAAAAAAATCATATTCAATGTTACCAGTTTTTTTACGAGAAAATTTTTGTTTTTGTTTTTTTTTTGTAATTATCATTTATTCCTTTCAAACAAAAATTTTCGCATTTTATTCGATTTTTTTTTCATTTGTTTTGGTTATTTTTCATCATTGGATTCATAAGATAGTGAATAGCAACCAATATTACCTGAATATATATCATTGAGAAGAGTGAAAAAAAAACGAATGGATGAAAAAATCATTCCAATTAAAAAAAAAGAAATAAAAATGATTAACGAAACGGCGGCCACTTTGACCGGAATGATGATCTTCAAAAAAAAAAAAAACGTTGAAACCCGTAACGATATTGATCATTCAAAGTGACCATCGTCAATATCATTTTTTTTTCCAAATTTTGTCTCTAAAGCTAACTGTTGTTGTTGTTGTTGTTGTTTTCTTTTATTTTTTGTTTACATTTTCTCTTATCCATTTTGTTATGAATAACCGAATTTTTTTTTTACCAAGATAGTAAATGAAGGATGGGGAGGGGGTCATATCATTTTCACAATGATCTTATGCATTGATAAATGGACTAAATTAACTAACAAAATAAATGGAAAAAATCATCATTAGAATATCGAATGAATTTCATTTGATTTCATTTCGTTGTCGTCGTCGTCGTCGCCATCTTCGTTGTCATTATTATTACATTTCTTCATTTTTGTTTTTGATAAGTTTTTAAATTCCCAGTAACAGTGTCATCATCATCATCAAAAAAAGGCTCGAACTTAATTTTTTTTTCTTCATTCGATAATGGATATAATATTCACAATTTGATTTGAAAATTAAAATGAGAAAAAAAATAAATGGTAAAACAAACCCGTCGCCGGTATGATTTTAATCATAACCAAAAAGTCGACAACGACGACGACGACGACGACAAAAAATTATTTATTTATTTAATTTTGTTTTTTTCTATTTTTCATTTTGTCATTGATTAAATATTCAATCGGACAAAGATTTTATCAATCCAATAATCAATTGTACACATATGAAAATAAAATAATCAAGGTATAGGCCACCGTTCATCATATATGCATCATTATCATCATCAACAACATTATTATTCACACTATTGACTGAAAATTTTTTTTTTCTTCAAATGGGGATAAGGGGAAGAGAGAGAGAGAGAGAGAGAGAGAAAGAGCAAAAAAGATGAAATAGAAAAAGAGATTTGTTATTGGTAGATTTGTATGTATAGAAAAAGTCAGTTGATTTAGTTAATTTTTCTTCTTTTTTTTCTCTTCTTATTTTGTTGTTTCTGATAATGAAAATTTTTCTGGGTTTTTCTTGTCCTTTTTTTCTGCTTGTCGTTTCTCCATCATCATATTCATTATTATTCGAGATTTCAAAAAAAAAAAAAAAAAATATTGCAGAGATTGAAAATGGTGATGCGCTGGTAAAATGACCACCACTGTTGTTGTCGTTGTTTTTTTTTTCTCATTCTTGTTGTTGTTGTTGTTGATTAAAAAAATAAATGGACAAAAAAAAATTTTTTTTTTCAAAAATGAAATACATATTAGATTGAAAAAAATAATTTTTTTTCTCTCTCCGCTTAATTTATCACACATCATGATGATGATGATGATGATGATGATTATCATTTAGTGTTTCTTTTTTTTTATATATTTCATCATCATTATATACATCGATATTGTTCAAAGAAAAAATATTCTCCAATGATACATCGAATACGATGAAGATGATGATGATGATGATGATGATAATTGGTAAAGATGACTGACTGACTGACTGACTGCCTAGTTGGTTGGATAATGAATTGAGAAAAAAAAATCCAATCATAAAAAAACAATTACCAATTCTGATTCATATCATATCAGAATTTTTCAATTGAAATAAATTGATAAAACAAAGTGAAATAAAAAAAATGAAAAAGAGATGCATTGAGATTAATAGATAGATAAACGAAAATTTTCGAAAAAAACAAATGACAAAAAAAATTTTTTTTTTCGGTATTTGTCATCGTCATAGCCGTTGTTTTTTTCTCGGATTATTATTATTCGTTATTATAATCATCATTCATTCATTCACCCATGTTGTATATATACAAATGTATCAGAACCATTTAATTTGCATCATTATTCAATCTGAGCGCGAAAAAAAAATCAAATCAAATCAAATCAAGATCCAAACACACAAACAAAATTGAAAATTGAATTTCATCAATCAAAAAGAAAAGAAAAAAAAACCTTAAACTTGTTGGTTGAACAAACTACCTGTTTTTTTTTCTATTTTGAATGTCAAAACTTAACAAGATCGGTCACCGAAATCGATTTCATCAACATGAAATATATCAAACATCTATCTATCTATTTGTGTTCGTGTGCGTAGAAGAAAAAAAAGGCTTGGCAATAGTTTGCCATACATTTAGATGCAATATATGTTGAATATGATCAAGGTGTAAATTTGATTAACGTGAAAATTCATGACTAAAAAAGAAACTATCATCATTTCATATATTGAATGAAAACAAACAAGAAATACCCTTCAATTGATTCGAATATCAAATATAATAATAATAATAATAATAGAATATTGAAAAAAAATCAATCAACAACGAATGATGATGAATTCGATACTTAAGTAAGAAGAAAAATAAAACGAAAAAAAGATTGATCGATGATCAAGAGAAAAAAAAATCGATCAATGCAAATGCTATTTGTATTGTCTATCTATCTATCTATTATCTATTTATTATTGTAAATGGCTAGCCCAATAACAATTCGATAATGTCACGAAGGTTTTTTTTCATTGGTTTTATTTTCAGTGCATCGATACACACACACACACGAGAAAGATAGATAAAGATAGATATGACTAATGAACGTTTAATGCATTGTTGTTGGCTACGACAATTCATCGTAATCATTTCAATTGAATTTATTTTCTATTTTTTTCTGTTTTGGTTTCGCACAAAAAAAAATAAATTAACAATAATAATAATAAAAATGAAAATTCGTAATAAATTTTTTATCATCATCATCATCATCATGAACGATGATGATAATGATGATAAAAAATAAAACAGAAAAAGAAAATAGAAATTCAATGATTATGATGATGATGATGATGATTGTTGCATTAATCAGAAAAGAAAAAAAATCATTTACTAAAAAAGGACAAACATTGATTGGTAAATGTCAGAAATGAAGATTTTGATGATGATGATGATGATGATGACAACAACGACAACGGTCAAAGGACAACCATAGGAGTAGAATGTAATACCGAGAAATACCTTGAATGAATAACCAGAACAACAACAACAACAACAACAACAATATGACGACATTGGATTGATCGAGGCCACTCTACTATACTGGTGTTATATATTCGAATAATGATGATGATGAAGAAGAAAAAAAACGAAAAAACTAAGATAAGATTAATTCAGTAGGAACGAAATTTAAAAAAAAAATCAGTGGGCATCAATATGTGTGTGTGTGTGTGTGTGTGTGTGGCTACCTGTTGAATGTGGCAAAATCTTTATAGAGAAAAAAAGCCAAAAAAAAAATACTAAATCTAACCTGAAATGAACTGAATATATATCCATCCATTTATCCATCGGTTCGAACCCAAAAAGATCCACATTATGATGATGACGACAAATAAATTTCATTTGTAACTAAATAACTAAATTGAGTTCAAAGATTTTTTTATTTTATTTTACTTAATTTTTTTTTCTTCTTATTTCTACATCATCATCATCATCATCACGAGATGATCATGAAGAAAAAAAAATCAACTTGAAAAAAAACGAAAAAAAAGACGACGCTGATGATGATGGTGATAAAGATTTTTTTTTTCATTTGTTTTATCTGTTTTTTTTCTGTTCTTTCTATCTCTCTCAGGAAAATAATTGAAAACCAAATCCAAATAGAATGTTTACCTTACTACACATATGATATGTATATTTATCATTGATGTGACAACAAAAGAAGCCACACAATGATAATGGATGATGATGATGATGATGTTGGACAAAGAAAAACAACGACGATGACGATGACGACAACGACGACGACGACTATGACGATGGTAGCTGATGATAATGGACAAAATTTGATCAAAATGTCCTAAAGAATGATTCAACTAAACTGATCGTTTTATATTGATCTATTTGGCGCCAAGATTTTTCTTTTTCTTTTTTTTGTTTTTGTTTTATTTTCACTAATCAATGTATAATTTATTAGATAGATTGTAGAAATAAGGAAAAAAACCGTCAAGATTAAGATTTTTTGATCGATTTTTTTTCTGTTGGTTTGTTTTATTCATCATCTATCTAGCAGAAAATTACTTTAATTTCTAAAACTAAAGAAAAATTAGGCAACATACAAGGCGAGATTCAATAGATTAATTAGATTTCATTAGAGATGAAAGAAAAAAACAAACAAACGAAAAAAAACTGAGAAAAATGCCGACAAATTTTTTTTTTTTTTTTGGTTTCAATTCAAATTGATTTCAATCAACAAATGAAAATAAAGATAAAATTGATAAAAATAAAAACAATATATGTGCGCGTATGAATTGTAATTGAATTGTCATTACGACTAATGATTAAAACAGTGTAGGGAAAAAATTGAATATTTTTACACCTGAAATCAACCATACAGATAATGTACAAAAAAGTAACAAGAAGAAACAATCAAGTTAATAATAATCTACTAATAATTTGTTTCATCGATTCAGACAGACAAAAAATTGATTGATTGGTTAATACAATGTTATCAATTCGAAAAATTTTGCGCGAAATATAATAATAATAATAATAATCAACTGAATATAACAACAAGTTAATGCATATTGCGTGCAAACAATTTATTTGTACGTCAACATCAACTTTTCTGTTCATCATACCGGGGGGAAAAAAACAGATGAAAATAATGACTTCTAATGTGCCATTATAAACCAGAATGGTCACTATTTGATACAACAACACTGGGTTTCGCAAATTTAGAAAAATGTGTAAAAAAAACACAATTGACCAGATTGTGGTCAAACATGATCATCATTATTATTGAGTAGAATTAGTTTTGTTTTTCTTTTCCTTTTTTTTTTTTTTTTTTTTTTGATTAAATTCAATTATCTATTTTCTCCGTCATCATTATCAACAACAACAACAACAACAAAAATAGCGAAAAAAAAACATTTACCACATAATTCATTTTTAATCGATCATCATCTAACGCACACACACAAAGAAATCCTGAAATTTTTTTTTGTTTTCACTAATTAAATCTATTGTATTTTATGTGCGCGTGAATGATTTTATAATGTAGTATTAGATGCGGTTTTTTTCCTTTGTTTAGATTTTTTTTTTTTTTGACGATCATGATGATGATGATGATGATAGATAAACAACAAGAATTTTGATAAAGAAGAGAAAGAGTAGAGATTTTTTTTCGTTTTGTTTTGTTTTGTTTCCATTTTATCATCATCATCATCATCATCATCATCATTTTCAAAAGATAATTGATTAAAAGAAGAAGAAACTGCAATCATTTTTTTTTGTATACAACATACAACCACATTGTACAATGTGAAATATTAATCATCATCATCATCATCATGGAACCAATATCATAAAGAACAATGAATACACACACACACACACACACACACACACACACACACACACACACAAACACAAACAATTCATTGGCCGGCTACGGATCAACATCATTATCATCGACAACAACAACAACAACAACAAGAAAAACATAACATCTTTGTATTATTATCGACGATATTGTGCACAATTATTATTATTATTATTACATTATAATTTTCTACATATGATGATGATGAAAAAAAATAATAATAATAATCATTTCAAACATTGTTCACATCACGCTCCCGAAAAAAAAAATAATTTTATTAACAATAAACAACAGCAACAACAATTGATTGAAGCAATACACTTAACATACACGCACACACACACACACACACACACACACACACGGCTGGTATTATTGTTTTCATTATATTTCGTCGCTATGATTAAATAATTTGTGATTATTATATTTTGATGATGATGATGATGATCATGTTGTTGTTGAATATTGGCGAAAAACAAAAAAAAAACTTGTTCGATGATGAAAATAATGATTAGCAATGGATTTTGTATATATTGAAGAGAAAAAAAAATCCGGATATTATTTTTTTTTCTTGTTTTGTTTTGTTTTGTTTCTGGTTATCCGGTGAAAAAAAAAATCTTTGTGCCACTAATATTGATGATGATACTTGAGTATATGTGAAAAAAAAACAACAACGAATCCATAATTATCCTATCAAATAATAAATTGATTAAAGTTTGAACAATTTTGTAATATATTGTTGTTGTTGTTGTTGTTGTTTGTTTTTTTTTGTTGTCAGTAATAAACATGTTCGTCAACGAATAAACCGATCAGATAATAATAATTTTCAATCAAGTGCAATCCTGAACAATCAAATTCTGATTTATTGATCGATTATTAATCAATCAATTATATTCATAAAAAAAACATGAATCATTAAATTCATATATCGAAACCAATAATTATTTTAATTCAATATATTTAGCAAGAAAAAACAAAACAAAAACAAAAAAAAAGCACAAAGGATGATTATATTCATTAAACATGAAATGGGTTTGAACCAAAAAAAAAAAAAAAAAAAAAAAAACAACAACAAAACACTTTATCATAGCACAAATTTGCAAATGAACAACAACAAAAAAATAATTTTTTTCGGTCATTGAACACGAGTAAATTTTTCTTGATCATCATTTTGATTATATGAAAAAAACGTGCTATACAGATAAATGTAATAATTTCCCCCAATGAAAAACATCACCAATTTTTCGCCTATCAAATTATTGTAATGATATAACAGGTAGGAGAAAACCTGAACACGTTTGATTATGCTAATTATATAGGCAGCATTAATAATAATAATAGATCAATATCAGAAAAAGAAAATTATAACGAAATTGTAGAAAAAAGACAAAAGAATCTTAATCGTAATCATTATTATTATGTAACATCAATGAACTGGAATCATTAATCGACCATGATCAACATCATTATCATTATTGATCGAAAAAAAGGGAAAATGTACAAATTAAGAATAGGTGACGATAATTGTGCTATGAAAATCACGTCGTTTGTTCGTGGACACATATATACAGGTAGGTAATTGCAAGACAGAAGCATCAAAAAAAAAATTCTCTTGGCAACAGTCCATACCAGAACAATACAATGATGATGATCCATTTAATAACCATGGATATTGATCCATATAATAAAATTACAACAACAAGAATTGGCTTGATAGAACACACACAGAAAAAAGCATGTGTTGTTGTTGTTGAACACATAATGATAATCAAACGATCATGAAGATGTTTTTTTTTCTCTATCTCTCTCACTCTTATCCTCTCATTCCTATAGGGAAAGATTATCCGAAAATTATACTTGAAATTATAATGTATAACGCCCGAAACAACAACGAAAACAAGAAAAAAAAACAAAACAAAACAAAAAAAAGAAGAAAAGAATAGAATCGCATGATATTGAAAGTGAAAATTGTTGCTGATTATGATGAACATGTTGTTTTTGTTGTTGTTATTGTTGTTGTCGTTATTATTATTCACCCGTATATCCAGGTGTTATAATTTTCATTGATATATGCCCTATACAAATCATCAGATAGATATTCGATCGGTGAATTGATAATTGTGAACGGCATTCACGTCAAAAAAAAAATTTTTTTTTAATGATTTTCATCTATTATTATCATCATGATGATGTTCGAACCAATATTAATTGCCATTGGCGATATATTCTTTACCTTATTCTCTCTCTCTCTCTTCCAGTATATGGAAAAAAAACACGAGCTCATCCCCAGATACATGGCAATTATAGCCAATTGTATCAGAGTAAGAATGTGCGTATTTGGATCATTGAACGAAACATTATCATCATCATAATAATAAGAAGAAAGAGAGAAAGAAAGAAAAAAAATCTCTTGTCAATCCACAAGCTAAGATGGCTTCATAATAAACAACAAAACATCGACAACAACAAGGTAACAATTATCGTATCAAACAACAACAACAAAAACGAAGATAAAAATTCTGAAAAACAGAAAGAAAAATAAAACTATTCATCAAACTATAGATAGAATTTCATTTGAAACATTCATAGTGAGACAATGAACCGCAATGTAGAATGAGGGGAATTTTAAAGAAAAAGGTGAAAAGAAATAGTAATAAGAAATTATTTAGATGTCATGATAATATTGTTTGAAACAAAAAATAAATGCTTCAATTTAATGACAACAACGACAACAATTCGATTGTGTTGATAGACACATCGAATAAAAAAAAATAAACAAACAAAAAAAATGCATACATAAATTTTCTGAATATTCATTTCATTTCAAATTGAAATATTTGTAGGAGTCAAATTTTCTGGCTCGCACACACACACACACACATGCACAGAGTCGAGCTTCCGTCCACCAAACCAACAAACAACAAACACAAAAAACACCACCCAGATAAAAAAAAACCACACACACACACACACAAACCAAGAAAAAATTTTTTTGTGTTTCGTTAAAAAACAATTCAACAAAACGATATGATATAAAACCACACAACAACGAGTGGGAGTAAAAATGAAAATGAAAAAAAAACAAATGAATGAATGAATGTCGAATGAAAAAAGGGCGAAGGGAGGAAAAAAATGGCACCACAGTTACGAATGGTAAGAATCCCACGGATTCGTTAATAGACACAATACAAAACAAAATACAACAAATATCATATCATATCATATCTCTCGGTGGTCTATGATGGGCTATCCCAGTTTTTTTCCATCATCATCATCATCATCATTATTATTATCAGCATCATTGTTTTTTGCCCAAAACTGAACAGAAAAAAATCATGCATTTTTTGTCTTTTATAAGATAAAAAGAATCAAAAAAAAAAATAATTGCAAATAATAGTGATGCACAATTTTTTTTAATGAATTATCAGAAAGAAAATCCAATAATAAGTGAACCTAGATGATGATTGAACACAAAGCATTTGTGTGTCTGTGTGTGTGTGTGTAGATAACATGTTCATTCAAATGCAGAGAGATCGAGCACGAACCTGTAATAATTTCTACAACAACAACAACAATAACAACCAAAAAAAAAAAAAAAAAAACAAAAACAACAAGCAACAAGCTCTAAATATGAATTCACCAGCAGCAGCAGCAATGATTTCTTCTTTTTCCAAATGTGAATTCTATGCAAATTTTATTTTTTTGTTTTCAAAAGCAAAGTTCTTGGAGGAATGTAGATATAAATTGCATCCATTATTTGTGTGTGTGTGTGTGTGTTGGTATGTGCATAAAAATTCGTTTTGTAATCAAAATTGTTCAGTTGGAAAAATTCAATTCATTTTATTTGAAAAAGTAAAATTTTCATTACAAATACAATATGAAGTGATACAGTTTTTTTTTCTTGTATTCGATAGACAACAAGATCAAAGTATAAACGATGATCAAAATCAATTGCCATAGAAAAATGGAAAACATGGAAAATATAAGTTGATCTATTGAACATGATCAATAAATATGCTATCATCATCATCATCATAGATCGATCGATCAATTGAAAATGATCAACCAAATCATAATGAAAAGTAGCTAAATAAAAAAAACGAATGTAAATGAAAAGAACACGATCCATAATGATAATTATCATTTATTTCATCAAATATTCAATGATTATCAATCGTTTTTCGACTAATTGAATTAGTGCATAACATCATCATTGACAGCATAACCAAATAATCATCATGATCATCATCATGATCATCAATACACCTTGATTGATTGTATAGATATTGTATACAAAACACCCTGAACAACAAAAATGAATATAATGTCTCAGATTCAAATGAAATAAACAAAACAAAACAAAACAAAAAAAACACTGACAAGAAATGAAATTCATTAGAACTCGATTAAATAATAATAAGCAATAATCAAATTGAAATTGATTATCATCATCAATGGATACAAGTTTCAATGTTCCAAAGTTCTTTCCACTGTTTTAAATAAACCACGAAACAAAATGAAGAAAATGAAAAAACTATCAACAACTACAAACAAACAAACAAACAAAAAATGATGATGATTTCAACAATAACAACAACAACAACAACAACAACAAAAACAAAAACAAAATAAAACTTGATTGAAAAAAAAATAAAAACAAAATAACTTTGAGGATGTATATACGCGATATATATAAAATGTTTATAACACAAAACGAGAGCGAGAAGATAAAAGAAAAAAAAATAAAACAGAGAAAAAAAAGGAAAAAAACCAAAAAAGCATGCATGAACCAAATTTGGCATTTTGTTTTTTTTTTTTTTTGTTTCACGCCACAATTATTGCTGTTGCTGTTGTTGTTGTTGTCGTTGTTGCTGTTGCTGTTGTTGTTGTTGTTGTTGTTGTTGATCATCATCGATGTTTTCGACGATAATGTTGATGATAATGATGATGATGATGATGATAGTGATGACGATAATGATAATTGATAGGACACACATAAAATTGAATACAATTGAATTTCTTTTCTTTCCTTTTATTATTATTATTATTATTCACACAGCTATGATGTATAATAATAATAATAATGATGATCATCATCATCATCAATGTATAAGCCAAAATAAGTGTGTATGTTATGTATGGAATAAAAAAAAGGTAGATATTTACGAAAAGGTTATTCGTTACGAAAATGATTATATTGTTTTTTGCGCTGTGTGTTCGTGTGGTGTTGTGTTGGAGAGAAAGCATTTAAATTCAATTTGAGCTTCTAAATAGGTGCATTTTTTTTGCTGTTGTTACTGTTATCTAATTTCCTATCCAATTTTTTTTTTTTTTGGTTGATGATAATCATCAAGCACAAATAATCAGAGATCAAACTCATCTTATAATAGGAAAAAAAAACAAAGATAATGGATCACCAATGTTCAGGTGCAACAACAACAACAACAACAAAAATCACTTAGATGTTTTTTTTTCGCACCAAACACTGCCGCACACATACACAGGTAGCATTAGATTTGTTCAAAAATCGAATCAAGTATTATAAAGAAGAAAATAAAAAAAAATAAATAAAAAACATTGAACTAACTAGTCATCGAATGATAATGACGGATAGCTATGATCATCATCATCATCTTCTTCATTGATTATCATGATCATCATCAGCTATGAAATTGTTGAACCTGGTACACAATAGTTTCAATAATAATAATAATAACAACAACAACAACAAAAAACCAGAACAAAGTAATGATGACACCGATGATGATGATGATGATGATGATGATGATGGTTACGATGGCAATGGATGATGATAATGTGATGATAGGTATGATATATATATAGAATGAACAGGTATATTTTACATTTATCCATTTTTATTCACGGGTCCCCGATGATGATCATGATGATGATCATGATGAACACAAATCATCTTGTTACAGAAATACAATATGTTGGTTAAAAGAATATATAGAAACTATGCTATTATTTCGGCATTCATCATCATCATCATCATCATCATTATACATAGCAATCGACAGCAAATCAAACTAACAGAGGAACATGAAAATAAAAATAGGTGCGAACAAAACAAAACAATTGTAGATTCGAAAATATATTGAAAAAATATTGGCAGCCAATTATTGTTTTGTCATGTGTGTGTGTGTGTGTGTGTGTGTATTATCTATATGTGGTATGTCTCATATCCAAGTTGGTTTACGATATTGATATGGTCGTCATCATCATCATCATCACCATAATAATCATCACCACCACTGTTCATCAAAATAATGAACCATGTCCATCGATAAAAAATCTATTATGATTTTGTACATATGTTTATTATTCATTTATTGAGAAATCAATTATAACAAAAAAAAAATATTCATTGAGAAAACATTATTATTATACAATACAAGTTATAAAAACATTTTAGTTGGAAAAAAAAGGTTAAAGGTGAACACATGTTTACATGTGTCTCTCTCACTATCTCGACAATAGATCTAATCATCATGAATTGAGTCATTGATTATATTGATGAATACATCAGTTATATGAATGACAGGCAAAACAAAAACAACAATGAATCGATTCAGACATAACAAAGAATAAAACGACTGAAATGAACAAAACAAAAAAACAAAACAACACAATAATCAATCGACAGGCACAATATGCCCAGGTTGTTTTTTTTTCATTTTTTTTTTGTTGTTATTTATTATCGTTCACAGTGGTTATGTGTGTTTGGTTGCAAATATTTTGCGTGATATACAAATGTTTCAATATACATCAAATAAAAACGGCAAAAAGAATGTGAATATGATGTGATGGTGATGAGTTTTGAAATTTTTATTTCTACAGTGGGTGATCAACATCAACAACAATATCTATGTAAATGATCACGAATCTAATTTGATTCATTCATTCATGATAATAATAGAATGAAAGGATTTTTTGAAAAGAATTAAAATCTCATCAATTGATAATGGATGTTAATGTAACTACCAATTGCATTGCATGTCGAAACATACAGCAGCGAAGATTTCCAGATCCGGAATTCCTATTATAAAATGTGTCTGTGTGTGATATGGGGAAACAATTGTTTCGGCATTCCTTTTTTTTACCTGTTCAATCTGGTATCTTTCTTCTCTCTCTCTCTCTCTCTCTTGCCCTCAAACACACAAAAATAAATATAATTCTCATTTGCATATAATGATGAAAAGAATATTATTACTATTCCTATAGGTACGTGAGTGTGTTTGGTGTGTGTGTGTGTGTTATGATTATGATTATGGCGCGCGAACAACGCGTGAATTTTTTTTCAATATATATAAATCATCATTTGAATATTTTTTTTTGTAGCTACGACCAAATATTCATACCACATAAGCATCGTTTTTTTCAAGAATTCAGTCAAAAAAAAAATATGATGATTATGATTACCCACAAAGCATTATCATCGTTTGTTTCGTGTTTTTTTTTGTTGTTGTTTTTGTTGTTTTTTTTTAATTCACATTTGTTGCACTTGTTTTATTTTATTTTTTTCGTTGTTATTGTTGATGGCTATTTCTGTTTTAAGTGTTCACCTGCACGGAATTGTTGTTGTTATTGCCAATGGTGGTGATGATTATTTCAATTCACGTGAACATTTTTTTTTCGTTGTTGTTGTTTGTTTTTTTCTTTTGGTTCGTCATTTTATTGTTGTTTATGAGCATTTTGTATATATTATTTTCAATGACATTCATATTATTACATACACACACACACACAGACACACATATTCATATACTATTAGTAGTAACAGGATGTGTCTGTTGTTTGTTTGTGAATTGTGGAATCCAAAAAAAAAAAAAAAAAAAAAAAAAAATAAAGAGAAAAAAATCCAATAAAAACAAAAATGAAATGAAACCAACAAAAATTGAATTCAAAACTCGACAACAACATTTTTCCAATATTTATAGCCGCCAATATTTTTTTTTCTATTTGAATTTAAATTCAACCAATAATAATGATGAGTAAATTAAAAAATTGGAAAAAAAATTTGTGAAATTTTAATTAAATTTTAATTCATCCAACAAGTCACCAGTCTATTTTTCAGTGAAAAGCAAAGAGGGACAATGGTAAATAATGTCCAGTATATTATGTGTGACACTCACACACACACACACATACACACAATAACCATTGACTCCCTGCCAGGCATATCATTTTTGTTTTACAACAAAATTGTCCTATAACAACAACAACAACAACAACAATGAAAAAAAAAAGAAAATTCCCTTTTCCAGTGTGTGTGTGTGTGTGTATGTGCCTGTATCTAAGGGCACGAGCTTTTTTTAATTCAATTCAAAAGGTGGTGACAATAAACAACATAGTGAAAGTGGAAAACAAAAAGTAAAAAAAAAGGAGACAATTTTTGAATGAAATGGATGAAGATTGAGTGTGGATGAGCAAATAGCACCATTGAAAAAAAATGGTGATCATTGTGGCGACAATTATTACAAAACGTACAAATATTTTTTTCCGCACAGAATAAATGCCGAAAAAAAGTGTTGGTTGCAATTATTATCATTCAACGACACCGACAACGACAATGATAATGATGATGATGATGATGAAGATGATCAGAATGATGAACAAGGAGATGATGATGATGATGAAAATACGATTAAAATATAATCAACAAACAAAAAAAAAACCAAAATGGATGAGCTAAAAGAAGAATGATGAAGATGAATATATGTTGACAGGTCTATGTTAGTCTCGACGCATTATATAACGATGTTGATATATATTATATAAAGATTCAAAGACATTATCATATTAACCAAAAAATTCATTTCCAATTCAATTAAAAAACAATGATCATTGTCATTAACAATGACAATCTTATCATCATCATCATCATCATGATAAATTAATTTATTCCATAATTAATGATTGGAAATAAGTTCTATGATTTCCACCAAAAAAAAAACATTGGGAAAAAATGAGCAATTTATGTAGGATGCAGATATATGGTTAGTATCATTATTATTATCATGAACATAGTGGAAAATTTTCATGACAATCACAGGATTTCAGATTCGGTCTATTTTTTTTTTTTTTTTTGCCAAATTCACCAACAATAACGTAATCAATAGCAGCCGTACAGAAAATACACACGCGTGGATGATTGTTTAGAATATATTCAAGAGTATATCGATATATTACTACTTTAATTAAAACTTTTTCAAAAAAAGAATTTTTCTTTTCACAAATAATTCAGTTATTTTCAAACAACAATATTCCTCTTGATGAACAAAAATCCGATTGCATTTTGTGTCACGTGTTTGGCTTATGATGATTATATATATATGTTCAAATGGAAAAAGTGGAAAACTAGCCATTGGATAGTGTGTAGTGTGTGTATTGTATGTGTATGAACATTACTACAAGTGTAATCATCATTATGTGCTTATTTACCATTGGACACATGTATAAATTGATCCGGTAGATGTGATCAAACGATGGATAGATGGATGGACCAACCAAAAAAAATGAAATAATCATATAAGAGTAATATGAGAGTTATTGTAATGATCAAAAGAATAACAAAAAAAAAACAACAACAACAACAAAAGCTTTCAATCGTAGTCAAAACAAAATTTACTCACATAAAAGCTTAGATTAGCCAATAGACTACTTCAACACACACACATACACACACAAAATGGCCATTGTTTTGATTTGATCAATGCAATAATATATGCCGGTGAGTGTGTCTCGACATTATTATCATCATCATCATTGTTAATATTTGCCATTGACATTGATACAAAGTTTCTTTGAGTGTCTTTCATGTTATATCGGATCGAATCAAACTATCTAGAATGTTTTTTGGACATTAGAAATAAAAATCGATAAACATACTGAAAAAAAATATGCAGCAGCAGTGAGAAAGATTGTTGGATGAATTATTTGATCCAAAAATTATTGTTGTTATTGTTGTTGTATAATAAAGTAATCAAAACAACTCACAATCATAGAAACATACTTGAAAAAAATGGGACCAAAGTCTAATTGATCTTTGGTCAGACGAAGCACGTGTTACAAAAAAAATGACGAGTGTTGGATCACAAACAACACAACTGGTATCAAGTATCAAATTAAGTTTAGTTGATAGATTCATAAATTAAAATAGCATTGGGCAACAGAAAAAAAATACCTAAAACTTGTAAAAAAACAAACAAACAAACAAAAGTAGAAGAGAGAGATAGACAAAAAAGAATTTGTAAGACATTTTTCCAAAGAATAACAAATCAGTGATTCTAAATGCACAAAAAAAGTCTGCATGTTGAATGTTGTGCCAAAAGGAATTTAGTGAACAAAAAATACACGAAAGACATTCATATAATGACATTATGATGAGATGTTTGTAAACATTTCAAACAAAACAAAGCAAAACAAAACAAAACAAAACAAAAATTCACTAAAACAATTCATGCTGATCTAGTCATAATTTACGAAGATAAGATTGTTATTTTCTTTTTTTTCTTCTTGTTTTGTCTGTCGGAAATTAAACTCTCTCTCTCTCTCTTACTCTCACAATGATGATGATAACAATGAACAAGGAATAAAGATGAGAAGAAATGAATAAAAAAAAAGAATGTCGTCAAGATTAAGATGAAAAAAACCATATATGAAATATATGGATATAACAATAAAATTTGATTGAAATGCACTGAAAAAGCACAGAAAACAAACAAATAAACAAGAATAAGAATTTTAAACACACACAAATCAACTTACAAGACAAGACAATAGACAAGAAGAGAGAGAGAGAAGAAAAGAATTTTTTTTTACAGAATTGATAATATTACACGGATGATGATCATCAAAGATGATGATGATGATGACGAGATGCGATGCGATGTTTAAATAAAAAAAAAATTCAAATCAAAACAATGCTACAAATGAACTACTGGAATAAACCGTAAACACAAACACACAAAGAAGGATTAAAACATTGACAACGAAAAAAAACAATACTGATCATAACTAAAGAATGAAACACAAAAAAAAGAATGGATATGAATGGAAAAACAAAAATCCGATATGAAAAACAAACGAATGTGAATGAATGAATGAATGAATGACTGGATGTATGAATAAATAACTGACTAACTGAATAAAATGTGAATGAATTGAATTGAATTGAATTAAATGAATGACTGACTAACAGACATACAGACGAAGGATGTTGTTTGATACACAACGTGCGATATCAACAACAGCAACAACAACAACGAAACTACGAAATAAAAAGAGAGAAATCAAAAAAAAAAGTATCCACATTATCTGAACACATACACAAACATAAGCATCATTCCGTTGTTCATAAGTTTATTGAAACAATAAAAACATGAAAGAAAAAAACATACATGAAACTGATGATCATCAAAAAAAAAAAAAAAAAATTTAAGAAGAGAAAAAGATTATCCACAACACACTTGCACACAAGTAACAAATAAACAAAAAAAAAGTAAAGGAGAAAAAAAATAATAAAATAAAATTAATATATACAACGACCACACGATTGTCGATCATAATCATCATCATCATCATCATCATGAACTTAAAACAAAAAAAAATCTATTTAACCATTCAATTAACACACTCATATATAACAATGGTATTTTTACCTGGATGCATTGTGTTTGTGTGTGTGTGTGTGTGTGTGTGTTTTACACACACGACAAGAACACACAACAGAAATCCAACACACACACACACACACACGAGTCGACAAATTATCATGTGAATAATAATAAACAATTAACACAAGCAAACATACACACACACACACGAATACGATGATCACGGATGGTTCAACAACAACAACAAAATTAATAGATGTATCGATTTTTTTTATGAATTTTGATTGATTGATCCGAACAAAATATTTGATCAATCAAAGATCTAAAGATAACAATAGACAAAGATGACCAAACCAACGAAAAAAAAATGGATGGATCGATGAAAAATGAAGAAAAAAAAATTCCTTGCATTCAAAACAATTAACGGGAAATTTTTTTTTATTTATTTCATAAATACAGATCATCATCATCATCATCATATGATAATTGTTATTGGACAGGTAAAACCATTGATCAATAACAATTTCTACACACGAAATCTATTGTTATTAATTAATAAATCAAAAAAAAAACGTACAGGCATGAAAAAATATAATTAACAATAATATGAAAAAAAAATTTAACAACAACCATAAAGGTATTTGTGTGTGTGTGTGTAATTCGAATGGTGCCCATGATGATGATAATCACAATGTTGTAAATTTTTTTTTTAATTCAACAACAAATCTTCATCACAAATTTAAATGGAAATTAATATAGACAATCGATTAATCAATCAATCATTCAATCAAACAATCGATTCGTTTATCAATCGAATCGATTAGTCAAACCATTGCGGATTGAGAGAGTTAGAAAAAAAGTTGATTGTAATGTATTGTTGTGAAAATATATTCAATCGAACAATGGACATAATGAATGGTCCATTAGATCATTGCAAATAATGACCAAAAAAAAAACAAACAAATTTTTATGAAATTAATTTCAAAATTACAAACCTCAATGGAATTATGGACAAAAAATGTCATAATGGATTCAGGTAACACATATGGATGATTCAATTCCGATTATGATGATTGTGTTAATCATATCTAAATTAAAACAAAAATGAAAAACAAAACAAAACAAAATGGTTATTCAATGAAAATTATTGTAATGGCTACTACACAAGGTCATCAACATCAATTGTTCTCGGAAAAATTTTTCTTTCTTCTTTTTTTTTTTGCTTTTACTATACATACTACTCATACATTTTAATGGTAAAGATTTTTTTTGAAATTTGTATTCAATAATAAATCACCGGACAATCGGAAATGTCTTGATGGTTTGCAAAAAAAAAAAGAAAAACCAGTGAGAGAAAGATGGTTGGCTATTTTTCAATTTTAAATTCTTTTTCCCATTTTTTTGTGTGTTTGTGTTAGCAAATGTTCAATTGTTTGTTTCTGTTCACAGAACAAGATAAAGACTGAAAAATAATGATATAACATCAACAACCAAAAAAAAAAACAACAACAAGAATTTGTATGACAACAAGAAGTAACATAAAATTTAAGCTTAAATTTTTCTCTTCGAAAAAAAAATTTCAATAAAAATAAAACTCTTTGGACATCATCGTTGTCTGAATACCTAATAATGTATTATACTTGAAAGTTTATTAGACAACACAAACTAAAAAATATAAAAAGCACGTTTGTAGTGAATACAAATAATGATTAATATGAAATGTTCCATCATCATCATCATCATCATCATCATCATCGAAATGGTCAAAACCAAAAGATTAAGATCAAGATGCGAAATAAAATGACCATGGCAGATAAACAAACAAATTCTCCAAAAAAAAAATGAATAAATACTGTAAAAAAAAGAGGAAAATCAAACCAAAAATCATCATCATCATCAACAACACACAAACAACAAAAGGATCAGGATACACCAATAAGCAACAAATGATTTGTGATCATCACGTTGAATAAAGAAAAAAACAACAACATTACTATTGGCTATATATAAACGTAAACTTGAAAAAAAATTAATGCCAAAAATATTGAAAGATGCAATATTTTAAGCAACAGAAAAAAAAATTAAGAATTGAATAAAAAAAAAACACAAAACAAAACACAACTTTTGGTAAACATTAAGTCCATCCATTCATTCATTCAGCCATGGCTGTCGGTTTTGTATAATTGAAAAAAAATCCCAAACAAAAAAAAAACAAGAATTTCAACGTTTTGAAAAGACAAAAATGTTTGAATGAAAATGAACAAGAATTCATATTTTCTATTTTCTTTTTTTGTTGTTGTTGTTGTTGTTGTTGGTTGTTCAAATGTAGTTTTCCACGGTTCAAAATGGATAAGAAACAAAGCAAAAACAAAAAACACGACTAATAAATCAAACTGGGAAAAAAAAGAAAGAAAAATTGCCAACAACCATACCAACCGACAATAAAAAAAAAATTCAACCGGATAATCCAAGGTGGCAATCTGGTTTCGGATCAATTGTTTCTACGAAAAAAACAAACAAATAATAATCATATGACCCAAGAATTCGAATTCCGGCATACCTGATTAGTCATAGATGTTGTGTCACGGGAAAAAATTTACAAAAAAAAAAATTTCTGTCTCCCATCCCATATCATTCTCTGTGTGTGTGTGTGTTTCCATTTGTTTGAATTCGTTTCGATTTCAATTACAAACTCAACGTGGCGCCATCGAATTCATTTTTTTGTCTATTAACACACACTAAATTTATACCCAGATAATTAATAACACATATACTCGAGAGACGATTCTTATTCAACAAATCGACAAAAGGCAACAATCTATAAATGACAACCAACGACGATTTATGGATCGATTCATTTACGAAAACGAAAGAAAATTCATCACTCGAAGAAAAAAAAATAATAATGATGATGGACAAGGTGTCTGGTTATTTGATTATGAACACATTTTATTATCATTATGGTCAGAATATATTCTCATATATGAAATGAGAAATAAAATGAAAAAAATAAACAAAAAAAATTTGAAAAAAGCCAAAGATCATCATCATTGATGATAAATAATAATGAAATGATAAACAGCAGAGAAAAAACTATGATGGCGACCAAAAAAAAAAACAGAAAAAAATTAAGAACCGTCGTGAATACACACACGACACGTGTCCATATGATTGATGATGATCATTGGCACCACACACACACACATACATACACAGGTAGAGATATGAATTCATCTTTAGGAATCGTCAGATATAAATGATACTGGCTCGCGCAAGCTCCTTTTTAAGTTTTGTTAGAAAAAAAAAATTTGAATCAAATTATTAAAGGATCTGAGTGTCTGTGTGTGTGTGTTTATGTGAAAAAGGTATTATTCAAGATAAAATAGTGATAATTCAAATGAATAAAATGGATTTTTTTTTGTTTCTTTTAACAATTATTTCTGATGAAGAAAAATGAGTTGATCATCATCATCATCATTTTCATCTATGGCTATTAATCACACATACAAAACACATTTGTGAATATTTTTTCTGTCATTTTTTTTGCGTGAGCCAAATAATCAAAAAAACAAAACAAAGAATAGATTATTATTATAACGAATGGTCACAAGTCATTGTTTCATCAACATTGAAATGATCATCAAATAATCCTCTGAAAACGATAAAATCATTGTGTGTCTGTGTGTGTGTGTGTGTGTGTAGGTAGGCCGATAATGCTCAAGATGTGCAGCGCACATCAGGTAGAGAATCATCATTAATTTTGTTTTGCAACAAAAAAAAAAATTATTAGAAATCAAGAAAAAACCTATCGATATATCGACATTTGTGAAACATTCGAATAGAATTTGATTTGTTTTGTTTTGTTTTGTTTTTTTTCTCACATAACAAATGATCCAACAACAATCGATGATGATGATATCGACAACGATTCTCTTCAAAAAAATATTCTTGAGAAATGTAATTTGTCGGCTTAAAGAAATGTGTGTGTGTGTGTGTGTGTGTATTGTGCAAATGATCGAAATGATAAAAAAATAGAAAAAGAGAAAAAAATTATCGAAAACGGATAATAAATCGATTTTTCACATCGTTATATCATATCATACACCGGCTTTTTTTTGGGGGGGGGGAGCCGGAGGAATCACTTTGGATCCCAATTGTATATATTATATACAATATGAGTGGAAAACAAAAACAAAAAAAAAGAAAAATTTATCGCACATCAATTTAGATTTCATTGTCAGCAAGAAAAAAAAATTCATTCGATTCTATCTTTTTATATTTTTTTCAGTTTATCATTTTGGCAAACAACACAATGATGATGATGATGATGATTTTGATTCACTTGATCATCATCATAACGATTAGTGTTTGTACTGAATTTCTTTTTTGGGCTAGGTAAGTTATAAAGAATGAACAAAAACAAAAAAAAAGACCTGCTGCTGATAATGGCAACAAGTCCAATTCATCAGTGTTGTTGGTGAGAGTGGAAAGATCATCATCAAGGATCGAATGGACAAAACAACAACAACAAAAAGAAAAGAAAAATAAAACAACAAAAAAAATAAGATAAAATACCGCAAAAAAATGAATTGAATCGAAATGAAATGAAATGAATAAAAAACGAGAAAGAGAGAGAGAGACAAAGGTCTATAAATCAATATCTGAATTTTTTGTTTTTTTTTCTGGTGGTTGTGATTTTTTTTTCTGGCTTACTAGTGGATGATCAAGAACAAATGAAAAGTTCAACTATGATTATATCATCGTTACACATACAGACACGCTTACAAATGAACAAAAAAAAAATCTCACATCGTTCCATCATCATTGCCAATTGTATATGACGTTTGTTATTAATTGAAAAATTTTCTCGTTTTCAAGTTTTTTTTTCAGTGAATACTGATATACACATAGTACATAATAGTGGAAAACAACAAGAAAAAAAATGTGTGAATATAACGCATTTGACACGTTTGACTATAGCCGAAATAATAATAATAGAATTCAGTTGACTATGACGAGGTACCTTAGTTACTTTTGCCAATGAATGAATGGATGGATAGATGGACCCAAGGTCGATATAAAACTTCAACACAGAAGCGTAGAACACACGCCGATTCGATGATTTATTTTCTACATTTTTTTTCCACATTTTCAATCTATATATCCATCTATTATATACATCAAATATATATCCATCCATATAAATATAATGAACACAAACATAACTCATTAGTCAAATGGAAAAAACAACAACAAATCTGAAAAAAAGATTTGGTTTTTTTTTCATAGATAGAGAATGAGAAATAAAGATAAAAAAAAATAGAAAATTAAATTCGTGTTCCATTATCAGATATGAAAGATTCCAACACACACGAAGCAAAGACAAGAACAAAGTACAATAAAAATCAATTTTCCTATGATCATATCCATCATCATAGACAATGAAAATAAACTGCTGCAATGCGTTTCCAATCTAGATCAGACTCAGACTTGGTCATTCTACCAATAGAAAAAAAAGAAAGAAAATAAGCAAAGACAAATCATAATAATAATCTTTCGATTTATCTGGTCAATAATTTTTTGTTTTTTTTTCAAATCAAAAAAAAAAAAATCCATTGGTCGATATAATAAAAAAAACACTAATTGCAAGTAATAAATCTTACATTCACAGACACCAGGAAAACAAATTTCGGTGACCAAGATAATTAGAAAATTTTTTTTACTTTGTTTTTTTTTTTTGGTGTTACATTTATCATCAGTAGAAAAAAACTAATTCATATTAAACAACATCATCATTTGATTCACAACGAAATTAACAGGACCCGAAAAAAAACACAATATCAATGAAAACAAAAGAAACGAAAAAATAGATTCATTCAAATGGCCATCATATAATGATATATCATTTGAGCTTTTACATTGCTGTTTCTCTTCACCATCATCATCATTATCGTTCAGCCATAACTTTTTGCTTCAAGAGAATTTTCGACATTATATTGTTGATGGAATCAATGAATATCCAACAGTAGCCACCACATCGTTTCGTTTTTTTTTGCCATTTATAGCTTTTACACACAATGTAAAAGAAAGAGAAAGAGAAAAGAAAAATCTTTCAGTAAACGCAAATCTTAATTAAATTTCATTTCATAAATGACAACTTGGTAATAAATGAGCCAATTTGAATCATCATCCTCTCTATCTTTCTTACCTTCCCCATCCTCCGCCCCAATGTACAGCAACTACCAACACCATTATCAATTGCACTTTCACTTTGCCTTTTTTTTCATCTCATCTATAGTGAAACAATTTAAGATGATGAACAATGAAGAAAAAAAAATCACTGAATCATACTGATACAAATACAATAATGAATAATAGCACAGATCATCATCATCGTTTTCATACAACAAAAAAAACGAAAAATATTCAAGCAATGCCTGAATATTATTACATTCTGTCACAATGAAGAATCATGATCATCATCATCATCACCAGAATAGAAATAGAAAGAGAGAAGAAAAAAGAGATTAATGGTGCCATCCCCCCATCAATAACTACCACGCACCATAAAAGCAAATAGCAAAATGAGAAAAACAAATGCATGGTAATAATAATGGATCCAAAAACAAAACAAAAAAAAAGAGAAAAGATGACTGAAAGAAAAAAACCAGAAGAAAATTTTCTTTCTTGTTTTGTTTTTGTTTTTATTCGCTCTGACAAATGGCAAAACAGGCCATTTAAATGAAATGAAAGAAATTCTTCTACATAATGTGTCATAGTATTTGAATGTGTAAGTGGATGGTGGTAACAATAAATAAATAAGCCAAAAAGGAGAAGAAGAAGAAAAACGATCATGAAAAGATTTATTCTAATTGGTTCGTGGAACTTGGCTCTTTGTTTGTGTGTTTGTGTGTGGACATCAATAAGAAATCATTTCCGAGTAAAGAATGATGAAGAGAGAAACAAAAAACCATTCATTCATACTTTAGATATTTTGTTGTTGATGCTTTAAAACTAATTTTTTTTCTGAGACACAATGGGACATTTTGTGTATGCATTATTATCATCATCATCATCCAAACATAAAATGTGTTCAATGTGTATGGCTATTTTTGAAGGATTGAGTCATTAAATAAAAATGGCAGTTCAATGTCAGGCCAATGTTTTGTGGTGATGGTCATGTGGCAAACGATTGCACAAACCCAAATGAACAACGAGAAAAAAAAAGAATCAATTTCAAATCTTCTCTTGTCAATGAATAACAAAACAAATTCAATTGTCTTGAAAATTGTAACAAACAGACGAATAATCATTTACACTGTGATATGATGATGGAATTCATTTTCCAAAAAAAAAAAAAACAAAGTGCTGAACAAAAAAAAACACCTTAGCCAATTGTTTTTTTCTGGTTTTAGTAATACAATTCAAATGTAATGCTTAGAAATGAATAACAAGAATCATTATATTTTCTTTTAACGCGTAAAATTGAAAATGTGAAAAGAACAAATGTGAACGAACCAATTTTTTTTGTTGTTTTTTCATTTTTATTTTTTTTGGCGACCAAAGTCACGATTTCGATTTAATTCAAAACGTTTTGTCTTTGTCTTGTTGTTTTTCTTCTTCTTCTTCATCTTCTGTTGTCTGTCTGTGTGTGTGTATTTTAAACCACAACGAAATCAACAATACGACCCAGACCAATTGGTGGTTGCATTGAGAATTAATCGTATTTAAAAGCAACAAAAAAAATACTGTTTCGCATAACCTAAATGAATCGTAACGAAAAGCAACAGATAGCCAACAAACAAAACAAAACAAAAAAAAAATCTAAAAAGACTCGATTACAATGAGGATAGATAGGATGTAATACAACAACAACAACAACAACCACAACTACAATTAAAAAAAACAACTGCAACAGGGAAAAAAAACAATGATGATGAAAACATAATCGAATTTGTTAAAACAACAACAGCAACAAGAATTTGTGGATGAAAGAACAAAAAAAAAATGCTAAACAAATGAATACAAATGAATCAACAACAACAACAACAACAACAAAAAGAAAAGAAAAAGACATGATAATAAATGTGGAATGAGAAAAAAAAATTACATTTAATAGACAAGAAATGTTTTGCCGATTCAAATTCAATTCAACGATTCAAACAAAGATGATGATGATGATGATGATGATTTGCACGAAAAATTATTATTAGGATTATTATTATCATTTGTATCATGGTAAAAGAAAAAACAAAAATAAATCCATTTTTTTTTTTTTTTTTTTTTGGAAAACAACAAATGAAATATGACGATGAAAAAAAAACCATGAGAACAGATTCACCAAATGGAACCAGTTGGGAGAAAATAATTTGTGTGTTTGTGTGTGTGTGTGTGTGAATTCAATTGAAGTTGAAAAATCAATTTTTTTCAAACATATATCTAAAACGAATATTTGCTAAATTTCAAACATCATCATCATCATAAGTTAATTAATTTAATTAACAACAGTGCAACATATACACACAAGCAGGCAGACAACAACAACAACAACAACAACAACAAAAGTTATGCAATCAGAACACCATCATCAAATATTGAGAAGGGGGGACTATATAGCTATTATCTTCTCACTTTATCATCATCATCGTCATCATTATTATCAGTATAATGTGGTTCTATCCGTTATGTTCAAGATCCAAATCGTGTTCATTTCATTTGAGATCAGCAAAAAAAAAAAAACGTGTACATAGATAGATATAAAGCCGACAACAACAACAACAACAAAAACAAAAACAAAACGAAAAAAAGTAATTTTTTATGATGATTTTTCCAATTTTTTTTCTAGTTGTAAAACTTCACAAATCAAAAAAAAAAAAAATTCGGCATGAAAAAAAAATAATGTATCTGATCTGATCTGATCTCTCTCTCTCTCTCTCTCTCACACACACACAAACAGACAATGCAATGAATATCATCAATTCCATTATTTTTTCCAATGGAGAGAGCTCTGTATACCCTAACCTGTTGCTATGTTCTTTTTATTTTATAATATTCTTCTTTTGTTTCGTTTGCGTGATGAATGATTTTTGCTCTTTATAAACACATACACACACACACACACACACTCACAACAATTAAGCCGTGTATTGTTAATTGTCTATTGTAATGTAATTAGAACAATGATTATGATGATGATGATGATGATGATCATGATGATCATCATAATGAAGAAACTATGAGAAAAAAAACGCTAGATTCGTGGCAAAGATTAGATCGATTTGTGTGTGTGTGTGTGTGTGTGTGTGTGCGTGTGTAGATATGAAACGAAAATATAAAAAAAAAAAAAAATAATAATAGAAAACACATGAAGTAATAAAGTGTGTGATGCATGCATTGCACACAACTAATGATGATCAAATAAATTTTTCATCATCATCATCATCAACGAGTGTTTTTTTTTGTTGTTGTTGTTGATCCGTAAGATCGAGATAATAATAATAATAATTCGTTTTAATGAGATATGGCCACTGTAAATTTTTTTTTTCTTTCCATTTGTTACTGTTTTTTTTTCTTCGTTTTGTTACAAATATCTCATAGCAGACAATTTTATAATTTCATTTCCTTTTTGTCACCATTTGTAGAGAAAACAAAATTTATGGACCGTAACTTGTACATTTTGTGTTGTTGAATAGTTTCGAACATCATCATTATGAGATAAAATGAATGCAACACGTGTAAAATTTTTTTTTTTTTTTCATTCAAACATAAGGCAACAGAAATGTTTTATTTTTCCTTTAGTTTAAATACAATTGAATGTTTTTTTTTTTTTTTTCCTAACTGTAACTTTTATGTAGCTAAGAATAGCATCCAATAATGGTGAATGGTAAATGACAACGACAATCATACCGTGACATAAAATGAACACAAATTCATGCAAACATACAAACAATCAGATCAGGCTAACAAGCATTGAATAAATGTATCTGAAAGATGACAGTTTTAGAGGTTTTATCTAATGCAGAAAAACTATTATTACTCGTGGTTGATAACTAATGATAAACAGCATTTGAATTTGCATTGGAATGATAATAATAAGATACCTTTAAAGAAGACAAAAAACGTTGACGTACATTATTCATGAAAGCCTGTTCAAAAAGGTCAGCGTGCTCGTGTTTTTTTTTCACTTGTGAACAATAAAAACGAGAAGAATGATTATAAATTTTTTGAAAATTGATTAAAAGCCACACACACACCCACCCATCACATGGGTGAAATGAAAATATCATCAACAAATGTAAGACATCATTCATCATATAAGGATCCATTTTGATTTTCATGTTTTTTTTTGTTTCGTTACCACTAGACAAATGTGTATTAACAATAAGCTTAGAAACATTTCAAAGTGAATTCTATTATGATGATATTCGTGTGTGTGTGTGTGTGTTAAATATTAATATCAGAAAAAAACAATGTAAGAAAAAGATAGGGATTCTTATTGGAGAATACCCCAATCTAACCATAATAATAACGAGGAAAAAACAAAACAATGTCCATTTGAAAGGGACAACACCTTTTTTTCGTCTAACAAGCAAATGATGATAATGATTTTTAGACACACACTAGTAGTAAAACAAAAAAGATCAATGTGTCAAAAGTATTTGATACAGACAACCGAATAATAAACGATTTTAATAGTGCCAAAAATGGTGAATAAATAAAAAATATATGGCCAATATATAGAAAGGGAGAACGAGAGAGAGAGAGAGAGAGAGAGAGAGAGAGAGAGAGAGAAGCGAAAAGAACAGAGAAACAATCACAATCATGGCACTGACATTGGAACATAGATAAATGGATAGATAGTTTGGGGTAAAGAATAATGAGAAATGATGACGAAAACCATAGGTGTTATAATTGACAGTTTTCACTACAAGATTTGGCGTTTATTATTCAAAAAAAATACACACAAAAAAATTATACACACGCCAATCGTATGGCCAGAGATTTACCGGCAATAAACAATTGAGAATGCAACAATAACAACAACAACAACAACAACCAAAACTAAAACCAAGCCAAAAAAAATGATGATGATGATCGAAAATAATGATGAAATTGATGGAAAAAAACAGCATGTCTTCTGTATATTATATGTTTTTTATTTCTATAACACACACATACATTTTTCAAAGACAATCGACACCTCATTTCACCTGAGAAATCACCTGTACATGATGGCCAATTATTAACATCATCAATTAACGGGAAAAAAATGGCGACGAATTATTATTATTATTAATCCATTCTCTTTATGAGATACAATGGATAATAAAAAATCAAAAAAAAAGAGAATAATTTCAATCGATGAACACTAATAATAATAATAATAGTTGAGACAGACAATAACTAGATTGAAAAATGAATCAAAAAAAAAAGATCAATAAATTCATGGTCACACACGAAACAAACGAATTAATTTTTGATGATCGGTGATTATTATTGAACACATGTAAAAAAGTTGGTAGTTTTTCTTTTCATGTAGAATGATCTTCTTTATGGTTGGCAAATCATTTCATTCCATTTATCTTATTTTTTTTTCATTGCACACCTTCACAATTCGACAACAATACACAATGAATGAATGAATGAATGAATGAACTGGATGGATGGATGGACAAAACAATGAAAATAAGAGCAAATAATGGATTTATATGAAAAAAAAATAATAGCAATTGACAGGATTTATCATCATCATCATGATTATAAATATTGGCCAACAATAAATGTTGAACAGAAAAAAACGACATTATAAATATAAATGAATAGTGTGAAAAAAAAACAACAACAACAACAACAAAAAAGGAAAGATTTAACACAAACAAGAATGGTATGTATTAAATGATTTGATTGATTGATCCAATCCATCACAGACAATGAAAACAACAAGGTGAACAATTGAATACAAGAACAGAGACGAAATAATGACAAACGAAAAAAAGAGAATGAGAAAAAACAATAATTATTCGATAATGTTAATATCATTATCATCGTCATCGTTATATTGTTATGATCCTAATAATAATAATAATAATAATAATAAGAGAGTAGCAGCATTAATTTCAAATTGAATTTATAAAGCGAGATGAATGGCAAAAAAAAATCGAACGAGGATCTCATCACTCAAAACGTTAATAAGCTGATTTATTGAAAAAAAATGAAATGAAATGAATTGAACAATAATAAATGAGATAGAGAGAGGATAACAAGAAGGAAGTTATTTGATTGACACAATAGACGAATGGAACGAAATGAACAAAACAAAATAAAACAAAACAAAACAAAACAAAAAAGTTTACAATACAATAGGTATGTCTGATAGGTAGGTAGATAGTGGTTTCGATATAAGTAGGTGCAGTGTCTGCGTGTGTATGTAGCGGGGGGTGGTGATTATTAGTCCCCTCTTGTCTCTTGAAAATTATATTAGCAAATCAATTAAGGCCAAATATACTTTTCATTCACATTGATGATAATAATGATGATGATGAGCTAAACGGATTATTTCCATACAATATCTTTGTGATTTGTGATCCTCTAACAAACAGACAAAAAGAAAAAAAAAATTCATCATCATCATCAGATTGATGTTCGCGGTGTGCGGCTTTGTATTTTTTTTTCTTTGTTTTCGTTCTTGCTACAAATCCTGTTCATTATTATTATTCTTGAATGAAAAAAAAAAATTTTTTTTTCATTGAAATTTTTGTTTCTATTACACAAGCCAAGACACAAACAGAACAAAACAAAACAATATAAAAAAGAATACGACAAAAAGGATGATGATGATTCAGAAAAAATTTTTTGAAGCTGCTCCCAGCTAAAAAAAAAATAAAAATCACTTCAATCATCATCACTATGACGTGTGCGTGTGTGTGTTAATCACAGCCATCATCATCATCATTATTCTTTTTGTTGTTTGTTGGATTTTCATTTCAATTTTTTTTCGATTATTGGATCCGCGATTATAACAACAACAACAATAACAAGAATACAATTGAATAGGAAACAACAAAGCAACAACAATTGCGACTAGAAGAATGAAGAAATAAAAACGCCTACGACAAAAAAAAACATCACCAATTTTGATACATTTGATTGTATTTTTGTTTTTCTTGGTTTGTGGTTATTAGAAAATTTTTCTTTTCTTTTTTTTGCGGGGGAAATTATGCAAATTTATTTGTTGTTGTTGTTGTTATTTTCTGTTTTTGGTATGCAAAAAAAAACAATGGGCAATATGTGTTTGTAAGAAACAATACCTTTGACGATGATAATAATCAACTGACAAGCATGCTAATCATTATGATTTCTATACAAACATTGGATACAATCGGTTTTGGATATTTTTAATCATCATCATGGTCACAGAGGTGTACAAGTATTATTGCAACAAGACAATGAAATAATCTTTGCATTTTCCGCTACCGGATGAAAATGAAAATACGATTCATTGAGAAAAAAAATAAAATTCTTTGCATTTCTGAACAAGATTTGTTTCTTTATTTCGGTCGGCAAACAAAAACAAAAAAACAAACAAGACCCTGTGTGTGTGTTTCATGTCAAGAAAAGAAAATTCTTTAAAAAAAAAAGAATTTCCATTTCATTTCTCGATACATATAATTCTGCATATTGAATATGCAAACAAACATATATTGATCGAGAAAAAAAAATGAAATGAAGAAATAGGACAAGACAAAAACAAACCCCTGAAAACTAAAAATTGAACTCATTATTCTTGGGAGGTTCTTGTTATTGTTGTTGTTGTTGTTGTTGTCTTGTTGTTAAATCATGTTGAATTCTTTGATCTCACAACGATCATGATGTTTGCTTGTTGTTTTTGTTGTTGTTGCTATTGTGGCCCAATACGATATTGTATACGATGGGCGAAACAAATATATTCTAGGGAAAAAAAATACCAAAGATAAACAAACAAGCCAATGAACAAATACACAAACTTTCATTGTCATTGATTCAATGAATAATTGTAATGGTTTTTTTTCCATGCATTCATACACCAGACTCTTCCTATTTTCAATTCATTTAAATTTGAAAAAAAAATTTTCTTAAGAATTGAATAATATTTCCATTCATAATTTACTTTTACATTTTACAAATACAAATATGGGTAACAAACAAACAAACAAACAAAAGAAATGAAATGAAAAATGGAAAATGAAAAACTCAACAACAACGGCAACAACAACAACGACAACCTACACAAGGACATTAACAGCATTTTTTTTGTTGTTTTTTTCAGTTGTTAAAAATAAAGAATTCATCATCATCATCATCATCGTCGAAACAACAACAACAAAAAAAGACAACCCGAAATTCCAGCCAGGGTAGTGTATTGTCATCATCATCATCATCATCATTATGAAATCAGACATTTGAACGTATGTATTGTCTATGTATGTGTGTGTGTGTGTGGATGTAAGACGCATTGTGTACACATATGAATGATATTTATTAATTATGATAATCATCCATCCATCATTTTATATTGTTATCGCGAATTGGAATTTTAATCGATTCACTACTCGATTGCAATCGATGGTAATGGATTTTGATGATTGCTAATTAAGGTGTAATCGACTCATGATGATAATGATGGAAGACAAATATAATAGTTTTGGCGAGAATACAATTGAACTAATGATAATGTATATCCATGGTAAATAAATTTCTATTTATAATGATATTCAATACAAAATAAAAAGCTAAAACAAAAAAAAAACATATTTTCCAAAAAAAAAGTTGTCGAGATTTATTTATTTATATATTCTCATCATCATCATCATCATCATCATCATATGGAAACAATTGAAATATTTGAAATTTTACAGAAACACACTACGATATTGATGATGTTAATCCATACTGATGGAATTCAATACTTTGTATGTAATCATCATCATCATCATTATTGATAATTGCACAATAATGATGATGATGAGTATGATGATGACAATCAGTAATAAACTAAACGGGATTGGTTTTCCGTTCCATCATCATCATCATCATAGAATGACAAAACTGTCAATTATCATGTGAGTGGTTTTGGTGTTTTGTTTGTTTGTTTGTTTTTCTGCAAACAATCTTGTCATATGAAGCAGAAAATGATTTGTATCTTGTCCAATGTTGAATTGGAAATGTTCCAGAACTAACCCAAATGTTGAAGGGCCAAACAACAGATTGTTTTTTCTTTGTCAAATATTCAATATGGAAAATTCATCGGTCAACGAATAACAAAAAAAAAAAATCCTTCTTTCAAACAAGCACACAATGCAACAGATGTAAAACTAATCCCATCTGGTCGATAAAATGGGCAACAAATACTCACACACACACAGACACACAAACAATAATCAATGCCAACAAACAGCGTATAAAGCTACAGCAACCAACATATGATGATGATGAAAAATGAAATAATTGATGTGAACCACAAACAAAATATGATACCTGATCAATTTAACATTTAAATTTCTGTGAAGAAATGAAAATCTATTCTTATACATGCAAAAAAAAAATTCATCGCACAACACACAAAAAGAGTGATGAATGATTTTTAGTTTAATTGTCCGTAAAAAAATTTTGTTTATTATACATGTGTAAAATACATCAAAAAAAAACAAACCAGAGCAGAAATCCCGTATATGAATAAATGACGAGAAAAGTGAATTATGGAAATTCTTTGTTTTTTCTTTTTTTTTGTTTGTTTTCGGGCTACAAATTCTTTTCATTCTCCATTGTTTTTTTTTTTTGTTCATTTTTTCATACCATTCAACACAGTACACAATATGCATTGACAATGATGATGACAACAAAACGAAATAGAAAAATTTTCCATTTTCAATTCTGAAGTATAAATACAATTCTTTGTACTTGTTTTGTCTTGTCCTCGATGTATGGATGGATGGATGACTATCATCATCATCATCATCATTATCATCATATATGCATCAAAATGGTGGTGGATTAATTTCATGAATTTTGAATTTTTCTATTCGACAACAATTTATATGTTAATAAAATATGGAATGAAGAGAGTAAATAATGGGGGGATAAAATTTACGAATGAATGAAACCCAAGAAAGAAAGAAAAGAAGAATATTCTGGCTTGTATTCGTTTTGCTATCAATGTTTTGTTGTTGTTGATATGTTTTGTATTTGAATTTGAATTTTATATATCTAACCAACCAAATTCGTCTAGTCATAAATTTGAAAATTCTGTCACAATATATCGTATTCTTTTATGTGGATGTATATATATGTTATCTAAATGTGAAATGAAATGTGGAAAAAAAATGTGTGCAACAAGCAAATGAATATCTATGTGTGCATTTGATGTCGGAACAAGAATTTAAGAATCATTATCATCATTATTATTATTATGTTGATGAAATGTGAAACAAAGCAAGACAATCAAACAAACGAAAAACAACAAAACGAGAAAAAAAAGAATCAAAAAAATGGATGAATATGACAATGGGCCAATTTTTTTTTCTTCATCATTGAGAGATAAATTTAGTGAAATTCTAAAATGCTAAATATGCATTTTTTTCCAGAAGAAAAATAGAATCATCTAATGAATTCTCACACATGCATAATGGTAATCCATGGAACCAAGAGAAAAAGACAAAGAATCTCATTAGTTGTTATGCAAAAAGTTTTTTCTTTTTTTTTTTTTTTTTTGGTGAAAAATACGCCAACTTTTCTTTTGTTTAAATATTGCTAACAAGTGTAATTTTATGCTATGAATTTGAAGAAAAAAAAATTCAAACTGAACGTGAAATATGAAATGGGTATGTGATTATCATATCTTGATCGAGGAAAACAACAACGACAACAACAAAAAAAAACAATGAATTGAAATCATGATAAAATCAACTGTATAAATCAAATCAAATCAATGATTAAAATCGATTCTTAATTACGTAAACAAACAACACAATGCAATGAAAAAAAAATACAATGGAAACGTTAACGAGAATGTAGAATAATATAAAAGTGGATCAAATTCTGTAGCTTAGAATATTTTTTTCGTTTGAAATTTATAAAAAGATTGTGAATGACTGATTGTTCTCGTTTTTTTTCTGCCATAAAATCCTAGTAATAACAACAATTTACGGAATTATGATGACAGAAACAAACAAACAAACAAACATATACAACAAACATGAACAATATTTGCAGAATAATTGAAAACAATGATGATGATCATCACATGATGATACTGATCATTGTGATGTGATAATAATAAAAAAAAATAATCCAAGGCAAAAGACATAAATGTTTTGTTGTTGTTGTTGTTGTAATTTACAAACAATTCAACAACAACAATACCAACAATAGCTACAGAAAAACATTCAACTGTGGAGAGAGAGAGAGAAAAACAATTGAAGCCGCCGACAATAAGAACAATGTTGAAAAAAAACGAAAACGGCAACCATTTTGGAAAACAGTAAATGAGAACTACAAAAAAAATTACAACTGTAAATGGGCCGAATAATTTAGTCATCATCATCATCAAACAATTGGCCAAGCTTGTGATTATCACACACAATGGTACAGACAAACACATTGTACATTTGTATCAAAAGAAAAATAGAACGTTTTTTTTCTTGTATCTGTTTCTTTCAGATGATGTTTATAACATAATGATAATGATGATAATATAATAATAAAGATATTCAATTGTTGAAAATTGCCAAACACAAAAAGACCATTATGTCATTCATTCTATAGAAATTCTATTGGATTCTGGTGCGGAGGATATGTGTGGGGGTGATGGTGGGCATAGAGCTACAATTATATATTATTAGAATCGAAATGAAATATAAAAAGAAATTATCATCATTGAAGAATCTTTGTATTGTATTTCAAGACAAAAAAAATTTTTTTTTTTTTTTTGATTTAAACAATGGAAACATATATAGAATTGAAAAGAAAAGCAGATTCAGTGTTCAGTGTGTGTGTGTGTACATGTGGAAAAATCGATTTCAACGGATTGATATTGTCAAACACACACACACACAAACAACAATAAACATGCCATTTGGTGCAAACTTTTTACCAGTGATGATGATGATGATGATGATGATTGAAATGAGAGAAAAAGTTTTATGCTTTAATTCTCAACAATTTCTGCTGCGATTGATATAATCAAAAAAAAAAAAAAAAACAATCAAATTACAAAGGGATTCTCTCTCAATCTTTGAGCGCGTTTGATTTACAACAATAATGACAATGAACGGTGAGCATACAGAATTTCTAAATTTAGGTTATGAATATTTTAATAATAAACATTGGTAACTCTGTAGAATATCGGCAACCGACTAGTTACTCGCATGTTGTTGTTTTTTTTGAAGAATTTAAAGAATATTCTTTATCAAAATGGAATGAAAATAAATATGTTAAGCATAATTTTGTGGAGAGAGAGAGAGAGAGAAAATCTTTTTTTCAACGACATGTTGAACGAATTTTTTATTTCTATTTCTCATTATAATCATTAATATATACTGTATATATACTATACAATCATTATCAATTTTAGCCGATCCAAATCTCCTCAAAAAAAACAGCAGTCGAAAATTTTATTGTTTTTCGTTTTATTTTTTTTTTTTTTTGTTTTTTGTTTTCATTCTTTTTGCTCTTTCAATCATCTTCTTCATCATTATTATTATCAAGAAATCTACATTCTTAACAACAAAAAAAGCAACAAAAAAAAATCAAGGCGACAGAAATGAATTAGCAGACAAAAATCTCATAAAAAAAATACAAGAAAATCGACGACTTTTTTTTCTCGGTTGTTTCTTGGTTCGTCCAAAGTGGAAATGTATGTGTGGGGGGGGAGGAAGGGAGAGAGAAAAACACAAAAATTCACAAACAAACGAATGGTGTAAACCTAAAAGTGATGATGAGAATTTTATTTTCAATAGGAAAAATATCCAAAACAAACAGACATTGAAAGAAATAACAAAAAAAAAAGACAATAAAAGGGTTTTTTTCTATTCATTGATCATGATTAGTCAAGAATAAAAAGATGGTCCGCGAATAATGGTAATAGATATTCACATTGATTGAAAAAATTAAGATCGATAAATTATGGATACCTGAAAAAACTATATATATTGGTGACAAGAAATTGAAGAGAAAAAGAAAAAGATTGAAAATTCAGAAATAATAAAATTGACCGGAAAATTCTATTTTCCATTTGATATGACATCATTTACAAAGACAAAAAAAAATAACAAACCATAATCGGTAATATAATCATTATGAATGGTTGGAAAAAAATTTTCAATTTTTTAATGATTATCAAATTGATCGGATTCGATCGAGCTCTTGCTGTGTGTGTGTGTGTGCATTAAAACAAAAGATTTGTCTGAAGAAACAAACAAACAAAAAAAATTGTAATTTTTATAGCTACAATATACGAACATTAAAATGCAAGAAAATGGTCATCATTTTATTCTGATCTGGGTAAAAAGTAAAATAATCATTTTTTTTTTGGTTTGAAAATCAATACCGGCACAACAGGTTGCGTGTTGTCCAATGATTACTTTGTAATAAAAATAATAAATTCGGCAGCATAGAAAAGACACATTTTCTGTTTTGACCATCAATATGATTATCGGTTTTGATCATCATCATCATCATCATCATCAAGTTGATGGCGATTAAAATGATGTCAATCCGATATGATTATTGATCTAGCAAGTATATAAGATGTTTTTCATTCAATGACATATACACACATATGAAAAAAAAGACAAAAATAAGAAGATTTTCATCATTTTGAATCTGATATGATAAAATTTTTTTCCATAAAATAACAAAGTATAAAATATATGATGTAATTTTAAAAGAAACAAAAAAGAAATCAATAAAAAATTTCTCCTTTTTTGATTGATTCAAACATTGATTTGTTCAAAGAGTAAGATGGTGATAATTCCATTCGAAATGTTATTCCTGATGGATTGTATTGACATTCAATTCATGACAATAATACTAATGATTATCACTATACAGGTGGGAGGGAAATATGATCCAATGATGATGATCAACATCATCAATTAACATTGACATTTTCAATCATTTTATTTTTAATTTCATTATTATTTCACGTGATAATAGTTTGAAATATTCCAATAAAAAGCATTTACATTTTTTTTTTTGATAAAGTTGATTCGTGTTGTTTTTCTCAAATAACCAAACAATGATGATGTGGATGATGATAATTTGAACAGATTATCATGTTGTTGACAAAAACAAACAAACAAACAAATGAACAAAAATATTCGAAAAACAGAAATTGACATAAACACAGACACATACACACACACACAAAAAAAACAATAAGTAGATTTAATATTGCAAATTTGAATTTCGGTCAAAGGTCATCATCATCATCATCGTCATCATCATTCAAACAAAGGTCATTAAGTTGCAAATATAAATGTGAACATAACATTGTTTTATCATTTTAAAACAAAAAAGATAACGTCAAAAAAAAACGTTCATATACTGTGGACAAAAAAAAACAACAAGAAAAACAATGGATGGAATGTTCAAAATATCCACACACACACAAAAACAACAGATAGACAATTGTCTGGTCGTAAAAAAAATAAGTTTATCTATTTGTCGGTCGATTGGTAGTTGTGTGGTTGTTGTTGTTGTTGTTGTTGTTGTTGTTGTTCATTTCATTTCATTTCACATTATTGTCGTCATTATTATCATCACACATCATAGTCTATTTTTTAAAAAATATTATCCAAATGGAATTTTTTTTTCTGTTTTTGTTCGTTGTTTTTCAAAATGGTCAATACATTTCACATCGTACAATGTATGTGTGTTTTTGTGTGTGTGTGTGTTATTCAGAATGATATGATATGATAAAAAAAAATAAAAATAGAAAAAAACAAAAGCAAACGATGACAATAGTACAGAAACAAAACAAAACAAAAAAAAAATTAATGGAAAATTTGTCAAAAGTGGGAAAAAAAAGCTTTTAAAAATTTTGTTTCCACATGTGTGTGTGTGTGTGTATTAAATAACAAATTCATGGATATAACAAACTAAAACCAAAACCAAAACAACAACAACAACAACTGAAGAAGTAAACAGCAGCCATTGTCATTGTCATCAAAAATTCTATCGATTATCAAAATGTAGAATGGAAAAAAAAACAAACAACACAAAAAAAACACAATTAGACACCTCAAAAAGTGATGAATAAAAATGATGATAATAATGTTGATGATGCATAGAAGGTAATGGAAACAAAACAAATGTGAAACAATAAAATAACAACAACAACAACAATAGTTATCCAAGTAAACAATCAAAATGCAAAAAAAAAAAAAAAATTTTAGAAAAATTAAAAACAAAATCGACAACAAACACACATGCACACACGCATGAACACTTAAAATTCTGAGCAAATGAACCTTGATTTTATTAATCAAAACAAAAAAAAGAGAAAAATACAAAAAAAAACCAAGAGAGTGATTTGAATCGATGAACGATACCGATGGTACTTATTTTTTTTTATTGTTAAGAGAAGGGGGTCTTTAACGAAAATTTAACCAACAATTTCCTGGATAGGTCTAATGTGTGTGACAATACAGTGAAATCTGAAATTTGAAATCATTTACCATCAACAATAAATGAAGTATAAATAATTTGACAATATATGATCTATGATGATTGACAACTTTTCCCTCAAAAAAAACACACACACATGAACAAATAATGAAAAAAACTTTATATTACAATCATACACACACACACACACACATTAAAATACATCTCGAAACAATTCAAGGTGAATTGGTACAGGTATTTTTTTTGGGAGAAAAAAAATATCAAATTTTTTTTGTTGTTGTTTTTATTTTTCTTTTTTGTTTTGTTTATATTTCATTTACTCATTTTGACAAATGTGTTTGTCTCTTTTCCTCTTTGTGTGTGTGTGTGTGTGTCTTCCAAATTTGATTGCAAAAATTGAAACACACACACAAAAAAATTATAATACACAATACACACACACTCAAACACATATGGAAATGGTCTCCAAAAATCAAATATTGAATTGTCTTTAAAAGAAAATTGATAATAGAATTTTTTCTCTGTGTGTGTGTGTGTGAGTGAGTGTTTGATTTTTTGTTGTTGCATTTTTCAACGACAAGGTGTTAGTTATGCAGTTATGCGTAATTTTTTTTTTATTTCACCTTAATTTTACACTTTCACACATTTGATGAACAAATGAACAAGAAAAAAAAAATCAATAGTATTAATCGATTCATCATTATCGAACGTTGTTATTACCAGAAAAAAACATCATGAAGAATGATGATGGGAAAAAAAATCAATGAATTATCGAAGAAATCTGATAACGGAAAATCAATCACTAAATCTGATGTAACAAAAAGAATGATTAACACTTTTGTTGTTTTTAAATTGTTGTTCATTTTGTACATGATAATGTGAAGGATGTTTAGCAGCAACATTTTTTTTTTACTTTATTAACACAATTATTTCAATTTATTCAAACAATTTTTTTTCTTCATTTTCACACACACACACACACACACTTTCACAAATAAACAGCTATAGCAGCCTTCAGGCCATCTAAAGACCATCATCATTATCATCATCTCAATCAATGAATCTTAAATGCATTTGAAATTGAGCCAAATAAAAACAACAACAACAACAACAACAAAAAAGTATCGAATAATTAATTTAAAAAAAAATCTGGCATATGATATTTCGGATCAAAGAAAAAAAATTTTTGGCCAATAAGAGAAAAAATCTGGAAAACAAGTGGAAAAAATCAGATGATGATGATGATGAAAAGAATCAAAATGAAAATTCAAATTGGCCAAACAACAACAACAACAACAAGAGCATGATAAATCAACGACAAATATTAATAAAACGTTGAGCATTTATTAGAAGAAAAAAAAAAAAGAAAAATCAATATTAATTATAGCCTTTATATTTCATTATGTCTAAATAAATGATCATTTCCGATCAAATGATGTCAAAAAAAGAAAGAAAAGTTATATATTCAAAATGGCCATTTATATATCGTTGTTGTTGTATACGCAACAATCAACACAATCCGGGTGTTTTTTTGGAGCTTTTGCCATTTTTTCTTCATGATGATGATGATTATAAATCAAATGTTGAAAACCAAAAAGAAAAAAAAGGGTGAATAAAGATGGAAGTAAGCAAGAAAAAAAATGGGAAAATTAATTGAATAAGGCAAAAACAAAAATTTTTTTTTGTCTGTCCATCTAAACTGATTACGTTTGAAATGATTGTCATCATTATTGTCAAAATTGTCCACACACACACAATATGACATGAACTAGAAATGAAATTTTCTTTTCTTCTATATAAAGAAATCTTAAATCAATAATAGGTTAATCTGTCTGAATAAATTTTTATCATCAATGAATTTATTCATTTGAAATCAACATATCGGACATTGACACAATAACAAGATTTTAGGTTATTATTGTACACCAAAATGATGAATGCATTTCAATTTCAATATGATTAATCTATCAACGTTTTTTTATTGCCGCCACTGATATTCATTGATATCGCCAAATAATCGACAGAATACAGTGGATCAAAAGTGACAATTTAAAATGAAAATGAAAACAGGAACGAAATTTTTCATACGAGAAAAAAAATATCGGTTTCATTTCATTCGAATCAATCAATCACTCAATCTATCTATCTATCTAACCAACATATATCTATATGATGATGGACTGAAAGTAAAAAGCAAAAAATAAAAATAAAATAAATGAAACACAAAACTTTTCACAAGATAAATGATAATGGCTGTCGTTTTGGCAACAACAACAACAACAAAAAAAAGTTGATATTCAACTATGATCACAACGAAAAAAAAGCAACAAGCCGAAACCAAAAAAAAAACGAAAGAAAATCAAATAATCAACATATGGTTAGGTTTTTGTTCATTTGTTGAAACAATAGAATCAATCATTATCATTGAAAATACTACTTAATTCATGTGCAAAGTCCACACACAAACACATTTTTTTTTGCCTATCCAAAGTCCGATAAAACAATATGGCCTCTTGCCATTATTGTTGTTGTAACCCTGACATCAACAGAATTGGATTTAACACACACACACACACACATACAGCCCATGGGTGAAACAAAAAAAAAACATTTCGAAACCTAATGACCAAAATGAATGAATGAATGAAAATAAAAAACCAAGAAAAAAAATGTGTGTTTGTGTGCAAATATATGTCCAGATGTATGTCGTTTTTTGTATCTCGTATTTTGAAACAAAAGAACAAGAAGAAAAGAAAAATAAACCAAATGGCTAATTAAATTCATTCACAAAGACATTCTATATATTAGATCACCATTGATACAAAGTATACTAAGTTTCTAAAGAACAAACGAGAAAAGCAAAAAAAAAAAAACGTAAATCCATCAAGGCCAGATTGACCTAGAACTAAATGTAAAAGAAGAAGTAAGCAAAAAATCTCATTGAAAAACAACAACAACAAAAGTCATCATGAATGTCATTTCATTCGTTGTGTGATCGATGACTTGATGATTTCTAATACTTTCGACTATGGTATCGGCGATATGCCATTGAGCATTCCATAATTCGACCTAGTTGAGCTTTCAGAATTTTAATATCATGAGATAGCGGGATCATTTTGAAAGAAATACTCTCTAACCTACTAGCTTCTTTTGCTACATGGTCTTTAACCAAACAAATGTGGATTGTAGAAGCATTCGTATTTCTATGGCCAGAACATTTGATGAATCACGATACTCGATATCTTGTGAATCGCTGGCTATGATCGCAATATGCCGTTAGCTTAAGACCCATTCATCAACAGCAGAAACATATATACCAATAGGTCTCGATGTATAAATAAGAATGACATTTGACCAAAAAAGGGAACGAAATGAAACGTTTTATATGGTTGTAAAATTGTTTAAATCATTTTCATTTTTTAAAGTATAAAAATTGTTCTGAATTTGATAATCGATTGCGAACGGAAAATACAAAAAACAAAAAACAAAAAAAAAGTGAAATGCCCTCAAATGGAATCAGTGGATAATTAATAATAATAATAATGTCTCATGAATGATTAAAGTGAATGAAAATTTTTGAAAAAAAACAATTTAAAATGATAATAAGAATTCTTACCAGTGTTTATTCAATGGGTCATTTGTTGATGAAAATAATGATGAATGCACCAAGACAACAAAATAACCGAAAAACAACGAATAAATTTCTTTCGGAAATAACAATGATTCATGTGAAAAAAATAGACCACACACACACACACACACACACCAATACAACAGAAAGGATGAATTGTCAATGTAAATGGTCTATGAAATACAGGTTTTGATGAAGATGATGATGATGAATAACAGTCACATTTATTCGATGTATAAAGAAAATAGGTTAAATCCAGGTGCATTCATCAGAAAAAAAGTGAAGAGACAACAACAACGCAGTTTATTTTCCGGTAGATAAATAACACACCTACACATTCAGTCACAAAGAAACCACATGAGAATTAATCGTTGATGCTGACGTTAACGATGAAAGTCAACGGAAATCGGAACAATAAATTGGAACGGAAAAAACTTGAAATTTTTTTTGTTTTCTTTTTTTCGATTGGATTATGTTTTAATGTTTTTTTCGTTCATTGAATTCGAATTTTAATTTGTAATCACCACTACAACAAAAAAAATTTATCCTCGATCAAATGATGATTGTATATTTGTCCAACAAATCACTGTATGATGAATCGAAGATAAACATTGTTTGATGTTGAATATTAAACAATGGAAACTTTCTATTCGAAATCGAATGAAGGTCGATGAAAAAAAAAATCCAACATTACGGAACTTTACATACAATTTCGAAGTTAAACTGTATGATGATGAGATGATACAAATATGTCTTTTTTTGTAATGGAACAACTCTCTATCACTTTTTTTTCCACTTCCCTCTCCCACATTTTTTCTCCATGTGATATGATGTGTGTGTGTCTCCAACTGCTGAATTCGTCATTCTTTTCGTTGACCACTACTACATTCATAGACATATATATACATATATCGTGGGCGGGAAGGTTTCTATTTCGTTTTTTGTTTTCATTTGTATTATTTTTTTTTTTTTGGCGCGCTTATCGTCTTTATCATCTTCTTACTTATTATCATCATTATCATGATGATTTTATCATCTTATACAAAACGTATATGACAATGTCTGTGTGTGTGTGTGTGCGTGTGTGCTTATGCGCGCCTGTTTTCTTTTCATTTTCCATTGTTTTTTTTTTTGTTTCCTTCGTTTGTTTTTGTTCATTTCCATTGATCATGATTTCCAGTAAACATGCATCAAGGTTCACGCCATTCGGGCGTCATTTAGTGGACACAAACACACAATACATTGATTTTATCCATTGAAGATGAGGAGCCATTGTGGGCGCTACCTTTTTTTTATTACCATTGTGTTTGAGTATTTTTTTTTATTATATTACGCCATCCCCTAAAATACTTTTATCAGTGAAATGTGTTTTTTTTTTGTTTCATTTCATTTAAAATAATCAAAACAATGATGATGGCTGGATGTTGTATGAGGCATTGCACCAATCATAAAATGATGATGATGACGTGATTATTATGATAGGAAGACATTTGCTTTTTAATAATAATGATGATGATAATGATAATGTTATAATAACAATGGAAATGGGCAGGCGCCATCACGCCGTTTCATTGTTGTTGTTGTTGTTATTTTTTTTTCTAATATTAATCCAGACAAAATAGGCGTGTTCATCTTGAATGATTTCAATTGAAAAACAACAACAACAACAACAACAACAAAAATCAGATTTAACAAAACTGATAATTGAACACCTATTTGGTGTAGTGATTTTAGTGATGATTTATAACAAACAAGTAAAAAAAAATCAACATTACAAAATAGAGGTCAAAGGTTGTTGTTGTTGTTGTTGTTAATTTTATTTAAACAAATAGATAACCAAATAATAATCATCATCATCATTATTATTATTATCGAGAATTCAAATCATTGATCATTTGATACAATGGCTATAATTATCAATACAAATAGATACATATCATCTTTATATCATTTGATTATGACATCAATATGATGATGATGACATTATGTGATGACCATTGATCCATCCATTATCTATTTATTTTCCAATTCATTCATTTAATTGTAATGTAAATCATTTTTTTTTGTCTTCCATAGAAGAATCTGTCAAATTTAAACAGCATATTGATGATGATGATGATGAAAAATTTATTTTTTCATTCTATGCACCTAAATTATTGTGTCAATCAAACAATAATAATGTTTGATTTGTTGAATTAAAATTTTAGAATCGACATCAAATCGTTGAATGACCAATCACCAATCAAATGTTGTTTTTTCTTCTGCGGATCTTGCAATGAATTGTAATTGATCTGAATATGATCTGTCAATAACAATTCTATACAATGCTACTATGTTTGCATTCCAACGCGTGTCTAGCTTGTGAAAGAAAAACAATGATAAAAATTAGACCAATCATCATCATCAACATAAACAAAGTTGTCAAACCGAAAAAAAAATTGAATGAAAAAGAAAAAAAATAATAAAAAAAAATATCTCCGAAAAGATGATCAAAATGTGGAAAAAAAACATCATTCATCATTATCAGTGAATAAAAATCGTCGTCGGCAAGTTAGAAAATCAAAATCCTTACAAATTGAAATCTTCTTTTTTTCCCCACCACCACCACCACCACACAGACACACACACACACAAAAAAAAAATTTGTATCACAAAATGGATATAAATGATGATCAAATATTAAAAAAAAAGAAAATTACCAATTTTCTTCCCCATAACCACTTCATTCATCAATATCACACACACACACACACACACACACACACACACACAGCACGAGTAATTAATTCGAATTTGAATCATCAAAAAAAAAAATCAATGATGTTTATCATTGGTGATGGCTTATTACATACACACACACACACAAGTGCACATCCGATTGCCGGTTAGCACCACAGGAGAACTAAAAAAAATAAAAAAAACTCGTTCGTTAGTTTGTCTAAAATTGTTTGTTGTTGTGTTGTTTTTTTTTTTTTTTTTTTTTGATCACTGATTGCTTATAGAATCAGAGCAATATATAAATTGAACATGTAAAAAAAAGATGATCACTAACACACACACACACACACACACACACACCACAACAAAATTGCAAAAGATTTATTGTATACACACTGGCTGGACAGTTGTTTATTATTATCGATAGGGATGAGACAAACGACAACAACAACAACAAAAATAATAATGAAACACAAAATTTCAGACCACTTGAGATTTGATGATTATGATGATGATGATTTTTGTGTTTCATTTCATTGAATTAAGCAAAACTTCAATCATAATCATCATCATCATCATCTTGGTTGAGAGCAATTTTTGTTTTTTTTTCGAATCCCCAGTAAATCCAGCCAATCACTTCTACTCTTTTCATCATTCATTCATTTATCAATTCATAAAATTGTATTATGAAAAAAAAATAAAAAAAAATTTTTTTTTATCCAAATTGGATGGATTATAATGTCATTTATGTTCTATGTCTTTACTATAGTAGTATTTATCCGGTTAAAAACACTGCCACCATCGTCGATTATGATGATGATGATGATGATGATAATGATGATGAGTTTGAATCGATCGATCGATCAGTTGTAACCGAAAATGACCATTATCAGATGAATCAGACAAACAAACAAAAAAAAAACATTTAATTTTTGTTCATAAGGAGATTTGAGTGGCAAAAAAAACTAAAAAAAAAAAAATAAATAAATCCATTTTGGACAAAATGTTCTCATTAAATCGAACAAAAAATGAATCTCAATGTTTCAATCCACAAAATTCCGATGATTTGATCGGATTCGAACTCTCATCTTCTTGATGATGATGATGATGATGTTAATCAACAATGACAAGTGTCATCCAGTGCCAAAAGGATTGAATTTTGAATTAGATTTTCAATCATCATCATCATCATCAAAAAGCAAAATATTACTGCCAAAAAAAAAATCATTATTATTATAATTATGAAATGGAAAAAAAAAGAATTCTCTTTTTACAATAATAATAATAATCATTATTCAACTAAAAAGAAAAAATCCCAAATCTATAATGATAATGATGTTGGCCATACGAAACAAACAAACGTTGACATATTCTATAAATGATAATAATAAAAATAATAATAATAATGATGATGACCTGTCCTCAATGAGGTTCTATATGTCTTATTTTTCTCCAAATAGTTAATCTATATAATCTCTAATCAGTTTTTTTTTCTTCTTCTCTCATTTTCTAATTCTAAATATCTTCATGATGACCATTTTTTTCATCTGTTCTGTTGTTGTTTGTGTCTGGTTTTTTTTTGTTGTATTTTTCCCTCTATAAAAAAATTCATCGTTCTCATTTTTTTTTCTTCTTTTTCTTCACTGATTTCTTGTGAATAATGATGATGACAAAATAAATAACCAATTTATTTTTTTTTCAGTGGACAATATTTTATCATCATCATCATAATCAACAACAACAACAACAACAACGACGACGACGTTGTCATCATCATATGCCGTTTCGGTTGTCTTTCAATAATTTTTTTTTATTTCATCTCTGCTCTCTATCCATTCATATCATGAATTGAAGAAATGGATTTTTTATTTTACCAACAAATTATCATCCATAGTCATCATTCATTCGTTCATTTCATATAGTGAAAGATTTACGTTTTTTAATGTACATTTTTTTTCGATTCATTTTAATCACGATTATTTGATCTTTTTATTTCAATGAATATCATTTTTATTATTTGAAATTGATAGAATTCAAAGAATTTTTTTTTCATAGTTTTAATGCTGGTTTTTGTGAACAAAAATCATAATGATTATATGATGATAATGATATTATTATCAGCAGAAAAAATAATAAAATTTGACAAAAAAAAAATAAAACATTTTATGAACAATGAATTGAAACATGATTTTTTTTTGTTGTTTTTCAAAATTTTTCCAGATAAGATTTTATAGAAAGAAAATTCATACTACCCAAATGGTCTGATTGAAACAAAGAAAAAAAAACAACAACGATAAACTAATGACAGATTGATTAAACAATCCGAAATGATCAATCTATTTTAGTTTCGGTTAATGGTAAAAATCTGATAAAGATAGCAGAGGAATTTTTTATTTTTTTGGTTTTGGTTTTGTTTGTTTTGTTGTGGAGAAAATTTTTTGTTTTTATCATCCGCATCTTTATCATGGTAAATAGATTGAATTTTTGTTTTTTGTCAAACTCATTAATTTTAGCTGATGTATGATGATGAAAAATTTAAATAAATTTTTTTTTCTTTTTCATCAAAATCTTATTACACAAGTGTGAGAAACTATACCAGTATATGGGGATTCATTAATATTCATCTTCATTATAAATTTGAATCAAATTGAAATAAACAAACAAACCAAAAAAAAAAAAAAATCTTTGCACTTTGTCAACCCCATTTGTTCAGAGGTCAGATGACAAAATGAAAAGAAAAAATTCTTTCAATAAGAAAGAATTGTAACTGTACACTCCATAATGTCAACCTTGAATTTTTTTTACATTTTTTTTTTTTTTTTGATTAATTTAATTAATTGAGAAAATTTTCATCATAATCCAGAAGATTGATAAGAAGAGAAAAAAAAATTTATCTTGACATATCGAAAAACCCATCATCCGGTTGTGATGAAAAAAATGATTGCTGGATACAGTGCATATACATAGAGCCAATCCTACCACATATATTCCAACCAAGATAAAACAATTTGATTAAATTCATATCAATCGAAATCGATTTATTCAATTGGAATAAAAAAAAAAAAAATTTTCCTTTGTTTGTTTACACATTGTGGTTACAGCATGAACAAACATACAGCTAATTAGGACAATGAGGTTGGGTTCTTGTGCATGTGTTCCCTAATGGCTGACCTAATGAAATTCTCAAACCATGAATACTGAAAATAAATTCTTTTATTGTTACGATAAATGGATGGATGGATGGCCAATCCTCCAAAGTGCATATTCATGTATATCAATATCCAAATTTTGTGTACGTGTGTATTGATGACGATGATCATTGTTTCAATTTTTTTTTCTTCGCTCTCAAACAATTGTCAATTTTAAACAATCTTTTTTTTGGGCTATCTATTTTAAATTTTAAAACATCTGAATGTTTAAAATACCTGTGCTGTTGTTGTTGTTGTTGTTTTTATCTTGATTATCACTCCTGTTTTTTTTAAAAAGAGAAAAAAAAACAAATTAAGATCATTGTCTAGACAGTCTTTCATTATTATTATTATTATTATGGGCAACAAATTATAATTGTCGTGCAATAAATGTGTAAACGCTTAACAGTGAAAAACAACAATAATCATTCGTCAATCAATTGGACAAAGACTGTGTCGGTCACTGACCAATAATATTGTGGAATTTTTTTTATTTTATTTTCAACCTTCAGGGCGTTCATTGTTTTTGTTCATTTATGGTTTGTCGTCCTAGATTAGCTATACAGAATTTGGCAATATTGCCACCAAAAATTCACTAAGCAATCAATGATGATAATCATGATGATGATCTAAGATTCGATGGTGGTCTTTGATCATTGTTTTTGTTTGTTTGTTTGTTTGTTTGCAATTATAATTTAGAATGCAAATATTTAAGCCGATAAAATGAAACTGTCATAAATTACTTTCAGTAAAGTTTTTTTTTTGTTTTAATACGCTAAGAATCGTAGCAATCATTGCAAATTTTAGGGCAATAAAATCAACTAAATGCAGCAAGTAAATAGAAATTTTCTATTTTCTTTGATAGTTTGTCTGTGATTCAAGATATTTTGATAACAAATTAACAAATATAGATACTGGAAAAAAAACATTGATTAACAATTGGGAGGCAGCCAACAATAATAATAACAAGCAAATGGGCTATAATGATGCGTCAATGGTGTACACAGTGACTAAAGGTATATTTAATTAGCAAAATCAGACACACGTAAAAATGTTAGATGCACGTGCTACAAAATGAACATTAATTAACAATTTATCCATTCATTTTAGCTTATTAATTGATTAAAAAAAAGTGGCAATAATCAATTCCTGTTGTTGCTTGCTAATGAATATACATTCTTGTCCTATATATAGCAAGATTTACTGATAATATCTGCAAATGAAAAAGCTACGAAAAACATCATCAGATCCAGGAAATGAATGATAACCAAAAACAACAAAAACAAAAACAACAACAAAAATAAAATCAATCATGATGGCATCATTTTCGTGGCCATGGCTTTGAAAAAAAAAAACAAATTTTGTCACACAGAAGCAATTTTGAAAGTTGGAAAGAAAAAAATTAAAATTTCAAATCTCAACAAATAAATGAATGATGGCCATTGCTAGATTTTCATTTCATGAATATCACTGAAAAAAATAGTAAAAAAAAACTTGGCTTATGGTTTTCATCTTTGTTGGCCAACCAAAAAAAAAAAAATTCAAAACCAACTGCAACAAAAACAAAACTGAAGCCACAAACTAATTGAAAATTCAAATTCAACCTGAATTCACTTGATTGCTTGCTGTTATTGTTGTTGTTGTTGTTGTTGTTCAACATGATAACAACAATAACAACAAAAATCATAATTATGATCATTATCATCATCATCATCATTATAATAATAATCATTATACAGTAGCCAGAAAGATTTATTAGATTTTCGCTTCATCTATAGTTTAGATTCATGTAATGTTTTCATGTGTGTGTATTCATTTTGGTTGGTTCAATTTTTCATTTTTTTTTCTTTGCAATATGAAAAAAAAAGAAAAAACACCACAGAGGATAACCAAAATGTTAAATTATCACCTAATAGAACAATCTATTATTTTTAAAACCAAAAAAATAAAAAAAATAAAAATGAAAATCCAGCTACCATTATCATTAATTGAAGGTGTAAATTTGATGATGATGATCATCATCATCATCATAACTACCTTGTGTATACATTTGTATAGACTACATATGTTATAGTGTACTACGTAAACAATTTTTTTCCGCATACGATAAAAAAAAACATTTCACACTTTGTTTTTTGTTATGGCTCGTGGGCAATCATCATCATCAACATCATCATCGAACAAATCGACCTAACTCGCGTCTCGAATGAATCAAAATGGATGGAAAAATTGTTTGAAATGATAATTTCTTCTTACTGCTGCTGCTGCTGCTGTTATTGCGGTTCATGTTGTTTTTGTTTTCAACAAATAATAACCAGATTTTATGTTTTTGTTTCGTTTGTATTAAACATCAACATTATTATCGGCAGCAGAAACATTATTTTTTTATTTTTTTTGTTCAGGATGCTTGATTTCACCATTATTATCATGTATTGAGCTGTGTTGTGTGTTGAATTCAATTGAAATGAAATAAAGAAAAAATTTTATTCAATTTTTTTTATCAATGATAATTTGCAGAAAGAAAAAAAGAAAGATATGATAGAAATGATAATTGAAAATCAGAAATTGTAAATGAAATTTTAGTAATTGAAAGAATGAGAAAAAAAAATAATGATAAAAGCCATAGGACATGTAATGTGGGAATAAAGTTATGTTTAAAGATTCAATTATCTGGTTCACACCTTTTTTTTTGGCAAACCATCAGCCATTAACCATTATCATTATCAATATCATTATTATCAATGCCACACAAAAAAAAATTCGAAAGATTCATTCATACATTTGGCCGTAAAAAAATATTAGATCAAAAAGAAGAAAAAAATTTTGATCGATCCATCATAGGTCCATTTGATTTTGGTGTTGATGATGATGATGATGATGATAGTGAATAAAAACTTGAAAAAGATTGAACAACATATGAATTTGATAAAAATAAAATGATCGATAATCACCCAGAACATAAATTCATCTTGTTTTCTCACAAATCCATTATATTTTATTGATGATAATCGATTTTTTTCCATGTTGAAAAATACTCCATTCAACAATAAAATGTATACAATTGAAGGAAGTGAGAAAGATGTTGAAAAAATACTTGTAAAAATAAATTTCCACACACTGATTTAATTATGGAAATAACAGTGGTTGTTAATATTGTTTTATCATCATCATCATCATCATCAAAAGTCGGTTGACCAATAGTCATGTTTTATCCATTATTATTCATTCATATCAAATGCCTCAATTTTTTTCTTCTGTTTCCAAAGTCATGTGTTTAGATTTTTTTTTTTTGTTTTCAGATTGGTTTGAATATTCATAAATCTTCAACTTGAAGCCCATCAAAAGAAAAATGGAATCAACCCCGGAACGACATTGGATTGTTGTCGATGTTGTTGTTTTTTTTGTGTTTTTTGTTTGTTGATTTGAAAATTTTTGGATCATAAAATTTTTTTTCGTCTCTCTTTCTCTTCACATCGCTTAATAGCCAAAATATCAGCAAAAAATGTATTTAATGAATGTGTAATAATTAAATTAATAGTTTCAAACATCATCAACAACTAAACTAAACTAAACTATGGATGATGGTGCAAAAAAAAACAAGAAGAAGCTAGTAATTCAAACAGTTTAACCTAATTCAATATATAATGGCCTATAGGTTTTATTATTCGAGAAACAGTTAGTTATTTTTTTTATTAAATATTTTCAAATACCATTATCATCATTATCATCATCATAGACAACCTTATAATTATAATCATCAGCCACATATTTACACATTTTATATTTACAAATCACCGCCATCATCGTCATTGTTGTTGTTGTTGTTGTTTCTGCATCAACAAACGTTTTTTTCTTTTGCTTTCAAATAATGATTGTGTTGAATTAAATTTAAATTTTCAATCAAATATTCAGAATTGACAATCAAAAGAATATAGCCATCAATTATCATCGAAATTGATTGAAAGTATTATTTCTGTTCATTCATGAAAACAACAACAACAACAAAAAAAAATTTGACTTGAATCCATTCATCGTTAGTAAGTTTTAATTCAGTTTAACAACAAACAGGCAAATTCATGATTTATTTAGTTTATCTCAAATCATCAAATTGAATAGAACAAAATTGCGAACAGGAAAAAAAATGTTTCAAATAAATGAATGAATCTATGAGTGGTAACGGCAAAAAATCTGTAACCTTTTTTTTATTGAAAAATGAAAGAAAAATCTCTAGTATCATCATCATCATCAGATGATTCAAGTAATCTCATTCATCGGATCAATATGGACGCCTTCATATATATAAATATTAGCCATGAATAAATGAATGAATGAATGAATGAAGAGGGAGAGAAAAAAAATCAAGATCATTAAATTGATACAGATCAATCCAGTACGATGAAAATGATCAAGAAATGAAAAGAAGAAAAAAAAGACATTCATTGTAGCAAAAAAAAAAACGATTGATTTAAGTTGTAAAAAATTTTGTTTTTTTCTTCGTCTGGTTTGTGACATGTTCATCTTTCCATCGACAAATTCTTATTTTTTTTTCATTATAATTTCATTTAGCATATATAGTTTCACACTTTTGGATTAAGATCTTTCAAAAAGATTTAGATTTTTTTTCCTTATTTTTAAAAAATACTGAATTGAAAGATTTACAAAATTTCTTATACATGCAAAAAAAACCACCGGCAGAAAAAAGATTATGTAAATTTTTTTCTTTTCATTTCATTTCATTTTGTTTCGGTTCAATTGCCAAAATTGTACCACAGAAAAAAAAATAATATCACAAGAATGGCTGATTATATCAGCCAACATTTATTTATTTTATCGGTTAAATATGATTTTGTTGTTGTTGTTGTTGTTGTTCAAATATTCATCTTCGTTATTATTATTATTATCATCGTTATGAAGATGTTTTCAATGTGATTAACCTTTGGATATTTATTATCCGTTTTTTTTTCTTTGCTTTCATTGCTTGCTTTATGGATGTTATTTCGATTAACCCGTCTGTGGCCACCGATAATGAGGATCCTGATGATGATGATTGTGATGATGTTGATAACGCCGATAGAAACAAAAACAAATTTTTGGAAAAAAAAAAAAAAAAAAAAAAAAAATACCGTGGCAATAACAATTCAATTCGATGATAATGGCCAATATATGCAACATTTACCTGTACATTCTGTTCTGGATATATGAAATAAAAACAAATGAAAAAAAAACAGTGAAAAAAAATGATTTATGCATGATTATAATGGTGTTGAAACGACAACGACAACAACAACAACAACAACAAAAAAAAAACAAAACAAACAACAATAACAATAATAATAAAGCTATCTTGAAAGTTTCAGTTGAAAACATGGTAAAATGGTAAAAAAAAATTTTTACGTTGTTACGGATGTGCTGTACACATTGAAATGTATCTTGTTGTTACCTGATTTCGTTGTTATTGTGTCTATATGCGTGTTTCGATTTGAAATGTGTTTTTTTTCACCTGTTATTCTCGATATTATTGATAACAAAACAAAAAAAAATCTATGAATAGTCAAATAATGTGTAATATGTGATGAATTTTTTTTTTTTTTGGTTTTTTCTCCATTTGTATGAGTGTGTGTGTGTGTTTGTGTATTATTTTGTATCGACTGTAATCACTTTGCCAACGATGTGTTTAGCATGCCAAATTATTATTATTATCATTATCATCAAATTCAGAGATACAAACGTGAAGAAAAAAAACGTTATAACAACAGCAACAACAAAAAAAAATTCCTATTTCTTTCCATGCACATGATATATGAATTATCTGGTTGTCAAACATTTGAAACAATTTTTTTTGCTGTTGTTTTGTGGATTCGGGTTTATCATTCAATAAAACAACAACGGAAAAAAATATAGAAGCTGATTATTATTATTATTTTTGGTGGAAAAAAAAATAAAAGAAACTAGGATATTCATGATCATGGTCATGGTAATGGATTTTTTTTTTACATAAATGTGATAACCGATTAGCAATTATTTGTATCAGTTTTTGTGTGTTAAGAATAGATGTTTTACAAATAAACAAACAAACAATCGATTGATCGTTAGATCGATCGATCGATAATACAATGATTGATTGATCTTGGTCATGATTGTTGAATTGTCTATTTTTTAAAATGAAAGTCAAAAAAAAAACAACTTAAATTGAAATGGACACACACACATATATTGATGAAATTGCATTGAATAACAATTAAATCGAAACATCCAAAAATATTTGAATTCAACAACAAATTGATGATTGATGATGATGATGATGATTGGATTACATGGCATAATATACAAATCAATGAAACAATAATCAATGTAAATAACAATCATATTTTTCTCCATTCCATCATCATGGTAACACGCTAACGATTTTTCAAACAAATAGCGAATATAACGAAGACCACCCAATTCAGGGTGATCATGATGATGATGATGATGATCATGAAACACACATATTCATGATTGCATGATGAATTTTAAAAAATAAAAACAAAGAAAAAATTCCAAATGACGATGAACTATTCAAAATGATAGATAAGATGATGAATGTTTGAAGGAACAAAACAAAATCAAAATCTAAGTGATGATGAGAATGAATGATGATGTTGATGAAAGGTAATCGACAATCGATCAATCATTTGACCAATTGGCATTGTTCATAATCGTCTTCATTGTATGTGTGTGGTTTCATTTTGGATTCGATTATTCAGTGCAAACTAAACACCAAAATACAATTATAATCATCATTATTCTATTGTTAACAATTTGATATAAAAAATGATTGTTTATTTCAACAGTTAGAAGTAAGCATGTGTGTGTGGTTGTAAATTGAATGAATCAATTGAACGATCGATTGATCGAGAATTGATCGTTTTTATCAAGTTTGAATAAAATCCATGTATACATCTTTAACTTGTTCTTCGAAATTACGACATATGAATTGAATTGTTCTATTTTTTTAGGAAATGAATTTTTAAAAAAAAAACGAGAAAAAATTAATTATCTCGATGATGATGCTGATGATGATTATCTACAACAATGTTATTGTCGATTATTTTTTTTCCATAATTTTTCTACATGTCGGAATAAGAAAGATGAGAGAAAAAAAAACAATTGGAAAATTACTTATGTTGGTAGCCGTAAACGTGAAAATATTTTTGCCGCCATTGAATTCGTTGATGAACAACAGCACCAAAAAAAAAAAAAAAAAAAAAATGTACAACAACAACAAGATCATAGACCTGTCGACAGATTTTATGGAAAGCAAACATTGTATGATGATCGATCGATCAATCATCGTCGTTATCAAAAAAGAAGAATTTTTAAGCCTATTATTAAAGCTTACACATAACAATTGATAATCCACTTGTTGTTGTTGTTGTTGTTGTTATACAACCATGAATGATTAGGATAATAGGAGAAAGAAATGGAAAAAAATGAAATAATAAAGATGATCCATGATCCATCTTGCAATCGATCGATCCTCTTTTTTTTTATTTTCAGTAGGTTTTTCTTTTCTTCATCGAAAAAAAACAACAAAATTTCATATTTGACTGCTCTAATCTTATTTGATCATTTTAATTTTGATATTCAGATACTTGTTGTTGTTACATCATTAAATCTGCGAAAGAAAGAAAGAAAAGTCTGGATTCTTTTTTGTTCGGAATTCTTAAAATCACCTTTTTTTCTTAATTTTTTTCAACAAAATTTTTTGTTTATAATCAACACGTTAAACATATTTTCAAATAATTATGCATCATGTTCACACACACACACACACTACACACAATTAATTAACCTGATTAACCTGTTGAATGAAATAAACATTTTACAAGAAGCCAACTAACAATAATCAAACACAGAATTAACATGAACAAAGAAATTTTGCGAAAATTTCGGAGCTTCCCAAATTAGGTGCTATGAATTTTTTAGTTTTTTTTTCTTTGTTCATGTTTAGTTTTTCTAAATTGTAATGCCAACCATAATTACCTGCGCTAGTATAAATAGGTTCGTTTTCTTTCTAACATGGCTATCCATTAGAAAACGATTAGCATCCATCAGCACAGAGAACAGGGAACGAGAAAAAAAATTTTCTTTTTAAACCTCCAGATTGTTAAATGATAATGATTATCATCACAGAGTTGTGTTTGAATTTTTTTTTTTTTTGAAAATAAAAAACTATCAGAAACAACTAATAAATGATAATTGATCAATATTTTTGTCTGGATTTGATTTGTTTTATGAAATAAGACTGATAGTATATGAATTAATGCTGATTGAGCTGAAATGATTCTATCTACAGCATACACACACACACACACACAAGAACAAAATTTGAAATTAATATTGACCATATCATTATTATCGAAATAATAATCAATCAAATTGTCTTTTTTGAGTTAATTTCTGCATCATTTGATGTGATTCAACTGAAAGATAATGAAATGGAGAATATTTGTCATTTTTTATTTATTAATCTACAACATTATGTTTGTCAATTTAACAATAAAGTAGTCATCAATATTCCTAATAATAATAACTTATTCTTGAATGTATGAATTCAATGATCATATCTGTGTAGTTCATCTTAACATTTGTATATTATTTGGTTTTTTTTTGATGATTAGATCATCACGATCATCATGGTTTCTTTCTCTTAAACATAAACACATGAGCTTGTTATGGATTGATGGTGGCAACATTATCATATGCAACGAATGAATTGGATGAAAACAATTGTTATAATAATGGTCGCGTGTATAAAACATTCACGCCTATCTTGTTTTTGTTTACCTGAAAAAAATTATTACCATCCATTACAAATCTTCAAACTTTAATCATTTTTCTTTTATGCTACAGAATTGATAGTCTATCATCAATAGCAGCATCAGGTAACACATTTGTTTTTTTCTTTTCATCATAGGTTCAGGTCATTAGATGATATCATCTACATCTTTGAAAATAATGTTGATGTATCTCTTCACTTTGAATCTTATTGAATTTCTTTTCTATTTCTTTTTTTTATTTCAAAAAATAAAATAAAGTTGTTGAAAATGAAACGTTGTTGGTGCTGTACGGAAGAAATAGGAAAACCGAAAATTGATTGCATCTAAAATTTTGATTCAATCGTAACGATTTGTGAAATTGAAAAGTGAGATATCCCAAAATCGTGAATTTTTCTTTTTTTTTCTCCTTCTTCTCTTGATTTTATTCATCGTTTATAAATCTCGAAAAATAAATAACAATTCAAAATGTCAGTAGTCGATGAGATTTATACTAGATGCTTGTCTTCACTTGTTTAACATTTTCATTAAGTTCATTTTTCCACTAAAGCTAATTAATTAATTCCATTTGTTATCATTTTTTTGGAGTTCAACTTCATGGTGCACGTTTCGTTGGTAGTGGTTTCGGTTTGAATTTAAGAAAATGGTCGAAACCATAATCAATTTTTGTTGTTAATTTATTTATTGTTAAAAAAAAAATTTCATTTCACCATTTTAATACATTGATGAATACAATGGCATAGATCATCATCCCACACAAATGTAGTGGAGATATCTAAGGAAAAAAAATTCTTAGCCAGAATAGTGTTGATGCACATCGACAAAAAAGTTGTTGTTCATGCATGAAATAAGAATTGTATGGAATGATGTATAATGATGATGACAAATATATTCAAACAACATCAAAACAAGAATAACAACAACAACAACAACAACAAAAAATTCTATTGATTCAATCCAAAATAGTTGTGGTAAATTCTGGTGCATATCTATATTTATATTATTGTTGTAAAATTCTCTATTATGATTCAAATTCAATTCATACATTTGTCATTATAATTCTTTGTCGATCGATTTATATAAACAACATGAAAAAAGAAAAAAAAACATAACTCATATTAATAATAATGATGATGATGATGATGATGGTGAAATGATAATAAACTTACCTTAGAATTTCAATATGATAATGCATTGGTTGTTTTTCATTTACAAATGATGATGATGATGATGAAACGTCAATAGGAAAAAATTACAATGACAATAAAATCATTGTCAATGGTGATGATTTGATTTTGGATTTTTTTCTCTTAATAACAACAACAACAACGACAACAACAACAAAAGATGGCTTGTTCATAAAAAGAATTTTTTTTTGTGTTACATCTTTTTTTGGAATGGACATCACATGTTGTTATTCACTAGAATGAATTCATTTGAATGCCATTGTTTGTTGTTCTTTGTTGTTGTTGTTGTTGTTGTGAATCAAAATCGTGCTGATTTTTTTCCTCTTTTTTTTCCCGTTCCAAACTATAGATGAACAAAGAAAAACAAAACTTTTGTCATCGTTTTTTTTCCAATTGATTCTATATGATTCAAAATGTTATTGTGATTCTACTATGTATGTTTGTTTGCTTGTTTATAGTTGGTTTCCTCATTCATCATCAATGCCCATCATCAAGAATCAGATCATCATCATCATCATCATAGAATCGAATACAATAATAAAAAAAAGTTGATGTTTGATTTAATTAATTCCGAATACCGTCATATCGTTCATTTTTTCAAAGATTGAATCTAAAAGAAATGAGAAAGAATTTTGTTGTGATAGTTCATCATCGTAGAATTGTATCTGTCTAAGGTTCCTTGCAATCATCATTTATTTTTATTCTGATAAGTTGCACATACACACACACACACATTGCATTCACATCAATTCAATATTTTTGTTCCTATTGTTCCAGTACAGTTTTGTGACAGGAATTTCATATAAACATCTACAATTCTTTTATGTTTGTATGTTTTTGTCTGTTTTTTTTTGTTCACTGTTGGACCTTTGTGTTATCGCTTTGTCGCACGATTGGATTCCAAATGATGCCGAACAATGATGATGATGATGATGATGATAATGATGAAAGCCATACAAAATGAAATTAATTGAATCGAATTTTCTTCGCTACTTTCTTTTATTTCTATCATTTCATTCTTTTTGAAATGTATTTTCTGGAACAACAACAACAACAACAACAACAACAGCAGCAGCAGCAGCAGTGTTTGTATAAGTGTGTAGTAGTTTTTTTTATATTCTCATTTTGTCTTTAAATTGATTCACTGATTTATTTGAATCAATCGTTAATATACTATTTGGTCACCAATACGGTGGTTGTCCCCCCTATTTCTCTCTCTCATTTCGAGATTCACTTGCCCTGATCTAATTTAATTTATTTTCGATCCGTATAACTTCAATTTTGTCGCATCATCATCATCATCAATTTTATTTTTCGATTTCGATTCTTTCATTCCATCATCTTTTGTCCATCATTTTTGACTCACTTGAATTGATTTAATACAATCACTCACTGGCCAGTGGCCACCCACACAATATGTGCTATTATTAATTGTTTTTTTTTTGCAATTCTCATACAGAAGCAGTAAATATTGATACTGTAATTTTTTTTCATAATTATTTTTCGATAACCTTCATTATCGTCACGAGAAATTCTTTTTGAAAGCTTATGGAATTTTAATTTATTTTTTTCCATGTCATAGCTAATAATTGTTGTTTTTTTTTCATTTACACCATAACAAGAATTCTAAATATTTTACCGATCGAATGATTCATTTAGATTCATTCAATTTTGATTGGGGTAATGTAAAACTTTTTTTCGTCACTCTTGTCAATTGATAAGTGTGGTTTTTTTTCTAATTTGTTTGATTTTTGTTGTTTTTTGAATGTACTTTTTTTTGATTTGACATCATTTTCTCATCTCAAAAATTTCAAACTAAAATGATTTTTTTTTCGTAATAGACAACAACAACAACAAAAAATTCATATAAAAAAATAAACCTCATCTTTTGTCACATGTTTTCACCATCCATAATCAAGTTTGTCATCTACATACACACACACACACACACATAGAGAAAAAACTTACAGATGAAAAAAGGGATAAAATTTAGGTTAAAACATCAAAAAAAACTTGTGTAAAAGAAGAAGAAGAAAAAAAATTTTCACTCATTTTTTTCCAAACAGTTTAATCCATGATATATATCGTTTGAAATTTTTTTTTCTTTCATCATTTTGACCATCATCTTTTGCATTATAATAATTATCATTTTGTCCTCCTTTTTTTTCCACTTGCACAAAAAACCTAGTTTTTGTATATGTGAGCAAAATTTTAGAAAAAAAATGAAAAATAAAAAATTCATCCATAATACCTACACACACACACACACACACACTCAATAGATTTTAATCTTTATTTAAATTCAATCCGATTCATATGTTCGTTTTTGTCATCGTTGTTGTTGATGTTGATCAAATTTGGATTGAATATAGTAGATATATAATGATGGTATATGATATGGATAATATATCCGGCCAATGATGATAAACAATCATACAGATAATAAAGAGATCATAAATAGAATAATCCAACTATCATTTTCCATACATTAGCATTGTTTTTAGCTAAAAATGTTTGTTCATTTCATCTTTAATTTTGGATTGTTTGTATGTATTGATCTTATGGTTATAAAATAAATAAAATGTTTTTTCACGTTCTATCTTTATCGATTTGTTCCATGTTTATTTATCCATTTTTATCGTATTTTTCTATTTTTTCATCATCATCATCATTTTTGTTTCATTTTGCTCATCTTAATGTCTTGAAAATATTGCCAACACCACACAATGAAATGTGTGTGTACTGTGTAATTTATTTATTCACATTGTGAATGATATTATTTATTATTATTAACAAGAAAAAAAATATTTTTTTCTATATCAAGATTGAATAAAATGAAAAACAATTAATTAGCTAAATGGATTTTCATTTCATTTCACTTCATTTTTGTTTTGTTTTGTTTGTTTGTAGTTTTACTCAATCCTACTTTATCGTTTATGAATGTCCGACAAAATATCCAATTTTTTTTTCGTTGTTGTTTGATTAGTGAAGATTTTCCAATGTCTGTTTTTTCTTCTTCTTCTTCTTCTTTTTTTTTGCCTTTTTTATCCTGATCGATGCCAATGATGCATCTTTCTCTTAGTGCATATATATGCATAGTGATTGTCCATTGCTATTGGTTCGATCATGCTCGATTAAAATTGTTTCGTTTCACAATTATAGAATCAATCTTATTTAATTCATTTCATTTGTCCATTTTCTTTCTAAATCTTAAATGATTTTCTTATTTTTTTTTCTTTCTCTAACTTTTTGTGTGTGTGTGTGTCTGTGTGTGTACGTTAACTTATCGTTATTTTTTTTCACCATTTTGACTGACCAATTGATGATAATGATGATGATGATCACATTGAATATCTAATTTTTTTTTCTTGTCGGTAAAATTTCTTTCATTTGTTGTTGTTATTGTTGTCGTCTTTATCGTTTGTATATTTTAATTACGGCGATCAATGTTTAAAGTGGAAAAATTGACGAAAAAAAAATCAGACAAAATCAATACAAAAAAAAGAATGAATTTTAAATGCAACGACTACAACTACAACAACAACAACAACAACAAGTTGCATTATCTTTATTTGTTTGTTTTTTCTTAATTTTATTCATGGATGATGGAAAACAATTCCAATATAAAAACATAGCATAGTTGAGTGGAAAAGATGATGAAAAAAAAGATTATCATTCAACTATGATAATGATGATGATGTTTAACCACAAGAATCAAAAAGGAATCAATAGGCCCACCATCAATGAAAATTTAAAGTTATAATTATTATCAATTAGTAAAATTAAACACATATATATCTGCTGAAATTTAAAATTCACATGATGTTCTGGCTGATGAAATAATGAATACAAAAACCTACGCAAGTTACAAAATGACAATGAATAATTAATTCAATTGATTTTGTTCCCAATGTAAATGGTTTGTGTTTGAATGTATAGCTGTTGATATGCAGCACCAATCCCTTTTAGAGAGATGTTAAAATTCACATCGACATTTGATAGAAAAATTGATCTGCAAAAAACAACAAAAAAATAAAGAATTGTCCGTATCCAATTTGACATTAACAACTGACATTTTTTTTCAGACAAAAATTTTCTACCTATGATTTCAATTGATTTGAATTGATGGATGATTGGTTATAATGTTGATTTTTTCTTCTCTTCAAATTCTCGAAATATAATTATTTCTCATTTGTGAAGTAATGTGAGTAGAATCGAGAAAAAAATGGGGAAAAAATTATTAGTTTTTTTCCACTCTTCTGATAGATTTGTGATCATCATCATCACCATCAAAGGACAATCAAATCCAGACCATTGTGGTTAATTGCAATATCATTTCATTTATAAAAAGAAAAAACACCAAAAAAATAAATATAAAACTGATTAGAAAAGGTAACCAATTTTTTTTCTTTTTTCTTCTTCGCTGAAGTCACCATCACCATCATCATCAGTCTTAGTTCATCATGATCAATTTTGAATTGGTTACGCTTTTCTTTTGTCATCATCATCATGAATCGGATTGAATGCGCAAGAAAAAATAATTTTTTTTTGTACAAATCATTTGGATTTTTTCTTGTTGGCCATTTTTTTCCGATGTTATGCTACTCAGTGGTATTTGATATTTGTGATTTCATTTTCTCTGTGAATTTTGTTGATTTGTTTTTTTTCTGCTGTTCTTGTTGTTGTTATGCTTTTACTCGTACAATTTTTTTCCACTTCAATTTCTTTCTCTCCATGTTTGTTATGAATAGATAAAAGATAATTATTTTTTGTTTTTTCATGTCCGAAAAAAAAGTTTATTTTCTCTTTTTCTAATCTCTAAAATTCCATTCTACGACGACGACAACGACAGAAATTTATCTAGATTTTTTTTTGCAAATGAATCTGTACATTTTTTTTCTCATATTAATTCTGTTTTTATTCGTTGAATTTAATGAACAATTTGGATTATAGAATGACCAACTTGGAAAGGAATATGATAACAAAATTTTTTTCCACCAAAAAGAGAAATGATAAATTTTACTTTTTCAATATTAATTTTTATATATATCGTCGTTTGTCATTATGGTTTTTCTTCCTCTATATCAATTATGAAAATAATTAATATTTATTGATCCGATTCATATCCATCAATGATGGTGATGAGAAATTTTTTACAATTATCAATCCTATTATGAACATATTTGATCACTATATGTGTGTTCATCAACCAATAATCATCATCACCATCATCATTCTATTTATGGCCAATAATGTTATCAATATATATATATCCTTTTTATGATTGATGCAACTATCATCATCAACATAAACAAATGAAAATGTGTGAAAAAAAAACATTTTCAATCTCTATATAGTTTGAATTTTTCTCTTGAAAAAAAACTTTATAAATATTCTTATCTTTTTTTTGTTAATATGGTATTATCATATTCTTTTCAATTTTTTTCATTTATTTGCTTAGTTCTAGATGAAAAAAACAGTAAAATTACAAAGCATACACAAACATCCATTTGATGATGATGATCATTATATCTTAATGGCAACAAACAAATAAACAAACAAACAAAAAAAAAACATAATTCTCTACTAGATATAATGGACATTCTGAATCATAAATCCAATGATGATAGTTTATTCTTAATTCTTTTAAATTAATTTTTTTTTGAATCAATATAGAAAATATGATTGCCATTTCATGCAATTTTTTTTTCATTATCTTACGAATGTTTTTGTGTGTTTGTGTGTGTGTGTGTATGGAAAAAACTGTTTCTGTTTCTGTACATTAACATCATTGAAAATTATTATTATTTTTCTATGTAGACAAACAACATTATCATTTATATATATAGATAAGACTCAAAGATTTAAAAATAAAAATAAACAAAACGAAATAATCAAGTAGAAAATCTCTTCGATTGATCCCCATCATCATCATCATCATCGTCGTCGTTTTTTTATTTTCTTTTTCAACGAAAAAAAAATAGAAAAAAAGCCTTTTCTTTATTTTCAAAATGATTCGTTAATGTTCAAATAATAATGAGATGACCAATGTGTTTCTACATTCTATTGCTAAACAGACAAAATAGATTGAAAAAAAAGAGCCACCATCACTTTGAACAGCCAATTCGAAACGATGACGATGATGATGATCATCATCATCATTATCATCAAAAGTAATAAAGCTTTTGCTATAGAATAAATTTTCTTTCGTTTTTTTTTTGTTTCTGGTGGCTACTTTTTGGAATTTATTTACAATTAATTCTTTTCCATCAGTGTTGGTTCAGCGGAACGAAAATGAAGAGATCCAGTTATTGCTATTCTGATTATCAACAATTCTTACCATTCGATTCGTTCATCAAACACAACAAATGTTGAAAAAAGAATTGAAGTGAAAAAAAAATCTTTCAACTTTTTTCTTCTTAATTTTTGTTTTTTTTTCTAAAGAATAACAAGCGAAAGAATCGAATCAATTGAACGGAATTTCAATTCATTACTATTGCCGAGAAAAAATAGCTAAATTCTAGCAATTCTTCAATAGAATTCTTTTTGTTGTTGTTCTAGTTTCAATTGAACACTCATGTAGATTCGTCATTTTCTTTTCTACCCTCCCCAAATTTCCCCTTTCTCATCAATAGTTTTTCATTGAATTTCTTCGGGGTAAAATTCTTTCCATACGATGTACCACTATTGGAATAGAGAAAAAAACTTTTCTAATGATAATGATGGATAATACCCGAGAAAAAAAAGGATTGTATGATTGTACTGGATTTTTGATTTGTTGATAATGATTATAATGAAGAACAACTTTGTTTGTATTTTTCTGCCTGTCTATGTGTGTTTTAGTGTGTCCCGTCGAGAATTTTGATTGTTAGTATGATTATAAGTAGTAGTATAGTCATTCATTTCATAATGAAAGAGATAAATCCATAGTGTGGGAGATTTTTTTTCATCCCTTTTTTTTGTTTTCTTTCTCTTTGTGTGTGTGTGTGTATGCATGTACGTTTGTTGTTCATTTTTATATATAAAATGAGATGTTTTGTACTATATCATACGCACACACACATATATAGTAAAACAAAAGAGGAATTTAATTTGAAAACTTAAAGAAGATAGAGAGAGAGAGAGATAGAGAGAAAGAATAAAGTTTCGAAAGAGTCAGCGCATCACATTCGTTTGTTTTTTATATTTGTTTTGTTCATGTCTTATTCATCATTACTATATATATCGGAGATTGGTTTCGCCCTTTTTTCCATTGTTTTTTTTATCATCATCATTTGTTTTTTATCTATCTTTTGTTTTATAGGTTTCATTTTATTTTTGTTTTCATTTCATATAATTTACACAGAATCTAATGATGAAATAATTCTACATATAATAAAAAAAATGGACAATAAAGAATAACGAATTGAATATGACTATCGGCTACAACTAGTTATTGTTTGTAAATTGTTCACATTGTGAAAAAAATTAGACATTTATATCCCATCGGAATGAAGATGAAAGATTTTTTTTTCTCTCTTTTTTCATTTTTTCCATGTTTATTCTTTCTATTCCTTTCATTTCATATAATAGAAAATGAAAGGCGTTGAAGCGTGATGCTTTTGTGTTCTGTTTGTTTATTCACCATCCACATAAGAGACTGATGAAATACAAACACAACGAATTTGTGAAATCAACAATGGATACTGGCCAGTAATATTCCAATCCATAACATAATAACAACTACTATGAGGGAAAACATTCATTCATTCATTGCATTTTAATTCATACTGAACAATTTCATTTGAGAAAAAAAAGAATAAGAATAAAAACTATTTCGCTATTCATACAAACTATATTTTTACCTCATTTATCTTTCTATGGTCATGATGATGATGACCATTAATAATCTCAGTATTATACTACAATTGCAAATGTACATGGACATTGTGCTATTTTCTATTCTGTTAGCTTTTTTTGTTATATCATCATCGTCTTTATCATTGTCCCATTTGTGCAAGTTGTCATTGTTCGTTACAATTCTTTATGAAAAAAAAGAAAATAGAAAAGAATACTGTATACATTCTGGGTCATGATATACAAAATAGAATAAAAAGAATGAAAAGAAACGATGATGATGACAATCGAACAAGTGCATACATTTCGGATATCTTCTTTTTTTCTGTTCTCAATTCTATTTTTTCTTGTTTCATCATTATCATCATTGGCCATCATTTTTTTTTTACTTGGAAAATGAAACTTTGAATAAATAAAATATCAACATACAATGATATAAGTATAATACGGATTCTTTTCTTCTTGACGGTCGTCTTCTTTATTTCTTTTTTTTTCATTCTATTTCTATTTGTTTTCTGTTGATGCGTATATATCGTTTTTCATCAACAGAATATAAAGCACATTTGTTGTTTAGGTACATACAATACATATATACTCAATATAATCATATATTCTGAAGTTTTTGGTTCTAGTTGTTGTTGTTGTTGTTGTTTTTGGGAAAATTATCTATTTCAATTTCAATAATATACTATGGTCGATCGGTCATGCTTGAAATAAGAAAATTTGAAACATTATTTTCAACAATAGTAGCCCTACTGTTGGATGTTTTGTGTGTGTGTGTGTGTGTGTGTGTCCATCTACATCCATGACACATTCACGGATATAATAGCATTTGAATAGAGAATTTGTGTCTTTTATCATTTCATTTTTTTTTTTTTTGGTTGCTGTTGTCACTATATAAACAAATCAACATGGAAATTAAAATTGTATTGGATTCTAGTTTTAAAAATGAAATAAATTTTTTTCATTTCACCAAACAACCGTCTTAGCTATAAAAAAAATCGGTAACCCAACCGTATGGATATAGACATCTATTTTTTTTGCAGGACAGATTTTTTTCGGAAAAATTCAGATGCTTTATGTGTGTGTGTGTGTGTGTAGTGTGCAACAATAAATTCTTTTGGGATGGACATTTGAGTCGTTTGAATTTTGTTTCTTCTTTTCTCTGGATTTTCTTTTGTAGATGTCCATGTTGTATTCGTTTTGAATTTTAAATTTTTCTTTTCAAATTCATTTTGTTTTTCTATGAAAAAAAATGATTGGAAGAGGAAAAAAACCTGATGGACATTGGTTTGTTGCAAAAAAAAACGGTAGACAGCGAAAAAAAATTGTTTTTGATCACAAATGATAACGATCTAAAGATAGAGTATCCATTTAGATAAAATTCATGAATTTGTCATCATTTGGTTGTTTGATTTCTCTCTCTCTTTCGGTTTATGATTGACTGATCCAGCTAAATAGACAATTTTTTTTTTGGAAACCAAAATTTAAAATGTTTGTCGTTGTCATCAAATCAAATTATATTGGCCATCTTGTAAATGTTTTTTTTTTCTTTCTATTTCATTTTCCCTTTTTGTTAATGTTGAATTTTGTGTTTACAATTTTATTCTGCCTATTTTGACTGTCGACTTGTATATTTGTTTGTTTGTTTGTATGTACAAAAAAAAACATGAAATGAAAACCTTATGAATTAACTTTATACAATTGAATGAAAAACAAGAATCATTCATTCTATTGGCTATCCATTCATCAGTAATCATCAGAAAAAAAAGTGGAGTAGGGAGAGAGAGAGAGAGTAAAAAAAATCACATTCTATTCCATTTATTGTAACATTGATATTTTGTTGAATTTAAATTTTAAATTTTTTTTTCTTCTAAAAATTTGAAATGTCCATCTCAATGTCTATTTGGTTGATCGTAGGTTGTTGTAACATTTTTATTTTTTTACTCTCGTCATGTTCTTTATTGGTCGGTTTATTTTGTGATTTAGTTAAATTGCTTTGTTGATTTCCATCCATTCATTCATTCATTTGAAATTATATTTTCATTTTGTGTCCTTGTGTCAGTCAAAGTGTGTCCCGTTAATGTATTCGTTTCGGTTATATAATGGCCACTAATGCATTTTGTGGACTGCATACACAGATTGATGTTTGAGATTGTATGTATTTGATACCAAAAAAAAAAAAAAACGATATCAACAAACAAGATCTATTTTTGTTTTGTTTTGTTTTTTTTTTGTTCATCAATTTTTGAAATTGATTTTTGTTCACAAGTATATTTTAAAATTAAATTTTTCCTTTTTTTTTACTCTTTTTTATTTATTTATTCAGGTGAATCATGAATTTTATTACATAATAATTCCAGCGCCATTACTCATACACACATACAAACAAACAAACAAAAAAATATCAATTACTCATTGTCAACATTTTCTGATCATTGATCTAAAAATCATTGTGGCAACCAACCCCAATGACCGATGACTTTTTTTTGTTCTATTCAGAAAAAAAAATCACAAGTTCAATGATGAAAAATGATGATGATGATTCATTAATTTCATTTATATATAAATCCGTAACCGTTCTGACGAATGAGCAATTGATTATTTTTTTTTTTTTTTTTGGTTCGCTTCAAATCATCAATGATAATAATGGGGGAACTGCAGTTGTTTTCATTGCTAATGTTTCAAATAGCAAGCGATCACATATGTATTATAGAATATAATTTCTTTTTGATTTATTCTATCATTCCACTGTTTTTCCTATCTTGAACTATAAAAATGTTGAAGATGGTACACGATTTTTTTTTGTCTGAGAACAACAGCAACAACAACAACAACACTTTCAATAATAAGCAATAACAAGCAATCGGCCCATAATGAAAATGAAAATTAAATTGTACATCTGAGACATACATATGCTTCTTCTAGTTTGTGTGTGTGTGTGTGTGGATGTCCATTCTGGATTTTTCATCCCACTTTTTATTTCGATTACGATAATTTTGTTGTGATTCCACAACAATTTCCACGCAAAGCACAATTGATGATGAATCCATAAAATCCATGAGTTTAGAAATATAAAAGAGAGGGAACGAGAGAGAGAGAAAACAAAAACAAATTTGTCATTAAAGGATTGATCATCAAATAGCATTGATAAAAATAGTGGATGGTGGTATTTCTCTTGCAAACCCCCTTTGCAAATCGAAAAGCCATTAACAGCATGTGTATAACATTCACAAACACAAAACTATTTCATATTGTCGACATTTTGTGTGTGTGTGTGTGATCAATGGATCAACATTTGTCTTTACTTTGTTTCTTTTTTTTTCATTTTTGTTCATATATACACTAATATCGACTATTGGGAAAAAACCAATTTGAAAAATTGGTCATCAGAGAATACCATATATATATCCCCTACCATTTGAAGATTTTATTTTGCAATTTTGAAATGAAATAAAATAATCCATTCTTTTATTATTTATATATATAATTGTCATCGAATGTTTCTGTTTGTGATTTCGTACAGATTTCTTTTGAAATACGTGGAAATTATTTGTTAAATTTGTCAATTTTGATTAGATAATGGACACGTGTTTGCTTGTGTTTTTTTTTCTTGAAAGGAAAAAAAAATCTATAACCACTTGAATAATTAACAATTGAAAAATTGTTGAAATCACTTTTTTATTCATATTATGTAATTCTTTTTTGTTGTTGTTGTTGTTGTTATAAATCAGTTGGATGCCGGCAAAATTTGTATCTTTTCCTGCTAAATTGATTCCAACAATCATTTCTCTGATAATCAAACAAAAAATTGATACACAAAAAAAATCGTGTGTCATCATCATCATCATCATCATATTATCAGGTTCACAAATCGTTGAATTGATGAACTCACAAATAAATAGATAATAGAAATTTGAAAATAGTGACAAAAAAAAACCGTCTTCACATTGATGAATAACAAACAAACAAACAAACAAGCAAAGTAACCAGCCATTGTACGAATACTAGGCCACTACCGACATTGAATTGGTGAAAAAAAAACTTGCATTTAGTCAGAGAAAAAGCGAGAAGCGCGACAAAAAAAAATTTATTTCTTTTTCTTTTGTGTTCCATTCATTGTTGGAACATTGTCAATTATGGACAATAGGAACGCTGTATGTATGTATACTGTTTGATGATTTGTACATTCATTGTGTGTATGTGTGTCTGTGTGTTTGTGTATGCGACAAATGAATGATAAAAATAAAAGATGTGTCACATACAGACAGGACAAAAAAAAATTACAAAGAATAATAAATAAGAAAATAGAATAGACAACGGAACGGAGAGAAAAAAAATTGTTTGATAAAATAATAAATGAATGAAAATTGCAATGAATGAGTAGTCATTTGCTATACCATCCATTCTATCGTTATGGTTCAATTTTTTTTTTATTTTTATATATTTATATTGTATCCGTCCGTTTGTCGAGACCGTAGTTAAATAACCAACATGTATAGATAGATAGACAAACAAACAAACAAATTGAAATTGATGAATAGATCCAACAGCAACAATAACAGAAAAAAAACATCATCATCATCATCAAATGAAGATGTTACTCATTCTTATTTCAATGATGAAACATTCATATATTGCGTACAATGGTTCTTGGTTTTTCGTTGTCATCATCATCATTGTCGTCGACAATGACTTTATTAGATCAGCCACACTGTGAACAATGTGGCTGAATTTTGGTTTTTATTTTATTTTATTTTTTTTGCCGTTCATAATTTTTTGTTGTTCATTTCATTTCAAACCTAATTCGTTCATTTTCAAAATCATATAATAGAATTTCAACCATTTTCTTTCTCTCTCTATCTCTCTGGTTCCGCTCGTTGTACATGTTTGAGAGATTCTAAAGGTTTTGGCCTAATTTCATCTTGTAAGGATTCTTGCTTTGAAATTTCGATTTTTATTTGTTACAAAACAACACTGTTTATTTGTGTTCACTCCATAATCATCATGGTGATCAATTGATTGTATGACAAATAATGATATCTTTTGATATTTATTCATTCAATCGGATTCATCTTTATTCAAGTCTTTGTTTGAAGCCCACCAAAAAAAAAAAACAACAACAACAACGACAACAAAAACCAGACACAATTTGTCTATTATTAATCAACAATAATATTTCTTTTGGTTGTCTTATTGTCAATATTCTCTTTTCGTGTCTTTTTTGTTGTTGTTGTTGTTGTTATTATTATTGAATGGCTGTTGATAATGCATGTTATTCAAACAAATGACATCATGATAATGATGATGATGATGATGATGATTGAGTGTACAATTCATTTTATATTGTATCCGAATATCCGTTCGGGTCATCGGTTCAATTCAATTCTTATTTTTATTTTTATTTTATCTATTTAGTTTTTTTTTTGGTTTTATCTTTGAAATGATTAATTATATTCTTCCTACACTATTACACTAACCCGATTCCATCGAAACAACAATCCACTCCATCTTCAATTATGTTTATATATCATTGCTTTTGTTGCTGTGTTGTTTTCTGTTTTTTTTTTATTTTTCGTTTGGTTCCTGTTTTTGTTATGGTTGTTATTATTGTATCAAATTCTTTTTAATATACAGACTCTTGAATGTTCTATGATGTTGAAATTCAAATTTTTTTATTTGGGTAAAATGAAAGCAAAAAAAAAAAAAAAATTTGCCAAACACAAATAACAATTCTCATATTTCGATGGTATTTTGTCATTGTCGTCATTGTTTGTTTGGGTCAATTCAGCAGAAAAATTCTTTTTGTCTCTCTTTTCCAAAAATAATGATGAATTATTCTCGTAGGAAGACAGAGTTTGGAATTTTATGAATAAATGAAGAAAACAAATGAATGTAGGGTCCATATGATTTTTGTTAGATTTGCATATTTTTTTTCCCATTATCAACAATTCTTTTATTTTCATATTTCATATATGTAACACATCTTTTTTTGTTGTCATCTACAGAATTGAAAGCATCGTTGTTCATAAAAAATTTACAAATTTTTAAAATTCAAAAACAAACAAATAAATTTTTAAAGAATTTTTCTACCATTTTTTTTTCTTGTATTTTTTATTTCTTTTTTCCATCATATACGGCCCAACTTTGTATAATTAATCAACTGACACTTTTTTTTCGGGTCACCACAATGAATGTGTGTTGTCCATCGGCCATAATAATTTCAGGTACAATCCATAAAAGTATTTTATTTTTAAAAATTTTGATGACAATTCTCTTGATTTGCAAATGTGTTTGTATGTTTGTGTGTGCGTGTGTTCCAGACTCCTACTGTGTTTGAATAACTGATTGTGAATTATATTTGTTCCGTTTGTTATGCAAAAAACAGTGTAAACTGTAGTCTTCTCTTGTGATTGTCGTCATCATTATTGTGGTTTTTCTCTGGTAAAAATGTTCGGTTTTCAGTCATTTTATATTCACACATTTTATCTTTGTCAAAAAAAAACATCATTTACTTTTACAACAATTATTCAATCACACACACATACACACATTTGATTCACGCAGTGCTATTCAAAGGATTGTGATTTTGTCATCATTTGTGTAAATTGATTTGAATGGTGTCTAAATGGATATATGTGTGTGTGTGTGTGTGTGTGTGTGTGGTAAATGACAATGAAATCATTCATGTTGATTTGAAGCTTTTTCTTTTAGTATTCATTTGCTCTTTCTGACCTTTGATCTGAAGTATATTTTTAATCCAAATTTCATTATCTCTTATGAATGTGTAGTAAAAAAAAGGTAAAAAAAAAGATGTGACACTAATGCACATAAACATTGATATATTGAATTCAATATTCAAAAAAAAATAAATTTTTTCAAAAGATAAAGTTATATGGGATATTTTTATTCATAAAGATTCAAAAAATGTGACTTGATCTGATATCTCATTTATCTGAGCTTTTATAATTTTGATATGATATGGATGTTGATGATGTAAAATGTTTGTTAACATTAACATTATTATTATTATTATACACATAAATTCGTGTTGATTAATTTTTCGTTTCTTTACTCGACAATTTATTTTTATTTTTGTTTTTTTTTTGATTATTAATTGAATCAAACTTATCATTTTTTGATCTGTAGAAAAAAAAATTTTATGAATATAGCTAAAAATTTTGTGATTGGATTTAATTTTCAAAATGATCAAGATCAACAATTGATCTTTTTTTCGGTTATTTAGCCATAGATTTGACCATATCAAATAAAAAAAAATATTACTTTTGATAAATGTTACATTTCATTCATTCATTCATTACTAACTGGCAACACTATGAATGAATTGAATTTTTTTTTTCTTTGCATACAAATGGATGTCATCATCAACTCAACCAACATGAATATGATGATCATGATCATAATAACTAATGTTAGGTTCGATGGAGAGAAAAAAAGTTTCATTTCATTTCAATACCAAGATCATTCAGATTTTCAATATACGATTAATGATTCAATGATGATAATAATAACTATGATGATGATGATGATGATAAATAAAGAAATACAAAATTCATCCATCTTATACAATCGTATGGGTATAGGTAAAGAAAAAAAACGCATATAATCGTTTCGCAACATTAAAACGATTGGTTGACATTAATTGGTGTTACATCTTAATTTGTTTCATTCTCATTTTGGTATATGAAGATGATTCTCTCTTTTTTTTTTGATTTTTTTTACCAGACAAATCATTTTGAACATTTTCTCGATAAATCTACATTTTTTTTTGTTGTCATATTATCATTAATCGACTCGGACCGATTCATTTGATGGTGATAATGAATAAATCGAAATTGAGATTAGAAAAAAAATGATTGAACTGTAATCAAATCCGTAACGAATAAATTTCTTTTTTTTTTGAATGTGTGAAATAAAGAAATAGAAAACGATGATACGAGTAATGAATATTTCAGGAAATCAAGATTATGGTCAACAAATCTTGAACAACAGTGAAGGGAATCAAATCACTAAGCAAAAAAAAATAAGTGACAATCGAATTCCAATCAAGATTTTCACTCGAATCACACCTGCAGCTTCTACTTTTGTATGGTTAATTCGTATTATTTTTTCTTTTCACCTCAATTTTTCTTATTTGAGCAACAACAACAACGACAACAACAACAATCTACCCAAAAATATATTGCAATTTAATATCAAATACCGTATATGGTAATCATTATCAAGATGACGATTATCGTTCGTTCATGTTGAATATCCGTAAATATTCTCGATGATAATGTGTGGAGACAAAAAAAAAGAAAAAAAATTCAAAATGATCAATGATGATGCGCGATATATTGAGTTTAGTTAATGTCATTTGATGATGATGATGATGATGATCAATTTTAGATTAGTCAAGAAAAAAAATTTGTGTTATCGTTTTGACCACAGAAAAAAATTATCACTTATTCACTGGATGGTTTTATTTTTTTTCATCCTTCTACTTGTTGTATATAACGATAATTGATTTTCAGTTGTTTGTCATTGGATTTGTGTGTTTTTTTTAAAAAAGAAAAAAAAATGGTTAAACAGAAATGATAATGTTGATCACCGTTTATCATACGGTCTAGATTTTATCCGTTTATGACGAGCCCATTCGTATGTGTTAAAACTTAATAAATTATCCAACAACATACATACATTTATCGATTAAGACATGATAAACAACAACAACAACAAAAACGGAAAAACAACAGCATTAAAAATTTACTAAGTGAATAATAATAATGTTATATATCCTCTTTCCATTGGAAAAAATGATAATAATAATAATAATATCCAGATTAATCACAAAGATAATGGTTATAATTTACAATGGAATTAACAACAGTTAATTTTTCTTCATTTTACCTCAACCAGTTTTTTTTCTTACTTATTTTTCTTTAATCAAGACCTGTTCATTATGATTATGATGACATTCATGGTCAATAATCTCTTCTTTTTTTTGTGCCCAAATCATTTAAATCACAGGAATCATCATCATCATCATCATCAACGTGAATGCTATTAATCGATGATTACTTTCTAAGGTATTCAGGATGTACCGGTTATTGTTTATAGTTGTTAATCATGATATTTATTTTAAAATTTTCATAAGAATTTTAATTCAAAGTATAATTTGTATCAAATGTTTTATGTTATTCTATTGAAAATGTTTCAAATGTTTTTTTTAAACTTTAGTTTAGCTTGTATGAAAATCTTATCATTTTCTGGATTTTTTTTCTCATTCACTTCCACGATGATTACGATCATTATTGAATCAACCTACGGTTGAAAACTAATTTATGGGATATATTCTATCATAATCAGGTCATCAATTGGTTGTCATCTTAGAATTTTTTTTTTTGAATAATACACGACGATAATGATAATGATTCTTTTTTTTTTGTTTGATGATTTGTATGAACGCCCATTCTGTCATCGACAATAATAACAACAACAACAACAACAAATATTGATGATTTTCTTATTCAAATTTGATTGTTTTTTCTTTGCTCATGTTTTAAACAATAATCAACGAAATTTTTTTTTTTGTCGTTTCAATAACATAAAGCATGACTATGTTCTATTTGATTTGATTTGATTTGGTCGGTATTTTTATTGAGGTGTGGAGATATCTACAAACCACAACACAAAATGAAGAAAAAAGAAAACAGCCCTGTCAATCAAACTGGAAATATAAACGAATATTCGATTTGAACATTTTGAAAATAAAAAAAAAAGACAAAGAAAATTAAGAAGGCGAAATGCAAAAAAAAAAACAAACGCCAATTTGGATTGAGAAGAGAGAGAGAGAGAGAATCTCCTACCTATCTTTTTTTTTCTCCCTTAATGATCTTTTAATGTTTGTCGATGACATTATGCTACTGTATAATATTATACACATTACACATTACATTATCTTGATGATTAAAGCTCGCGCCAAAATTTCATTTGTATGTCTGTCAAAAGATTATATTTTTTTTTTTTTTTTGATTTCCGCCGATATCATCATCATCATCATTGATGATGAACTGTGTGTAATACGATTTTATCTATCTTTGGTATCTATTTGTATGTCGATCCCAATTCCAATTGGGAATTTGCTAACAATTGTATATACACACATAGACAAAAGCTCGATAAATGTCTTTCTCCTGTCTTGTGTATTATATATAATAATGTCTACATGGCGATAATTGTCTTTAGGTTGATGTCCATGTCCATATTCATGTCGATGATGATGATGATGATGATGGTATCTTTTGTTGCTTATCATCAATATGATCATCATCATATAACAAAATAAATGAATGAAAATAGTGGCCATACCTACGCGCGTATCATTTAGGGCTACCTATGTTTTTTTTCGATATAAAGATTTTTCTTTTTTACTTAGGCTTGTCTTGTCTATGTTTTTACTTGTGTTCTATTTGGTTGTTGTTGTTGTTTTTTTTTCTTCACTATTCTTCTTTATTATTATCATTTTTGATGATGTTGATGATGATTCGATCCAACCTGACTGGCCTCTTGTTTGGATTATTATTATTATTATACGAATGGATGATGATCATCATCATAATCGTCATTGATATATATCAATAATAATGATCATAGTTTGCCCAAATATACTATTGATGATAACTGAATTTTTGATTTTTTTTTCTGTTGTTGTTCGTTTGTGTATTTGTTATCATTAATGATTTTTAGTTTGGTTTGGTTGTTATTATTATTCTGTCGATTGTTGTTGTTGTTGTTGTTGTTAAAAATGATCATATAGAATTATAATGATCAAAAAGTCGTCAATAATAATCAATGCAATACAGTTTTTAATCGAAATGATGATGATCTTCATGGGCAGCAGATATATATTACATTCAGCTATTTGGGAGAGAAAGAAAGAAAAATGACAAGAGGATTGCAACTTTTTTTTCGAAAACAAAAAAAAAAAAAAAAAATACACAAACCGATTTCGATGCGTCGGCGAAATACATTGATCAACAATATAATCATCAGCAACGAACAAACGAATCATTTCCATTATTCACTTTTAATAAAGGTCAAAATAAATGAAAGATGAATTATTATCATCATCATTAATTCTTTAAATCAAGCACAGAAGCAAATCAAATTTTTTTTTTGTAATTTAATTGTTTCGAATGTAATTTTATTCTTCTTTAAAATTTGAAAATAAATTCTATTGAATGAGCATACAAATCTGATTTGCAAAAAATTAAAAAAAAAATAGCTATAATCAAATATAACATCTGATGATTTAGGCTATTTTAACACACTGAATTCGTTTTATCCTGTGAGCGCGTTTGTTGTTATCCAATTTTTTTTGCATTAAAATGAAAAAAAGGATAATTATGCAAATTTCAACAACAACAACAACATAAAATTGGCAATAAACAATCAACAATGATTTTGAAATTCATTTTCTTTGCTACTGGTATTCAATGATTTTTTTTCTCGGTCGATTGCAAATGATGATGATGATGATGATACATATATAAATATAATGTAATTACAATGATTTATCTGTTTTTATCTATATATAAAATTACTATTTCAAATGAAATAGAAGCACAAGTTTATCATAAATAACATAATAATTTAAAACTGTGTGAATTCTAAATTTGCAACAATAAAATTGAAAAAAAAAAAAAACAACGTATCATTTAAGATTGGTAGACCAAGAACGAGAACTAATTTATTTATGTTTTTTTTTCCATTCGGTAAAATTGTGGTCAATATCAATCAATCAATTCGATTTGATAATAATTGTAATCAATACTCATCTATTATTTTTATGTAATTGTATGGTAAATAAACATCATTTTAATTTATCGAAATTTGTATTAAATTCTTTTTTTTCATTTCATTTCAGTGAATTCATTCATTCTTGTCTTTGAGGCAAATTTTATATTCAATAGAAATGGATTTTTTTTTTTCATTATTGACAATCAACATGAATAAATCACGTCTGAAACATTTTTGTTTCATGCAATCATCATCCAAATCGATTGGAATAAATGAATGAAACGCTTTGCACACACAATTGTTATTTGTTTTTTTTCTTCTTTCTATAATTAATCGATTAAAATTGGTAAATAGTTGATACGATAATCATCGGTCATAATCATCATCATGATCATCATCATCATCATCTGTAAATTTAGTCAATTTTTCTTCATTATATAAAAAAATTGATGATGTCTATCTTGATCCAATAATCTCTCTTGTGTAATAATAATGATAATGATAATGATGACTAGAAAATGTTTTTTTTTCTAAAAGTTTAAAAAAAAGTTTAAAATCCACATTGTTAAATCGATAAAAATTTTTGTTATTGTTAGTTGTTGTTGTTGTTGTTGATAGCCGCCAACCATTTTTTTTTTTGTTCATCAATCTCATGATGATAATGATTATGATCAACGGATATTTTATTCAAATGAATATATTGACCAAAATGGTGGCGTTAATTTATTACTATAGCAAATTGCATTGCACCACCGACACAAACATTTGATGATATTTTTTTCAACTAGAAGATTCAATGATAGTGTGATATTAGTGTTCATTTAAACATATACAAGTAGTAGGCGGTTTTATGTTGTGTTTATGTTGTTTTGTTGATAGTAAATTTTAATATATATTGCATTGCATAATCTATCATTCATGATTCAGATAAGAATAACTGTAACTTATTATTGAATATCAAATCAAAAAATTGTATCTGATTTTCACTCTTCTTCTTCTTTTTTCGTTTGTTTGTTATGGACTTGATTAAAAATGATTTATTTTGAATTAAATTCTCATCATTTGTATTATGATGTTTTTTTTACACTCTGGTGATGGTAGTAGTAGTGGTGGTGTTGTGGTCATTGGTCATCAGTTTATCTTTGAATGTTTCACGATAATACGACATTTTTCCATTAATCCAGATTAGTTGTTGTAGTTAAGGCCGGCCGGCTGGCTGGCTTACCATCATCATTTGATTTATATGTTCAATTTGTTCTGTATTTCTTTTTTCTTTTTTTTTTGTTTGTTTGTTATGCCCCTTTTGTTTCTCTCGTCATCCTTTTCCACAATTTTTCATTTACTTTTTTTTCCAATTTTCTCATGTCATTCTCTCTTGCGATTGTGATCATTAGCTCAATTTTTTTTGTCTGTTACTATTTCGGATTATTTTGACATAATCCAAGTTCAGGTGAATGATTTTCGCCGTTTTATTATTATACATTTATTTATTTACAACAACTATGGAGTGTATGTATATAAATGTTTATTCATCATGAAAGATTATTTAAAACTAGCCTCTGATTAGATTGCTTTTGACGTTTTTTTGTATTTGGTTTTTTTCTTTGCTTTCTTTACACAATAATGATGAAACACACACACACACACACACAAAGTGTTACAAAGATTTGAACACCCACATGTACGTGAATATTGCCAAATATGGTAACCATTTGTGTGTTGATTATCACAATTATGATAACGATTGTTTTATTCATCAAATATATATATATTTTTCTATTATTCCAAATTCATTGTACAATGAACTTTGACACCTGTCGATATATTTGATTTAAAACAATCATCTATTGTCTATGTTATAATCATATTAGATAATCACATATATAAAGACCATTGATTAATATTGATAGGCAATTGAAAAGCAAGACAAAAAGAAGAAAAATTGTCTCTTTCTTTGTGTTTAATATCGATAAAAATATCAGGTATTCAAGCGTAAAAATGTATCAAAAATAACAATAAGAAAACAATAGGTTTTATTCTCAATGGAATCATAAAATTCTCTTATATACACACACACACACACACAACGACTTTGACAATTGATGTGAATATGTGTGTGTGTGTGAAAGAGAAGCGAGCTAACTTGATTATATATGAAAATAGGTGACAATAGCAGTCAATCTATTTTTATTTTTTCTTTTCTTTGTTACTCCCTACCTTTCATCACTATTATTATAATCATCATCATATCTTGTTATAGTCATTGTTTCGATCATCTACCATCAACATATCATATAACGTTAATATCATGTTTATTGACACCTATGTCATTGTTGATCGATTCTTGTTGTTGTTGTTGTTGTTATTGTTTATTGTTGTTGTTGTTGTGGTTACTGATTGAATGACTGACTGGCTAATTTTATTGTATTCAATGTCCAACAACAACAACAACAAAAATAACAATGATCATATCATAGTCTTTATATAAACTTAACGTAAAAAAAGATAACGACAAAATTATCACTTTTCAATCGTAAGAATATCATAATATTATTTTTTGTTGTTGTTGTTATTATTTCTTGAATACAATCATTTCTTGTTGTTGTTGTTGTTATTGTTATCAAATACCGAAAAAAATGAATCTTTTTTCCAATCATTTCCTGCGACAGGTCTTTTGATGTTTATTGCCACACATTAATTTTCATTTTACTTCTCTTTTATATTTCATTCTATCCATCACTATTATCATCATTATTTGCATGGAAATCGTTGACAACAACAACAACAACAACAATGAGAACAACAATCCCAAATGTATATTCACCAGAAAAAAATAACGAATCACAAATCACAATCAATTTTTCGCCATTTTTTTTTCTCCAATTCTCATTTTTGTTGTCGTTGTTGTTGTTTTCTGCATTGGCTACAAACACACTTCGGACACAATGATTGTTTTGATATGTGAGCGGAATTTTTTTCATTCATTCATTTAGAAATCAAATACATAAATCGATTCGATCGAATGGATAATAGTATAGGATGAACGCAATGATGATGATGATTAGTTTTGCAAAGTAAATGAAATGGAAAACGATGATAATATTTAGTGTCAACAATGAATATACAAAATCAATACAATGGATTTTTCTTTTTTTTTTTTTTTTGATTGTCTCAATTTTTGTTTTTGTATAAAATTTTATTCAACTTTGATTTTGGGTTATATACTGTAAAAGTGGAAAAATGAAATTGGAATAAAAATGTCGAAATGGATCAAATTCAAATGATCATAATAATCATCACCATCATCATCATCTTATAATATTTTCAAAACAGAAAAATCACCTATGAAAATCATTATGTTCATTCATGAATCATTTGGTTTTGATTTTGATTTTGTTTTCAATCTCGTTTCAATGAATCCAAATCATCATCAACAAGGATTATATTTCCAAGGGACCTTAATTTTTGTTTTGTTCTGTCTATTGATGGGCTGAATTTGTTTCGACTGTATTTCATTATTTGTTGATGACTTTTTTTTCAATATGTGTGCCCGTAATAAAGAATTTTTTTTCCTAATTTGAATCTAGAGATCAATATACCGTGAAATATGATGGATCTTCATATTTTTTTCCATATTGATTGGCCATGACCATCATCATGAGCTATGAAAGTGATTCAATTCTATTCTATTCTACTCTACCCATCAAAGAGTTGATTCAGTCGAATGAATTCGCTATAATACAAACAAATGTGTGTGTGTGTCATACTGAAAACATTTGGTTATGGAAGAATTTGCCTCTCTCCATGTCTAAATTTGAATACAACTGCATTTCAGTGAAGAATAAATTAGTTTTTTTTTGAAATGAAAAGAAATGTTTACTTTGCTAATTTTGTTTGTTTAAAAATTTTTTTTTATTCCATTTGATGATCACGATGCGACATCTTGTAGGTATGTTGTACATTACATTTTTTTTCCTGATTAATAGCATCATCATCATAACATATATGCATTTGCTGTTGCATAGAGAAAATTTTAACGAATGATGATAATGGCAATCATACCTCACGGATAATACTCACAACAGGCAGTGTGATATATAAAAAACAATTTGATAGAAATACGTGTTCTGTTTTATGTCGAATCAATCAATCAAAATCCAAAGCCATGACATATATTGATATACGCATCACTTGTTTTTTTTTTTGTTTTTTCAATGACAGATGACAAATAATCAATAAAAACAAAATATGCAACAAAAAAAAAATCGAAATTCCCAAATCGAATCATCAATTCGATTTAATCAATCAATCAATCAATAGAAATGATTGCTTTCATTTTGTTTTGGTTACAATGCTGTTTGAATGAATGGTATTTAAACATTTGTCATTTCATATCCAAATCATTTTGTTTTCTGTTTTGTTTTGCTGATCAAACATTTTTTTTTCATATTCAAATTTTTAATTTTCATAAAATAAAATGAAACTTATCATCATTACAATTGTTTTAATTGCGACGCCATTATTGGCCCAAGAATTAGCAACTACTGGCACATCTTCGGACAACGAAGGTATTGTTTTTGTATTTTTTTGCAATCAATTATTATTCATGTTTTTTATATTCACAGATAATATGAATTGTGGCTCGAATGAAGAATTTCTAACATGTGGTTCTCCATGCGTAGATACTTGTTTCAATAAAGATTCAACAAGACCTTGTATTCTGATTTGTAAGTCCGGATGTTATTGCCAAAAAGGATTTGTACGTACCGGTAAAGGTGAGGCTGAAGGTGATCTTGGACCATGTGTTCCGATTAGTGAATGTGACAAAATTATCAACAATTGATACGTAACATCATCGTCATCATCATCATCATTACCATTTATTCTGAATGAACAATGTGTTAATTTAAAAAAAAATTAAGTTGAATTTTATCGATTAAAAACGTTGAGAATTTGGAAAATTAAATCAATTTTTAAGAATTCGTTTATTTTATTTGGCTATCTAGCCAATGAGATAACATTAATGATAATCGAATGGCAATCTCTCTTTTTTTTAATTAAAATAATGAAAATTCAGTTTATTCGTAATGTTTTCTCATTAAAAATCCATTTCATCATAATGAGATAAAATAGAATTGTGGAAAAAAATTGAACTTAAATCACAATCATTTTTATCAATTTTTTTTTTGCTTTGATTCATTCCGCTCTATTTGGTGTTTGTTTTTTTTCTTTGATGATTGTCGGAAAAATAATGATGATGATACACAAATGTTTTTTTTTGTCCAAATAAATGGGTTGATGTTATCAATTTCGCCAATCTATTGATTGATGTCACCATCATTATAATCATCATCATCATCATATCTACCGGTTTATCAATTCTTTCATTCATTTTTTTTCATTTTGTTGTTTCTGCATTTCCATATGGATATAGAGTAAAATTTGATTAAAATTGAATTTGAATTTTTTTTTTGGTTCAATCCGATATCAATCTTGGTTGGTCAAGCTAGATGTGACATTTGTAGTTTATTTTTAATGGTGTGGCCATCATCTTACAAAAGGCTTTACAGCCGACTTGTTAGCTAATTTTTTTTTCATTTATTTCGATTAATATCTAATCATCGTCTTAATCATTTCGATTTTGTATATATTAAATTTTCAAAAAGAAAAAAAAATTATTTACTAGACTGTGCTTTTCTCTCTCTCCCTTGTTTTTTTTCAGGTATGGAAAACTTTTTTTTTCCATTAAATCAATTTACTGTAATTGAAATTGAATATCACTGTCACCCAGGAAATAAAATCATCCATCTATTGAACAATTTATTAAAATGGTGAAAAAAAAATTTTTTTTTTCATACAAATAATAAGAAATTTGAATTAATCTATTTAATTGATATCAATTTCACAGTTATCTAGTGTGTGAGAGTATTTTTTCAATTATCTAGTAATCATCATCGGCTTTTACTTGAAACGATCATTCAACTATTGATCGATTCAATAATGTCACTAATAATTTTTCTTTTTGTTTTTTTTCCTATAGGAAATTACTTTTCAAAATGATTAAATTACTTTGGTTTTTTTCCTACTCTAGTGGTCAGTTATTGATCGAATGAATTTAAAGTTTCGATCATCAAATTTGCATTAAATATATATTTTGAATGTGATACAAAGTTTCAAGAATAAAATAAAATTTAATTAATTGTTTAATTTTTTTTATTTGGAGAAAATACCATCATACTGGAAGAAAAAGATTTATAGATCCGATACTGTTTCGACTATCAATTTTGATTTTGGCGCAATCTTTGTCGATTGTATGAAGAGAAAAGATTGATGAATGTGTCGCCTGGGATAAGATAATTCAAATCTTTGGACAATTTTTTTCTGCTGCAGCTTCTTCTTGTTAAATGGACACTATTAGCAAGAAAAAAAAATATATTTGTTCTGTTTTTTTTTCTGCACTGACTGTGTTATCATCTAATATCTATTTCAAATGAACTAAAATTCATTCCATTTTTACAAAATCTTTCATTTGTTTTAACTAAAATGTTTGTTATGTATATAGCAGCAGCAGCAGCAGTATTCATAATCATGGATTGTGGCGTGATGTTACTGATGATGATGATGATGAGCATGGTTTTTTCCCAAGTTGTGTTTAATACATACAAAAAAATTCATTGGAATAATATTGTCTGTCTAGTAAATCTATAGTATGGATGAATATTAAACCATGCAATGCAATATATATGTTTGTCTTCGAAAAAAAAGTCAATAAAAGATAGAAAATTTTTGAAAGAAAAAAAAGTTTAAAAATTGTGACTTGTTGTTATTATGGATGTTAAAATAATAATAATAATAATAACTACTATTATATCTCGTTGTCGTCGTATATCGTTCAATGCCATGTTGTAGTTGCCAACATTGACTATTGGCCTAAGAAAAAAGAATTTTTGTTTTTCGTTTCGGTATTGGAAAAAATAAAGAAAAAAGACATTCAATAATGAAAATGATGTTATGCTTCATACAAAACTATATAATATATATATATACGATTTATAATGATGATAAATCGAACACATTAAGATGATAGTCATCGTCTTCAAGACAGTATTAGTATGATTACAAAGAAGGGGAATGGAATATACTGATATATATCCAATCAATATATATGACCATAATGAAAGATAGTGAGTGAGTGAGTCAGTGGATGAATGAATGAATGGATATTTGATGGACATGGATGAATGAAGAAAACAGAGAGCAAAAAAAAAAATTCATGAGATAGTGAGAAATGAGAATGACATAAGATTATTGTCTAACAAAAAAAAATGACTTTTCGTGCAAAATCCGAATAGTGGATTTTTTTAAAAAAAATCGACCAAAATACACGATGTACTTAAGAAGAATATGATGTCGATTATCATTATTATCCTATATATATATTCTTTTAATGCTCGTTTCTTGTCATCATCATAAAGGATGCAGCGACAAAAAAAAATTGTGAAATGCAATATTGCAAAAAAAAAAAACGAAAGAAAAGTTAGCCACAGGCTAACTAGCCTTTCAATCATGGATGACAAATAAGCATACAAAAGAAGATCAGTGACCAATTAAAAATATATATACATAAAGAAAAAGATATAGAATCAAAATAAATAAATAAATGTCATTTCGCATTTAATTTAGCTGTGAAGGTTAAATTGAAATTTTTTTTCTTTTTCACAATCATTTTGTACATTTATTTGAATTTTGAATTCTTTTGAGCATCAATGGAATGATAAAAAAAAATTCCTTTCAAATGGTATTTTCCATTATTATCATTCATGTGGATCATATGTTGACAGTCGTTATTTGAAGAACAAAAAAAAAAACAAATGATAAAACCTTTGAATAGAATGAACAAGATTCTGAAGATTTAAAAAGAAGAAAATGTTGAACTTTAAAATCGTCATCGATATCATCATTATTCGACTACATAGAAGATCTCATTTTGTTAACGGCGAACCTAACTATGCTGATGATCCTCATCATCATAAAGAACAAAAAATCATTGAAAGGAAAAAAAACAATATTTATAAAGATTAATTCTTAAGGTTATCATACCAAGCAAGTCAGATCATCATCATCATTATACAGATAGTTTATTATCCAAAATCTAACAAGCCTCAATCTTTTTCATCATCATCGTGGTCATCATCTTTGTTTTTCTGTGATTCAGGAGGTATAACAAGCAATAATAAGGATGGAAAAAAACAAGTCAATAAAAGAGACATTTATTATCATTATTATTATCAACATCATTTCTCTGTTTGATATACCTGTCTGCAAAACAATTTAATCATATATATAGAAAATGAATATTCACACAGAGAAATAAATCGATTTTGTTGTTGTTGTCGTTGTTGTTGTTGTTGTTGTTGCTTTTGCAATCATATTTTCGATTATTTATTATTATTACTGTTAATCTTTTGCCATCCATCCATCCTTCTTTTCCTCATTCTTTACTTTGTTTCGTGTAATCTGTTGATTCGTTGAGAACATGAATGAATGAAAATATTTTAAGCATTTAGATTCTTAATTTTTTTCCATGTAGATGTATAATCCTGGCTGAATTTATATATTCAGATTAAATGAACGCTATCTGCCATCTGGGGATTGATGTGGTTAAATTTTGAAAAACACAAAAAATTCAATATTCAAAAATTCAAATTCAAACCAGGACACCTGAATCGTCGTTAATTTTTTTTTATTAGAAAAATAAATTATAAAAAAAATGAGAATCCACCATGAATATGTTTGTTTATATATATAGAAAATCAGAGATTGATAGTTTACAATGATTGGTCAAATGATAGACAATTTTTGGACAAAAGAATTATATGAATGATGATAATATTACAAAATTATAATTGAAAAAATAATTCTAAAAATAACAATTGCGATTTTTTTTGCTCCTATTTTATATTATGTAAAAAAAAGAACAATTTTCAGCATAAAATTCGTTATATCGAAAAAAAAACATAATAGCTATCTCTATATACACAGAGATGTTTAATTTTTTCATTTTATTGTCATTGTATTTGTATTGGCAAACTTTTTTTTTGTAATTATTAATTAATTGCAATCATATATTGTTATATAAATTTTTTTTCTATTATTTACATTTATACAAATATATACGTAAATATATGAATCGTTAAGCTGTATCAATTGATTGCTTGAAATGAATGATATGCATGAAAAATTTTCAAGATGAATGACCATTATTCAATTTTGATAGCTTTATCATTGCTCATTTTGCCATTATTCTTATTTCTTGTACATTCAAATTGATGACCAGCTTTCCAATGTTTCAGTTGACATTCTGGAGAACAATAATCTGTTTTGAAACAACTAAAATAAAGACAAAAAATTAGATATTAGAAAATCAAAACAAGAATATTGAACATACCAGAAATAATTTGCTTCAGCTTCACACAATGCACACTATTTTTTTATTAAACAAAAAGAAAAACAAAATCAATTCGAATAGGATCATCATATGGCCATAAAGATACATACCCATTGTTTTCGTTTTACTTCGGATATTTCACGTTTGTATCGTTCCTCCATTTGACTGATGACAGCTGGATTATATCGTTTATTGAGATCACGTTCATTTTTAACAATCATTTCTAATTCAGTCGTTTTATTCGTTAAACGATATACTTGTTGTTTGGATTCTTCAAGTTCTCGTTTGAGCTAAAAATTGTGTAAATCGAAAGGAAAAGAAAATGGTAATTGCAATTGTTTTTAAATATAAAACGACTAACCTTTGAAATTTCATTTTTATTTTGTGTTTCGAGAAATTCTCTGAATTTTTTAAATGCTTTAACATTATTTGTCAAACAGGCACGATTACAAGCACTATCTTGAAGATAACTTTTTTCCAGTAAACAACGTGCCTTTTGTGAATGTTCAAATGAAGAATGTTCAACATTTTTTGATGGTCTACCACGTTTTCGTGGGCTAATCTGCATTTCTTCGGGTTCAAATTCATCCTTTTGCAGAATGTATTGTGCAAGATAATCACCACGATAATGAGGTATTTTTTGATTGTTCGTTTCTACATGATAAAGATATGAATTAACGAGATTTTGATTCTTTTTTGTTGGTACATAGATTTGAGCTTGTGAGTAATCAATATATTTTTTGGATGGTTCGGAAAATGGTGATTCATTCACAAATCCATTGGTTTTGTGCGAGAAACTTTCTTCAAATTTAGATCGATCGACCAGCAAATTATTGGGCATTATCATTCTTGGTGGAAAATGATTCACTTGATGATAGTGATCAGACAAAATTTGTTGTTGTTGTTGCTGCTGTTGTTGATGGTAAAGATTTAATCGCTGCTGGTGATCTTGTCTTGCCTTTTCTTTTTCGTATGCTAGATAATAGTTTATATGCTCTTCTAATTGTTCATCATCATATAGATATGGTTCTTCATCGTCATCATCATCATCATCAATTGCAGCAGAATTATTTTGTTTCACATTTTTGTCATCATTATTATGTACATTCTCATTTTTAGGTTCCTTTGATTTCTCATCTATTTGGGTATTACTTTGGTCATTACTAACATCGTTATCTGTGACACGATCTTCATCAGTTTCGCCTTCACTATTCAAAGGTTTAAGAAAACTACTAGGAGGCTTATGTTCCTGTTGAAAGCTTGTTGTGTAATCAGTGGATTTTCGAATCAAATCAGCTTTATCATTGTTATCAGTCGTTTCTGATTTGATCATAGAACCATCCGAAACTAGAACGTAGTCATGTTGTAACTGATGATGTTTATCATTATTACCGTAATATTGACCACAACCGTTGATAGGTTCATGAATTGCATTTTGTGAATAAAGAGAATTGGAAGAATCGAAGTTTATTGATTTATAGTTGTTAGCATTAAGAATCTAAGTAAATAGAATGATAGAAAATTCATTACAAAAAAAAAGAAAAAGACAAACCTTATTTAAGATAGATGATGATGGTTTTGCTATTGTGGACGATAAAATCGAATTCGTTGGAATTGATTTAGTTGCCACTACCGGTGGTATATGCTTGGGCGTCTCCATTTCATTCATTAACAATTTTCTACGTGCTTTGATCAACTGGCGTTCACGTTCAATTTCACGTTGTTTTTTTGAATATTTCGGTGAATGTAAATTAGATTTAGATGACGTCGATGATGGTGATGATGAATGTAATTTTGCTTTTTTATTCAATGGTGAGGTAGTTGTTAGGCAACGAAGTTCATTTTTGTTTCGTTTGGCTATTGATGCTGATTTTTGTATCCATTTTTTAGCTGATAAACGTTGCGATGGTTTTACTGTTTTGACCGATTTTGAGGAAGACGGAATTTGATGATAAACAGGTGAATGAAAGAGTTTAGGTTTACGCCCACGTTTTGATGATGTATCAAGACTAGTATTTATGGATAAACAATCATTGTCATTATTGTCGGACGGACGAAAATTGTAGTTTGGCGAATATATTATTTTTTTCCTTCGGATTCGATTTTTTGACAATAGTGATGATAATTTATTTTTAGGAGATTTAAGTTGCTTTTTTCCAGTTGTTGCTGAGCTTGATGATGATGGATATTTTCTAGGTCTGCCACGACCTTTCCCCTTGGGTGGAGATTTTGAATTACTCTTCTCATTAGTTCCAGTGGAATCTTCAGGTTCACTATTTGCAGTATAAGTATCAATATCTGTAGCATCATCTTCATCTGATTTTATTTTTGTATCATTTGATTGAGAATTATCCTGTTCATCATCATTTTCAGCCTGTTTATCCTCTTCATCAACATCATCTTCTTCCATCACACTGCTGCTTTCTTCAGTCATTAGATCTTCAAAACAACCATCATCATTTTGTCTACGAAACTTTGATTTTGATTTCCGTTTTGTTCGTCTAAGCGATTGATCTTCATTTTTAAAATTGCACTTGTCACTTTTAGAATTATTAGTTGTGCTATTAATTTCACCTTCTTTATTATCATATTTCGAAACCGATGACGGTGCTTTATTCATACATTTTTTAAAACTTTTGAATTCATCTGTTGATATAGGGTCTTTTGATTCCAATAATTCCCTATATGTGCGTAATTCTTGCAGTGCTTTATCCAACGATTGAATTGGTTTCAATATGTTCAATTCAGCCAATGATGAATTAATATCTTTGATATTTGACTTGTCAATTAATGAACGTTCATGATTCGAACCAAAAAATCTAACATCCAATTGATTACAACAATCAATCTCATCACTGTTCCGTGGATAGATGACTTTGGCTGGCCAAAATGGATAGCCTTTCTGTTTAGCAAAAACCAACACATGTGGTGGATCACAAGGCCAACAAAACCATAACTTATTATTTTGTCGATTAGAATTACGATAACAATCAACACAACCAATCATTTCTTTCAATTCATATCTGGTGGCTTCAATCATACGTGATAAAGCATCGCTTATTCTTCGTTGTACGGTTGGTGATTGTTCTGATTGAGAACAAACAACCACCTCTAACATATGGCGAACAGTAAGACAATCACCGAAAAATTCTGCAATGGTTTTATATTGATTATTTTCTAAATATTTTTCCATATCATCAAGTTCGATATATTTGTATGAAAGATAATTGATTGCCAATTGATTGAACAAATCTCTTGGATTCAGAATTGCTTTTTTGAACTTGTTCGATTCTGATGATAGTTCACCATTCATTTCATGAGTTGGAACTGATAAAGAAGTGGATGACAAAGAAGATACTATTTTTGATGATATCAATGATGACATAGAGGTTGTATTGTACAATGATTGTTTCATATTAAGTAAGGAATGTGATATTTGATGCGATGCTTTTGCTTTGAATCGCGTGTATGTATAGCTCAATATCTGATTAAATTCACTTTGATCAAAAAGACGAGATCCAACCGAAAAAGATGAATATTTCTTAGTTAACATACAAATAGGACAGATAAATGTTTCACTCGAAAAACTACTAGAAGTTATTCGATCATTTTCGGGAATTATTTGATCAATAAATTCCATTGCCTGTTGAACACATTTTTGGTGATAAACACGCCAACAATGTTGACATTCCTTTAGTATCAAAGATGATGAACAAGTTTCATCACTGTTATCATCATCAGTATCGTTGTTGGTTTTATTACTTTTGTAATTAATACGATGACATTCAAAACAATACCAATCGTGTGATGGAAATTTCATCGTTTCATGAGGCAAGCTGATTAAATACTCTTTCTGTTTGTTGTCGACATTGTGATCATCATTATCACTTACATTTCCATTCATCATCAACTGCCCATCTTCAGCTGTTTTTTTCTCTTGTTTTCGAATTAAACCTTCATGAACGGCTTGTTCGATTGACAATGAAACATTTTTGGAATTCTCTAGCCGGGAAAAATGTTCGACCATATATTCCACCAAAAGTTTTTGTTCAACAAATACTTGGTCGTAATCAAATCCAATAACATTGCTGCCATAATCATCATGTTGTTTGAGTGAAAGTTGAATGATTGCTGACCAAATTCCATGGACAATTTCCGGGTCTAATTTACGTTTCAATTCAACGGTGTCAACGTTGTCGATTAGCATTTTTGTTTTTACATATAAAAAAATGAAGTTTGTTGTTTTTTTGTTGATTGATCGATTTCAAGTTCACGAAAGTGATAAGAAAACAGCAATCACTAATTAAATTATAACATTATGCCGGCAGATTTGAATCTGTAAAATTATAAAAAAAAACATATCAATAATAATCATGTTTGAATTTATTTTTTTTTAAAAATAAAAATTTCGAATGTAATACAACAAAGCCATAGAATATTTAAACTTTTTTTTTAATAATTACATCATTATGAGCTATTATAGCAATAGCAACAGTAAATAAATAAAGATATATTATTATTATTGATGATGAATATATTGATAGATTACACAACAGACATGCGGATAAACTTATGGCGCCAAATAGAAAATCACATACACTCACATGTAAAAACATATGGTCAATTTTCATTTTTCAAATAAGAATTTTTTAAATGTTCATTTTTTCATCAATTATAATAAGCAGATAATCGGAAAAAAACATTAATATTTTTAGTTTTTTCATATAATTTTGCTCGTAATAGCAAAAAAATGGCCGACCAATTAATACCATAAGCACTACTCATCATAACACAGAAACAGAAGAAGAAAGCTAATGGAAAAGCATGCATGTTTCAAAAAAACATGCACATACCACATACATACGTAATATAAATGCATGCAGAGTAAAGAGAGATAGAGAGTAAAAATACAAGCAGCAAGCAAAACCAACGAAAACATTGAGCCAATGCGCGTTTTTTTTGTTGTTGTTGTTGGATACTTTTACATACGCTACACAAACATACACAGACACACACACGGCTAAGCAAACGTCCACACATCTATCTCATATACATTCGCACACAATCCAACAATATTCCAACATCAAATTTTTTTTTTATATTGAAAGAAGAGTGCTGTTTATTGGTTACTATGTGCGTTTGCAATGGTGCATTTATTTTCAGAATGAAAATTGAGCCATGTTGACTTTCTCTCTCTCTCTTACTCTTTTACGAAAAAAAATGATGTATAACGGGTGGCTCATTATTATGATGATGATTAAGGTTTTATTATTACAAATAGAAAGGTATAATGCACTTTGACACGACATATGACCAGATATATCCAAAGAAAGTACATTAAAAAAAGGTTATTGTAAAGATATATTTGTGTCAGGTGCCACAAATACAACATATACATTGCGCGCCAAATAGAAAATGATTGAGACAGAAAACCGGATAAAACTACCATCTCTACTATTCGTCATTTATTCATGCATGATATACTGGTTCAAGGTAGTATTTTATTGACAGATGAAAATGAGGCTACTCGATTTTTGTTGTTTATGTTTTTACCTAAAAAAGTAAAGAAATTCGAGTAGATCAAAAAGCAACAAATAATATTGAGATCCTACAATTAAAAAATCAGAAAAAAAATTGAAAACTATGTTCATTGAATAAACTATGCTATCAATTGATAAGTAGAAGGAAAAAAATTGATCAAAATTAAAGTTACATCATCACCGATTGTTGCTAAACATATTTACACACAAACTATAACTGCTAATCAGCTGTTTACTGTGATTGTAATAATCAAAACAAATAACAAATGTATTTTACCTTTAAATAAACCAAATTTAGATTGATGAAATATTCATTTAAATTTTAAATGTTTGGTTTTTTTTGTACAAATCACCAAAAAAATTAAAACTTATCAAAAACAAAACATAGATTTTGATGATGAAACTCAAAGCATATACAAACATTTAAAGCAATAATGATGACACAAAATTGTTCAGAACTATGTGTAACGGACATATTCGAAGCGGCGTTCGGGATTTGGCAGTGATGGTGCTCGAGCTAGATCCAACAGCTACAAATTATAAAGGTAGTAGCATTGTCGTAGCATTATTGCTACTACAATTGCTATTTTTTTCCCCTTGAATTGTAATAACTTTAATCGATTGTATCGATACAATCGATTTCATCGAATAATCGATCATGTGTGTAGGAAAATTTGAAAAAAAAATTAAAATTCACGATGAAAGAATCAACAAGTTTATTTACAAATTAAAATGAAATTATTTCTGATCATTAAATTTATTATTATCATCAGACGCTGATGATTGCGCTTGTTGTTGTTTTTTCCACTGTAATTTATAATCGAAATCTCGTTGGAAATCATTTTCATTCGAGGATTGTTCTTGGTCGGGATTATTCTGCGTAACGACAATAGGTACGGAACGTAATCGAGGATTATGTTGTTCGAATTTACGAAGCCATAGTAATAAGGACTGTTGACTAGATGTACCGGTAGCTACAATGGCCAATATTGTTCCATCATCTTGTTGATGTACTTTACATTTTGGATTGGCTCCTTCATCATAATCTAGGTGGCCGAAATTAGATAAGGGTATATTCGAGACATCTGTTAGAAATAGAATAGAGAGAATCATTATCATTGACCATTGGGAATTATATTAGATAATACTGACCATCAATTTCTTGTTCGGCCTTTAGAAATTCTTCGACCAGGTCACGATTTTCTTTGACTCTTGTTTCTCGAGCATAAAAAACAAAATATGTAAGAGAATTATTTGCAGCCCATACTTGAAATGGCCCATCAACAGATAAACGATATTTTTCCAAATCTAATCCGTCAATCAATTTACATTGACTATCACTTTGTGCAAAACATATCCAAGTATCTTCGTCCGATTCCTCGATTTGAGTTGTCTACAAAATGTAATATTTTTTAAAAATTTTAATTACAGTGCAAATTAAATAAAATGATGAATTACTTACACGATAAACATAGATTTCTGTTTGTGGATCAATATAAAATGTCATACGTCGAAGAGCTATAATTGCCAACTCCAGTGGATCAGTAGGTATTTTTTCGGGAAATGGAAACGGATTTGCATTCTTAAACTTTGTCATCCAATAAATCATTCGAGCACAACGTTCCCAAACTATCGAATATTTAGAAAAGGCGTCGATTATGATCGATTCAAGCTCCTTATCAGGCATAACACCATTCTCTTCCATTTGTATGAGAATTTTGATGGCTGTTTGTTGTTGAACGTAATGAGGGAAGAATCCGGCAGCCAATTTACTGGATGGAATAAATGCACCTTTTGGAAAGACTCGCATCAATGCTTTATATGAATCAATATCTTTATGTACGCCAAATTCTTTCATTGCCGGTAAAGAAGCAGCGATAAATTCCGTATATCCAAAACGTTTCATTTTACGGATATTATTGAAATCTTCAATCGTGTTAACAAAATGTTTTTTATCATAATCTGATTTGAGACCTTCTTCATTGAAAAAATCTCGAATTCGTACCAATTCTTTCGTACGAATTCCTGGTGATTCTTCGTCATCTTTCTTTTTTGGTGGAAACAATGCCATAGTACGGATAGTATTTTGATTCAACAATGTACTAATACGTGGATTATGTAAAAAATGGTGAACATTTGATGAAATCTTGTATAAAATCCGTGGAGACATATTGGAATTTGGGTTTCAGATCGATTCTAAACATGTGTACAATTTTAATGCAAACATTGTTGTGGATACCATCGATTCATCATTTAATCATCGATAGTATCGAATTAATCTTTGGAAAATCATTTCTATTCCATTTCCTTTAATAATTTAAACACAACAATTCTACTATCATTATTTAATGATTTATTCATTGTTTAATAAACATTGCCATTTTATTATCAAAACTGAATGGCAAAACAAATTCCATAAATGGTAATTGCCATAGAAATAGTGTTTATTGATTTTGTTTGATCCATCATCCTTGTATGCAATCATCATTTTGTTTCAACGTTATATATACAAGGAAATCATTATGTATGTTTGAAATGGATGTTTTCCATGTCCAAAGTATATATCTAAATATATTTCATCTAAGGTTTGTCAACATTCATCGTTTGTAATTGATTTGATCCAATTCTTGGCTATAGTGGCTGGTTTTCATTCGTAAACAATACAGAAGTCATTATTCACGATATTTTGTTGTTATAACATGGAAATTTTGGATAAACATGAATTTTGTTTTTTTTAATGGCATACGATGAACTGCTTTATGGATTTTCATTGCTTGATGCTCATCGTTTGAATTTTGTTTTCGATGAAACATGGCAATTATTTTTTATAATAATGTTTGAAAATAACAAAAACATCAACCATGTCAACGATGTGGATGATGATGATGATGATCGCCCGATTTATCGATGCCAATATTATAATACATAGAACAGTGAAACATGAAAACATTGAATTGTTGAATCATAATGTTTAGACTAATTATATCAAATGATGATGGCATTCTGATGATGATCGAAATTTCGATAGTAGTTTTTTTTTTTGCTGTCTATAGTTAATGTCACCATAATACAAATTCGATGCTAATGATCATCATAATCCATTACAGTGCAATGTTTGATTGAAATAATATTCGATTGGAAATTTCCAACATTTGAATAATTATGGCGGTGGCAGAAAATGTTTCTTGGAAAAAAAAACAAAAAAAAATTTCTATTTCATCTATCAAATCTAATTGAATGATCAGTGGCCAATCTGAATCTGAATCTATATCTATTGATGATCTACATTTTGTAAACAAACATGAAAATTATTAGCTTGTTATTTAGATTCTTTACCATTGGATGAATATCGATCATCATTATGATCAACAAACATTGTGTATGCAACTAGTGTCAGCCAGTCATTTCAAGTATGTTGTGTGTGTGTGTGTGTATATATTATGAAATCCGTTATGTGCAAAAACAATTTAGTTTTTTTTAATGTTTATTCATAATTGACAAATAGAGAATAGATCCAATATATATGATATTATGGGCTTTGTCATCCAAATCCATCGATGATGATGATGATCAACTAAATTCGATATAATAATGACTTTGATCATCATCAATAAAGCTACCGAAACTTTGTACAAGAGACATTTTTTTCGATTATAAAAACTCGACCACAATTCTCAATAGTGATCATTTCAATTTCAATGTTTCATCAATCAACAACAACAATTCTGATGGTGTGAAATGGATGAAAACTTTACTTTCTACTTACATCATTCAAAAAAAAAAAATCCATACGGTTTTAATCATTCATAACTACTCCATTGCTATGAATTGATTGTTTTTCCGAGAATATATACACAACTATAACCGTTCATATACATCAAACCATCAATCCATTTACGTGAAAATAAAATTTGGAAACTTGTCAGCTAAATTGAGAAAGATTACATGCACTGAAAATTTTTTTCTTTCATCCAAATCAATAGAGATCTTGAGAAAAAAAAAGATTGCTCTCTATCCGAAAAAAAATTGATATTATTATTTTCAGTCATGTTTAATTTTTCTGAATTTGGCAAGTACAATTTTCGGCTTTATAACCTGAAAATCATACATGATATGAGATAATTTATTAATTTGATCGCAAAAAAAACTTATTTTTTTTGTCCCTCATTCAATAACAACTTTTCTTGGACTTGTATATCCCGATATATAGATGGAAATGTCAATCAAATTTGTAATCAAACGTAAGTCGATATATGTATGTGTGTATGTATGTTTTTTTCCAATAAATTTTCATTTACACAACTTGTTTGTCGGATTACGAAAGGATAGTCATGACTGATGTTTAGTTTAACAACAACAACAACATTATTTTATGATGATTATCATCAGTCTGTCAATCCTTTCTACATCCGATTTCATACATATTATCATCATCTCAATTTTTTTTCTAAAAAAATGTTCCATTTCATCATTAATTGAATTTGTCTAGATACAGAAGAATAGTAACACACTTGATGTTTGAAACGAATTAAATCGAATCGAATATAAATAAATTTAAAAATCATCAGTGTAACTATTTCTTCTGAATCTATTCAAAAATTATAATCAGCAAATATGATGATAAATTTCATTTATACATAATACAGGCGACGAAAAGAGACAAATTCTGAAATTCAAGATTTATTTTTATTTTTGAACAAAAAAAAATTTGTCGATTATGCAAAAGGAACAAAAGGATGGGTAGTGTATGTTCAACACAAAAAAAAGGGAATCAGCATTTCATTTCGTCATTATTCAGCCATGTTGAATGAACATCGTTGTTTGCCAATATTTATGCATCGAAAACATCATCATTGAATATATCATCCATTTCTTGTACCTGTATAACTTCTGGTTGATAAATATCTTCATGATGTGCCAATATACGTAATAATGGACGTAATTTTTTATACCAATGTGAATATGGTATACGATGTCTATACAATTGTTTTAAAATATATTTATTATAAATGGACGAACAAGAGATATGATTCTATTGTTAGTGATTTTGTTTCAATTGAATTTCGATTTTATGTATTGTTTTATTGTACTGTAGTGATTGAAATAAAAATAATTTTCTGACTAATAACCAAAAAAAAAAACGAAAAAAAATCGTTCATTGAGAATTGATATCCTCATTCCTGAATGCTAACAACAAACAAACAAATAAAGAAAAAAAAGAACACGAAGGACAAAAAAAAAATAATAATAATAAAGGGACAAATACACTTGTTATCTTTTTTTTTGGTAACGATCAATTTTTTGATTGAACAAAAAAAACATTGATTGAATTCGATGGTCAAATCGTCGATCAAATTATTCTTTGTCCAATAATTCAACAAAATGATGTACGGTTACGTCAACATCTTTCAATTCTAATTGTTCTGGACTAGCTAATGCTCGTAATAATGGACGAAGACGGATCCACCATTGTACTTTGCCTAGACGATTTCTACGCTCACCACATACAACATTATATACATAGAGATACATAGATGGGTAAATATTGGCAAAAGAAAAAAAAAACATTTCAACAAGAAAATGATGATAGTTATTATAAACACAAAGATATGGACAAATAATTTGTTGTAAAAAAGGGAGTAGGAATGGAAAAATAGAGAGAGAGAGATGAGAAAAAAAAATTTTATCAATGAATTATAAATAATGAAATTAACTAAAGAAATAGATTGGTTTGAAACAAATCAAACGAATAACCTAAACGAAAAGCTTGCATGCATTGCGTGCATTCCTTAAATCTTTCAAACACATGCCAACCCATCATCATAGATAATGATAATTATTTAACAAAAGAAGAAAAAATAATTAATTTGATCACAATGTTAATTGGTAATTGGAAAAATGGTCTTTATGGTAATAATAATAATAATAATATTAATATTGATGATAATGATGATTACATACTTGAAATCAGTCTGTGTTTTCAATGTTTGTACCGGAGTAAAGCGATATTGTCGACCAATAAGTCCCAACAAAACTGCTGTATCCGGTGAGGTTGAATTATATACCAATTCATTATAATCTTCTGTTAGTGGCCTTGAATGATGTTCTAATTGTCTTGTAAGCCATTCGGCTGCTTTAGCTGCCAATTTTGTACCAAAATTTCTATCAAACGGAGATGGTGAAGCTCCTTGTTGCATATGGCCAAGAATATTCATTCGTGTGGAAAAATTATCTTTTCCTTCTTCACTATAAAGCTTGAACATGAAATCTGTTGTGTAATTTGAATTGGCCTTTTCATTTCTATCGGTAAATAATAATTATAATTGGTAATAGAACCAAAGACATTTAATGACTAACCTAAGAACCAAACCACGGGTAACACCTTCTTCCATTTTGACATGCATCAATCGAATATCACCAATCAGATCATTGATGCTGAATGGTTCTTCAAATATATAGGCTGCATCGGCTCCTCCTGCAAGACCGGCCAACGTAGCCAAATATCCACAAAAGCCGCCCATTGTTTCGATAATGAAAACACGACGTTTAGTACCTTGAGCTGATTGTCGTATTCGGTCACAAATTTCCGTTATTTCATTAAGGGCAGTATCAGCTCCCAATGAAAAATCAGTACCAGGAACGTTATTGCTAATAGTGGCAGGGACACAACACATTGGCATGCGAAGTTCGACATATTGATGTCGTCGTTCGGCAAGATATAAGACTGATTGAAAAGCTTCAAAACCACCAATGACTAGTAATGCTTGTACACGATAGAGACGTAAATTGGCAATTATTTTTTCAATATTTTGATCATCTGGCAATGTTCTCCGAGTTCCAAGATTAGCCCCACCTTGTCCGACCCAGCCACGAACCTCTGACCATGTGATCGGTCGGATATCGCCATCGATTAGACCATCGAAACCATCATGAATGGATAGAACGGTATCACCACGGAAAATTACATTACGAACAAATGATCGAACAGCTGAATTCATTCCACAACATGGTGCACCACAATTCATTACGGCTAATCGAAAGCCTTTATGATCAATGGTTTTGGGTGGATCATGTTTGGTTAACATTCGATAAGTTTCTAAATTTCGTTTAAAACTAATGCCACGTAATTTAACAGCCTCTTCCCATTGTTTATTCTTCATGGCTGTGGCAACAGATTTAGTCTAATGTTGGAATAAAAATCAATAAATAAATATCGATTTTTAATTAAAATTGAAAAAAAAATTAAAATCTTACCCGTTCAACACATTGCATTAAGGGTACGCGAACAGCTTGATTTCCGTCCAATGAAACGACACAAGCTTGTGATTCAGGAGTCGCTTCTAGTAATGCTAAAACAGCTTCGGCACCCATTCGTGAACCGAGAACACGATCAAATGCACTAGGACTACCACCACGCTGTACATGACCAAGTACAGTGATACGAGTATCTTGACCAGTATTCTTAACGATCACATCTTTGACTGTTTCAGCTTGAATTGGATTACCATTCATATCTATGGCACCTTCAGCAACGATTACAATGCTTAATCGTTTTCCAAGTCGTCGTTCCTAGCAAACAAAATTCCAAATATTACAAATAAAACAAAAACAATTTTGTCTTATACTTGTTCAATTTTTCGACATAATCGTTGACTCCAATCAGCTTCAGGTGGCCATTCTGGTATGAATACAAAATCGGCTTCACTTGCTAAAGCAGCGACTAGGGCTAGATAACCACAATGACGGCCCATGACTTCGAGTATAAAAGTACGCTGATGAGAAGAAGCAGTTGTTACTATAGCATCGATTGATTCGATGATACGATGTAATGCTGAATCAGTGCCAATGGTCATATCAGTCCCACAAAAATCATTATCAATAGATCCGACCATTCCGACAATGTGCAAATGTTCGACTGTTGAAGCCTTTTGAGGTGTAATTTTACCTGTTGATTAATAAATCAATTAATTTATTATTAAAATAATTTTAAAAATGTTTCACCTACCTGTATTGACTAATTCCTCTACTAAAGATTGCCATTCTTGACGAAATAGATTGGCACCAGTTAGACTACCATCACCACCAATGACGACTAGATTAGTTATTTCATATTGAATTAAATTATATGCTGCTTTAAGACGGCCTTGACGTTCACGAAATTCTGCACATCGTGCACTACCAATAACCGTACCACCTTTATGAATAATACCAGATACGGATACCCATGAAGCTTCAATAATATGATCACCACCATCGACCATTCCTTGATAGCCTTCTTTGATAAAATAGACACGGCAACCAAGATAAAGACCCATACGAACAACAGCACGAACAGCAGCATTCATGCCTTGTGAATCACCACCACTAGTGAATACACCAATAATTTTTCCTTTTTGAACCGATTCTGGAATATTTCCTTCAGTTGATATGGGAAAATCTCGTTCATCAATCGTCGACATTGTACGTAGACGATAAAGATGTTGTAATTGTGGTGCTTGCATACTGGGCGACCGAAGTGGTGGTAACACATCTTCTACTTCCATTCTATTATAAATAATTATTAAAATAAAAGAATATCATCATCAGTATTATTATTATGCGTGTATAAAATGTTTATGAGGAACGAAATATTTATAAAAAAAATCATGATAAAATTATGATTATTATCATTATTCGATTAGACAATAATGTTCATATAATTAACCATGGCCATGGCCAGGAAATTATTATTATTGCCATTATATAACCGAAAATCAAGGACAACGTTTTTTTCTGAGGAATGAGGTTACTCGGTATCGGTGAATCATTAATTTATCCATGATTCCAACAGTAGAAGAACCTAGGAAAATAAACCCGATTTCCGTTCCACGGATATTACCGACATGACAAGTAAAAGTATATATTATAACCATAAGAAACAAGAGAGAGAGAGAGAGAGAGAGAGAGAGAGAGAGATTAAATAGGCGTTTATCGTAATTCATTTTTACCCAAAAAAAAAAATATATTTTGTTTCTGGATTTTTTTTTTGGTTATAATTACAAAAAAAGTTGCCAAGGGATTCAAGAAAAAATTTTCCATTTGGTTTAGTTTATGATCATGATTATCATTTATAACAACATGATATAAACATTTACACATACACACAACACACACACACAACTCAAACACACCAAATGAAACATAAGTATAATCGTGTTTTGCGTTCTAAATATATAATAATAAAAATAGTGGACCATATTATAACAATGTACATCATTACCAACATATCAGGAATGATGACTAGAATCCTTGTTTATAAATTGGCTAATAATTCACTTAGATAAACGAGAGGCAGAGAGAGAGAGAGAGAGAGAGAGAGAGAGAGAGAACAATCAGTACATGGAAAAGAAAAAAAAATTCGTTAGTTAATCTTTCTGTCCATGGATGCATTATATTAAGATAATCTTGTGCATGATTTGTTTTTTTTTGCTATTATTATTATCATCATCATTTAGTTTTTGGTTTTGGTAAAATGAATAACAAAAAAAATAATAGAATTCCTATAAAATTAAATTAAAAAAATTCTATATAGAGAAACATTGAAATTGAGTGAAAAGGGAAAAAAACAGCAATATGAATGGATTGAATAACTGAATGAAAAATCACCATTTAACTCTTATCTATAGAATTTTTCATTTTAGCTTCATCAGATCAAATGATGGTGATTTAATATTGGTTTGTTTAACTACGGAAATTGTGATACTGTTGATGATGATGATGATAACAATGAAATGTTTCCATTTCTGAATCGGTTGATATGGAATCGTTGTGTGTGGGGGAAAAAAGGGGAAGAAAAAAACAAATGAATTGATGTAATTCATGGATATCCTTTTCATTTCACTTAGTTTTTATTCGTATCCGTGGAATGAAATTGTTATAATGAAAAAAAAATGTAAAAAAAGTGATAAATAATGAAACTACACACATCAGTAAGTGAATTCCAATGAGGGGAAAAAATATTCGGACAACAACAACAGGAGAGGAGAAGGAATGAGATATAATCAAATCAAATTAAATCAAAAACATGACCTATGGATACATACACACAGACACAGAAAAACGAGAATATTCTAGTAATTTGATTCACATTTAGCTGTGTGTATGTTTTGTCCGTTGTTGTTCGTATTCATTCAGTATCATCATCATAATCATTAAACATCAATAGTATAGTATAATAATGATGATCCTAGCACCCTGGTGATTCAAACATCAAAATTTTGATTCAATTTCACATATGTTATGGATAATTGAAAGGAATTATTTTTTTTGTTGTTGTTGTTGTTGCTGCTGCTGCTGTTTTCTGGTATTTTGGGATTTATTTTTCTGATGAATATATTTTGTTTTGTTTTTCCCTTTTTGTTTATCATCATTAAGGTCATATGAATATAACCAAAAACATCCACACACACACACACAGATTCTTTTCAATAAAAATATAATTGGATTTTTTTGTTGTTGTTATTGACATTCAATGTGGTATTTGAATTTTGTTGTTGTTTTCACAATTTTGTACCTATTTTTTTCATGAAAATGATGAACAATCAATATTTGATGTATTTTGATAAATAGTGATGATATTCAAAAAAAAAAACCAAACGAAACGAAACGAAATGAAATTCTGGTTGGACAAACAAATAAAACAAATGATATATATATTTGTAACGGTATAAATTTGGAAACAAAACAAAAAAATGTCAAATAACTACCTTTGTCAACTAGAAAAAAAAATTGATGTTTCAACACACAAACACATCCACATAAACAAACTAATAATAATGACAAATGACAAATATACAAGCTAGCAAGCAACAAGAACAAAGAAAGGTCGTCAACGTAAATGAATATATTGAATTCGTCGTCGTCTGCTTATTTTTTTTTGCTTGCTTGCTTGCTTGACTGAAAAATTTTTACGAAGATGAAAATATTTTTTTCATTTATAGAATATCTATCTATCTATCTGGAAAATAAAGAGGGAAACCTATCAAGAGAAATGAAAAACAAATACATATTCGGTACATCTGTTTTTTTTTGTTGTCTTTATCTCGTATAATAATGATAAAAATATAAATGTTGGAAACATATATATGAAGGGGACCAGCCAAGGCCATCATGAAAAAGCTCATTCATTTGGTTGGGTTTATTTATCAGGCATGCAAATCGATCGAGAATCAATTCAAATTGTACAAACATAAATGATTATCTGAAATTGATTATTGTCCTTTTATGGAACTGACCATGGTTTTCGTTTGGTCAGGCTTGTTAAGACGAACCAAGGACCAAAGAAATGAGCCATCGGTTTGGAATTAAGAACGAACATGTCATAAAACAGGGTTGTATGGACAATCGAGCAACGATACCCCGCGTAGAAAGCAGGAGAGGACATTGCACAAAATGCAAATGAAAAATTAATATGAAAAAGAATTGGTGTTCCAACAACCGCGTGGGAATTAGATAGAAGACAAAGATCCCATTGCAAGCAGCATCCGTAAGACAGAAAGCGGATGAAGAAGTTCGTTGCCGACACAGTCATAGATTTGACCTGTTGTCAAAGAAGAAGTGTGTGGAGTAAGAAGAACCTCCACTATCGATAAAGAGGTAGAAACCCGATCGGTAGACAGTTGGAATAAAACCACCAATTAAATCATCATCATCATTATTGCAGTAACAACGTCTTATAATTTTATTATAAGTGCTAAACGTCGTGTATTAATATAATTTGTGTGTGCTTACTAAATTGTGTAAATAAAATCCTTTTCTTTTCGTTGTTGAGTTGATTATTTTCGGAAGGCCAGATATCATTTGGGCTTCCGGTCTACTATTTCCATCCAGTGGATCGGTCTAGGCGGCGGCTCAAAGTCAACCATAGTTTCGCACATGACATATATATATATATGGCCATCATTCATTCATTCGTTTATTTATCAGCTCATCATATGTTCAAAACAAAATGATTATCAATTGGTTTTTTTTTGTCGGTTTCTTTCTCAACATGTTGTAGTTTTGCACAAAATGCAAATGTAAAATTAATATAAAAATTTTGAGTGACAGCGAACAACAAGATTCAATAGAATCGAATAAAATATTGATTAATCAATTGCTTAATAATCAAATAAATATTGATAAAGTTAGATAGATTACCTTGCGGATTTCGGTGGTCTTATTCCTACATTCAAATAATTACCAGGTGAAGTCAGTTTTGGTTGATTAATTTCTCCAAAAAAAAAAAAAAAAAACAGCACACACTCGAATATATAGAATGCTTATAAGCTTTTTTTTCAATTTTTAATGCTATTGGATTATCCTTCTTATGCTTATTCCGGTTGGTTATGTGATGATAATGACGACCTTGAGAAAATATGAAAGAACAAGAATGGTGAAAAAAAACCGAAATTCAAGGCATTTTTACAGATACAACAAAACACACCAGACGAATAAAAACAGAGAGCATATATTTGGTTTGTTTGTCTCTTCTTGTGTATGTTTGTTTACAAGACACCGGAATGTGTGCCGTACAAAAACAATGTATTATTATTTGGTATATTCGTGATTCAAATATTATGGCGCCGTTATTTATTATCATTTGTTGGTTAAAATAACGATACCATGATGATGAGAGAACATATTTACCTCGTTCATTCATTCATTCATTGAATTTAATGAATTTTATTCCATTATTATCAATTGAATAACAAACCAACAAAAAAAAAAAAAAAAAAATACAATAAAAAAAATAAATTCAATTGTTCATGAAATTTTAGAATTTTTCCATTCTTTTTCTGGCTTCATCAAATACATCATTTTATGTTTATGTGTTCAAGAATTCTATATGTTTACCACTGCCAAATAGATTCTTACCAACCACATCGTTCTATATATATATTCGTTATGTTCATTGTGTGCGTGTATTGCAAACCAACTTATTTTGTTGCATCAGAATCAAAATAAATGATAATATTTCTAGAAAATTCGACAAGATGACAGCACTTGCCTATTTTCGAAATTGATTTTCAATGAATGAATTCTATTAAATTCATTTCAAAGTAATCATTATTCTTGAATATGAACCACCGTAAACACACGCATAACAACCAAATGGTTCAAAGCAAAAAAAAGAAAAAGAATTTGATTCGTGGAATAACAGAATTCAAATTCGTTTTATTATTATTGTTACTGTAATCATTAAATAATTTATCAGATAATTTGTCTTTTATCTCTCTCTCTCTCTCTCTATCTTTTTCTTGTTTTCAACATCATCTTTCAATGTTCCATTGTGAAATCGAGTGGACAACAATAACAAAAATCATTCGGGAAACATAAAACCAATTGGAAATGACGAAATTCAATATTTGTTTTTTGATTTTGTTCCATAAAATAATCGAATGATTCAAGGTTCATGTTTTTATTGTGAAAATAAAATTTCTGAAAAAGAAATTTACATGAAACTTTTCTTTTCTTATGGACAAAAGTCAAATAGATGAATATTTTCTTCAATTTCAAAAAAATGATCCGGTTTCAGTTGTATTTTTTTTTCACAATCATTATTCCTATTATTCTGTTGCTTTGTCTGATAATTTTGTTTACATATCAAAAATATTGAATTAAACATGAATGAACGAATGGCTTTGAAAAGATGTTTATTTGAATATACAGAAAGTGAAAAGTGAAAGAAAGATATGTTAAGAAAAATAAAAATGAACGAAAATCACAGAATTGTGAAATTCTTACTCAATCGAATGGGATTTTATTCATCCAATTTTTTTTTGTCGATTCAATTCATGTATGTTTAATTTGAATTTTGAATAATGATGATTCATTTTTTTGTTTGTTTTCGGTTTTGGTTTTTTCAATTTTTTAAAAAATTTGAAATTCAAAACTATTTTTCACCATTTTTTTTTCTAACCCACCGATTATAATGATTGTGGTAATGGTAGTTTTCTTACAATGAACCATGAAAAAAAAATTGAATGTCTACTGTCTGTTTTTGTTGTTGTTGTTGTTGTTGCTGTTAACAATAAATGGTTTCATCATCATCATTGAGAAATGATACTAACTTTCTTTTTTTTCGTTTTGTGTTCATGATGAATGACATGACATGAAAATGAAAACCAAACGAAAAATATCATCCACAGAATTTCTGATATCGATATTGATTTTTCGTCGTTTTCTTATTTTCATATTCGATTTATTTATTTATTTTTTTTTCTCTCGTTCACCCACATCACAGTGATCACACACACACACACACATATAGAATTGATAATTTAATTTTCTCATCATTAACACACATAAACACAAGAATCGATATGAAGAATTGTTAATAACTGAAATGGAAAAAAAAGTGACAAGAATATTTACATTGAAAATGATTGAACTTATATAAACACACACACACACACACAGAGACAATTTTGCTGCCTGAATTCTGTTGGTGTGTGTGTGTGTGTGTGTGTGAGTAAAAAAAAATGCGATAACTTTTCTTTGGCTCAATAAATTATCATCATCATTATTATTATTATTTATAACAAAATTTCGATAAAGATCGTGATAATGATCATTATTATATAACGTATATATATACCAGAATGTAAACGTTAACAACCAAGAAAAAAAAACAACATTTCTCTTTTCCACAATTCAAAATCATACATGATTAGACTTTCAATTGATGAGATCTGAAAGAAAACAAAAATGTAAATAAACAAACCGATATGAAATGTTTTTTTTTCTTGCGATGAGTTTCTTTTTCGTTCTTTTTTTTCGTTATATGGATTATAATTTATATATAACATACCAATTTTTATCTATCCTATGACCCGTCGTTGTTTAGTTAATGACAATTTGAAATTGTCTGGATACTTTATTTCTATAGAAAAAAATCTAGACAAAAACATATGATGAAAATTTGGATTTAATTGAGAGAAAATGTTCATACCTCTACATCCTTTTTTTTATTTGCTTGTTGGAATCATCAATTTTTGGCTAGATAATTTTTTTTTCTTTCTTTCGATACCTATGATTGATCTTGTTGGCAATTGGACCAACTGAAACATTGAATTAACAGTTCCTTAGAGAGTCGATAATAAATGAACATGTTGTTCGTTGCAGACAAACAATAGAATAGAAATTCTTATATTATTGAATCAATTGTTTCTTTTTCAATTTATAAATGAAAAAGCAGATGGATAATAGAAATTTGCTATATATGGAAAAATTTTTATCATTTTTCATTCATCATGAAAAGCAAAATAGTCCTGAAATGAAAAATAGCCAAATATATAATAAGTATATATTAGATACAATTGAATGTAATAAACAGAAAATTGTCTGGGATTATTTTTGTTCACTTTTACCTCCAACATTATAGTGAATTAATAATGTATAAAAGTTCAATGAATGTGGACATATATATGGATGAAAAATTAGAATTCAGAAAAAAAATTAATTCAAATTGTTCGTGATTTTTTCAATTAAAATGGATTATTATTGAAATTTGTGAATCACGTGCAATCACTTAGTCAACACAAAGACTGGTATCAATTAGTCTGTAAAATAACCAAATGTCAACACAAAGATATTAACACAAAACGAATAAAACAACAACAACAACAACAACAAAAAGTTTCAAAAGTAAGAAACAACAACAATAAAGCAAAAAAATGTTTCATTCTTCATTTGTTTTAGGATTTTTATTTTTGTTTTTCTTGTTTTGTTCACAACTTTTTGTTTCGTGAATCAAATCATAATAATTGCCACCAAATACAATATATCTATCTAATGTGTGTGTGTGTGGTAGATAAAATTTGATTTCATTTTCTTTCGATTTTCTTTTTTCTTTTTTTTTCTTTCTTTTCTCTGCTAGATTGATTTTGGTTTGATCGAATGAACGAATCAAATATTGTATGAACTAAATTCCATCTGTTTGTGTTTGTGTGTGTGTGTATGTGTCTATCTGTCTGAATGGTGTGGTTATTGAAAGAACAAAAAAAACAGGAAAAAAATATTCGATTGTGTCGCCACCGGAAATTGATTAAAATTGGAATGCAATTTTTTTTTGGTTCCTGTATGCGTGTGTTTGATACTATCTATGTTTGTATATCTGGAAGATAAAGTGAATAATAGAAAGAGAGAGAGAGAGAGATAGCGAGTGAAACAAATGATAATGAAAATAAAAAAAAAAAAAATACGAGATGCAATACAACAAAATCATATCAGAATCTAATTGAGTGTATATAAACAAAGACAAACAAACAAACGAATGAATGAATGAAATCAAAACAATAAAAACAAAAATCCAATCATTGACTTCTATGGAATGTCAAAACAGAAAACAAAACACACACACACACATACACAATTGTTTGGTATTGTTATAATTCAGATCTAGGAATAGAAAAAAAAATCCTTCACATGTATAATGATTCGATTTTTATTCATTCATCAAACTGTGAGAATAAAGTGAAATTTTTTTTCTTCCTATGTGTTTTTGTAAGAAATTCTGTACACAATATATTCTGTATATATATAGCATAATACAACATTTTTTTGTTATCCATCTCTTTAGGGTTTGTATAAATCCATTTTTTTCGATCAACATATTCACAAATCGACCAAAAAAAAAAAAAAATAAATATTTGTCATACTGATTACATTGATCACATGAGATTGGAATGAAATTGGATGATAATTCTTAGAATTTTTTTTTTATTTTCTTGTGAAAAGCATAAAATACATTCATCTATCATGAATCGGAATGGAAAAAAAGTGAGAAAAAATAATAGCACGTAACACATTTAAATCTCATGTGATTGTATAATTTCGTTCATGTTCGTGATATGACAAACTTAATTTGAATAAAATTTAAAAAAAAATAAATAAAACAACAAAAAAAAATTTGAAAACATTTTAATAATTGTGTCGATTTTTTTCTGCTTGTTTGTTTGAGAATTTACTTGATACATCGACATACCAAACAACAATTTTTTATATCGAATATCAGATTTCATTTCATTTGTTTATGTGATTATTGGGAAAAGAAATATACCGTGTTATCCATCTTTGTTGTCGATCAGTGGGGGGAAAAAAATCCGACCGAATGACAAAAAAGAAAAAAAAAGGTTTCTTGTCAAAAGGTCGCCAATCCAGATTGTACCATGTGTCTTGGTTTTTTTTTCTATTTTGTCTGTTCCTGTATGTATGTGTATAATATACAAGTGCAAATGATTGACTTTGAAATGGAAATCAATCAAATATATCGAACAAAATCTTTTTGTCTATGTGTGTGTGTGTGATTGTATTGTTTTGTTGTCGTTGTCATTCAATTCATTCTCTCTCATCTCTGGTTCTCTTTTTTTTCATCTATCGATTGATTTTATTTTCTTGTTTGCGAACAAAAAAAATTTATTGGTTTCAAATCAAATCAAATAGAGAAAGTGTATTGATGATGAAAATCCAAGACATATAAATACCAAACATCCGTTTAATATTGAGCAACAGTTAAGTTTATCGTTTTGTAACGATCAAAACAGATAGATTTTTGTTTTGTGTTTTTGTTTTGTGGTTGATCAATTTTTTTCTGCTTCTTCATCTTCTTCTTGTTTTCCTTTTTTGCCTGATACAATTTGTTTTTATTTAAAAAAACCGACAATGAAAAAGGTATTTACATCCACGTTTTTTTTTATTTTAAAAATTAATTCAAATTCCGATTTTTTTCAACAATAATCATTTCATAGTTTGCATCATTAACAATTATTGGTTCAATATTGGCATTATTATCATTAATTATGATGATTGAACCTGGTAAATGTAGTTATCATGGTGGTGGTCATCATGGTGATCATCATGATGGTTATCATAAACATAAAGTAAGTAAAATTATGAATCCGTTCATCATCAAAGTTTTGTAAATACAAAAATTCTATGTCGGCAATTTGTATGTGCGTGTTTGTCAAACACTCTGAAATGATATAATTTTTTTTTTGCAAATTAATTTTCTTCTTCATATATTTCATGTCTATTGGCCATGATGTTGATGATGATGATGAGAATGACAACGAATGTTGTCGACAAGACATTGATAAAGAAATAATGAGAAAAAAAAGAACAAGAAGCAAAAATTGAGAAACGACAACCGAACAATTTGACAACAATGACCAAAATAAAAACGATGTTGACAACGACAATTGATAATGATAATAAGGATGATAAGAATACTAAACAAAGATCAAATTTGTTGATGTGTGTGCGAATGAATGAGTGACGAAAGTGATTGTGTGTGAGAGAGAGAGAGAGAAAAAAAGAATATGAAATTTTCTAAATCAAGATTCGTTCCGGTTGTTGGGTTGTTGATATGAATTCAACAATCCATGTAACATGTCATGCTCATGTTTGGTGTGTGTGTGTTGTCATTTTGCTTACAGAATCGTTTTGCTTGTTGCCAATATTAATTTTGATATATTTTGATTTTGTTTTCCTTTTTTCTTATCCATTTTTAATCGGAAAAAAGCCTCATCCATATAAATTTGGTTATGAAATTGAAGATGGTTATGGTGGAAAAAATTCACGCCATGAATCTGGTGATGATTATGGCAATGTGGTATGTTTACTATTTGAAATTTTTTTTTTCATATTTAATCATTTGCCTTGATTATTTATCATTTAATTGCATAGCATGGAACATATTCCTTACATGATAAAGATGGCCGTAAACGTATCGTTGAATATGTTGCTGATAAAAAAGGTTTTCGTGCTAAAATACATTCAAATGAACCTGGATTACAATCACATCATGCAGCACATGCACATTATGATGTTGAACATCATGGCTATCATGGTGAATATGATGATCATCATGGTGGTTATGGAAAAGGTGGTGGCGGCGATGGTGGTGATGGATATGGTTATCATCATGAAGAGAAACATTATAAATGAATAAAAAAAAAAATAGAAAATTCATAAAAAAGCGAAACACAAACATTAAATTTATTGAATGAATGAATGAATAGGAATATAATAATAATGATATATTGATGATGATGATGATGATGATAATGATAATAATGACGATGATAATGTTGACAATGTTGAAATATTGTGAACATGATTAATTAATTATTTATTTATATTTATATTTATTTCAATGTTGAATATATAGCACAGAAAAAAAATTCCTCATAATTCCAATACATGTCTTTTATCTTTTTTCTTTTCTCTTTTTTGTTGTTGTTGTCATGAAAATCGATTGTCTTTAGAAAATAATAAAATTAACAAAAAACAAAAGAAATTTTTTTCTCTGTTGATCAAGAATAATAATGTGTGCCTGATATGATAATACAAAAGTTTGCTGTATTTCATTGTTTATAGTTTTTGTTCAAGTTTGAGTTTTTTTTTTCTTGCTTTGTAAATTTTCTTACTGAAAATTGTCGTAAGATGCAAAAGAATAATTGTTAAATTTTTAATCTTGTCCACCATGTACATGATTATGCTGATTATTTGTGTTTGTGTAGCAAATTAAACCTAATGAGTTAATAATTTAAATTATAATTACTTGTAGAAACAAACAAAATTTATTTCTATGAAGAAAAATAAACTAATATACATGACGGTGGTAATTAAGAAAAACTTTTGTCTTTAAACATTGTCGACAGTGGTACAATTCTGTTGTTGATTCATCACTCGATCTGGATGTTATTTTGTTGTTGTTTTGCAAAATATATGCACAAATAATTTTCATACAAACAAAAATACCGTGTTATGATAATCATTTTTCTCATACATGTTGACTATGGTTTGTTTATTCTAACAATTTAAATGTGTTGAGTTATTCCAGAATTTTGATAACAATCTTGATAACCGTTTTCAAGTGAATGCAACCAAAAAAAAAAAACTTTTACATTATAATATCTACTGACATTTGACTGTTCATTCAATAAACTAGAATAACTAACATATAACAATGATGATGGATCGATTTCTTCTCTGTTTCATATCTTTGATTACATTTTTTTTTCACGTTGATCAAATCATAAAATAAAGGGTTTCTCATTCAAGGGTCATATTTTTGATCGTTTTTAATTCAACAGAAATCCAAAAAAAAAACATAGTAAAGTTAATCAACTGAAAATGTTAACGATGAAAAAAAGCTTAAAATCAACCGGAAGCTATTTATTGACAGAAGCAATTTAATGAAGTCAAGACAAATTGATAAATGGATAAATAATTCATGAAAACATACATTTACAAACACAATTCATATATATGCATGATGAAACTAAACAACAAAATGAAATGATCTATAATCAAGAAAACAAAATTTAAAGTGGATATAAAAAAAGTGAAAGCAATCAGCCACACATATTCATATACCATTTTTGAAGGATATTATGGATTCCATCATCAATGAAAAAAAAAACCAAAATCTAAAATCTAAAATCTAGTTGCCACAACAAATCGATACCAATATTTATTTATTATTGTGTAATTTTGTTCAATTTTCATTTCATTCACAATGATTCTGTAATCAAAAATAAATCAATGAAAATAATGGCCATCCGAATAATTTGAGCCAAAAGTTTTCTTTTTTTACTTGACTTGAAAAAAAATGAAAACAAAAATAGCTGAAATACTTCTTTTACAATTTAACTTTTCTTTTTTTTTTGATGAAACTTTTTCCTTCGAAAAGAATTTATTAAATCCCTGTTGTTGATAAAGACAAAACATTAGATTAAGGTATCGATATCAGTAAAAGTATTGTATCATCAATCTTGATTTTCTGTCTATTGATCTTTTTCTTTTTTGATAGAAAAATTGTATTTATGTTATACAACAACGAAAGCGAAAAAAAATGAAAAAAGTTTTTTTTCGATTTTCTTTTTTTTTTTTGTTTGCTTCACTCGATCGCCATATCATAAAATCATTTTGTAACTAATATTAATTGATCATTTTAAAGCTTCATTGATCCGATTAATTACATATTTCTATTGCACATTTTATTCTATTCTGAAACATTGTTGAAGCTATATGATGTATGTGCATGTATATGGTGTAATAATTATCACCATTATAATTATAATTGGAAATATTATGTAATAAAATCCACTATGTGTGAATGTGTGGATCAGATTTGTGTTTATTAACGCCTTGAACACCATGATGCAGAAGAAGAGAAAGAAAAAATTCATGAAAGCGTAAAAAAAACACATACAAAACACAAACAACAAACACACACACACACACACACACACACCCACACATTGGAAAGTTAATGTTTTGGAAAAAATTTGAAAGTTTTTAAAAAAATGAAAGCAAATAGAGAGAAAATATGTATGAAAAAAAAACAAGAAAGATAGGGAAAAGCAATACATTGGGTTTATTTTTCAAATATCATATATGCCATTACCCCATTTTACATTCGTATTCACGATCGTTTCTCGTTCATTTCATCCAAATGACCCCCAAAAAAAAATGTATTCAAGAAAAAAAAATATCATTCAACCAAAACAAATCTTTCATGATAAAGAAGAAAAAAATTACGGTACCCTCTTATTATTATTCCTGTTCATAATGGCAAAATTTTTTTTTTGTTTCATCCTTTCGATTTATTTTCTTGAATTTTGAAATTGTTGATTTTTTTCCAATGAAACAATCGGAATCATCATTATTATCATCAGGAAAGATTTTGAACAAAACCAAAAAAAAAAAAAAAAAAAACAAACAAACATTCAAATTATGATTATTCTTATTTTCATTCAATTATTCCTGTGAACGGGGAGATTAATCATCATCATCATCTTCATCATTTCTGAAAGAAGAACAAAATCAAAGAAAAGATTTTCGTGAAAACATGATAAATGACAATGAATGAGAGAGAGAGAGAGAAAAATTTGAATAATTCTAAAAATTACGACGATATTCAATATACGTATTTATGCATCTATGAAAATGATTATCAATCAATATTTACCATTGGATTTATTCCATAATAATATTGTGATATAAATATTTGTATTAGATCAAAAAAATATTTTGATCATGGTTATCATCATTATTTTGCCATTGCTATGTGATATATCAAATATAAATAGAGATATATTCTGTCATGCAAAATACAATTCAATTGTCAAAAAAAAGAGAAAAAATTCTTGAAAGAGAAAAAAAAATTCAAATTCATGATTGTTGAATTTCAATCAAACTTGAATTTGAATTTTTTATTTCTTTCCACTATTTTGTTAACTAATCATTTTCTTTTGAATTCATCGATCCTTGATTATCCTTATATATTGTACCATCTGTGTTTTTTTTCCTCTTACAAGAATCAATATCATGATGATGATGATGATGAATTTGGTTGGTGGTTTTTTTTATTCATTTCTAACCTGCGTGTATTTTCTACCAGAATAGTATAAGAAATTCTAATTCAAAATTCTTTTTCTTGTTTTGAATACCACCAAATCGACCAATATTAAAAATACATATGGGTCATAGAAATGAAGAGTAAAAAAATTATCGATCATAATAACATGGTTCATGCATTTTCATTTTGCTTGGCTTTATATTTTCACCGTTTTTAATTTTATTCCACTATATATCTATATACGTTTATTTGTTTGAATGAAAAAAAAAATCAATTTTCTTCCAATCAAGTACAAATTTTACCTTTAGTTATAGTTATTTATAGTTATCTAATATGGTGGTATAAAATATGTGGAATTTTTTTTTCTTAATTTCTTCACAAGCTAATTATATTCAAAAAATTTGTGTGTCTGTGTCAAGTGTTCGTTTTTTTATCTTCATTTTTTAATTCATTTTTTACCATCTTTTTTTTCAATAATCGATGGCAAAAGGAAATATATATAAGTAGCTTAAGAGCTGCAAAAAAAAAATTTTTTTTTTTCCATTCTTCATATTCAAATTGAATATGAGTATATATCAATCTTGACATTAACATTGATTTTATATATAGGGTGGAAAATGGAAAAAAAATTCTTTCTTTCTGTATGTTTCATGAAAAAAATGGATGCCATTTGTAAGATGGAAAAAAATTGCAGAGCAAGTCAAATGATGATGATGATGATGATGATGAGAAACAGACAAAGATTTATATCGTTTTATCTAATTTCCAATATTATTTATGATAAAAATATCCCACGAAATATTATGAGTATGATAGAATCTGAAACTGACTTTTTTCCGGAACTATTCTAGAATTGGTTGTTTTTTCCAACAACAACAAAAACAACAACAACAACAAAAAATCATAGAAGATAATTGCAAAGATCGATTTATATGTTGTTCTTGTTGTTGTTGTTTTTCGGAATTCATTTTACTTATCATTCCACTAATAATATTAATAATAACAACAACAACAACAACAACTAAAAACAAGTTCCATAAGATAGTTATTAGCTTTTCTCATTACATTAAATATGAAAAGGAAAACATTTATAAATAAAAAAAAAATATGGCACGTCATTTCAGCATTTTTTTTTCACTCGCATTGCTTCATTAGTTAACAATTTTTTTTTGTTGTCCAATATATTTAACGAAAAAGGAAAAAAAATCTTGAATACATTCTTATATGGAAAATCTTCTTTTTTTTTGATGATGATGATGATCACTTTTTTTTAATATTTTTATTATTATTATTGCCATAGATTATGTCGCTATAATCATAATCATATTCGTTAACAAATAATAACAAACGATTTTTTTTTATTGCAATGACGAATAATGATGATGATGATGATGATGATGGAATATTATTACAAGAATAAGTTGTAGATGAAGAAGAAGAAAAAGTTATAAATGTTTTGTATATTGCAATGTACATAATAATAATAATAATGTTCTTCATGAACATCATCATGTTGATGATTATGATGATAAAAAAGGATCCTGATGATGATGATGATATTTTTTTTTTTTTTTTTGGATAATATAATTTGATTGCAAATCATTCATTCATTTTTCATGGCATAAATATCGTACATGTACACATAGAATAAAATTGTTTGACCCTTATATTTTTGTTTTGTACTTTTCGGTACAAACTGTGATTACTATCACTGTACTACTAAACTAAAAATATGATACCACAGACACACACTTATTCGATGTAATGATCAAAAACAAAAACAAAAAAAAAAGTTATCCTTTTTTTCGGAACAAAGTTTCCGTTTTTTTTTATTCTTCTTCATCATCTTTATATAATGAGATGATTTGTTCATTTCATTTCATTGGCTCTCATTTGTTCATGTTTCTGTGTGTGTTTATTATATAAGATTATTATCATTTTTTTTTTTTGTTTATATCTGATGAATAAGAAATTTGTTGACAAACATTTGTTTTTTCATCATTTTCAATCAAGATTAGTGTTATATAATTCTCAGATTCTTACTAATAACTAGCCAAAATCTCTTATTTATTATTCTGGTTAAACAAGAGTACAGAGAATTGGAAAAAATTAAAAGTCAAGAATTTTTTCTTTTCTTAATCTTCTGTTGCATTTTTTTTTGTCTGATGAAAAACGTGTTGCTGCTGCCGCCATAATGAGCCACAGCAGTGCATAATGTTCTCTGCCGGCAGTGTAGAGTTTTATGAGATTTTTAATTGACTAGTAGTTTTTTTTATAATTAAAATACAGCTCTTACGTCAAACATGAATGACAATATTAGAACTTTCTTGAATTTTTTTTTATTCCGCTACAATTAATAATGATGATGACATATAAAATTTGTGTGAAACAAATGTTTTCTTTTGATTCTTTTTTCATTATTCTCAACAATCAGCAGCACAGTGACAATGCCGGCGTAAAATTTTCATTTTGGTTCCATTGCACCATCAATTTTATCATGAAATAGTTAATTTAATACTTGATAATATGAAAATTGTACTAGAAAAAAAACTAATCATCATTATCATCTGTTCCAGAAAAAAACTAAGATGAATATTAAAGATAAATAACTGGCATTTGTTTTTTTTGTGTCTTTATTTTTACCAATTTTTTTGTGCTGATGTTAATCAAAAACAAAAATGAAATATATATAGGATTGGTGATGATGAAAAAAGTCAAGTTTCATTTATCTGATAATGATGTTTTTTTTTCTCAAATGTACATTTCAACAATATTGCAACAAGATTTGTGATTGCTTCAATATTCTTTGATTCTGAATTTTTTTTTTTTTTTTTTTTTTTTTTGATCATAAAATTTTGTCATAAGCGATAAAAACATTGATTTGATATCGAAAAAAAAAGATTTTTTTTTATTTTTAAAAGACACAAAATTTCAATGCATTTTATCGATACATTATACTTTGACTTGAATTTTGTTTTTTTTTTCGTTTTTTTTTTGCTATTCTTCATCCATTAAAATTGTTCAAGAATTTTGCAACATTGTTTGATCTAATGATAACCACGACTACACTACTACTGCTGCTGCTGCTGCTGTTGCTGTTCATTATCTTTTATTTGAATGGCAATAAAAGCTATGTATTTATATTATTTATATATATATTTTTTATAGTCATAACAATGAAAATTTGCCGAATACAAAATGAATACAGTAAAAGTTGTTCGGTCCATCGGGAATAATACACTCAAAATGATGATAAAAAAACAAAAGTCAATGTAAATGGGCAAACAAAAGAAATATAGAAAAAAAATATATATACTTTTTATATGACATTGGAATATTTGAACATCATGATCATCATGAGAAAAAAAAATAAAGAAAAAAAAGATCATCATCATCATCATCATCATCATCATGGTCATATTGATGATGATGATCATAGTGATACACATACTGTCACCCAAACATACACACAATTGAATAAATGAAGAAATTTTCATCTGTAGAATAAAATACATTGAATATTGTTTGTATAACGTTCAACAATTTCAGTCATTATATTGTTGGTAGACAGAAAACCAAAAACGCTACTAGAATAAAGTCAAATAAAGGCGTATAAATAGATAGACAGATGAAGAGATGGGCGTGTGAACAAAAAAAAAACAAAGATCATTTCGAATAACCAGAAGCATAAACGCCTACACAGAAACACGATGCAAAAAAAAACAAAAAATCAAAAACAAAGAATAGAAATTTATACTATCAAATAGAAATACATACATAGTGAGTTTCTTTTCTATACAAGAAACATTATACATTAAGATCAAATCTCTAAAGACGAATACAAATATTGACACAAGTTGAATAACATTCATGTTGTTCATAGGTCTTGATCATCATCATTGGAAAAACTGTTTCAGTATTTTTTCCTATACACACAATGACAACAACTATGAAAATAAAACTAAAAAAAAAAAAAAAAAGAATCGACAAACGACAATCATAACCATTAACATTTATTATATGATAAACTAAGTAATGGGCGAAAAATTTTTTTTTATTTGTATCAATTAACCTAAATGTTTGATTTTATAAAAGTCAAATTTATGTACTGTCTAGTCATAAATTGTTTCAATGTTTCAAACAATATTCATTAAAAGTAGTAGAAATGTGATTTTTTTATTTGTTTTTTTGTTTCATATAAATTAGAGTTATCACTACATCCGGATTTAGTCCAGACATGTCCGGAATTTCAGTAATCATCTTGTATTGATTTTCTATGGCTGACCGTATGGCTGAAAAAAAAACACAGATCAATTGATTGTCTGAACTTTTGTTTGAAAAAATATGGTAGCTAGTCCTAATATAAATGGATATTATATGATGATACAAAGACATTTTTATAATGATCATGATCATTGTCGACACGAGTTTTTTTTTCCTATTCCCCAAACTTACCAATCAATATGATTATTGGAAATTCGCTGTTATTTTCATGGTGACTTTTTTTTGACCAATTCAAGTAAATTGTCTTTTATTTTTTTTTCTACAACCATTTAGATTTTCTATCTAAATCAAAATTGTCAATTTAATGAAAAAAAAAATTGATGTGAATCAATTTCCTTTGAACGTTAAAACTTGTATAATGATGGTGACTACTATTAGAATATTCCTTTGAAATGTTTGAGTGTCAATTTAAAATTATCCATCTAAATGACGATAAATATTGGAATAAATTGATGAGGATAATTATATTGGAAAAAATCGACAGAATTCCAAACTAAGAAAAAAACAAAAATAAAAATAACCATCATTATCATCAACATTATCATGATGGTTTTTTATTTGGCCACAATTTCCATCTGAGATGATGTGGTGCCTAAGTGTTCAGCTATGTCAAGATTCTTCAAAAAAAAAAAGTTTATACAATTTTCAACAATTGATTGTTTTCCAAGAATATTGACAAACTAAAATTCTTTATGATGAATTTCATGACTAAATTAAAACTAATCTGCTTGATTACTGCTGCATATAAGATTGGAAAAAAAGTTTGTCATTTTTTTTTGGTTCCATTCCATGGTTTTTTCTTTCCCAATTTGTAAGAAAAAAAACCAATTAAATCTTTTTTCCATTTCTATAACTTTTATAATCATTATTTCCATACATCATTACTAATAACTTGATGAATTCATTAATGATAATGATCGAATTGTTAATTCTGTTTTCAACAATATATTATAGTCAATGTTGAAAAAATTTTTAGACTGCAAAATCAAAATCAAAATAAAAGAAATTGGTGCAATTTCTTAACTTGAACACATTTCATACCATTCTAAATTCTGATTTGCTAATAGCTCGAGAGAAAAAAGAAAAAACCAAAAAAAAAAAAAAAAAAAAAAAATAATAATTTCACCACTGAAAAAGGAACCATCTGGATGCAAAAAAAAACGACGACAATATAACCCACTCACACAAACTGCTGCAGTGATGCACACATAGGCAAAAAAAAAAGAATGAAACAAAAACAATACCTTTAATTTGATGAAGATAGTGTGATAACGTGTGGTAATGATAATTACTTTATATTTTTTAAACTTTTTTTCTGTTTTACAGCAAGCAGCAGCAGTGTTTTTTTATACAACTTTTTTTTTAGAATATCGACATTTCAAATGAATGTGTTACCATCAAGGTATGACCATACAAATATATCACACACCATTTTACGTATAATAGAAAAGTACATAGACAAATAAAAAATAGAAAGCCAAAAGAAGAACGAGTTCAGTATTCTTAAATAATTAATTCGATTCGTTTTTCTCTTTACTTAGGTTTTTTTTGTGGTGCCCTTTTTTCTCCCACTCATTCTTCTATCTACAGTTTTTTTTTTGTTTCGAAAAAATTCTTCCCAAAAAAGTAAATTATCGGCATTTTCAACGGCCAAACATCATCATAAGCAAACACACATACACACACACACACACACAGATACGCATTGCAAATGGAATCATCTACTATAGATGCTGGTTATCGATGAAAGAAAAAAAAAGAAAAAAAAACTAATAATTCTAATAGGACTTTGGCATTCCGGAAAATTTTTATTCGATGATGGTGGTTGTGGGAGTGGAAATAAAAACGATAGAAAATTATGTTCTGCTGTCCTTTGGAAAAAGAGAAAAATATTTCTTTCAATCATTACTGTTGTTGTTATATTTATGGCCCAGAATGATGATGATGATGATAATGTATGTAATAGCGGCAACAAACATAGTAATCTTTATTCTTATTCTTTTTCTGGTCTTTTATTCTAATCTTTGAATTTGATTATTGGAAATGAATGATTGAAAATCCTAAAAACATTAACACATACAATTAAAGATTTTGTTGTTGTTGTTGTTGTTGTTTTTATAAAGTTATTGATGATATTACATTATTATGGCCATTGATAATGACTCACACATACACACACCCACACACACACACACACACGAAACCATGAAAATGAATCAGTTAACCATGAAAAATATTAGTGACTTTTTATTCTTGTTTTTTTTCCTTGAGGATGTTTCAAATGAATGAAATATATTATTTGATTGATGTATCCATACTTGGTATTTTTTTTTTTTTGCTTATTTTCATTTGATTTCATTTCATTTAATTTCGTTATGAGATAATAGTAATGTTGGTTTCCGATAATCATAATCGCTTATTTAATTTATTATTGTTTGATTATTCAACCGGAATGTCAAGAGAAAAAAAAGAATGGATGAAGATGAAACAAAACACGAGAAAATAAATCATCATTTATAATAATGACGATATGACATGTACAGACAATCCTTTTTCCAATGTCCATTATTTGGTTCATTCATGGATTATGGCCATTCATAATTTGAATTACTTGAATAATTTTTTTTGTTTACATTCAAAATTAATCAAGTTTTTCTTTGTTTCATCATTGAAAAAAAACATTCATTTTCCACATTTTATCATTTAATCATCGAATAAAATGACCATATAGAAAATAGATAATTTTATTTTGATCAGTTTTTTGATCAGTCCGAAAAAAATTCCGCCAATGTACACAATCAACGATTAACGTTTTTATCGAATAAATGTTCTAGAAAAGCAAAAAAAGATTCAGGATTGAATTATTAACGTTCGAAACAAAAATTTGTTTCTTTTTTATACTTATTTAACCATTTTCATCCATGATAATGATTTTGATGGCCAAAAATTGCTTGCACACACACACACAAACACACATTAACTGATGATGATGATGATGATGATGATGATGATGATGATGATGGCAGCATTTATCGTTGTTGTAGGCGACAATAATTTGTAAAGAATTTATTTTTTCTCTCATTTTCGTTTACATTCCATAACATGTACCAAACGTGTGTTTGTCTAATTGTATGAATAAAAACTACTTTCATTGATGATGAAGATGATGATGATGATGATAAAAAATGTGTATGATGTAATTCTTTTTATCACATTCACATTGATCAAATTCTTTTGCTTCATTTGATTTGGAAAACTAAATAGATTAAGTATAAAGTTGTGTATTATAGAATAAAATGCTTTTGAAATAGGTTTTTTTTTATTTATTCATAATCAAATAAAATGTCTGTACATGATACAAAGATAACACTGGCATTAAAATTTCGTTATTGATAACAACAGAATTTACTGAATAGAAAAAAACGCATAAACGATATAATTTGTGTGTGTGTGTGTGTCTGTGTGTTTATTAGGAAATCACTTTTCAACTTTTATTCATTCTTCGTTTCTTCATTATTGGTTGATTTACGTTTTTATTCTGTTCGATTTTTTGGTGGTGATTGAATGACGACGATGATGATGTTCCATATTTGATGATTGTCGTTGATATTATATTTCGTTCCAATTCCAGTCTTGTGATTTTCCCAATTTTCTATTTACATTTTCTGTATGAAATGAAATAAGAGATAAAAACGATATAAAAAAAACATTTGTAGGAATATAATAATAATAATAATGAAATTGAAGAATTTGAAAAAAAATTAAAATGAAATATTCATGTGTTATTTAAAAAAAAAAATTCTTCATTTTTTTCCCATTATTTATAAATCAAAATGAGGGCGATAAAGTTTATGTAAAGAATTGAGAATCAATCATATGACACGGATATCATTGACTATATAAAAACATTGATGAAAATGGATATTTTTTCCATCATGCATACAATGCAACCAAAAACAAAAAGACAGAATATAGAATAGAATCATATCATTTAGAAAAAAAAATTTCCCATTCACTAGACTAAAACTATTGACATAAGTAAAAAAAAATACCATTATTATCAAAAAGAAATGAAACAAAAATTTAATTTAAGAATTCTGAAGAATTGATGTGATGATTGAAGAATAACGAAACAAAAAAAAAATTGGAGAAATTAATTCAAACAAAACTCAATTCAATTTATCATTTTTTTTTTTGTTCATCTCGTTATAATTTCATCTGGTCCATTGTTTCATCTCTATTTTATTACCATTAACATTTTTTTTCTTGTTTCGAAAAAAAATCTAGCCAAATTATTAAAAACAATCAGACTGCAGGAAAAAAATGAGACAGATTTGACAATTTTTTTTTCCAATTCAAAGTGAAAAGTGAGAAAAACATTTCAATTCTTTTTCTACAGAATTAGAAAAACATTACTTTTTTTTCATTATGATGATATAATAATGAAAAAGAAATTATAACAATCAAATTTTGTCCAATGTATGAGAATTCACACACACACACACGTACACACGTTTGTTTGGACGGAAATAATTTTTTTCTTCATTTCATTTCTTTAAAAAATATTGATTATTTTTCAAGGCAAAATGATGATGATGATGATGAAAAAAAAGAAAAACAAAATTTCAAAATACACTCTAATTGACTGTGTTCCAGAAATGACAAGATAAAGTATTTTGTTTTTTCGAATAGATTTTTTTTTCTTGTCTAGTGTTCCGTTCCGTTTATCTCTTGCTCTTAGTCGTTTTTCTTCTAACATTTTTTTTTTGCTTGTTGCTTCTGCCACTCATTCCTGTAATAATTTATTGTCATCCAAAACAAACATGTGATGTAGACCGATTTGGAGAAAATAATAGAGAATAATGACGAAAACAAAAAAAAAAAAAAAAACAAACGAACGAACGACCGAATAAATTGCATCCAGAATACTTGAAATGAATGCACTCAACCTCATCGATGAAAAATAGTTCAAGATATTGCCATTAATGGCTGAGGATGTGTGTGTGTGTGTGTGTGGTAAAAAACCAATATATAAACACAAACACTTTGATGAGGCCAAGTAAAAAAAAATGAATGAATGAATGAACAAATCAATTAAAAGATTCATTCAAAAGATTAGTCCTATGCTACTGTCAAGTTTAATTTTGTTTTTTTTTTTATTCTTCCACTATCCAATTCTGTATAAACCAAACAACAATTTTTATTATTGATTGAATAAAGAGAAACTATGCGTATTGTTCGGTTGTTGTTGTTGTAATCATTTTCAACATTCTGATTATTCTTGACTTTCTACAAACAATTTGGTAGCCATTTGAACGAAAAAAAAATAGTTTGTATTAATCGTACAAACAATTGACCGAACACAATCATTGATTCTTTGTCATCCTTTCCACCGATTGTATGATGATGATGATGATGACATTTGATCCTATTCAAGTATCATCTATGATTCGTGATACGATATCATATCAGTTAAATTTTTTTTGTTGTTGTCCTTGCTGCTGCTGATGCTGCTGAAATGATATATTCTTTTGCGCCGTTCTGTCCATATCATTGATGTGCGATAATGATGGTGATGATAGGAGAAAGAAAAATTTGAATTCCAAATTAATTCACTATATATGGAAAAATTTAAATTCAAAAGTTTTTTTTTTGTCATATAACATTTACACATTATCAATTTTAAATATTAAAAAAAAAAATTTTTCTCACATTCTTTTATTATGATAAATAGCAGTCATCTAAACAGTTGATCAGTTTGCACGAATAAATTCCATACAAACTCAATATATCATCATGATATAAGATAACAGATGACAGAAAAAAAATCAAATAATTTCATTATCAGTCAACAAAGTTGATAAAATTTGTGTTTTTAAAACCAAAAAAAAACCAGAAAAAACAATTATCACCATCCATACATCAATATTTGGTTACAATATTGATGTTTTGACGAGAGAAAAAAAAAGATACAAGCAAGCCAAACATTTTAGTGATTGAAATTAAATTGAAAAATTTTTTTTGTAACCAAAAAAAAAAAAAAAAAAATCCATCATTAAATACAGATCTGAAGACGGTAGAAAAAATTGATTTCATCATCAATTTTTTTCCAAAGTTATTTGCCAGTGTTAAATTTGTAAAACATTCACATATGATGATAACGATTTTGTGTCAATTTTCAGAGGCAAAAAAAAATGAAATTTAATAATAATGGAATGAACAAAAAAAAAACAGAAAAACAAAAATGAAAAAGTAAATCAAAATTCTATAACATTAAGTTGTTTTTTTGATCTTGTTATGGCCACGGTTTTCATTCGGATATAGAATAAGTTTCTGGACACATGAAACAAAATGAACAAAAAAAAGGGGGAAAAGACCTTCGAATAGCCAACTATGTAATGATAAAATAGTCAACATAAAAGAATCAAAGGGATTAGCTTTGAAAATGGATTCGGAAAAAAAGGAAAACAGACCAAAATAATAATAATGACGAAGAAGACATTATAGATAGAAGACTGTTATATATTTCAATAAAAAATAAAGAGAGAAAAAATATGATATAAATGAATGAAAATATAGTTTATTCTCTCGATGAATCACACCCACACACACACACACATTTATTTATAATCAAAGAATTTATTCAATTTGATCCTGTTCATTGGAAATTTTCATTCTTTTAATATGTAGTGATTCAACTGACTCTTTTCATTTTTCCATTAAATAAGTGAAAGAATTCAACTATATAAACTTTAAATTTTTCTTTTTTTGCAAAGATTTGTTTTTCTCGGTTAGAGATAATATAGCGTCTAGCCATACGAAAAAAAACTAGTAACATTCTTTAACGCGTATTTGTTGCTAAATTTTCGAGACTAAACTATCCATTGAATTTCTATTGAAATTTGGATTTTCACCAGTAGAAAATAATACATAAATAGCTATCTATATTACGACAACAATAAATAGATTATAATGGACTTTGTAAACGGAAAATTACGATCGAATAAAGAATAAAATCGAGATTTTTTCTAAATTTCGGTTTCCCAAACCAACAGAATGCAAGATTTCATTTTTTGTTTTGTTATTGTATTCATATTGCAATTCAAATTCAATTCGTCGACTACAATGTTATTTGTATTCAATCAATATGAATGACAGGAGCTTTGGAAAAAAACATCTAGATGATTTAAACAAAAAAAACCGACTAATTCAAACCTTTTTAACAGAGAAGGATAAATCAAATAAAAATTTGTACAGGAAAAACTAAGCAAAGAAATACGAAAATCATGATAATAAGGATTTATAAAAAAAAGACAGAAGAAAGCTGTTTCGTTTTTTTTTTCGTTCAAGAGAAAAAAATCAGTTCATTATCTCAAAAACCGTTGTTGTACCAGCAAAAATATTTCACAATTTTTCATCATTTCACAAACAGAATATAACGAATTTAAAAAAACGAGAAAAAAATTCGTAAGATTTAACCAACTACTATTGAGGTGTGCAAAGTGAGAAAAAAAATTCAACTCATATATGGTACATTTTGAATATTTAATGTTGGTTATACATGTGCGTACTTATGAATGTTGGGTTGAATTTCTTATTTTTTTTTTCATTTTTGGCTGGTTCAACAACGACCACTAATGGACCATGATGATGTTAACAAGAATAAAAAAAAATTCTATACATATAAACAATTTTTTTTTTCGTTTCGGAAATACACATACAAACTTTGTGTAAATTATTCCATTCAAATAAGTTTTAATAAACACTTTTTTCATAGCAAGTTTTTTTTTTCTTTCCAAATCATGATTATTATTCCAGATCGACTCAATCAAGATGGATGGAAAATTCTTAGCAATGAAGTTGATTGGAAGGAATTGAAGTTGAAAATTGTTTTCACGAATTTTTTCATGAAATTAGTAAAATAGTCACATACACACATCTTGATCCGGATCTTAATTGAACAAGAATTCTAGATTGTATTTGGAACTTGTATATTTTTTTTAAATAATAAAATGAGAACTAAGCATCACAAAAGATAAAAAAAATAAAAAAAAATGATGACATCAACAATGTAAAATCGACAAAAAATTGCCATGGTCAGCGTTTGATTGTAAAATTTCGGTTTTCGATACCAAAATTGATGGACAACAATTTCCGGTCAAATATGGTTAACAAGAAGGAAAATTCTTGCTGCCGATTAATATGTGTTTGCCATTTGAGTGTGTTTTACACACGCAGACAATGATAATTATCAACACTATTTAGTTTGACATTTGTTTATTATTTCAATTATTTTTCTGTTATAATATATAAAATTATAAGTGCTTTGAAAGCAAAAAAAAACGAAGAAGAAAACAAAGACATCAAAATACCGGAAATCGATCGATAATTGTGCCAATGAAACACGCACACACACACACACATACAAAGACAAAGAACATTGAAATGTTTCATTTCATAATGGTCAACATGATTTTGTATTGCGTATCATTACACTAAACTTATAATATTTATATACTATGTATGAGTAATGACGGCCTAAACTGATTAAGTGATTTATTGCCAAATAGATTCATTGATGCTAGTTTACATTTTGCCATTGTATGTTTTATGTTCCTATTATACACATGGGTCATACAAATATATTTATTATTATCTAATATTGGAAGCCGTCAACATGAATGTACAATATTTTTGGCATTGAAATGAAACATTGAATGTATAGATGTTTCCGAAAAAAAATGGATCACATACAACTAGAGTATTACAATAAAAGAAACTTTTGAAGAATATCGACAGGAAAAAAAATGGTATAGAGGAGAAAAAAAACGACCAACAATCAATATAGAATGATGAATCGACTTGGAATAATGGATAATTCATCAAACTCACCATCGCTTATCTTACGATCAACATTCGAACATATAACAACGACAACAACAACAACAACAACAAAAATACACATCAGATACATCAAATACATATGTGAAAAGAAATAAAATAAAATTGTATCACAATAAATAACTGTAGAAGATGAATATACTTGGATTAAATCAGTTGGAAGTACCATTTTTTTTTTTTTATCTCTCAATATTATTGAATTTAAATACAATCGATGAAATAGATAGATGGATAGATAGTTTGATTGATTGATTGATTGATTAACACATTTTAAATGGTATGGGTAAAAAAAATGTCTTCATTAATTACAATAATCTTGAGCATTAATGCAGTTTTTTTGTTGTTTATTTTTGTTATATTTTGATTTTCATTATTCCAATAATACTTTTCCTCTCTTAACTTTAATATCATCATTACCATTTTATTATTATAAACATCCGAAATCAATGATGTTTCAATACAAATGGAAAAAATTTATCATTATAGCCACCTAGTGATGAATTCAGTTCAATATTAAAATTCTTTCGAGAAAGAATAGCCAAAAAACCGTTTTATTTGTGATCTACACAAATTTCTTTGTAGAAGTAGACAACATCTATTTGATTTTCATCATTGGCATCAACAATAGCAAGATACTAGAGTTTTTTTCCATTCTCATCACAAACGTTTAAAGATAATTTTCTATGAAGGCGAAAAAAAAAATCTTTTTCCGCGTTATCATCATTGTGAATGTGAATGTCTTAAGAATGATGAAGAAAAGACAAAATCGGTCATCTAAAGCCTGAATAACCACCCACCCATCCACCCACAAACACATATATATATGAAATAGAAGAAAGAAAAAAAGAAAATATTCGGGTAACGAGAAAAAATTATTTGAGATAAGAATTTTATGCACATAGCCATTGTGTGTCTGAGTGTGTGTGTGTGTGATATAGCTTTGTTGTAAAGAAAAACTGATTTATTCATTCAGAACGGGCAGAATATTGAATATCGATGATAGAATAGCTATCATTATTATAAACCAGAAGAGAGAAAAAAATCCATATAAAATACAATAATATGGCCATGAAATTATTTGACAATGACAACAATAAAAAAACAATGAATTAATGATGATGATGATGATGATGATATGGTCGATTTTTTCTGCTCAAAAAAAAAATTCACTTCATTGTCATACACACACACACGCATATACACAGGATTCATCATCGAAAAATAAAAAAAAAATCTGCATTTGAAATATTCGATCGAACAACAGCACACAGTCAGATGAATGAATCAATCTTTTGGCTTTGTTAAAGCGAAACAGAACAAAAAATTGAAACAAAAGAGTGAAATTTATATCCACCACTCGAAAAAAACAAAATAAAATATCGACATTATTATAATGATGAATTTTTTATTTCATCACTATCATAATTTTTTTGAATCATTCAATGAGCAACAGAATTCAGGTTATACAGGAATTCAATCATCATCATCATCATCATCATAAAATAGAATAAAAAATCGTGGCACGATAATTTTTACTCGATCGAATTCACATACTATGGTATATAATTGTTGCCGTTACCAAATACTTTGGTATACATTTCTGTGTATATGTATGAGATAAATATATGTCGAAGCTCTAGGCCCATTTCAACCATTTTTTTTTCGTATTTGTCTTTTCATTTCATATAAAATATTCTCCGGTCTGAACAAAGCCAATAATAATAATAATAATAAGACGAAAACGACACACAGAGATAAGAATGGAATAAAATGGATGGGTTTTGATCAAACAAGAAAAAAAAATTGGCAAAATATTAGAATATAAAAAAAACCACGGCAACAACATCAATCTTTGAGTGAGATAGAGTGAGAGAGAGAGAAAGAGAGAAATAGCAAAAGAATGTAATAGTTTGCATCAATTTTTTTATTCTGTGTTATGTCGATGATAATGAGAAAATTTTTTTTTTCTCGTAACTAAGTTTGTTAGTATTCTAACACACGCACAGATCATACCAAAGATGAAATGATATAATAAATGATAGATAACATCAAATTTCGATACAAATAATCGATTCAAGTATCAAATAACCGAATTTTCATTTTTGTCTTCTTTCATTGCATTACCAGAAGAATTTTTTCCCTTTATTTTTTTTTATCTAAAAACAAACGTCAATCGAAATTCATTGGGGAGTTATCTATGAAATGAAAGCACAGAAAAAAATGGAATTTGATTGCGATTATAAATTGGTATATAATGTTCGATTGTAGAGAGACCATTGCTGAAAAAAATGTCCATTTTTTAATTGCCCAATTTTGGATTGTTCATTTGGCTCACACACAGTACATGAACATAATTAACAAAAATTTTTTTGTCTGACCTTTAATTCATTCTTAATGATGGTGATTGAAAAATATGGATAATCGATTCTATTTCAGAAAAAAATAATCAAAAATCCATTAAACTTGTTATTATTGAAAAAAAATGAAATAATTTTTTCTTTTGATTGAAAATTCATTTAAAAAAATACAAAAAAATTCTTCTATTGCAGAAATTTTTCTATTTCAAATGATGAGATTCTCAATTGCATTTAATTACGACGATAAAAGCATTGAAATTGACAAAAAAAAATTTGTTTTTCTTCTTCGTTGATGAATTCAATTCATTTGGGAAACTGTAAAAATACGAAGAATTTAAATGTGTTTGTTTGTGTCATCAACAGAAAAACGATAAAGTTTATTGAATTAGTATGAAGAAAAAATATTGACACATTTGACGACATTGTTAATCGATTTGTCATTCGAGACACACACATGATTTGAATGGAAGACTGAGAAATCAGGTAAAAAAAACGTATGCAAACATTCGTGCATAAATGTTTACATTTTTGCTACATCGTATGTGATTGTAACATTGAAAATTAATCGTCATGTTATCAAGATTAATTAGCCATGAAGTGATGAATAGAAAAAGATTTAGTACTGCCAATGATACAGTGTATTGTGCAAGAATTTTATTTTTTATTGATTGATAGTCTGAATCTGTAAACACGAACATATATATGGTAGAAGAATAAAAAACCTAGTGAATCAATTTTAAACTTGACAAAAAACAAAATCTGAGTTCTTTCTCCATATAATCATCGGACCTCATCAATCATAAGTTAGTGACAGGTAACAACATATATAGTCAATTTCAATCTTTTTCTTTTCTTTTTGGTTAATCGGAAAAAAACTTACTCATTTTTTTTTTGGTTTGTTTAACGACGATGATGATGTTGAATTTTGGATATACAAAGTTAATTTTGGTTGTCATCATGAATAGGTGTGTTTTTGTTTTTTTTTTTCATATTAATATTAAACTCTAGCCGCTTTTGCAGACCAACCAGCTTTATTAGTACGTTTTTTACCCAATAACATTCGTTTAAATGCTGTACGAAAATCCGGGCTAAATATCGTATCTGTTTTTTTTGTTATAGGAGAGAAAAAAAATAGAGAATTGATGGATTAATTTTTTTTTTTGAAAATTTATAATAGGAATCAATTTAAATCAATATTTGAGAGAGAGAAAAAAAAATTGCTAGAAAATGAACATCTGGTTTTACATTGATTTCAATCATAATTTACATTGGTGGTGATGAAAGTGGTTTTTACTACTACCAAAAAAAAAAAGTTTTTGTTTCCTACAAGAATTAATGTTTTTCAGTAAAAAAAAAATTTATTTTCAAAAATCAATTGCTGAATATTTAATTTTTTACTTTTAAATAGAAAAAAAAAGAAAAAACTGTTATGATTTGTTTCGATTTATATCAATTTAAAAAAAAATAAAGTTCAAGAAAAAAGAATGTTCAGTGTGTGTGTGTGTATGTATGTTTAATGTGGTTGTGAAATTCTCGATGAATACACATTTATAGAATAACTTTATATATTGGAGGAAAAAAGAATTTTTTCCAGTTTTTCTCATATTTTATGATGCATTCTTCCGTTTCACTGCTCAAGCTCCGTAAATCTAAGGTTATTTTTTGCAAATTTTGTATTCTGCATAAAAAAAAACATTACAAATAAATCATGATGCCTTCTTTTTTATAGACATTATTCATTGAAAATGTATGAGAAAAAAAATAACATAACAAAAATCCAATAAAGAATTTGATACAAAAATAAAAATAATAAATATTTCTGTGTGTGAATACATATATATATTGTATACATTGAAAAGACAAGTAAACAAACTGATGACAATCATTATTGAAAAATATTGTTAATATTACATTGAATCTATAACTATTGAATCATTTGACAAAAATTCAATCCATGTGTATGAGTGTAGGTGTGTGTGTGTGTGTGTGAATAAATAGTAAAAATTAAATGCAGAAGGAAAAACAAAACAAAAAAAAATCTGAAAGATGTATTTCAACCAAATATATTATAATTTATCAAGAAAAAAAAAGTTTCTGAATAAAATTCAAATGAATGACGTATTTTTCCATCGAAATAATTTGTAATGATAATTATATAATAATATTCATCAGTAGCTAATAAATGTCATCATAACATATATACAGAAAAAAGAATATATGATGACGATCATATTCATTGGAATTGGTAATCAATCATGATGATGATGATGATGATGACCATAATGATGACCATAATGATAGTCCTACACACATTTTTTTCATAATTATCATTGACATTAAACATTTTAAATTTAAACGAAAAGTTTAAAGCGAAAAAGAAAAATTTAATTCATGCTAATGACAAAAACATTCTATTTTTGCATGTGCGTGTGTGTGTGTGTGTTTAATGATTTAAATCATTTGAAATGAAACATTAACACACAACAGACAGACATTTCATGATGCAGTCAAATCTAAATGCATGGAATGTAGTAAAAAAAAGTTGACATAATAATTCTGACAAGTTGATTATTTATAATAGAATCCATCCATTCATTTTATTTTGTTTTTTCACGACAAAATAATATTTTAATTAATATGATGTTCGAGATAAATTAATTTATTGCATTATCATTATGATTCTCGTGAAAAATAGAAAAAAAATACTGAATTGAATTTGACTTTCATTGAATTTTACCTCTTTGAAACCTTCATTATTTTATGAAATATCAACATGAAAAACTTCAAAAAAACATCATCATCAAATAATGAACATTATCATTGTCATAAACAACAAAAACTTTGGTTTTAGAGAGCAGAATAAACTGAATATGAATATGAAAAAATATGAATTGAAATGAAATTTGAATATACATGAATTTGCCTGTGTGTGTTTTTTTGTGAAAAATTATTAAATTTAAACGCATAAACACTGATATAAATACTCAACTGAATTGCATTTTCAAATTCAATGGCATTTATTTTTCATTTTATATTCACATACATCATGATGATTTGGTTCCAATTTCAAGTATTCAGTCATTTTTGTTTGAATAAACTTTTCGGAATCCTGGCTTGCGTACTTGATTCAGTGACAAAAAACAAATTTCCCTTTTGAGAATAAATTTGGTTATCACCGGGTGAGTAGACGAATGAGGAAACTATTTTTTCCTTGACACTTACTTATACAGGCACAATTTGAACTAAACGCATTTATAGAAATATCTAATAGGAAACGAACAATAAAAAAAACAGACACACAAACAAATGGAGAGAGAAAAATATTTTTTTTTTGCCATTCGTAACGGAATTATGATTTTTTTCCATATTCTGTTTTTCAATAAAATCTAATATTGTATGTTATGTTATTATAATGGCCATTTGTTGTTGTAGGATAGGATGACACCAGACTGTGTTTGGTCAGTTAGTATTTTTTTTGGTCAATTCATATTTATGTTATTAGTGTGGTTCACATGTATGTGTGTGTGTGTGTGAATTCGGTAAATTCAACAACAATTTGTTTAACATAAAAAAAGGCAAAAGTAACCGTCAAATTTAAAAGCATTTCATCACCATTATCATCATCATCATTGTGAATAATCAGGATAATAAAGGCAAAAAATGAAAAAATATCAGTAAATAAGTGAAAAAAAGAAGAGAAAAATAAAAAATTAATAATTGTATATAGATGTAAGTGGCATACAAACTGAATTTTTTTTTAGTTCAATTTCGTTTCAACGCTATCATTCTATTTGAAAACAAAGTCAAATACTGCATCATTAGTATGGAAAAAGTATAAAAACAAAAAAGTATACTTTTTTTGTTGTTCGCAATATGTTTACACACACAAACAAAAAAAAAACGGAAAAAATTTGTAAAAAAAATAAAAACGGGCAAGCGTTGGTGTTGAAAAATGCAAACAAAACAAAGCACACCGAATACAAGCAATGGATTCATTCTCTCTCTACCTATGGCTTGTTGTATGGCGGTGGTAGTGGCGGTGGCAATTTGTTAAGAATCAATTTCAAAATGAAATTCTATCACACACCTGAGCTTTATATTTCATATTATATTCACACAGTTTAAGTGATGATTGAGAAAAAAAAAGATATTTTTCACTTCCTTGTTGAGATAAATAATTACTGGTAAAAGTGGCGAAAAAAAAATCACTAATTGATACCTTATGAAATAATGGAAGTGAAGCCAACTTTTTTTTTATTTCATTTCCATCGTTATTATATACAGTTCATTATGTTTGATGGATAGGTATTGAAAATTAACATTGTGTATGTAACATAACATTAACGGTACATTTTTCTGCTTTTTTCACCATCATCATCATCATTTTTACAAAAATGTTCCATTGATTCACTTTGAAAGATAGAGAAAAAGATGAATAGATAGAGGAGTAGAGGGAGGTGAAAAAGAAAAAAAAGTTTTTTCGCATTCCGAATACAATTTTCCTTCCACACATAACTATCGAACTAAAGATGAGCAAAAAAAAAAAAAATTATTCTCCATTGTGGACACAAACTTACAATAACAGTGTGTTGATGTTTTGTTTGGTTAGTAAAAACTAACTTATCTCTGGCTCTTGTATGTCTGGATTAAATTTATACCGGTCAGAATAACGGCATTTGTTTAGCCTGCCTGGTTTTTTTTGAGAATAGAATGCAATTCACAATTCACAACAGGGAATTCATTTGGCAGAATAATTGAAAATAGAACTTTTCTCATTTTATTTCATATACAATCGCTTTTGAATTATTATTATGATTAATAATAAAACAGGAAAAAAAGTCCGATAAACTTTCTTTATACCTTCACATCATCAACATTATTTTCACCTTTTATTGCCGATATATCGATAATGGTTCAGACATTAATATAACTTTCCAACTTTTCAAGAATATAAGAATATACTCAATGAATGTAATATCGTACCAATTCTTATTTAGCTGAGTTTTCCTTTTTTTTTCTATCGTTGTTCATATTTTATCGGATAATAATAATAATAACATTTAAAAGGAAGAAAATTCAAGCATAATAAAAAATTATGTCCATGTCTGTCAACGATTATTTGATAGAAAACAAAAATATTTAATACTACTATATTGGCTATAAATGTTAAATCTTATTACTATTTTGACCATAAAATTTACCTGATCTAAACATTTGTTAAATAAAGTGTATAATAATAGTATATAATACTTTAAATCAGTATCATATTAAAAAAAACTTTGATCCCTTACAAAATAAATGAATGAATGAATGAATATAATATACTTACAAATAATGGGATTAACGCAACTGTTTATATAGCCAAGCCATAGAAAAAAATCGGTAACAAAATTCGGTACAAATTCTTGATATGAACGAGATAATGGTGACAATAATGCATTGATAAAAAATGGTAGCCAACAAATCACGAATACTCCTGGTATTTTTGTGGTATAAGTGATATAATCATCAATTTAATTTTTTTGTTTTGTTTGTTCCATATTCAATAGAAAGGATATATATGTTGTAAAGTTGATGGTGACGATGTATGTATTTTTTTTTTTTTTTTTTTTTTTTTTTTTTTTTTTTTTTTTGGTGAATGCCAATCCCGATTATGCAGCAAAGTGCATGGTGGAAAAACGAATAATGGAATCAAGAAAATAAAATAAAAAATGAGCAAAAAAAAAATATAGAAAAGAAAATTAGCATTTAATTAGCTCTAGAGATATATATGTAAAAAAGAAGAAGAAGGAGATGGAAAAAAACGAAGCAGAAAAATATACAAATTTGTTTAATATATAAATTTCATTCAAGTCAAAGTGTGTGTGTGTGTGTTCATTCTTTACATGTAGAATATTCTATACATTGGTGCCATTTTATTCATAAGAATGAAATGGATGGATGAATGAATAAATAGATATACTGGTACTTAGTAAATGAATAGCAGCAATGATAATAATAATAATATTAATCAGTCACGTTTTTCGTTGTTGTTGTTGTTGTTGTTGTTTATCTAACCTTGTGTAATGCCAATATTTTTGTATGTATGTGAGATAGAAAATTGAATAAAGTTTTTTTTTTGGATAATTGAAAATGTCGGATGTGTAGCATGTGAATGAATAAATGATATAATAGTAAGGTAAGGTGTGATTTTTTCCTATTTTTTTTTTATATTAAACATCACCAATGTTTTTTTTTGTTAAATCAATATATGGACAATACACGATGACAAGCAATTTTTTTTTGTCTTTTCTGGTGTTTTTTTTTTCATTACTGTCAATGAATTCAAGAAAAACTTTTCAGATAAACAAATCCTTCATTTAATCCAATCAATGACATTTTTATCATTCGAAATATATAAACATCACACAAGTATTAATACCAATATATATAATATATATCAAAACTTGATAGTCATCATTATCATCATCAGATAAATAGATAGATAAATAAACAAATAAATTGATTGATAATACAATTTGTCTTTATATAAATTGTCCTAAAGCTAAGTGTATGTGTATGTTTTCTCTTCCGATAATTCACACATATAAGAACTTGAAAATAAATGGCTATCAAAATATAACAACAACAACAACAACAATAACAAAAGTTTTGTGGAAAAAAAAGATAAGAAGCTAGCGGCAAAACAAAATCAATAAATATCAGATCAGATTCATTTCTTTATTATTGTTCTTTTTTTTCGTCTATGATCAAAATCTTTGTTTAAGGCAGATGAAAATACCAATCCATATCGATATCGTACTGTCAATACGATGCCAACCGATAAAGACAAACATCTGTCAAAATGATGGCCATATTGGAGACATTGGACACATATGCTACAAACCTTATAGTTTGATGATGGACAAAACAATATTTATTATGTCAATGTCAAATATTATGATCAATAAATTTTCTTTTGATTTTGTTTTTTTTTTCTATCAACAAAAATTAGACCGATATTAGGCCAAACACACAATATCATTTGATGTTTAAAAACATAAATAAAGCGTTCAGATTCTTATTTATAAACGTAATATATCTATCTGATAGGTATTTTGATTTTTGTTTTTTTTTCTATCGACAAATAGAGGGATAGAATCATCAATAGAATTTTCAAAGTCGTATACAAGAGAAAAAAACGCTTACCAGTAATGATCGCTAATGTTTTAGCTGCTTTACGTTCACGTTTAGATTCAACGGATTCTTTTTGATGTGATTTATTTGTCTGTTGATATTGTTGTTGTTGTTGATGATTTTTATGATTTTCATGATGACAATGATGATGATGATCATGATTATAATTTAGTTGATTCAATGTTGTTGATATTGATGATGGCATTTTTGTGAAATTTGATATTAAATTCTGTAATAATTGTTGTTGTTGTTGTTGTGAATGGTGATGATGATTACTAGACATTGTCACTTCACTTTGTGTAGATGGTTTTGTCGTTGTTGGTGAATTATTACTTGGCACAGTTTGATTGGAAACTGAAAAATTTTCATTACCATCATCAATATCATCATTAGTTCTACGATGAATGGCTATTACATGGTCACCAATACGAAAATCATTGATAGGGTTATTATTATTTGCTAAATTATCATTAATAATAATAGTTTTTTCATCATTATTATCATTATCATTATTGACGATTAAAGTATTATTCAATTGTCGTTGTTGAAATTGATCGATTGATGATAAATCTTGCAAACCAGAATCTATTTCTCTATATGAACTATTTTGTTCTGGTTGTTGTTGTTGTTGTTGTTGGCACTTGTTTACTTGAACATACAAATTATCACCATCATCATTATCATCATTTTTATTACTATTATAATCATCATTATCACTTGAAACATTTCTGTTAATAACAATAACATTATGAAAATTTTCATGATGACGATCATTTACATTAGAATTATGATTATAATGATGTTGTTGTTGTTGTTGTTGTTGATGATGATGAGTATCTAAAATTTTGATAACATTGTTGTTGGTGTTCAATTCTATTTGTTGAATATTATTTATGTCTACAACAACGACAGCATTAGCATCGGAATCATTATCATCAACGGCTACATCATTATTTTTGTTACTGATCTTATTACAAATACTATCATCACCATCACTATTATTATCGGCTTTAGTTCCATCCAAAATAGTAGTTGAGCCCACAGAACAATCGTTAATTTTTTGTTCTTTTTGTCGCCGCCGTTTGCTTTTTTCTAGATCAAAATCGACCACAAGCGAATCATCATCATTCTTATCGTATTTGTCATCATCATCATCATCATAATAGGGTGATATCAATTTATTGGATTTTTCACGATCAATATTGGCACACTTATGGTTGTTCGATTTATTATTTGTAAATATAATATTATTGTCATGTCCAGAATCATTCATGACCATTATTTGGTCGGCTATTCTAATGTCATTATTATTTATAATAATTTGATTGCTTTCAATCTTAACATCATCATGACTATTATCATGATGATCATGATCCCCATTTGATGATGATATGGATAAATTCTTCGGAATATTTGTCCGTTGATTCTGACAATGATTAGCATCGTCATTGTGTTTCAACAACCTCATCATCATCATTGTATCATTATTATTTTTATACACATTCAACACAGATTTCGAAGTTTTATTGATCATCGTTTCTGTTATTATTTGTTGAGAATTATTGTATGATGATGTTAGTGGACGTCGATCATCATCATTATTATTATCATCATCACGAACAACAACAAGATCATCATGATTTTTATTGCTCGTATATTTAAGCGTATGTAATAATGGCTGTGTAGCAGAATTTGTTGAACTTGAACTTTCTTCAGCTATAATTGAGCAATCAGGATTTTGTATGATTGGATGATCTTTTTTGTTTATCATATTTCCATCACTAAAATAATGATGATGATGATGAGATGGACTTATGGATACATCAGGATCCGTTGATGATTCATAGCTGGTCATTGTTAGATGCGTTGTTGTTGTTGTTGTTGTTTTGGCTGTAGATGCATCAATTGATAACTTTTTATTATGATTAAAATTCTCTTCAGTAGGTGTTGATGATGATGATCTATTACTGTTATCATTGACATCTTGATTAGTGTTTGGATATTTAATGGACGGAGGTAGTTTAGGTTGTGAATTTTTTCGATGTTGAACAGTTGTTGATGTATTGGCACAATTATTTGATTCATGGCTATCAATCGATTCATCAATACATAGTTCAACATTATGTGAAACAATATCAGAAGTTGGATGGTTATGTTCCTGTAAATATTCGGCTGCACTATATTTTGCTAATTTTTTTCGTAAATTAAATCGTGTTTTCAATCCTTTGGCACTTGATGGTGATGGATAATTATTATCATTATTAACTGTATCCAATGGTACATTAGTAATATCGGATGTTTGTCCAGATTTTGTTGCTGCTGTTGTTTTCATTGCAATCAATGAAACTTTATTACCAGGTTTGTGACGAATTCTTTTTCGGGCAACCTAATACAAATTACAAAGATGAACAGAAAGGAAAGTAAAAAAAAAAAATTAAAAACATTAGTTCACAGGATAAAAAGCTTTTATTATGAAAGATTCTTCTTGGAAAAAACAAGATAATGATTTTTTTTCACTCTCAATTTAATTACAAAAAAAAACTTAATCACAAACAATTAATGAACAAAAAAGCTAGCAAAAAAAAATGACAAATAATTTCAATGTTATTCATTAAAATTATGCAACTAATTACTACGTCGTATACGAAAACATTGATGGCGGTGGTTGAAATGGCTGTTTTTCTGTTTCATTTGCTTTTTTTTTGTTCACATTAAAACATTTCTACTATTCATAAATTAAATAGCAAATGAAATATATGATGAAATTCACTGTTTTCTTTTTGCATTTGTTTGTTTGTTTGTTTATCATTTGTCATGATTGTCATCAACAATATAATGATATAAATTATCATTAAATGTAATCATTGTAATGGGAAAAAAATTGAATAACTTTAAATGAACTATATATATATATATATATTCTATTCACAAATACTTTGTTGTTTTTAATTTAAAACAACAAATCTTCATTCCATTCATCATGATGATGGTGATAATGATGATGATGAAGATGGATGACAAACTGTATGAAGATTTTGTTGATTCCTAAAAAATATTATGGGAAATCAAAATCATTTTTCTTATATAACTTGAAATCAAACAAAAATCTGAAACATACAATGAAAAAAAAATTTGAATTTTATTTGCTTTCTGAGGTCTTTACAGTGTGAAATTATTGATTTTCAATTTATAAATACTTTTTTTTTGAACATTCAATACAGACACAAAGAAAAATTTCTAAAAGTTTTTTACATTTTTTTTCATTCAATTCCGATACTAGAATTGTATCGAAAAAAGACTGAATTCTGTATTCTGTCTGTATGAAAATTTTTTTGCCATGTTTTCTTTTCCAAGAATAGCAAATTGTTCAACCGAAAAAGTTATTGTTTGTTCATTTCAATCATGAATGAGAAAAAAAAGGGTTGACAAATATCGAAATTTTTTTTTGTTCAAATTCAAAAGTGAATTTAACAATCAAATTTCCAAAAAATATACAAACACAACTTTATGAATTGAAATGATGAAATCACAACGGAAAGAACTTTTCATTTGTGATATTTGATGTGGGAGATTATTATTGTAATTGTTATTATCATCATCATTGAATGATATCATTATCATCGTCTGTATTGTCAAAATGGATAAAAAGTTTTTCGTAAATTAATTTATGTTGAGCAGAAAAGAAAAAGAAAAATAAAAATTTGTAATTATTATCATTAATACATGAGTAAAATGAACGAGAAAAAAACTACTGCATGCTACAAAAACAAACAAATATAAACACAATCATTTCATTCGGTGAGTATTTTATTTTATTATTTTTTTTTTTGGTTGGTTTTCGAACGACAATGAAACGTTGAAAAAAAATCAATAATTAAGCAGCTAAAAGTAAATTACAAAAAAAACGATAATTCTATTTCTATATTTGCTCATTTGACAACAACAACTACAACTTTTGTCTATGATGAAAATGATTGACAAATTTTTTTTTTTGAAAATTTTACGAAAAAAACGAACAATGTTTGGACAAATTAAATAAATTAAAATAAAAAATGCATACAAAACACAAACACACACGCACACACATTACACTATAACTGAATACAAAAAGTGAAGCAACAACAACAAAAAAGTTTCACATCCTTGTGCATTGAATCGGATAAACCACTTTAAGCAACAACAACAACAACAACAAAAAAACTGACATAAAACTATTGGAAAAATGGGGTGGAAAATGTTTTTTTTTTTTACTACAAACTAATTTAAATATCAATTGGCAAAGAATCATTCTCGTCAATAACATTTCTGTTCACATTGATTGGCATATAAAATTCTCTATTTTTTTTTTAAATTTAACAAAAAAAAGTAGTAAATTCATGGAAAAACAACTGCAACTTTTTTTTTCACTTGCTGTTTCTTTTGTAACAGAATTCATGAATACATTGAATGTAAATTTGAAAACGACATGACCAAACTATAAATGCCTTCTAGACATATAATATATACAACACATTGTTATCGTCATCATTACAAGCAACAACAACAACAACAAAAAAATTGTCCGAATATTTTATTCGTTTGATTATTCACATTTTTCTTTACCATTTTATTTCATCATCAATATTTTACGATGTTTCAACGGAATTTTTTTTCTTCTCTCTGTCTATCTATACATTTCATTCTTTTCCCGGTTTCTTATACAAAAAAAAACTATCAAGAAAAAAAATTCAATTTTCAAATCCAACGAAAAAAAAAGAATTCTATACTTTAAAAAAATGTAACTCAAAAAAACGGAACTGAAAACTAGACTGGAATCGAATCGCGAAAAGAAAATCACAACAATAACAATGATAATAATAATAACAAAGAATCAATGGGAACATTTACTTACGAAAAATGAGACAAAATACAAAAGAGAAGAAAAAATAACGAAAACAAAATTGAATTAAATCAACAACAAAAGTGATTCTTATTAGCATAAATTTTGATAGCAAAAAAAAAAAAAAAAAAAATTCTATTACTTATACATAAAAACCAAACTGACCTATCAACCACCAAAGACTGGACGAGAATAATATACATATGAAAATACTGGCCACGAACCATGAAACAAATAAATTTCTATACAAAAAAAAAAAAAAAACAAAAAAACAAACGCATGTAATTAAACACACACACACACATGCATACAATTTATATGCAAACATGTTCCAAAAGATAAGAATAAAAAAAAGTACAACCATACATCTTGGGGTTAAATAATTCTGCATTTCAAATCTTGTTTACAACATGAATTTCTCTTTCTTTCTCACACACACACACACACACAAACAGTGATCGTTTATTGTTTTATTCTAATTCAAAGATTTTTCAAGTTTCAATGAATAATCTTGATGTACTTTCCAAAAATAAAATTTCAAGCATCACAATAATGTCTAATCTGATATCATTTAGTACGGTTATCACATTAACATTCAAAACAATTGAGACAAAAGGACAAAACATTTGTTTTGATGATGATTACAAATAGAAAAATAAAATCCCCCTTAATAAAATTATTATGTGATAAGAGAATATCGTTACTAACACCCAAATGGTGAAATGAAGATAAAAACACTGATTATTATGAAATCTACAGACTATTTCTTTTTTCATAGTTTCATTCTCATTTTGTAACAAACAAAAACAAAATATTTCCAGTGCAAATCTCATCATCATCTACACATTGTTGGCCTCAATATCATTATTATAGAATTTCGAAACATTCCATTTTATCACTTTTTTCTTTTTCTGGTTCATTTTAGTTTGGTTACACATTTCCAATGAAAAAATGATTTACACTGTGGCCCAACTAACGGTGATGATGATGATGATGATGATGATAACGACGAATGATAGATCGAGAATCATAATAGTTTTTGATGAAGAAATCAAATTACATTTAAGCAGTAGTGGAAAAAAAAATAAAACAAACTTTGTTAAATTGAAGAAACGATAAAATAACAAACAAACAGAAGAAAAAAAAATTAAACTTAAAGCCAAACAAAATGAAATTCTTTTATTTTGTTGTTGACTAGATGTTTGTTAACATGCTTCGTTTAAGAGAAAAAAAAATTGAAGAAAACGTTTATCCTGTGAAAGAATTTTTTCTCCACAAAATAATAATGATGATGATTCAATCAATCTATTCCATTTATGATACAAGTTGCTGTTTTAGTTAGTTGTCAATGTTGGATTTAGGATTTAATTCCGAAATCCGTATGCTCTACACACATTTTTTTTTGTTAGTTTGGTTTTTTTTTCTCTGGAACGACATTGTGTGTCTGTAGATTTTTGTTGAGAAAAAAAATGGCAAAAGATTTTCTTTTCTATTTTAAAATTGCATCAACATTGATTAATTAACTAAATATATGATGATATAAAAGTCTTTGGGAGAAAAATCATTCAAAGAGGATTTCTCTTTATTTTAAGGATAAATTCATTCAAAAGATGATGACGTGGAGTATATATATACACACACACACCCATCATCATCATCATCATCATCAGTTTTCTCAAAGATCATTAAACAAAACAACAAAAACGAATAATAATGAGAATGATATAAAAATAGCGAAACAAATTACACAACAAAAGGATAAATTAAGAAATTTCAATACTTTTTCCAATTGAATTGTACATCATCATCATCATCAGGGAATGAATGAATCATAAGTTTTTTTTCTTGCTTTTTTTTATTCATACCAACAAACGCACTTGCTTGTTTTTTTTGCCATTCAGAATTGACTAAATTAAAACGAAATGAAAATGGAATAAATAAAAAAAAAAAATTTTTTTTTTGTTTCTTCATCATTCAAATAAGAGTAAAAAAGCATGTCTACCGTCTTTATAATATTTGTTGGAATAAATATAAGAAAAATTTAATTTGATATTGGCATGGTTTTATTGTTGTTGTCGAATTTATTTATTTATTTATAGTGGAAATCCATCAACACACAATCGGAAAAAAATGATTCTGTTCATGGATGGTGATAAAAACAATGACGATCAGTAAAGAGAAAAAAACTTTTCGTTAGAATTCCTTCATATAAAGAACTCATCCCTCTTTATTTCTCACCATCATCCAAATAGGCGTAGAAAATGATGACAACAAAATTGATGGGAAATAAAAATTCCAGAAACAAAAAAAAAAGCATCACACAAGTGACCGTAACAATATTGAAATCATCGCTATTTTCAACGGTAAATAAATGAAAAGAGAAAAATGATTTGTTAACGGTCATTTTTATTTGATCATAGAAAAAAAATATTTGAAAATTGAAAAAAAATAATAACGATGAACCCATTGAAATAATATTAATCAGAAAAAAAACAGACTCACAAACAAAATGGCCCAAAAAAAGCGAGAGCAAGAGAGAAAAAAGAATGTTTTGTTCCGATTCATCAATGCAGAAAAAAATTTTGATTTGAAAAAAAACGATAATGATTGTTACAAGTGAATAAAAATTCAATTCAATTCAATTCAAGAGAGACGGTTGTTTGATTTATTTCGATTTTTTGGATTTTAGTGGTATACTCTCGCTATGTTGAATCAAATGATATTTGTTTCAATGCAGCAGCAGCAACAACAACAACAACAGAATTGAAATCTTTTTATGAAATCTATGGTATTTTTTTCCCAGTTTTTGATTGCCTCTAGTAATAGTTGCTAACGTAATGACGGTAAATTCAGTGTTATTATATTATATGGATTGTATTTTTATATTTAGAACATTTTATGCACACAAAAAACTCATTTATAATCAATTAGCTTGTAACAAAATTTGTAGCAATCATCATCGTATATATATATGTAAAGAGCACACACAATCCAGACCACTATCACCACCAATAATAATAATAATAATAATCGATTAGAGTAATGTTCGTTTCTTTCGACAACCTAGGCAACTAAATTCAATTGAAGGATAACAAATAAAAAATGAGAGAGAAGGAATTCTGTATTCAACATAATATAATATATTTAATTTTGTCGTTTCATCACCATATACTAACTGATGATTGTATATAATTTACTATTTGCATTCGAATTTTTTTTTTTTTTTCTGAATGAAAACTACAATGCATAACATGAGATATCTATTTCGATAAAATCTAAAGATAATAAAAGAACAAAAATCTCTAAAAATCAACTAACCTTGAATATTCTCCAATATAATAATAGAATGAACAATAATGGTAGATAAAAACTGGCGCATGTTGCAAATATTTGATAGGTAACATCTTGCGATATAAGGCACTGTTTGTGCTTGATACGGTGATGAAATTCTTGATCACGCCAACCAAGTATCGGTGCAACTGATATGATTAATGAGACAAACCAAATTAAAAATATCATTACACCAATACGACGACCATTACGACGTTGATGAATATAATCGACATTGGTAACAGCCCAATAACGATCCTATTAAAAATATGAATATTGAAAAGATTTGTTAAATTAATTTTTTTTCCAAAAGAAAGAAATAAAATAAACAAAACCAATGGTTATGGTTGAATTTGATTGATTCAATTGTTTTTTCATATATATATGTAACATATAATTTTATATATTACATATAAAACATTAAAATCATCAATCTTTAAATGTAAATGTTTCATTTTTTTTTTGCTAACAATGATGATGATAAGTTTGAACAAGAAATACGTAAACAGATGATTATGAATTTAATCCAATGTGTGGTTTAAATAGACAAACAAACACACACACACACACATGTTTTTTTCCATAAGATTTATTACATACTTTTTTTTGTCATTATCAACAAAACAAAATGTATGTATATTCAGGAGAAAAAGAATTCTTATCTTATTTTTCATGCATTCAAACTTTGAGACAATATACGATTGATGCATGATGTGAATCAATCAAATTACGTATACACGACGTTTTGAACCAATGATTCATTTTGTTAACATCATTTTTTTTTACATGAAAAAATGACAAAAAAAACACAAGAGTATATTCTTCCATTCACTAACCCTAAATCGTCTAGAATTTTTTTTTTGCAGACGTTCAATTCATAGGTTTTTTTCAATGTTTATCAAGATTTTAGCAAAAAAAAAAAAAAAAAAAAAACTATATTTGATCGTTGGAAGTGAATTGGTATTTTTAAATCTATTAACTGGTTCTTGATGATGATGATGATGATGATAATTTTAAATTATTCACATCATCATTGATCATCATTGTAAGGTCAAAATGTTGGCATAGAACCAATGTGGCAATATGGAATGAAGAACATTTGATTTCTTTTTTTTTCGATCCAGAATGAATGATTTCTTTTTTTCGAGAAATATGTGTGTGTGTGTGTTGGTATATTCACGTTTGAATCGTTGTTGATATTTGTTGATTTAAGCAGATTTTCTTTTTTTTTTGCTTATTAGTTGCCCTTATATTATTTGGGTAACTGTTTTTTTTCTTCATTTTGATTGTTCTCTAATATACTGGATATGTGGGTGATTGTATACAGAAATAATATTTTGTTTATATATATAAAAAAATAACATACCAATGCAATGGCAAGTAAATGTAGAATAGAAGCTGTACAACAAAGTACATCGGCAACTGTCCATAAATCGCATAGATTTGCACCAAGTGTCCATTTACCGGTGACAACAATGATGGCACCAAATGGCATTACTAAACAAGCAACCATCAGATCAGCAAATGCTAATGAAAATACCAGATAATTGCCAACTGAACGTAAATGTCGTTCACATAGAATAGCCGCTATCACCAATAGATTTCCTATCACAGTGGCTAAAATGACTAAAGCCAAAATGATGGCAATTATAAAATGGCCCAGATATAATTTGTCAACAAGTGTTGTTGAATCACCATCAACAATATGGCTATCGCCAACATCATTATCTATATTATCAAATATATTGTTAGTGTTGTTAGATGTATCACTAGTTTCGAAAAAATCTGATAATCTATCATTTTCGGCAACATTATAATCATATCCACTATCGGACATTTGAGCGAAAAAATTAGACAAAAATTTCGTCGTTGAATTTGATAATGATTGATATTGTTGATGTTGTTGTTGTTGTTGTTGCAACGTTTCACGAAAATATGCGGCTGTTGGCATTGTTTCGACAAATAGGCGATCATTATTTTCAAAATGATGATGATGATTATTATTATTATTATTATTATCAACAAAAATTGTGGCCAGTGTTGACGTTTTTGAGGACGAATTATTTTGTTGCTCATTATTCAGAATGCTAGCATTTCGTAAAAAATTTATCAATAAATTTTGAGCCAAAATGTCAAAATTGGACGATAGCGACATGGCTTGTAACTCGATATCGATGTCCACACATATATTGAGCTTCTTTTTCTATATTCCACAATTATTCGTGTATGACTTTCTATTCTTATAATACTTTATTATGATGATTTGAAATTAAACAAAATTTTTTCTGATAATAATGCTGATTTTTGTATGTTGGACATTTTTCACGGAAAAAAAATATATGAATATTGTTCATTTTACAAATTTCTATTATTTACATTTGATATTCAATTCAATGAAATAAATTGAGTTGATCAATAAATTATTTGCAATACCCATTCAACAATAATCACTGGATCGAACATGATATTCACAACCCAAAAGGCTTACAAAATTTCAATAATGGATAAAAAAAAAATTTTAGATTTTTTTTTTGCTTGTGTCAAATCGATATTTTGTTTTCATTATCTTGTTTCAGGAACTTTTCTATATTGATTCGATGATGATAGAACCATTTTTTTCATGGTAATAATGACGAAGAAAAAAAAATCAAAACAACTTATTAAAAAAAAATAAACCAGTTTCACAGAATATCGACTCATGTGACAGAATAGCAGGCAAACATACAATAAGCACGCATAAAAACATTTGTTTGAATAATAATCATTATCATAATATTGCATTTCGTATGTCATTTTGAAAATTATTGTCCATCGATTAATTTCGATCGATTGGCTGACATTTTACGTTATTGAATAAAAAAAATACCACAAAGAAAATGTTTTGTTATTTGGAGAATATGAATGAAGATTGGCGCCTAGAATAAAACTTATTTTAGTTCAAATTATGTATCAAACATTGTTTAAAAATACTCAGTTTGAGATCATGTATGGTACATGTGTGTGTGTGTGTGTGTGTCAGGATTCACTACCAGAATAAAAAAAAACCGTGAATAAAAAGAGGCAAATGTTGAATTTTTTTTAGGACGTCTTTCATGTCGAAAAACTGACGACAAAATGAAATCATAGTATTCATTCCAAAACGTTATGTTGGTTAGTTGATTGTCGGTGCGCGCAACCAATATTCTGATTTTGAACCATAATTTGATAGCAAAAATGGTGTTGGTATTGGTGGTGGTGGTGGTATTCGGAAATAGAGTTTATGTTTGGCATTGGTGGCCGTCGATTATGGTCGTGCGCAAACCGCTGTCATTTCTATCATCATCATCATGGCATCATTCTTATCAATGATGATCCGATGATGATGATGATGATGATGACTACCATCATAGCCCATATATATCAGCCATTATCATAAATTCGATTCGATTCGATTCTTCATGATGTTTTTTTTAAGTGTTTATATATACGAATAAATGTGTACATGAATGAAGTTTTTTTTTCAATTTTATTCAATATTATTATTAATGATGATTTTCAAGTGTATTCCACATTGATATATACTAAAAATAAAAAGAATCTAGAAGATAAAGATGAGAGAAAAAAAAGAATAATATTAACGATAATAGAAAACAAACATCAAATCGAATAAGATAGAGAGATGGTGAAAAATAAAAAAAATAAAGAATAATAATAAAAAAAAATTTCGATCATTCTAATGATAAGCAATTGAAAATTGGCAAATGATTATGCTATTATTATATGATTTTCATCCGTTTTTGTGTGTGTGTGTGTGTGTGTGTGTAAAAATATATAATGTATATTCTCATATCATCAGTAAATAGATTTTTTTTCTTTGTTCATCACATACAGATTCGAATGAAAAAAAAACGATTGATAATGCAAAATATTTTTTTTTGTCGAAATGGTCAACAAACAAATGGCCAAATTCTTTGTTTTATTCCGCTATATATATTATGAAAATAAAACGGTAAATATTCGAACAACAACAAATGGGCGGATTGTCTGATTTTTTTTGTGTGTGTGTTGAAGTATGTAATTGATTGCTGTTTTTTTTCATGGTTAGAAATAATGTTTCCTATCGTTATATTTCGACAAAAACATTTTTCTCCACTCACAAATATTCTATTTACTGTTTTTTTTTTGACTGAATCTGAATCTTCCTATTTCAAAACAAAAATTCAAATTTTGATTCAATTTTACATTTTATTTTATTATTGCTATTATCACCATATCAGCTAATGGAACTATCTTATGATGATGATGAGTAGAATAAAGAATTTTTTTATCCAAACGATTTTAGATCATAAAAAATTTAGTTAGCCATCAAATAAATTTGCAACTTGTTGCTCATTTATTATACATCATTTTGACTCTTTAGTAGTAGAAGAATCGAATGTCAATAATTGAAATATTCACAAATTATATGGAATGATTGATGATTACTGATTCTGTACTTTTTTTTCCCATTTACTCTTTCAATGTATGTTTGTGTTGTGTGTATTTGCTTCGGGTAAATGAAAAACTTTAATATTTCAATACAAATCCAACCATTGACCGACCGACAACATATATTAAATCAATGAACGTTTTCAATGAAAACTTATTAAATATTTTCGGGTTGTACTATTGGATATATTCAATTACATTATTCGTTTCTCTTTTTTTTTCTCTTCCTGTTTGATGCTTGAATAATGATGAATCAGTATAGTTAGCATTGGTATTATAGTCATCTTAAGATGGAAAATGAAAGAAATTATTATTATCAACTTTATTATTGATTTCAATGAAATGGAAAATTGACTTTTTACATAGTAAAGGTTTCCTTTTCATTTGCAGATGAATACACACACACACACACACACACATTGACTTACCGTTTGGTTATGCAATAATATATATGGTTTCCGATCAGTTTCCTTTTTTTTTGATACCAAAATTTGTATCAATACACATTAATGTACAATATCTATATATACAGATGATGTCAAAATTAAGATTTTCATTTATAATAAATATATAAGAAACAAAAAAAAAATAAAAAGAGAAAATTCGAAATCACTTACATATATATACAATACAGCTATAGCTGTATAGTTGAATGGCCAAATGTTTTTATTTTTAGTTTCTTTTTTTTTCTATTACACAAAGCGTTGTTTACTTTTACCACACATCTTTTTTTGTTTTGTTTTGTTCACACATATATAAAATTACAAGTGAGATATGTGTAAGATCATTACCATCATTTTAATCTTGACACACACAAACACAATGAAACAACCTTGATTATAAAAGTAAGTATATACAAACATTGAGAAACAATCACCATTGTTGGTGATGATGATAATAATAATAATAATAATGACAGGCAAGATTCTTTCATTTAAAAAGATAACTAAACATGATAAAGAATAATAGATAATTTTTCTTCTTATAATTTCTGTTGTGGTGTAACAAAAAAAAAAAAAAAAAAAATCTGAAAAACACTATGTGCATAAAGCATTGAAAGACTAATGACTCGAGTTGTCATTTATATATCATCATCATCATATATACTCGGTAAATAACGATATCTATTAACAAACACGAATTGGTGGGTGGATAAAAAAAAAAAACAGAATATAAATTATACTATCGACCAAACAATTTTCTTACATAAATATAATAGTGATGATGATGATGATGAGCAAGAATAGAAAAGAAAAGTAATAAAAAACAGAACAGTAATAAAGAATAAAATAAAATAAAAAAATAACTACATACAGATGGCACTGTGTGTATGATGATGTTTTTTTTGTGTTATGATCATCATCATATACAATGTGTATAAACGTAATGTGTCTGTGTGTGTATGTTTATAATGATTGTTTTTTTTTTCTTCTTCGAAACGGATAATCCGAAATGATAATGATATGGTTTTTTTTTGTGAAATAAAGAAGAAGAAAAAAAAAATTCAAAAGTATCATTTCCACTCCATGATGATCATTATGAAATAATCGAGAAAAAAAAATCATTGAGTTTATGAAATTAAAATCCATGATGATGATGATCATTTCATTTTAAGTATAAATTGTTGTTTCTTTGTTTTTCTTGTTCATGCTGATGTCATCAGAATTTTTTTTTTCTGATCACAATGAGACCCCAATAATAGTAGTGTAGTTGATAATTGGTTTATAATCTTTTCCGCCGTATGTTGAATAATTGAAATTAGAATATTCGTTATATATATATCGATCATTTATAGCCATAATAAATTCTTATTTATCAGCGAAAAATTTTTTTTTTTTTTTAAAAACATCAACAATTTATATATTTCATGTTTGACAAAAATCGAACTTAATGATCTGTCCAAACATATTGTTTTTCTTATTCTATCACCAAAAAAATAATAAATGCGATCATTTGTAACAATAAAATGATGGATGGAAACAACAACAAAAACTAAAACTGAAAAAAATATTGATAATAATCATTAAAAAAAGAGTCGAATTTTTTTTTCACAAATTGTTATTTCATAGGAATTTCAATCGTTTCTCGTTTCTCTTTTATTTTTCAAAATTATTTGATTTTGTTGGTGTTTAAAAAAAAAATGAAATGTAATTCTACTTGGTATTTGTCCATTCTTGGAACAGTACACATTTGCATTTATTGCATTTTTTCATTCGAAAAAAAACACTAATGGTTACCCCAAAAGAAACTTTTTAATGTCAATGTTTGTGTTATTGATTTTACAATCTTCATGTGTCAGATTATCATCACATACATAATCACCATCAAATATTTAGCAATTCAGATACCTTTTGGGATAGCAAAAAAAAAAAAAAAAAAAAAAAAAATTCATGAAAATAGATTCAAAAAAAAAAAAAAAAATTGATTCAAAACTAAAAATTTCATTTTCCTTTTCAAATGTGCAATGAATTTCAATTTCAATTTAGGAAAAAAAAAATTTTTTTTTGACCAAACAAAGTTTGTATGGGACTTGATTTTTTTTTTTTGCTTGACTCCATCTTTGTTTATTATTTTTTCATGGCAATGCTGAAACCTTTCCATTCTATTAAAGTAAATTCCTTTTTTTCACTGTAATAATGTGGGAAATGCTTGTGTGTGTGGGAGATTGCAAAACAAGAAAAGTAAAGTCATTTTTTTTTTTTTTTTGGTTCATTCCTTCCGTCTTCCTACGGAATGAAATAAGAAAATTTGATTTTTTTATGGCCATGAAAGCAAAAAAGTAATCAGAAATCATTAATTATTCAAATTTCACTTTATTTTCACACTCTTGTGGCTCTATAACAGTCAACGACAACAAACAAACTTTTGGATAATTTTAAATTTCTTCGTTTTTTTTATATATAGATGACGAAAAAAAAGTTGATTTACAAATTATTTTGAAATTAAAAGAAAAAAAATTTCATGTAGAAAATAAAATTGTTGTCGTTTGGATTTTACATTATTTTCATTTTTTCGAAAACTTTGTGAAAAATTCAGTCTTTTGTTTTCATTCTCTAGGAAATCAGTGACGAAAAAAAATGTCGGGCAGTGAAAAAATTTATCAAAGCAATGATGAAATTGTTGAATTTCATTAATCACAAATGAAAAACAAAAAAAAAATTGAAGACAAAATTCATTCCTCCCACTAAAACATTCCCATTCCACTCAATCAATCTATTTAATCTTGGAGCGCCGTTCCAACAAATTTTTTTTTCTTTTTTCTTTGTTTTCACCAAAGATTAATAGTTCTTTTCTCTCTATTTTGAGTATAGAACAGAAAAAAATTTGATGGCTATTTTTTTTGTCCGAAAAATTGCATTAAAACTTCAAGTGTCATAATTACGGTTCATCATCATCATCATCATACCCTTTAATTTTACATGATGATATATTTGTCTGTACAGTAATAAACATGAGATCATTTCATTTTTGATATTTAAACAGCCAAAAATAAATGAAATAAAATTGGTGTGACAAAAAAAAAAAACAAACGAAATGACCAGAGAAAAAAAACAATAAATGACGTACAAAAGCATTTATAACGAGAATTTATTCAAAACACACACAAACACGAATGTGAAATATAAATTTTATTTTTTCAAATTACAGCTGATAGACAAAAAAAAATTGTTTTATATGTCATTTACAAACATGCTTGTGATTTATCATCATCATCATCACAAAATATTATATCCTAGAAAAAAAAAACAATTCGGGAAAAAAAGGAGAGAAAAATAAAGATTAATCATTTGATTTTCTGGACCACCAACCAATATGTACATATGATTTGTTGACAATTTTTGTTCCATTTTTTAAATGGTAATTGTGATGATCACTAATGACAAACAATAAATTTGTAAATTATTTTGCCAAATGACCATCTTTTTCTTGTTGTTTTTTCATGAAGAAAAATTTCAAAAATTCAATCTTAAATCCTGTATATAATTCATATGCATGTGTACAAAACAAAACAATCAATTTGGTGGAGCAAAATTCATTTTCGATTATAAAATGATATATACATGTATAATCATTTGTTGTCATTTGTGATATTGAAGATTTTTGATGATATGTGATCGAATTGAATAAAATAGAAAAAAAGTGCTATCAACTGAAAATTCAATTTATGGATAGTGGATAGTGAATTATGGATAAAAGTTTGGAATTGAATTTCAAATCAGTAGAGTTCCTTTCTCACATATACGCTATATATGCTATGTGATGATGATGAAAAACTGTATAAATGCTTGAATTTATTTATATATTTTTTTTTCGCACTCAAATTCGATTGAATGGACATTGAATCGTTTCGTTTTGTTGTTCATTTGTGAACATTCAAAACATATTGACAATATGACAACCCATCCATCAAATAATTTTCCTCTTTCTTTCTTTCTTTTTTTTTTGGATGCTACTCTTTTTATAAATTCCAGAAATAAATATTCGATATTTGATCGTTTGATCGATTTTTTTTTTGATGGCCTTTCAAAGTGCAAATCGTGAGCCGTATTAAAATCCTGCATGTTTATGTGTGTGAGTTATCTTCTTTTTTTCTATGGATTTTTTTGTCATTCTTTCTCGCTCTCTCTTTCTATCTCTCTGGATGGTTGATCGGACCTCATTCGTCAATTCTATTTAGTTTTTACAAGAGAATTTGGTGACAATTTTTTTTTTCAAAACATTCTTGCTTTTGTGAATGCTCACATAATGCATCATTTTTTCAAAATCATCATCATCATCATCATCATCTGGATATGACATTTTTTTCTGGTAGCTTTATTCTTGTCAAATTCTGTTTTTTTTTTCTTTACGTTAGTTTGTTAATATATGGTAGTTTCTCAAGTCATGTTTTTTTTCTTGCTCATTTATATTCCAATAGATAGATGAGCAATACATTTGAGAAAAAAAAATGTAAATCAAACAAATTCGGATTAACTAAGTCAATATTTTTGAATTGATAAGCAGAAAAATTTTCAATCATTTTAAATGAAATAGATAAATATATTCGTGTTATCTTTATAGATCAATTTTTAACAGCTGATTTTCAATGATAATTGTCATTGTTTTTTTCTCCTACCATATCTAATACAATTTTTTTTCTAGTTTAAATATTTATTCATTTGATCTTTTCACCAATCTAATGATGTACGACCAAATCTTTTGTTGTTTGTTGGCTATATTTTTTCTACCAAAAACAAAACTCAAAATGTTCAAACATTAGAATACGAGATTCATTATTATTCAGTGGATGAAAAAAAAAGTTAACTTTCGATTCCATATATATGTATACGAAATAATTATTCGCCGAGAAAAAAAGAATGTAGAATTTTTTTTTTGCCCAGAAATAAAGAATTCTATTGGGAATGATGTTGATGATGATGATGATGCAACATCTGATTATGACAAGTGTGTGTGTGTGTGTGTGTGTGTGTGTGTGCAAGTTTAATTTGAAAAAAAATTCTACGTGTATCAAAATTAGTTTTTGAGCACTCTTCTCATCATTTTTACTAACTAAAAAGAAGAAAAAAATAATGGTGGATTTCGTTTTCTGTAAATTGAAAAAAAACTATTATCAATTTGCTCCTAGATTTTTTTTTTCCTTTTTTCTTCTCATTCTTATTCTTATTTCTCATTTTACATTCGTTTACATTATGATATTTCTTAAAGAAATGCAGTACCATTTATTGTTGTTATATTTCACATATGAATGAAATGGCAATGTTTTTTTTTCATTTTTTTTCATGAATAGTTTTCTTTCGTTTTTTAAAATGATCAATTTTTTTTTGTAAGATTCTTTTTTTTTTACTCAGAGAAACTCTAACACAAAAACTCTATTCATTTTATCGGATTGTCAAATTATTTTTTTCTGTGAAAAAAAAAATCTGATTATTGTGTAAATACTTGAAATTTTTTTTTTTTGAATACTTTTATTCTGAGACCAGAAAATCCAGTTAATATTCATACCCGACAAAAACAACATGGAGAGAAAAATATCAAAGACTTTGCGTCATTGATGAAATTTCTTTCTGATGACCAGAACTCATGATGGATGGATAAAGTTATTTTTCACACTTGCAATTGCTCTTTTTCTCTCTTGTTTATTAAAGCACAAAATAAACACACACACACAGACACATAAACATAGAAAGAATCAATCAATACATTAAGCCAGAAATCTGATTGAATATGGATATTTACCATATTTCATGAACAATGAATGAAAATTGAAAAATAATAATCATTTCTTTTGGATACATTTTCTTTTCCAGTTCAATAAACAAACATTTGAGGATTTTGCATTTCAATCACCAAATATGTTGAAACATATAAATTGAAGTGCTAATTTATGGCAATTTATTATTATTTACATTAATATTTATTTATTTTTTTTTCTCTCTGGAATAAATAAATGAAAAAAAAGTGCAAATTCATTATTTACGCTTGATGAACTGTCTGTCTGGATCTAATCAGAAGGCTTAATCTCATTTTATTCATAAGAATTTGATGATGATGGTGATCATAGTGAATTGAGTAAGTTGAGTGTGTCCATAGAGAAAAAAAATCTTCACTTTTTTTATATTATAAAAACAACAACTTACAAAAATTAACCACCAAAACTTGCCATTATCATTAGTGGGATTATTATGATTATGAATTTATTGAATAATTTGATTAACGACACACACACGCACACACATACAGTAATATAATGCATGACAAGTTTTTTTCCCATAATAATTATCAAAAGAAGAAAGCAAGAAAAAAAAGCGTAACCACAAATAATAATATAAATGGCTCTAAAACTAACCGTTATAAATTGGATTTTACTATCAACGAAAAAAAAAATAAAATAAAGTAAAATAAAATCTCTAGATTAATATATTATATGTGCTTGTTTTTCATGAATTTTGGTTTTTTTCTGATGAAAATTAATTTCTGTTGATAATAAAGTTATAATCGACCAAATATTTGAGACAATATTACATAGTGTATCGTATATAATGATGAAAATAATAGAGAAATATACTGCATCCGTGTATATGCATCTACAATAGCAATATATTCTATATGCAATTGATTTTTTTTCTCATTTTCATTTTCATTTAGCGTTTCACGAATCTTTTCTTTTCTTCATCATATACATTAGTTAGGCCATTATAATCATCATGTAAAATATTTCCATAAATTATGTTTTTTTTTGCCCACTAAAAATCGATTGTATTTGTGCAAGGTGGTGGTATACCTACCAAAATTGGAAGCAATTCATTATGTTTGTTTTTCATATTGTACATAATCAGGATTTTATTCCATCCGAGTCCAAAATTTCTTTTCTTGAATTTTTTTTCTATGTTTTATACCATAGTTACAATAGTATCCCTTATTGCCATTCAGATACTTATAAAATTGGACATGATCATTTATTCATAAAATAATGATTTTATCACGGACATACTGAACCATTATTTTTTTCAGATTTTTATTATTTTATTCAATTTATTATATTAATAGCCATTATTAAAATTATCCAAGCTGTTTTTCAAAATTATTTAATGCCATATCTTCATCAGTGATAGCCATATTATTTGATGTTATTTTTGATGGCTTAATAGCAGTCAATTTTTCTAGACATTTAGCTACAAAACAATCACCCATAACATTAGTAATGGTACGTAAACGTTCACTATTGTTGATGGAAAATAATTATATTTTTTTTGCCGGAATTCCATTGATTGAAACAATAAACGATAGGAAAAAAAATTATAACTATATAATATGGAGAGAAATGCATATATACTTACAAAATCCAATCGAAAGTTAACACTAAGATAATAATTTCTTGTGGGTTATCGATGCCTAACACTGATGCAAAGGCCAAATGTGAAACTAATGTCGTACCACCAGCTGGAACACCAGGAAATCCCATCGACATAACCAATGAAAAGACGCTTAATGATGATGATGATGATGAATAATGAAAGTGAATGAAATTCGAAATTGAAAAATTTCCGTTCCCCACGAAAAAAATGCATGAATAATGATTATGATGATGATCAAGTGTTAATGATTCAATTTACATTATATTTATTCTTACCATAGTATACTCAATGTTAGAAAATTTTGTGGCACTTGTTTCACTTGCGAAATAAATACGGCAACCATTGGATAATACATGGAAGATCCATTCATATGGATCGTCATTCCAAGTGGTAAAACCATTTTAGATATAATTTTTGGTAATTTCAAATGATTCTCCATACATTCCATTGTAACCGGCAATGCAAGTGCACTTGAACATGATGCAGCTGCAACTAATAATGAAGAGAAAACGCCTCGATGTATCCGATATGGATTGTTTCGTGTAATGACAAAATGAATTGTTGGATAAAAGATGAACCAGATGAATAAAAACAAACAAATGGCAATCAAATAAAAGTAAAATAATTGGCTGACCATCTTGTTCAATGATTTCATTTTCAAACTCTCGGTAAACATCCAGCAAAACATTCCGATAGGCATAATACTGTCATAATTAAATGAATTCAAAAAATTTGTTTTTATGAAAAAAAATTTAATACAATGCAATACATACCGTATCATAATATCGAGCAAACATTTTACAACCACATCTAATTCATTTAATAATGCTCGTATATTTTCAGTTTTATATGATGGAAGTTTTGACAGGATAAAACCCAACGAAATAGACAAGACACAAATTCCCAACATATTTGGATCAAATGAATATAGAGTTTTTATCTTGTTTTTTGGCACAAAATTTGGGTCATTGATTTCACTGAAATTTTGTGGCCAAATAAATTCCGTTTGTTCATATGATTTCATAAAGAATGGTGTCAATGGATTATCGGGGAAGATATTTCTAAATTTATTTTTCAAGAAATCAAATAAAAAAAATTTAAATCGATTAATCATTTCAAATTTGAGCACAATACCTACAGTATAATGTTATAAACAGAATCCATCTGATAATGGCTTTTTCGAAATTTTTCCTGTTTCTGTTTGATAGGATCATAGTTTGTATTATTCAATGTTTCCAATAATGATTCAGTTTCAATGGTTGATGATCCTGGTTCCAATATACTGACCGCTGTTATGCCAAGAATTGCAGTGAATATTGAAAATGAAATAAAAAATAAAAATGACATGGCAGTCACTTTTTGAAGATCATATTTTGTTCCTGGCCTTTGTTGAAAATCGTTTGATTCATTGTTGTCGATTTTGTCACAGAAAAAACCTAATACAAATATAATTCAAATCAGTTATATTAGTGATTGGAAAATCATAAATCAAAAAAAAAAAAAAAAAAAAACTAACTTGTTGTTAATGATGTAATTAGTACTGGCGCCAACAATAGTTGAAATGATCGTAAAAATATTAATCCCGGTAGCTCAAGATAACGTATCTTTTGCTTATCAATAGAATGTTCATCTGGCCAAACATGATTTCTGAATACGAATCCTAAACTAAGACCAAATATGATTGCGATTATGGTTGTCAACGAATGTTTATTTGTTCGTATCAATTCCTAACAATAATGATTACAATTGATTAATAGTTATAATTTTTTGATTGAAAATTAAAATATTGAAAAGAATATTTACTCTTAATTTTGTTCCAAACATTTTTGTTTTTTTTATAAGAATTCTTATTATCGCAGATGGATGAGTATTATTTGTTTTTTAATTTTAATTTTAGAATCCGCGAAACAAATTAAGAAATCGGCTGATTTCTTCTCTTATGATGATTGAGCCAACATTATTAATGATGATTTAATCACATTCCATAATCTGGCATGGTTTGATTGTTGATTGATTGATATATCACATGTATCAATTGATTGCTTGCAAAAAAAATGAATAGCTTTTTATCAAGCCTGATGGATGATGTGAAATACTTCAGTTATTTGATCCATTCGATTGATAAGTTATACGAATGTTTACATTAATAGACAATTCCTATCTTCATATATTTCAATCATCATTTATATATCATGACAGCAATTTTCAATTCAATTTCATCGACTTTTTTTTCATCGCTCATCAATACTTCTGATTTTGTTAATAATTTGCCGAAAATGTCGGATTTTTTTTGCAGACAAAATTATTGGTACTAATCAACACAAGAACAAAACTTGATCGTTTTAATCATATCTAGGTCAAACTTTATTTTGGCGGTAATCAACATTTTACTACGATTTGTCCATCTATTATTTGTCAATTTGATGATGATGATAATAATAACAAAATGAAAGGGATTTCATATAATACGTTCTTTAGTTAATTTGTAACTAATAAATTCAAATAATCATGTTAAAACATCTTTATGTTGGTGGATTTTTAAATCATAAATTCTTTGAAATTCTAGTCATCTTTTCATTGTCAACCGACTGATCATTCCGATTGCTGTTTCATTGGACTGAGGGGAAATTTTTTTTATTTTTTTCCTCACTGATTTGAGACTAATTGAGCATGATTTGATTTTCTCTGACTTTTGTAATTATCACGAGAATTTCATTGTTTTTTTTTTTTTGGTTATTGATCAACACGAGATACTCTAGTGGACACTCTACTTACGAACAAAATTCGTTCCATAAGAATGTAATGTACAGAGGAAGCGCTTCTATTCCCACTGTACCCATTGTTTCATATAATCATACACTTACGATAATGAGACCGAACTAATCGTATTATATAATCGAATAAAATAAAGCGTTAAAATATTAGGCAAATGATACACTAATTTCATCTATATCATTGTACACCATGTTTGTTTCAACATTGTTGTCTGGTTTTGAATTCCAATTAAGGTTAATTAAAATTCTGTATGAGAATCATGGAACAATCATTTTTCCACGCTGAAGATGATAATGATGAAGGTTGGTGTTTTGATCCTTGAATGCTGAACAATAATAATTATGATGATGAGAAAATGAAATGATGATCATCATCATCATTAATATATTATTTTCATTCATTTTTATGCACTTGAATTAAAAACCATATGATGATCAGATGAAAGCAAGTAAAAATTTTAAACTATTCTTTCTTAGAGATATTTGTTGAAATTTTTATCCCGTCTCTTGAAATCATACAAATAATCAATCTAGAATCTAGAATCTAGATGTATTTGGTTTTTTCAATCTTGTTTACAATTTCAATTGTTTTCATAAATGTAATGACAATCATAACGAAAAAAATGATGATAATAATCATTTATCAGTTTCCAATAATAATAATAATAACGACAATAACAATAATTTCCGTAACATTAGACATGAAGAAAAAGTTTGTGGTTTTTTTCCAGACAATTTTCCATTATAAAAATGAAAATGAAAAAAAAAAAATTTTTTTTTTTTGTTATTGAAAAATCAAATGTCAGCTCAAGCTGTAAATCTATTGATATTGCTATTGTTACTGGAATTTGTTTGAATCAATTTATATAACATTATTATATTAGTATTATACGTCTTTGGAACACATGAATTCATGTATATATTTGAATTAAATCACACACACACACACACACATACAAATAATGTGAAAGAAAAAAAAATTGTGAAATACAAAATTGAATTTTTTTTTCTGATTTCTCGTGTATAGAAGAATTGGACAGAATGTCGATTCGATTCTATTCAAAGTGAATATTGATCAAACTGAGTCGATCACCAAATCGATCAACCACCAACCGCCAATTCCATAATAATATTCTATAATATTAATAATAATCATCATCATTGAATCCTTGAATAATATTACCAAATTTTTTATTATTATTATCGTCGTTTATTTTCATGTGTTTTCATTGTATATAAATGTGTGTGTGTGTGTGTTCGTGTGTATTCATGTTTCACGAATGTTTTTTTTTTGTCGATAAACGAAAAAAAAAAAATTTATTTTGTAATATAAACCATATATATTTGGTAATAATATATTTTGTGGAAATAAAATGGTTAAAAAAAAAAAATCTTTTCTTGTTCCAAACACATCATCGTAAAACGATATTTGTAGTTGGAGATTTATTAGTTTTTTTTCTGATGAAATACGAAAATAATAATAATTTAATTTAATTATTATACATATAAAAAACAGATTCACATCAGATTTGAATACAATGACAAAATATATTGTTCAATAGAATCAAAATTTTTCCTTACTAAAATCATACATTCTATTGATCAATGATCTTTTTCACTTTGAATGCACCACCTTTTCTCAATTGTAATTTGCTATAATCTTGTTGTTCCATATGTATACGTCCTAATGTTGTACCAAAAGCATCAACGGATATATTTTTCTCTTCAGGTTTTCTCTTTTGGCCTTGTTGTCGTAATACAGCATCTGGTTGTTTCAATGCCTTTTTGAACAAATCATCATGTGCAAATTGATTTCGTCGTAATGTGAAATCCACTCGTGGTCCAATCTCTTCCAATTCGACACGAGGTAAACGTGAACCAGATTTTTTCAATAATATTCTATAAGAACGCATACAAATTATACCATCAATTTCGATGAAATGAATTACATGTTCTAAACCATGAAGATTTATCTGTTCCACATTTGGGCCAATGAAGAAATCTAATAATAATGATTTTAATCGTTGATGATTGGGCATTGTTTCGAACATTTGACCACTGAATAAAATTATTGGTTTAGTGCCCAAAGTGATTTTTGGTTTCTGAAACTCAGACAATGAAAGGTAATTATTGAATTCAAATTCAGCCATATCAAGAACATTTCCATCATAGGTACGTCCAATTACAATATTATTTGGTCGTTTTTTCGAATTCGATACATATGCAAAAAGTGCACTATCATTTTTTTTGGCCACAAATTCCAATGATGAAACATCGTTAAATGGCTGCCAGGATTCTTTGCGATTCAGAAACACTGCATTTGGTTTTTTTATTGCATAAAAATCTTTTAGCATTTGAACACCTTTTTGATTGGCAGTTGAACAGCGACACAGTACAGCACGTTTGACATCTTCAATCAATTGTGGTTCACGTTTTTCGAGAATTCGTTTACCACGACGTGTTTTAGGTTTTTGAATTTTTTTTATTAAATTTTGATCAGCAATAGTTTTAGCCATTTGAAATTTTTTAAACAAAACCACAAACAATATCAAAAACAGTTTACGATTTTGAATGAGCAAGTAAAACACGTGTTTCACTTTTGAATGATCACGCCATCTAGTAATGAATCGTGAAAATGTTACACATTTAAATTTTTTTTTTTTATAATTTAAGATTTTATACATACAAAAACAAAAACAAAAAAAAACAAATAATAAATAAACAGCAAAATCGCATTAAAATATTCTTGTTTACCAAGTTTTTGTTTTTTTTTGTCAAAAATTATTTTCTTTATTCTCATCATTCTGTTCATTTTGAATAATGTCTCAATGTATGTTTGTATTAGAACGAAAAAAAAATTGAATGCAGTATTTTATTGGTCTTGAAGGTATATTATAGCAGTAGTTTATATGAAATGATTTTGCATAATTTATCAGTTTTTACGAATCACTTTTTTTTGTTTTTTTTTTTGCTAAATGATAGAAAAGCAAAATGTTCCTTGTTTTTTATATTCAAACAAGAAGAAAAAAAATGAAAAAGCTGCTAGACAAAAAATTTCACACCACTATGGTTCGTTTTTCAAAACTTTGATAATTTATTTATTTATTAAACGACCTCAATCATCATGACACAATATACAAGATGAAAACTAAAGCATGTTCTGTCGCACGTCGACTTAACCCCTTGTTTTTATAAGATGTCTGCACAAATTGTGCTCATGTCGATCATGACTATTGTTGAGCCTTTTCTGCTCATGTATGATTTTTGACTCAGCGTCACTTTCTGTCCATTCCTCCCCTCTCCAATAGTTTACTTCGATCCGATCGTTCAGCAGAATAATTACCAAGGAATTCGTTCAATGATTTGTAAACAATAAGATATTTTCCAACGTAAATAAAATTATTTTCATAAATTCGGTTATCATCGTAAAATCTTGATAAATTTTTCAAATCGTAGTTCAAAAATTTTTGTTGAATTAATTTAATTAAAATCAATAATTTATCTCGATACGGATCAATAAGTCTCATCCAATTATTCAGTTGTCGGTCAATTAATTCAACCCATACGTCGTAATACCATTTCCAAATGAGATCAATATTCGATAAGTCATAATTTAAGAACAATAAAAATAAACCAGTGATTAAGATCAATACATTTGTTTTGATAACAGTAAAAACTTCGTTAATTTCGAATCGATGAAGCTTCGGCGATATTATTTGATCAGAAACATTACTTGCAATACCAATTTCATTATCGTTCACGTTGATAGACATCCATACATTAAAATGATCGGTAAATTGTTTAAAAAAGAAACGATAGAACGTGAATGATTTCGATACAATGGATTCGTATTTAGAAGAGAAAAATTCCTTTGATGTTTGTTTGATGAATGATTCATTAGCATTAAATTTCGATATGGATATTCGTAGATGGTCATTATTACATCGTCGATTTAAATCGTAATCAGATTTCGGTGAACGCACAAATACTTCGATAAATTTTGATTGACATAGACGCTTCATCATTTGCTGGCTACTTTCGTGATTTACTCGTTGAACAATATTCGTATTGATTGTTTTTGCAGCTACATAATTAGAATCGATATTTTCTTCTACAATTGACGGGGAATTGGTTGAACATCGTCGATTATCCACATTATTTCGATCATCTTCGTTGGTACAATAAGTTGTCACAGATTTGTTCGTTGTTGGTTTCATGTCGTCATCAATATCGTGGTCATGTACATTTACCGTTACGTGGCTTTGAGGAATCGATAATACCACATCAGACATTGTAGATGAGCCAAATACAATCCATCCGAGCGTGGTTTTCTTTGCGATAATTTCGTCTGATAGACGCTTTTCATGTTCCAATTGAATTCGGTTGATATTATCAAGCCCTACCAAGATATCAACTGCCACTGGCTCGTCATAATAATCAATACCAACATTACGGAGTTTTTCTTGCTCATCAATCGGAATACCACCAAATTGCAACTTTCTCAACTTATCGTTTACCCGGAAACATAAATCTTCTTCGTATCCGTTCCAAGTCGGTAATTTTAACATTGCACATTTGTCACTTGATGTTGATGTTTCATCATATAACGTCTTCACCCGAATCGGTTCTACCTTGACCACGTCCAAATTCAATTGTTCAACCAGACGATTCGATATAAACGAAATTCCAGCACCGCCATCAAATAATATTCGTACCTTTTTACCGTTGATCATGGTCGTCATTGTTTTGTGGATACTTCCTTCGTTCGTTGTAAGCAATGCCGTTGTTTCATTTGTCGATGATTCAATTCGATTCGATGATGTCTGTGGATCGTCATTCGTAGATTTTGTTTCTCGTGAACCAGATGATTTCGATGATTGTTTATAATCTTGGCATAAAAATGTTAAATGATTTCTGCCACATGTTGTACATCGCAATTTCTTGTTACATTCACGACTTTGATGATTAGATTCACCACATCTGAAGCATAGTCGATATTCAATAACAGCTTCTTTACGTTGTTCGACATTCAATACACAATCATCTGTACGATGATCACCATCTCGAAACATACATGTGGATTTCGATGTTGCAGCCATAACATTACTTCTCATTCTACCGCTCGTGGCGTTCGATACTCGTGTTTGATTCGTGGATGCAATATCGTCTGGATCGATTTGCGATCCAATCGTACGTTCTCGATTCCAGCCATGTTTGAGATAGTTCTCAATTTGAGCCAACGTCACTTCTTCATCATCGCCAATATTCGTAAAATGGATTCGATCGATTTTCGCCATGATTGGACTTATCAAACTGAATTCTTCGGCTTCCAATCCTGTAGTTTTGAGCGTGTTTCGAATCAATATCACTGTTTCGGTCATGCTTTCCCATTCTCGTTCGGATGGGCGTAATGGAAGCTTCGATGTTGATCGGATACGTGCTTTCAAAGCTGGAATGATTCGGCTTCGACCACCGTAATGCTTGTCCAACGTAACTAATACTTCATTCATATCCGGATTAAATTGATCTACACGGTCCAGTATGTATCGATGCTTGTCGGGCAGTAGATCCCGTATTTCCATCATTTTATTCAAGTTTCCTCGAATCTGTGGATTATCAATCAGGTAATGTTTGATCATTTGCCGAAAAACTGGATATCCAATTGGATCACCGTCATAATGTTTTAGACGTTTAGCTTCGATTTTTGGACCACCAGAACGTGAATAATAATTACTGTAATCCCACCAATATTGTTGATATGGATTATAATAAGTCGTACCTGTTTGAGTCGTGTCGTTTGCTTCTTGTCGACCGTTGTTCATATCGTGATGACTCGTGGATTGTTCCTCGTTTCGTGTATCATTGAGTTGTTCATCACGTGGTATCGAATCATCTGTTGTATCATCTTTGTTGTTACCGCTAGACGTCGCTCCTTGTTGCTTTGTTGTCGAACTGGATGATGATGTTGATTCGTTGTTTGCATCTTTAGTTGTCAATCTTTCAAATTGTCGTTCCATTTCAATCAACGAATCTTCAATACTTGGATTATCACTAGCCATCATTCTCATATCGTCGAGCTTTCGATTGATTAAATTTTTATCGTATTCTGTGGCTTCGTGACGTTCTAGGCGTTCCAATCCTTTTCGTAATATCGTGATGGTGTTACCGATTCTTGCCAATTTATCAATCGTATGCTTCCAATTGTCGAAATTCGTTTCTTCGTCCTTGGTCAATGATCCCTTTTCGATGATGACGTTGCTTAACCGATAATACTGATTTTTCAGCTGCTTAATTTCCTGTGGATTGATTTCGTCGCCTAATCCGATCATCATCGTGTTGTTCGCGATATGTATTTCGTTACATACTTTTTTGACTTCCGTGCGTAATTCATCATCAGTCATTGCTGTTATCGTGTGTTTTGAAACCATCGTGAATCGTATTTCGTCCGTGTTTGATCAATCGTAATCGTGAATCGTAAATCGTAAGTCGTACCTCGTACGCTGTCGTGAACGTGAATCGTAGACCAAACCTCGTACGTCGTCGTGAATCGTGAATCGTAAATCGTAAACGTGAACCGTACCTCGTATTAATCGTGGTTTCCGTAATACGTGATTGAATCGTTCCTTACATCCGTGAATCGTCGTCGTAGCATTCGTAATCGTGGCGTGATCGTGAAATTCGTAACGTAAACATCAGAAATTATTCGGTAGCTTTCGTCGTTGACATATTTGGTGCTGATAACGAAATAGACAAAAAATTTCACACCACTATGGTTCGTTTTTCAAAACTTTGATAATTTATTTATTTATTAAACGACCTCAATCATCATGACACAATATACAAGATGAAAACTAAAGCATGTTCTGTCGCACGTCGACTTAACCCCTTGTTTTTATAAGATGTCTGCACAAATTGTGCTCATGTCGATCATGACTATTGTTGAGCCTTTTCTGCTCATGTATGATTTTTGACTCAGCGTCACTTTCTGTCCACTGCTGAAATTAACCCGTTTTATTTTCTTTTTCAACACACAAACACACAGACCATAAAAATAATCAGAACAAAGTCATGTTGTTGATCTGATGGAATATTTAATCACATTCATTCGAAAGACCCTTTTTTTTGTCTTAACCCTGGAAAAAATAGAGGCGTTATTTGCACAAAAAAAAATTTTGTTACCGATTTCATCATCTTTTTTTTATCAACATTTTTTCTTCCTTTCTTCTTGAATTTGATCATTATAATTTGGTTCCATTTACAATTTTAACGTTCATAGATAGTCATTTTGTAAACGAGAAAATATTTCCAAATATCAGATTTCATAATTACCAAAAAAAATGGCAAAAAAAATTTCCATATTTTTTGTCATTTTCCGTTGTTGTTTTTTTATTTGTTTTTTTCCGCTTTTATAACACCAAATAAAAAACCACGTTCATTCGTTTCATCATTTCAATGGCTAATGAAATAAATTACCGAACATTTGACACAATTAATAGACAAGTTCATTAATAATAGTCATCAAAATTAGCCATTATCTGATACACGGAAATCCGATAAACATCTAAAAATTCTACAATTCTAAAAAGGAATCATTTCATATTATAAATAGGGCTACCATAGGGCTACCATTTAGTCCTGACATGACGTATTTTTCCATCGAATCATTATGGTTGATGATGATGACGTATTGATCTTTTTTTTGGTATTCAATTTTCGTAAATTTTTGATTCTACTGTCATCGAGAACATATAATTATGAAAATGAATTATTAAATTATTGAATAAAAATAAATAATTAAAGTAGAATCCCAGTCGATTTCAATACATTTTGATATAGTGATGACTATCAAAACAAATCTGTTGAATATTCTTGTTTTGTTTGTTTGTTCATCATCACACGAAAAAAAAAACAAAAAGGGCATCAGAATTTATTTCTTTTGTCTCTCTCTCTCTCTCTCTCTCTCTCTCTCTCTCTCTCTCTCTCTCTCTTGAACAAATCATTCAATCAAAATGATGTCTGTCTGTTTTTCTGTATTTGACATTCAGAATTGGTAATTTCGTTTTGTTTTTAAATTTCATTTTTCATAGCATACGATAAACGATGATGGTTGACGTTGAAATCTCGAAAGAGACATTCATTCGAGACAAACAAAAAAATTGATCGATGATCTGAATTTTTTTTTTTTTTTTGGTATCCTGGAATAGGATGGAAGAAATGAAAATATTTTTCATTTTTCATTGATGTAATAAATTTCAAAATACATTTTGTTGTTCGTTCTTATTCTATTTTTTTTTCTTTACCGTTTGTTATATGTCTTGAGGAAATTAAATGAAAATTTTTCTTTCTTCTCTTATTCGCTATTTCGTTCGTATTTACTAGAGCAAAAAAAAAAATTGAATGAAAAATTTTAATCAAAATTTCACTTGAAGTTTTTCCTCCATTAATGTTGGCTTTTTTTCCCTCCGGTTGCTTCTCTGTTTATGTTGTTTGCGTCTGTATTTTTTATTCTATAATTGGTACGCTGGTTTTACAATATAGAAAATATGTAATATCTGAACGGAAAATAAAAATTTTTTTTGTTTTTTTCAATTTTTCAGTCTCATTTCTATCCGTGTATTGGTGACATTAATGTTCACGTGTGTGTGTGTGTGCACTACCATTTCCCCCATATATGATTTCGATGAAAAACAATAATTAATTTATGGGTTGGGAATTTCTTTTCCCCTTCTCATTGGATTCCTTCGATAGATCTGGACGAAATCAATTTTTTTTTCATACCTGCAAGGCATTTCATCAATGTAATATTTTGTTGGAATAAATGAATTTTATTTCATCAGTTTTTCAATTGTCCTACATCCCTGTTCTAGGCAATCATCCATAGTCAAGGTGGTATACGTTATGGTGAATTTGAAATTTAAACCAGAATTTATGACAATACAGATGGATTGAACAAAAAAAAAACATTCTGAATGTTTTTTTCCACCTCCTTTCCAAAATTCTTTATTACCCTTGACATTTTGTTATAAAGCGCTCTCATAATCAAATGAAAAAAAGTTTGGTTAATTTTCATTTACAAACGGAATGTAGAATGGCGAACAAAAAGCTGAATAGAATTCGGAATGCATTGAATCCATAGCAATTCATTTTGAAAACTATTCTTTCACATAGGTTGATTTTGTTTCGTTTTCCATTCATTCAAATGAAATGAATAACGAACACACACACCCTCACACATATGTATCATGTGATTACCAAAAGAAAAGAACAAAAAAAAATTCAGTTAACCAAGCATAAAAATTGTGCTAATCTCACCAAATGGATATACCAAGTGAAATGAAAAAACGGAACTTGAAAAGATCGAGGAATTATTACTAGATAAAAAGTAGAAAGATTCAAAACATGGAGAAAAAAAAACGAAACAAAAACAAAAATTCCAAAGCGAATAATGAATGATCATCTGTACTGAAATCCAATTCTAACTCTTAAAATAACTACAAATAAATAGCTTATACTGGATTTCATGTCTGCGTGTGTTCACTGAATGAACGACGACCAAGTTCACAATTGTTTTTAGTCGTCAACACTTGTATCGATGGATTCTAGCTAATGATCATCCATTTAAGCTAATTTGTTTCTTCTTCTGGGTTTCACCACATACATACACAAACAAGCAGACAAAATTCTTGATGTAACAAAAAAGATGCAATGTACATTTTGTGAGTGGTCATTGTATGAAGTTCAAATTTTGAATCAAAGTTTCATTCAGATTGATTAAAAAAAATTGAAATTTGTTTAAACTATGTAAATCAATTGAATAACATAACATTATTCATTCCTGATAGAATTAAAAAAAAATCTAATCTAGTCTTTTTTATTTATTCTTTGGAAATGGAATTTTTTTCCTGTTTTGCATGATGATGATGGTGACGTTAGTTTTTTTTTGTTCTCGTTATTATATGCTATATCAATAAATTGAAATTAAAATTCTTAAGAATTCAAGGAAAAAAGAGAAAGAATAAAAGAAAAACTGAGAAGCAGAATGAAATTCTGGCCAGCAAAGAAGTCTTTTATATGAAGCTATTTATTATTCGGAAAATCTATTTTTATATAAACATTCATTGGGTTTTTTTTGGTCCATTGTTGTCGCCATTTTTTTCGTTGAACTTGTATGCATGTGTGTTCTTCAATAGATTTTCTATTGATTTATTTTACCACGTAACTTGTCAAGCGAACAAAAAGTAAAAAAAAAATGAATACAAATGATTCTTCAAGAAGCAAATAGCAAATTCTAGTTACTAAAAAAAACTAAGAATAAATCAATGAAAATAAATGGTAATGACAATGATGATTATGTGATGGAACTATATAGAAAGAAAATCAATCAAATATCTGCGAATCACTTTGACTCATTTTTAGCATTGCCAATTTAGATATGAAAAAAAAAATATAAAAAACAAACAAACAAACAAAACATTGTTGTTGTTTAAAAGATTTAAAAATTCGATTATCATTGAATATATTTGCTTGGTTATATGATAAACACAAAATAACTGAATAAACAATTGAAAAGTACAAATGTTTTTTGTGCACAGTTTTTTCCTGAATCCAATTATAGGTCTTTTAAAATTCGGTCATGTTCAACATTGAACAACAAATAAATATTTTGAACATACATATAATTCTAAACACATTCCTACATTTTACTGTCAGCAAACATAATAGCAAGTATATATAAATCAAGAGAAACAAATCGAAATAATTAATGCTTTTTTTCCGAATTTTTTAATGAATTTCTGAATGTATATTTTTTTTTTCTTTCAAATATTCTGGATGTATATACTTACTGAATTTTCTCTTCTTTCCTACTATATATGATGATGGTGATGATGATGATGATGACTATAATGATTCACGAAGTATAAAAAAAATTGAAAAATTTTAATTGGCTGTCTGATTCTTTAAAAGAATTTTTCTCCTTCTTCTTAATTTTTACTTATTATTGTACGAAATAGAAAGAAAAAAAAGAAAAGCATCCCAAATGTTTCCAATTAAACATATATATATAAAAAAAGCTTTTTCTGTTGTTTCTGCTTCATTTTTGTTATAAAAAAAACAAACTAGAAAAAAATCGAATGAGTCATTTGAAGATAAAAACAAAGAGAGAGAGAGAGAGAGAGAGAGAGAGGATTGAATATAATAGGCCAGTAAATATCTGTAATTGGAAATGCCAAGATGCCAAGAAAGAAGAATAAAGAGAATGGAAATGTAGTGCAAAAAAAACGTTTTTCACTCTCTAAACTCCCCCTCATTCCATCCCTATACAATTTCCCTCTTTATATTTTCAATTTTAAAGTTTTTGATTTTTTCACTCACTGAATTCATTCATTGTGTTTGTTTCTGTTTCGTTTGAAACAAAAGAGATATTTTAGAATTTCTTAATTTTACTGTATATTTGTTCTGTGCTTTGGGGAAATGAACGGAAAAGTAGTAGATCTTAGATGATTGAAAAAAAAATTTCCAAATAAAAGTCAAAAGATTTTCCTTATTATGTGGTAGCATTCATTCAGACATCATAAAGAATCATCGTTAGTGAAATCAAAATCAAAAATAATTACACACACAAACACACACACACAGAAAGAGAGAATCCACATCTATCTTACTCTCCATTACCAACTAAATAAGACTTTATATATCCTCTAAATATCCAATATATCAAAAATCTACAATAGGATTAATCACATTGGGACTAAATGGAAAGATGTTTTTTTTTCATTTTCTTATTTTTTTTCTCGTTCATTTTATTTTGTGCAAAAAAAAAATGAAATAAAAAGATGAACTGCCACGGATTTTTCTGTTAAATAAACTATTGAAATGAAAATTGTTGCACACACACATACACACATAAATCAACCATAATACAATGTCAAGAGAAAAAAAAGACACTCGATATTGAGATAGTGAAACGAATACATCTCATTCATTTACAGATTAATAAGTAAAGTAAAAGTTGCCACATTGAATGAATATGATTTTTTTCCAGTAGAGAGAGAGAGAGAGAAAAAAAAGATAAAAATGGAATAATTGTATATTCAAACAAAATTAGAGACATTTTGAAAAGTCAAATTTTTTTATGCAAGATACATGTTTTTTTTTGTTCAATACCATTATTTTGTGACAAAGATTTTAATTCTATATATATGAAGAATTCAATTTGAAATTTTCATTTCTTTTTATTTTGCAGTCGGTGTCATTGAAGATCATGAATCCTCTAGAGATGATGGAGAGAGAATTCCATTTTATTTTTCGAAAAAAATCAAAATGTAATGAAAAAATATTATCTTTTCATTCGATTGTCGAGAATCTCTTTAGTCAGTCGAAAAAGGAGTGAAAAAAAACTGTATCTAAAATCTTTAATAACATGTCATACCGAGGATTTTTCTTTTGTTCAAAAGTGGCCATCAATCATTATATATAACGGTTTAATAAAGAATTCAGTAAACAGAATTTTAACAGAATTCAAACGAAAAATATTGAATATTGAATTAGGTTAAAAATTAAAATTTTCATGTTATTTTAAACTCAATATTTATGAAATTTAATCAACAAAAAAAATTCCATATCCAATATTCAAGGCTATTGAGAATTTGAATATTATCATACAGACCAATGAAAAAATGGTTCACATGATTCTACACAATTCTATTGTACTGTTTCAATAAAATAATTTCAAAAAAAAAAATGTTTGACAAAAGTAGGAAAAAAAAATTTTTTGTGAGAACAAAAAAAAAATATATGTAAATAGAATATTCTATTGACATTATTATGAATATTCATGGATATTGAATTACAAATCTGTTTAGTGTATTTTTCAAAGAAAAAATATTTTTTTTTTTTGTAAAAAAAGCCGATTGATTGTAATACTACGAATACATTTCAATTATTAGTTAAAAAATAATCAATTATTCTGATCATCATCATCATTTTATATTTAAAAAATTTATTCTCATTCAATATTAACGTTGGACTTTTTTTTGTTTGTCATTTACGTCAAAAGATATATATATGATTAATAATCCGTTTATGTTTCAATGTTTGTATATAATAGGTAAATGTCAATAATAATATGTTTCGAAATCGAATAGTTTTGTATCATAGTTGCCAAATATTCATTATCTTTCGTCATTCATGCAAATCAAATATTTAAATTCTTTTCATTTTTACCGCCATCGGGCTTAGACTGCAGAATTTTTTTTGTTCGTCTCACTCATCTTCTTTTCATTCATAAAATGATCAGATGAAAAAACAATTATTAATGAATATATTCTCTCATGATGAAAAGGGCCAATGTTACGAAATTCCGTCATGTTTGGAATTCCGCTTGAAGACAGGGAAAAAAATAACGATTTTCTTTTACAAACTTTGTAATCATTGCAATGTTTTTTTTTATGAATCTATTCTTCTTATGGATGGTATTTGTTTCTTTATAATTTTCTTTTTTTTTCTTTCAAAGATTTTTTTTCCACAAATGATGCCAATAATAAATTCGATATATTAGCGATATTGAAATCATGATAGATTCAAATCTAATGATGATAAATACAAATAATATATTCTTATTTAAATCGGTACAAAATTTTATTCAAAATTTTAAACAAACAAATGTTTGTTGAAAATTGAAAAGCCAGTATTACAAATTGTAAATCTAGTGAACATATACATTATACAAAACAAAAAATATCATAATTTTTTTTTAGGTATTACTACATAAATTTTTCATCTGTTGGGAAATAAATGCAGATAAAAAAGAATTTTTTTTTTAATTAACAAAATCCTCACTCATTTAACTGAACTGATGTGATTCATTCTGGACACGACTTCCATATGCCATCGATACGATATTATAAGAATCGAAAAATCGATCCACACAATGATTCAAACATTTCGTTTCTGAACTATCCAAACTTGTACCAGGTTTGTTGATACATTTTTCAAAACATTTGTTCGTAATTTTGGATAAAAGCTCCTGTATGGTTGCAACGGCTATCTGCTCCTTTACATTATCGATCAATTCGGCTTTTTGTGTCGATGTTAAATTGTTTGAGTCCATTATTGATTTAAATAAATTAGAAAATCAGGTAAAATGATGAAATATATTTCGGTATACAAAAAAAACCTGCAAATCACGTGTTGGTAAGTCGGATTTCGTTCGTGACCTAGGGCCATCTAATGACAATTATATGGAACTAAACATCGATACCATCGATAAAATTAAAGTATCATATGTTTGATTTGGCGGATCATTTTTGATGAAAAATAATTTACTTTGACCCGATTATTAATTAATAATGAATAATCTACGTTTATTAATAAATTCATCATCACAATTGTTCTCCCAAATCAATAATGTAATTGTTCCAACATTGATTCCAATAAGATTTCGTCGTGTTTTTCCCATAATTCGGGGTGCACCAAGACCACTACCACCAAATATAGTTCGACCAGAATCTTCGAAATATAATTGGCAACCAATCTATCCACCAGACAATAAATATACGATTATGCCACTCAAAATTAAGAAACTTGGTGGTCGTCATCCGGAAACTGGACGAGTGGTAGTCAAAACCATAGGCGGAGGAAATAAAAAATACTTTCGCTGGATAGATTATGAACGTAAAGCTAATACCGATGGATCACCACGGGAGGAAAAAGTTTTTAACATACGATATGATCCATTAAGATCGACAAAATTAGCATTAGTAGCTGGAGGTATTATAAGAATTTAATCATGATCATTGATTATTAACTTTTGAATTTTTTTTATTCAGGCGATCGAATCCGTTGGATAGTAGCCACAGAAAAAATGCAAATCGGTGATATTATACGTACTTATTCGGACATACCACGTAATCCTGTACGACCACGTGAAGCTGATTCTCATCCTATTGGTGCATTACCTATCGGTACTAAAGTTCATAATGTTCAAATAATACCAAATGAACCCAAAACAACCATACTTTATGCTGGTCAATATGCCGAATTAATTCGACGTGTTGGTCGTCGTAATTATCTGGTTGAAAGCAAAGGAAAACGAGAATTTTGTATTGATCAAACATGTATGGTTACTGTCGGTTGTTGCTCGAATCCATATCATGATCAAATCGATCTTATGTGTCCTCAACGAAGACGTTGGTTAGGCAAACGACCAAAATCAGGTGCCTGGCATAAAAAAGATGGATATTGTGGCAGAAAAATTCATCCACCGAAACCAGTACGTGATCATTTCACTACGGCAATGATGATGCAAAAATCTGGTCAAACAATGTCGGAAGTGACGAAAGACGAACAAAAGGAATTTTATGTTATTGAATGAAAATTGTTGCCTCTTTTTCTTATCATTATTAATACCATTGTTGTTGCACTAATCATCAATCGTGTGTTTATATACAAACTAGTTTGATTGCCAATCCATATATTTAAATTCAAAAAATTTTATATTGTATTAATAGAAATGCAATTCAACATTTGTCATTTGATGAAGAAACAAAATTCGAAATTACCACATAGTTTTGTGGTGGTAATCATTCGATTACAGTATGGATAACATATGTGGTGACATTGACGATAAAAACAAATTTATTATTGTTGAAATAAAATTTTCTCTTTTTGATTCGAAAATAATTTAGTGTTTTTGAAACAAAAGAGATTGTTTTTTTCTGCAAATTTGATGAATGTCACACATTGGCAACAATTTTATGATGATGATTATACTACGAGGATAATGTTTGGATGGATGGATGGTATGACTATAACAAAATGAAATAATTGCCATGATTTCGATAATGAGATGCGTCGTCCATCGTAGAATATCTATTTGTATATATCTCTTTTTTGTTGTCATTCATGCGTTTAAATTATGATGTCCATTATCATGTTGAAGACTTTGTCGCTATTTTAAGTGCTAATGTAAAAAAACAATGGCTATTCTTATACTCATCATCACAATTAGACAAAACATTTGCTTGTTTGTCGTAGCATCATCATCAATACAAAGAAACATCAATTCTTCTTCGAAAAAATCAACTCTTATGATCATTGCATAGAATCATTGCATTCAAGATTATCAACTAGATAGATCGAATTAAATATAATAAACATTTAATTTGTGACAAATAATGACAATTATTTCATGACGAAAATGTCTATATATTGTTTCATGTTTTTATCTTTGACATTCTTCAACATTGGTTCATCATTTTTGAATCCATTGAATAGAGATTTTCTTTTTCTTCCTAAACTGTCCAACCATGGTCGTTTACAATTGGAAGCTAGCCGACCTGAATTAGCACGTGCGGTTATCTATAATCGTGATAGACTGGATCCGGCCAATCAAAATGTCTATCAAGATTCAGCTACATTAAAAATCAAAAATCGTTCTGGAAATTCTGAAGATGAACTGATCTTGAGTGATGATGATTCTAAAATCCCAAGGTAATGATTTTTAATGGAAAAATTGATAGATTTAAGGCAATTTTTTTTATTATTAATTAGTGATTCATCAAATCATTATGTACCAGTAACGGTGAAAAAACAAGAATCAAGATCAAATCCAAGTACATCGCCCGATGTCTCCGTGCATAGTAATAATTTTCAGAATGAAAAACGTCATCCTAAAGATCGTTTTGTCGATGCCGATGAATTTTTGAAATCAAAGCCAGATGGCGAAGCCAATTCGAAAAATCGTCAAGATGACCCTTTCATTCAATTCGAGAAAGAATTCGAAAACATTTTCAAACTTGATGATTTCAAAGATTTTTTCAATACTCGTATTTTAATTTGATTAAATTCAAAATTTTTTTCTTTCGTAAATAATCAATTTTGATTGAAATATAAATGAAATAAAAAACTTTTTACTGCAGATATTTTTAGCTTATTATTTTATTAATTATGCCTCAATTACGTTTGCCAAAACCAAGAGCTATCATCTTTGATATTACGGGAACTGCTAGTAATACGACATTCGTTAATAGATTTTTGGTCCATTATCTTCGGATTAGCGTTAAAAGTTTTATCGGTATCAATTGGGGCCATGTCCAAATAAATCGCGATATAAACATGCTACGAAAAGCTGCCAAAAGTAATCCAAGCTGGCCACAGATTCCTGAGACTGATTCATTGGAATTAATTCAACAAGCAGTGAGCGATTTGATTAATTTTCTCATTGATAATAATCTTGATTGTTTGGCCTTCGCGCAATTAAGGTAAATTATTTTTATATATAAAAACATAATTAGATGACGACAACTTCACACGTAAACTTTTTTCACGTCTTCTTCATCGTGCGATTAGATTTCATGTTTGGTTTGATGGCTATGATAAAGGTCTTTTAAAGACTCCCATTTATTCTGATGTTGCTATTCAGATGAAAAAATGGCGATGTGATTATAATATACCATTGTATGTTTATAGCCAGGGTTGGGCCGAAGCAAATCGTGTATTCATGTCCCGTACAAACAATGGTGATATGTCATTATTGATTGATGATTATTTTGATACATCAATCGGTATGCCAACGGATCCGGCAACATTTAGAAAAATTTTAGAACAAATTCATCAATCACCAAGTGATGTTGTCTATTTGACAAAATCTTCAGCAGCAGCCAAATGTGCAAAAAATGTTGGCATTTTTTCCGTACTAGTACTCACTCATAAAAAAATGCAAGATATGATTAGTGAAGATGAGAAAAAAGAATTGATCATCATTCGTACTATGAATGAAATTGAATTTGAATCAATCTTGCAACAGCAACAAAAACAATAAATAAAATTTTATTTATTTTAAATTAAGAATATATATAAAAATTATTGTTTAAAAACCAATTAAATCACTGATACTTTTAATCATATGACTTGTAAACGTTGTAGTACGATATAAGGACATATATAAAGAGCTTGGTACGGCAAACAGTCGATTAATCAAACGATCGCATAATTCAAGCCTATTATAGATTGCTACGGTAGATGTCTTGGTTGGTAGATCATGGTTGTTTGACGTCATTTGTAATAATGGCCACGATGAATATTTAATCTGATTCAATGATTTACCAGATTCAAAATCACTAATGATTTTTGGGATATCTTTTACATAGATAAGTTTGACAAGGTCAGTGTGAAAATAACGAGATACAAGACCAAGATTGCGACAATGATTGTTGGTCATGTTTCGTGATTTCAATTTTCCAAAGGAATGATGTCCAATTGTAGTGTAAATGATGGCCGTTTCGATTGTAAGTACAGCAATACTGTCATCAATCAATTCGACATTTAATGAACGTTTTCGATTAGTTACAATTTGTATATGTTCACGATATGATCGTAATTTCAACTTAGAATTTTCACGATTTGATAATCGTCGTAACGTTTTATTACGGTAAGTGTGGTGGCCACAATGTAAAACTTTAAGTTTCATTTTCATTATCTATAAAAATCAATGACAATAATTGAAACATGAAATAAACTATATTCATCATTATAATAGCAAGAATTACCTGTCACATTTTTTTAAAAAAGGTATACCATAAATAATTCGGTCGACTAGGCTTCACAGAATACTTATTGTTGATTAGAATGAGTGGAGGTATATGTGCAAAGGATGATGAATCATGAATTTTTTTTCAGCTCAAAATGACTCGTCGATTTGGGCCATGTAAACAAAACAAAAATGACTACTAATAATCAATAAACACATATGGCACACATGTGGAGCTATGGAGACGACTCTTGTTGGAACCAGTTTGCAACGATTTTTGTTGATTGTGAGATAATGTCCCTGCCGGAACAGTTCAATCTGAACATTTCCAAATAATCTACAAATAGATGGCGCAAGATGACTTTTTTAATTGATAGTAAGCTCGTTGGTTTAAAATTCTGATTTTGTGCTAAAATTTGAATCATATTCTGATCCAAATTGAAATAATAAAATAAATAAAAAAATTAGTCAACAACAAATTCAAAATAAAAACAAAAACAACAGGAAAATTTTTCACTCAATCAAAATGAAGAATATGCCAAAACTACATCATCGCACTAGGTCATGGTAATAATAAATAAATGGTATAATAATAATAAAAAACAAAATTGTTGCTGCGTAGGAGAAAAATATTTCTTTCAAGAAAGAGACATAAATCTCTCCATATGTCTCTCTCTCTCTCCATAATTTTTTTTCTATTCACCAATTATGGTCCTAGAAAAGTCAAAACACCAATAAACAACATACTTGTTGTGTACATGTTTGTTTACTGAGAATTGTAATTGAATGGATGTCAATAATGCATCTAGCCGCATCAAAATGTGTTTGTGTGTGTGTGTGTATCAACACAGATGTAATAGCAGTGTTGTAATAAAAGAATGTAGCACGATGTTAGTTTCTCTTTTTTTTCAAAACAATGAAAATGAGTGTTATTATTTGACAGTTTTTTTTAATGACATATGAAGCAATCGAGGAAGTAATCGAATCAATGGAATAAAATAATTTTAATCAACTATATAGAATCGATCAATTTCAAAGAATGATTCTTTGTTTTTTTTTCGCTGTGTTGTCTGTTGTATGAGTATGTATTCAAATTGATAAAATGATTGTACGTAAAAAAAATTTTGTAATATTGTTAATTGTGAATTTGAAACATTTATGAAACGCTAGAAATGGCATTTGCTGGTGATCCCATTTGTGTTAATACTTTATCCAGCCACAATAGTGCCCCATTAAGATGGATTTCGATCCAACATGGTGTTGAAGTAACATCCTGACGATGATATTCGGCTCCCCAACCTTTAACAAAAGACATACGAATTGTACACATTTTTACCAATTCGAATACGGATTCAAATCCTTCATTAACGGCGTGGTTCAACAGACTAGCGAATTCTTGATTGTCAAAAATTTTCAATGTACAATTGCTCGGTATTTTGCATACGGTAGTCGGATGGAAACCATTCGAACGATTACAGTTACGTGATTGTACAAATATTGGAGAATCGGATAAGCATTCGGCAAAAACTTCCCCACCAACATACCATAATTGAACGCCTTTTCCAATATGTCTACGGGTGTTTTCGATTGTTGAATTTCTATTCACATTTGACAATAATCCTAAACAGTAACGATTATTATTATTATTTGGATCAGTAAAACCATCAATCACAATCTGGTTGGATGTAGCATGAAAAATTTCGCCAACTCTTGTATTAAGTTCATAATAAGCTATCGAACACCAATGAGCTGGTTCATGATATTCTACGGGTTGTAATCGTGAATGTTCCATCACTCGATAAGGTGTATATGGTGGTGGTGAATCAGCTTGAACTAGTGAAATATAATCATCAGTATATTAACATATATTATTGATAAATAACTTACGATTATAATTAGGTGATGTTTGTCCATTTGATGTTGGTGACGGTGCATTCACTGGATAATTTGATGGTGGTGATGGAGACATCAGTGAATTATATGATGATGGCGGAGATGGAGATGACATCATCGAATTAGGGGATGGAGATGACATCATCGAATTGGGCGATGGAGATGATACCATTGAAATGGGGCTGCTACCGTTATTCATCGAAACGTATTTATCATTTTCATATGTCCCATTTGGAGACATTGTAGAATCTTGAAGCTGCTATAAAATGTTTAATTTTTTATTCAATCATTTTAATTACATTGTATTTAGGTAAACTTACATTTCGATAATTTGACAATGGTGAATTGCCTGATTGAATTATATTACCGTTCATATTACCATTCATGTTATCATAATATCTTGGCACGAGTACAGGTGGCAAAACTAAATTGAATAAATTTGAAAAATAATAGAATGAATTATGAATTCGACATTAACAACAACAAAAAATTACTTGGTGATTCCACACGACGATAATGATAAGGATTGATGCAAACATCCTTTTGTTTTGATGAAAATGGATATTGACAACGTTCATCAGGTTTAAGCTCATGATGTGATTGTAGATCGGGCCAACGCCACACACGACAATAGATTACATGTGGTAAACCTTTTCTATGTGATACTTGTAAACGGCCATCCAATGATCTTGGTATCGTAACACATTTAGATGGCATTCCTGGATGTGAAAGAGCATATTCAAGATCTTCAAGTGCACCTTTGCTTTTTTTCAATCGTTTCACCAGTGAATCAACAGCCTTTTCGGCCCATTTTTCTTCTTCATCACCTTGTTTCCAGCCCAATAAACGTTTTACATATGGTGATGATATATTGAATAATGAATTGAAAGTCATATTGAAAGTTTCACTATTGATTCCAACGTTGACAACCACTTAAAGAAATTTGGGATTATGATTATCCAAATAATTGGAAGATATGAAAAAATAATCAGTCGAACAGCGAGATAAAAACCTAAAAACAGGAAATTAAATGTACAAAAAAAAAATTAAATTCAAATCAAATCTTATAGCAGTTATCAGAAATTCTGTTGTAACAAAATAGCTAGAATTTTATTATTGAAAACACAAACACGGGATCTAATTTTGTGAATCATCATCAAGGTAATATTATATATTGCGTTTAATGTTTGTGTGCAATATTAAATCGATCTAATCAAATAATCATACAAATAAAGAACGAAAGCTTTAAAACTCATAATGTGGATGAGACCAATGGTATACATGCAACCATTTTTTTCCTTTAGTTATCATTACATTGCTCTTCTCCGGATGACAACAACAACCAAGACCAATCAGAAAGAAAAAGAAATAGATAAGATTTGTGACAATAATAACAGCTTCTATAAGACCAAAAGAATTAGCATTTCTGCGTGTGTGCGTATATAAATACGACTATACGATTGACGGTTATAAAGATAAATAATATATATCCGCCGAGTTGATTGTACAAATATACGAAAAAAAAGATTTCTTACCACCTGTCGGTTGTGTTTATGCGTGTGTGTATATAAAATGCACCTGTTGAACAAGGCAAAGGGCAAATGAGATCAAACAACAATAAAAGGGATATATATAGGTGGGTGTGTTTACATATGGATCAATTGTTAGTAGTGTAGCGACATATATGAAAAAAATAAGGATAAGGATAATTGATTAAGAAAGATTTAAGGAAATTTTATCATCGGGTAACCAATGGTGATGTATATTTTAGAAGAAAAAAAAATACCTTCTATTTCGATGTTGTTTTGTTGTATTATAAGATCAATAAAAAAATTTTTTTTTGTACGTTTATAATGATGATGATGATGAAATGCAAATGAAACAATTACACGTATACACAACACACAGACATACGCACTACAATAATAATAATGAAAAATAATGAATTGATGATCTTAAAAATTTGGATTTCCATATAAATATATTAGAATGAATATATAAGATGATTTTGATTCTGGTTGGTTGGTTGGATTTTTATTGAATTGTGATTATTTAATAATAACAATAATTTGTAGAGATCAAGATCACAGTCGTATTTCAATTATTATAAAATATGAACACAAAGTATTTAAACAATATAATGATGATGATGAAATAATTTTTTTTTATACATTCAAAGATGCTATTATTTGTACTTGATAAAATGTCAATTTCGAATTCGAATTTGATGAATATAAAGAGAGACAATTTCCAAAGTAATCAAAATCGAATGGCACTTGTTTACAGTGGTTTTTTTTTGTTTTGTTTTGGATGAAAGGGTTTATGTTTTTATTATCAGAGATTATCAGAGAGATGTTTAACAATTGGCGGCAAAATAAACCTTAGGTTAAATCATGATTGATTTTTTTTTTGGCACATATACATTCCAATCTACATATGATATTTCGTCTACACGCACACACACACATACACTGATTTTATTTTTCATTCACTTTTTTTTCGAGGATTAATTTCTATAATAGAATTAACCAAACAAATAAAAAAAAATTTAAATTTTTTCTTCATAACTACAACAAGTGGTTACAGAATATATTATAATAACACACAAACATGATTAGTTTTTTTTCCCATTTAGATGAAGAGACGAATGATGATGATCTCAACTAAAACGAATGAAAATTCTAAATGGCTCTTAGTGATCGGACTTGTTTTTCGTCATTTTGGATGATCAAAAAAAATCACCACCACCACCACATTCGGTCATTGTCAGCAGTGGCAAGTTAGATTTTAGAATACTTGTTGTTGCTATATTTTTTTTCAACATGATTCTCGTACATGCTATTCCATTAAGGGAAAAAAGGGGGAGTATGGAAAAGAAAATGCCATATATATTGAAGCCGTGTAGTATGTGTTATGTATATTATGTTGTGAATATGTCTTGTCCTATCACATTGAAACATACACACACACACACACACACAACTACTTGGCTTATGTTTATCATCATCAAAAACGAATACTGTCCATAGTCGTTAAACGTCGTCGTGGTCTTCGACAACGATGACGACGACGACGACGACGACGTTGTCTTCATATATTCAACGAACCGACCCATCTACCGTCTACCAACCAACTGAGCGATCATCAAGAAAAAAGAACGTCTTTTACTTTGAGAATTATCTTTCATTGTTGTATTGTGGTATTTGAATTGTTGAATGTAAAATTAACGTAGGGAAACAATTTCGATATATTTGTCCCTTAAGGCAAATGTTATTTTTTTCTGAGTATGTGTGTTAGTGAATCACACGCTGGTCACTTTTTTTTTCCTAAAGCTGTGTATAAAGCTATATAGTTTTATAACAAAAAATTGAAATGCCTAAGAAAAGAATCTTAGCAACGAAAAAGACAAGCATTGAATTGTGTGTGTGTGTGTGTGTTGTATATGGTATGGCAATCATCAATCGTTTTTCTTTCATTCGAATCGAATGGCCACATTTTGGCCAATATATCTATGGTCGTCTCGACATGATGGAAAAAAAAACTTTTAAGTTTCATTTCGTTTTTTCTTTCTTTTCTTTGTTTCTGTAGCAATGAAAAACTGATATATGAAAATGGTAGCTAAGATCGAATGAACAAGATTTTTTTTTTTTGAACAGAAAAAGAACAACAAAACAAATTTCAACTTTTTTTAGTTCATATTTGTTGTTGTTATTGTTGATGATGATGATGATGATGACCTTGTCCTGTTGTTTAATGTTTACTATACTGATGATAATAAAATTGGATGATGAAGGGTAAAACAAAAAAAAATTTATCGTTGGTCAATGATGATCATTTCTAGTTGAGTTGTTGGTATTTATTTATTTTTTTTTCGTTATTTCGTTTCTCGTCCAGATCTGGCCATCGAGTTTTAATCATAAAACAAACATTCATATGTGTATTGAATAAGAGGAATAAATTCAAATGATGATGATGAAAATAATGAGAATCGATGATGGTTCAAGATGGTAAAAAAAACAAACATAACTATTCAAAACTGAAAAAAAACATCCATGTTATGTGTATGTTATTTTATTTCTCTATTTAAAATGATTAAAATCTTTCACATATATAAACAAACATTTTGTGTGTGTGTGTATATGGGGACACAATTGGGCCTCTTGGATGGTCTCCCCCCACTCTATAAAGATGAATTCTCTAATTCATCCAAAATAAATTTTATGTTTTTTTTTTGCTATAAACATAACACATGAATTGCTATTGAAACGAAAGAAAAAAGATCGAAAGCCGCACCAATCACATGAGAGATTGTTGTTGTTGTTGTTTTTTTTTTGGTGTTGTTGGTCAAAGTCAAAATTTTTTCATCAAACAAAAATTTCTTCTTCTTTTTTTTTGTTTTAGCTTCATTTTGATGGATTGATGGTCCGATTTAATTATCCATGTGCGTGTGTTGTCTGATGATTTTTTTTTTGTTCGATGATTAGTCCTGAATGATGATGAATAAACATAAAACAACACACCAACCAAGATAATATTAATTTTAACCGACAACGGAACTACTGTCTAGTATTTGCATCAGATGTTGCTGCTGTCTTCGTCATTCGATATGATACTATTCAAATTCAATGGTTCATGTGCCATAGACAAATGTTTATCATTACGAAAAAAAAAACAAAAAATTCTGGAGATCTCATATTACCAACAAGAGAAAATATGGGGCAAATGTCAAGAAAAACAATGTTAAATGTTGTTGTTATTGTTAATAATGATGATGATGATGATGATGATAATGATCAACAAAAGAAAAAAAATTCTAAATGATCGTTTTTTTTGGAAACGAATTTGAATTGTTTATACCGATTCCTTGTGAGCTGTTTAACTGCAAACCAAAAAAAAAAAAAAAAAATCTCAATTCAAAACGATATAATTGCCTTCCTTCTGAACAACAACAAATGTTGACAAAACCTATCATTATCTGTAGATATAAATTCGTTCAAATCATCATCATCATCATCATCGTTATAATTAAATATGTTTTGAAAACCTTGAAAATGAATGAATTTTTTTTTTTTGGTATGATAAACAATCATTTACATCATTTTTGAATGGCGATTCTTTGAATATTCGATTCGAATTCACAACACCAACGTTTTATTCATATACCATAATTATCATTTTAACTATTTTTTTTGCCATTTTGTAACTAAAAAGAAAAATATTTTTTTTCGTACATTAAAAGATCTATATTATTATGAACTTCCTTTCGTCTGTTTTTTTTTGCCATTTTGTAATTGTATGGCTTTTTTTATATTATTATTACGCATCAACAACAAATCTAAATAAAGTATAGAGATTCTAAATTATCTTTGCTTGTCAATATTTTGAATTTTTATTTTCTCTCGTTCTTTCGTTTCTTTATAATATAAAAATTCATTACTTTTCTTGAATTATTAAATTGAAAAATATTTTTGGCTAGGAATGTGATGATCGATTCAATCAATCAAAAAAAAAAAAAGAAAAAGAAAAATCATCAACTACTATTTAAATAATCATGATTGCCATAAATTTTTCTTTCAGAATAAATAGAAAAAAAATACACACCACGATCATAATGATGTTGGTGATGACGGCATACAAGATGATGACGACGTATGAAATCGTTAAAATCGTCTTGATCAATTGATTAATTGAGATCAAATCGACAAAATAAAAACGAAATGCTTTATTCATGTAGCCATATTATATATGTACCATCGAAATTCAATGAACTCTAACTTTCCTATACCATGGCTAATGAATGATGTCTGTGTGCCGTATGTACTACACACACACACACACATCGAACAGGTTCTTTTTTTAATTGGTTATGCAAGTTTTTTTTTTAGTCAAAGTGATAGTTATGTGCGAAAATTCCCTCTCCCCGGTACAAATTTCGATCCAACATAGTTCTCATTAGATTGATTTTAATTTTTTTTTCTACTTCTCTCATCCCACATTTTACCATTCAGACCGGATAGGTAAACAATATTGTTTTCTTTTTCTCGTTTCGACAAGATTTACCTTGATTTCAAAATTCCAAGGTCTAGACAACAGGTTTTTGTTGTTGTTGTTTCTATTCTGCCATTTCAAATGGGTATTTGAACAACAATAAAGACGACGACAGTCGTCATTTGATCAAGCTAGGTTAACACAATGTTTTTTTACAATCCATAAAAGCCATTTTCAATTGAGAACAAAGCGAAAAGCCGTAAAATGGTGGTTATCGTTGACAACGACAATTTTGAATAATGCTTTCTAAAAAGGGTTTAGATTGTTTTTCATTCACATTCGTATTTCACATAGGTAATTTTTGCACGTCGTCGACGACAATGATTATTGTGATCGATAACGATAATCAATAAAAAAAACGCGGTACTTATTGCAATCACGACAAAATCTTTGTTTTTCATATGTAAAATACCTTATCGCCAGGAAATGAAAGAAAATAAAATCCATTTATGTTGTTGTTTACACACTTATATTCTCTCTTCTGGAACAAACTAAATTGATAATGAGTGGCTAATTATCCAAACAGCTCCAGGCATTTATTATTGTTTTTTTTTCTCTCTCTCTCTCGAATATTATCATGTGCTCTATGTTTGAAATGTTTAAAATCCTTGAAATTCGTTAAAGTTTATTTCTGTTTTTGTTTCCAGATAAATGTATTGCCAGTGTTTTTTTTCTCCCATGTTTACATTGGTTATCTGACGTAGCCGGAACCATAGTTTGTTTGTTTCAATTTCTCAAAATAGATCGAGAATATTCTTGTTTTTTTTTCATTAATTGTCACTTATGATGATGACGTTATCATCAATGTCATATGTGACACAATTTTTCCGTTCATAAAAAACAAAAATATCCGATTTTTTTTCTTTCCAATTTGCCAACTAAAGTTTTAACTGAATTTTTTTTTGCCTGAGAATTTCTTAAAGCGTATAATCACATCCGCCGCAATTTAATGTTCTAATTTTCACACTTGATTAATATGCATGCTTATTTTTTTTCAATCTGTCAATTCTATATCATATGTTTTGTTGTTTTTCTCATCTATGCGCAAAACAAAATCAGGTCACTGGATTTAAACACTATTTTTTGAATGTCAAGGTAAAAAAAACAATTTATTCATTTATATTCATCAAATCGATTTTAATGTTCTAAATATATTAGAATCGTGATAGAATTTAAAAAATTTTCACCAAAAAAAAAAAAAAAAATAGTTTAATGATCATAGCTATAGCAAAAAAAAAAACAAAACCATTAAAATAGTGAAATGAATTTTTTTTCAAAGAATTTATTGCACATTATCTCGTTGATTGATTTATCATTATTAAGTAGTAAAAAAAAAGAAATATTGCAATGTCGTATCAAAGTTTTGAAATTATAAATTGATTAATTGATTCTTAAAAATGGGGACAAACAAACAAATAATAAACAACGGGAAATAATGACGATTTGATTTGATTCTGTAAAAACAGCTACATTGTTGCCACAAAAATAAACAATATAACGGATTCAATAGGGTTATAATGTATGAAAAATTTACAGAATGAAAAAATGGGCATGAATATGGATATACCGTCGCATATTGAGATTATTCATGTGCGTGTCAAACATGTGAACACAGCCGGTTTTTTTTAGTGTGTAGGCGTAACATGACGCCTCAATCATTATTGAATAGAATGATGAAAATTGAATTGACGTAATCAAGATCATTTGTTTTTCTCACATACATTAGAGGGCATGTTCTTAGGTTATTGTTTCTTTTTACTTTTTTTTTGTTTATAATCTATTGGTACGATGTTCAAGGAAAGGATTCCTCGCATCATTTTTTCATCATCATCATCATGTGAAAATTATTATGACGTCGATGATTCTGTTTGATGATGAAGAGAAGTGGCATTTCGAAAAACAAATTATGAACACCAAACATGTCTTGTGTATATACGAAATGGTGTTATTGACATAATTGCCATATATACAGAATGTTTAAGAATCAGAATTCATATGTATAATTCTAGCTGTTTTTTGTTTGTTTGTTCGTTGGCATCGAAAAAATATTATTCATTCGAATCTTATAACTATTTGTAAATGAAAGAAAAAAAAGTTATTGCGAACGTATGTAGCTGCTGAATTGAAACGTATTTTTTTTTCTAAAATAAAATGTTTGATGCTGATGATTCTGTGAAAATCAAGCCATCACTGTTTCGTTTATATAATAGGCAATTTAGCGATAGTAATCATTCTGAAGATTCTGAAGTTCATATATTAGTCAGTCAGACAAACGTCAACCATACAACACATAGACAATCAGATCGGAAAATTTTGATGACAATCATTCGTTTATTCTTACATACATTCAAACATAGAATCGCGTGTCTTTTATTTCTGTTTCTTTGTCGTTTTCCATTCTTTTTTTTTGTCATTCAACACTAACTCGTTCATATGTGAATGTGTAATCATCAAAAATGTTTGACAATCGGTCATCATCATCAACAACAATAATGGCTCGAAATTCGTTTAGTAGAATCAGTGATTATCTTTGTGAAGAGATTCTTATGTACCTTCCACCCGAAGATAAAATTCGTTTAGAATTTGTGTCACAACAATTTAAAAGAACCATTTTTCGACGTCAATATCGATTCGTCATAGCACCAAGCTGTAATGAATGGTCAAAAGTGAAGAATGTTCTTCTTAAACGTTTTGTTGGTGATTTCAATGTTATACACAAGATTGATATTCAACTATTTGACAAGATTCTTTCGAAATTTCGTTACATCGATGATTTTGCAATTCATTACAATCTTGACACATCAAACATGGATGAAATATTCGAATGTCTAATGCGTCATTGTATTCGAATACGAAGAATGGATGCTAATTTTTTCAATGTAAGCGAAAAAACATTGGATGCATTTGGCAAACGATTTGGTCATAGTCTTCGTGTGGTTAAATCGAGCATTGTGAGTAATACAAAAATTCCAAACAGTTTTGCTCTGTTGAGACATTGTTCAAATCTAGTATCATTGAATGGTTCGGAGTTTTTGAATGAAAAATTATGGAATAATGTCTTCAATACAATGCTTGAGAATGACTATACAAATGAAGAGGATATTGGCGAAGATGATGAAGCAGAAGCCGTAATGCAGGATTGTAATGAATTTTGCCTGGAAAAAGAGAATTTTAATGAAGTTGTATTACCAAATTTAAAATCATGTTATCTGAAAGTAACCAATGAAGAAGGTGTTAATCATTTGGAAAAATTTTCCGATGTCTTCATGAATCGTTTGGAAAAGATCAAAGTAGAACTTGTTGATTATATTGCACGTCATCATTATATGGTAAATTTTATATTTCCATTAGGAATTTGTAAATTTCGTAATCTACGTGAATGTATACTTACATTAAAATATAATGGTGGTTATGATGCCGATTTCTTATGGATCAATAATGGTTTGAATGGTATTGCACAGGATTGTACAAAAATTCAACATTTAGGTATCGATTTTATTGGACATCAAGATTTTTTCATCAATCATGTGTTACAGGCATTAACCTGTTTCAAAACATTACCTCATCTTAGTATATCGATATCCATGTATAATAAAGGTCTTAATTTTCCCGTTATGCCATCGTTGAATCAATTAGATCTCGCCTATCCACGTTTATATCAATGTACACATCTTAAACAACTTGTCTATAGCTTTCCAAACATAATTGTTCTTCGTTTACATCGAATGTATTTTTTCAATGATGTTCTACTTAATTCATTGATTGGCTTGAAAAAATTACAAACATTAAGGGTAGGTGGCCTATGTCCACCCGATGTATCGACTATTGGTTTGAAAACATTTCTAAATGCTGCACAACAAATACGATCAATAGGTTTTGATACTAGACCAAAAATCGATACAAAAACATTTGAAATGATTATAGATTTTGTACAAAAACATGAAAATATCTATTATGATTTTGATTTCTGTCTAGAAGATTTTGATCCAAATGAAAAGAAAGAATTTGAACAATTTTTCAACAAAGTTCAACTGCCAAAAAATTTATCAATTAAATAGATTCGAATGTAATCATTGGCCCAAGAAATGATAAGAAGAAGAAATCATATGTTGAAAATTTAATTATGTTTTTCTTTTCTTTGTTATTCATGATTTTTTTTGTTTTGATTTGATGCTTTATAATAATTGTACAAACAGCAGCAGCAGCAGCACCCACATCATCATTTGAATTATTTTTCTAATAAAAACTATTCATTAATCTAAAACATTAAAATGAAAAAAGTAAATTGGCTGTTTTTATTCCTCTTTTTCTGGTCTAATGATTCGAAACAAGATAATAAAGTATGCTGACTAAGTTTCGGATTGAATTACAAAAAAAAACTATTTTAAAAAGACAAAAGGAATGCTCATGAATGATTGTGAGATCACAAAAATAATTTAGTGTCAAATAGTGAATGTGAAAAAAAAAAGAAATTTCTTGAATGTTATCCAATTCTTCATTCTTTTTTGTGTTGCTATGAATATTGAAAATACGGTCACAAGAACAACAATATGAATACAGAGGATTCAAAATTCATCAACCAGTTGATTCTAGTCAAATGTTCATGGCTACAAAGTCAAATGGGAAATCTCTCATACATATTTTTTTTTGTTGTTTTTGTTTTGCTTTCAATGTAATGTATGTGACAATTATGAGAATCAAAATGAAATTTTTTTTTAGGTATCAGAATTAAATTTTTTATATTTCTTCAATCAAGTGAATTGGATTGATAGCTTGTAAAAAAAAGATGTGAAGAATGTGTCAAGTCATTAATTTCTACTAGTAACAATAAATTAATCACTCAATTCATTCATTTGGTTGACAATGAATTTACCAGTTAAATACTTCAATATCAAATAAAATAGAGCACTAAAAGAAAAATAGTGACGGAATACATATGAAAGGATGTAAATAAGGAAATTGAAGTTTTTGATTTGTTATTCGTTGTGTACTAAAATTATATGACTTTTAAGCAGCAGCAATAACAATTTTGTCATAACCGGATTATTCTATTCGGCGTATTTTTTTACCCAATCAAAAGTGTCAGTCGTATGATCTGAATTCCAAAACAAAATATACACATACAATGATGATAATATTTTTATGCGTTTTAATTTCGAACATTCTACATACCGGAATAGTATTCCAATCCGATGTAATCATCGTAAACGGTTGATAGTTTTCTAAGAATAAAGTCATGATTCAATTCACCATCATTAAAAGGATTGTCACGAAGTGGTACTTGTGATATCTGTACATGTCCAATATGATCTTTTAATAGATCAATATAATGGCTTATGTTACCATGAAGTCGTTGACAATGATATGTGTCAAACATGATTTTCAGATTTGGTTCATTTAATTCTTTCACTAGATTCAGTGCGTCATCATATGACCGAAGATAATATGGAATACCAGCCAGATATAAAGGTTCAATTAAACACATTACATTCATACGGTTAAGAAAACGTGCTCCTTGAATCAATAATTTTTTTGTTCGTTCTTCGATAGTATTCGATTCAGTTAGTGTTAACATCAAATGAACTTTACGGACATTTAATGTTTTAACGTAATCGCCCAAAAGATTCAATTCGATTTCGAACTGTTTTTCCGTTGGAAATTCTGGATATTTACGCATCACATTTACGCTGTTGATCAAAATGAATTCCGGGTGAGAATCGCCCGCACTTTCAATGACATTTTTCCAATCAGTCAATGAATTTTTATAGGGATCTTGAGCTTCAACCGCTTGAAATCGGTAATCTTTTCTGAATGTAAAAAAAATATTGACAAATTAAAAATTAGAAACTTGGCGTATTATTACCTGTTGAGAATTTCTTTATAACTCTCAATGTGATCCGAAATATCGTTGAATAATGTTGTGATATTGGCAGAAAATCTAAACCGTTTCATTGTTTGAGTTAAAGTTGTTCGATGTGGTAAAATGATAAATTTAGAATATATTTGCAACACTGACAGTCAGATATTTATACACACTCAGATATCAAATTAATTGAGCACACTAGAGTTTCATTGATTTTAGCGCTTACAAACAAATTATTAGATTTGATATGACAAAAAAAAACAAAATCATGAAAATAACATTCACAACATAAAACACATGTCGTCCTATCATTTATGAATAGTAAAAAACAAAAGCAACATTTACAGGAAACATAATCAAAAAAAAATTTGTTTTTCAATAATCAAAATCTTCAAAATCTTCTTCAAAATATGATTCCCATGAATCTTCATCTATCTGATAAAGCATTGAATATTGTCCATTATCATCATCAGAATATTGTGGGCTGTCGTTGCATTTGAATCCTGTATCACCACCTGGCCCAAAATATTTTTGCCATCCCGTTTTTTGATTGAATGTTGGTTCATTTTTAATGCCCATGGCTTCATCTTGTTGCTCAACATCATCAACGATTGCCAAGTTCCCGGTACTAACTTCTTTTCCTTTCATCGATGATTCTTTATTCAAATCGATTCTGGACAAATCCTGACACATTGTCTTTTCGTTTTTTTGATTCCAATATCTCCTTCCTCATCATTATGGATCGATGACATTTTTTACTACAAATTGAGATTTAACAAATCAAATTTTAAACCTTTCCCGGATCGAAAATGAATTTAAAATAAGCAAACAATCTAATTGAATTGAATTCTTAGAATCGAATTATCCAATAATTCGATTTTCCAAACTATTTGTTGGCTAACGTATGTTTACAATCTAAATCACTAATGTCAATGGAGATTATCATATTGATTGTGATTGTTGTCGTTGCCATGCTCGACAATGTTTTTTTTTTACTTCCTTACTTTTTATTCCTTTATTCATTTTTATTACCATAGTATCTAATATTATCTCAAACATCTACAGTAAAACGGAAAAATTGGAAAAAGATCAAATTATAGTTTGTTCGTACTCTTTTATTGCCTAAAATATCTTTCATTCATTCATTCATTCATTTGGATCGTACATAAATACACCCACTTATTGGATGTTGCCTGTTATCATCATTGTGTTGTTTTCATCATTATCATCATCATTTATATTGGATTGATAAATGTGGTTCCAATATGCTCATTCTATAGCGGATGAAAACGTGATTAACGTGATGGAAGCATCTGGATACAAAAAAAAAAAAATTTTTGCCTAAAAGAGTCGTGAAAGAGCATGAGATCTATAGCAATAATGAATTTGACAACAAATAATATTGACTTTGTTATAATTGCTACAACAACCCATAATCATCATCAACGATGGCGACGACACCAATTTTGATTTGATTACAGACGGCTGTTTCATGTTATCACATTAATAGATATTATTATTATTGCATCGTATTGATTATGGTGTTGATGATGCCATGGAAAAAAAATTATTCAATGAATGATTGTCATTGTAATAATTTGACAAATTGGAAAACAAATCGACCGATTTTAATGTTACTATTCAACATATCGATTATTATTGTTCACTGAATTCTGAATTTGATTCAAGTAAATATATAAAATTTCGATAATGAATTCAAATAATTAAAAATTTCTTTTTTTTCAGAGATAATTTCAAATGTTAATGACAATGGACAATTTTCTTCCCATTTCACATGAGAGAACGATTTTATTTAATTAGTGTACTAAAAATTTTTCCATTTCAACTAAACTTGTCATCATCTTCATAATTAATCTGTTCTCGAATTTTTACTCTAGTGAAAACTAAAATTCGTCTACTTATATACATCATTTAAAATGTCAACGGATTTAATGGTAATGACAATAAAATAATTATCTAATGAGATTAATGTATAAAATTTTATTTTATTTTCATGGACAAAGAATTCACCGAGTATACGTCGATCCAATTCTTATCGGATTGCATTGAGAAAATCTGGTGTTCCCAAAGAATTGCTAGAAAATAATGATTATCAATCCAATGCTGATAATAATGATTATCAATCCAATGCTGATAATAATGAATCTCAACAACAGACACAATCGACAACATCAGCGTCAATATCGAAAGAAAGATTATTTAAAAAACGAAAACAACAAGGAATAAACCCAATTTTTTCATCATCAAAAATATCCTCAAGAGATTCCAATGAAAAAGAAATGATTTTAATGGCCATTAATGGCGATAATGATGGTGGTAATGTATATTATAAACAAAAAAGTCACGATGATGATGAAAATGATGAAGATAGTAATGATGAAACATTGACATTAAAACCTTTATCATTGGATACGGAATTCGAAACACAAATCGATAATGTACAAAGAGAAAGTATCGTCCAAAATGGTCAACATTCGAAAATAAAAAATGACCAAATCATCGAGAAAAATATTAATGATGAACAAAATATTTATTCAAAATGTAAACATTTATTCTGTTTATTTTGTTGTTGTAATTATTGTTGTTGTCTACTTCGAGATTATTTTTCTTGAAAATGAAAAAAATTCCTTATTGTGATTTAATAGACATAATGATCATCTAGAAATAATGATAATTCAAATCGTTTTTTTTATTCATTCATTTATTCAAAATGTCCAAATATAATCATTCATTTGAATATGAATCGATTCGCAACAATCATTGTTTCATTTTATCTTCTAAATCTTTCATGAAAAGTAAAAGTCGTTCACATGAATCGTATGCAAAATTAATTGCCTCTTGTTTTTTAGTACCATCGGTTTCATTTTTAATAGCGTCCTCGGTCTTTTTCTGAAATATTATCACAATATAATTAATGCAAATCAGTTTAATCAATCACTTACATTCAATCGATGTAATCCATCCATAAGGATTTTACCATATGCTTGAACAAATTCTTCATCGACATATTTTTTCAATGCGTTTGAAAGAAAATTTTCTGCCTGTTTACATTCATCTTCATATTCTTTTTTACTGTAGTCACCGGTTATTGGAGACGATAAAACTTTTTTGTTTTTGTTTCAAAAATTTATTTATTAGAATTTGAACAATAAATTTAGGTACTCACCAATAGTCACCAAAATGGCTACAATGGTTAATTGAAAAAAGTGATTCATTTTGAGCAAAAAAAAAAAAAATTAAAGTTTCTTTTCAGATGCTAATACTCAATACCAAACGATAAAATGTATGGCCTGATTTTTATTTCATTCGCAGGGAATTATCAAAAAAAAGGAAATTTCCAATATTTTATCTTAATCCATTGAATTAGATCAAGTGTTTACCGACTAATTTTAGGTTCTTTTTCCAGTGTATCTCTCATTTCTAATCAGTATATTAATTAATTTTGCTTTATAAAAATTAGCTAAAATCAATTATCATACGACAACAACAATTAAAATTGATTGTAATCAAAGTTGGTCCATAATATCTTGATTCAATCTATGATGATTTTTTTTTCATTGTTTTTTTTCTTTTTGCTACAGACCTTCAGTTATTTCTATTGATTTATAAATTTTTTCATAATGGGTAGAATGACAACACGTGATTCATAATTTATAATGATGATGAACCTACGCTTCTAAAACTATATGGTCAATTCAATAATAGTAGCCATATACGAACAAAAATACATGAAAATTATCATTGAAATTTTTGAAAAATTTATTTTCATCTAACATCATCATTACAATCATCATTCTTGCAGGCAAACTGTTGCATGCAAATACAAATAAAAATTCCAATAAATAATGAATGTAGTGGCAAAAAAAATCCTTGAAAATTGACATGAATCCAATGTTTTTTCTTGTCAGGTTTTGCCCAATATTATTGCATGTTATTCATTGCAACACCTTGCACACACGCACATACATTGTTGAAAATAATTGTAGAGAATTGAATAGAATTGCAAAAAAAAAACAAAAACCATACGAATTCTTCGTACTTTTATTATTATAACTATACATCTTTTGGTAATGAACTTGAATCGATCAATCAATTTTTGTTTTCAAGTAAATATTAGTATGAAATATCAGTCAATTCATTTGAATTCAGATAGGAAGGGTGGTCCTATCGAACAAAAAAAAAATAAAAAGAAACCTCTAATGGATATTTTTTTATTAAATTCAACATGAAATGGAAAATCTTCAATCATTTGTGATGTGATGAATTTTTTTTTTTTGAAAACAAACTTTTTTCCTATCAATCTCATCATCATTTGACACGACTGGAAATATTTTTGAAACAAGTTTATGTATCATTTTAAATCTGAAATTCATCATATCATACATTCATATACAAACATACAAAATTTATCATTCAAAGTGGAACAATTTTTTTTTCTTCAACCTTTAAGGTTATACAGACATTTTTTTCTCTCACTTTAAATCATCTTAACATCTTGATTTTTCTCATGCTACTATAATTAAGTGAGAATATGTTAATAAGTGAAAGTGATACAAAAAACAAAAAAATTTCTCGAGTTTGAAAAAAAAGTTTCAACTTTATTGATTAATAAATAGGTGCATAATTTGTTTGTTGTCTACTTGTTAGTGTATGTGTCTCTCTGTGTTCATATAATATATATTGTGAGATGTTCATATTTAATTCGTGGTGAGTTAATTTTTCTTTTGGATTTCGTTCATTTCATCTTAGTTAGGATTGTCTTGTTGTGTATGAAAAACGTTTTATTTGAATCTGGATATTCAAAATAAATTTTCAAATTTGACAATGAATTTGGTCAGTTTTTTTCCACTTGTAGATGGCTAATACTTGAACTATTTTTTTTATCGTGTTTTTTGTTCGTAATGATAATATCATATTGTATTCAATTTATGACCAATGTGACGTGTGTTGTTGTTCCCGTTGTCCTTGTTTTCATTTCCTTTCGTTTTGCATTTGATGATTTTTAATGACAACCATTCGATTTAATTTACTTTATTTTACCTATATAGTTATTGGTACAATTTCAAACATTAAAATTGAAATATTTTCCCATAAAAAATGGCTCAATCATCAAATATTAGTTCACGAATGTTCTGTGTGTTGTTGATAATGTTATCTAGTCATTTTATATGTTCATCATTTGCTGCAGCCACTCGAAAATATTGTCAAACATCCAATGATTGTAATGAAAATCAATGTTGTATCGAAACACCTATTGGATGGAAATTCTGTCTTGATTATGAACAATCTGGTGAAACTTGTTTTTATCGTTACAGAACGCCGGTAAGTCTATTCTTTGATTCCTTTATGATATCTTAATTTATTAATTTTTTCCCAACTCTCTTTTTTTAGACTTGTGGCTGTGCACGAGGATTAAAATGTGTATCAACAAGTCCGATGCAACCAGGAGATTGGAATCATGATTATATTTGTGCACGAGTACGACCATTCCAATATCATAAATTAGTTCCATATTTTAATGATGAAAATCATTTATACAAATGAAAATTTTATTCACGATTGTTTTATGTTCTTTTTAACCTCATTTTTTGTCAAATAATAATAAATAATAAATCGGAAAAAATTTAAATAATTTATTTAGAAATTTAATTTAATTGAATTCTCACAATTTTTTGTTTTTGAATATAAAAATCAAGTCAAAGAAAAAACTCATCGATTGTAGATTTCGATAAAAAATGAGCAATCAAAAGAAAAGCGATGATAAATCTGAAATTTGTCGTAAAACCGTAACACCAATGTTTAGTGAAATACCATCAACAACTGGATTAGAATTGTTGGATTCGAAAATTGAAGATGAAGAGATATCGGTAACAGTGAAAAAATTGTTGAAAAAATCCAACTATACAATTGTAAAATTTATCGATAAAGGAAGTACATCAAAAGTCTATAAAATTGTACGTAGTGATCAATATTATGCAGCTAAAATTGTTGATCATCGCCATCTTTCTGAATTGATACGTAAACAATTTTTACCAAATGAATTGAAAATTGTCACGTCAATTAAACATCCGAATATAATAAAAACTGAAGAAGTTCTTACGAATGATGAATGTTCAATCATAATTACTGAATTCGCTCCCGATGGTGATCTGATGACTTATATTGAACGACAATCAACAAGTCCTGACATTGAACGTGCCAAATATTGGGCTATACAGATTACACAAGGGCTTGTTTATCTTCATTCGAAAGGCATAGCTCATCTTGATATTAAAGCAGATAACGTGCTTCTTATTCAAGGTGTTGCTAAAATTAGCGATTTTACATATGCTCAATTTAGTAAAGATCCAATCACCAATAACGTTATTCCATGTACAACATTTTGTGGTACACTTGAATATAAAGCACCGGAAACATTACATCGTGCTATACCATTCAATCCATTCATAGCAGATTGTTTTAGTTTAGGTGTATTGATCTATACATTAGTTACGATGGAATTCCCATTCGGGAGTGGATCCGAATTACGAACTACAGCCGGTTTACGTCATCTTTATGATAATATACAAAAGAAACAATGGCAACCGAATCATTTGATAAAAGCTAATCGTAAATTGTATTCATTTCTTAAACAGTTATTGAATCCAGATATTGATGAAAGAATAACAGCTGAACAGGCATTGATACATCCATGGTTCGATGGCATGATAGCCAAAAAATAGCAAAGATATAGATAATAGTAAAGTACACCAAGTATATGGATTAAATTTTCATTATTATCAAAACACGAATTTTTTAATTCTGATTATAAATTGAAGTGTTAAAACATTTTCCAACATTAAAAATATTTACAACAGCAACAAAAAGATATATTGAATGATTAGAATGGAACAATTATTTATGGATATATATGCAACGAAAATTCGAAAGTTTTTTTTTGTTATTGAACTGGAGCTAGTGAATTTATCATATGATGATGATGGTGGTGATGATGTGGTTCACGTGATTCATAAAAATGTGATTGACGTTTTTTAAGTTCATCAATAAGCAATGCATTACCATGGGCAGCAATCATTGTTTTTTTTGGTCGACGTATAATATCTTCTTGAGATTCTTCATTTGTTTGTGATGATGTTTCATCTTGTTCGATTTCATTTTTTTCTGGTAAATCTGATTGCATATTGTTGTTTGATGATGATTTATAATAATCGAGACTAGGTTCAAAGACACTTTTATATTTTCTTTGATTATTTACTGGTAATAATGATGGTTGTTGTTGCTGCTGCTGTTGTTGTCGGCGAAGAAGTTCAGATATCTTTGTACGAGCTACTTTTGTTCGTTCACTTGGATCCAAATCATCCAATTTACTTATATCTTCTTCGTCTTCAATTTGTTCATTATTTTGATTATTAGCAGATAATTCTTGTTCATAATCTGGTTCCGATGGATTTACAATTTTTTCTTCATCTAAATAGAATAAATAAATATAATGGATGGATTAATTGCAATTGAAAATCGAAAACAGATATTTACCATAAGTAATTGATGCAATATCATCAACATGGAATTCACTAACGAAATTGGTTTTGTTTGGATGTAATCGTGCCGAACGTCGTATATTTGAACGACGTGGACGATACTTTTCCAATGGTACTAATATTTCATGTGGTTGTGGATAGAAATCACGTTGAAATGGTGATTTATCTTTACAATAATTATCACCTTTACTTTCATCATTTTTTGACTCCAAGATCATATTATTCTGATTCTGTTCAACGGTAGCATCATTTTGTTGATCATCATGATTATTATTTGATGAAACTTTGCATGGATCAATGCATTCTTTTTTCGATTTTTTACTTGAGGAACGGAATAATTTTACAAAATTTTCATTTCTTTGGCTATAATGATGATTGTGATTATTGTTTTCATTATTAATAACAGAACTGTTGGATTTTTTTGATTTTATCGAATGTTTTCGAGGATAAATACTTTGTAAAACGTTACCCATGATGATTTGTTAATGAATGATGAATCATGTATCGAAAATCACAATATAAAGATGAATAATCTAGATCAATGAGGAAAAAACAAAAATAAATTTAGATCAATTTTTTGATGATATATAGTTTTATTATTATTGGAAATGACACTCAGGAAACTGTTGAATAGATATACAATTTTTTTTTAAAATAGCGATTGATATATAATTGACATTTGATTTTTACAAACAAAATATCAATGATGATTCAAATACGTAGTTGTTGTTTAATTGATCAAAACAAACAAATTGTGACAAAAAAAAACCAATCCAATCAAGTAATTCACGACAACCCATATAAAATTTTTAATAACAACTACGGTGACAATGATTATGACGATAATTTGATGACATCAACATCAATGAAATGACAACAACAACAACAACAAGTGCTGATTAGTTAGCGGACATTTTCAACAAACAATTATCAATTCGTTTCTATTCATTGCCAAAATGAATGTTGAAAAAATAAAAAAAAAAATTCATAGTCACTAGCTCAATAAATCATTCATCACATAAAGCTATTGAGCTATTTTAGTTTCATTGACTCATGCAATTTAACAGTTTGGCAGATTCACAAGACGTTATGTCGCTGAACGACGACAATAAAGAAAAAAAGAAATGAAAAAATCCTGAATGATGATGATGAAAATGTTTAATGTCATGTTATCATATATAAATATACAAGATATAAAAAAAAACCAATGTCTCTATGTGTTGATGATCAACAAACAAATGAATTTGCAAACATTGCCATCTCTTATGGAACGTTCCATAAACGTTTTTAGAATCATCATACAGATTGTGATATTGCAATTGTATTGCATAAATAAATCATTTCAATTTCCTAATCATTGCTTATTTAACTCTACAATTATAAATACAACATCAATTAAATCTCAATTTGTTTTGCCATTTAAACATTCAGATGTAACTCTTTTTTTTGCCAGCCAGCTTTACACAATTTCATTGTAACTAACCAAAAACTACTGCGTATCATGTGTAAAATACGGAAACATACATATAGAATTCATATATTACACTTATTTACCGTTGTTTTTCAGTTGGCGATTAATGATGTCCAAGGATTATCGGATTTAATCTCATAGATAGATTCACTTCATATTGGTTTCATTTTGTAAATAAGATGAATATTAAAAACGAACTCATCAATCTTATATGTGAAGATGATCACTTTTTTTTTCTCTCTCTCTCTCTTTGTTATTCACCAAATGAATCAATGAAGTTTCAACAAAAAAAAATTTCGCCATTCTCATTAAAATTGGAAATTTCTTTTTTTGAATTTCAAAGATTTTAACAACAATGATGATCTATCATATATTATTGATCGTTTTTCATTTTATTTTCATAATTTCCGATGTCATTGTATATTGATAGATGCCATACCACTACTGATGTCATAAGTCACCCAATGAAGGACGACGACGACGACGATGATGATGATGATGATGACTTTTTAATGATTATTCGGAAATGATACTTATACACACATACAGGTCTGAATGATTGCAACAAAGTTCCAACAAATGAAAAAAATGGAAGAGTTTTTTCTCAAACGTCTACTTAATAAACATCAAATGGAATGATGAAAAAAAAAATATCAATATATTAAATGTATGGCTCATATCAAAGTGAAAATCAACTGAGCGATAAAAGACAATCAATTATTTCAATCAAAAATAAAAATTCGAATCATAACAAAATGAAAACACATACCTCTGTTTCTATTTGGGAAATTTTTGTTTTCGAAATTTATCGTCATATATACAACGAAGCAAAACAATGAAAAAAAACACCTTCAAAAACAATTTAACGGATCATTTCAAAATAAGATTAAATTTTTTTTTCTACAAAATGTTAATAGGAAACAAGGTAAATGTTGAAAATAAATCTTGACGATTATTTATCATTTCCTGAATTTGATTCATTTTTTTTTCTTCTTTGTCATCGATCACAAAAAAAATCTTCAACTTAATATTGTTCAACAGGTAGCTGCTACTAACAATTGTTACAAAAAAAAAACAAACTAAAATGGATCATAAAATATCAAGTCAGTAAATTTATGATCATTCACTATACCGTTAGCATTTTTTTTTTGCTGTTGTTGTTGTCAAGAAAACAATTTTAGATCATAATCTCAACACATACAAAGTAGGAATATGATGCTATTATCAAAAAAAAAGAATGTAAATGCACAACATTCATGAAGAATCATATATAGATCGGCATCTGTATGAGTTTTTTTTTTGGTTACCATGAAACCAGCTTATAAATGCATCATTTATAAACGTATCATAGGTAATAATAATCAACCAAAACAAACTTTCATTTGATCATCATGAAAGTTATCATTATTGTTGTTGTTATGAGAAATATGGAAAAAACATATATGCACATTTAATATTATATACTCACTTTTGGAATTTCAAATACCAACGAATGGTGATGGTGATGATTATAACAGTGATAATACAAAAAATAAAACAACAAAAAAAAAGATTGGTCAAATCAATTCGAAAATGTTTGAATCAAGTGAATTTAACCATCTCAAACAGACAATTATGACAAAATGTTAAAAGTGAATCAAAACAAAAAAAAAACCAAAAATTTTTTAAAAAATGACAACAACGTTATCATTACGTCGTGAATGTGTGTATGTATGACGTTCAATTCGATGATGAAATTTTTGGCATTTGTCGTATGTGCATGCATAAATGATGATGAAAAAAAAAGACCGAATGGAACCACATGCATGCACAGATAAACCAAAACGCGCACACACACACAAATACACAAATACAAGCACTTGCTAACAAGAAAATCGAAATTGTAAGCAAGTTTTTTGTTGATTCACCGACAACATCAACAAAAAACAAGTTGTAGATGAAGTGAATTTGTCACACACACACACACACACGCACTATTCACATATGCAGGGTCTTGAAATGAGAGAAAAGAAAAATTAAGCTTTTTTTCGAAAATTTTTCAGATTTTTTTTTCTTTTTTTTTGTGTGTGTACCACTATTTAGACTCTTTTTTTTATTCGTTTGTTCCAAATTTTCAGATTGAACAATCTAATAGCAGTCAATTTGGCTGGGTTTTTTTTTGGAAAAAAAATTGTATAATGTTTATTGTCATGATTATCATTATTTTTATTTTTTTTTTCGAATGGTTTTATATGAAAGGAAGGCACAGAGATATATGATTGTCTTCGTGCGTTGTGTATAATGCTGCATGTATGTATGTTTTTGCATGAACGGAAATTATCAGCAAAAACGAAATTCATATGAATGGATGCAGGCAAATATCATTTCTTGATCATTATTGTTTACAACAACAAAAAAATGAAATGAAATGAAATATATTGAACATATAAAAATATAAAAAAAAATTCCAAGAAAATTTTCGAATGATATATGTGTGGATTTTGTTTACGTGTTTGTGTTTGTGTATGTATGTGTGCGTTTGTGATAATAGTTGGAAAATGTGACAGAATAATGGAGTCAAAAGAAAGAAAAAAAAAATTTAATAGTACAATTGAATGGTGACAATGTTTATAATATAAATAGGAAATTGGACTTGTTTTCCATTTACTTTGAAATCATAGTCACTGGTCATCAACAACAGTCAATAATCATTATCATAATTTTGTTCATTATGGAATTTTTCTTTCATCCGTAACGGTGATTTAAATGGATGGATGAATGGATGGACAGGAAAAAAAAACCCACGAGAAAATTCAAAAACAAAAACAAAAACCAGTCAAGTAATTCATACATGGATTTATTTTGGAGAAAAAACAAAAAATAAATATAACAATTATCTATTTTTCACCTTTTTTTTCTTTAGGGAAAACATGTTTATGTGATCAAATTATCTTGTCGGTTATCACATTATTTGACATATATACCATTTTGTTATTCAAAGTTGTAATCATGATCACATTCAATCACTTGTTTTTTTTACATTAGTATTTTATATCTCGATCAACAGGTGGCAGCAGTGTTTGACGTAAAAAAATGATAAATTTAAATTTTCAATTTTCAGTCTATTTTTTGCCTATTTTTGTGTCAGTATATTTATCCAGTACACATATAAAGAAAAATTGATTAACCAAACAAATAACAAGCGATCAACAAACGAGTTCATGAAAAAAAAGATATTGTGCCGAAAATAATAACCATTTACGTTGAACAAAAATGAATGTTCAACAGCAGCAGCACACAGAAAAAAACTTATTATGCATTGTCTGTATAGTTATTTGTTTTTTTTTCCAATCATAACCAACAGAAATACCAACCAACCAACCAACCAACCACGATAGGCAACAATCAAAAATACCGAAAACATGACATTCGATTGACGGCCATCATCATGATGATGATTGCCGTTTTTATTTTTATTTCCAAACAAAATCAACTGAATAGTACACAGAGTAACACGAGAGATGTGTTCAATTGTTTGAACAAGATTCTTTTTATGTCTGGTCTTTTTCAGGATTTTTCTTTTTGTTAAAAAAATTTTCATCTTTGATTAGCAGCAAACAACTAACCGGCCTATCAAACAAGCAACCAATATAAAATTTTCATCATTTGATCGGATATTACGCATATTATTTTGCTGTCCATGTTCATGATGATCATCTGTATGTGTTTATACAATGGCCAAACAATAATAACAAGGACAAGCTTGTAAACAAAAATAAAAGATGATGCCAGCCGTTGGAAATTGTCTATTAATTTTTTTTCTCTCCATTCTTCAACATCATTGTGAAGATCATCATGATATATCATCATGTTGATCCGATTCGATCTTTTCCATTGATCGTGTTTGCTTTTTTCCACTGCCAAATAAAAAAAAACTGGAAAGCCGTGTCTGTAATTGATTTTTTTTTATTTTTTCCACTGATGGTCAAAAAAAAAATTGAATGAATCCGAAAATAAAATGCTGCTACAGCTTTAAGATGAATCTATATATCCATAACAAATAATAGATGAATGGATGTATGGATATATTGATTACGACAATGCCCAAAACATGCTGAATGATGATTTTTTTTTCTGTTGTTGTTTTTTCATTGATTATCTTAACCATCAAAGTTCAAAGAACTGTCGATCACTTTTTTTCTGTGAATATGATAAACTTTGAATTAGAATTGTTCCAAGTTTGTTTGTTTAACAACGTTTGAACAATTTATTGCTTGATTGAATTCAGCAACTATTGACAATGAAATTGTTTTCAAAGAAAAAAAAAATTCAAATTCTTTTCGTTTTTTTTTGATAAAGTGATTGACCAATGATCAAAAAAAAAAAAAAAAATAAGACAACATAGCAGTTTGTCAAAACTGTGATTTTTTTCACATTCTTGAAATGAACAAAAAAATTTGTTAATTGATTGATTGGATAACAAGTTGTTTTTTTTGTTGTTGTCTTTTATCTATTTTAGTTTGAGAGAGAGAAAAAAACAGAGTAAAAAAATCAATCTGCTAATTGTTCAAAAATGTTATTTTCTGTGAAAATAAAACAATCAAGTAAATTACTCATTTACACCTGAATAATTTTCAAGCGAAAAATTAAAAAAAAAACAATCAACAAGATTCCTTTTTTCAAAATCTTATTTACAATGGCAATGGAATGTTGGTCATTCTAAATTATTATAGGGGAAAAATCGTGAACAACAAACACAAAACAAAATAACTTTTTAAACATTCAAACAAACCAATTTTTTGACAGGTATTTGATCATCATGTTCTCCTATTTGTATGACACTGATGGCCGATTAAGAAAAAGAAAAAACAACCTATTTATTCTTACAAAAACTAAATATAAACCTTTAGAAAAATTCTTTACAACTTGGTTAGAAAATGACTTGATTTTTTAACAACAACAACACCATCACGAATACACGAAGACATCAATTTTGTTGTCGATCAAAGATGACCTGACATTGACATTTTAATGGTTTTTTCTCTTGATACAATTTTATTGATCAATGGATTGATAAATGTATTGTTGTTGATTAGACAAACTACATTATTCATATAGGTTTGTATCATAATCGAGAATCATTTACTGGATGAAAACAAATCTCGACTACATTGGATTCTGATATTTTTTTTTTTGTTTTTTTTTATTCAGAAGTCCTGAAGTATCTACTTCTTTGTAGTAGTAAAGGCCATGATCATTATCCACTTGCAGTTGCCTAAAGCAATTTTATCTGATTATTATTTCAAACCAAAAAATGTGTGTACATACAAATCAAATTGCCAATCAAAAAACAGCAAATAAAGGATTAAAAATTCTACTATCCGATCAATTACAACAACATCAACGTCTTGAAATAACATCATATAATTCAAGTTTACTTCATCCAAATAGCTTATGACCATAATTTCAAAATGCCAATAATAATAATAATGGTAACGATGATGGATACTAAAGCAGACACAGATAATCTACATTTGTTAAAAATCTGGATGGATGAACAAAAAAAATGAATAAGCAATAAATAAAACAGAGAAAGAGAGAAAAAAGAACTGTAATCAAGATTTTTTTTTATTTCTGGTAACTAGTAATCATAATTTTTAATTGGCAATATTTGTTCAGAATTGTGATCATCTTTGTAAGTCATGACTTTTGACAATCCTAAAGGCGTTTGTAATTTTTTTCGATGCTTGAAGCATTTTGGTTGGAATTAGGTGCATTGAACGAGAGAAAAAGAGCTGTAGCATACACCAAAAAAAATGAGCTCAACCATGGCTAATCTAGTTGTTAGAAGAAGAATAGTCTTCTTCGAACAACAAAAAAAAATGTTTATAATTAACCTAACTAAAAAAAAACCTGGAGTGAAATCATTGGCATCAAAATCTAGCTATCTAAGTAGAGAAAAAGACATTAATCAATCGATTCATCAGTAACGATACGAGATGAAAAGAACATGAGTTATTTTCAAATATTCAATAATAATGATTTGATAAGATCAAATTCAATTATACAAAAATAATTTGAAGATCTGATTTTGTAATTTATATTTGTATTTGATATGAAAAAAAAATTTTCCTACCTTTTGACATGATGATCTAATAATGATGAAAACATGAAAACAATTGTGGGTGATTTTTTTTTGTTTCGGTCCACCCTGATCACGAAAACAATATTCACGAACTGAATACTTTAATATCAAAAATAAAATCTCGATAAAACAATGTGGAAGAATGATTTTTTTAAATGAAAAAAATGCAATAAGATACTCGGATCCATTTCCTTTTGATGGGTTGATCGTATCAACAACATCTCAACGATAATAATCATCATGGTATAGCCATTTCAATGATGATGATGATGACATGCATACAAATCTTTTCATTATGTTTGTTGGAAATTTTTTTATGTTTCATCAAAAATTATTGTTGTCATCGTTTTTAGAATGTTAATAAATACATCATCCATTGGTCATTATAAATTTTATTGTTGAAAAGATGCGGCTGCAACAGATCCATCAACATAGATGATTTTGATGATGGCTAGCCTTTACAACAACAACAGTAATCATCGAAATTATCATCATCATCATCATTTCTATAATTATAGCTTTGAAAATTTAGAATATATTTATTTTTTTTTATTTAAATTTGTGGTCTTTCTATATCTTTGTGCGAATTGTTGAATGAAATTATCATTTTTCATTGGTCATTTTGCTTACATGTCGCACACACACAGTAATAATAAATAACACTTGTTACAACCAAATTCAATTCTACGAGGTTACATAATGTAGTATAATAATAATTTTATTTCATTTTTTTCATATTTCATGATGATATATATTGGGAAAAAAATAAAAGTCAAAACCTAATTTGGTTATAGCGAGAGATATAGAGATATAGAGAAAGAGACAGGCAATTAAATTTTACGAATACATATTTCTATTGAAGCTTGTAGACCTGATTGTTGATCTAGTTTTCGGTACTTATTTTTTTCAAATTAGAAATCATCATCGTCAATCAAGCCGGCAGCATATATATTCAAAATAAAAAGAAAAGAAAAGGATTAATTCATGCTGATTTTGAGCTGTAGCCATGAATGATGGTCATGTGTTTTAGATTTAATTTCCATTATAATTTCCTTTTATTTTTTTCGCTTTGTTTTAGAGATTTTTTTTTATTTATTTTTTCATTCATGCTATAATCATCAATCTGATGGATGTGTTTATACCTGTTGATCTGTGTGATTAACATTTGAATGTGTTGTTGAAAATGGGTTTTTAGAAAGAAAATTATTAATAATATATGAAATGATGTCATGTCAAAGCTCAGCTTGGTAAATCAAGATCATCATCATCATCATCATTTCAGGATGTCCAATCTTTATTGTTTTGTTGTTTGTAGCATCTTTTTAAAAAAATAGACAACCATATAGCAACAATAGAATGAAAATTACAGCCATCATTATCACGAATAAAATAAATGCCAAGAATGTATGGATAAGAACGACGAATTTGAATTACAAATTCTAACAAATTGATAGGCATGTGTAAATGATTGTATGTGTTTCTGATGGCCAATCGATTCCTAGTAAAATGCTGGTAACATTAAATTTTGAATTTGGTTTGGGATCATTATCCTCATAAAAAAAAATTTTCATGATAATCAGGATTGCTACCCAAATATTCATGATCATGATCGAACAATTTTCAAAGAATATTTTTCTTTTTAAATTCTTTTTGTTTTTTTTCAGATAAACAACAGACGTTTCCAAGAATCCAATACTTTATCATAGCACGACCACAGCACAATATAAAAAATCAAAAAAAAACAAGAACAAAAGGAAATGAAATTGTATTTTAATCATTAAAATTTCCTTTGATGATTCATTCATTTGAATTTATCAACAAAGTTGAAATTGGAGAGTCTTTCGAAATTATGTGCCTGTGTCGGTTGCTTTTGTTTCGATTGCTCTCTATTTTTTCGCATTATTCATTCAACCATCTTTCTAACATAACGATCATTCGGCCATCAACATCATCATCATCACCATAATCGTGAAGAATTCGAATAACAACAACGAGCAACAAGTTCCAAGTTTTTTCTCGGAATAAACCAATGGTTCAGCCTTTAGCTATAGCTACTATCACACAACCATTAACTATCACAATTCTATTCAATATGATTCCTACCTGAACATACAACAACAAAAAAAAATAACGATAAAACCTTTTCATGATGATGATGATGATGATTTGGCCAATAATTTTCTCTCATTCATTCAACCATTCATCCATTTGTTCAGTTAACCTGAATGTGTGTGTGTAAATTGTAGCTTTTTTCTATACGCTATTACAATCATCAGAATAATGATGGTTGATGATGATGATGATTATTATTATCATCATCAAGGTCTTTGCTTGCTGCAAAAACAGCAAATTGCCTTTATGTTTGTGTGTGTGTTGTAATAATCATCCCAACAAACATAGAGAAGAAAATTTCAAAAAAAAGAGACACAATTGCTGAATTGAATGAATAAATACAAGTCAATCTTGCTTCTGAAATTTTTTTTTTCATTTGTGTTTGTTACAACCCATCTCAGACAGAAAAAACTTATACAAGTAATTTGGGAGTCTTTCTCTCTTCTTTTTTTTTTGAAAATTGTTGCTGCAACATTTATATTGAAATTTGTATTGCCAGTGTTTTATTCTGGTTTATTTTTTGGTATATGCGTGGTTAGTTTCTATACTTTACTGTCGCGGTTATATATATCAAAATATTTCAAATGCGTCCAGTAAAAAAAAAATTTTTTTTCCTCAATATATTGTCCGTTGTCGATGAATGAATGAGTGGAAAAAAACGATCAAGTTGTCGTTGTCGTTGGTTTTTTCGATTCATTCGTCGATTGGTCGTCCATCAGTTCACAGTTCTCCGAATCTTTTTTCTTCAATTTCATTTCTTTGATTATTTTATTGGAAGAATTCAAAAAACTCTAATAAATCTTTACTGTTATTAGAGTTTGATATAAGCTTCCGATTTTTTTTTGTTATCAAAATTTGAAATTTCTTTTATTATTTGATCATCAATTCATATCTTTTTCGTTTGTTTTATTGTGTGTGTGTGTGTGTTTGCTTGCGAGTCTTTCAAATTAGATATATACTACACAGGTATATTCATCAATACTCTATTCTCATTTGATTGAAATTTACGTTTTCGAACAAAAAAATCAAAACAAAATGGTATGTACATTTTTTTATATTAAAAATGTTTTGAATTTGAATATTAATAATGAAAAAAAAGTTTAAATTCACTCACAAAATATATTTAGCCACTAATAAACAATTCAATTCAAGTTTAATTTCAAGTTAAATGATGATGATAATGATTCACATCATTGTCATTAAAATTTTACTCTTCTCACGAAATAATTTTCTCTTATGACTTATGACTTTTGGTTCAATTGTTGCTTCACCCCTCTTTCTGTTCTCTCCCCCCACCACCACCAATAGAAAGAATGACCTCCACATCATCATCATCATCATTATTCACAAATAAATGATGTTGAAGAGAAAAAAAATAACATATCACACCTAAGTTTTAGATCCAAAAAATAATGATAATGGCATTTGGCTACGAAAACATTTACTTTTAGACATTCAATAATCATCATTATTTTTATTATTATTATCATCATCATCATCATTATCATTATATTTCGATCGACAAGGTTATTTTAGTAACGATCATGATGATACTATTTATTTGAATCCTGTTGTTCTATGTTTGTGTGTCTGTCAACATAGAACATAGGATTGGAATTTTATAATGAAAATTTTTTCCATCTCTCATAAAATCGTGTCATAATAATGACTATTCGAAACTGTCAAATCAATCTCAGTCTAATCCGTAAATCAATCATATCATCAATAGAATTAATTCAGAATTCGAAAAAAAGATAAAGATTACTTGAATAAAAGATCATTGATTCTAGTAATTAATTCTAAACACACATTCTCGACATGAATGATGATCTGGATTGATATAGTGGAAACAAAATATATCCAATTTTATTATTGTAAAACAATAGAATAAGGTGAGATTATGATTAATATCAAAAATCATTATTATTGGTAAACAGCAAAACAGGTGTTCATATTGAAAAAATAAAATTGAATATAAAACGTGATGGAACGCTATGTTAGAACGAAACAAAACAAAAAAATCCGTAGGCGTTGGCATAGCTTTGCCATTTTTTTTCTATTCAATGTTCATCGATCATTTTTTAAAATTGTCCAGACAGATTCATTGAATTACATTATAATCATAAATAAGCAATTGTATTTGAAAAATACGAGTAATGTAATGTGTTGACTCTTTTTTTTCATGAATTCTTGAATTCTTGTATTCATGAAATATTGACCCGTTTCTCTTATTATTATTCTATGGGTATAGATCAAATTATTTTGATTGGTCATGGTTACCAAGGTATCAAAAATTTTTAGGGTAAACAATTCACCTGTACTATTAATTATTCAGGTGAATCGAATAATCACATTACTTTAGTTGACATATGCAATAATGCCATTCAACACACAACAAATATAAATGACTGATCGATATCTCTATAGTTTCCGAAAGTTTGTTTTTTTTGCTGTCTTTATTTGTTTGGATGATTCCATTACTTTTATGGAACAATTAGCTTGTAAATTGTACCTATACTTCTTGTATTTAATATTTTCATCATAATGCCCAATTTAGTAATAATAGCAATCATACGATTAATAATTAATAATTGTTAATTGTAATAAATTAAATCGATATTAATTGGATTTTTGTTTATCTTTTTATTATTTTTATTATTATAGCGTGAATGTTTGTCAATTCATCTTGGCCAAGCTGGCGTCCAAATGGGCAATGCTTGTTGGGAATTGTATTGTCTTGAACATGGTATCCAGCCTGATGGTCAAATGCCATCCGATAAGACAGTTGGCTGTGGTGATGATTCATTTAATACGTTCTTCAGTGAAACTGGTTCTGGCAAACATGTACCACGTGCCGTTTATGTAGATCTAGAACCTACTGTTGTTGATGAAGTTCGAACTGGTACCTATCGACAATTGTTCCATCCAGAACAATTGATCACCGGCAAAGAGGATGCAGCTAATAATTATGCCCGTGGTCATTACACTATTGGCAAAGAGATTGTCGATCTTGTCATGGACCGTATCCGAAAATTGGCAGATAAATGTTCTGGTTTGCAAGGTTTTTTGATTTTCCATAGTTTTGGTGGTGGTACCGGTTCAGGTTTCACTTCATTGCTTATGGAACGTTTATCAGTTGATTATGGTAAAAAGTCAAAACTTGAATTTAGCATTTATCCGGCTCCACAGGTAATATTAAAATTATTCGTTATAAAAATAGAAATGTTTCACCAAAAATTTATTCATAAATTTAAAGGTTTCGACTGCTGTCGTTGAACCATACAATTCTGTATTGACAACGCATACAACTTTGGAACATTCGGATTGTGCTTTTATGGTCGACAATGAAGCCATTTACGATATTTGTCGACGAAATCTGGACATTGAACGACCAACATATACCAATTTGAATCGACTTATTGGCCAGATTGTCTCATCGATCACTGCTTCGCTTCGTTTTGATGGTGCTTTGAATGTGGATTTGACCGAATTTCAAACTAATTTGGTGCCGTATCCAAGAATTCATTTCCCATTGGCTACTTATGCTCCAGTTATCTCCACCGAAAAGGCATATCATGAACAATTGACCGTTGGTGAGATTACCAATGCTTGTTTCGAACCACAAAACCAGATGGTAAAATGCGATCCACGACATGGCAAATACATGGCTGTTTGTTTGTTGTATCGTGGTGATGTTGTACCGAAAGATGTTAACGCAGCCATTGCATCCATCAAAACCAAAAGATCAATTCAATTCGTGGACTGGTGTCCAACGGGTTTTAAAGTCGGTATCAACTATCAACCACCCACTGTAGTTCCAGGTGGTGATTTGGCTAAAGTACAACGCGCCGTTTGCATGTTGTCCAACACAACAGCCATTGCTGAAGCATGGGCTCGTTTGGATCATAAATTTGATTTGATGTATGCTAAACGTGCTTTTGTTCATTGGTATGTCGGTGAAGGTATGGAAGAAGGTGAATTCTCTGAAGCTCGTGAAGATTTAGCTGCATTGGAAAAAGATTATGAAGAAGTGGCATTAGAATCCACCGAAGCTGATGATACTGCTGGTGAAGAATATTAAACACATACATTTCTGATTATTTGAAATGATGATTAAAATTTATATATCTTACCCCCGTCCAACCAGTATCACAATTTAATCAAAATTAAATCTAAAAAGCAATGATAAATTGATTTCAAGTGCAAATCTCAAAATTCAAAAAAAAAACAAAATCCAAATTGAAATAAATAACCGAGATTTTACAGAACACAGATGATTTTTTTTCTTTGTTATTAATTAATTCAAAATAATAATTGGGTATAATAGAGAATTCAGAGAAAAAAAAATCAATGAATTTATCTGGATTGAATTTAAAATTCAACACCTAATGTGTGCTGCCATCCACCGATAAGAATATCAGAAGACGAAATATAGACGTTTTATTTTCAATCCATAGATGTCGACTGAATCGTTAGATTTTAAATATTTTCGCTCCAAATTTTGTCTCTCACCATTATTTTTTTTAAGGATCATTAAGAATATATTTTGTTAAACAATTAAGGAGAATGAAGAGAAAAAAAAACGGACGAAAAGATCATATGATCATCAAGGTCGAATGAATCGATCTATAGACGAATTGAAATGAATGTCATCAACATTTAACAAACTAATAATTACGAGATTCGGATTCTCATTTGTGATGGAGTTTTTTGGGTTGAATTATTATTATTGTTTTTTGTTTACAATCGACTCACAACTCTTTTTTTTTTTTTTTGCTTATTATTTTACTATATATTGTGCATCATTCGAGATGAGATAGAGTAGGATAATTGTGCATCCACATCGTGTAATGAAAATGTTGTTGTTGTTTATAGTATTTTAAAATGATTTATTGAATGACTATTTGAAGGGAAGATGAAGAAAAAAAACTCGAATTTACACCGGTATGTATGTGGACCACACTGATAATACATCCTCCCTTTTTTTTATCTTTCTTGTTCCTCACATTTTTTTTTATTTTTGATAAATAAAAAAAAATCAACCAAAAAGAAAAAAACTCAAATTATGAAGAAATGTCCTGTCCACATCACATCATTGAATAGTTTTATATTTAACCACATTTACCACTCATATACACATTTATTACACACACACACAATACAATAACAATACAATTCTATTATCATTTCGTAAATAAAAGATTTCTCTCTCATCATTTTTTTTTCGTTGTTCTTCTCGATTCATATCGACTCTTTTTTTTTGTTATTTCAGAAATTATCCATTTTATTGTGATGATGATGATGATGATGATCATACTCCCGCCGCCGCTGGGTGTATGTTCATCATCATCATCATCATCACAATAAAATACTGCTGCTGCTGCTGCTGCGGCTGATGATGATGATGATGGCGACAATTTGAATTTTCAAGAAAAAAAATCGATCTAACTCTTTATTGTTTAGTGATCGTTGATTTACTATTAGTTTTTTTATTACTAGTTTCTTTTTTCCTTGGACAATATTTTAAGTCAATGAAAAAAGAAAAAATTCTCTTTTTTTTGCAATTCGATTCAAATGATTTTTTTTTCTTTAGCTGGCCTACCAAATAAATTATATACCATTGTTGATGAGATGATTTTCCATTGATGATGGTGATAATAATTATTTTCGAAATTGTCATGCGTACAAACGACAAGAAAAAAATATTTTGCCCAACACACACACACACACACACACATTCATTTATTGATATGGCATGTATCCAATACATCCAGAATTTTTTTTTTTCGTTTTATATTTTTCCATTCACAAACTTGCATTGTTGTTGTTGTTTGTGTTTCGTTGTTGCTACATTATATTTTTTTCCATATTCCAACCAGATGTATAGACACTTTTTTTTTGGTATATGCGTGATTGATAACTCGTCAACTTCCTCACCCACCCTTCTTCACCACTGCTGCTGCCGTCGCCATCACTGATCATCATCATCATCATCAAGCCGATGAATGAAAAAATGAAATCAAACATAAATCGAAAGGTTTCAGTCACAATGATCATCAAAAACCGAATTATGGATACTATATGCTATCATAATACGGTTACGCCTTAACGTTCGAATTGGTCAAAACAGATAAATACAGATAATAATACAAACATTACACACAAAAGACAGTTTAGTTTTTCCAACATTTTTTTTTTACTCTAATAAAAAAGAGGAACAAGTTTTTTTTGCCCATTTCATTCTATTAACAAATTTTTCATTCATCTATGGCCACTTTTGTGATCATCAACATCATCACCATCACGATCAGGATTATGAGGAGGATGATGAGGATAAGTGATGATGATGATACAAATTAGCTGAAATAAAATTCAATGCTACTACAACCAAACATAAACCAAACCAGCGTAACGAAATGAAACGAAACCGAAAACTAACGAACAACAATTGTGAACAGAATGTAAAATAAAATAAAATAAAAAAAGAGATCCAACATTAATACACACAATCTTCTTAATAGAACTGCATTATGCAGAAGCAACGAATGAAAAAAAAATGATCTCATCCTCTGAACACACACGATTGAACCAAGATCGACGACGACGACGATCAAGTTGAGATTCGCTTCCTTTCGCAAAAAATCATTTTCAATACACACACACACAATACACACATACATAAAAACGAAGGCAGACACGCTCACTTACTCACCTTCTTCAATCATTCAATTCATTTCATTCATTCATTCATTCATTCATTCATTCATTCATTCATTACTAGGTGAAGGTCTTCGTCCTCGTTGATGGATTCTCTTCAATATTTGGTGATATTTTACGGCGCCGCCGCATTATCAATGCATGAATGAATGAATGAATGAATGAATGGATGGATGGATGGATCTGGTTGCTGTGTATTGATATGTCGCATAAGATTGTCTTTATTTCTTATGTGGATGCAATATTGCATTTTTATGATCATAGAAACATTCTTGTTTATTTTCTTTGCTACTACAAATTATCCATATGTGAATGTATGTAATGGATACCGGTTTGTACTAGCAGTTGTTATCCATATCAATGCAATCTGTGTTTTTTTTTTTTTGGCCGACCGAGAGTATATAAAGACCATCGTCATTGCACGATCCAGTAGAGAGTCGATGTAATGTCTTTTTTTTTCGAAAGATTTCTCGTTGAACATCACTGGATGGATACAGACATTCATAATGAATGATGGGGATGGGATAATGTGTTGAGGGTTTGGGTGATATAATCATTGGTAAACAAAAATGTTGGAATTTATTCAACCGACAATCATTATTATCATCATCATCATCATTTTTGTTGTCGTCGTCGCCGTCGTCGTTGTCGTAGTAGTGCTAACTACAGAAAAAAATTGATCATTCGTCTGGGTTAGCATGAAAGTATTTTTCTTTTTCTTCTTGTTTGTTGTCCAGTTTCATCTTTTTTTTTAAAAAAAGTCAATGTACTATTGATAGTTTTGACATTGTCGATAAAAAGAACTCAAGCTGACCTTTTTTCCCTTGTAATCATCAGGCATCTGTGTGTCTTATTTCGATCATCTTTGTCATTCAATTTCATCTCACTAATTTATTATTGTTTAAATATTCAAGAATTTTTTTCAAAAAACAGCGCCATACTATTGCCGACTCATGCGTTGTTTGTAATATGAAAAAAGAGATGAAAAATTCTGAAAAAAAAACATTTTGAAACCAGCAAATCTTCTTACAACAACTTCAAGCTACAATTTCAATTGGTCCTGGCAATATATTGAATCCTTTTATTGTATGGATCGATCAAATTTGTTTGGTATTTACATAATATACTGACTACTGATGATGATGATAATAATTGGATTCTGTTATAAAAAAAAACTAGAATAGATATGACTGCTACTACAATGAATATATCTTGAGCAGACAAACTTTAATAATTTTCCAAATCGATTCATTCATTTGGGTATAATAAATGAGATGGGATTCTTGCTTCTAGGGTTGTTTTTTTTTCATTATCGTTTCGTATATTTTGAGTTTTTGTGGAGAAAAAAATTTTTCTCATTTTTTTCTTCGGAAATTTTTTTTTATTTTTTTATTTTTTCATTGTATTTATCCATCATAGGCATCATCATTTCTTCGATTGAATGTAATATGTTCATGTTATTTTTTCCTGCGTAGTGGAAATCGAACAATCCAGAACAAAAACAACAACAGCAAAACAACAAAACAAAATCATCAACTTGATTCAATTGAATACAGAGTGATCACACGCATACACCTAAATACATTGGAGTTGTATGTGTTTGTTGTTTGCAGCAACGATTAATAGACAGTTTTTTTTTTAGTCGGGCGTTTTTTTTCCAAGCAAGTCATTGAATATATTCCATACTGGATTCCATAAACTTTCTGGCTCTTAGTAACAAAAAAAAACTACTTCCTATCTGATGGTGATAGATGGTGCTGTTCCAAATTCTACAATTTAATTATTTTCATTCGAAATTCTATAAGGTGGTTGTGTTTTTTTTTTGGTGTTTCATTATTCGAAAGTCCAAAAAAAGTAAAGATGTAAATTTTTATGTGAAAAAAAACAAAAGAAACAAAAATCATTACAACACACTAGAGAATTATGAGAATATGCATCGTATTAGATTTCTATTATTATTCAATGTTGGCAATTGAAATTGGAATTTTACAGTTATTTGCTACGAATGACAAAAAAACAAGATGAAGAAGACAAAAACCAGAAAAACAATGTAGCCATTTTTTCGTAAATTCTCTTTTTTATTTTGTTGTATGTTTTCACCAGTTTTGTTGTTTCGTATGCATCATAATAATATCCCTCCCTCTAAAAAAAATTAATAATAATGAATTACGGATGTCGACATATATAATACAAAAAAAACGAACAAAATTTAATAGCCAGAATATGAATGAATGAATTCTATATGTTCTAGTTGTGCGCACGTTGGCGTATAAATCATTTTCCGGTTCTAATTTTTTTTTTGTTCCTTCATTTATTTTTTATCCATTTTTTTTCCAAAATGATTTTGTATACACTACTTTCCTGCTTATTACCTCTTACTCCCACAATTGATTACACAACAAACAGAAAAAAAAACTTTATATCCAACAATTTTTTTTTCTTATATTCAAATACAAGACAAGAGAATTCCAAAAGAGTTTTACGCTGATGATGGCACATCTCATCGCACTGACACACACACACACAATTTCAAATGCCATCCCCATCAATATAAAAACAAAATTGCAGATAAACGAAGAGACGAACGAAAATTTAAATCAGAATCTCAAGTATCTATAGTTTTTAGCAATATAGAATTCTAGGAGAAAATATAAGAATTGAAAATTTAACAACCCACACACACACATATAGATAGTTATACATTTGGGATTCTTCAACATTGACTAACATATTCACCTTCAATACATTAGTAGTAGAATTATCGGAATATCCATAGTATACAATAGGACAACATTCAACAACAACAACAACAACCGCACAAAACTACGTGATGTATTTGGATTGGCTTCATTTTAACGTTACCTTCTTATTTTTCAAGAATTTTTCCAATTCTCAAAATTTTCTCTTTTTCTCTAGATGTTACATGTGCTTGTTAAACACATACAAACACATCACTGGTGTCATTCAATTGGTATTGTATTGTGTCATATATGTCTGTGATATCACACATAATACAAATATTTTTCACATTCTATTCCATTTCATTTATATATCCAAAAGTTGAAATCTTTACAGTTTGGTTTCTTTTTTGTTCTTTTCTTTCGTTTCTGTTCTGTCCTTGCCCAGACACACACACACACACACACATACATAGTAGGTTCATTTCATTTTGTTAACAACACTTTTACTTTTCACACACAAACATAGAATTTGAAAGGACAAAATAGAAAATTATAGTCAAACCAAGCCAAGAAAAAAAAATCTTCAAACAAGAATATATGGCGACTTATTCCTTGATGGAAGAATAACACAGAAGAAAAAAAATCTGCTTCTTTCTTTCTCACTTTGTGTGTGTGTGTGTGTATGTTAAACATTTCATCTTGTTGTGTTTGGTTCACTCATATTTTTTCGTTTTCGTTTTCGTTGTTGTTGTTGTTATGCTAAACTCTATTCTTGCAAACTTATTCAATGCTTTGATCTATAGTTTTGAGTTTTAGTCAAGTATTTGAGAATTGAAGCCAAAAGAAAAAAAATGGCAAAAACTTCAGACCAAACAGAGCCCGATTTTTATATGATTCTGAACTCTAGCTAAAAAAAAATATGAACAGGAAAAAAGGGGCCAGCACAAAAGAACCAATAATGATAAAAATAAGGGAAAAATCTTCAGGGCCATTGATGCCTGCTTTTTTAAGGTCCAGAAGACCCACACCCAGACAACAGCAATATATAAGAAAAAAAAATTCTTCACTGTACATGTTGGATCCTAATATTCTTCACCATCATCTATCTATCTATGTGTACGTATTTGTGAAGAATCCAAAAAAAAGTTCTTTCTGTCTATCAACTGAAACTGTGTCTATGTGTGTGTGTGTGTGTTTATATTGAGTGAAATTGGAAATCAAGAAAAAAAGGAATAAAAGAGAAAAACGAAAATTCTATATCAAAATTCTTTGGTTCATCAAAATTGGCTTTTAAACATCAATATATCGCCATCTTGTAGTTCAAACGGAATGAACAAATATACTGTTGTGTTATATGGATGTATACATTATGGAACAGGCCATCATTTTATTTTTTTCATGTTGATTTTTTTTTTTTTTTAGTTTTTCCTGTATTGATTACATCCCACCACCATCATTTAATAGCTACTACGTATGATTATTATTTTTATATAAAACAAAAGACAAAGATTGCAACGATAAACAAATAAAATAAAATAAAATAAAACAAACAAAAAAAACCGAAACAAATAATATAAGCCGATAGTCAGATTGATTGTAAATGAAATGATGATGATGATCAGATTCTGGCCACCGCCCGAAAAAAAAATCCAGCATTATACATCAGCACAGCACAACACAATACACAACACACAAACACATCATAAACAAAACCTCCTAAACAAGTCAACGTCATTGTTTTGATTGCAATTTGCATTTCAATATTTTTTTTCAAGTTTTTGTTTCAAATATAATTGGTTTGTAATGGATTCATAAAACAAAAATTATAACCAAGTCAGTATTATTGTCAACCTTAAAGGAATGATGACTTATGATACGTATATATGTGTACACATATATACTACACACATAATGTAAAAAAAATTGTCACACATCCAATGAAATATCTCTCTTATGATGATGATGATGATGCTCATTATTGGTGGGTGATACAGGAATTCTTCGCTATTAGCTATTCATTATTGGAATAATATTGTGATCATCAAAGAGTGTCTGTGTGTAATAATAATACATTTGAATGGCCAAAAAAAAAAAAAAAAAAAAATATAGAAACATTCAACATGTTTTCTCGAACAAAAAAAAAATCTCTATCTTGATGATTGTCTTTTTTTTTCTTGATGATGAAAATTTAAAACGCAAAATAAAATCAGGACATCATTTGTGTTGTATACATGCTTGGAAATATATATAATTGAGAACGAAAAATCAAGTGTTTCTTGTTCATCATCATCATCATCATCAATTTAATTTAACATTGTTCACACAATTGTCTTTGCAATATTTTCTATTGTTTGCCCATTTCAGCCATTTTGATTGTACTTTTTTTTCTGGTCATTTCTGCTGCTGTTGCTGTTGTTGCTGCTATTATACTTTGGTTATATTCAACGCTATTTCTCTCTCTCCCTAGATATACTATCTCTTTTTTTTAACTAAAAAAAAAAACTTGGCCAACTCTTGTGTATTGTTGAGCCACAAAAATATATTCATCGAATTTCCAAATCACATTTGAATTGTATATACAATTCATACATACAAACACACATACACACAAATACAAAATGAACGATTGAATGCATGTGCTCAGAACATTTTTGATGATTCGGATGTATGTATCGTGTGTGTGTGTGTGTGTGTGTGCTAGAAGCAGATTCCATTTCTATTTGTGAACGGTAAGTGTACATTTTATATTTATTACTAAACTTATACAAACACACAATGAGATAAAAACTCTAATAAAATAATTGGTTAGTTGAATAAAATAAACGGCGTTGATGGCGCATGTCCATATTGAAATGTGAATAAAATAAATGTGTCCAATAATAATAATGATAATGATAATATATATTGAACAAATGAATGGATTGTTGCCACACACACACACACACATAGAGATGAAAAGTCATCCATCTATAATACATCATTGAAGGGTGGTTCGATTTCCGTTTCCGGATCTTTTAGATTACCTACCTACCTACCTACCTACTTATTCATTTACTATTGAATTTATTGATGAAGAAAAAAAAATAATTATTTGAATTCTTCAATGAAATCTTTATCGACCATTGGTATTGAAAAGATCACATACAATTCATACACACACACACACACACACACATACACATAAGATGACACCTTGAGAATTTCCGGTTTTTTTATATTCGGTTCAACCAACCGGAAGTTGGATGAAGAAAATCAACAACAAACGTAAATAGAGATATATAGTATAAAAATCGAGTAAGATCTATGTAATCAAAATTGAAATCAAATTGAAAAATTATCCGCTAGTTGTCGTTGTTATCGTCATCATTTTTTTTTTTGTTCACATATCATTCATTTGTCTTTTTTTTTCTCGTATAAATGTCGATCATCATCACCACCACCACTACTAATAACAACAACAACAACAATATTGTGAAATCAGAAGACGAGAAAAAAAATTGCAATGGCCAGTTCTGCATATATTTAGCCGTTCGGTAAGCTTGACGGAAAAAAATAGAAATAATAATGACAGCAACAAAGCAGCCTATGAATCCGGATAGCCGTTCATTCATTCGTTCATATACTGGAAAAATAAAAAAAAAAATTCATTTCATCGGCCAATCTTGTGTGTTTGTATGTGTGACACTAATTTACCTATGGTCGTCGTATTATACATTATTATTGGTGCCATGAGGCACATTTATACATAAGGCCATTATTGAGTGCAACATAATAATGTGTGTGTGTTGTGTGTGTGTAATGCTTGCTGCTGCTGCTGTTTGTTGTGTTTAATTTTGTTTAAAAAAAAAACATTTTTCCCTTTGAAAATCCAAATTTTTTTTTTGTCTGACTTGAGTTTCAATCTGAATCAATTTTGTGTGTGTGTGTTTTTGTTCAATGTTTATAAAATGTCCATCATTCATCATCATCGTCTACCGTTTGTGTGTGTTTGCTGATTCTTATGTTTTGGTTTGTTGAATTCAAAATTATTCCAAGATTGAATCTAATCGAATTATATATTTCAAAATCTTTTGAATAAAATTTATTTAAACAGAAAAAAAATAATTAATTAATTTTTTTGTTCACAGAATATACAGAATCCACACAGAATAAATTCAATAAGAATCGCAAATATCGATCCAAAAAAAATTCGAAAAAAATGGAAACCAGAAAATAAACAATCCAGAAAAAAGTAGAACAGTTTTCTTAATTTCACATATTTTCTTTCTTCATTTTTTTAGTTGCTATTTTTTCCCATCTCTTTATCATATTCTTTTGGATAGAGGGGGGGAATATATGAGTTTTTTCCGTTTTCTATTCATCGTCGTCGTCGTCGTTGTCGTTGTCGATTTGATCAATAAACAAATGCGCATGCTTAAAAATTGTCCATCATCATCATCATCATCATCAAGAACAACTGCAGTCAAAGTAGTCGTCATCTCGTTATAATGTCGTCGTTGTAGTTCCACCAGGAGACATCTGCTCTTCAACAGAAACAAAAAAAAAGCATCCATCGACCGATCCAATGAAAAAAAAACAAACCCAAAAAAAAGGAGAGTGAAATGAAATCATCAAAAAAAAAAACAAAACAAGAATCGAATTATTATTATCAATTTCTCCAAGAACACGTGATTCTAAACTAACTGAAAAATAACCTTTTTGTTAGAAAAAAAAGCTGAAAAATGACAATGAATAAATCAATCAATAAATAATGTTTATTTCAACTAATAATCAGTGATCAATCATCATCATCATCATCATCATTATTGTGTGTACTGTGCTACATATATAAATTTTATATATACAACAAGCCAAATCGAATGATTCACGAAAAAAAACCCGATAAACGAATGATTCAATTAGACAAAAAAAAAATTTTTTTCTGGCGAAAAATTGAAAAAAAAATCATTGAATTATCGTTGTCATCGTGTGTATCCAGTATGTATGCATGTTTGTCTCTCTTCGTGTGTGTGTGTGTGTCTCTGTGTGTGTTTATAAATGGTATATGTTAGTTAACAACTTGATCCAATGGTAATTTTTTTTTATAATAAAAAGTTACAGTGAAAAATTGTATGAACGTTCCGTTCGTTCATAATCATCATCATCATCGTACTTTGTATGTGGATTTGTGTTTGGATTGAGCAAAAAAAAAAAAAGCAAAACACCAAAACCAAACCAAGCCGAAAAATAAAATAAAATAAAATATACTAAACTACATCCTTGCACACACACACACAAGCCACGACCGAGACCTCGACACAAAGTTGAATCAAAAAATCAAATCGAGTGTATTTGAGTGTGTGTGTGTTGTGTATGGTAAGTTCGATGAGTAGAGAGAATGGTATGTATTTGAGCCAATAACGAAAAAGCCAGAAAAAAAAGTAAAAATATTCGAGTTGTGAATCGTCCGAACATTATACCCAAATAACAATAATAATAATAATAATAACGACGAAGACGACAACGGTCGACACAATCCTGTATATTTTGTATGTACATTTTGGCCATCATTTCAAATGATGACGACGATCCACTGATGATGATGATGATGATGAGGATCGCCTTTTCGATTATAATTTAGTGTGCGTAGAAGAAGAAGAAGAAGAAAAAGAAGACGACGACGACGATTGGCAACTATACACATAAAAAAATGTTTTATTTTTTCTGTCTTTCAATTCCGTTTTATTCTTTTTATACTTTTTTCTATGCTTAGGCTTGCTAAAATATTAGATCTCTTTTGTCTTGTCTGTGTGTGTTTTTTTTTCTTTGGCCTGTCAATATCATCATACTAACTCTATTGTTCAATTCCAGATTTTCTTTATCACAGAATTTATTTTTTTTTTGCCATGCAATTGAATATCAAACAACAACAACGATAATGAATCCAACGAATCTGTGATTATGTTTTGATTCTGTCTGTTTTGACTTGCGATTCCATCGATTTAGTCGCAATCATCAAATTCTTTTTTTTGAATCAAAAAACAACAAAAAAATATATTGCAATTAAATTAGAAGATAGAGGAAATCAATGTGAATCAATCCAATCCAATCATCATTATTATTGTGTATGGCCCGTTTTTTTTTGTTTGTGTTTTGAAAAATTGAATGAAAAAAAAAGGTTTTTGAGAGATATTTTTTTTTCACTGCCTTCATACACATACTCACACATTGCATCGCCTCCAATTTTTTTTTGTTTATTAGTTTTTGTTGTAGCAAATGTTCACTGTGTATATATCCTCTGTTCATTCATTCATTCATATTCGCCATTTTGATTATATACAGCATCATCATCATCATCAGCAACATCATCAGAAGAGATATTTTCAAAGCATAACATAATTTGGCTATTGGTGGTGGTTTTAAGTATCTTTTGTCGAACTTTTTTTTCATCATCATCATCATCATCATTTTCTTCTTTGGTTGTCGTCGATGTCGACGTCTTCATGTGTATTTGTATGTGAGTCTGTGTGTGTGTGTGTATATATCATTTTGTTGTTGTTGTTGTCGTTTGTTGATTCGATTCATATTCGAATTGAATTTTTTTTCTTATTTTCCTCCTTTATACGCCCGTGTTGTTGTCGTCGTTTAATATTCAAACAACTATCGACATATTGAAGTTTTGTTTTTGTGTTGAGCCTTTTTTTTCATCGACCATCTACAGCTCTTCAAAAAAAATTTCTGTATAAACGCAACGTGTGAGCATCTTCTGTGATTTGTTTGTTTGTTTGTTTCGTTGTTTTTTGAAAAAAAAAATGTTTTGATTATCATTTTTGGTATGTTTTGTGTATGTGTGTGTGTTTATGTTTGTTTGTGTTAAATGTATGTAATTTTAATTCTCATCTTTAAAAATATCCTTTTTTAGCCATTTCCGGCGTTCATTCGATTATCATTGTGGAAATACGAAATCTAAATTGTAAAAATATAACCAGAATCTTTCTTTCTCATACATAATTGATACCAGAATTTGTATGATCATCATCAACAACAACGTTTATTTCTACTATTTTAACCTCATCAGCTTGTCTCTTTCTCTTTTTTCGCTTACTGTGTTGTTAAAGGTAGGTTGGAATTTCCGGAATTTGACATTCTGTTTAATTTTTTTGTTTATTATGATGGATAAATTCATTTTTTTTGTTTAGTGTTCCATCTATGATGTTTATAGTGAAACAATTTTTTTTGCCCATTTTTTTTCTTTGTTTGTTGAATCTATCTATCTTTCTCTTCACTTATCACCCACGGTTTGTCCACGGTAGTTCACAGAACTTTTGCTCCTTATTTTATATATGAACACATTATAAATGGAACATTTTGAAATTGCGTTGTATTTTATAATAAAAACAGTGTAAAACCAAAAGAATCATCACACAAACACACAATCCTTGGGTGTACAACAAAGTGAATAAAAATGCATTTATGAATTGAATTGAAAGATCTTGTGTGTTTGTGTGTGTATAAACCGTGGCGATAGCTCATTGCATTGCTCAAACACAAACATACAAAAAAAAAGTTCGGCGAGTAAGTGAATGAATGTGAGTGTGTGAGAGAGAGAGAGAAATGTTGAGAAAAAAAAGCTACAGTGAATGTTTGTATAGACTCAACAAAATAGAAAATTTGACGGTTACATTTATGATAATAATCTGAAAAAACCCGTAAAATTTTTGCTCGTTTTATATATATCATGATGATTTCAAGAGTTTGACTTTCATTTTAAATGGATGGATACCATTCACAGGTATATTCTTTTTTGTGTTGTTGTTGTTTTTCTACTACTCGGGCATCAAATGGATCTGTATAAAAACTTCGGATGGCGTCATATATTTTCTCATATACAAGGGATACACAAAGATATAGAGTGGGGAAAAAAAGATGATATCCTGTGCATGTGTGTGCTTAGTAATAATATATCCCCACACATTGTGAAATACACAGTTATTGATGTCTTGCAACCTATGTGTGAGTGATATACCATTTTTTTTCAAGTGAATATATTTGGTGCATGTGTAGCTTTATTAATTATTATATTATTCATTTTATTTGTATTAATTACTTTCTGTTACCCATATAGCAACTCCTATTTATGAAACAGATTAAAATTCTTTTTTTTTTGGATCACTGTGCCAGATATCAATTGATTTTGTTTTTGTTTTTTCTTTTCTCTTTCTCATACACACCTCCAAGTTTACAATGATAAAAAAAATCTCTGACTTTAGATTTTTTTTATTTTCTAACTGAGTTTAATGAGATGAGATACTTTATGAACGAAAATTCTCTATCATTTTTTGATGTGACGAAGCTCTTATTGGTCGATTCGGTAATTTTTATTTCTTTTTTTTTTTTTTTTGATTTTGGCGAATCGACAAACCATGACGACGGCGATGGTGATGGTGATGGCACCAGTTATTGTGTTATAATAGCTAGGCAGATTCTTGTTATACCAAGAATAAGAGAAAGAGGGAAAGAAAATAACGAATCAAATTTACCAAAAAAAAAAAAAAAAAAAAATTTCTTGATATCCTGGGCATAATTTGCGCATATGCCACATCACACATACAAGCATTTAATGTATTTTTTTTCTTGTTCAATTCAGAGCCCTTTTTCTTTATTATTTCGCTTGCCGGGGGTGTTATTTTTTTCGTTGATTTTGGTTCGATTCAATATACGACATATATGGCCTAAGTTGTGTCTTTGTTTGTTTGTATGTATGCATGTATGTTGTGAAACAAAGAAAAAAACGGATTCTGTATTATACTTTGGTTACTCATATCTATGTGTAATAAGTATCGGTGTGTGTGTGTGTGTGTGTGTAGGTGGCTATATCTAGTTTTGTTCGATTGTAGTGTATACACACAGAAAAAATTGACACCAATTTTTTTTGCGAATGATGGGGGATAAAATAAAATAAAATTCGTACAGCAAAAAAAAAAAAAAAACAAAGCAATACTGAAGGACTTGATGTCGGTGAAAAAAGGGAGTCTACTCTCTTTGAATACATAAAAAAAAACTGGACTAAATGATTATTACTCACTCATCAATGAATAGCTGAATTTGTTTGATTTTGGTGGTTTCCATTAGAATCAGTCGTATGTTTTTATTGATTATATTAACATCACACACAGAATTGTGATTGTGTTGGATGGTTTAGCATGTCCTTCAAATTGAAATTACAATGTTAACTAAAATCATCATCGTTAAGGCCAAGTTTTCCAATTTTTATTTTCCCAACAACAACAACAACAACTCAGCAATCCGAACCGATATTTGAAACAAGCTCTATTTGATTTGATTTCCCTTTTTTTCCTTTGTTTATTTGTGTTGTTGTTGTTGTTGTTCACCCCTCAGTTGTTTTCTCATCATATATAAATTGTTAGCTTCTGTACTGTGTGGTAATGGTATGGTTTGTACCTGAACACACACACACACACACACAACAGCAGCAGCTGCTTCTGATGTTTGGCCCTAATTGTTTACCTTTTCTGGTGATGATGATGATGACCTTTTTCACCATTTTTTTTACATTACTATTTTCCGTATGGTTCCAACATTATCATTATTATTCATTGAATTAAATATAAGGCTGAAAGAATAAGAGGGCGATCATTCATTCAGTCACAAACAAATGTTTGAATGGAAATAGATTCAATGAATGATATTTGTAGAATAGTTTGAAGAATGATTGTTTCAATCTAAAGAAAAAAAATAGTTTTTCGTGTTGTGTCTATACATTGAAAATCTATGATTAGTAAAGAGATTATATCATTTTGTTACATGGTGACAAAATAATATTGAATGATGAAGATGATGGTGGTGGTGGTGGTGATGATGGCGAAAAGTAGGAGGAGAAAAAAAAAGAAAAAAAAGAGTTGGTTGATATATTTATGTGAAAGGAAACAAGCTCATTGTACAGTTAATACAAACAAATAGTATTAACTTTATATTAATTGAATACTCTCTATAGCGAATCGGGCAAATGCACAATACACAAACACACACAGGACATTTTATATCCTGATTATCATCATCATCATCATCATCAGAGAAAAAGATTGATAGAAAAAAAGAGAATTGAGAGGCCAAATTTACACATTGATAGTCAGTGTTTATGTGTGTGTGTGTGTGTCTGTTATATATGCAGGAATTTTAGAATTCAAACGGGTTCAAAAATAAACAAGATCAAAAGGCAGGTGGCGCTCATTTTGAGTATAATAATCCTTGTAATATTTTTTTTTATTTGACCTTTGTTTAATAAAGTTCCGGTTCCGGTTATGATTGTTTTTCAAATTTTTTTTTTGTCATTTTCTGATTACGTACTAAATATGTGTGTGTGTATGCAATATTTTGAAATTTAATGTCATTTTTTTTGTGTGTGTGTGTGTGTGTGTGTGTCAATAATAAATTTGTTGTTGTTATCAAAGCAAATCATAATAATTCACTTGTAATTATATGATTTTTTTTCTTCATCTTTTACGTTTCAATTATTTCTCATGTTATATGTCAAGTTATTTCATTTGATTTTCTCTTGTATTTGATGTCTGTGTGTATGTATAATGAAAAAGAAATGCACATTTTCTGTTGAAGAACTTGTTATTTGTTTGTTGTTCTCAGCAGATTTTTTTTTCATTCCATGTTCATTCTCCATACACACACACAAAGACTTTGTAGATGATTTGATGATGATGATCGACCATGGTTAAGGCGTGATACTGTTGATGTTGTTGATGTTGATGATGATGATGATAATCATGAAGTCGATGAATGTTCATTATGATATTAGTGTGCATATATATCGGCCGATGTATGGCTTTTTTTTCGATGGTAAAATTGACTTGTGTTTCTATAGAATTTCTTCATCTTTTTTTTTGTTACAAACGTAATTCGTACTATTATTACGAGCACATGCGTAAGAAATTTTTTTTTTTTTTTTTTGGTTCATCCCCCATAAATTTACGCGCGAATTTTGAATTATTTTGAAATTCTTTATGTAGCGTTTGAGTTTGTATGTGTGTGCATAAACTGCCACACCACTACAATTCGTTAAGTGTATTTGTATTCAACAAATTAAATATGACGAATTCACTATCAATTGCATTTATTTTAAACAGGAAAAAAATCAACAACATTGTCGCCATCATGTGTCCGATTTTAATTTAAATTTTTCTAAAAAAAATTGGTTAACAATCAATGCCATTAAATTATTGAATGAATAACAGTGAAAACTAACCCAAATTTTTAAAGCTGATCAATCAAAATCAATGTTGCATTCACAAAAACTTACACACGTTCAGTGACCGTAAGGGCGGCGGTGGTTATTACATACCTCTCGGAGGTTTTTCTTTTTGAATGAATGAATGAATGAATTGAATGAACAAAAAGATCAAGATACGTTGACTTTTGTATTAGCCAACAATAATAATAACAACAACAGTGACAATGACAATTACAAAAAAAAAGCGTTAGACAAACTAAAAAGAGGACATAAGATCATATGAATAAGTATCCCTTAATCACGTGAATCCATTGTTATATGGTAACGTTTCATTGATTCAAATCTAAGCATTTGTATCTATTACCGTCGGTTAGCTCATGCTAATATTAGCACATCCTATCCGTTAGAACTTGACCTATTCCATTTTTAACCATCGAAATATCACTTTGATTATTTGTACGATTTTTTGAGTGGAAAATTTTTTCATTCAATTTAATCAAGTTTTAGACAAAATTCTTTGTTATTCATTTTTACAATATTGCCGATTTGTTCATCAAAACTCTTATGATGTGTTCATCAAACTAGTCAACGTAAGGGATTATTTTTAGGAATTGAATTGACAATGAACAACAATAAAATGATCCAGAAAATTCATCAGAATCAACAGAATATTTTTCGTTTGTGTGCGTGTGCGTGTGCGAGTGTTTTATATATATCTACTACTAAATGCCGCGTCATCGTTGTACTTATTGTTATTGTCGATTTGGCCATTTGTTTTTTTTTCTATTTTCGGTATTTTCCAGAAAATTTTCATTCTATTGTCGAAAATAATCAAGAACAATCATCATTATGAATTGGAGTGAAAAAAAATAGTCGAATTACGGAATTTCTTTTATTATTGATGCTTAACTGGAAAAAAATACCGTTAAATAGAATCAAAAAAAAAATTTAACGGAAAAGGAAATAATTTGAATCGATTTTTCGATTGTAGTTATTCATATAATTCAAGCCAAACACGAATCTTATTATTACTGAAAAAAACTTTACCTACAATTCATTCGCCATTGTTATATGATGAAACCATATTATCAAGGTCTGAAAATTTTAATTATGTACGCCTATGTACAAATACAAACAATGTATAAAATGTCAACTGTCAAACGGTTTTTTTTGGGGCCATTAGTGAAATATACTTGTGATTTGTGCTTGCGCGTATTATCGTCCTGTGTGTGTGTTTGTGTGCAAATATGTCGAATACGTAAGAATCGAAAATAGAAAAGTTAAAAAAAATGCATTTTTAGGCACTGTGTGTGTGGAAAAACAATCGGTTTGTTATGTGTAGTTGTATTATTCATGAATAATAATTTTGTTTGTTCCGGTTTATTATATTCCTGTTTGTTCATGTGTGTATGTATGCTTTATTATACCATTAACTGGAAATAAAATAAATAAAAATTCTTTAATATCGTAGAGTTATATTTTTTTCTGGTTTAATCTAATAATAACCAGTACAGATGCTTGGATTAATCCACACACACATAATGATTATGTGTGAAAGCGATAGGATGAGGTAGATGATCGAATCAACATTTAAGCCATTGTTTATGTGAATTTTGTTTTGTTTTTTTTTTTTCATTCTCTAAGATTTGAAATTAATACGACAACAATTATATAATTGAAGAGACCATTAGTGGAAAGGACATTGACTGGCAGTTGGAAATATTTTGTTTATTCAACATTCGTTATTATTTAATTACGGATATTCAAGTGTTTGTTTGTTTGTTTGTTTGTGTGTGTGTGTGTGTGTGTAATTCATAATTTGTCATTTTACATTTCAATTGAAAATATTCACCTTTTTTTTCATTAATATTCTATGATGATGATGATGATGATAATCACATTATGAAAATTTTTCAATCGATATCTACATGGATTTTAAATCATATATATATATCATATCATCATTATCACTTTAAATGATTAATAGAGGATTTAAAGATCAAAGGTTATAATATATTAGAAATAGGATTATCCTCATCCTCTCATAGAAATATATTCCTCTTTACTCATTTTTTTTTTCATTCACTTCCTCCCTCCCTCTCTCCTCTTCATCACCATCGAACAAGTGCATGTAATTGACCACACAATTATTATATTTAGATGGATGGATGTGCAACATGATATTGGCGTCATGCGCTCTCATCATATACATACATACATTATTATTGTGTAATGTAAACCAAAAAAAAAAAAAAGCCACTTAACATCATCATATATATTGATGAACAGACGACATTTGACGCCATGGCATGCACACACACAAAAAAAAACAACAAACAAACAGCTGATTGTTCAATACCAATGTTAATAGAATCCGATACTGGCGCCACCAATTGTCATCAAATCAAAACATTTTTTTGAATATTTTCAAAAATTTTAAAAATGATAAAAAATAATATAATTCTATTTCCGGAATTAAGAATTTTATTTTCATTTTTTTTTAAAATCTTGTCTCTATTTTTTTATCGATTGATTCGATAATAACATAAAGCATAGCCTTTTTATTTAAGAAATGCTTAAAATAATAACAGCAGCATCAGAAAAAATAAGAAAACAAAACAATGAGATAAACAATAACCGGAAAAAACAATTTGTGTCAAATACCATTGTGTGTATGCACCGAAATGAGCCAAATAAAGGAAAAAAAACAACAACGAACAAACGAATAGTAAGCCAAACAACAACAACAACAACAACAAAATAAAAATCCAATATCATCAGCACATCACATTGAAAAAAAAGTGTTGGTCTCTTTGTTCTTTTCGTATTTCTTTTCATATATTTCGTCTTTGCATTGTCAATTGCATAGGAAAGAAAAAACAAAATTTGCCGCTATATAACGGGATCATGATGATGATGATGATGATTTTTTTTCTTCTCTTCAATGCATTCAAAAGACCGTCTGTTCGTCAATGTTTGTTGTTTGTGTTGTACGTTGTTACCAAGTTATCTTTGGTTATCACCGCTACTACCAATATATATTAACAAATAAAATCAAAAAAAAAAAAAAAATGAAAAAAAAATGAAATCAACCAAAAAAAGTGAATTGAAAAGAATTGAAGTGAAGAAAAACGTATTCATAAAAGATAAAAGAATCTCATTTTTTTCATCACTTACAATATGTTCTGTATTGTTTGTTCGAACCATCATCATCATCATCAGAAAAAAAACTGCTCAGCGTTTAGTTTTCAAACAAAACAAAACAAAACAAAAACTAAATATTCCAGACTTTCAAATTTTGATTCTGGAAGTCTTTTTTTTTTGTAAAAATTAGCCACTGTTTTGCATGTGATGTAATAAATGAAATTTTTGTATTTGATTTCAAATGTTTCACTCATATGATGATGGAAATGAATTGAAATGAAACTGAAAAAAATTTCCATAACTGATTTTTTCACTAATATTCTGTGTGTGTGTGTGTGTGTATGTATGTGTGATGGTTCAATATGGACTTTTACTATTTCACTAAATTCTATGTCGTTTTATTTATTACTACTACATGTTTGTTGTATGGTTCCATATACTTTTTTTTGTTGCTTCTAAAATCTTGAATTCAAAATATTCTCAGAATTCTGCGTATGAGAAAGAATTTTTTTTTTTTTTTTGTTGTAAGATTAATATTGCGTTATTATAATTGCATTTCATTCATTCATTCATACATACATACATACATAGATATGGCTATGGAATGCTATCATTTTGGATGTTATTCTGTTGGTGTATATAACATAACATCCAAAATGCCATTCATACCACCACAAATATACACACACACACAAAACAGACATGTGAAAAATTTGGTAACCATCATCCATAACAACCATATAAAACGTTTCACACACACACATACACACACCTCCAATATCTGGGGTGGGCACCGTACTGGAACTGTTTGATTCTGATGCCTTTGCAAGGGCTGTATGTTTTTTTCATTTATCCATAATAAACGTATGTATCAATGCAAACGGAATGTTACTGGAAAAATGTTGGGTGGCCATTCTTTTGTTTGCGTATGTTTTTTTTCCAGTCATCAAATAACATCAAAAAAAAAATTCGACTACTACTGCTATCCTACTAGAAGTTCAGAATAATGAGACAAATTCTTTTTCTTTCTATTCATGTGTTTGTTTGGAATCTAGATGAATCTGGCTTGCTTGCTTGAAGCGTTAAATGTTCCATAAGTTTCTCACCGATGTGTTTTATACGAATGGAACATGACCGCCCTATTCATCACCAACGGTATTATTAATTATTATTTTTATATACCCTAATTATTTGATTTCATCGTCATCATCATCACTATTGAATGCAATCTAATGTAAAAAAGGCAGAATTCTTTTTTTTCTCTTTCTCTCTATCTCTCTTACACCTTTCGACGCCATTTTTCTGGCTCGATCTTCTTGTTTTGTGAATGAATTTCAAATCCATTAACCATCACTGTATATACCAGTGTTGTTTTCATTTATTAAACTAAATCATCAAACAACAACAAACCGATGGTGGTCACCCGACTTTAAACATGGAATAGTACGCTTCACCATTAACCAATCTTTCTCTCTCGGTGTGTGTGTGTGTAAATGTGAGTTTCTTTTTCATTTACTATTGTTGCAAAGAATTTATTCCTCCTTTATTCGATTCTATCCATTTATTCATCGATTGATGAAACATAGTAGGGTGAGTTTATTTTTTTTACACAGGCGCGTAATTTTTTTTTTAAATTTATTTATTGAAAACCAGAAAATTGAATACACACCTATTCGAATCATATCCGGTTATTTAGTATTATTTGGTTATTATGAAGGTCCCGTAAGTTTTGTATAAAAATAACTCTTTTTTCACCCTTCTTAATCGACAACGGCTGCTACGGTAGATTAATTAACCTTATACACACACACAAAAGAGTTTGACCTGTCAGGTTATTAGCCAAAAAGTTATCCATTCAGTTTAACCACATTGCTACTACCAATTTCTGTATGGTATTAACTTATAAATAACAGAGATGATTACCACGCCCAATCACTGAAATATAATCAAATTGTGCAATATAAACGTAATGAAATTATACTTTATTACACATTTTGATGCCACTTTATATGAGATCTATGTTGTTATCTATGAGATAACTTATTCAAATATGACGTACAATATAAAAAAATGGCTATATTCACATCAATGTGTTGTGTAATGTATGTGTTTGTTCAAATAGTATTCACTTTCTGGCTTTCTTTCCCCCTCATCATCATCATCATCATCATCATTCTTTACTATTCTCATCCTCCTCACATATACAAACACATTGCTACTGTTGTTTGTCTCTTTAAATGTAGCCATTTAATAATTCTTTTTCATTCGTTCGATATATCCCAGGAAAAAATAGTTGCACACATATACACACATAAAGAAAGCAATAGAGTCGCGATACATACATGAAAAAAAAACCAGCCCCAGCGATATCTCAATCTCTCTCTCTTTGTATTCACTCTCTTCTCAAATGTTTTCGAACTGACTTTTTTTGCAAAAAAAAAAATTTTTTTTTTTTTTGTTGCTGGTTGGTCGATTTGGTTTGGGAAGCAACAACAACATTGCAACAAAGAAATATTGTAACCAACCGCCAAATGCATGGTTTGGTGTTTGTATCTCTGTATCTCTGTATCTCTTGTATGTGTGTGTGACAGAAAAATGTGCCATGTCTCTTTTTCCGTATTACACATGCATTATATTGGTTTGCTCCTCTTCCTTTCTTTTCACCCCCTCAAAAAAAAAAATCTTTCGCTTGCTCCATCTATTTTTCTCTCTCTCTCTCTCTCTCTCTCTCTCTCTCTCTCTCTCTCTATCCCTCATTCGCCATCTTCAATTCTCATTCAATTAGGTTCCATTTGCTCGAGTTACTCCGTCTATTCTCGTTTATTTTTTTTTCATCATGTATATACTCAAAAAAAAAAAAAATACAATATATACACCATTGATGAAACAAACACTCTGTATTGCCGTACTATTGCTGTGTGCTTGGTATTATAACTATTAAAATGAACAAAAAAAAACAACAACAACAACAACAACAAACAAGAGTCCAAAATAATAATAACAACAAAAACAACAGCATCATCATCATTCACCAAAACCAAAAATGATTGGACCAAGATATTGAGTGAAGATGGTAAAAAAAAAAAAATATATAAGGTGGTTCACAATCACACACACACACACACACATATAACAGATGAATAAAAAAAACAGAAAAGAGAAAAGGACAACAACCACCAATGAAAATCTACGGAAACATCTTGTTTTTCTTGTTGTGGTGCTTTATTGTATACACATCCGGAGCTATTCATATAATCAGTAATCATTTTTTTTTGAGTAAAAAAAATGTATAATGAAATCAACATAAAATATTTTGCTCATTATTTTTATAAGGTTTTTTTGTTGTTGTTGTTGTTGTTATTGTTGTTATTGCTGAATGGGGATATACTTATTTCAATGGTTATAATAATTGGATTGGATACTAAACACCATCTTCTCATTGCCAATATGATTGGCATGTGATGAGTGTGTGTTTGCATGCATGTATATGGTAAGCTCAATCTATCCTGCGACGAATTTTGTTGTTGTTGTTGTTGTTGTTGTTTCAAATAGAAATGTAAAATGTAAAAAAAAAATTGTGAATGCCAATGATGATGATCATCACCATCTCTCATCATCATTGGCAAACATCATTGGGTACTACCGTCATTATTTGCTATGTTTTAAGACTGTATAATAATAACGAAAAAAAACACACACAAAGAGAGAGAGAGAGATAGAGAAAACCAAAGTAAATCAAGATTGAGGAAAATGATGAAGAAAAAAAAATATTCATCTCTGCCGTATATATATTGTTAGTCTGTTTGGTTTGATGATAATAGGTGGAATGATGTTAACAAATTTAAAACCAATAGATTGATTAAATTCAAAATTCCATTTGATTTGCCAACAAGAATTTTGTGAAAATAAAAATTTCATTTTCTTTTTCTCTATAAATATCTGTGAGTATTTTATGTAAATTTTGGTGTCCAAAACAATAATGCCATTGAACACCACCACCACCACCACCACCAAGGCCTATTGCAGACACACCTCTCTTAAAAAAAACTACAAATCAACGACAAATTTTCATCCTCCTCTTTTTTATCATCATCATCATCATCATCCTTAATGATCAGTATAATTTTGTGTTGCTTTCACATCACAATGTATGTTTTCCATGGTTTGATTTTTGTTGTTGGTTAAGCCAAGTCGTCGGTATGTTGATGTTGATGATGATGATGATGATGAGTATCCGAAATGTCGAGACATACGATGATGGTTGATTTTTTTTTTTTTTTTTTTTGATCAGTTTAATGTTGTTGTTGTAATTGTGTGTGTGTTTGTGATTAACCTTAAAGAACACATTTTTTTTAAATATTCGATTCGTTATTTGAAAATGTGATATATGAAAAAAAAAATAAAATTTTATATTTTGGTGAACATTTGATTTAAATCGTCTTATTGAATTCAATTGAAAAAAAAATTATTCAATTCAAAGTTCATTTCAAATGGTCAATTCGGTTAGTTTGTTGTACTGGTATTCAATTTTTTTTTATTATTATTATTATTATTAAACATCTACATCATTTCCATCTGCTGAAAACAAAACAAAACAAAACAACGGTATTGGTCATCATAATAGGCCCCATAAGGTAGCTAAATAAGACACAAGTCTCTTTTTAATTTATTCAATAAAAATATTATTATTTTGATGAATGATCAGGGCTGCAACAACAAATGTGTCTATATATTATAGCCCAATCATCATCAATATCTTTTGTTGTTGTTTTTTTTTTTTTTGATTCGATGTCGCCATCGTCGTTTCATCATCATCATCATCAAGAAACTAAACCGAAATATATAAAAAAAAAATCCAAAGCTCAAGCTGCTCTATTTGCTGTGTATGTTTAATGTGAGTCTATTTGTTGAAATGGCGAGCTCGCCTTTTTTTATTATTATTATTATTTCTACCAAATATAACACGAATGAACCTCTGTATTTTGTTTTGCGTATAGAGTATTTTGGTTTGATGGATTCTCTTCCCAAAATAATAATAATAATAATAATACAAGTCACTGAAAGGAAGAAAAAAAAATTTTCTTTCGTTTTCATTTTTTTTTCTATATTTTCGTTTGATTTTGTCTGTGTGTGTGTGTATTATGGTTTGTCGGTGGTGGTGGTGGTGCTGCTGCTGCTGCTGTTGTCTATCTTTTTGTTACCATTTTACAATTTAGAGAGCCAATATTCTAATACGTTTGATTCAAAAAAAAAACAACAGAAAAAAAACTAAGAATTTTTTTTCCTGAAAAGAATCAGTCATATCATTTGCCATGAACTATTTTGATTCATCATCATTATCATCATAATCATCATCAATATGAAAATGAGAATAACATTTGATGAACCTTGGAGAGAGAGAAAGAAAAAAAAATATTCAAATTCAAATGATCCATGAATTTTCTTTGTCCAGAATTGAATGTTTTTTTTTCTTTAGGACCGACCAAATGATGAAGACAAGAAGCATGAAGATAGCATCAGCAATTTTTCAGTTGTTTCTTGAAGAAAAAAAAATTATAAAAAAGAAATGAAAGAAAAAAACTATCGAACCACTAGCACACCCTGATACTACCACCGCTATTACGACACAACATTACGAACTACTCGATTCTTTTCTTTTCATATTGTTGTTATTGGTTGGTATTTTTTTTTCTCTTGTTGTTGTTGTTGTTGTTGTTGTTGTTATTGTCAAATGTGGTGTATATTTACAAAAAAAAAAAATATATTTTGGTGAGTGAGTAAAGTAAATGTGTGTGTGTGTATGTTTAAGGGAGGCAGCAAAGTGAATAAGTGAGTATTGTATATTGTGAGTGAAATGAGTGAGTGAGTTTTGTTTCCTAAACGAATATAATTTAATGATATTATTATTATCACACATTCATTGATAATGTGTTTCTGTTATTTGTGTTGTTGTTGTTTTTGTTGTTAACGAATCATCATCATCATCATTCATCTTTGATGGCCAATATTTTTGATATTTAATCATCATGATGATTTATAATTGATTCTGTTAATTTTTTTGAAAATTAATCCAACTAAATATTGATTCAAAATCTTTAAATCAGCTACAATAATTTCATTGGCCACACACACACACCTGGTTCTCAATATTCGTTTTTGTGTGTGATATTTTTCTTATTTAAGTGTCTAATTTCAAGTTTTGATTGGAAAATATTTTGTTATTTTTTTTTTAATAATCCAAACGCCCAATTATCAACAAAATAAAAATCGAATCAACAACAATATAATCATACAAATACACATTGTGTATATTATTACAAATCAATTTAATTTCTTTCTGATCAATTATCATCATCATCATCATCGTCGTCGTCATCGCCAATAGTCAATATCATGGTATGTTCATCAAATTGTAAGAAATTATTTGGAAAAAAAATCATAAAAACACACACGACAACGATAAATGGTAAAAGAAAATTTTGTATATGTGTGTGTGTGTAACCAACCGACATTTATGATGATGACGATGCTCATTGATCATAATAAGCATCCATCTTGTTTTTTTTCAACAAATTCATATATTCAATTTAATGTATAGTGATATAGTCGATTTTAAGCTTCTTGAATGTTGGTTTTTTTCTACACTTTTGTGTGTGTGTGTGTGTGATTTATCCATCAATTGTCGTTCTTGGTTACTGTTTTCTTTTTTTGGCGTCATTTCCAATTCATGCATCTCACAATATATTTATTTATTATATTATCACATTGGCTATGTTGTAGTATTTTTTTTTCTCTCTTTATCATCATTGCAATCATTGGCGTCATCAATGAAATTAAGCAAATTTTCCTTGTTGTTTTTTTTTATTCATAATAATAATCTTCATTGATATCATCATTATTCTTGATGAAAATGTGTATATGTTTTCCATACAGTCATGATGTTCATTCAATCTTCATCATGTGTTGACCTTTGTCCTAACACAGCTTTGAGCTCCCCCCTCTTTATTAAATTTTTCTGATTATTACATTTATATAATTTTAAAAAATAAACTAAAGTATAATTATCATCATCATTCCATAATAATGACCATCATTGTCATTATTATTGAATGAAAATGGTGAAAATGTCAAGTCTGTAGACAATTTACAGCTTGTGGTGTTCGTAGTATGTATATTCATTCATCATTAGATGAATTAATTCCATCTTTGAATTCTATTTTTTCTCTTTTGCTCTAAGATCGTTCATTTTTTACACACACAATAATGAACAATTGTTTGCCATAAAATAAAACACATACATATAGACATATATAACATATATACAAACCAAAATCGGATGGATGAATGAATAGATAGATAGTGAACATTACATTTTGATTACAACAAGATGTGTGTTGTCTATCTATCTTTTTTACTTCTGTCTGTCCATTTTTTTTGTATGAATATATATGCTTATGTTTGTGTATGAGTGTGTGTGCATGAGTGAATGTAATCAAGCGAAACCAGAAATCGTTAAATCCGGTCTTTGGGCAACATTTTCAATACACCCATGACCATCATCATCATCATCATTTTTGTTTCTAATGGTGACAATAGAGAGTTTTCAATAAAGAATTTTTTTTTCTCATTTACACTATACGAATGTCGACTAAAAAACTTTAATGAAATCGTTCCATTATATTACATTATAGTAGTATGGGGAAGGGGGCGTTTTCCGTTCTAGGTGTCAAATGATGATATTGATTATGATGATGTCAAAAAAAACCAATATACAACCAGTATATGGATCTAATATTATCATCAATCGAATCAGAAGATGATGAGAGGAGATACCTTTTTTTCAACTTTTTTATTATTTACTACTAGATATGCCTCATCATCACGAGCATCATCATCCTTTATTGATGACCTGACGCCAATCGTAGGCGTCTTCTTTAGTGTTGTTGTTGTTGTTGTTCTTGTTTCTGTTATTATTACGATGATGATAATGATGTTGTTGTTGTTGTTATTATATGGACTTTTTTTTGATTCCAATTTCAAATCAACATGATGATAGAACAACTGAGTAAAATATAAAGAAAAAGAAATTATTCAGAAATTTGGCCAGTTATGCTGGTTTTTTTTCCATCGTTTATACTCGTCAAAATTTTCTCCACACGAGTGGTGATGATGTGTTCTGGTCGCAAAGAGTTACATATTTTTGTTAGTGCTGGTTCATCATCATAGAATGTTGAATTGAAAAGATTTGAGCACGACAACAACAATCATGATCTTTTTTCTCAATGTGAACGTAATCGTAACATCTTTGGTTTGGTTAAATTTGCCAATGATGATGATGATGATGATGACCCTCTTATGCATTTATCCACAACAGTGTCTTTTATATATAATTGAGCCGATCGGTTTATAGCTTATCAGACCTCTCTCTTTTCTACCTCACTTTATCCATATCAAACACTGTTTTTTAAACTAAATCAGTTTGTCTCAAATCAATTTTTGTTTTTTTTCTGTTTATAATATTGCTGGGTGCTTGGCTGTATTATTATTATTATTATTATCATCATCCAGAAGTTAAAATATAACAAACTCAAAAAACAGACGACCTGTTCTTTTTCCGTTGAATGAAAGAATAAGGGTTAACATTTGATAGGATTAATATATTGTTGAATTGAAATGAAAAATGCCACGTAAACAAGATTTTTTTTAAAAAACTCAAATATAAAGATAACCGGCCACAATGATGGTGAATAGTGTCCGGTCAAGTTTCATACATTTTTTTTTCATTCATTCATAAAGTTATGGATAATTTTTTTTGTTCATCTAGCAATTGATGAGCAATGGGAAATTTTGATGCGTATAAATCTATGTAGATGGCAGATTTGTTGGATATATCCCATTCTATAAGGGGAAAAGATAAATGATTGTCATCATCATCAATATATTTTACATTTATACATTGTTATAATTATCATCATTGTCAATGGATTTGTTGTATTATATTTTTTATTTATTATTATGATGAAAATATATGTGAATTTTCGATATAATATCATTATTACACAGATACATATAGATCATTTACAATGATAAAATACAAATATAATCATTGTAATAATAATAATAATGAAAACAAATACGACAAACACTCATATATATCACGTTCATCATCAACCATGGAAACAACCAATCAAATCAACAAAAAAAAAAAATCTTTGAAAGTTGCCTTTTTTCCAACAAAAATAAAATGAAAACTTTCTTTGGACCTAGAAACATTTCTATAAAACTATAGAGCTATACACACAGACCAAGACCACCAAGCCTGTCTTCGGTCCCTTCAGTAGAGTAGTCGTCGTCGTAGTCGATTCTTGAATCGTAATGCAACATTTGTTTTTCGTTCATTTTCTAAATAGTTTACTTTCGGTTTTTTTTTAAATGCCTGTTTTGGTCCATAATTTTATTTCTTGTTTTCTTTTTCTTTTGTTTTTGTTTCAGGCCGATCATTTTTTTTTCCAGGTCTCTATGGATGATCGGTGTGTGTGTGTGTGTGTGTTATACACGTTCAACGTATGTAGAGACTTTATCACTAATTCCGTCAATTATCATAACCCTCTTTGGTGGTATATTTTACCAATCAGTCTTTGTTACAAGTTTAACGTATGCGACAAGAAATTTCCAATGGCTACCGATAGAAGGTGTTGTTAAATTTTTCAATTTTCATTCTTTTTTCGAGTGTTTGATGTTTGTATACATCCAATTTTTGTACACACACACAAAAAAAAAATAACTACGGTTTTTTTTTTGTAATATGTGAAATTCTTTGTTTCACATAGAAAATCATTCTATTCCGAATGGAATTTATCAGTGTATATAATGGATGAACTTTACTTATAGATTACTAATATCACATTTTATGCATATATAAAATATTCTGGCCAATTCAAGTCTGGAAAACTTTCCAACTTTGTTATGTTTGTTCGGATTTCGAGAAACAACTCGATCGTTTTTCTTCATGATCATCATCATCATCTTCTTCCACACTTTTTCTAATTCACATTTTTCGGTTCGTCACCAGAAACTAAAATGGCTATGGATATATGCCTTTTTTTCTGCTTTTTAATGCTGCTGCTGCTGCTGCTGTTTTAACATTTTCAACAATCCACATCTATCCAGTAATAATAATAATAATAATAATAATAATAACGACATCATCATCATTCAAAATTCACTTACTCTCTCTCACTTCCTCCCTCCCTCTCTTTTTTCTTTTTTTTTTTTTTTTTTTTTGACAGCGACAAAATACACGGCCTGACTCTTTTCTTCCTCTATGTCCTTTTACAATTTACTTAAACACCCTCCCTCCCTCCTTCCTCAATCAAATCCGTATTCTGTCGCTCACTTTTTTTTCAATGATATGTGAATTACATACGTTTATTTTACACACATACACACACATATATTCTCCTCAATCCCAAAGTATTTTGGTATATATTGAAGTGATGGTGTGAGTAATTTTTTTTTCGATATTTCGTCTGCTCCTCATTTGCTCTTTCTCTCCCTCGTTTTATTTGTTGTTGTTGTTGTTGTTGTCGATGCTGATTTTTTTTGATGATGATGATGATGATGATGATGATGTTGTTGTTGTTGTTATATCTTCTTCTGTCGCTTTAATATCTGTATATGTGTGTTTGGTTCGATGGTGTCTCCAACAACAAACTCAATTCGCTCAAAGGCCGTGTATATTCACATTTTTTTTTCTTTTCTCGTATTGGCATATACACACACACACACACATTAAAACCAATGGATAGCGCTTTGGCTATTGCTTGTGATTTTATATTTTTCTCCCTTATTACTTTGTGATGAATGAATTGTAATGTATGTATGGTTATAGCTTTAATCTATGTAATGTTGTCGCACTGTCTATGTGTTGTTTTTGTTGTTGTTGTTGTTGTTGAGCCAAACAAAACAAAAAAAAACTCGACGCCATTTTGTTATTTTCTTATGTGTTGGTGTTTTCCGATGTGTGGTCTTATTATTATTATTATTATTTTTTGTTGTTGTTGTTTTTGATTCAATCATTTTGCCACCATCACATCGGTTGTGTTAATCATCCTAACCAATTTTTTTTTGTTCAGTTTCCATTTTTTTTTCTGTAATCTGTTCATCTTGTTTTGACTAAATAAATTCATTTATTTAGAATTTGGGTTCCCATCTAGTGTGTGTATAATAATGTACATTGTTGCATTCGGTATGTAATTGCAAAAAAAATTGTATGTTTTGAAATTGATTCAATTTGATCTGGTAATTTGTTGATTGTTTTTTTTCTGTTGTTCGGGTTTAAGTAAATTATTGTGTGTTGTTGATTTTTCTCATTTTAAATGACTTGTATACGTGTATTGTTTATATTTTTTTTTTTTTTATTTTCTTCCTTTGATTATCTGATTTCATTTCCAGCTTTATCCATTTCCTTTTTTTTTCGCATTATCATTTTTCGATTGATTGGTATACCTTTGTTGTTTGTTAGTGAGTTCTCTTTTTATGTATGTGTGTATGTGTGTGTTGAAAGGAATGTTGTCCTCATCGTTGATGTTTTAAATTTATCTCAAAAAATGATAATGATGATGATGACGACGACGACAACTCCATCCAACGATTATTATAATAATGGTCATGATTATTGTTGTCAAAGACTAAGACTATCATCTTTTTCTCAGTTTATTTATATTTATTTTTATCGGAAAATTAATATAAATTTTTTTTCAATTTTTATCATTTATTTTCAAAAATTATAGTGGACCTGTGAGCTTGGCGACTCGATTCTTAGAGCCGTCAGCTAACACAAGTTCGCAATTGCAGCAAAAAAGCAACATAATTTCGTGGATATGTTGTCTTCGGTGATGTTTGCAGCCATGGAACATAACCTCCAGCAGCCGGTACCGGCGCCAACAACCAGTACAACGGCGCCTGGATCTAATCATCATCCATCAATTGATCCAAGAAAACAAGAGCTGCTCGAGGCTCGTTTTATGGGCACAAGTCAACGTCTATCAACTGTTGGTAGTTATCATAGTACACAATCACAGCAATCGATACCGCCTCATTATATTCCGGCAGCAGTTACCGTTGCCGCTGCCAATACCCATCCATCGAGCATTTATTCATTATCAAATCAACATCATCCACCATTAGCGCCTCCCGGGCCACATGCTCATCTGGTATCACCACATACGAAGGTTCCATCACCATCATCATTGATGCAGCCACAGCACCAGATCCATTCGGCCACATCTTCATCAACAAACTCCAATCCATCATCATCCAGTCCTAGCATTCCTATCGCTCCAAATAGCTCGCCATTGTCTTCAACATTGAATCCACAGCAATCACAATCTCAACAGCCTCAACCTCTTCCACCACCGCAACAAGGTGGTCAACCACAACTGACATCACAACAACAAGCACAGCAACAAACTGCTGCTGCTCAAGGCTTAAATCCATCGACAGTACCTCCACCATCGTTTTCGTTGGTCAATACGACGGTGGCCAACAACAACGCCAATAACATTAATAAAAATAATAATACCAACAATAGTAATAATAATAATAATCCTTCTAACTCATTGGCAAATAATAATAATTCAGGAGGGTCAACACAATCGTCATGTCATTATTCTGCTCATTCCTCTTCACATAATCAAGACTCTAATCTTTCAACTGCATCTGGTGGTAGTCATTGTTCCGATAAACAAGATAAACCAACATCGATGCATTGTGATAATATCCATTCTCATAACCTAACCGTGACGCCTGAGAAACGTTCATTAAGCCAATTAGACCATAATGTGTCGACCGGAACGCCTCCCTCAGGCTCTAACGGAGCCAATAATGTCACATATGCTAATCAAAGGAAAAGAAGGAAAAAGGATTCTAATGAAACAACGGTACCTGAACGTAGCAATTCAACCAGTTCCAAACGTGAAACAAATAAAAAAGTGACCGAGTATTTCAAAGTATGTCCCCCAAAACGATATTTTCATTTTTGTTTGTATATACTAATTTCAATATTCTTTTCTCCATTTCAGAATCATTCAAGCCCTAGTCGATATAATGCAGCTGGCGCTAAATCGCCAACGTCCAGTTCTCATCCATTCTATTCAATGTATCCACAACAGCAAGTTGTTTCATCAACATCTACTACGGCTACTAGTGCTTCGACAAATCTACTTGCGACAACGTCCGCCGCCTCCACTGCCAATGATCACAGTTTAATTCATCATCAGCATTCGATATCGAGCTCCTTTATGACTCCACAAAATCGTGTGTCCGGTTCTACGGCGAATCATTTGCAGCATCTAAATTCCATCAACAATCCAAATATGAGCTATAATACGAAAAATATGGTATCATCGTCTACTCAAACCGATCTTACAATGTCCAAATTGATCAATCAAGATGAACATTATGCTGCCGAGCTTGAGCAACGTGATAATAAAATTGAAGAGCTGACACGTTCTATAGAAGAATTGAGGAGACAAGTCAAAGTATATCGCGAAGAAAATGAATCCCAAAAATCTCGACTTAACAAATGTATTGATGTTACCAAGCAATTATTGGTAGAGAAAAGCCTGATGGAGAAGAAAGCAGCAAGGCAGAAATGCATGCAAAATCGATTGAGACTTGGTCAGTTTGTAACCCAAAGACAAGGTATGTGATGATGATGTATTATTTTATTGAAAATGATGATAAAACTTTTCTAACATTTGTACTTTTTTAGGAGCTGTATTTGCCGAAAATTGGGTCGATGGTACCGCATTTACAGAATTAATCAAAAAACAAGAACAGATTGCAACAGCTAGAGAAGAAATTGAGCGACAACGTAAAATGTTGATGAAAAAACGGCCATTAACTACTGGCAAATCAAAGTCTTCTTCGAATGGTGATAATTCAAATGGTGAATTCGCTAAACCCGAATCACCAAAAGAAATGAATTGGTACGAATATTATGAACAAGATGAAATTCTCAAGCTACGATCTCAAGCATTGAAAAAAGAAGATACCGATCTACAATTGGAATTGGAAAAGCTTGAACGTGAGAGAAATTTACATATCCGTGAATTGAAACGCATCCATAATGAAGATCAATCAAGGTTCAATAATCATACTACATTAAATGATCGATTTCTATTACTCATGTTATTGGGTAAAGGTCTGTATTTTTTTTGTCATCCATTTTAGAAAATTACCATTCTCAATCCTTTTAATCGACATATATTATAGGTGGATTTTCCGAAGTACATAAAGCATTCGATCTAAAAGAACAACGTTATGTTGCCTGTAAGATACATCAATTGAATAAAGAATGGAAAGATGATAAGAAAGCCAACTATATCAAACATGCATTACGAGAATATAACATACACAAACAATTGGATCATCCACGGGTGGTTCGATTGTATGATGTATTTGAAATTGATGCCAATTCATTCTGTACAGTCCTCGAATACTGTGATGGTCATGATCTTGATTTTTATTTAAAACAACATAAAAGCATTCCTGAACGTGAAGCTCGTTCAATCATTATGCAAGTGGTACATGCACTCAGATATCTGAACGAGATCAAGCCACCAATCATTCATTATGATCTTAAACCTGGTAATGTCATTCACATATTCATTGGAAAAAATGATTATTTTAATAATTTATATTCACCAGGAAACATACTATTAAGTTCTGGAACACTTTCCGGTGAAATTAAAATTACCGATTTTGGTCTTTCAAAAATAATGGACGAGGAAAATTATTCACCGGAAAATGGAATGGATTTGACAAGTCAAGGTGCCGGTACTTATTGGTATTTACCACCAGAATGCTTTGTTGTTGGCAAAAATCCTCCGAAAATTTCATCCAAAGTTGATGTAAGTTTTTTTTTAATTTCTTCAAATCAATATTATTTCAACTATAATCTATCTTTCAGGTTTGGAGTGTTGGTGTTATATTCTATCAATGTTTATATGGAAAGAAACCGTTTGGTCATAATCAATCACAAGCGACTATCTTGGAAGAGAATACTATCCTAAAAGCTACAGAAGTCGAATTTGCCTCTAAACCTCCAGTCAGCAATGAAGCAAAGGTTGGTATTCTTTTTATTTTTAATATTTTATCTTTAATATTCCTTTTTATTATTTATTCATTTCAGCAATTCATTCGCCGTTGTTTACAGTATCGTAAAGAAAATCGTTTAGATGTGATAGGATTGTCCAACGATGAATACCTCAGGCCTAAAACTAAACATGGTTTTGGGATAACAGAACGAAGCGATAGCAAACATAATAACAATAGTAACAGCAGTAACAATAGTTTGTGATAATCCAGACATTACCACCTTTACACCTACAACGTTCTTAAATTTATTTGGATCCATAATCAAAATTGTGTGGCAAATTTTCACAAGAATGGACAAAAGAATTAAATGGTGATTACTGAACCCCCCACAGCAAAATTGGTCATTATTTCAGCTTAATTATATTCATCTTTAGTTTCAATTCTTGACATCGGAATTTTTGCAAATCTGTTTTGTATGGTGGATGGATACATTAAACATTCGAATCGGAACCAAAAAAAAAACAAACAAACAAACATGAAAACTAAATCTGTGATGTTAAACTCTTATTCACTTTCTCTCTTGCTTGATGTCGATTTATGATGTGAATTGTCCAATCCAAGGAAGATTTAACAGGAAAATCTATGGAACAACAAATCAATGTTTTTTGAGACATTTGAATTAATCTCTGATATATTCTGGAAAAAAAATTCATTCATTCAGTTTATTGTCATAGTTGTTTTTTTGATGAAAGGTTGTTGTACAAAATAGAGAAAGTGAGAAAGACAAGAAAAAAATTGATTACACTTATTACATCATCATTATCATCATTATCATCATCATCATCATCAATGCACATAATTCTTTTCTTTCCTTCTTTTTTTTATATATATCCATAAGCAAAATGATGAAACCTTTGTTTATTTGTATTTATAAAATTATTAATATTATTGAATGGGATTAATTCATTTTCTTCTCTTCTCTAACACACACATACACACAAACATGGATAATGAAAAAAAATCTGTCAATTAAATTTGTAATTTTGTGTAATTTTGAATTCATTATAACAGTTAAAAAAAATTGACACAAACACAAACACACACACACACATTGACAGAGATAATTTGGATTCTCTTTTTTTTGTCTACCTTTTTATTTTCAATGTATGATCATTTTGTTTGTAAAAGAAATTTCTTTTGTTTATTTCGAAAAAAAATTTAATGAACATTTAAAAATATATGATCCAATCGAATCCAATCAATGCATATAAAATATCACATTACACATATACGTGGTAACATTTAACATGCATACAAATAAAATGGCCAATCAAAACCAAATGGCAAAGAGAAAATGTTGCAAAATCTTCGATTCGAATTTCAATGATTCTGTACAAAAATATACATAGATTCGAAACTTTTTCCATCATTAAAATTCGATTCAAATGATAAAAAAAAGATTATTATCCACATATATCAATTTTACAACTGAAAATGGAGGTTACACAGAATAACAGAACAATGATGATGATTTGAAATAAATGAAATAATCCGTAATAATCGATCAATCAATCAGTGATTTTGTTTCATCAATTGATACAATTATATTCATAGGATTTTCTCCTTTTTAAATTTTTTTTTTGTTCAAAATGAAAACGCAAAAACTTTATCATTTAAATTTGAATTCAAAATTGTTAACCATTTTTTTCTGTTAATTCATCCTTTCTTTCGTCATTATTCATCATTCAAAAAAAAGTCTTTCGTATTCATATTAATAATACTTTTCTCTTTTCTCAATTTGTATCACAAATGACCTTTTTTTCTCGACCCAATTCGCGGATATGATGTTGTGATCTAAATAAGTCTCTTTCTCTCTCTCTCTCTCATCATTCTTTTCATCTCTTGACTCGCTATCATTATTTGATTAGCCAACCATCACCAACATTATAATATTATCGTAACCATTTTCAAATTGATGATGCATGATTTGTTAAATAAACTATTGTTTTATTTTGATACAAGATTTCAAATATTAATTTTTTTTTCGTTTTGATTAATAAAAAAAAATGATATGTTCATGATGGTGAAATGGCGGCCATTTTTTATTGACTATATAATTCTGTTTTGATTGATTAACTGGTTTGTTTCATATATTGTCCGTGTGGTCAGAAATGGACAATTTGTATCCATAGAAACGAACCGATTAGCTCAGCTAATTCTTGCTCATTCATGTAATACAAGAATGAGATCCATTTGTATATTTCATCATCATCATGAAGTTATCACTGTGGATTAGTTTGCTAATAATTTTCTTATTCATTGACAATTGGACTTTGGCTCAAAGACCTGGTCAACGTCGGAAACCCACACGTAAACAACCAAAAAATCGAGGACGTAATCGTGGACAAAAAAATGATGATCCTGGAATCTATTGTTATACTTGTTTTGCAGATTTTGAACGTGTTCCATTGACGGTATTCAATCCGGTCACTTATATTTACAATAATCCATGTTATAATCCAGCATTAAATTATACGCTTACAGATAATGAGTATCTAACCAAATGTTCATCGACTACCAAATATTGTATGGTTGATGTAACACGATTGAATGGAGTACTCATTTCGGTCGATCGACGTTGTGGACAATCAACCTGTCGTAAAACTTGTCTTTCACGTGGATATGGTGTAATCCGTGAAACTTGTACATTTTGTTGCGGTGGTCGTATAAATGAAGATCATCCGGATTATGATGAAGAAATAAATTCTGTTTATAAATGTCCTAGTGAACCACATTGAATACAAATGAATTGAATTGTTTTAATTATTCTCTATTAAAAGTCTATCATATTACTAATACAATGAAAAATGTGTCGTGTGTTATTATTTTGAATTATGAAATTCTGTCAATGATTTTCTGATTGTTTCTTTATCAGCTATAGAAATAAAATAAATTTTTGTCAAATTAAATTAGCCATCATTACGCATACAATAATTGTTTTTACCTTTTCTATATTCTTTGATCATACCAACGGTTAATTTTTTAATTTCATCCGAAGTCAATACCACTTCATATTCTCGTTCGATACGTTGTTGCATTTCAACTGCCAATATAGATTCCATGCCCACATCACCCAATGATAAATTATCTGGTAATGAATCCATATCGATACCGATTCCTTGCCAGATATGATCTTTAGCATTGGAATTATTACCTAAGATTGAAAAATCAGAAAAAGAGATTAAACCAATAAACTATAGTGATGAAAATTTCACAAACCAGCTTGCTGTGTGGTTTCCAAACGAATGATAGAGGTAACAATAGGATAATCAAGAACTAAAAATCGATCCAATACTTCCATACAACTTGGAATGCGTTGTGTATCGATTACCATACCGATGCTGGTCAAATCTACATGTTCATTTTGAGCCCATAAGCCGACATCGCCAATTGGACCATATGCGATAGCTTGTCCAGGTAATCCATCACGGCGACGTTTTTCACAAATATGTTCCATAACTGAATTAGCATAGCCATAATTGTTTTGTCCAAGAAAACCACGAGCCGAACTTTGTGATGAAAAGGCGACAAAATAATCAAGTTCTGGACACATTTTGCGCGTTACGACATCCAAATGACCAAGAGCATTCATTTTTGGAGCGCAAACTTTTTTAAATGAACCAGGAGTTTGATCTTCAATGAATGCATCACTTAAAACTGTTGCAAAATGAAATAAACCACCGATGGGTCCAATTTTTTCCGAGTCCATTATTAATTGTTCCGCGCCTTTCATTGATGTTGGATCGGATGTTGAAATTTCTACTTTAACAGTTTCACAATTTTTAACAGCATTTTCGATTCGCTTCACAAAAACATATTGATATTCGTTTTTGATACCACTCCTTGAGACAAGAACCAACTTTCGGGCTCCTCTAATGGCCATCCAATAGGCAACTTCCAATCCGAGGCCACCAAGACCACCGACAAGTACATAACATTTATTCGAATCAAACAGTGTTTTTGGTTTGGCTTGAATCTTGAACGATGATGATGATGGTGTCACAATACTTACCTGATCACGAATACGAATCAGTACTTTTCCAATATTTTCTTCTCGATTCAAAACCTCAAATGCTTGATTGAATGAATCCTTATCAAATATAGTTTGTGGAATCGGATCAAAACATTCTAAAAAAAATTAGAAAATTAGCTTGAATCTAATCAAACATACAAATAATAAATCACATACTTTTAACGTATTGGTCAAACCAGATTCTAAAATTCTTCATTAATCTAGGCATAAAGTTACGGAATGATTTTTCACATATGAGAGAAGATATGTTCAAATAATGTGCATTGCTTGATAATGGACTGTTAAAAGTGGATTTCGGTTGATCAATATCAATGTAACGTCCATAATCTCGAACGATGGGCGATAAGTTGTGTAATTTTTGGTTCGAAAATGAATTGAATACAACATCAACACCTGTGTAGGATGTGGCAACCAGAACCTGATCTATGAAATCGGAATCTTCAGGATTTAAAATATTTTTCTCGGGTATGTCGAAATTTTCCATTAAATATCGTCGTTTTCGTTCGGTGTTTGCCGTAGCGATAATAGTACAATCCATTTGATTGGCAATTTGAAGAGTCGTTAGACCAATTGCGCTGGTACCCGGATGAATGAGAATCGTTTCGCCTAGAGTGAAAAAATATATCATAACGGTTAATTGATGTAAATTAATTAATAACACTAATGAATAGTACCGGGTTGAAGATGAGCTTTATGAATCAAGCTACACCAAACAATGAATAAAGAATTAATTGAAGCAGCGCCATCTTCAAGTTTCCATTTGTCTGGAATTGGTATCAATAATTGAGGATCAATATCAATCGAAGTTGATATAGCTCGATGAAATGCTATTCCCATGACACATTCACCTGTATCGGTTCGATAGCCAGAAAACTCTGTGCCTAATGATCGTTCTATGAATTCTATACCCATTGAACCAGAACTGAGAAGCGAATCTTTTAGATCTAATCCAGCATAATGAATTTGAACGTTCACATCATTATGATTGATATGTTTGATCATAGGTGAAACAAGCCACTTTATGCTGGACATGTCTCCTTTTTTGACGATATCCAAATAAACTTCATTACTTTCGACAGTATTATAATTACGTTCCAAATCTAATAATCGATAAGTACCCCATTGACCATCTTTGAATACATTCATAGACAAATCTTTTTTCAAGATTTCATTATAAGGTGCTTGATTGAAATCGATTGGTTTTGGCAATTCTGTATCACTGTAAATGCAACGGAACCGATCACCTCCAGGCTCTTGACGAAGACAATTTGTCATACCAAGAATTCCGTTGAGAGTGCTATCATCTGAAACCATCCAGATATTTTCATTTTTAGGGCGATTCTTGTACGAAGTGAATGAATTCTTTAATTTATCAACCCATTCATCAAAACGGACCAAAATAAACGGGCACGGTAATCTGTTTAGTTGGATCTAAGCTTTCAACTTGTTTGCGGAATAATAGACATGTTGATGTGATACAATCACTTTTCTTTGATATTAAATTAAAACCGGCTGCTTTGGCACCATTTTCAAATTGTTCAATTCTTTGGTTTAGATTAATAGTATTTATCGATTTTCCTGAAAAATCACCAATAGTTTTAAAAATGTTAATATTGATAAATTATGAATTCATACCGAAAAAATTGTGAACCATTTGTTCAGCCTTCGAAATATTTGAACGAAACACAGCAAACAAGAAACCATTTTCTTTAACACTAGATGAAATTTCTTTAGCGAAAATTTTAAAATCAAGATTATCAAGATCAAAAGAATCTCTAAAAATAAATAGATCAGCTGGTGCTTCAATTGCTGGTAATTTTGATTCTTCTGCATTCCAATTAACGAGTTTATGAGCCGAATTTTGAATTTCGTCAGATAAATTGGAAATATTTTTTGCTAATAAAAGTGAATCTACAACAAGAGGATAATGAAAATGACCATTCATATGACGCATCAAATCATCGATCAAAATCTGTTGATTATAATTAGCTTCAACCACTGTCAAATTGCGAAGACTGTTTTCATTGATGATATCTAGAAAATGATAATGAAATCATTCAAAAAACTTTGTCATCTCGAAAAAGCCACATACCTAGTGATGATCTAATTAAGCGACCATTTTTATGACATGTATTGAGACAATCTTGTGAAAGATCATAGCCATTATCGGCAACAATTTTCTGCACAGTAGGCCAATTCAAAATTCCATCACCAATGATGTTGCCATTTTCATCGACGATGTATTTGAAACAGTCCACAAGAATATTGAGCAATACTTGTTCTGATGATAATTTTTGATTAAGAATGCGAGTCACATTTTTATTAATAAATTGTTGTGTTGATGATTTGTTTCCAGCCAAAACGATAGATAGAGCGATTGTGTTGCAATCTTCAATATATTGTTCAAGTTCATTATAGTCAACAATTTCGATTGCTTTTTGCTCATGAAACGGAATGAATTTATATTTTTCTAGTTTTACATTACGCATAACATTTTTCAATGGAATATGAACAAACTTCAATCCACGCATTTCGATACCACGACTGGCAACATATTTAAGATTAGCATCAATGATTACAGGTAAATCTTCTTGTGGTAAATCACAAAACCCTCTTGGATCACATTTAAATGATGGCAAAACAGAAGCTACATAAATAAACCGTTGATCAGTATGTGCGACACTAAGTTGAATCATTGATTCAACAAATGTGATAATATTATTCGACCATCGAACCATTGCACGGGATCTATTAAAACTGGCGAATTCAATTTCCTGAATTTGTTTGAATTTGGGCCCATAATCATAACCTCGAACATTCATTTCGGTATAAAATTCATTAGTATTCAACTTGTGTCCCGATCTAAACACAGAAAATAGATAAAAATAAATCAGTATAAATAATTCACTTACAGAGAAGAATTTTCTTTTTCAAAATTGTCAATTAAATTCTGATATTGGAATTCAATCTGGTCGGGTCGACGAATTCTCCCTGAAGCGGCTATATTGTTTCCATCAAGTATGACGAATTCTCCAGTTGGATCCAAAAAACGAACTTTAAGTGCCATTTCATCTTCGGATAATGGAACTAATCGTTTGAATTCAACATTTTCGAATATTACTGGAAATGAGAACCAAGGTTGACCCAAAGATACTCCCAAACGTCGCCATGCCATTAGTAAATAACTGGTTGCTGGCAGAACACATTTTCCATCGAAGGCATGATCTTTCAAAAATTGATCATCCGGATTTGATAATGAAAACTTTGAAACAAAGTCAGAAGCAGTTGCTTGAGAATGATATTCAGGATATTTTTTCACTAGGAATGATTTACTATGTTCCCAACGAATCAATGAGCCAATCGATTGTGTATTTCGTGGAACAGGCCATTCGATTTGAGGGTACAATGCTTTGATTGTAAGATTCACACCGAATTGGTAGAGCTGACCAAGTGAATTGAAATAAAAATCAAGATTTCCTGCATTATTTCCACGTCTCATTAATCCAACATAATCGGAATTCGGCATGCTTCGTTTGAATATAGCAGAGAATAATGTATGCGCTGCAACTTCAATGATGATTGCATTCTTCGGAATATGTTTAGTAGCATCATGCAACAGGACTGGATTAATTAAATTATTTACAAAATATTCGGGTGAAGCTTTTCTAGCTTTATCTGAAGACCATTCATTTTCGGGTATAGAAGTTGAAATCCATTTTTCGCTTCGATATTTTGGTTCAGTAATGATTTTTTTGAGAGCTTCCATCATTGGTTCGCCGGCTGGTGTCAAGAATGGTGAATGGAAAGGAATGTTGGAGCATTGAACTTCTTTGACAAAAATTTTCTCTCTGATCATAGCTTTAACACACGAATCAACAGCTTCATAACTTCCAGAAATAGTAACTGAATCTTCTGAATTATGGCAAGCAGCATAAACACCGGGTGGACATCTTTTAACTGTTTCTTCCCAAGTAAGTCCAACAGCGGCCATCATACCATGTTCAATATTAGAATCTTTAACAGCTTTACCACGCCAGAAAGATGTTATGATTGCCTGTTCCAAAGTCAAACATCCATCAGCATATGCACAAGCAATTTCGCCGAATGAATGGCCCACTATGCAATCGGGTTGAACACCTAGGGCTTTGAATAAATCAACCAAAGCGATTTGTACTGATAAAATGGCCACAAAATTATGAACTTTATCTTCCATAGCTTTCGGATCTTCTGATAATAAAATGTAATTCAAATCAAGTTGAAATGGTTTTAGAATATCTGCACATTGCTTAATAGCAGCGGCGAATATATCAATGTTCATCATAGCTTTAGCCATACCAGACCATTGACTTCCCACACCGGGGAAGAAAAAACAAATTGGACGTTTGACGTTTTCAACTTTGGAAATTTTTCTGTTATATTGATATGAATCGGTAGAAGATTTTTTGATCAACATTGAACCTCGATAAGGAAAACCAGCTGAATAAATACTTGGTTCATAATTTACCGTTTCACCTAGAAGAGTAAGAAATTCTTGTGTAACACGATTCGGGTTGTTTTCGATGAAATCAAATATGTGATTAATTGCTTCTTCAGTACGCCCATTGATGTTGACGAGTCGAGGAACATTTCTAACAATCTGATAACTTTCTTCATTACATTCTTTCTTATTCGGTCTTGTTAAAGCATGAGCATTGACACCACCGATTCCAAATGAATTAATTCCCACAATTCCCGGCTCATAATCTCTATTCGCAGTGACTGGATCAAGTGGTGGAACCATTACAGCTATGTCGGTCTTAATTTTTTTCAAGTTAAGATTGGCAGGAATTTTTTTGTTCTCATAAACAATGCATAGTTTGGATAGTGATGCTACACCTGACGCACCTTCACCATGACCAATGTTGCTTTTTAGCAGACCAATCGGTAGTTTGCCTTTTCGATTTTTGCAATATGCTTCCAAAATAGCTTTTGCTTCTTGTGGATCTCCAGCTTTTGTACCAGTACCATGACTTTCAAAATAATTTACTTCCAATGGATCGATACCAGCCTCAGAATAAGTAGCCACCATGAGATCATATTGGCTTTCAGTTGAAGGAAAAAACATTCCAGTAAGTTTATAGCCATCGATATTGGTTTTAGCATGAAGAATTGTAGCATAAATTCGTTTGGAATCAGATTTTTTCTGTAGAAATAAACTGCACACAGTTTCACCACGAACATAACCATTCGCTTCTTGATCCCAAACTTTGGATCGACCATCAGGTGCAGCAATGTTATTAACTTTATAGATATGATTTGTAAATGGTTGAAGATTGATACTGACACCTGCCACAATTGCTTGATCACATTTTCCTAATCGTAGATCTGTAACGGCAATGTCAAGACAAACCATTGATGATGCACAGGCGATATCGATTGACATTGAAGGGCCATGGAAATCATAAAGAAATGAAACTCGATTCGCATAGAATGCTTTTGATCCACCTTGAAACCATAGTAGTGATTCTACTTTGGAAGCTTGGAATATCGTCTTGAACTTCTTGCGGTACTCCATCTGGCATAGCGACTGATGTATATCCAACATAAACACCAGTGTTACTTCCTCTTAATGTTTGAGGATTAATTCCAGCATCGACGATTGCTTCCCATGTTGTTTCCAGAAGAATTCTGCCTTGAGGATCTACTTCATCGGCCACTTTTGGTATGATGCCAAAAAATGAAGCATCAAACTTATCAATCTCTTTGAGTTTTCCCATTCGATTGGTGATTCCATAAAGATCTTTATAAGAAAAATAAAATAAATTTATTTATTGTAATTCATATATTTCTATAATAACTGACCTGTTGGCCAACGACGATCATCCGAAGTGATCATATCTACATTGTTGTACAAGTTATCACGAAATTCATCCAATGAATTCGATTCCGGATAACGACCACCAATTCCACTGATAACGATCTCATCATCAATAACATTCCAAGGGAGCAGTTTTCTTACAGCCGTTTGATGATTTTCCATGATTTTGATATTTTTTTTCGAATGATGATAAAATTTATAAATTCTTTAAAATCCACACAAGCGAATATTATAGTTCGCTATAAATTTTATAGTTTTACGTTTAGATTCAAAAAATTAATTTATCATCGGATAGACGATGCACAACACCACTTGATGAGAGCATTTGTTTACAAAGAAAAAAATGAATTTTCTTATCCTGTTTAAAAAAAAACACACCAATATTTAAATCAATCAACGTCTTTTGTTCAAAAAAATTTTAACCACAAAAAAAATTATTTTTTCATCGATTGATACCCTGAACAATGAACAATTATTATTGTCTCGATTATATCTATAAAAATCTATATAAAAAAGTCTTTGAATTCTAAGAAATTTTTTTATTCACAAAAGTCCTAGATATTTCCTCGATGATGCGGTACTATTTTCTACAATGTACTAATTTCTAAACAAATCAGATAGAATCTACCTTGAATTGTACGAATTGATTACAATTAAAATTAATAGAATTGTACAAGTAGGCCAATTTTTTTTTTGAACACAACAGAAATTGTATGAACTTGAAATAATTTATTATACTTTTTTCACACATTTTTTCAATAGTTTCTTTTGTTATTGATCTTAAATTATATACCATTATCCTGGCGTATCATGTCAAATCCATATTCAGAAAACATCATGATTGGTGCGTTTGTATTGCCATTGGTGATGTGTGGATAGATGGATCCATCTATAACTCGAAGACGATTAACACCACGTACTCTTAATCTTGGATCAACAACTGAATCGGTTGTATTACCCATTTTACAAGTGCCAACTTGATGGCCAACAGTTGTTGTTATTGTTCTTGCATAACATTCTAGATATGATCTACATTTCCAGATTGGACCATTTGGACAAAGCTGACAACCAGGTATTGGTTGTCGATATAATCGTACATATTGATTAAATGGTGGCATGCTTGCTAATTCCAAAGCTGTTGATATGACTTCAACCATTGAATTCACATCATATGGATCAGTCAAATAACGTGTATCAATCAATGGAAAATCATGTGGATCAGACGAGTTTAGATAAAGTCGACCAGTTGAACGTGGTCGATAATGAAAACATAGAATACCTAGACGATTTTTTTGGCCAACATGTGAACGATAATAGTTTCGCCATTGATCTCGATAAATTGGGCTATAACGTGCAACAATTTGTTCAAGATCATTGACCAATGGACTAACGGTGAAATCAATTTGAAGATCAGGCCAATCAGTTTCATTATTCATACGACTATTAAAGTACATATATACTAATGGAAATTGAGACAATGGTCCAGCTGAATCGACGAAATTATAGTACATGTTTTCAAGTGTCCATTCGATTCCCGAAGTAATCAATGATTCATTGAAAATTTCATAATCTAATTGAACAAAGATATGATCCTTTAGATTATATCCAACGGGCAAATCGACTAAAGTTTCGATTCCAAATTCATTGAGATGATTGGATGGTCCAATTCCAGACAACATCAATAATTGAGGTGAATTTATTGAACCTAGAAAAAATAAATTAGCTTCGAATACTTTTGGATGATTTTAATTTACCTGCACTCAGTATGACTTCTCGCGAAGCATAAACTCTTTGCGTTTGATTTTCATGTTCATATTCAAGACCAATTGCTGTAATTCTGCCATCTTTGTCACGAGTTTCATTGAACAAAATTCTAGTAACGAATGCTTTTGTTAGGATTTGTAAATTCGGTCTTTCAACATTAGCTTCAAGATATGCACTAGCTGTTGTTGAACGAGTTGCATTTTCATATATGGTTTGTTGAAAATAATTGATACCTAATTGTGTTGGTCCATTTTGATCAACTTCGGGAATTCCTCGTTTCATTAATTCTTCTTTGAAAATAGTGATAATCGGATCAGGATTTTTGGGTGTCATAACACTTACGGGGCCACTTGTGGAATGATAAGCGGAATTCATTGCAATAATTTTTTGATCAGTATTGTTTTCAGACCGAATAAAATATGGTAATACTTCTCGATAACTCCAACCAGTAGCACCGAATTCTTCAACCCAAGAATCATAATCTCTAGGACTTCCACGACTATAGACAAGATAATTGAGATTATGAGAACCACCAACGACTAGACCACGAGGATAATCCCACATGACCATCAAAAGCACGACCAGAATATGGAAGTTGAGATATAGTTGCATATCCCCAATCGACTTCAGTTCCAACTTCTTGCCGAGCCCAACTAGGCGTATCAGTTGCAATTGTTTGTGGTCCACCGGCTTCTAACACTAACACTTTGATATTAGGATTCTCTGTTAACCTTGCAGCAAGTATAGCACCCGCTGTTCCAGAACCGACAACAAGAAAATCATATTGATCAGCGATTGGTTGTTTAGTTGTGATTGAATTATGACGAATTGTTCGCTGTAATATGATGACCGAAACTGTTAATAATTGTACAGTCAATGATGGTAATGTTGGCAATTGTGGCAATACAGGTTGCCTTGCAAATAAAACTTGAGGCTCCATGATTATTTTTGTGCATATAAAAAATAATTTTTCTGTTTTCCAAAAAATTTATATCCTTCGTAATGACCATATGATGTCAACCATCATAAGTATTTGAATAATTAATAACCAGCTTGTTTACGATAATCAACTTGTATATTTATTAATTTATTTTGAAAAAGTGATCAAAACATGTCAAATCGAAAAAAATTGTATTTCAAATGTTAAACGTAAACAGAGCCCCCATCAACAACCAATGAATGTCCGGTAACAAATGATGATTCTGAAGAAGTCAAATATGCAATAGCATTGACAATATCTTCGGTTGTTCCAATTCGTCTCAATGGATTGGTTTGTTCCAGATGTTTAAGTACGCCATCAAGAATTTCTCCAGCACCAGTTGCAGCTTGAAAATTGGTGCGTACAGCAGTCGGACTAATTTTTTTTTATATAAATGTGGGTAATTTTAATAAGATGTGTAATCAGAATTCCTATACTTACTTGACGGTATTGACACGAATGCCTTTTGGTCCAAGTTCCATGGCAATACATTTGGTAAACATGTCGACAGCCGATTTGGCCACACAATATGGCATGAAATGTACATTCTTAAAAAAAATTCCCGTAAAATTAACATATTTATTGAATATTATCATGATTACATACCGGTTTGAATGATAATGTACTCGAAATATTCACTATGACACCATTTGTCTTTTCCAGATGTGGTACAGCCATCTGAGTAACCATGGCAATTGATTTAACATTCAAATTGATCATATGTTCCAATGTTTCCAAAAGTTTTGGATCATAAATAGAGCCAAAAGCTCCAGCACCTGCATTATTGATAAGGATGTCCAATTTTCCGAATTGATCGATAGTGGTGGCAATCAAGCGTTTACAATCATCTTCTTTGGTGACATCAGCTTTCATCTGTAAGGCCCGATATTCTGGAATTACAATAATAATGAAATTATTTTGATAATAATTTTTTTTTCAAACAAAAACATAACTTACTTTTAGGTGAAATACATTGACATTCTTCTGCAGCTTTTGCAATAGCCACAGGATTACGTCCATTGATGACCACTTTGGCACCACAACGTGCAAAATATTTTGCTGTAGCCAAACCAATACCACCGCTGGAACCGGTTATCAGTACAACTTTTTCGCTAAAATCTCGATTACGATTAGACATTTTTTCAGTTGTAACTTGCATCAACGGTAAAGATGAATGATTACCGGATATTTCCTGTGAATTTTCAATATTATGATTAGCCGAAAGATTGGTTTTGTCACTACCACTATTTGGTGAATCAATTTTGACCGATCGATGTGAACCACAAGACAATTGTGAGAATAATGATTTCACACTTCGCATCTTGAATGTAATATATTTATTTGAATTAAGGTAAAAATAAATAAATTGTCGACAATAATTGATTCAAAATTCAGATAACTTTGTTCAATGTTGAAACAATAAGAATTGTTGCAATATTTTCCATTTTCATTAGTGGTAATCATTCAAACACTTGCACATTTATATCTTAACTTGATCATCAGTTGAATAAATGGGAAAAAAATCGAATAAATGTAGAAAAAGTGTAATATATAAAATAATCGATAATAATGAGACATAAAGAAAGAAAGGACTGTTGACGACGGAAAAAAAATGTTAATCGACTAATTTGGAGAATTTTTAGCATTGAATCTTGTTTTTTCATTGAATAAATAAAATGCGTTTAGGTTATGATCGATATCTATGTTTGTGTATGTGTATATGAGTCATATTTTTCCCTCTCAATTATATATGAAAACAAAACAAAACAAAACAAATCATTCATAATGAAATTAAAAGTTTGTAATTGTAGGTTTTTTTTTACCTTTATTGACAATTTTGAAAATGAATAAATGAATCCTTTCAATATAAAATCACATCCGCTATAGAATAGTGTGTGTTCCATAACAACCAACAAATGTTTTGAATCAAAAACTATCGGTTGTCAAACAAAAGTAGAGAAAAAACAATATATAGCTAGTGATGATGGTAAGCTACCTTGATTTGGAAATAATATTTATTTTTATCTAATATCGCCATCTTGTTGAAAAAATGATGAAAAAATTGTTTAAATTTAAAGATCATCGATTCAAGAATATCCTAATAATATAAAATTAAAAGTCCTAGTTGGTTATACCGTATGAAGATGGCGCCCATTTGTTATTTGTGGCCGAAATGCAAAACAAATCGAACAAAAATTAAAGTCCAACTATATGTTTATGAAAAAGTGTGTACAATTATGAAAAACCAATTTCAATAAATGAATTGAAATTTTTTTTTTTATCATCATCAGCAAGCTCCAATGATGATAATTAGAATGAATGAAAACATGTTCAAACAAGGTCACCAACTTTTCTTTTCTTTCATTTTGCTCAAATCTTTTTGCTATTCTTGCCATATTCTACCTTTACATTTCTGGTGATCATTTTTTCGTCTGATTATTAGCTGCTGGTTGTTGTTGTTGTTGTTGTTGCTATACACGATATATCATCCCGTAAGAAAAAAAATACAAGAATATATTTTGCATTTCATAGAATGGTAAACATATAATTATAGGTTTATTTATTTTTTTTGTTGAAAAAATTACGAAATATTGTTTATATCAAACCATATAGAAGAACAGCAGCTGCATTGATGAATCTAACAAAAAAGAACAACAATAAAATCTTCATCAATCAACACGAATAATGTATGTATGTATGTATGATTCCATCCATTCTTCATGTTGCTATGACGTTTTTTTTCAATACTACTACATCCTCGTTTGATCGATTCATTCGGTGGAAACAACGATAATGATTTCTAACTCATTCAAAAAAAAAAACGCATTCATAGTCAATTGAATGAGTGTGTGTATCATTTTTCAATAACATATCCATTGGCGGTTTTGATGATCAAACAACAAAGAATATAGCCTGAAGTGGGAAATATATACTTCAAAATAAAAAGATATTTTCTATTGACAACCATTTCTGGTTAGATGGTTGACAATTTATATTTACTGCTATATGCTACTATATTCAATTGTTCTTCGTCGTCGTTGTTACCAACTATAGATTTTTTATTTTATTTTATTTTTTTCTACCCATACATTTGTCAACACTTACATGAAAGCACAAACACACGAATCATCATCATTTGATAAATTATTTTTTTTTTGATAATTAATTGAAGATTCATTTGCATTTTGCATCACCAAAACAACTGCATTGATCGGTATGTTTGTTATCATATCAAATTTTTTCTGCCCATCATGACCTTGTTTTGATTTTGTTAATATTAATTCTGGATAATCATTCATTTGAGACATTAAAAAAAAAATTTAGCTGCCGTTATTTGATGCTTCTGCTGCTAGTTTAAAATTAACCATCCGTTATAGCCTTCAACAAAAAAAAATGTACATAACACAAACAAAGCCATGTCTTTCATACACAGATTTACACATCAATTCTTTCAGATTATTTTCTGATTCGCTTAAACATTTCATTCTGAGCTGTTGTTATATCACTTCATAATCAAAATAATCAATTTTTTATCTGTTTATTTTCCCTCAACAGAAAAAAAATGGCAACAGAATTCAATTTCATCAATAAAGTTGTCCTTATCACTGGCTCATCCGGAGGTCTTGGCTCAGTTCTAGCTCGTGAATTCGCTAAACGTGGTGCTAATTTGGTCATAACTGGGCGTCGACAGGATGCTGTTGATAAAGTTGTTAGTGAATGTTCGTCATTGTCACCTAATGGCGCTGAACATTTCTCACATTTAGCTGATGTAACTAAAAAAGAGGATCTAAAATGTTTGGTAGATTCGGCTATTCAAAAATTTGGTCGCCTTGATGTACTCGTCAACAATGCTGGCGGTGGAGCTTTTGGCTCTATCTATGATGAAAAATTACAGGATCAACTGAATTCTATGATGAATTTAAATCTAAATTCGGTTGTTGCATTGACACAATTAGCTGTTCCTCATCTTGAAAAGGTCAAAGGAGCTATTGTCAATATTTCTTCTATTCTTGGACAACGACCGGTAATGAATATAATATATATCTACCGAAATATGCTAATTTTATAATCTTGAAATTTTCTATAGAATCAATATTTCATGCCATATTGTGTGGCTAAAGCTGCTGTTGATATGTTTTCTAAATCAATTGCCATCGAGCTTGGACCAAAGGGTGTACGCGTAAATTGTGTTAGGTATGATACAAATAAAAAATAACTTATCAATTAATCAACTAATTAAAAAATTATCTTAATTCACAGTCCAACTGCGATACGTACTAATTTTCAACAAGCAAGTGGTGCTGGTGAAGCATTGGAAGGTGTACTGAAACATTTGGAAGAAACAATTCCATTACGTCGTATTGCCACTGTTGAAGATGTGACAAACGCTGTATTGTTTTTGGCTTCCGATAAAAGTTCGTTCATTACTGGATCAAACATTGTTGTTGATGGTGGTAATAGTCTTATCTGAAAAAAATGAAAATAACTGGAAGTTGACAATGACAACGGAAATAAAATTTCTGACAATGACACAATTGTGGATTTTAACAGCAACACCAAAAACACAAAACTAAATCGATAAAATGTTTATCAAAGATGAATTTTAAACAAATTATATAGTGTATCAAAATAAAATATTAACAATGAAATCAAATAAAATGATGATTTTAATTAATTTGAAACATTGACCTGTTGAAATTATTTGTTGAAAAATTGGGTTTAACCGAAAAACACTGCCTTCCTGTCCGTAAGCAAATGAATAAAAGCAGACGAAAGCTATAGAAATTAAGTGTAGTGGCATTGGAATCAATTGAAATGTTAAATCATATCGTGTGTTTTTGTGTTATAAACAGCAGCACGGGGTGATACGCTCATCTGTATTTTTTGATACATGCATGGCTCATCTAAAAATTGTCGACCTCAAACATTTTGCCAATAAATTTTGAAGTTTCGGAAAATTTTTTGTTATCTATTGCCTGTGTTTCGATCTAAACTTTTGATGATAAATTAGTTCACAATCGAACGAATAAAAACAAACTGTTCATCATCAACATCAAAAGTTATTATCAATTCTGTCTGTATAATTAATTTGTGTGACCAATAATAACGAAATGGAAAATTTTCGTGATCGATATAACGTAATTTATATGATATTATTATCGATTTGTTGTCATTTCTATTTTCTATTATTATTCTTTTTTCTCATTAAACATTTTAGATTGATAGATTGAAATCACTATATAATGAATATAGCTTTAAGCCGATTCCGACTAGAGTAACTTTCATAGATGATAATTCATCATTTGAATCGGATCCAAATTTTCGTCCGCAAACATTGAAAATTTCTTATCAATTTCGTGATACGTATCAAGTGAAAACATCTTGTTACAATAAAATTTATTGTTGGGATCAATCATCTGGTACCTATAAAAATAAAGGATTGCCGGAAGAACAATCAGAGTATGTACCTAGTTTTAAGTAAATTTATTTAATGAAATTCTATCCAAATCAAGTGTTTCTCTTCAAGCAACAAGCCTAGATGGAAAACGAACTGTTTATCTTAAATCAAAATCCGATTCAAAAAGTTCTAAATCAGAACAATTTATTGTCATCTATGATAAAACTGGTGTATGCACAACTATCGATGTTAAATCTTTAAATGATGAATTGCAAATAATTGAAAATCTTCATATGTCTAGTTTTGTATTGAATGAAGATGGCAATTATTTGTTATGTTTAGCTGAGATTCAGGACAAATCAAACAAAGATGAAAGTCCATCTGTTTCTAAGGAATACAATATTAATAGCCATGAATACAAACAATCTTGGGGTGAAAAATTCAGCACAATTTATCATACTTCAATTGCTTTAATCGATCTGCAGAAATCGAAATGTATCTTATTGGATAAAGTTGGCGTTTCATTGTGTCAGCCATTCTTTTTTAAATCCGGTGATTCATCAATTCTTTCAATTGGATGTATTGGATTCAAAGAAGTGCCCTATAAATTGGGATTGATCTATTGTACCAATCGTGTAAGCTATTTGTTTGGTGCAAAAGTTGTTCGTGATCCTTTTGGTTCTACAAATGTCGAACCTGAAATCTACTATGGTGATTCTGCTGATCTATCGATTCGTTCACCTCGAGTCTATTATTCAAATGGATACGATAATAAGATTGTTTTTCTTGAAAGTAATGCCGGAGGAGCTCATGATAAAGCCGCACGATTGCAATACTTTGATGTAGAAACTAGAAAAATTCGGACAATCATTGATGACAAAATCAAACGAGAAGTAATCAAAAAAGAAGATGGCACTGTCAGCTATTCGGATATTGGACCCATTTTTTCTTCTGGATTGCCGAAAAATTGTTTCACAAAAGATGGAAAATACATCTTGTTTGACTCTGAAACACCATTTTACAGAAAAAGCTTTGCTGTCAAAATGGAAGACCACTCAGTTCAGATGTTAGATTTTGCTGATTCTACTCAAATTATTGATGTTAACCATGATTGGGTTTGTGCTATTGGATCATCAATCAACCAGCTACCTTTGGTTTATCTGGGAAAATTTTCTGAATCCAATACTAAAATGCAAATCGTAGACGATCGACAAGTCCGAATCCTTGAAACAATAAGTTTTGGAATGTTTATGCTTCCCTCCAAACATTATGAAAATAAATACATTACAGCAATATGGACATCTCCCAAAGAAATGGTGAATAAATCTGGCCCAATTGTGATTATACCACACGGTGGACCACATTCGCATTATGCCTGCACTTATCTTCAATCTGTAGCACTTTATAATGAGCTTGGCCTCAAAACTTGTCTAGGTAATTTATTTTTAAAAATTAATTTATAGTTAATCCCCCTAATCCTTTACTCTATTTTGATGAACAGTTAATTATGTTGGCTCTACTGGTATTGATCAAGAATATGTGGAAGCACTTCTAGGAAATGTTGGTACTAGCGATGTTCAAGATCTTCTCGATGTTATTCAATATATGATCACCAATCATCATGCCGACAAAGATCGAATCATTTTAAATGGTGGGTCTCATGGTGGATTTTTAGTCACAAATATCTCTGGTCAACATCCCGAAATGAATTTCTTAGCTTGTATTGCTCGAAATCCTGTTATCGATATTTCAATAATGGTTGGCATTACAGACATTCCAGATTGGAATGTCGTCGAAGCGTTGGGTGTAAAAGAATTTCGATCATTAAGTGAAATCTATCCTCGTAATGTAGATGAAATGTCCCAAATGTACAGTAAATCGCCTTTGGCACACATTGCCAAAGTTAAAGTGCCTACCCTATTGTTGTTAGGGAAAGAAGATCTACGGGTGCCTTTTCCTCCCGGATTGCTATATCATCGTATACTTAAAGCCCGCGGAATTGAAACTCGTTGCTTGGTATATGATGATGTGCATGATCTGTACAAAATTAATGTCGATTTTGATTGTTTTATCAATGTTGCAAAATTTATCGAAAAATTTATCTATTACAACTCACAATGAAGATGATAGAAAAAACAAGTGTTCGATTGATTATAAGGGATTATTTAATTAAATCAATTTTTGCCTAAATATTTATCTATTAATAATTTTATCTGATATCTGATTTATGAACCAATTAAAATTTATCGATAAAAAACTTAAATCAATAAAGGTCGATTGTCGGCTTATAATGGTATTGCATTTATATTCCGAAAATGAACCGATTTGCTTTTATTTTTGCACTTATATTGAACATTTGTTTCATCAGCTCTTTTGGAGCCGGTGAAGAATATGCTCCAATCGTTGATATTCGTCATGGTAAAATTCGTGGAATTGTCCGAACAATTGGCGATAAAAAAGTTTATCTTTACCAAGGGTTTCGCTTCGGTAAGTATCAGTTTAATTTAGTTGATTTAATAATAATCATTTGTTTCAAAGGTGAGGCCAAACGTTTTGAGAAACCTACCATGGTAACATCATGGCCTGGCGACATTTACAATGCAACAAAAGTAGGCAATTCATGCGTACAATTTATGAATCAATTTGTACTAGAAAACGTAACAAATGAAAGTGAAGATTGCCTTTTCTTAAATGTTTATAAACCGGTCACAAATAATGGGAAATTATTGCCAGTAATGGTATGGATTTATGGTGGTGGTTTTCAAGGTGGTTCCATATTTCTTTCATTTTATGATAGCACTTATTTAGCATCTTATGGTGAAGTTATTGTTGTTGCCATAAACTATCGTATTGGACCATTTGGATTTTTATATGGCGATAATGAACATACTCCAGGGAATCTTGGTTTTCACGATCAATTGCTTGGATTGAAATGGGTTCAAGAAAATATCGAAAATTTTGGTGGTGATCCTAATAAAGTGACAATTTTTGGCGAATCTGCTGGATCAATGTCTGCGTCAGCATTAGTTCAATCGCCAATAGCTAGAGGCTTATTTCATAGAGCTATCATGCAATCCGGCTCCTTATATTTATCCTATCCATTTTTACGTGATAATAAACAAATGGCTCTAAGAAAAACGAAAAAACTTTGTGAAAAATTGGATTGTAAAAATGAAAACATTGAACAAGCATTAGCTTGTTTGAAGACTAAATCAACCGAAGAAATAAAAAATGCCGCATTAGGTGATGGAAAAGAAATGATGGCAAACGAATTATTTCAACCAATCATTGGTGATGATGTTTTACCCTATGATGTTGTTCATTTCAAAAAGAATTCTAATCACGTAGACTTACTTTTCGGTGCAACTCATGATGAAGGAAGCATGATGGTCTTGATATATTTTCCGGAATTAATGGATGACAAAACGATTCTTACATTAAAACAAGTCCATGAGAAAATATTGAGTATGACCAGACAAATGAATATGACAAAATCAAATGAAATTATTAATTATTACACAAACAATTTGAATGTTTCTAATGTCAATGAAGTTCGGTGAGTGGTTCAATTTTTAGGCGTTGGAAATTATTCATAATTTTATTTTGTTTCGCACAGGATAATGTTCGGAAATTTATTTAGCGATCTCTCCTTGTTGTGTCCAACAATGTTATTCGGCCAAAGAATAGCTCGTATGTCAGATATAAAAAACAATTTTTACTCCTATCGTTTAGACCGAAGGGGAATAGCTGCTGTCAAAATGGGATGTTCTTTCGAATGGATGGGTGTATGCCACGGAGCTGATATACCGTACGTGTTTCACAGTTCATCTTTGAAAGATTCTCCCGAAGATGTCAAATTAAGTAATGATATGATCAGAGCATGGACAAATTTTGCTAAAACTGGTCATCCTGGAAAAATCGGATCAATCGAATGGCGACAAGTATATGAAAATGGAGAAAAATCATCGGCAACAACTATGCTATTAAATGTTGAATATAAAATGGCTGATGATGTTTTCAAAGATTCATGTGATGGACTTTGGGAAAAAATATTTGAATTCTACAATTAATTATTAGTCTTCCAGATGGCAGGGCAAATATCAAAAAAAAAAATCTGCTTCGAATTCATTAAATTTCATTGAAAAAAAAATCTACGAATTATAAAATGATTATATGATATCTGAACCCGAATGTAATCATTGCTTTATTATCATATATTTTTTTCGAATTTATTTCCAAAATTTATTTGCAACGACAACAACAATAAAAAAATGAGATTATATAGAAAAAAACAGAATAAGTGCAACAAACAGAAAAACAAACAAGAATAATGAATAATAATAAAAATAATAATAACGTGATGTTTGATAGAAGAATGAATGAAAATAATAACCGAAAAAAATATCAATGTTATGCAATATGACAGTGATCATTTGAAGAATAACAAAATTTTTTTCATATGTGTATGAGTGTTACAGGTGATAAGAATGATAATTTAAATTTTTTTCATGTGAAAAAAAAACTAATAATGAATTAACAGAAAACAGTAGTATTCGATTAATATGTAGCCAAACACAATTCTATATTCAATTCTGTATGTATGAATAACAGGGATTTTGAATCATGTTTTTATATATATATATATAAAATCATTATTCGTTAATTTTTGTCTATAAATTAAAATATTATGAATAAGAATTACTTTTTTTTCTTATCAAATATAATGAATAAAAATTGTAGAGATATCTCACAAAAAAAATAATCTCAATCGATCCGTCATAAATAACTATATATATCATTTCCATAATATTAGTGATCACACCATCTCTTTCTCTTTGGAAGACCCATCATCATCATCATCATCATCATATACTTTGATCGAACGATGGATCAGCATTTGAGCTGATGAACTTTTATGAGACCACATTTTACATTTATGTGATCACAATTTATTTGCTAGAATAATTTGATTTAAATTTGTTGATTAGATAAATAAATTGACCGATAGAATATGGGTATATGAGGAGGATGTATGCAAATGAATCTTATTGTAATAATAATATTATGTATGATTTTATAGATGTTAAATTTTCTTTAAAAAAAAAATTTGTCAGTCCTTGTTAATAATGATAATGTTTGTGGAAAAAAATGAATACTATATGCGGAAAAAATTTGAAAAGAAAAAATACAATGGAATTTCCATACGTTATAAGATTCTCTTGAAAAGAGACACCACAATCGTATACATTGTAATCATTTGTTGTTTATCACCCAAATATTATTGAATTGGTCGATTTTTTTTCACTTTTCCAAACTATTTTGGAATATTAAAAAAAAATGACCAACTATTATCCTCACTAAAGTTTCTTCGGTTCATTTCATTATTTTGAATGTATTCGTGTATTATCTTATAATACATTAGAAGAGAATTAACTACACTTGTTTGTTCTGTGTGTGAATCAAAAAAAAAATGAACCAAAATTTTGACTGATATTTAAAAAAAGTGCATGTAATCGTGTTGTAAATATATGGCAGAATCTTCAATATTATTGTTCATTTATCACATAAATAATAGTTCATCACATCATGAACATTAAATGATTGAAAAATTTAATTTTTGTTGTTGTTGTTGTTGTTGTTGTTGCTGTAAATGTTGTCTGCGTATTAATGTTGTGGATCATTGAATAACACAGTCAGGTTTGTCAATATTTAGTGTAACAATATTTTTTTTCTCTCTCTCACTATAATATATAATATGTAAATTATTAACAATTTTCTAAAAAATTTTTGGGTCATTTTGTTTTTTTATTATAAAGAAATTGAAATTTATGGAAAAACAAATAATGAATACAGCAGTATAACGGGATCTAATGTTTGAATATTCTATATTAGAGAAATTTGAAAACAGAAACAAACAAACAAACAAACAAATAAGCAAAGAAAAAAATGAAAAGAAAATTTAACAAAAATATACATTGTATATATATATGCAGTAATGTGGAAGAATGAAAAAAATTGTTTGAACATTTTAACAAATAGTGAGGATCAATAAAGGAAAAATATAAATTTTTTTATTTTTTTTGAATAACTCAACAGAAACGAAGAAAAAAAAACAATAACAAGTATAGAAAATCAACATTTTGAAACGCTTTGGTTGAATTTCATTTCATTCCTCTATCTTCTCATATGTAAGCTTCATAATTTTTTCGTAATTCTTGTTTTTGTTTGTTTGTTTTTATAACAAGGAAAAACATTTCTGAAAATAGTCATATGTCTGATTTTCATTTTTTTTCATAAGACAAAAAAAACTGAAAATTCACTATTGGTTGATATTAAACATATCATTGATGGTAATGATGAGATGAAACAAACAAAAAAATTCTCAGAAAATCGTAGAATTATTTGATTGGTCAGATTATGGTTAAACATTTGTTTTTTAAAAGTGAGAAAAAAAGATGGATTTAGTTAGAGACAATTCCAATCATCGTTGTCTATATTGGAACTTGTTTTGTTGTCATTTTAATCGTTAATATTGTTTTGATGATTTTAAATCCAATTTGAATGAAGATGCTTGTAACAGATGAAGCAATAAATGAGAATAATAACGATGATTTAAATAAATAAAGCGTCAACTATTTAGTCGATAAAAGTTGGTCATTGTCATCCAAAGCATACTCTGATGCATACTCTGATGCATCTGATGAGACCGGAACGCAGATTATTCATTCATTGAGAGTTCTTGCCTGATAACTAAGACCATTGATTCGAAGATATGTGTGATATAATGATGATGGAGATGATACAAATGAATTTATGCTGCTATTGCGTAATCGTTGTGAAACTTTTGGCTATTGATGCTAATGGTACTGAGCAAAAACACAGGTAACCATAACAACTGTTGCCGATAATGATTTTTGAAGTTCAGTTGATTTTCAATGGAGCAATATATAATATGGCCACCACTTTCAACTGTTTTTTTTGAAAAAATTTTTCAAAATGATCATGATGGATTTTCATTTTTGTCACTGGTCTAATGTTGTTTGGACGCGTTCCGTAGAATGTTCTATAGGAATTTTCAACAAAAACAAAAACAAAAAAAAAGTTCTGACATCAGTAACTATAAGAGCAAAAAAACGACTTATTGGTTCATGGTATTGGTGTTTATTTTGTTGAATAAATAAATAATAATATAAATAAGAGCAAAAAGTTTTATTTGTAAATTAAAAAGAAATGGCCATCACTACCAACTGTTGCAATTATTAATTTAATTATTAAAACGTTATATAAATGCATTAATGATTGTCATATTACCAATTTGAGCTTCATTCTTGATGTTTTGATTGATCATTTTGTTTGTATTTGATTTTCTATTCGATTGTTGATTATTATTCGATGATTGATTCGACAACTGTCGGCTACTTGACGATTGTTGATTATGTGTTTTGATATGTGCTGTCAGATTACCACGATTAGCAAAACCTTTTCCACATGATTCACATTTGAATGGCTTTACACCAGTATGAACACTCATATGACGTTTTACGGTGGATTTCTATTATTGACATAATTTAGAATTAATTCTTTAGAATTACCAAATAATAATCATACCTGTGAGAACTTTTTATGACAAATAGTACACGAAAATGGCTTCTCTCCCGTATGAATACGCATATGAATTTTTATTCTTTCTTTGTCTGCGAATCTTTTATCACAAATCTAAAAACACAATCATTTTTGTCAAAGAAAATATTAATGTTTCATATAAGGATATTCATCAATTGTATGCAAAATTTACCTCACAAGGAAAAGGTCTTTCACCAGTGTGAGATCTGGTGTGACGAGTTAATGATGTCTTTTGAGAAAAACGGCTGTTACATATTTCACAAACGAATGGTTTCTCGCCAGAATGAGATCGTAAATGCAACTGATATACATTTTTGGATGCTAAATTCTTATGACATATGCTGCATTTGAATGGCTTTGCAGGATCTTCCGATTGTAATGGTGGTGGATTTAGATTTCGACCGGCTATAATTCGAATAAAATTAATGATTGAAATTGACATTTCAAATAATATGACTTACCAGCAATTATTTGTGATGCAGAATCCCTAGCAGAAATAACACTGGTATTTTTACCCTTTTTGACTGTAGATGATTTAGCTGAAGTCTTTGTCGCCATAGCCATCGTTACCGGTGTTGTTGTCGCATGAGGTAGAAACTGGCCTGTACCAGACGGCATGAACGTAAACGTACCAGGGCCAGGTGTAACCATATTTGCAACTTGAATTGATTGTTGATGTGGTTGACTGATGTTACTAGTTGCAACCCCTATTGGGACAGCAAATTTAGTGACAGCTCTTGTCGATTGACTGCCCGAAATGTTACTTGGATTTTGAATTATCGAACTCAATATAATCGATCCTGTCGGTATGTTTGGATGAGATACCGAAGCGTTGTTCGTAGATTGTAATGGTTGTAATTGACTGGAATTTAGTGTCAATAATGTAGCTGAAGCATTCGCAGTGCCACTAATGTTTGCGGCTGGTACGGAATGTAATAGTATTTTAGTCTTGCCCAATGTTTGTGTTTGAGGATGCTGACTAATGGGCAATTGACCTGGAGGCAATTGTAACACCGAATAATTGGCAGACACTGGAAATTGTGTTGATCCAGAATGAATCAATGTAGGAGTAGTCGGAGTGCTTTGAGCAACACCCTCATATCCTTGAGATCCAGAAGCGATATGGCATATAGTATTTTGGTAACGATTACTGTTGCCATTATTGTTTAAAGAATCCTTCGAAGAGGTAGAAGAATATTGACGAGGCAACAAGGACTCGTTTGAATGAAAATTTTGTTCCACATCTAAAAGGTGAGCAAATATAAGATATAAAATTTGAAACAATTTATTGATCATCATGCAATACATACTACTTGTGTCTGGAACAAAAGGCTTAATGTCCGTAATGTCTCTTTCAGCTTTGAAACGATGTTGTTGAATCTGTGGTTGTGAATGGCTGGCTGTTGAAATCGTATGTTGAGGATTCAAAGAAAAATTGGACGGAATGATCATGATCTGATTTTGATTGACCACATGTGATGAATGAACTGCTGCTGTTTGTCCAACAGCCGGACTTTTTGAGGCAAACAATAACGTCGGTTGACTTATCGATGTATTAGTGTTGGTACTAGCAGCTGTTGATGTTGAAAAAAATATTTTCTTCGAAGCCGTTGTTACATTAGAGAAATTCATACCGGAAGCTGAAATTTGTTCAGGAGTTGAATCGGTGATCACACACAAAGGGCGTATGGCACCACTTCCAGTTGTTAGTGTCACCGGAATTGTATCAGCTAGATTGTTATTTGGATTATTGTGCGGTACAACCATACATAATGATTGTGATTGTTGAGAATGAGATTCATTTCTTCTTCCTGATATCATTCTTGGCTGCTGCTGCTGTTGTTGTTGATTAATTACATTCAATGATGTCTGATTTTGTGTCGAAACCGCTATAATATGAAAAAATATAAATTATAAAACTAAAAAAAACATTCAAGTTGTTATTTGAAAGACAGATTACCGATTGTAATGTTGGATTGCTGTGGCTGAATTTGTATTTGCGATTGATTTTGTTGTAAGTTGCTAGCTGTTGGATCATATTGCTGTTGCGGTTGTTGTTGTTGTTGTTGTTGGATCGATGCTGTAGATTTGGAATCATTTAGAGAAAAATTTACGTTAACGCCCTGTGATTCCGAATGCGGCACTTGCGACGTTGATGATTGATGTTGTTGTAATTGATCACATAAGCTAACATAGTTGGATGATGTATTTGTCGGATGATGGCCATAATGCACGGGTGGTGGTTGTTGTTGTGATTGTGAAAGTGTCGATGTCGATGACATCAACTGTGGTTCACTGTCACGCATTGTTCCTAGCGCACTAATTGTATCCGTGTTGATTGATTGAGATTGTGGATGAGAAGAATCATTAGAAACTACAACAACGGCATTTACGTTGGTCATCGATGATGAAGATTGTTGTTGTTGTTGCTGCTGTTGATGATTGGTATCGGCAGAAGATACAACAGCCATAAATTGTTGTGATGTTACCTGATGGGCAGTGTTATTATTGTTATCAGTGGTTGTAGATGATGACGTAATCTGATTCGATGATGATGTATTGTGATTCACCAATGAATTCGATGATGCAATTATATGGTATTGATTTTGTTGAGGATGTTGTTGTAATTGATAATCATTAACATCAACATTATTCGATGGTGTGGATGTATTTTCTGCTTGATGACCTATTGGTCCATATAAAATATGACTTCCTGTTCCGGTTTCTGTTTGAATATCCGTTGTAGAAGGCTGCAGTCCACACAAAATGAATAAATAGAGAAAAAAAATTATATCAATTTCAGAAATTACAAAATGAAAAAAAAGACTCACATGGGTACAACTAGAATCGGCAGTTGTTGTAACGGTAGTCGATGTTGAAACACTATTTGAACATTGTGATTGTTGTATAGTAGCAACAGCAACATTGATATTGTTGGACGAAGATAACGAAGATGATGATGATGATGGTGGTGGATGTTGTGGTTGTAGTGAATGTGAATTCTGTTGTTGCTGTTGTTGTTGTGTAGACGAACTAGGCACTTCAATCATTGTTGCTGATGTAACATTACTATGATTCGTTATCGCCGATGATGATGTTGATGTTGATGACAAAATATTATATGTATCAAGCTGTTGTTGTGATTGTTGTTGTAGTTCCAAATTGGTTGTAGATTGAACTATATATGATATTTGTATGTGTGTGATAAAAAAAAAGAAAAAAAATGTGAAATCGTAAATATTTTTTTCTTTTTGTTGAATTATTATTAAAAAGGAAATTGAAATTGTGTACGTTTAATTTTTAAACATACACACATACACACACACACGTGTAACTGATTTTGTGTAGTGATAAGAATTTTTAGATTTTTATATATTTGTATATGAATATGAATATGTTTTCTATTGATTTTAAAATAAGAGATACAAACTATTTGATACTTGTATCGTAGTGAAAGCAAGTAGTAATAATCTGAATCGATAGAAGTACGAAAAACAAACACACACACACACACACACACACACACATCAAATTGGAAGCCATTGATTTTCACATTTCGAGCAAATTTTTTTATTTTGTTTCCCATTCACTACATAGTTATTTTTTGTTTTTGATTCTTTTTTTTTTGATAATCTTTTTTTACCATTCCATTTTATTTATTCTTGAAAAGAATAAATAATTTTCAAACAATTCATAACTACCATGACAGATTTAGGAAAAAAATGGACAATTGATTGATTGATTTCATCATAATCAGATGAATTTGAATCAATTTTCAATACGATATGTTATCACAAAATTCATAGGTAAAGAAAAATCCATAACAAAAAACTCTCTCTGGCCAACTATTCGTTTTTAGTTATGTAAATATAGGTAAATGTATGTAGCTTTTTGTACATTAATTTTTTTTTCTTTGTCATTCATTATTCGAAATCAAAAATGAAAGAGTGATAATCAAATCAAATAAATGAATTTTGAATCAAAAAAAAAAAAAAGAAAAATGCCATCTTTCTTCTAATCAGAACTTCTTTTTAGATGTATGTCTACGGTAGGGTTGCCAGATCGGCCAACGGATTGAGGACAAAAATCTTTTTTATTGGAAAACTCGCTTAATACAGTTTCTGAAAAGGAGGACATGTACTCTTGTCCTCCCTGGGTCTGGTATAATCCTAGTCTATGGTATATATTGCAAAGATTCATATCTTGTTTTTCTATGGCTCATCATTCAGTTTCTTGCTTTTATTTCACTCTTATGATTATTAAATCATCCTATCGAATCAATGATGATGATCGATAAATGTTTTTTCTCCCTCTAATTATTAAAAATAGAAATGAAATAAGATGAAATCATAAACGTTCAGATATCTAATCAGACTTAAACCTAGCCAATTGAAAAAAAAATGTTTCAAATATGCAAAACATTGAAAAGTGTAGAATTTTAGGCCAGGTTTTAGGAAGGTTTAGGCCATAATTCTGAATTTACCAATTTGCTGATGGCCATGATGTTGTTGTGGATGATGATATAACTGTTCCGATTGTTCTAATCCTAATGATTGATCAGCCGTTGCAGTTGATGTTGTTACGGTTGTTGTTGTCGTCAATGATTGTGTTGATGATGTTTGATGATGAGGTATAACAGATTGCTGTTGATTATCGGTGTTAATTTGATGATGATGGTGATGTTGTTGCTGTAACATTAAATTTTCCCGATCAATACCATCACCACCACCACCACCACTATTATGACCACCATTTGAATCACCAGTTTGTTGTTCTTGATGATGGTGTTGATATAAGCTAGTATCATCACTTGAAAGACATGGATTCATCGATTCGATGTTAGGAACGGTTATATTCTGATGTTGTTGTTGTTGTTGTGATTTATCATCATGATTTATCTGTGTTTGCTGTTGTTGTTGATTATGATGATGATGTAATCTTATATCCGAATCACTACTGTAGCCTAATCAATTGAAATTAAGTTATTATTATATGAAGATGAATCTAATTTTGAATGAAACTTACAATCATATAAATTAGTAGGAATCATGGCATTGAGCAATTGATTTGTATCATCATCTTGGTTAGCCACTGAAGATGATGATAATGATGTTATGGTCGATGTAGATGACGATGATGATAATAATTGTTGTGGAATAGACGTTGTTGTATTTGTTGGCTGATATGATTGAGCTGAACCTGATGTCGATGAGAAAGTTGATGTCGTTGAAGCCGATTGTGGATGCGATTGTTGAAGATGAAGTTGCCTTTCAATATCTTTATCAGATAAGTGATGTAAATGTAGCTGCTGCTGTTGCTGCTGCTCAGGAAATTTATGAGATTCCATCATTGTCGTATCTATTGCTACATTAGCGATATCATAGTAAACAAAAAAAAAATTTCATTCATTTTCAACATTCTTTGAAACATACCTGAAGCTATGTATTCACTATTACTCTGATCATTATTTCCCATTTGCTGATAATGATGATGATGGTGATGATGATGACCCGTTGTTGACAAAGTATTTACTGTTGTCGTCGATGATGTTAGAGATGATAAAGATGATTGCTGTTGTTGCTGCGGTTGCATTGGATCTGTAACGACCATCATTGCTGCCGTTATTTCATCATTAGTTATCGTGTGAATGGATGTTGTTTCTGTTGAACCTAATAAACCCACATTGACATTTCTCATTTCTTGTTGCTGTTGATGCGTTCCAATACATGAAGATGATGATTCTTCATGGACAGCGGCAACATCAGTAGCAGCACAGGAAATGTTTTCACAGCTTGATGTTGTCGTCATTAAAGGATTATTATTACTATCATTTGCCATCATAAATGTTTCTGGTTGTTTATTTGGTTGATTTGGATTTTGATACTGATGTTGTTGTTGATGATGATCATTTCCTACAATCGTATTATTAATGCTAGTACCGCTAACATTCTTTCCATTTCCATTCATACGATCAAACGGTTGTTGTTGTTGTTGCGATTGTGATTGTGTGACATAATTATCATTACAACCACCACCACCAACAACAACATTACCGTTATTGCTGATTTCGGAAATTTTTGAAATGGTTTCATTAAACTGAGAATGATGATGCTGCTGCGTTTGTTGAAGTTGTTGATGTTCATAGGAAGATGTTGGCAGCGGTTGTTGCGACATTGAACTTTGATTTTGATGATGAATATGATGATGCTACGATTAAACAAATAATTAGTGAAAAAGAATAGAATTCAATGTCATTAGTTCACTCTTGATTTATGTGAATCATACCTGAGTGGATCCTAATTCATTTATAGTCGTTGTTATTGATGTCGCTTCTATCGTCGTCGTCGTCGTTGTTGTTGTAGCTGTCGGTGGCGATGTTGTTGCCACTGTTGAATAATAATCAATTTTTGTAGAAAAACTATTATCTTGGATTGTATTCAACCTGTTGTCACCACCATCATCATTGTTGTTATCATTACCAGTATTATTATCATTATTAGACAAATTTGTTGTATGATGAACAATGTCTGAATTATTATTATCGTCTTCGGGCAACTGTCCAACAACTGTTGACAAAATATCGGGCGTCGTTTCCTCAAGCAAAACCATTGATGATGGATCAAATAAAAGATAATCGTTGCCTGTTGTTGTTATTGATGATGATGATAATGATTGCTGTGTATGATGATGATTATTATTATTTTCGTTATTATCCGTATCAATACTGGTCACTACAGTTGTATGAATATTGCTTTGCTGCTGTTGTTGGATATAAAGATCCACTTCACTTGTCTTTGACGTATTATGCTGAGGATGATGATGATGATGTGACAACGAAGACGATGATGATGATGACAAGGATGACGATGCAAATGAATGATGAGACAAAAGATCTTGTTCGGATCTTGGTTGTTGTTCTAGATTAATAAAACTTAATATAGGATCCGTATTCGTATCTAATTGTTGATGATGATTGATAGCATCTTTTGATTGTTGTTTTTGACAATTATTATCATTAATTATAATTGAAGAATTTGTCTGCTTATAGGTCGAATGTGATGGTAAATTTGAATCAAATAAATATTCCGAATAATCTTCAATATGACCGGATGGAAATGGTTCAGTTTCAGTATTATTATCCGTTATTGTTGTTGTTGTGGCCACTGCCGTTGTTTGGCCAATTACAGCACCATCATTATCATTTTCATCATCGTTTCCAACTATACGTATTAGACGTGCACCTAAACCTTCTAAAGTTTTTTGCTGTACAATCGTTTCGTCGACTTCTTTCACGATAATTTGTTGATTCGTCGTTTCGTTAACTCTTTCTTTTTCTTTTTCTTCTTCACTTCTTGTACTATGCTCATCACTATGACCCAATGTATTGTATATTATTGTATCCGCTGTTGTTGTCGGTAAATTAGACATAGGTGTAACAACAACAAAGCGTCGTTTATTAAACGATCAATTATTATTGGGCCAATTTTTTTTTATTATTATTGATGAAAAGAATCAATATGAACAATAAAAATCTAAAAAATCAAAAAAAAAAATTAAAAATGAAAATCAATAAATTAATTCTTAATTCAATGAAAATTATTCAAAATTCTATCGGTCTTCTGCTGGATTATTAGCAAAAAAATTGCAAAAGACAAACAAACAAACACATAAATCACCAATTAGTTTTTTTTAATTATTCAATTAGTGCAATTTCGTTTGGTAACTGGTCATTGAAGATAAATAAGTCAATATGGCCAACAAAAACAACAACAATCTTATCATCATTATCATATACAATCAATAAGTTTGAAAAAAAAAATTTCTTAACAAAAACAAAAAAAATCTTTATTTCAACCACACTACTAACATGTTAACGCACATTTTTTTTTCTTTATTTCGTATCTTACTCAACTAAAGTGTGAAACTAGAGAAAAAAAATAACAGTAAAAAACAGACAGCAAACGAAGATAAACGAACATTTTGTAATTGGTTTCGTAATGTCATAGCAAGTTGTTTGTCTGTGTGTGCGTGTGTGTGTTATGTAAATGGGAAAAATCCTTAGTTTTCAGTTTCTCTTTCTCTCTTTTACTGTTTTGAGGTCATTTTTTTTTTTTTTTTATTCTCTTCAGCTCCATTTTTATTGGCGAGATGCTCACGAATGAAAATGTAAGGCAATAAATTTGAAATGGTAAAACAAAACAAAACAAAAAAAAATCCAAAAGATAGTATTTCGGCATGGAAATATAAAAAACGACCAAAATTCACTAGAATTGTAAAATGAACAAAGAATAAAGCAAAAAAAAAACTGTATGTGCGTGTCAGAATTAACAATCGGTTTATTATTCTTCGTTGAGAGAAAAAGAGAGAAAAAAACAGGCACTATTTTGAGAACCTCTCAAGAAGAATGAACAGCATTTTACAGAGAATATTTTTGCCTTTTTATTTTTGAATTATTAATATGAAAAAAATTCTTTAAATCACATAATAAAGTATAGTTGTATTGAAATGAAATGATTCCTAGAATAAACTCATCGAAAGACGCGTGATGATCAGGTCAGTATACATATAGTTATGAATGACCAAATATTTGACGATAAAAAAAAAGATGAAACAAACAATGTTTTTATCGATGCAAAAAAAAATCATATTAAATTGGGATTAATCGATTAGAAATTGAAATGATTTTTTGTTTTACATATTGATCTATTTTTTCTATGTATTAAAATATCTGGTGCGGTTTTTTTCCATTTTTTCTCTTTCGTAGACAAACTATACATACAATATGGTTCAATACCGGAAAAATTTACAAAAAAAACGACTATTTGACAAAAAAAAGAGGAACGAAATTATTATGTATATATTGAACAAAAAGAAAACAATTAGAAAATGAAAGTCTGAATGAAAAGTTTTTTTTTCTAGTTTCAGTTAAATATTTCAAGGTTATTTTCATGAAATAGTAAAAATAATATTAACAAAACGGAATGGACAAAGATGGATCTCACTGACTTTTTAATTTCAATTCATTCATCATTTATTCATGATTGATTAATCCGTTGATTTGCATTTTTTTTTCTATCTTACTTCTTGAGGATAAATAAATGAATTTTTTTTTTTGATCAGTTTAAAAAATGATTTTATAGATAAAAATCTTTCTCAATTCAATCTCTCTCTCTCTCTCTCTCACTCGTGTTTTTTGATGTTTTATTTTTTACATTTGTTTGTATTTCATAAACAAAAAAAAATCAAACGAACGAACGAACAAACCGGACCAGTCAAGATAATGAATGTGATTTTTTGATTCAATTTCACAAGATCATTTTACACGGCTAATTATTGAATATATGTTCCAAAAATATTCGTCTTCGAAATGATTTTCTATTTTCTTTTGATTTTTTTTCTACTGATTGCCAAAAAAATGACGGTAAGATCAAAAACAAAAACAAATAGAGCGCAAATGAATTGTGACAAATGTTGCAAAAAATCAAATTGAATGAATGCAAAGTATAGTGAGATAGAGCTGAAAAGAAAGGAAAAAAATCACAGATATGATGAAAGAATAAAATGTTTTTTTTTCGTGATGCATGTGAATGATTGGCTCAGATTTGTCGTTCAACAAAATGTTCGAAGACAAAAAAAAAGAATTCAATTCTTTTTTTTCCTATCGGAATTTGTTTGAAATAAAAAATTTTGACGTTGATTTTTTCCGCACAATAAAAACAAGAAGAACAAAAAAAATTGAGTGATCGATGTGATCTACTTATACTAATCGGTTCAATAATCGACTGATGATTTTGTGATGTTGAAGTATGATCCTTACATTTTCGTAATAATTTTAATGATGATGATTCAAGCAGTAGTTTAATGTTGATGACGACGATGACAGTTATAGGTTTATTTTGCTTCAATTCTTTTCTTCTTTGTTTTTTTTTGTTCAAAAATAGCAAATCAAATGCAACTCAACAACCGAGAAGAAAAATTAGAGATGATGATGAATCGTGATTGAATAGAATTCTTTGGAATCTAATTCTTAAAAGAATCGATCGTTTTTTCAATATGTCTACATGTGTGTGATGGCTTATAATTTTATTTTCAATTCTTCATTCTTCGCATATCAAAGATCTAGGAAAATTTTTCACTGACAATGACAGTGTACATACATAGAGAATTTTGATGATAATACAATCAAACAAAAAAAAAAGAAAAAAGATTTTCGAATATGAATGTGTCACTGTTTTTTTCCAGTCTAAATAACTAATTTCATTATTTCAACAAAAAATCACTATTGTCGAGCACCGATTAGTTCGCACAAAGAATAATAATATGATGAAAATATTATGAATCATATGAAGAATTTTAAATTTCAGCATGGGATGATTTATTTAAAAATTGATGATAATTTGTAGCAATTGAATCTGAAGCATATACCTGTATATGGCTGAAATTAGAGAAAAGAAACAAAACTAATTATGAAGAATCAATTTTAAAATAAATCCATTGTATCCATTCAATCTCAAACATCATAATCATCGATAACAATGGGGAAAAAAAAGGTTCAACGAAGAATTATTATTATTTCTTCAAGGTCAATTACAATAATGAGTACTGGGTATAGAGAATGATTTTTTTTTTTGGAAAAAAAAGAATATGATGCCAAATTGAAGCTATGATTAATCATTATTATTGTATTGATAACATCAACAACATTCATCAATCACTGTGTATACTGTAAAAACAAACAAACGAAACGAAACGAAACGAAACATAATGGATTTAAATTAGATAAAAATGTTGATGAATTGAAACCTGAAAAAAAGTATAAAATACATTGATATAAAAAATTGATGACAAAAAAAACAATAGAATTGTCAGGAATTTTTTTTTGTTTTGTTTCTTTAAAGAAACTATTTTCCTACACACACAGGGATTAAATTAAAAAAAAAAAATTTTCCCATTTCCATCGTTTTGATAATGAATCTATTTTCAGTTTCATTTTTCATTTTATCGACAGCCAACTTTAGGATCATGGTCATTTCTTTAACTTCCATTTTATTTTTATTTTTTTTTTCTTTCATTTGCGACATTTCGTTGTCATCAAAATTGTTAAGTGTCTGAAATAGGTCCATACAAACAGCAACAACAACAACAAAAATCTCTTCCAATCACTGACTTTGATAATGATAGATGCCATAGCTGGAGGTCCTCAAGGACAGGACGCCATTCTATATATCTCAATATTGCTCGTTCGCTCTTTTTTTCCAATTAATCAATCAGCCAGTCAAGCTTAACGGTCTCTTTATTATCTTCAACAATTTATTTATTTTTTTTCTAACAATTTCACAATTTACAAACTTGGTCATATTGTGTTAGATCAAAATGTAGAAATTGGAAAAAAAATTGAGAATTTTATTTGAGTGTTTCTGTGTGTGGACATTTAAAAAAAAATCACTGGAGAAATCAAAGTCAAGCAAAAATATTTATTAATATTGTGAATCTATAAATTGACGGGCAAAAAATAAAGAAAAATCCATAATCAATAGCCATAAGAAATATTGTCAACACCACCAACACCACACACACATAAGTCATTTACAATTCAATCATCCATCACCAATACTTCGGAAATAGTCTTAATGATAAAGAAAGGGGAAAAAAATTTGACAATGGAAACAAAAAAAAAACATCACTATGCAATGTTATGATGATGAGCAATGATGCATTTCGAGAATTATTTGCCATCATCATGATTAAACATAATCACAAAATTTGATCAAAACGCAAACGAAAGTCTAATTGATGATGATGATCGATTGGCAATGAAGGTCGAAAAATTCATCCCCTTTATAAGGTGGGGAAGCTAGCAAAAAAAAAAAATATGAAAAATATGGATGATATAAAAATTAGAAAATCACAAAAAAACCTGCCATCATCAGTTGATTTTTTTCTGACTTGGAAAATGAAATAAAAATGAACAATTTTTTTCCATTTTCTAATTCAGAAATCGGAATTTGAAACTGGCCAATTAAATGATCATTATGAAGATGATGATTGCGTAATCGAAAATATATTCCATCATCAAACATAAACAATCAAAATGAATGGATCAATGACTGAATGGATGAATGAAAGATCATAGACATCGACTATACAACAAACACATACATTTTACAAACATTTATCCGGTGCTATTATACTACTACATGTCAATAACAACAACGATAACAACATCACACACGCACAGGAAATGTATAGGAATGGAAATTTTCAATTCTACTAAAAAAAAGCGATGATATATTCTCAAACCATGTGCCCAAACAAGTCATCAGTAAAATCAAACAATCAACACTAGTAGAAAATTTTCTATAAATGAATTTTATTTCTAAATGGAATGGGAAATAACAAAATCATATATAATAATTTATTTATCATAAAACAAAACAAAACAAAAAAGAATTTTAAAAAAATCAATCAATCAATATTTATCTATACGAGAATCATTTTTCAATGCAAAATCCTTAACCTTTTTCCACATCATTTTTCATTGTCATTAATATAAGCGAATGATGCTGATGATGATGATTTGTTATCATTATAAAAAAAAATGAAAATATTTAACGGTTTAAGCAGATTCTTTTTTTTCTTACTATCCATCCATCCATCCATACCATTCTTTTCGATTCAATTCCATACACACACACAGTATGAACATTTTCTTTTTTTTCCATTTACACTCACAAAACACACATTGCAAATCTTCATCAATGATGATGATGAAGATGATAAATAATAATAATAATAATGATATTGAAGGTGACTCTCATCCACTCTCACTCTCTCTCTCTGTTTCTTTAACACATACAAATGTTCTTTCATTCATTTATTCCTTTCATTCTATATTCATCATCATCATCATCATCATCATCATCATCAACAACAACAACAACAAAATAACTAGCTACAAGGAGCAAGAAAAAAAAGCAGTAGCAATTGTGCGAAGAAAAAATTTTTTTAGGTTTTTGGCTACGAAAACGGTAACCAAACAAAGAAAGGAAAAAAAATTCAAAAATCACCCTCATAATTGTAACCGGAATAATTTTTGTTTGTTTGTTTGTTTTTATTAGATTTATTTTTCTTCTGGCCTACACAAACTACACAACAACCACAACATACACATTATTATTATTATCTATATTTTCAATGCATTCATTATATTAGAAACAAAACAAAAAAAATATTCTACACATTTTGCTGACGCGTTCGTTAAGTGTTCATACAAGTTTGGCTCAGAATGAGAATTGGAATTAAAAAAAAAAATTAAAAATGATGAAGAATTATAATCGGCTTTAGTTTCTTTTCATAATCTTTTTTTTTGTTCTTTCATTTTGTCTGCAATGTATAGGTTCTAAATATTATGATCTGTATATATCAACGGTGAATGCAATATATGAAAGAAACAAAAAAAAAAAAAAAAGAAATATCAAACCGAATCCAAGAAATATTCTGAGAAAAAAAAAATCATTTCAATTATGGGGCAATTTTTTTTTCCTTGCAAACATTTTTTTTCTCTCAATTCGAGGAAAAAAAACGAAAGTCTTTTTGGTCGATGGAATCTTCTTTTTCTACCTTTCTCTTTTTTTCTTCATATATATATATATATTGAAAGAAATTAACAATTGTGAATCCAGATTCGACCTCGGTTGTACTTGGTGTTGTTGATTTTATATTCAATGAAATAGCTTGTTTAAAAAAAAAATCACTAACGTTTCCTCATTTATGACTAAATAAAATTTTCTATTTCGAAAAAAAATTTGTCATTTTTTTTCACTGCCATGATCATCATCATCATCATCATCATCTTGATCAAACCATCAACCATTCAACAACAACAACAACAACAACAACAAACGAAACATAATTTGAAAAAGAAATGAAACAATAAAAAAAACAAAAAATAAAATAAAATAAAAACACTACTTGACATAATCGGTTTGATTTTTTACAAAGCACTTTCTCTCTCTCTCTCTCTCTCTGGTAGCTATCGCACATCAACATTCAGTAGTAGAATTCCATTTTTATATTCATACTACCATAATATCTACAAAAAAAATCCATATATTCCTTAAATACAAACATTGATGCCAATATTATAATTCATAAATATGCCTAGGGTTTTGTTCATGGCACCATTATAGAAAAACAATACAAGAATGAAAGAATGAGATGATTTGTGGCAATGTTTAAAAATGAACATTTGAATTTTCTTTTTTTTTTACACCTCTATTTTAGATTCAACAATTTTAAATTGGAAAACAAATAGGAAAAAGGAAAAAAACCATTTTTATGATAAGATGAAAGATAGACCGTTTAATGTGGAAATAGAGAGAGAGAGAGAGAAAGAGAAATGAAAATAACTGGATTCTTAAGAAATGAAATTTTCTCCTTTCCTCTTTTTTTCTATCCTTCTCTATCGTTTTTTCCCTGTGTGTGTGTGTGTGTGTTCAATTCGCAACATTGGCCATGATGTGTGTTCGATTGAATATATAATGTGCGTGTGTGTGTGTGTGTGTGTGTGTATGGTTGATCATCTGGTGATGATTGACCATGGCAATGAAAATTTTTTTATAATCATTTTTCTGTATCCAAAACAACTCCAAAAAAAATCATTATCATTATCATTCATGTTTAAGACAATTTTTTTTGTGTTAGCTTAAGCAAAACAAACATAATGTGGTGTATCAAAAGCAAAAAAAAAAGACTGGCTCAAAATTATGACAAAAGGATGTATTTAAAAATAAACAAAAACTTACCATTAATTAATAATATGAATCCATCATTAACACACACATGAATTGCTGATTGATGGTGGTGATGATTATTATTGAAAATTTTGTAGAAAAAAAACAAACAAACCAAATACATTTGTTGTTATAGTCGTCGTCGTCGTCGTTTTTTCTCTTTAGGTTATGTGAAAGTTCAAACATATGAAAACATCTGATATAGAAGAATCGTTAACATAATCAAACTCATCATCATCATCATCATCTTCCCTTCAAACATAACATTACAATAGGTAATAATAATGATTTAATATTAAAGCATCACAATTTATCAAGGGAAAAAAATCTTCGATCACAATAGCATATATATATATATATAGACACTTTCATAACAATCAAAACTATATCACAACACAATGATGTACTAAACACAAATGATGACCTCGTTTTAGATTATATTGGAGGTTGACCATTAGAATTCATTAATTTGATCCAATGTGGTGGATTCTTTATTGAAATTTGATTTTGGTCAAATCAATTGAAAAACTTTGATTATCGATTTCAATAATATATTCTAGTTGAACATGACGGAAATATTTATTTATTTTTCTTTTTTTCAACAACAACAATAACAACAAAACGACAAAAACAAAATGAACAACCAACAAAAAAAAAGAAAGAACAGAAAACAAAAAAAAACAAAAACAAAGAGGATAAGAAAAAAATGCGACAAGACTTGTGAAACACAATTGATAATAGGATTCACGGGAGTGAATAAAAAAAATGAACGAAAAAAAAAACAACAAACGCCAACGACAATAAGGAGTGATGAAGGAAATTTTTTTTTTTTTTTTTTTTTGATGGAAATCACAATACATACACACACACACACACCAGATATCATGAAATTGAGAGACGTTAGTGTTGGTGATGATGGTGTTATTGTTGATAGTGATGGTTATAGGATTTTTTTTTGTGTTTGTGTGTGTTTATGGGGGGGGGATTAAAGGAAATAGGATAGGACCAAATTGAAGATCATCAAAATGGATTGGGTTTTTCTTGTCTTTTTTTTCGATTTCGAATGTTTTTGTTGTTGTTGATTTCGGGTCGGATAAACACACATACACACACCACCGACGCCAACGTAGTCGTCAAAAATTCGAGGAAAAGCTTGAATCCGAGTCAAAATCAGTAAACCAACCAAACAAACACACACACGCACACTTAAACAGATACAGGCAAAGAATCCAAATTGGCTGCTTTTTTTTGTGTGTGGACATTGATGGTTTTTAGATATTTGAGAATGAGGAATGGCAATGGTTATAATGATGATGAGTTGTGCTGATTGTTGTTGGTGGTGGTATATACATTTATCATCACTATTGGAACTCGTTGTGTGTGTGATAGGATGAAGAATGATTGAAAACGACAACAACAACGACAACGGCGACGAGGATGAGGAGGAGTAAGGAAAAAAACGATCATCAATGTCAATGATAATTTTGTATATAAATTCACCGCTACAACAATCGGTAGTAGCAAATATTTAATGCTATATAGGACCAAAATTAATTTTGATGCAGAGATATATCCACATCATTGTATGTGGGAGCCACAAGATGATGATGGAAAAGGAAAGGATACACAGAACATAGTAAATTTGGCACCAGTTAATATAATTGAGATACGTTTTATGATCCCTATACCACCACCACCACTACCACCGCTACCAAAATCATGATGATCGATCTTTTTTTGTTTCGCTGTGTTGATGATTCCTAACGAATGAAGGTGATTATGGTGGTTATGATGATGATGATCATCAAATGAATTGACAACATACGCGTGCGTACGTCGTGTGTATTTGTGTGACATGCAATGCGACTAATATATATACAGTTATAATATAAAAAATTGTCGTCATTATCATCATCAAACATTGAATTTATAAGATTTGCATCGCTATTCAATGATCGTTAATGATAATGATGATGATGATGATGATGATAAGGAGAGTATTTCTTTGTTTTGTTGATCGTTTAAAAAAAAAATATTAATTTGTTGAATAGGTGTATAACACAGAATTTGAAAATTTGAAAATTCATGTATGTTGTGATCCAATCAAAAGTCATTCATTAATTCTTTTATTCCATTTGATGCAAGGGAAGCACCAATTCAGGTTTGATAATTTAAATTTTTTTTTTTAGTCGTAGAAATTCATTATTATTATTTATCATCATACGATGGTTGGTGCTGGCAGCATTCAATCGTAATCATCATAATCATTGGTTAAATCTGCTGTGTCTATATAGATATCATATAAATAACACGAAGAAAACATATACACACACACACATGTCATAAACACATTGAGATCCATGAATCGAATGCGTCCATGCATTGCGAACAACAAAATTTTGTCGAAGTAGGAGAATGAATGAATGAATGAATGGAAAAAAAACGTGAGCAGAAAAAAAATGAAGAAAACTTGGCGCCCAATATATGATTCTTATTCGAAATAATAATATGTCAGTTTAGAAAAAAAAACGAAAAAAAAAAATCAAAGGTAGTAGTTTTGTTGACAATGTTGTGTGATTGAACATTGGATCTGAAAATGAAATTGAGAGTAGTGTGTGTGGTTTGCTATACTATACTGAAAGAGAAAGGGAGAGAGAGAGAGAGGTTATGAATACAGTGCAAACTCTATTCACATAGTAGCAGAAATTATTTTAATTTTAATTTTTTTTCAATATTTGGAAATTCAAATTAAGTTTTTTTTTTTTTTTTGGTTTATTTATCTGGACTTTATAGAACTTTTGATTTTTTTTTCTTTTTGAAAATCGATAATAACCAATCGATTTTCTCAAGATGTAATAATCTCTTTTAGATGTAAATCATATTCATATTTCATCATCATCATCATTATTATTTTCACAAGAAAATATCAAGTAGAAAAATGAAGAAAAAAAAATTCGATTTCTCAATATGAAAAAAAAAATAGTTTTTAACGAAATTTATCATGGAAAATTGATAAAATAAATGAAACTTTTTTTTCTGTCAGACACAAATAATTATAAAAATCAGCTAATATAATGAAGGTGATAACGAGTTATTATGTGTATATTATATGAACGATAATATTTAAAAAAAATAGAAAAGGGGCATAAAGAAAAAAGGGGGCAATGGCTTAAATTTAACAACAACAACAACAGCAACAACAACAACAATCATAACCGTCTACGTGTCGCTAAAATTAAAAAAAAATCCGTTTTTTTTCGTTTAAATCCTTTTTATCCATAATTTTTTCTGTTGTTGTTGTTGTATAACAAAAGGCTACTGCTGCCACGGTGGTATAATAATTTTTTTTACTTGTTCATTTGTTGTTCAATTAACAAAAAAAATTAAAAAATAAAATCCACACACAAGGACAGGAATTGACACAGTTTTTTTTTGGATGAATTCATGGAAAATTCAACCAATACTTATTCAGTGATTAAAACATTATGGAATGAAAATGGTTTCTAGTGTCAAAATGGATGGTAAATCTTTCAATTATCATTATGTCTATTTGTAGCATTTTATTATTGAACTTGTTACGAATCAAAATCAAAGAAAAAGAGGGTGGAGGACAATTATTGGTAATTGATTTTTGTTTTGAACACAAATTGAAAGTAAGACAGTGTAGAGTGAGAAAACATTGTTCCAATATTATCAGTTTACTAATGATCTAATTGCTAATTGTTGTTTGTTTGTCTAGGTCATTTTTGTTTGTTACATGTCTTGTAAAAAATTGTTTTAATCAGATATCCGTTTTCTCGTAATCGCAAGATCCGTTTCGATAATAATCCAAAGTCCCGTGTAAATGAAACACTAACATAGACATAACATTTCATCATTTAGGGTACTTAATAATTGTCGATGATGATGACCTGATTATAAATAATCAATGTTAATTCTAAATCAAAAGGCGCCATCTTTGGAATCTGATTTTCAAATGTTGAAATATAGAATTGATTTATTCATCATATATATTTATTTCTAATATAAAACACAAGAGGGCTTTAGTTTCATAAGAATTTTTTTTCTGTATTCGAAAGAGTTTAACAGTTTACAGATATATATCATTAGAGATGAAATAAAAAAAAAATCCGAATTGATGCAACAGGTACGATTTGACTTTTATACATGGAAATCATCAATATTAATATTTCGGTACTAGTCGGTTGATCGGTACATCTGGATTCACACATTTGTTGTTGTGCTACAAAAGGTCAGCCTTTTGGATCTGTTCATAGAGGATAGGATCGAATGAAATAGAGAAAAAAAAACAGCGTGTTCATTGTCGAATGTTTGTTGATCATCGTTTGGAATATGAGTGGCAATGTTATTCGAATTCGATTCGAGTTTGAATTGAAAACAATAAAAAACTTTTAATCAACAAACGAAAATCGTTATTCGAATCGATTTTGATTTTTTTTTTCATTGCTTATCATCATTTTTAGAAATATTTCCATATTCATTGTCATCAATTCGTTATAAATTGTAAGTATGAAATTAGATTTTTTCTAGTCTATAAATTTCACTGGTAACTTGTATTCCTGTTGTTTGGTGTGTTATACATTCATAATGTTTGCATGATTCTATTTATTTATGGAATTTGTAGATTTTTCATGATCGAATTCTTTTCATCATTCTTCAGGCTTCGAACATTTAATCTATATATAAATGAAATTGATAATAAGACACAAGTACAACAAGCATAAATTTCGATTGAAATCATCGGCGTCGACGCAAACTGATATATCTGATCCCGGGAGTCATCATTATTTTTGTCGTTGCTTCCACTATGAACAACGTAACTAGTCAAAGTTTTTTTTTACCGTTATACCCGAAAATGTGTATATAATGATAATTGATATAAACAAAAAGGCAAACAAAACATCATTCACAACTATTAGGGCACACGAATCAAAACCAAAAAAAAATGAGAATTTTTTTTTGTTTTCGCTCATTTCGGTAGATGATTCTATCCTGTGTGTGTGTGTGTGTGTGTGTGTGTATGTTTGTGCTCTCTTTCTGGTATTTGTAATATTTTGTCTTGTGATTTTTTCATTCAATTCTGTTAGATGAACAAACGAACATAGAAATGAAAAAGAATTTCATTTAAATTTAAAGGACAAACAAAAGTTCAGAAGAAAAATTCCTATCAAATCGAAGAGCAGCAATTTGAAATGAAAGTGAATCATTCTACCAGAAATTATATCATCATTTCAAAAATAAAATAAAATGTTTGTTCATGTATAGCACTGCCACATTTCATACAATCTGTATCCTTTTGTTTTTTAATTTTGTTGGATTTTCCAATCATCTTTCCATATAGTTATTATTATCGATTTCACCATCATCAACAACAACAACAACAACAACAAGACAAAAAAACAATATATAATCAAGCTGCCATATTTGTGTGTCTATTCTATTTTATATATTAATCAATCAATCTCCTATACCTTTATAAGAGCTAATAATCGAACGAACCTTGATTTTACCATTTGTATGAATGATATGCACATGTCTGTTTTCAATAAATCGTATACATACATAATAACAATTGTTAATTGATATTATTGGGATATATACACGTACATTATCTGATATTATATGATTTGATAATCTTTAAATGGTATAGAAAAGTGAGAAAAGGAAAAATAAAAATAAAAATTTCCGATTCCAACTATTCCACGCGTACTATGTACATCATCATTATTGGGTTATCATTTAAAAAAAACAACAAAAACAAAAAAACGATATCAATCATTTTTTATTTGTTGAATAAAATTTTCGTAGAATTTAATTCTTTGAATTAATTCACGTATTCAATTTGATTCAACAGGTTTCAGAAATTATTAACGCCAGAAATAAAAACAGACCATAATTTACTTATCTTTTTTTTGTCTTTTCTTTGATCTCATTATATCCTCTTTCTTTCTTTTTTTCCCCAATCTAGCATCTTGAGGATTTCCATTTCTCTCTCGCACATTCACTATCATTCGTTTGGCTCTATAATTGCTTATTTTTGTCCCTCATCTTATCATTATCATCGTCATCATCATTATCATAGACGACGACAATCATCAACCACCGGATTGCTGTATGTTTGTGTGTGTGTGTGTATTTACTGTGGCGTCGATGAATCAATCGATTTTTTCTGATCTGTTTCTTCTGTCTGTTTGTACCTGTGTCTGTTTATGTGTGTGTGTGTGTTGAATGAAATTGAATGTAAATCAATTATTGGAATGAATGATAAATAATTGTCGCATTCTTACATATTACAATTTGTTGTATGTGTAAACTATTTCTTTTTTTTATATTCAAGCCAATCGATAAGTGAATCAACACCATTCATTTCAAATTCCCATTGATCACGATCAATCAATCATCGTACATTATTGTTGGTTTTTTATGGTTTTTTTTCTATTACATCGAATGAAAAAAATATTGCCATCAACATCGTCATATTCTTTGTTCAAAAAATTTCATTTATCATATATATTGATTGATTCGAATTAATGGATAATAATAATTTACATCTGTATCAATATAATCTTTATATTCATCGACTATCACTACCACCACCATCATCATCATCATCATCATCATCTTTATTGTATCACAATCAACACTTAGTAGATTATTTTGACATTAAAAAAATCTTCAATTTGTTACATTTATTCAAAACATTCATACTCCAATAACAGATAGAGATACAATTTTTTTTCACAATTTATTTGCCATTTGTTTTTCGTTTGGTTGTTTTTTTTTTTGTTGTCATTTGGCTAATCAAGAAACACTAAATCATTGAAAACATTTGAAATCCTTCAATTCATCAGTCTTTCCAATTTAAAATCATTATATTACATCATTCATAAATCCGTTATTATACATACCACAAACTTCAGATATACCTCATCATTATCATCATTTTTTTTCATTATGATCTGAACTTGATAATACTGAACTGTGATGATTATTTGAACTCTACCAATCGCTTAAACGAGTTTAATTTTATTCAAACAAAATAGATTGTGATTTTCATTTTTTTTTTTTTTTGAATTACTATTTCATCAAATTGGTCTATTTGAAAGCCTATCAGCATCATCATAATCATCGATCATTCATTCATCTTTATTTTTATTCAGGTAATTTTTATTCATATGAATCATAATGTTCACAATGTGTTGTTATATTCGTCAAATTTTAATTGTGATTGATTGATCTCTTCAATCACAATCAAAATCTTATCGAAATTGAGTTTGAGTTTGTATTGTTTTTTCTTTCAAAAATCCAAACGATAAAATCGATAGTCTCAACAACAGGTTCTAAGATCCTTTTCCTGATTTGTGTTTATAGATAAAATCATTTCTAAATTGAACAATTTTAGATGTAGGTGTAGATTAATTTTGTCAATGGGAGAGAGATTACACAAATAAAATTGTAGGGAAAAAAACAAATTTTTTTTTACCTTGTCAGGTAAACGAAACAAAAACATAAAAATTGTTTTCAACAACAAGATATCGACAATCTAAATCGATCCATTTGAACAAACAAAAAAATCTATGCACTGTAGAAAACTTAAGGCTACTATTGATCTTTATTATTGGATGTTTTGTATATAATTTCTGTTTCATTATCATTTGATATCGATTATTATTTTGATTTCATTTTAATTCCATTTTCGTTCAATTAAACATCAAATAAACAAAATAGACTTGAAAAACGAATTGTATTGAACTCAAACTACAAAATTCATCATCATCATCATCATCATCATCATTATTCTCATGGTGTTGAAATATGAAAACATGAAATCTTGGAACTTGATTTTTTGAAAAAAAAACTTTTTTTTAATGACTTTTTATGAACTTGTTTTCGAATTTTTTCATGCTTGTAGTTTGTCGAGTTTTGTTGTTGTTGTTGTTGTTGTTGTCTTTTCATTATTTTGACCGTTGTCAGTTTTCAAATATAAATTTGAAAATGCTAAACAAGCAATGACAACAACAAAAATATATTCATTTCTTATTTGATGTTTTGTTTATGTGATGAACTATTTCTACTTAATTGATATTTGTTGTTAATTCTTTGAACACCATGTAGTCATCATCATCATCATTAAATATATTTTATTAAATGGTGATAATACGGCTGAATGTCTTATCTTTTTTTGATTTATTCAAACATTCTAGGAAATTTTATGATGATAATCATGATATTATTTACCGGAAATATACATTTTCATTATAAGATCCTATCGTTTATGAACGGCCAATATTTATGTCCATCATTTATCATGATGATGATTTGATGATTGGATTTTTTTTTCCTGATATAATTTGAATGGTAAATATATTATTTGTGCACACACACACACACATTGTCATGTATGCAGCGGATACAATATGATATTAAAGATTCTTTCTTTTACGCATGTGTATTTCAAAATCAATCTTTGGATTTTTTTTTAAACGTGTACCTTTATTTTTTATGTGTATTACGGTGCGCAGCAGCAAACCACATTTGCACAATATCATCGTTTGGTTATTTGGTATTCAACATGGTTTTTTTTTTGTTGCATGTGTTGGAAGCTGAAGACTATAGCTGTCTGATTGAATTCGATTTTCTTGCCATGTATGCATACACGGCATTGTGAACAATATAGAGTGGAGAATGATTTTGGATGGGAAGAATGATGGTGGTGCGTGTGTTTGACGATGATGATGATATTATGGCAACGTGTTGGCCCTTGTGTATTTTTCTACAATTTTTTTCATTGGAATTCCAGGTTCGGATAATAAATTGTTTATGATTCGATTGGATCATTGTGTTTTTGAAAAAATTGTGATCCTAATTTGTTTTTGTGTGTATAAACAGTTGTGTGTTGTGGTTTTTTTAATTTCTAACAACCATCCTGGAATTTATTCAATCAAATGATCTCTCCATTATTACTTCTCAATTTCATTTGGTTAATTTTCATTTGGAATATTCCTAAAGGAAGTGAAAACAATTAAATTTCCGTAAGTTTAATCTCTATAGATTTTTATTTCATTTTGTATTTGTGTGTGATTTTGTTGGATTAAATTAAATCATCATGAAATTGATGCAACTTTTATTGATTTATTTTACACATGGCATTCAATATTTCTCTGGAGGATGAGGATTTCCGTTTTGTATTTTTTTTGCTTTATAGTTTTAGTTCATTTTCGATATTGGCAGAAAAAAAATTGAATTCTTTACGATTAGATTTGAAATTCATTTCTTTGGCACAGAATTGTAAGTAGAGGGTTCAAAGACATGTTGTTGTTGTATACGACTAGTTTTTTTTTGTTTTAAATAATTGATTGGCTTTAGGCTTTTATATATTATCATATAATAATAATCCTTTTCTTCCCCCCTGTCTATCGAGAGTGTGTGAATCAGGTTTTTCAAGAATATTATCTTGTTGCATAATAATAATAATAAAAAGAATTATTATGATCATTCAAAATATTATGACTAAAGGATTATTAATTGTGTTTCTTATTCTGATTTTATTGTGCCAATAGGAAAAGAAAATGTTCATTAGATCAATTTGAAATTTTATTTTTTATTATGCATGTTCTCGATATATTTTTTATTAGATAACAACAAGAAGACCTGTTAGATATAAATCTAATATGACAGTTGTTGTATAATAAAACCACGCGGTTAGTTCCAACAAAAAAAAAAAACATTTGGCATGCATGGTGTTTGTATCCCGGATAAACGTTTTTATTTTCAAACAGCATGCTTGTATTTTTACCACGGGAAACTTGAATTCGAATAATATATATATTGTGAAAAGGATATCTGGAACCAATGATGATTGAGCCTTTAATGATACTACTACCATCATTAAAGGTAGTAGTATATATAATTGGTTGTTGTTACAATAATTTGTTTGATACATTGAAATTTTTACTGCTTCTTTTATGTTCTTTACAAAACATATTTTTATGCTATTCCTTCTCAAAAGGTAGTGGTATTTAATTTTATGAAAAAAAAATAAAAAACTATGAAAATGATGATGAAGAGCAAACACATGCACAAAAAACACACACACACACACACACACACACACACACACACACACGTCGACAGCAGCAACAACAACAACAACAAAATTTCTAGTTATCATCATCATCATCATTGACATCGACAACGCGTTTTTTTTCCATGTCCAAATTATGTGTGTGTCTGTGTATCTTGATGATGGTTTGGTTTGTGTTCGATTCTAAAAACGCGTTTGTAAATTGAGTATGTAGACGACGACGATGATGATGAGTGCTAGATTTTTATTTTTCCTTTAATAATTTTTTTTTTTGGTTTTTTTTCTTATTGCTGTGTTGGCTTGTGTTGTGTGTTTTCTTAATCACACACTCAGTTCGATATTAAAATATACATCTTTTTCACATTTACGAAAATATTCTCCATCACCACTATCATCGCACACACACACACATACACAAATGTTGTTTCGGTTTTTTTTATCGTCATTTTTTTAATACTATCTGGTGGTGATCATTCGTTGGTGATGATGTTGTTGTGGTATAGTGGTGGTGGTGGTGGCAGATTGTCGTTTTGTCGGTGTGATTTTTTTTTTTTTTTTTTTTGTTTTTTTTCGATGTTTGTACATTTTGTGAACACGAATGAGATAGATATTTTTCCATAAAGGAAAGAAGCAAAAAAAAATTATTCATCCATCTCATTCGATTTTTATTTTTCTCTTAGTGTTGTTGGTGTCATTTTTTTTAAATTTATTTTTGAGAATCACAATATAATCAGCCAAAAATCAGATACAAACACACACGAATCATTTTTACGCCGATATTTCGGTAGTTTATCATCATAAAGTCACCATATATATTCATCATTATCATCATCATTCATATATTTTCATTAAATTCATCTCTCATTCCTCTATATTTTTAGTTGAGACAAAGACAGAGCAATCAACAAGCCAGACATTCGATGATTGTCCTTTTTATGTATGTGTCTATTATATATGTGTTGTGTGTGCGAAAGAATATTCACAAATCCGATTGAAATGGTGAAAATCTAATGTTATAAGGTAAATAGATAAAAATTCCAAAATATACTTATGAAATAGGAAATTGATTTCAATTGTTATATCGATTTTTCTATTGTTTTTTTCCTCTTAATTTTTTTTTTTTTTTGATATCCCATCAAATTTTAAATTTAATTGAAAAACAATGAACATTAAATGATCCACTTGAGACAGTTAATGATGTGTATTTGAGAGTATGTGTGTGTGTGTGTGTGCGTGTATTGAGGACTTATTGAAATCCTAATTTTATTTTTTGTCTGATCTGCCAAATCATCGAATGTTTGATCATTTCCCTCAATCATTTTTGGCAAAATTATTAAATTCCATTCTCTTTTTTTTCCAATAGGCACCATCATTTGAAAATTTGGACTATATCTCTGTTTATTTGTTTGTACAAAAAAAAGATATCTACTGAATTCAAACCTGGAACCGATAAAGTACAATCGTAACGTATTTCGAGCTTGTTTATTCATCAATCTTTTGTAAATATATGTTTGTTGTACATTAGCAAGAAAAAATTCATATTTTTCTGAAAATTGGTGTGTATGTGTGATTTGGCCCATTAGATTGGAAGTGTTTGTTGGTGTGTGTGTGTTGATTGATTGGAAAAGAATTTTGAATGAATATTATAATGAAGTTAACTGAAGACAACGATAACAAGATGCCAGCCCCGGTAACGACAACTACAAACAGCAACCATACGAATAACACCAGCAATTCAGTAACGAATCCTGTCACAACAATCAAAACCAATGCTAATAAACAAGCAACAACAGCCATAGATTGTATGAAGATAAATCATGGCCATAATAATATCAATTTGGAAAATGGTGATTTGTCATCATCATCATCAATTAAATCCGCTGAATTATCATCCAATATTGAATCAACGTTGGATTATCCAAAGCTGACCAATGAAAAAACGACCACGACAACAACTGCCATCAACAATAGTAACAACATCACCGATAGCAACAAATTAGATAGCGATTGTATCGATAACAACAATAAAGCTCAGAAATCATCAACACCGACCGGAGCAAATGATAATGTAATTATCCATAATGGTTATGGTACATCATCGTCATTAGAACATCATAATAATCATCTGATACAGTCACAATTGCAAACGACCACTGTTGTCCCAAATGCCTGGATCAGTTCACCTGGAAAACTTGTGGCTAAATCATATAATCAAACGGCCCCATCGCCATCTTTAATACCGCCATCACAACAACCATCATCGACAACATCAGCCAACAATTGCCAAACTACCAATACTAAAACTTTGTTGAATAATACGCATAACAACGGTATGTGTATAATGACCTGAAAGCATCATGACATTAAATTGACCCAAAAAAATAGTACAAAATGATGATTCTATGAACATTACGTGAGCTTAAGGAAAAAACCGCATGGTCACATGTTGTCCTGTGTCCTATCTTTTATGAACAGATCCATTTTTTCGTGTGTTTTTTCTTTGTGCAGAGGAAATGCTAATGAAAGTGTGTGTGTGTGGGTTTGTTTTTATGGTAGTGGTAGAATTGCACTGCAATGTAAATGTTGCTTGCATAAGCAATATAAAAAATTAAAATTTGTTGCAACATAAATAGCGTGATTCAATCTGTTGCACTTTTGAGATGAATTTATCATCATGCTAGAAAGGAAATTATTAAATTTAGAATTTTTTTTTTTGAAAAGAATACAATATTGAAATTTATTTCCGATCAATAATTGATAATAGATGAACAGACATTTAAACAAAAAACTATTCTCTAATGAAGATAGATCAACACGAAAATGTCCTGTATTATAACGAATGATGATGATGATTGTCTTTATTTGTGTGTTGTACAAATTACCAAGCAATCGGCAAAAATTTTATGCATATAAATATTATCATGATAATAATGTTTTGTTGAATGCTTGTGAATGAACGAAAAAATGTTTTAGCTATATAGAGATAAATATATATCAAAATCAGAAAAAAAAATTTAGAAAATTGAAAGTATATTTTATGATGAGAAAATGTAGACAGACAAGAGCAACAATTTTGAAAAAAAATACATTAATACGACAAATAAATAGAAAACATCGAGCAATAAGTGTATAAAAATATATAATATAAAAAAGATAGCAAAGAAGAGAGAGAAATGAAACGATTTGGATATTTGTTTCCAAGTTTTCGTGCAATGTTTGTGTGTGTGTGTGTGTTTACGGGGAATGCTTTGCTGCTCTGTTTGTTAATGTGGTATTTGATTTGGGAGCCTTGATCATCGCAATCATCATCATCCATAAGTCGCTGTTGAGTCAATTTTTTTTTGAAATAAATGGATGATATATTGAAAAAAAATGAAGACGAAAAGAAAAATTAACCAACAAATCCAAGAAGAAGCAAAAGGCATTCACTAATGTCGGCTGTTTTTTTGTTTGTTCTTGGTTGATGATGGTTCTATTGATGATGTTTTGATTTCATCCATTTTTAATTGTTGATGATTTGGAGTTCCGTGTTTCAGGAAAATAGAATTTTCGACATTCTTACATTTGTATATATTTATATTGTATTTATTATTGATGATGATCATTTGATCTGGAATGGTATTTATTTCTTGTCTGCTTTTTTTGTTGCATATTTCATTCTGTGTATCAATTGAATGTGATTGTAAAAAAGTGCAATTTCTTTTTGTTGTTTTTGTGTAGTGTGTGTGTGTTGCTGTATTGAATTTTTTTTTTGTTTGGCCGACTTAATTCTATGATGAATATTTTGTTGGTGTTTAGTTTGTTGATGTTTTGTTCACATTTATTGTTGTTAATATATTGTCAGATGTGTTTTATATATTATAATAATAATTAAATGGAACAATTATCAAATTCAACTAGCGAATTAGATCTTTAAACCTTTGTGTGTGTGTGTGTGTGTGTATGATGTTTGTTGATCATCATCTTCAAACAAATTCTGTATTACCAAACATCTTTTACCATTATATCCATAATTGGCTTTTTTGTTTTCTTTTTGCTTCTACCACCCATTATCCATCTACTATTTGAGTTTTTGTCTTTAAATTTTATCATTTGTCTTTCTACTTTACGTTCCTATATGACGACTTTATCATCATCATTCTTAATTCGTCTTGTTATATATTTCTATGCAATTTATGTTTTTGAAAAGGATCTATTTTTGTGTTTGTATGTTCGGGTTTAGGTTTACATTGTTGTTGGATTGATGATGATAATGTTGATGTGATTCCCGAAAGTTTTTTTTTCTCATTCGACATTTATATAAAGATTCATCACAGCCATCGGGGAATGAATCTACTATGACTCCCAGAAAAAAAATGCAATGTGTTATATAATGTATTTATGTTTGTCTGTGTGTGACAATGAATGAAATGATATATTTATCACATTCTCATATCATCATCAGAATTCATCATTAAATTTATTTAACCATTTTTTTTATGGTTATATTTCCACCGACAAGCTAATATATTTTGTTCGAGTTAGGCCTTGTTAACTTCAGTTGTTGTTTGACTATGATTGGAAAAAAAGATTTTTTTCCATCATCATTACAAACAATTTAGGATTTCTTTAATTTTTTTTTCACTTTAAACTATTAGCTTGATATGTTTGATGATGATGATGATGAAAACGAAACAAAAATTCTGCCACGACATTTTAATGCTCAAAAGGCTAATGTTTCAAATGGAATTTTTTTTTTTTTTTTTTTGATGAAGTCAATTGAATTTCATGGATTTATTTTAGACTGTTGAAAACATATATATTCAGAAATATATAGTTGTTTTATTTTTTTTTCTTGCTTGATTCGATTTCTGGTATATGTTTGTTCATGTTCATGTGAGTTTATTTTTTCTTTTTGTTTGGAAATGAATAGGTCTTTTTTTTCACAAAGTTTCTAACCTTAATGTCAACCAACAATCAATGTTTCATTTTTTTTTTGCCTTTAAATATTCGCATATTGACTATGAATTGAGTCAAATGTTGTTGTTTTTTGTTTTGTTTTTTTTCGTTGACTTTGTCATGATCAAATACATGAAAAAAAGGAATGGATGTTGTGAAAAGAGCTTTTCTCTCGTGTTCGAGAACATGAAGAAAAAAAATTAAATGAATCAATTATGAGGAAAAAGAGAAATTCGAGCAAAATAAACAAATGTTGAAAAATATTGAGAGACTAAATGCTCTCACTTGAACACACAAACATTGCACACACACACACGTTCATTCATATAGAAAAATACATAATTTTAAATGAGTATTGTTTATAATAATGATTTTTGTTTTGTTTTGATACGTGTGTTCTGAAACGAAAAAATAGGTAACAATAAAAACGTTATTCCATTATCAACAACAACTACAATATCATCATCATCATCATCAGTGATGCCTATTTCTTCCACAAGTACCAACACAACTGTCTGTACAACCACAACAGTGACAACAACATCAACATCAGGGGTAAATAATAATAAATGGTCAATTAAAAATGGATCGAATTCTGCATCAAATTCTATTGTCAATAACAATAGTAGCTGTACGAATAATGCCTCAAATAATCAAAAAGTATGTTAATCTATTTTATTGATATATCCTTAATAATTGAATAAATTTTTTGTATTTTTTTCAATTTAGGATGAGTACAATTTAAATTATAGTGAGGATTGGCCTTCATTAAACGAAGTGAACGAGGTATTATTGCATCTTAATTTAATTCATCATATAATTATAATGTTTGTTTTTGTTAATTTTAAGCTTTCATTGAATTCTAAACGTAACTCTGCCGGTGAAACGATGGTCATTAATAGTACCAATCAGAATAACAACAATGAAGTTGTTTCATCATCGTCACCATTGTCAACACCATCATCGCCTAATATAATTGCTCAAAATTTTGAATCCAAAACATTGGCTAAAACTTTATCGTCTTCGTCATCGCAACCAGCAAACACACAAAATAGCAACGATAATCGAAAATTGAGCAATAATTCGTCGTTACCAAATGGTATTAGCGTTGTACAATCGTCACCGATTCAAGATGAATGTTTAGACGATGGTTCAACTACATCATCGAAAGATGCCAATTTAATTTCATCTGGTCAAGGTTTAGATAGTAGTACATTGACTTCCGATAAAAATAAACACAAAAAGAAAGGTGAGTTTTTTCTATTGCATCGCATTCACATTTATAGAAATGAAATCCTTATGATGAAAACACGGAATTACCGTCTTAGTTTCAAACCATGCCGAAAATTTTTTATGGCTGCTTTTAATCTGATTTATTTATTTGTAGAAAAACAACAAAAAGTTGATGAGCAATCAATTGATTTTTAATTAAATTTTTTTTTTATTTTGTAAACAGGACAAAAGAAATGGGTACCATTGGATGGTATTATTGGCACACCACCAGCCAAATTACGTGGAAAAATTGTCAGTAAAACCAATGATTATTATTCTGTTGGTGAATATAACGGAATAAATGGATATACTGATCATGAATATAAATCCGGTGCTGCTGGAGGTGGTGGCCGTTATAATAGTGGCAATGGTGGCGGAAACGGGAATTTTTCTCGCAATCGATCTCAAAGACGAGGTGAACGTGGAACTGGTAATGGTGGTAATGCTGGTAGTCGTGGTCCTGGAAATGCAACTGGTACGAATACTGTTGCTGTTTCAAATGTAAACAATAGCAATAACAATGAAGATAATCATCGTTATGGTATTGGAAATGCTAATGGTAGTAAAGTTGGTCCCTCCAATACATCTAGTTCAATTAGCAACAGTAATAACATGAATAAATCTAATGCTCAATCTGAAATAATTGATTCATCATCAACATCATCTTCGAATCCGAATGCAAACTCCAATCATAATAATAATACCAACAATCATAACAATAAAAAAAAGAATATAATATCTGGTAGTGGTAATGCTGTTAGCGGTAATAATCCTAACGATTCACACCATCAATATTCTCATCATTCGCATCCGCCTCATCAACATTCGCATCAACAACAACACCAACACCAACAACATCATCATCACCCATTGAATGTTCAACAACAGCCTCCATTATCGGTACCATTATATACAAGACGTAATCCTAATGGTGGAATGCGTGGAAGATCACGTGGTGGTGGATTAATGGGTGCTGGCCGTATTCTTAATCGAAGTCGTTCACAAATGTCTAATGAATCTACCGGTCCAGTTGTGAATCCGACTGCAGCTATTGTTCATCAACAAACCAATGGTAATGTTGGTGTACTTCCTGGAACTACTGTCACGGCAACGATGCCGCCACCGCAGCCATCTGTAGTCACTAATACTGTTGCTGCTGTTGGTAATGGTGTTACAGCCCCTAGCATTCATCCGGAAGAATATGCTGCTGCTTATCCTCAATATACTGCTTATGATTTTCCTGCACAAAATATACGGCCGGATATGAATTCACCACTTTCAGCCGGATTATCAACAGCACCTGCACCTACAGCGGCATTTTTACCACCATCATATTATTACAATACTCCTTTTGTTTATGGCCCGGATGGTATTAAGGAAATGTTACGTTCACAAATTGAATATTATTTTTCCGAGGAAAATCTTCAAAGAGATTTTTTTCTTCGACGTAAAATGGATGAACAGGGATTTTTGCCCATTTCTTTGATTGCTTCATTCCATCGTGTTCAAGCATTGACACAGGATGTTACTTTGGTCGTTGAAGCATTAGCTAATTCAACAACTATCGAAGTTGCTGATGGGATCAAAGTGAGAACACGCAATGATCCACAGAAATGGCCAATTGTAAGATGAATGCCAAACAAGATGATTCTAGCTAATAATCATTCATTTTTTTTCTGTCAATAATTTGATTTCAATATAGTTGGATAATCTTAGTGCTGCGGCTACTACTGCAATTCATCCAGCAATGGTCATGGCAGCGGCAAACTTGAAATCACATCAACAAAGTCCAGAAAATATTGCTAATCATCAGGATGTCGAGATCAAAAGTGGCAATAATGATTTTGATATTGTAAATAATAACAGTAGTTGTCCATCGCATGTAAAAAATAGCAGTGATGGTGATCCACCAAAACACCAAGTTTGCTGTAGCCAATGATGATCAATCAACTAGTGATGTCAATTCTATTCATGTAACCAATATTGCTCAATCACAACAGACAACAAACTCTTCTTCCACAACCGCCGATACACAATCGAATGAGGATGAAATACAACAGCAAAAACAAGTGATCAGGAATCAATCTCAGATACATTTGGCCTCGGTCATCAGCTCTTCAGCTACTATGGATGGTTCTGCTGTCCCAACAACAACACCTGTCTCTGGCAATAATACCGATTCTCAATCTTTGTCTTCTAATGCAGAACCATCCGTTGTTGAAATAGCTAATTGTGATAAATCTAAACAAGGTTCGTATTGTCATATGATTTCATTCTTTTAATTATGAATGTTTTATCTGGATCATTTAATTTTTAGTGAATAGCCCTGATGGTGATGCCAAAAGCAGTTCAATAGATTCACAAAATCGTGAAACAGCTTATGTGAATGCAAACAGCAATAGTGATAATGTTAATGTGACTGCATCAACCTCTGTGTCGGTGGCAAATGAAATTGAAGATTGGAAACCAGTACGTTCGAAAAAGAACAAATCTCGTGCCAATAAATCAAATGAACATTCATCTCATCAATCATCTTCAAATTGTAAAACAATAAATCGATTAACAACCAAAGAAGATTTACCTTTTTTATTGGACGAAGATGTTCATGATGCTGAGGAATTTCAACTAACTGGTCGTCGAAAAACATACATTGATTACTCTGATTATGATGATTATGATGAAATTAGTGATCAAGATTTGAAAAAAATCATATTGGTTACACAAAGCCGCAAAGGTAACCAATTGAATGATCGAACTGGTGATTGGACCACTCGAGTCAAGATGACCCAAGAGATGGCAAAGATAATCGATGATGGTTTATTTCATTATGAACAAAATCTATTACTAAACCATCAAGGATCTAATACTAAGCAGCATAAAACGTTGGGGTACATTTCTCGTGAAGATTTTGAACTTTATTCCGGATCTCCTAAAGATAAAAAGGAAAATGCTTATTCGACACCACCGCCACCACCTCCCACATTGAATGATGATATCAAATTGGATGAAGTATATACCACCACTGGAGATCATACATTATCGGCAGAAGAGCTTCAACAATCAGCCAAATCATTGCAACGGAAATCTCCAAATCCTCGTTTCTATCTAGCCCCAGAGCCTCATGAACTTCTTCCAGCCGGTACGCCACGTAAACAAAAAACAAGACATTCAAGCAATCCACCGATAGAACCACATGTTGGTTGGTTATTAGATGTTCGTGATCATGAAACTGCTTCGATGAATGCTGATGCCACATTGGGCATGAATTCTGATGGTAATAAAGATGATAAAAATGTCATCATTTCAAATACAACCAACATGCAATCCCATCAGACAAACACTGGTTCAGTTTCCATATTGTCAACTAGTCTTGGTTCTACTCCTCAATCACTGCCAAAGTTTGAACATCCATCTCATGCCTTACTGAAAGAGAATGGATTCACTCAATTTGTCTACCATAAATATCGTTTAAGGTGTATCAAAGAACGAAAACAACTTGGTAAGTATCCTTCTCAAATAAAACAATTATTTATAATTTTTTTAATTATTAGGTATTGGTCAGAGCCAAGAAATGTTTACCTTATATCGATTTTGGTCATTCTTTTTGCGCGAATTTTTTAATCGCAATATGTATGAAGAATTTCGCCGATTAGCAAATGAAGATGCACAAGTAGGCTTTCGATATGGTCTGGAATGTTTATTCAGATTCTATTCGTATGGATTGGAAAAACATTTCCGATCTGATTTGTTTAATGATTTCCAAAAGGAAACAATTAAAGATGTCGATGCAGGTTAGTAGGAATAATGATATCTAATTAGTTCATCTATCATTTTACTACTCGAAACACATTTAATTGATGATTTCAAATTGATGTGTTTTGTAATGAATGGATGAGAAAGAAGTTTCCAGAGCTTTTTTAAATTCAATCTATGACTATATTTGATGTCAATGGCTGGCCGCAATTTGCTCACATTTAATTTTCGTTGACATTTAGGTGAATTATACGGGTTGGAAAAATTCTGGGCATTCCGTAAATATTATAAAAATTGGTGTTCAATCGAATCTTTAGTGGATCCATTCCTGCTTCAAAAACTCGACAATTATAAGAGTGTTGACGATTTTAGATTAGACGTATGTTGTGTGTTTTGAATTGTTTTTTGTTTAATTTATTGATTTCAACATTTAGGCAGAAACAATAGCTCAACGTGAAACTCAAAATAGGACTAAACGTGAAGAATATGTGCGAAATTTTCAGCAAGAACAACAACAAAATTCTTCGTCCAACAAGAAAAAAGGTGATGGCAATGGAAATGTTTTTGTGGGTAAAAATTTGAATAGGAGGCATCAGAATACGATGATTGGTGATGAAAATAAGCATCAGTTCTCAAAACAAGATAATAGGTAAAATTTTCAATTTTTTAAAATTCACCACTAATCAAATCTATTACGCTTATTTATAGAACACAGTCATCTAAAAGTAACATTGGATCAAACAAACCAGTCAAAGATGCTATTGTTGGTAAGAATGGTGATCAATCAAGAACATCAAGCAATATAAATGCCAAACAGCCAATGCGGCAATCCAATAATTTACAGACGAATAATATTAAATCAGTGCCAATGACACCACAAGCAGCACCCGTCAATTCACCAACATCATTCGCTGCTATCGTTGCTTCAAAGCCAAAAAAATTAGCAGAAACACAAAGTGCAACTGGAACGACCGCTGCAACTTCAAACACTGAAAATTCTTCCACAAAATAAACATCAATAGAAGAATATTTTTTCTGACAATCATTATTGTAAATCTTTTTGGTGAGAAAATCATCTCATCTTATGCAACATCGGCTTTTATCATTGAATAAGAATCGGTTACTATCAAAAGTTATCGCGAAAAATGATTCGGTTCATAAAAAAAAGAAAATACGATCACTATTGTCATCATCATCATTATTTTACCGTTATACAATTAATTATCATTATTATTTTTTTGTGTTGGAACTAAAACGCTTGCTTGCTTGATCCATTTGGTTCATAATATTCTTTCATCATTCGAAGTTCTCCCACGATTTTTCTCATTTTTTTTACTATTTGCAACTTTTTCTTTTTGGCCCAATATTTTTATCCATCCATCATCTCTCTTTCTGTTTCTTTCTAACCCAAATGAAGATACTGAATTATTTTTATGTAAGATTAGAATTCTTCGTTTTGGTCGTCTTCCAAGAGCAAGAAAAAATGAATAAATCTTTTGCGAAAAAAGTTTTTTCTTTATTAAACACTGTCATACATAGAAGCGTAGAATAAAAGTTTTCATCGATGATGATGATGACGGTGACGACATAAACGTTCATCGGAACTCGAATTTTATACATAACCATGACAAGATTCTTCAAGAATTTTTTTATGGGCGGCCTTTTAAACTACTCACGCCAATTTTCTAAGCAAAATCAATCAATCCATTTTTTGCCTCGAATCTTCCCTATCTTTATCTCTTACTCGCCTTCATTTTCATCATCATCTTGCTGTCTTAATTTCGGCGGAAGAATATGATCATCATCATCATGGAAATTGAATACTATCATTCAAGATTGATATTCGAATATGTGCCTTTCCTGATGCCCATTTTTTTTCTCAAAATGTCGCTAAATTTACATGAAGAGTTTCAACAACAACAACAACAACAAAACAACAGCAAAAGAAATTACAACCATAGCAACAACTCAATTGCCTATACAGTGTTTTTTACATCAAAGAATTTTGATGTGTTCAAATTAATACGCATTCTTCATATATTTCCATATAATTCACCCCTCACAAAAAAGATTTTGCATATTCCTTTCTCACTGTTTTTCTCGGTTTTTCCATAATCTACTACCCTACTAAAAGTATAGGGCCCTAAACTAGTCCAAATATATATTTTTTGTTTCAAAATAATTATAATCAATACACTAACATGATGATTCAGACACAAACACACATTAGAAAATTGAACCAATTGTTGTTCAATAACCTGAATCTTTTTCTTCAAAAAATCATATAAAAAACAACAAAAAAAAAATTTAAGTGGCCAATCTTATTATTAGAAAAATCGTATCGTTATTTGTTTTTTCTCTTTTTCGCTTTTCTGCATCTCATATCTCGACATCAATAATCGAATGATAATCTAATGATGTGATTCAATAACACACACACACACACACAATTTATATATTCTCAGAATATGAACAAAAAAAACCATATATTTCTTACACTTTTCATTGGCCAATGTTTTTCTTTGACCGATTTATGTTTTTTTTTCTATTTTGCATCGCTCTACCTTTGTACATTTTTTTTGTATCTCTCCATTCATTTTGGTCATTGTTTTATTGTGTTGCCAACAAATTTTGTTTCTACCTTCACATTTAAGAGATTGAAATCGAATATATGGTACTGCATCTGTTTTTGGGCTATTTGCTTCCATGGAAAACTGATCAATATAAATTTTTTTTTTGATCCCGGGATCCGTTCGTTATCCACATCACAGATGTATCATTTATATTCTTGGTTGAATGAATGGATTATATATGTGATGAATACAATCATCGCCATCATCATCATCATCATCATCATCACCAGCACTTAAGAATCATCATCATTTTTTTTTTAAATTTTTATTCTTTCATTAGTTCATTACACACAAACATTAATTATGATTCGGGAATCTGGGATGTGTGGTACACAGATACAAACACCCACAAATATTATGGATGCACCTACGTTGAATGCAGTCACTTAATAATAAACATGCATATGCTTACACACATACATACACACACACACACAAAAAAAAATTGTATTAAATCTTCTTATCACTTTTAAGAAAAAAAAAATTCTTTTTTTTTTGTTTGTTGAATTTGAAACAAGTTATATTCTTATTCTATTCTATTAATAATTTTTAAAAAAAAAAAAAAATATATCTTGCCTCCCACCTTATTTGGGCTCATCATCATCATCATCATCATCAAAGACAAAAAAAAACATGATAAAAAACAAATGAAAAAAAAAATTATTATACTCATCATGTAAACACTTACAATGGACACACACACACACCTACAAATTGTGATGTTTTTCTCTTTTATTTTTTTTTTTTTTAATATATAAAACAAACAAACAAACAAAAAAAAATTCATCGATATCATTATTATTTGTTTCAGTGCAGTAGTTTATTTCTCATACTCTATGTTTTTTTTCTTTCTCTCTCTTTTCTTTAATTTCAAATTTTGAAAATACAAAATAGTTATATTTATCAAATCAATTTACTTTCTATACACATTTTTTTTGTTTGACCCAAAATATACACTCACACCATTTTCATTTTAAAAACACCACACATCAACAACAATAGTCAAGCAAAACACACACACACACACACACACAGACATCATCATCATCAAATTTTAAATCATAGAGACCAATTAAATTTTTTTTTTCCATTTTAAAGTGCAAACGGAACAATAATAACAACCAAAACACATCCATAAACAAACAAACAAACACACACAATAAAATCAAAATGATAAACACATGTCTAGCCTCTTTTTTTTCTTGAAATTGAATTACTACATTTTTTTCTCTCTGATCAACAAAATTTGTTATCATATATATATTTATTATTATTATTATGGTGAATTATAATATATATTCGATTATTTTCCATATACATTTACAAAAAAAAAATTCAAAACTAAAAAAAAGAAATGTCAAAATTATTATATTTATTTTCATGAGAAATTCTTTATTTTCATCAAAAAAAAAATTCAAACAGAATTTTTTTTGTTTCATCTATTTTTCTAGTTTTGAAAGATGATGATGATGATGATGAAATATCAAAAATCCATTTGCTAGGTCCAAATTGTTTTATTTAATTTTATATTTAAATTTTTTTTTTATGAAGAAAAGAAATTGTAAAATCCAAATGCCTTGAACACTTCATTCTATCACACAAATGACACACACATAAACCTTACAACATGAATCGATTCACGAAAACAAACAAAACAAAAAAAAAATTTTTGATTATCGTTAAACTGAAAAAAAAAATTTCAAATAAAAGAATTTTCTTTAATTAAAATGATGATATGGTAAATTTTTTTTTCTCGCTATAATACGAGAGAATAAAAATTAGTTCAAATATTAAAATACTTGGATTTCATGCCAAATTCTGTTGTCAATTTTGGTTTTTTTTTGCGTTCATCAACAGCTACAGTGAGTCTTCAGTTTCGACGTAATTTCTTTACATTCATTAAATTTTCAAATGATGAATGTAGAATACACCACCACTACTACTGGTTCTTACTGATAATGTTGAATTCTTTTTTTCATTGTTTTCTTCTCATTGTCATGTGATGATGTTTCAGCTCAAACATTTCACAATACACAGTCTATTTTGATTGTAGGAAAAAATTTTGCAACAAAAAAAAACAAAACAAAACAAAAATTTTGTCAAACATAAAATTCATCATCATTTTTTGTTGTTGTTGTTGTTGTTTTTGTTGATGAAAAAAAAACCAATCAAAAGATGCTTGAAAATAAAAGTTAAAGTAAAAGATTTTTTATTTTTTTGAAAAGCCAAGTTCAATCTCATTATTTTCTTTTATTTTTTTTACAGCAAAAAGAAACAACAAAAAAAATTGAAATGAAAAAAGTTTCCCAAGAATTGTCAAACGAATATACAAAACTAAATGCTAACCAAGTAACCGCCACATTTGCAGAAGCAAACACACAGTGTACAGAAACAGGACTGCATTCACAAACCAGATCCCGACCAAAATCTAGACCAATTTTTATTTTCATCAATTTCGACACGCACACACACACAAATACGCCCCCAATAATAAAAAGAAAAATATTATATTTCTCTTGAAAAAAATGAATATGAAATTTTTTTTCAGTGTTCCGTTTGTCATGTGAATGCAAAAAAAAATAGCAACAAAACTGATCAAAATTGATGGAATGAAGAGAATGTTTTGTTTGCAAAAGGAAATCGATTCAATGGAAGGAAAACCATTTTATTCTACTATATCACTCTGGTGTTTGTAATTTTAGATTTGAATACGCGTACCTGGGCTTGAGCAATTATTATTTCATATAATCAAATTGAATTAGATTTTGATGAATGAATGAATGAATGATTCTTCGCTTGAACGGAATTTTACAGCAGCAGCAGCAGCTAAAAAACAACAATGACAATTGCCAAAATAATAAAATGCAATTTAAATAAAATGAAATGAATGACAGAAGTCAATATAAATGATGATTATTTTTTTTTTTGCTTTTGTATTAGAAACTTAATAGTGTAAACGTAATAATAGCTCTATAATGATAATACCATTATCGAAGAAGTTTTATCCTATGCTGTTTTTTTTTTTTTTTTTGATTCTTATCCAATCTTGCTTTCATTCCAGAATAACATAATAATGAGCCAAATAAAAAAAAAGTCAAATAGAGATCATAAGAAATTTGGACCATACAATTTTTGTACTAAATAATGTAAAGAATGTAGAAATCATTTTTCTGTTCAAATATCAAATTTCATCTTACTATAAGGATGTGGATTGATTGGAAATTATCCACATGGTCCGGTGACATACACACACACACATAAAACAAAATGAGACATGAAACATTGTTGCGAAAAAATGGAAAAAAAACGAAGAACAACAATAATAATAATATCGAATGGACAGAAATTATTTCTGTGATCGAAAAAAGCCTTGTGTTTTCAAAAGACAAAATAGAAATGTAAGACAATATAGAATCGAGAAATAAAGAGAGAGAGAGAGAGAAAATGAAGACGTGAGAATCAAGAAAAGACCGATCTATTTTATATTCTTTATTTCTGTTGTCTAAATTCTTCATTCAATCTTCATTCTTTGGCCATTTTTATTCATTCATCCATCTATTTGGTCCATCCATCCATCCATGATTCTTCTTGTTGTTTATCCACATACACACACACATACACACACACACAAGAAAAAAAGAATCCAATTCATGTCATTGTAGAAACTACTACTGGAATAGATTCAGGTTCAAAATAGAACGTGTCTTCAATTTTAATACCTTCTTCCAGTATTAATATAAATTTTTTTTTCTGGTTCATTCTGGTTGATGTCGTCGTTTCGTATTTTGTTTTTTTTCTTCTTTCTTTTTTTCCATCCAGTGGATGATTGCTTTCAGAATGGACGAATCAATTGAATGGATGATGATTTTGATGTTATTGTTTATATCCATATTATCCATTTTTTTTCGTTTGTTTGTTTGTTTTAGCCGTGTTCAAGAATGGATGTATATTTTTTTTTCGTTTTTTAATTACAATGAACAACATTGCCTCGCCAAATAACTTGAATGGATGTTGATGTTATTTATTTTTTCTATTCGTTTTTATTTGTTATTAGTAATTTTGTTTTGAATGATGACGAAAATTGTGAAGTGTTGAATAATCGAGAAAAATTGGCACGATTAAGAATGATTACATTGTCATTTATATAATATACACAGATAGAATCATGTTCCTGGAATTCTGTTTTTGTTTGTTGGATTCAACATTACATAGATATGTATATGAAGAAGAATAAAAAAAAAGAATGACACATAAGCACGAGTGAATATTGATGTTAACATGTTCATAGTCGTCGTCATTGTCGTTGTCGTTGCCGTTGTCTTTGTCTTTGTTCTTGTCAGTTGTATTTTGTTTGTATAAGTATTAGTAATACTGAAGCAATGTATATGTTGGTGTGCATTATCTAAACTTGTCTCTAATCATTTCAATTTCGATCAATCTTCTGGTTGACTTGTGATCATGATCATTAACAGCGACACAGCTAATGTGAGATGAGAGATACGAACAACAACAACAACAAAAACATCAACATTTATTGGCCATTGGTTGAACTATTTGGATATTATATGGAAAGTCAAACAAAAGAACGGATAAAGAACACAAGAATCAACATTCGAACTAAAAGAATGATCAAAATCAAGCAAGCATCAACTTTTGTTGTTGTTTTTTTTTGTTGTTATTGTTTTTTTTTTGAAATGAACGACAATAAAGACTAAGAATGGCAAATAGGACCAATTTTTCTTGTCTATTTGGTGCCGTTTACACTAACAATGTTTTTTTTCAGAGATTCCTATTACAAACGATTCTTGATGCTTGATCGTATAATAATAATCCATATTTATTATCCCAATAAAATTCACATTTATTATGTTAATTCCATTTGTTGGTATAAAACATACAATTCATTCTTCCATGATAATCATTTTTATTCAATGGATTGCCATCAATTCTGACAATTGATTGTAAATGTGAATGAATCGTTATCGTTTTTACGGAAAAAAACTCGACATTTTTGCAACCACCTCAGCTCTGATATATCTGATAATTTAGTATCAGCAATGTTTAGCGGATTTTTTTTCCAAGGCTCAAATTCGGTCACCGGAAATTTCTTTTATATTCGTATACTTTCTGTTTTTTTTTCCATTAACATGGACGATGCTTTCATTCACATTATCTCCATTATCGGTTCGTTTATTTTGGCTCGCTCGTCGCACATCTTCACTAACAATGAAAGTGAATAAGTAAATCAGATTTAGAACTTTTTAATTATCACGTTCCGAATCAAATGAAATCGTCAATTTTGCATTGAAACATTTACTATAGAAAAATTCAAACAAACAATTTTTTTGTTGTTGTTGTTGTTTTGAAATGCAATTTTGAAACGAGAGATGGATACATTTGAAGAGAAAAGTTTATGCAAATAAAATTAGGATTATATTTAGGTGTATGTGTGTGTGTGTGTGTGTGATCAAGTTGGCCAACCAAGTTTGGTCCAGAAAAAAAGAATTGGATAACAGCAGAACAATAATAAAATTTCTCATGTAAAAATTTGTAGACTTCAAAAGTGCTATTTTAAACTAAAGTAGATTTTTTTGAGAAACAAAATAGCTCAAAAATTTTTTAGCATGCGCAATTCATTGCCCAAAATTTGACATATTCATATACATTGAAATTGAAAAACATAACTTTGAAATTTGTGAATGATTTGAAGCCCATAAATTTTTACATGTGGGATATATATTTATTTATTTTTTTGTTCTATTGATTGTTCTTTTTTTTTGACTCATCCAATTTATATATTGACATTTATTTTCACATACAGATTTTCTATCCTAATCACAAAAGAATTATTCCATTCATTATTTCGATGGTTTTAATGTAATTATCATGAATCAAATGAAAAAATTTATATTCGAATTCTATTTTTTTTCAAATTTAGGTTTGATAAACTTGTTATCTTTTCCATTCATGACGATTTTTTTCCTATCTCTACGGCCTGGACGAATCAAGTAATCAAGTTTGCCATTTTTTTTTTGGCATTTTCATGCATTCAAATAAAATGATTTTCAAATGCACAACAAAATCGAATTGAATAGTAGTAATGAATTTCTGTTGAAATTTATTATTTATTCATCGAATCTGCATTCGATTAACAAATGTTGTTTTACAACGTTGTTGTTGATGATGATGGTAGTAATTCCATTTAAATTGTCAATTCGTATCTGCTATCATTGATTCATGTTATTGACAATATTCATGATATTTTGATTGTCTTTTTGATTTACATCAAAATCATTGGTAAATGTTCTGCATACAGTATGATAAACGAATCGAAATCTCGTTAATTAACTGTCAAATGGAAAATCTCACTACAAACACGCACACACACACACACACACACACACGAACATTCTTTGTAAATTCAAAAAAAAACAACATTCTTTTGTGCTTCTTTTTATTATTTATTTATTTTTTTTTGACGGTATTTGATCGGTAAACCTGGCACGATTTTCAGGTTATTTTCAGTCTTGTTTGCGTGTGTGCATATGACATCCACCAACCGTTCTCAGACCGAGGAAACGATCAACAATGGATGTTGTTTTTTTTATTCTTAAATTTTTTTCTGAAAAATGTCATGATTTTATTTTTATTCTGGTTTTATTCTTTTTTTTCTCTCGTCAACTCTTCCTGTTGAATAGAATTATGAATAAATAGGCAAAGAAAAACCACAACAAACTTAACTAGCTACCAACAACAACAACAACAAAATCATTTTAATCAAATTTCTTTTCATTCGATGAATCACGCTTGAACAAATTTTACCTCTCTGATTGAAATTCTTTCATATTTTTGTTTCTCCGTCAAATTTTATTCATAGATAGAAAAGAAAAATTTTGAAAACAAATGACAAGCTACGAACAATGCTGAAACACGTGTGTAATTGGCTTCGTTTTTCATATGGAAAAATTCTTCACAATTTTGGTTGTTTTTATTGTTGTTATTCTTTTTTTTTATTTTTATTCATTCATGTCGTTGTTGTTGTTGTTTGTTGAATGTTGTTTTATATATACTGGTCTTGTTTTTTATTTGCCAATTTTGTTGTTTTTCTTTTGTGCTTTTATTTATAATACTGCTTTAATTTATTTATTTTTTCTTTTTTTTTTTAGTTTTTGGAATAAAATCTAATCTAACGTAACAAACAAAACTGAGAAACTGTATAATAACTATGGTTCTTTTTTTTGTTGCTCTTATGTTAAAAAGCTATGGGTGGTAGTGATGGTGATGGTGATGGTGATGGGGGTCAAAATTGATGAAACCGTTTTCCGCTTGAAACACACTTGATGTGATGTGATATGCATGTGTAACGTTCAACATATATCACATATATTGGGACAAATAATAATAATAATAATAATAATGGGAGAAAATATTGTTTATTTAAGTCCTACCAAAAAAAAAGCGAGAGAGAGAGAATCCGTTACATTGTTACACTTGAATCGTTTTTGAAGTGAATTGTTTTGATATATGTTTTCATTTCTTAGGTTTTTTTTTATTTCAGAATGACATTTCTTGAATTTTTTCTTGTCATTTGTTTGTCGGTCGATTGGTCTGGTATATTTTGTTTTTTGTGTGTGTGTGTGTGTGTGTGTGTTTGTATTTATGTTTGTCAATGTTTCATTGATGGTGATTGTTGTTGTCATTATTGTTTAATAAAAGTATAAAAGTGGAATCTCCTGTTCATAAGAAAAGTATTTGAAAACCCACGAAACAAAATCAGGCAAAAAAAAGAGCCATTGTTTGTTGTTGGTGAAGCAACAACAACAACAAAAACTTGGGCATGAAGAATTTAATTAACCGTCATTATTTTATCTTGCCTACTTGTTCATTGACTGATTTTTTTTTTTTTTTTTTTTGGTTGCCATCTAATTTTCGTATTTTTCGTTTAATGTTAATAAACTTTCAATATAAACGAATAATGTAGTGCAGAGAATTTGGAAAAGTTCGAGTTTTTTTCCCCCTTAGTAGCAGTATTATTATTATTATTATTATTATCATTTTTGTCAAGTCAAAATGTTTTCATGTCTATTTATTTTGATTTCTTTTGTTGTTGTTGTTGTTGTTTCACATTTTGTTTTGAAATTATTTTCATTATCATCATTTTGTTACCAAAAATTTTTTTTTGTTTTGTTTTCGTCTCATAGATAAATCGTGTATTTGTTGAACATTAACAAATGATACAAAAAATAATAATTGCCAATACATAGAATTTATTTTTATTTATATTGATCATTGCAAATGACAATGATATGGCCCTTACGAATTCTAATAATAAAAGTTATTTAATAGATGATGGTGATTTTTTTTTTTTTTTTTTGGTTGTTTTTAGTTTTTGTTTTTCACCATTCTCACCACCACCATCATCATCATCATCATCATCATCAATTCTTTGAGAATATAACGACATTAAGAGAGTAGATTTTTTTTCACACTCACACCCACACACAAAACGACATCATCTGACTTTTGATAATGATAAATTTAATTATATAAGAGTATCAGAAAAAAACAACTACAATTTTTTTTCAACGAATAACATTTTTTTCGCTTTGCACGATGAAACAAAACCAAAATAGAAATGATGATGGAAAAACCTGGTTAATTAATATAAATTTTATTATTCTTATATTCTATGGTCGTATACTGTATCTTAGATGGTTGAATTTTTTTTTATTCCATAATGTTTACTGTTAAAGAAATTTTTTTTTCTATTTTCATATCTTCTCATGTAGGAAATTGTCATTGAAATTTGTCGTTGTTTTTTTTTGCATAATTCCAAAGTGCAACGAGGACTGCATCGATGATAAACAAAATAAAAATTTCACTTAAAATTCGTATTTCTCTTGACTAAAATGCTTTTTCGACAATTGCCCAATCACTAATTTTTATTTTTATGTTTTTCTGAAACAAAAGTGGTCAACTGAAAAATTTTGCTGCTAATACTGGTCTTCGGCCGAAATAGTTTGGGAAACGCTGATATAGAGAATTTCATGCACATTTTGTTTTATTCTTTCATTTTGTGATTATGTGAATTTTTCCTTCTCTCTCTCTCTCTCTCTTTCATCGTCGACGTCGATTTTGACCGTAAAATACAAAAACGGATACAACTTAATTTTTAATTAAAAACCTTTTTTTTGATAACACAACCCTCACTTTTACTTCATTCATTTAGTTTGCTTTTCTATTATTCAAACTGAATATATAATTCTTTTTCTCAGTATGAATGCAAATTTCAAATGTATGAATGTGGAGAAAATATACACTGAATTTTTTTTTCTCATTTAGAAATAGAAGTAAAAAAAAGTGGAATATATATAAAAGTTGACTTTTCATTATATGAGAATAAATAAAAAATGGAATGAAATGAATCTTTCAGCAACTTTTCACATTGATGACAATTTATCCACCAATATCATTATTATCATGCTCAAACAAAAATTAAATTTATTCATGGATAATGAAAAAAAAATGAATGAATGAAAAATATTCTTCATTCATTCTTGTTGAAATTATAGAATCAGAATGTTATTATTGAAAAATTTTTATTATCGACAAAGCATAGTAAATAGAATTTTTTTTTTGTATCATCATCATTATTATGGAATCTAGTTAATACAAATTAAATCTTTTTTTTCACCAAAAAAAAAGAAGAAATAAATAACTAGATAGATGGATGGATCAATGTTACAGCCAACCATATTATTTTATCGAAATATAGCCATGTATTATAAAAACATGCATCAGTATAAGCTTACCGTACAATCATTTTCATTCATCACAATTCAACTGAAATGGCAAGTTAATTGGTCTTTCCCGAAAACAAAAACCCCGAAAACAAAAACTTGTTAAATTTTCTATGATGTTTATTGTAATTTTTTTTGTGCAATTTTGTCAGAAAATATTATTATTATTATAGAAGCGAAATTAAACCTAAAATCAAACATCCAAAACTACTAAGTAATAAAGTGATAGTGAATAAGAAAAGATATAAAAGAGAAAGAGAGAGAGAGAATACAAAATACTATAGATGAATGAGAGAATTTGCACTGAATAATGCTGACAGAATAACTAATAAATTGGACTTAATTCCATGCTTTCATATGCTGATTTTGTGCATTGTAAGAATTTGTTACATTTTTACAGAAATGGACATATAACTAAATCATCATTTTTTTCTGGTATTGCAACAATATTGCATTATTATTATATATTGAATTGAATCTCATCATACAAATCAGATTGTAATATTTGGACGCCCAGGTGTGTGTAGCCATAACTATTTTGCTGTTGTCATTGCTTTAAATGTGTTCATTTCAACATTCGATTACGTTTGGAAATTCTGTTGTGTGCATTCTGTAATGAACATTCGATTACGTTTGGAAATTCTGTTGTGTGCATTCTGTAATGTTATGCCATTGGCTAGTAAGATTCCTTGTCCTGTTTGTTGAATTTGCCAACACAACCAATTTTTCTCATTTTCTATTCCATATTATATTCGATTATTATTCTAGTTTTAGCCAATAAATGAATTCTAATAAGAACATGAATTCCCATACTCACACACACACACACACACACACACACACACACAGAAATACATCATCAAATATGGAAAAAACGAACAGAATTTGTTGATTCGTACAAATTTATATCATATTATTATTATCGAGAAAAAAGAATGAATGAAAGCGTCGATTCTCGAATATATTATAATATAACCCGCATCAAATTAACTCATTTCATTTCATTTTTATTCGTATGATCATTTTTGGTTATTCCACAATCACACCTCCTGTACTATGGGTTATATTCGCGATACTACGGTAATAATAATAATAATAATAAAAGAACACAATAAAGCTAGATTGAAAGAAAGATAAAATAAATGAAGGACATGAAATGGTGGCAACAATGATGATGATGATGATGACATTAATTTGAGGAAATCGCCATATTTCACCAGAAAGCTCAGTATAATAATGATAATTTTAGCTTTGATGTCTCTCTCTCTCTCTTTCTTTCTCTCTTTTTACCAATTTTCTTGTTTTTAGTTTGCTTTCAATGTTTTTTCGATAATGATGACGGTTCGCTGATTAACGATAAACAATAATCTGGATTCAGCAATTTTTTTTCCTTGTAAAATACATCAAACATTCACATATATAAAATTTATTTTCCTTTGCTTTGAAACCTTCAAAATCGATTTTTTTTTATTTTTGAAGAAAACGACAACAACAACATTTAAATGACAGTAGTTATTAAGTTAGTTTCATCCATTGCTTCATGTATCTTGAAAACAAGCTCGATTGACTGGTTTTTTTTCTGAGCCTGTCTAAATTGGCAACATCGGCAGAACTGAAATGAAGAAAAAAAAACATTTCGAATCAATCGATAGAAGATGAAAAATATGAAAGATAAATTTTTCATATTTGATCCGCCTTAATTGACAATTATTCCAAGAAAACCCTTCACTTTCACTTCATACCATATATACAGTTACTCTGGTATGATTTTTTCTTCTTTCTTCGATCAAATTTGAGAGATAATTTTCACTTATTTATAAAAGCTTCAGTATTTTTTAAAGGATTATGTAGAACAAATTTTAATTGAAAACAGTGATGACACAAATAACGATGATGATGCTCAAAATAATCATTCCGATTTCTTGTTTTTTGTTATTAGTGGCCATACCAAACGCTATTGAGGCTGTATGTCGTTGTAGTGGTTCAAGTACAAGAGAATATTGTGGTACCGAATTGAATCGTATCAATCGTAATCAGGATTGTACACGAGATCAATATCTATGTGGTCCATCTAATCGTCGTGGACAAGCTATTGTTGTGAAAAAATGTCGTCAAGGTTATGAATGTGATGTTCAACGTGAAGGCTACAGTAAGCTAACCTAACCTACCCCCCGTATAGGATAGAATAGACAAATATGATAAATATATTTTTGATAATGATTTATTTTTCTTTGCTGTCAATTTTCATACAATTAGGTAACGCTTGTCTCTTGGATATTGATTGTCATTGTCCATCTAATCTTCAAGCTGATGGTCGTACCCGATACTGTGGTGATCGTCTAAGTGGTCGTGATTGTAATTCATCTATTGTATTTACTTGTGGTCGAAGTTATCCAAATCCGATCGATGCATGTCCGAATGGTTGCCGTGATGGTCATTGTGTTTAAAATATAATGAATATATGAGTACATTTCAATGACAGAATACATTTTATAAGATCCTAATTCATGGATCAGGAATTTTCGACGAAAATAAAATCTTTTGCACAATCTTTTTTTGTCACTTAATAAATTATGGATGGTAGTTGAAAATTATACCAGTACATGCTGCTGTTTTTTTTTATTTTGAATGAAAAACAAAAATTGTATTAGCAGAGAAAAATATTGACAGAAAAAATTACAAGTACATTATGTGAAGGGAATTAATAATAATGAAATGAAATGAAATCAAATAATAACAATCATAATGAATTAATCAATAATTTTTTCTTCACTGTTGTATTACGTCAATGTTCTACATGTACTCTTTTTTAAAGTGCGTCGTTTTTTTTAGTCGATTATCTTAACCAGAATCAACTTCCACATACAAAGGCATAATAGATATTAGTAGAAAAAAAAACTTATTAAACATTTGTATTCTAACAGTGGTGAAGGATAGGTGAAACCATTCAAGCAATCCTGAAAAGTGAATCAACAATCTTATCGAAAAGAACAACAAAAATAAGAAACAAGAGAAAAAAAAATGAGGATATACAATACAATTTCATTGAAACGAATCAGCATCATTTTATCAACATTCATTTTATTGATCAATGATCAACTGGATTATGGTCATACTGCCGATGAACAATGTAATTGTTCGGTGGAAAAAAATGGCGAATACTGTGGAACACAGCTGAATGAATTGAATAAAGAAAATTCTTGTCCAAAGAAAATGTTTTACTGTGGTGATACTAATCATAACAAAGCGGCTGTATTGTTGGTCGATTGTCAACAAGGCCAAGAATGTGATGTACGAACATTATGTAAGTGTTGTTTTAAGTTTTTTTCTATTCACAATTTTTTTTGTATATATATTCATTACAGCAAACTACCTTGCTTGTTTTGTTCATGTTAGTATTCTATACATGGAAATTTAATGAATGCTTTTCATCGTTTGATGAATGATTCTATGTGTACATTGGATTGTAGAATGAATAAACCATTTGCTCATATAACATACACACACACACAGTTCATTTTCACTAATTATTTCTATGGAATTCTGTGTGTGTGTATGTTGGTGTTTATTTTTATCTTATTATTGAATTCCTATTTGATCCATCTTTTATTACATCTCATTTCATTTCATTTCGTTATTTCTTTTTATTATGATCATCAAATATTTGATTCTTATTATTAATTGTCATTATTATTTTTCATGTTTATTTTTGAATATAACAACAAATTTTATAGTGAGCAATGCATGTCTGAAAAACATTGAATGCGAATGTCCCAAAGGATTAACCAAAGGTCAAACATATTGTGGCGATTCATTAACAGGAAAAGATTGCAGTCCAAACATTACTTTTACTTGTCCACGTTTATCGATGATATTCCATCCAAGTCCAGTAGATGCTTGCCTTTATGGCTGTAAGGATGGTGTTTGTTTATCAGCTCCTTCAAAATGATGATTATGATCATCATCGTCATCATCTGAAATTAAATAAGAATATATAATAACAATCCAATCGACAATTCACCATCATCATCATCATCACCTAATTCGAATGGAGAAGACGAATTCAAACAACAAAAATAATAAAAGAACCGAACCGAGCTAAACCAAACCAAACCAAACCAGAAAAAAAATTCTCTCTCTCTCTCTCTCTCTCTTTCTCTTTTATTCTTCCATGTTCCAACAATGTATATCGAAATACAATCAACGAATTTCGGTTATTTTAGATTGTGTCTTCATCATTTAATACAATATATACTATAATCTAATCATGTTGCAATTAATTTAATTCAAATGTTCTGTCTCCAAATGTACAACAACAACAACAACAACAAAAAATTTGCCCAATAGCAACAACAATAACAATAATACTAATACTAAATAATAATAATAACATATAGTAAAGTTTTTACACTTGAAGGAAATACAATCCTTAAAACCTTGTTTGTCTTTTCTTTTGCTATTATTATTATTATTATTATTATTTTTTTCCTTTTTCATTGTATTGTGTGCATTTAGGTTTTTATTCAAATATAATAATAAGTAGGAGTAATAGTATTCGAAAATATTCGATATTGTATTTGAGAGTTTGAACGGAAAAAAAAGAGAAGAAAGAATCCAATAACAACGACGCTATATTGGAATATCTAAGAACGAAAGAAAAAGAAAATAAAGAAACAAAAATAAAAGCGATGATTGGAAAGAAATCATTATTGTTACCGAATATAAGTTTAACTTCGTTGCGGTCCGATGATGAAAATGATGATGATGATTATTGGTTTCAAGTTTTGGAACTTTGTTGCCAAAAGAATCCATCACATTTTGGAATCGAATTTCCTAGTACATCGTTTCAGAATTTTGAATATCTTGATTCAGGAACCTATAGTCATGTTATCAAAGCTATTGGTATTGAATATAATTATACTCCTATTGTCTTCAAGGTAAGAAAATTGAAACACACATACATATGATGGCCACATTTCCGTTACAATATTAATTTATTTTATTATTATCATCATCATTGATGTGTATATGTGTGTATTTAAAAATAGATTATCAAAGTAGTACAGAAAGCAACATTGAATAAATTGAACGCCTTATCATTCAATGGCTTTGAACAATATTCGGATGTATATCAGGAAATAGTTATCACAAAAGTTTTGTCCGATTTACACAATCTAACATGCGATGCCCATGGGTATGAATATCAAACACATTGTTTTCCACGAATTTATTGTACAAAGATTGTACATGGTGAAATTCCTAATTATTTTCTCATCCGTAAATATGATGAAAATGAAATGAAAATAAAACCAGTGGAACGTTTTGAAGATCTACATGGTGTACCTCGTGAACATTTAGCTATATTGATGAAATATTGTGGCGATTCATTATGGCAGCTGTTCAAACATCGATATCGAATCACATCGGCAGGGGCTACGGTTGGATTGACTCCCTGTCAATTGTTGGGAATTTGTTATCAAGTGACACTTGCATTAGCTGTTGCCGAATGTGTCTATCAATTTGAACATCGTGACCTACATGTCTGTAATGTATTAGTGAAAAAAACGAAAAAAGAAACTATCACATTTGTCATACGGTCCGTTTCCTATAATGTCAAGAGTTTTGGCGTCAAAGTCTGTTTAATTGATGCAACATTCTCTCGAATATGTTTGGGTGACAAAGTGTACTTTACTGATCTGACCAATCGTTTGAAAGCAACAGCATCGACCCCTAATCCTGATTCACAGGAAGAGGCATACAAATTAATGTATAACAAAGTGGTGGACAAATGGCGTGATTGGTTTCCTGAGACCAATATTTATTGGTGTAAATATTTCTACAATGAAGTTTATAATAGTGAAGCATTCCGCGCTGCTGATACAAATCATACAACAAGAAAAGGATTACAAAATTTGATCGATACCATTTCCGATTATCAAACATTAAGAGGTTTTGTCGAAACAATGTTTCGTACACCATTATCGGCCAGTAATCCAGCCACTACTTCTACTAATACTTCCGCTCATCACAATTCACATTAATAAAATCATCATAATGGATGATTTAAAAAAACACATTTTTTGATCGAAGAAAAAAAAATTTGACAATTAAATGTTAATGCAGTTATCGTCATGTAAATGTGTGTCATATTATATACAGCATTAGTTAGTCTAAAAAAAAATTTTTCAAAGAAAAATTGATTTTCTTTCATACATTTCCAGTCCAGCTGAAATGATCGTAGAACATTTATATATTTGATTCTAAAATTCAAATATATTTTACATACATGGAATAAAAATGACATTCTATATGATGATTTTTGGGTGTCATGAAAGGAATTAATGAGCTAAAGAAATTTTTTTCTTTCATCAAAATCATCATGAAAATTAGAATTTGGATTCTGCAGATTTTTATTGCAATTGGTGCTAAAAAAGACTGAATTCTTGATGACGAGAAAGACAGCCATTCATTTGTCAATAATGCGGAGAAAAAAACAAGCAAATAGAGTCCGAATGAACAAAAAAAAATTAAATGAAAGAACCAAAAAAAAAAATCGAGTAGAAAAGCAATGAAATTGAATGTCATTTTCTTTCGCATACCTACATACATTCTGTCCAATAATAATAATCATCATCATCATCATTAAATCCGTAAATCAACCATCATGATAAAAGTAGTAATAATCACACTACTACTACGAAACCAGAAACAACGAGATTTCATCTCCATTGGTTTGATTATTAATTTTTGATAATGTGTCTGTCATAATTACCATTCAGGTGTTTGTCACCATATTTTATCATTGTTTAATGAAGGTGGATAAGGTGTGTGTGTGTGTGTATGTATGTGATTCATCATTGATTTTTTTCTCGTTGGTTTTTATTAACTGTTTCCGATAACATGTTGGATGAAAATGTGTCATCATTCCTGTGTATGTGTGTGTGTGTGTGTGTTTCATGTGATGAGATTTTTTTTTTGTTTTTGTTTCATCAGTACATTTTAAGTTCCAACAATTTCAAACAGGCTTTCGTTGAAATTGAATTTTGAATGAAGGGATTTTTTTTTAATCGATGAAAATTCTTCTCTTTGAATATGGTGTATCTGCGTTTTTAAAATGCACCATGCAAAAATAATCTTGTTTTCAAAAAATTTTTTTTTTGTGAATAGATGAATGGATTTTCACTTTTCGTTTTTTTTTGTCTCTTTTGATTCATCACTTCAATCTTAGACAACAAATAATGTTGTGCACTCACAAACAAACACACACACAGGACAGGACCGGTAGTGTATATAGTAGCATTATGAAAATCTTGTTATCGCTAAAAAAAAAAAAATAATTGAAAGTCAAAAATAAGTTTCACATGGTGTGAGTGCAATCATGAGAAAAAAAATCATTAATTCTTTTAATCATTGATAAACAATCAAACAACATTATTATGATAGAAGCAAATAGATAAAAAAAAATTTCGATTTTCGGAAATTTCCATTCTTATTAAGTTCTGTAACGAATTTGTATATGTTCTTGTTACATATAATATAGCAATATAAATTGATTCTGATTCATATGCAAGTGATTTAAATAGAAAAATAATTTCTTCCATCTTGCCATTTAATAATAACAAACTAGATACAATAGGCTACGGATAAGAAACATTGAGAGAGAGAGAGAGAGAGAGAGAGAGAGAGAGAGAGAGAGAGAGAGAGAGAGAGAGAGAGAGAGAGAGAGAGAGAGAGAGAGAGAGAGAGAGAAGGAAAAGAAATTATCAAAATAAGAATAATATAAAAATACAAGAAAAATTTATTTGATTTGATTTCAAGATTCACAAGCACACAAACACAAACATACACACACACACACCAATGATATGGAGAAATTTTCTATTTTCAACTTTGAATTGAGTTTGAATTTGATTGTACCACATGTATAATGATAATGATGATGAAAACTTTTCTTGAATTATTTATTATAAATAAATCAACTTGTATACTATTTTGGTTTGCATTTGTTTCACTAACTGCAACAACAACAACAACAACAACAACAAAACAATCATCATCAACAATAATGGAAAAGAATGGAATGGAATCAATTTTAATAGTGCATTTTACATTGTTTTATGTTTATTCTCTCTGTTTTTTTTTCATCTCAACGATGATGATGATGATGATGATGATGTACTTAGTGTACTTAGTATTGATCTTAGCAACATAGTGTAATAGACGAATTTTGTATTCAGATCGTTTTTTTTTCTTTCTTTCTTGATTTGAATTCAATTCTGTAAAAAAAAAAGAAAAGTACCAAGCAAACCCCAACAAAAACGACATTCAATCAATTAGATTGAATGAATAAATCTTCCAATCATAAGATTTACATGTAATTTATTTATATATATAGGAAATAGAAAACAAAATTGGAGATTGTGGATAGCAAACCAAAAAAAAAAAAAAAAAAAAATACACTATTGTAACCACAAACGAATTAAAACTAAATTCATCAAATGATGGAAATCGTTGAGGATAAACAACAAATACAAAAACAACAAAAAACAGTGTATCGATTACATTTATTTCAACACAATTGTGATAAATGAAAGCGGATTTTGAAGCTTCCGAATTCTATCAAACAGTTAGCATTCATTCATTCATTCATTCACACATAAGGTTAGTGAAAATGAAACCAAAATGAGATTCTGTTTGTTTGTTTTTTTTTCTACTAAAAATATTTGTCATATGACAAATATTTATCATTGTCCATTCTAATATAGCCTAGGGATTTTTCTCTGTCATTGTCTTCATCATCATCATCATCATACATAAACATAAAACATGCACACACCCATATACACACACACACACCATCATTGTTGCAATGATGACAATGTAATCTACCAAATTGTTTGCGTATGTATGTTGTGTGTGTGTGTGTGTGAATCCAAAAAAAAAAAAATGATAATGGAGGAGAATTTTCCAATTAGTATTCGAAATATAAATCTATATATATAAAATGAAATACAAGAATTAGAATATTATCAATGCATGATTGTGTGGCTGTTATTATATTACACTCTTCTATGGTAGAGTTATAAATGTGTATTATTATTATTACAGCTGTGAAATGTGTTCAAATAAACGATAACACAATATGAACTACATTTTCATAGACATTTAGATAATAATTACAGTGTGTATTTTAGAATAGAGAATATTTCACTGTTTAGAATGCACGCACACAAACCCAAATGAATTGTGTGTGTGTGTGTTAGTGTGCGTGTGTGTTCATTTGCATTTTGTAATGACAAATGAATTTTTTTTTTCATTTTTTGAAATCATAAAAAATTATTTTTTGTTGTTGTCTTTAGAATAGGTAATCATCGTAGAGTTTTTTTTTGGATGCTTGAGTTGAATGAAAATTGACCATTATTTTGTTCACATCACGGGATATTCCATTCACAAAATTTGTTTTTCATTTTGCATACAGGAAAAAAATTTCTTTCTTCGTAGTTGATCGTCATATATTTAGAAATTTATGTCTTTTCCTTTTTTTTCTTCTTCTTCTTTAGCTTGCATTCATTTGTTTCAAAAATATTCTTGGCCTGATTTTTTTTCAGTTTTGCCTTTGTTTTGATCAGTGTATGTCACAAACATATTGCCTATTGATTTTTTTTTCATTTTATTAATAGTCTTTTCATTCAATTTTTTCTTCTCTTTTTTCCTGTCATCATCGTGGTTGTGAAATAGTGAATTCTGTATTAAAAATAATAAGTATGGCAAAAAAAATAGCAAAGTGATGCTGATGAGGTTTTTTTTCTGCCATTTTTTGTCGTATACCAAAAGGATTTGTTCCTTCAAAAAAAACAAAAAAAAAGATTTTGCCATTATGGTACAATAATTTGTTCTTTCATGACAAAAATTGATGTTGTCGCTTGTTAATCGAATAATTTCCAATATCAAATAAGTGTGTGTGTTCGTGTGTGTGTGTGTTTTAAGTAACAAATTTATTTCTTGTAAATTTATTACCAGTTTTTTTTGTTATTGTTTTTTTGTTGCTGGTGAAACTGAAAAAAACCTGAGACCACCAAAATCAACCGAATGAATTTTAGTAGTTGACAACAACAACTGATAGTTTGTAATATATCTCCTATGGATTCTGTAATTTATTTACCGTTTCCAAGAGAGTTTTTGATTCGTTGGATTGAAACTTGAATAGCCTAGGTGAAAAAACCAGGTAAATATCAAAAACAAAAAAGCCCAAATACACTAAATATTACTAAACATTAATTCGAATTAATTTGTATTTTGTATTGCATGTTTTTTTGGACTTTTTCCCATTTTATTATCCTTTTTCTATCTCCAAAATGTGCGACAAGTGCAAGATGATTTTTTTTCCCATTGGTGATGGTTGGTTGATTTTAATAACGTTTATTTTTTCCTATACTGAAATATTCATTCATGATATATTGATTTTTCTTCCTTGAATATCATATCTTCATTCACTATGCAATACAATTTAAAGCCGTACGTAATTCTGCCATTTTATTATTATTATATCGAATCATAATGATGATAATGAAAGCAATAATTTAGGAGAATAGATATCGTTCATATTGTGCATACGTTGTCGTTTCTAAATATATATATTCTCAATAAAGAATATGTATTCAACATTTGTAATAACTAAATTCTTTTTTTTGTACTTTTTTTTCTATGACTGAATGTCAGCATTTAATGTCGCTCTCTCTCTCTCCTTTTCTCTCTGTTATCGATATATTTACTTTTGGATTGTGTGTTTGTGTTCATTTTTTTTGAGCAATATAAACATTGCATATATACCTTGAACATTTGTACAAATGTATTTATATGCTGGTTTTATTATATTTGTCAAGTTATCAATGATGATGATATAAAAAGGAAATGAACCAATTGATTTTTCAATGGAAAAAACCATTGAGAATAAAATAATTGAAGTGAAAAAATAAATAAAAGTTTTTCGCTGCTTTTTTTCAATGTAAAACCATTTTAAAAAAAAACAAAAATAGCCATCATCATCATCATCATCATCATCAATGATAACAGTTTGTGTGTTGTATATTATTATTGCATTAATATGGTATTTGTATGTAAGTTTGCATGTGTTTGTGTGTGTGTGTGAGTGAATATATTCCATGCATATACGAATAATAATAATGCCACTGGATCTAATCATTATACATACACATATGCAAACATCAAAAAAAAACTATCCAAGCTGTCCGAAAGGCAGATAGTTGGCTTGAATGGAATAAATAACTTGAATCAGTGAGCCAAATGAAAAAAATTAGACTTGGATGATGGCGGTGGTGGTGGTGGTGGTGGTGGTTGTGTCAGTGTTGGTGGACCAGCAAACCGACCGTCCGATTTATTTAGAAAATGAACGAACGAGCTCAAATTACTAATTATGAGCAAATATGCTTTTTCATTTTTAGTAGTTGTTATACATTTTTTTTTTTTTGATTCTTTCATTTTTTGTTGATTCTCATTTTCTCTTTCTTTTATATATATATATTTGTCTTCGGATGACTGACTTGTCTTGATGCCGCTTAATAATAATGGTAATGTTAACCGATTTTCAATGGAAAAAAATGAGAACAAGACCGTAAAACAATATAGTTTATTAATTAGCACGAGCATGGTGATGATGATGGCAATGACGACGTTGATAATGAGAAGATACTTGAAATAAAAGACAGAAATATCATTTGAACTTTTCATTTTATACGGGTTTAAAAGTTTACTCATGACAATCATCATATAGAATATATATATTAAATATATGATCTAGCTTCACGAAAAATTTTTTGGAATCAAAAATAAAAGTTTGTAATTTTTTTTCATATTATTGTTGAAAAAATTATCATGATCACAGAATGTTTTGATTTCAGGAACTAAATAGAAAGAGGGATAGTGAGAGAGAGAGAGAGAGAGAGAGAATTCAGTGACATACGTAGCTTCATTTTATGTAAATGATAATAATGATAATTTTGACAAAAATTCAGCATGGCAGGAGAATTTTTTTGTTGTTGTTGTTTCCACTTTTTTTCAGTTGATATGATATGACTGTGATATAGTTTGAATGCCGTTTGTGGATAGTGAATCTTGAATAGAATTTGTTTTTTTTCCTGATTTTTAGTTAATAGAATTCAATATCTAAATCGAACAAACACCAAACACCATCACAATTTATAGCAAGAGAAAAAAAAGAAGAGAGAAAATGGAATGAAAATTGCTGACAATCACAGAAAAAAATATGAATATAATAAAAACATAATGATAAAAAACAAAAATTTGATGTTGAGAATGATATTTGATATTTTTATTTCGATTGAGATTATTTGCTTACATATTGCTCATATTGATTCTTTTTTTTGATTTCATACTGAACAAATAAATGGAATGAAATTCATGAATTAACATTTTGAAAAAATATTATCATTCATGGTAAAAACAGAATTCATCAGAATCAGAATTTACAATAAATATATTCATTTTTTTTCATTCTATCCAATCATACACGTAGAATGAGAATAACTTTTTTTCAAATGAATAATAAACGTTGATATACCAAACTTCAACTTGAAAGTATTGAAATAAACAAAAAAGAAATCACGAAAAAGAATTATTGTCACCTCAAGTTTATCCGCAGTCATTTTAATGACTATTTTTTTTTTTTTTTTTTTTTGGAAATACCGAAATTCTTTCTAACCACAAAAAAAACAAATTAGTTGAAAATTTTTGCAAAAAAAAACTTGATTGATTGCATGTTTATCGATCTGTTTTTCATTCGTATTGATTTTAATATGGCAAACATTCATCCACAGTTAAATGTACATTTTTTTTTGTTTTGTTTCAATATGCTTTATTCTAAACGATTAAAACATGATAATGTGATTGCGTTCATGGTGGAACAGGAGGAAAAAAAACTAACGATCAAAAAATGTGTATCAGATTTATGAATTTAGTCCCGAAAATTTTCCATCAAATATACGCAAACAAACCATACGAGACTTGCGTATAATTAATTCATGGAATACAATTTTTATGGAAAAATTCAAATGTTTTTTTTTCCATTTTGTTTATTCGGCAGCACATACGAATGAACAGAAAATATACAGAAAAAAAAGTCAAATAACAAAAAAATTCGTTACAGTGAAGCCAACATTTTGTTGGTTTGAATCCAGTGTAACGAACACAACAAAACCAAGATTTTTTTCCCAATGACTAGCCTATTTCTTGTTTGCAATTTGTTATAAGAAATTTTTTTTTTCATTATTCCTTTCTTGAATATAGATGTATGTATGTGTGTGTGTTTGTTTAACTTGAAATACATTTTTAAACATTTTGGGAATTCGTTGGCAGCTATAGCTGATGATGATGATGTGTGAATTGTCATAGAAAAACCGTGTCTAACATTTGTTTAATAAATATTATCACTGATATACTGATTTGAGTATAAAGATAAACGCCCATAAATGTGTATGTTGGTACCTAAGCTTATTTTTCCTTGTTAGAAAAAAAAATGAAAATAATTATTTTTTGCTCTCATCATCATCATCATCATTTTTTCGGTTGTTGTTGTATATTTACTAGCACTCATCATCATCATCATCATCATCTTCATAAATAATGTTTCAATTATTAATTATTCTGTCCGAACAAAACGAAGCAGAAAACAAAATTCTCTCTTCACTCTCTTTGGTTCACTTTTAGAGTAAAAACAAGCCAAAATGTATACAGCAATAAATTATATAATGAAAAATACGAGAAAAGAGTGAAAGAAAAGAAAAAAAAATTTCATATATGTTGCTCAATGTAAAATCCAAATGGGATTCTTCTTCTGTTTCATTCATCTGTTCATTATTGATGATGATGATGATGATGATGATGATGATGGCAAATATCACCTGAAAATGACTGTAATTTTTTTCTTGTTTACTAAATTAACATTATAAAAGCATAATTTTTTTTGAAAGTTTTTTTTTATTATTTGTTCAAAAATCAACTATTGAAAAATATGGAAATATGTAGAAATAATAATTTTTTTTCATTTTTATTTGTTCACAGAATAAATGCAGCAGGAATTTAGTGAAAGAAATTTAAAACCTTATTGAAAATGTAAAGTGACAAATAGTAAAATTGAAGTGAACAAAAAAAACATATAAAGAACGGAAGGAAGAATGTAATTACAATACAGAATATTCTTACATTTATAAAATGACATTAACATCTACATTTTTCTCATTTTTTTTTCTGAAAAAAAATTTGTACAATTGTGAAAATATTTTAAAAATTTTCAATTTTAAAATCCAATTCTATTTCCACCATCATCATTAGCAGCACAATCATCATCATTATCATAATCATGTGAATCAATGTCCCCATCATCAACTTGATGCTACGAATTTTCATTATTAGAACAATTCTTTGATTTTTCTTTCGGCTCATTTTATACAAAAAAATTTCTCAATGTTGTCAATTAGAATACAGTAATACCCCGCTTAACGCGGGGGTTACGTTCCAAAAATTCTGAGCGTTAAGCGAAACAGCGCTAAGCGGGGCTATCTTTACATAATGCATTTTTACCCTTCATATACAATGTAACAATGTAATGCAATGTAGGGTAATTGTACAGCGTTATATCGAATCAGCGCTAAACGGGGCAGCGTTAAGCGGGGTATTACTGTACTTCTAGCACCATTTATTATTTTTTTTTGTTCCAAGCCTTTCGTTTGATTAGGTTTGGCATACATTTTCATATGATCATCTCACCATTTTTTTTCACTAAATCAACATGATAATTGTGTATGTATTCCATATAATAAAAACTCATAAATGCACATTAAAGCCGAAAGCGTTTTTTCGTTTTTTTTTTTTTGTTTTTCAAATGACAACAACAAAAACGAAAAAAAAAACGAATGAATAAAACAAAATGAAACTTTGCATAAAAAAATTTTTTTCTTACACACATTCAATGAAAATGACGTGAATTCGCTTCTCAATTCTTGTTTTTTCCTCATTTAATGTGTTAAATATATGAATAGTATAAATGTATGTGCATGGAAAAATGAGAATTTTCATCTTTATTGTAAGTAAAAAAAAAATTACAATTAATGAATCACATTATTGATTTGAAAAATACATATATAAAGTTAAACAAATGAGCAGGAAAAAAAACTGGATGAAAACTGAATCTCACGTACAGAAATGTGAAATACAAGACGAATGAAAAAAAAGCCCCGAATCACAGCGATGAATGAAATGAACAAAGTAATCGAAGAAAAAAAAAACGTAATAATAATTGGAACAACAACGACTACAACGACAATAGTGATAATAATGAATAGTTCCGAGATGTAACAATGACAAAAAAAAATTGGCAATAGCCCAAGATTGACAATTGAACCAGTGATAAAGAAAAAAAATCAAATACATCAGTTGGAGAAAAAAAAATAAGACATGCAACAACAAGAAGAATAACAATCGTGAAATGAGAAAAAAAAATTCATTTGTTATTCTATATTCAACCAAAAAAAAACAGAACAAATTTTTTTTTGTTTTGTTTTTAATTAAGGAATAAAAACTCGAGCAGAAAAAAATGTTTTGACATCTATAACTGGATGTGTGTGTGTGTGTATGGATTGCAATTTCTGTCAACAAATGATAATGATATATTATATGTGATTGTATGCTAATTAGATAAAAAATGAAATGAAATTTTCAAAAAAAAATGACAAAATATTCAATTTCAAATTGTTTGTCGTTTCCGTTTCACAATGAAAAATCCTTATTTAATTCTATAGGCATAGTCATTTATTAGAGATTTGTTTGTTTTTTTTTGTTCTATTTTGCAACAGAAATTTTGACAACGAAGTGGACCACAATTTTCAAAATATAAATAAATATGAATTTATGATGATAATGATCGGTAATAACCATATCTCTCTCTTTAACATACAAACAAAACAATTTGTTATCATGGATAAAATTGATGATCCTGTCCACCATTTCATATTATTATATGAAAACAGAAAAAATAAAAAACATCATCCCAAATGACAAACCATTGCTTTTCGATATATATATACAGAATATTCTTTTGCGGATTAAGATGTGTCATTGTGTCGTCAACTTATTTCTGGCCACACTGCTTTTCCATCCATTATTTCTTTCACATTATTCAATTAATTCTAATTTTTTTTTCTATTTCTTTGTTTTTCATGCATCATGGTTTTTTTTTGCTTTTTTTCGTTCATCATTGTCGAAACAGTTTTATCGTCATTGTCCAAGTTAAATAAACTATTGCTATTACCATTTTAGCTGTATGTGTATGTGTGTGTGTGTGTGTGTGTTAGTTTGTTTGTTGAAGCTAATTTATCTTGTTGTTAGATCTGTATATATATCATCTTTGAATTCAAAATCAATTATTTTCATACATCAACAAGCAGCGATAAGAATAGAAAAAAAAAGAATAAAAAAAAGTTGATTCAATGTTTCCATATATATTATATGTTAGTATTTGTTGTTTATTATAATTTTTAATCAAAAATAATAGAAAATTTGAAAAAAGATACAACTATAGTTTCAAATTGTTTTTTTTTTTGAAACTTTATCCATATAGTAATAGTCAGCCCCGCGGGCCAGCCTGGGGCAGGCGCGAAGCGCCTGTACCGGGCTGGTATATTATATGTTAGTATTTGTTGAGAATAATCCATATAGTAATATGAGAATAAATGAAATTAGCTAGCTAATTTTTCATCATTTGAGTGGATGTAGATTCGGGAATAGATTATGCTGATGTGCAAGTATGATTTATTATGACAAATCAAATACATGGAAATGAGATTTGATTCTGATATAAACTGGAAAAAAAAACAAAAGAACACGGATGTGCAAAGAATTTTCTTCAGGTTCTCGCCATAAATTCCAATAGATCCAATGTATCACATTCTTGTGTTAACATGAAGCAGGTTATCGGCGATTTTGAAAGACCTAACGGCCATTGAATGTCTGAAAATGGGCATGTTTTTTTATGTGATCTTAAAAAGGTTTTTTACAAATTAAAAAAAATCAGCCAGTATATGGGCACAAAAATAGGGTAAATAAAAAGTGAACAAACAAGAAATTTTTGTGGAAAAAAGCAAATTATTTTTGGTCTTGTCCAGTGGAAAAATGGCCACTATTCTTTCGTTTTTTAATATAATTTTGTTTTTTGTTTTATTTGCTGGTAATTCTTGATGGTGAAATTTTTTAGATTTTTCGCTGTCCTTATTTTTTTTTATTCTTTAAAATATTTTTCCAAGAAAAAAAAACAACAACAGTAATAAGAATGAGACGAATTCCTTTTTATTTTGGTTGACGACCAAAGAGAAAAAAAATGATGATGACGATGATAAGGAATTCTAGAATTTAATAGAAGAGATTGCATATTTAGGTTTTTTCCCCTCGAATTTTATATGGTTCCAAGAACAGCGACAACAACAATATTGTCAATAACAAAAATAGACGAACAGAATTCCTTTTTGTTTGTTTCGTGATTAGTTGAATCGATGATTTTAACAAATATATACCGTGTTTCATCAAAACTAGCATGCAAGCAAGCGAAAAAAAAATGTTTGAACATTTATTTTCTATGAAATCTAATCGATACACGCAATTCTAGAATCCTCTTTTTGTGTATGTGTATTTTGCTGTTATCTTTACATAAATAAAACGCTAAAGTAGGGTTGCCAAGAGGTCAAGGAGGACAAATTTTTTATTTTTTTATTGAAAAACTCGCTTAATTATATACAGGTTAGGGTATGCAAAGTCCCGAAACCAAAAAACGGGAACGAAACTGGGAAATTCCGGGTCCGGTTCCCGTTTTTTTTATTCACATGAAAACTTATTTTTCAATTTTTATTCATGATTTTGAAAATTTTGAAAATAAAATTTTAAAACTAGTTTCCGGAAAAAAGATGATTACATAAAATATCTGCTAATTTGCCAATTGATGCTTTTGATCCTATAGGAAATTCATGAGAATTCGATTTCGATGATAATTTCTTGATAACGATTTCAAATGGTTTCAATACTCGCACAATTTGTTCAATTTTGAGCCATTCCAATTCCGACACCGAATCTTCATATCGAATAGCTCTAAGAGCTTTAGGAATACATTCTTTCAGTTTTAAAAATCGGTCCAACATATGTGATACATATTTCACCTTAGTGATGATGGTAACTCGTTCTTATGGGCATTTGTATTATGCCTGCAAACACTGTTTCGTTGTGTATAAGGTTTATTACAGCCCGTTATCGAGCAGTTAAATCTTTTATTTAGGTGTTTGTTGGCGATGTGATCTTCACACAATTGTTTATCAGCATATTTTTTGGCACATCCATTATACGGACAATTATAATATCCGTTTTGTTTTTTCAACTTGATTGGTGGTGGTGATGGTGATATGGTAGGGTGGATATTGCAACGGATGATATTGGTAAGGAGGATTGTAGTAAATTCAACTTAATAGAACAAAACAAAAAACAAAGCAAAAAATTCTTTTTGAAAATACGTATTGTTTATTCAAAGGTGGTATCAACATTGAAAGACAAAAACAATGATAATACAATACACACACACACACAAGCCACATCAAAAAACCGCGAAAACTAGTTGCGCTTGCTCAGGAAAGTTTTGTCTTCTAAACAGGGTTCACTTCACGACACTCCCCCGCCGCTTCCAATAATACGAGACCGTTTATGGGACGGATAAAATTCTTGTCTTCATCGACTAATTTGATTTTGACGGAGCGTACGATACCGTCGTCGCTGGCAATGGACTCGATGACTTTGGCGATAGGCCAATCCTTTCGTTTACGATACTCGGTGGGAAGCAGGACAAAATCCCCAGGTTTGATGTCCGTAGATCTCGGTGGATTACGTTGGGCCAAAGTATTCAGATATTGGTTCTTCCAAAGCTTTTCAAATTTATATCGAACCGTTGACAAATAGTCAATCCATTTGTTGACGTTCCCAATTTCAACATTATTATTGATCAAGGGATCTTGTTTACGTCCGTAAGCGACTTCAAATGGCGATAGCCATCGTTCGTCATTTTGAATTAATGGACGACCATTGATTGTTGACTCGACTTTCAAAAAGATGCTACGAGCGTCTTCCATTGATTTGAATTCATTATCGAAAGTCCTTAAACACCGTTTTACAACGGCAATTAACCGTTCAGCAGTACCATTGTACCAAGGAGCGTTAGGTGGTGAGAATATCCAATCAATTCGCCGATTATCGGTTTTGCTGATTTCTTCCAAATAATCAAAAAATTTGCCAATTTCCTTTTCGCATCGTACCAGGTTAGTGCCATTGTCACTATATATCTTCAAGGGAGTTCCACACAACAGAAAAATATTGTTCAAAGCCGTCAATGCAGCTTTAGCATTCAGGGAATTGACGACTTCTATCTTAATCATACGAGACACCAGGCAGGTTACTAACAAACCGTAAAACTTTTTTCCGTTTCGATAACGGAGTGGACCAAAGAAGTCGATGCATACAGCCTGGAAAGGGGCGGCAAAGCTTGTTCGGGTCGAAGGCAATGGAGCGAATGGTTGATTGACTGGTTTTCGCTTTTCAACTTGACAAAATTTACAATAATAAATATATTTCTTGACCATATGATATAAATTAGGAATGTAGTAGATGGATTGTATACTCGCCATAGTAGTCTTAATGCCACCATGCATCGCCATTTCGTGATGCTGTTTTATTAAAGCAATTGCCAAACGAGATTCTTTTGGTATCCAAATTGGAGAAAATTCCGGATCACGAGTTTTTAATTTAATGATGTCACCTTCAATGAATGGCGAATCTAACTTACTCGAATCATGTCCATATTGAGCAAATCGGTGGATTAAATTCCATCTATCATTGGCTGTGTTTCCTTTCGGCAATAATTTTTCAACGAAACCAATAATTTGATCAATAGATTCTAGTTTTTCAAATTCTTCTATTTGATCGGAATATTCAAACTTACGAACGGATATAGATGATATTCGATAGACACTGAACACATTGTTGTCCGAGAAATCCAAATCGTTTGTATCGATGACGAATTTGATACTTTTCAAAAATTGCTTAGTGTTCACAATTCGACTAAACAAGTCGGCAGGATTCTTACGACCTTCAATATGTCTGATTGATATATCAACGTCGTTGATAATCTTCATGGTCTTCATTAACTGCGTCGCAATGTTTCGGTTCTGACTATTTGGAGATAATTTAAATCTATGCAAATTTATCATCGAGTCAGACCAAATCGAGATTTTGTTTTGAAAAATTGAATGTATACGATACAAAATTTTGCTCAGTTCATAGAGTGCGAGTAATTCAAGTTCGACTATCGTTTTTACTTTGCACGGTGTCAACTTTGATTTGCCGAACAAATAATGCAACTGATGATCTTTTTTCACGTATATCACGTATCCATAAGCATTAGCTGAAGCATCGGAAAATCCATGAATTTCGCCATCTGATGGTAAATAACGTTGCAATTTCAGATTAGATAACTGATTGACATCCTTCACATGATCATCAATTTGACTTATGATTTCATCGGAAAGCAAATCATCCCATTCACTTTTGATAACCGTACGATAGATCAATCGAAGTCGCAATTTCCATGGGTCAAGATATCCATAAGGATCAAAAAACTTCCCAATGACTGATAATAAATCTCTTTTCGTACGAACAGGATTTAAACTTGGAATGGCGCTCTTAATTTCGTCGGTTTCGACATTCCATACGGTGCCAAGAACTTTGGATTCGATGCTATATTCTGATTCGAATCTCGATGATAATTCGGCATTGTTTGTATGAACTTTGTGCATGGCAAAGCCTGAACTTTGAAAACAATCTTTGACTAATTGAACAGTAGTCACCAATTCTGTTTCTGAATCAGTTGCCCATATTATATCGTCCATGTATATTGATTTGGCAATTGATTCCAAATCATGATCACTCAATAATTTCTTTGTGACATTTGTCAATATGGCGGGAGATGAAATCAATCCGAACGGCAAAACTTTCATTTGATAAATTTTCAATTCGTTGTTCGAATTTCTCCACATGAATTTCAAATATCGTTGATCGTCTGGGTGTATCAATACTTGTAGAAACGCTTTGGAAAGATCGGCGGTAACGGCGTACTTCCCTTTACGGAATTTTATTAAATGATCAAAAACGTCCAGACCGTGCGCGTTTCCTTTCCACAACGACTGATTCAAAGCGTCGAGGCCAAATGATCCATTGAATACAACACGTAACGGTGTGGAGGCCGATTCACGGAATACCGGATGATGCGGTAAGAAATAACCATGAACATCGGTCACTTCAACCGCTTGGTCATTATTCACGTAAGCCAATAACTGCTTTTCATATTCATCTTTCATGCCCTTGTTAACCAGTCGTTTGATCAATCGATCCAATACTATCAGGGCTTTATCAAAATTTTCCTTAGGACGAAGATCGGAAAGAAACGGTAAACGCGCTTCGTATCGACCATTATCTTTTCGTTCGATTTTGATATCGTCGTCGACTTCAACTTCGTCCATATTCAATTCATTTTTGACTTCGAGATCCAATAATTCATGTTCCGATTCCAAAACTAATTCCTCATCCGGTGATTCAACAATTGGTTCATCGATACTATTTTCATTCTTTGACAAATCGATGGTTGGTTCGATGCACATATTAACATTACATACATTCGCGAAATCTCTTCGCGCTTTATAACGAATCGTTCCAAAAATCGTTGGTATTTCCAAGAAATCGGGTTGTTGATCATAAAAATACGATAAGTTGTCAGTTCCAATAATTACTAAATTTTTATCATACATTTTTATTGGAAACAAGTCGATCGATATTTTCTTGGCAGCTCGACGTATTTCTAGCGATATCTTTCGTCGGCTTGTTTCGGTTCCCCCTAGCGGTGACGAAGAATAGACAGTACATTTCTTATTGACATCGTTAGGATTGTCTATTACCAAATCTTCATCGATTAATGAAATATCGGAACCGTTATCCAGCAGCATACGACTTTGAAATCCATTACATGATCCATATAATAACGGTCGATTTTCTGACTTAGACATTTTTTCGATATCAAAAACATTTTTGAAATGATCAACAAACGATATTGCCGCTGTGCTACCAACCGTTGGTTCTTCCGTAACTGGTCTAGATTCGTCGACCACTTTGGGTTTCGTTTGAAACATTTCGATAATCACGTCATGCATTTCTGTAGCATGTTGACGCGGACATTTATCACATTTGAGCTTTGAAGCCATATGACAATTCTTGCTCACATGCCCTTTTTTCAAACATTTGAAGCACAATCTCTTTGTTTTGATAAGATCGGCAGCTGTTTTGACATCATAATCTTTTAAACATTCAAAATTGTTGCGGTGAAATTTCTCACAGATTAGGCAATGATACATCGAAATGGCCGCTGTACTATTTGATCTTTTGGGAGGCTCTGGCTTCTTTGCCACATTATCTTTACGAATCTTGTTGTAGTCATAATGAAGAGCATCATCATATAACTTATCGATGTAGTCGACCAATTGCTCGAAATTTCTGATCTTCGCTAGCATATGACGCTGCGACTTGTAATAAAACTTGGCCGCCACTGCCTGAATCAAATTAATTGTATAAAACATGGCGTCCGTATTCAAATTCTTAACGGCCAGATTTGCGCCTTCTACTATTTCCTTGGTCTTCTTCAAATTATGAACATCGTTTTCCGATTCGATCCTCGGGATTGATTCTAGATCTTTCTTAATTTCCAATATCGCCCGTTGGGGATCATCAAATTTGACGCAAACTTTCGACCAAATCTCGGCTAATGATAATCGTTGACCAATCAAATTTGTTACAAATTTCTCTGGATCATTTTTCATTGTTTTTAATAGCATCGATTTCTTTAGATCTTCTGAAATAGATGTATTGTTTATCAACAAATTTTCTATCATGATTTTATACGAATTCCAAAATGCAAACTTTCCATCAAAATTCGGTAGCTGATCCATTTTAATCGGTCGAGATTCATGCGAAATTGACATATTACCAAAATCGTTGATTATTGAATTGAACGGTGTTGAACTACGATGAACACCACCAGTATAGTCCAGATTATCAAAATGATTTTGAACCACTACAGCATTTATCTTTTTGAGATGTTCGATATACAAATCCAATTTCGTGTTGTAGTCAGCCATTTTTGATATTTCATCTTGTGGAACTTCTTGTTCCCCGACTAAATCGATTACTCGTTGATTTAGTTCGTCCAACTCAGAACGTAACTGTTCTGTCCGAGCCATATCCCAACGTCTTATAGGAAGAAAGGATACGTTTCTTCTGGCCGAAGCCAAACGTAGTTTCAAATCATCCGGCAATATCACCATGTTCTAATCTTATTTCCAATTTTTGCAATAATTCAGCTACGTCCAAAAATATGAAAACGACAATCGTAACCAATATTACGTCCAAGTTTCAATCCAAAATTATCGTAATGATTTAGCTACGTCCAAAAGCTGTCGGGAACACAATAATCGTAACTGGTAAATTATCACAATCCAAAATTCAATACCGGTGATGCAATACCAAAGCCAAATTTCCAAATTTCGCGATACAATTATCACGATCAAGATCAATTTCAATATTTTCGTAACCACAAATTTGATCACGATCTGAAATACTTTACTTTGAATAAATGTAGTAAATTCAACTTAATAGAACAAAACAAAAAACAAAGCAAAAAATTCTTTTTGAAAATACGTATTGTTTATTCAAAGGTGGTATCAACATTGAAAGACAAAAACAATGATAATACAATACACACACACACACAAGCCACATCAAAAAACCGCGAAAACTAGTTGCGCTTGCTCAGGAAAGTTTTGTCTTCTAAACAGGGTTCACTTCACGACAGAGGATCACTATTATTTCCGTCGCCACTGCTTTCAGCAAGCATTGGATCAATTGTTATTTTTGAATTCGCGTCCATTGGATCAATAGTTTGCGAATGGCGAATTTGCGTACATCATTTAAAACTAATTTTAATTTTAATAATAATTATCATTTGAGTATAAAATAAGATTCAAAAAAAAAATTTAATACATACACTGGTGGTGGTGATGGAGATTTATTTTCCACCTGAACGATAAAATAAGATTAAAAAAAATTGATACATAATTAAAAAAAAAAAATTTTCAGTTGTTGTTGTGAATGATGATTAGCAAATAGCGTGCTCAAACCGGTAACGGACAAAAAACAAAACAAAAAAATTGAAATCGACTATATCCACACAAAACAAAAAGTCGCTCAAAATAGCCAAATTATATTTCCACTCTAAAAAAAATTTAATGATTTGATTTAATTACATTATAGGTATTACAGGTTTACATCGGTTAAAAATTTTTTTGTTATGTGATAAAGTTGCTGAAAAGAGGACATATCCTCCTGTCCTCCCTGGATCTGGTAACATTACGCTAAATTCTAATTCAAAAAGAAAAAAAAACATCATCATCATTATATTTTGTCAAAAAAAGAAAAACAAAATTTAAAAGATAGAGAAAAAAGTAATAATTCGATTTCTGTTTAAATTGGATGAAAATTAATGGCTCCATGGCCGCCTACTTGTCCATGTTATATGTGTGTAAATACTAAAATGATGGCGATAATTGTACTGGTTGTCGTTGTACCACATGCTAAGTATATTCATAGTAACCTGTTCCAGGTAAATGGTTGGCCATTATATAAAAGAAAAAAGGATCAAATGATAAAAATGGTCAAACAACGAAAAAAAAATCGGTACAAAATGATAATGATGAAATTGATGGTTGATTGCTAAAATCAAAATTGATGTCGTGTGAATTGAGTTTTTTTTCAACGCAAAAAAATAAGAATATAATCATTTTGTATTGAATGACTGAATCAAAATGAAATAAATTGAATGAATTGTATGAATGAATGACTAAATGGATCGATGGATGAATGGATAAATTCCATCATTTTTTCTGATGTGATTTGATTAGATTTTTTTCATTTACCCTTGAATGCACACATACCTATAGGTTTTTTTTTGCAAAAAAAAAATAATTTGAAATATTATCAAACATTCATGGCAAATGGTATTTATTTTGTAAAAAATTGTCATAACATTTCCAATAGTGTCATCGACATCATAGTTAAATTGATGATAATTGAAGCAAAAAAAAAAACAACCATTACATGTAGATAGATTAAGAAATTGCTTTTAATTTATCTTTGTGCATACCTTTGATTGCAATACAAAGTAATTTTTTCAGTTTGATTTTGCATTCTGGCATAATTGTTTCTATTCATTTTTTCCTATTCTCGTTGTTGTTGTTGTTGTTGCTGTCGTTGTTGTTGGTTAAATTGTTCCTTTTTTTTGATCACATAACAACTGCTGAGATCATCAATTTTCACTATTTTTTTTTTTTGGTTCAACCTGAAAAGTTTTGAGCCGATCTGCATTTTTTTTGTTCAGGGGGGGGAGTAGTAGTGAAGTGAGGGATTCCATAATCAATATATTCAAGTTTTCCAATAAAACAATTTTCCATAAACATTTTCATCTTCATATTTGTGCAGAAAAAAAACTGTTTAATATTCATATTTAATCATCGCTAATCTATCAAATTTAGCTGGATTTATTTATCGCTGTTGTTGTTTGTCAACCGATAAACGACGGAGAAAGAGTGAGAAAAAGTGGATAATATTGATGTGATAAAATTGATACTTTTGAGCTAGATAAAACTTTATACTGAGTTTGAAAAACCTTTTTTCCCTCGTGTGTGTTCAAAAAAAAAATGCAGATAGAAAGTTTCACCACTTGTCGTATTTGTAAAAATGAAAAAACAAAAAACCTCTTTCGATTTATGTGAATTTTTTTTCGTGAACTAGAATATATATTAGATATATGTAGAAATATAAAAATCGAAATATAATATAAAATCAGTTGGGCCCAAGGTTTAAGCACAAGTTTTATTCACGATGATAAAATATTGGTCAGATGGTAAATTAATTCAAACAGAAAATAAATTATCAATGTAAGCAAAATCAGAAGTAATAATAAAGATGATACTCAATCGTATGATGATCAATGCTGTCGTATGATGTTCAATACTGTTGTCTTCTTCTCTGTCCATCAGTTTTATATCCTTTTTCCAATCGATATTGGTCTATGTCATTGATTACCAACCGACTCATTGTTGGTCATAATGCTGGTAACCATTCGTCATTCTCGTCATACTATTAGTCATGATTAGCCGTCCTGGTTTGTTGCCATCTATTTTCAAAACGTCATTACCATTATTTGACTCATTCCTTGTCATCGATATTTGAGTCATCTGGGTGATCTTCAAATTAGTTATTTTTACACCCCCCACCTTAAAATCTTTATACGGTTTACAAATTCGTATCAGCTGTATGACTTTTAATTTGTAAACGTGATATTTTTCTTCTTGATCTCCAAGATCAATACCATACATACGAAGGGAATACTGTTTTTCCATGAACATCTTAGTAGTGGAAGACCAAGCCTGACTGAAATTCATCAAAGCTTCATATCTCAACCATTTAGTCATGGTCTGGACCACTCCAAACATGCCATTTGACTGTGGACGGGGAAAATTCTTGAAGCTAATTGAATACATTGCCATGTACCGAACGATCACAACCAACCCAGGATTTTCATCGGTTGTGAATGATACACCGAATAATTCGAAAACTATAACAATCGAATTTGGATGTCCAATTAATTGTCAATCCATTGATGTGGTTTTCTGCCATCTTTTGTCCGAATTAACCACATGTCCTGAAACAATGCAATTATCGGTAGATTGTCGCGGATGATGAATCTTCACAAACGTTGCCATTTTCGTGATTTGTCGCATGCTTTGAGACAATGCAATCGTTGCCGCCGTTTTGATTTGTCTCATGACCATGGACAATACGATCGTTGTCATTCCAGTGGGATGTCGCGTGTGATGATGAACCATTACGATCATTACCATTTTCGTACTTTGTCGCATGTCCTAAGACAATGCGATCATTGCCAATACGGTCGAATGTTTGTGGAAAAACCAATGCAATCATTGCCGCCGTTTTGGTTTGTCGCATGACCATGGACAAAACGATCTTGCCACTACAGTGGAATGTCGCTACTGATTCAATGCGATCGTTGCCTCCGTCATGGATTGTCGCCCGTTCTCTGACGGTGCGATCGTTGCCAATCGGGTGGAATGTCGCCACTGATTCAATGCGATCGTTGCCACTTTTCTGGTTTGTCGAATGTCCATGGCAATGCGATCGTCACCACTACGATGGAATATCGCGTAAGATGATGAATCGATATGATCATTGCCACTTTCGTATTTTGTCGCATGTCCTAAAACAATGCGATCATTGCCAGTACAGTCGAATGTCCGTGGATAAGCCAATACAATCGTTGCCGCCGCTTTGGTTTGTCGCATGACCATGGACAATACGATCGTCACCATTCCAGTGGGATGTCGCTACTGATTCAATGCGATCGTTGCCTCCGTCATGGATTGTCGCCCGTTCTCTGACGGTGCGATCGTTGCCAATCGGGTGGAATGTCGCCACTGATTCAATGCGATCGTTGCCACTTTCCTGGTTTGTCGAATGTCCACGGCAATGCGATCGTCACCAATACGGTGGAATGTTCGTGTATGACGAGGAACCTATGCGATCGTTGCCACTTTCGTGGATTGTCGCGACCGAAGATCCGTTGCGGACGTTGTCACCGTCATGGATTGTCGCACGTCCTTGGACGCTGCGATCGTTGCCAATCCGGTGTGGTGTCGCAACTGAGCCATCGTGATCGTTGCCAATGTCATGGATTGTCGCACGTCCTTGGACGCTGCGATCGTTGCCAGACGAATGGATTGTCACTGCTCCGGACTCTTCAGCCAGTTCCTCATCATACTCCGAACTATCCAAGAGATAGCGAGTACATGATGATTCTTCATGATTGTGGCCATTTTCGTGGTTTGTTGCATGTCTTGTGACACTGCATTCATTGCCAATACGGTGGATTGTCGTGTATGACGAGGAACCTATGCGATCGTTGCCACTTTCGTGGATTGTCGCGACCAAAGATCCGTTGCGGACGTTGTCACCGTCATGGATTGTCGCCCGTCCTCTGACGATGCGATCGTTGCCAATCGGGTGGGATGTCGCAACTGAGCCATCGCGGCTCCGGACTCTACGGCCAGTTCCTTATCATACTCCAAATTACCAAATTGATAGCGCATATTTCCAAAATCGAATGTTGATATTCTAGTGCCGCTAAATTGTGTGGATATATCAGGCACTGAATGAACTGACGCACCAGAAGAAGACAAGATAGATTGAAGACTGTTATTCACCAGGGATACAACCGGTGTATCTGAATCAACCACAACTGGTTGTGTCACTTCCCCCCTGGTTTTGATGCAGAGAAGGTTTCGGAATTGAATCCTACTGGTCTGTAGAAATATAAAAATCGAAATATAATATAAAATCCAGTTGGGACAAAGTTTTAGCACAAGTTTTATTCACGATGATAAAATATTGGTCAGATGGTAAATTAATTCAAACAGAAAATAAATTATCAATGTAAGCAAAATCAGAAGTAATAATAAAGATGATACTCAATCGTATGATGATCAATGCTGTCGTATGATGTTCAATACTGTTGTCTTCTTCTCTGTCCATCAGTTTTATATCCTTTTTCCAATCGATATTGGTCTATGTCATTGATTACCAACCGACTCATTGTTGGTCATAATGCTGGTAACCATTCGTCATTCTCGTCATACTATTAGTCATGATTAGCCGTCCTGGTTTGTTGCCATCTATTTTCAAAACGTCATTACCATTATTTGACTCATTCCTTGTCATCGATATTTGAGTCATCTGGGTGATCTTCAAATTAGTTATTTTTACATATATTACTCACACAAACAGTATTGTTGGTTTTTTTTCTGTGTTGAATATCCATGGAAAAAAATATTTTGCATCAACTATGAATGAAAGTATTGGATGAATGAACTTGAAAAAAGAATAAAAATACCTTTGTATTATAGTCTTTCTATTTGGTTAAAAAAAATTTAAAAAAAACGATTCAATATATGCAATGTTTATATTGATGTATTCAATTGAAAATTGAAAAATTGCCTTACTAGAAAGAAAAAGAAAAATTCTTGATTAAAAATAAATAGAAATTGATGAAAAACAAATTTAGATAATCAATGAGTTTATGAATAATGCTAGAAGATTGTTTTCGTATTTCAAAAGCAAATTTAATTTTAATTGATTTTTGAATAATTCTCTTGTCATCTCTTCTTCTCTTATTTGTAATTTAGTTTTACAGAATTCTTTTTGATAAAAATTTAATAGAAAAAAATTTTAAATAGAAAATAGGCAAAAAAATACTGACACTGTTCACTAATCGATAAAATTCATGTTCAGGGATTTTTTTTCTACTTTTTTCACATTTTGTTTGTTTATTTATTTCTTCATTCTTCAATTGTGAATTGATCATCGTTCATGAACAACAACAAATCAGTCAGTCAGCACTATTATTTTCCGGTCATAATGATGTGCGTTTTTTTTTTGCTTTACTATAAAATAAGATAAATCAACAATATAAGAAGATTATACACACACACACCCACACACACACACACACCATGCATACTTCATAACAAAAATCGAAGACTGTATTTCAAATGAAAAATAATGTAATTGTTCTAGAATCTAGATCTTATTGAACGGTACATACGTATGTATCCATATGTGATTGTATGTATGTATGTGTTTCTCAATTGTTTCGATTGATTGACTGAATGAATCGATGAATCGAAATATACAGACGGAATATAAATGTATGTATGAATGGATGCATGGATGGATGGATGAATTGCTTGATTTGATCGACACAAAAAGAATACAGAAAAAAAGCCAATTATTCAAATAAATCCAACATACTGAATCATCATCATTGTTATTGTTGTATAACGAGGCGAGAGAAAAAAAAAGAGAAAGTAATAATAGAAAAAGAGAAAAAGAGAGAGAGAGAGAAGAGGGGTATGGAGAAAAATTTAGATCAAAAGTGATCGTAAACAAATGAAAGTTTATCTGTTCATTCAATTCTATTGAATCAATTCATCTCGATTCTTCAATCGAATCTATATATATATATAAATTGCACTCTGTGGTTCATTCAAAGAATGATATTTATATATAAATCAATGAAAAATATAAAGAATGAAACCAAGCGATATTTTTTCATTCGATAGTCACTAAACCAAAAGCAACAACAACAACAACAAAAAACCAATTCAAATAATCAAACTAATTGAATGCTGAATGTGAACACACACACACACACACCGACACAGAAAGAAAAAAAAAGAAACAGATACCAAAAATAAGAATAAGAATGAAAACTAATACAAAAAAAGCCTTTTTAGAATTAGAAATCAAGAATTGTTGTTGTTGATGATGATGATGGTGATGTTTGGGCAAAAGTTGATGATGAATAAATATATTCTACATGTGTATGAAAAATTATGAGCATCTTGAAACAATTTTTTTTTGTATACTACATCCATATAATCTAATGCATCGTTCGGTATTATGCAGTTCAACTTCACGTTTGTTCACTATGGTTTAGTTTATTGTTGGTTTAGAATTTTTTTTTCTCCAAAAAAAAAAAATTAGATTCATTGACTTTGAAATAAATTGAGATAGAATACGATTGAGAGAAAATATTTTGTTTCCTATATAGTTGATTTTTTTTTATTTGGTGGTTGTGAGTTGTGTGCATGGTTGCGAATCATAATCAATTGAATTGCAATTAGAGTGATGATGATCTCAATGATGAATTGAAATTAACAATAGAATCGAAATTTCCAATCACCATCATCAACATCATCATCATCATCATCAACATCATCATCATCATCATTAGCTGATTCATTCATTTTCATACGTATTATGAAGACAAATAGATTAAGCAACAAAACATTGACCAAAATGAAAAAAAAAGAAAAGAAAAGAAAAAAATTTCCTATTGATTATTCTTGATGTTGGTAGCCACAAATCAATCAATTAATCAAATTGTTGTGGATGAATGAATGAATGAATGGAAAAAAATTTTCCGCTATCGAGAATTTATTATTCATTCAATTCCAATAGAATCCCTATAGACAGACAAAAATAAAATTGTGTGATAGTGAAGTGGAAAAAAAATATAGATAAATATCTATATAGGTTATATATAATAGGAAATCAGAATTATTTTATATAAATTGAAAAATGACTTTGTCACTTTTTTTTCATTGCCAAAAAAAAAAAGATCAAAAGATGAAAAATTTCAAACTTTTTTTTGTAGTTGTTGTTGTTGTTGTTGTTATAAATTTTTCAAAATACATTATTGATAGATCCAATTTCTGTTGTTGTTGTTGTTGTTGTTGTTGATTCAAAATTCTTTTTTATATAAATAAAATAGATATAAAAAGTATTTATCTGTTACGTTCTTGAATGTTGTTAAATTTTTTTTTCAGTAATGAACTACGAATTACAGAGAAAAAAAATATCTCTCCATTAAAAAAAAAAGAAACAAGAATCATAACTAGGAAAAAACAACAACTATGAATGATGGAATGAGATAAAAATCTTTCAATACAGACAGTAGCTTTTTTGCGATAATGATAATAGAATGAATAAATGGAACGAATTTTTTTTTTCATTCATTCATTTTTGTTTGTTTCGTTATTTTTTCTGGATGTTTTCAATATTACAATGTTTTTTTTCTATGGGAAAAAAAGTTGATAGATTTTTAATCCGTTTTCAAATTTCATTTTTTTTTGTTCATAAAAGTGCAAAAAAAAAAGAAAATAGTTTTTCAATTCTTTCCCTAAACACACACACACACACATTCACATATGAAATAGGATGATGGAAAAAATTGCCAAGTAAAATGGAATTCTGTTTGATTCTCTCTTTCTCTCTCTCTCTCTCTCGCGAAAAAAATACATCAAATCAACCAATTTTAAATAGAATGTTTTTTCGATGAAATAAAGAAAATACTTTGCTCTACTTATTATTTTTGATTCGACTTTTATGTATTTTTTTTCTGATCTGTTATTCTGTATTCATAAATACCTTGAAAAAAAGAGAAAATGTTTTCCTTTTCTTCTTTTTTATGTATAAAAAGTTATTATTTTCATCTAATTTCTTCTGTCTAAACAAAAAAAAAATGTTCCATCAATAGATTCGGAATTTTATTTTCAGTTTTTGCTTTCACATTCTCGTTCCACCATATATGTTGTGCACGCTATCTACAGATATGACAAATATATGAAAAAAAAGAACCAAAAAAAAAAAATAAATATAACGAGATGTCATATTTCAAACAAAAGAAAAGAATCCTTGAAAAAAAAGAAATGACGAAAAAGTAAGAATGAAATGAAAAACTTTGGTAGATGTGTGTGTGTGTGTGTATGTGTGTATGGATGGATGTGAAAACAACTTTGTGAAAACAAAAACAAAAAAAAGGATTTTTATTTTTTTCTTTCTCTCTCTCTCTCTCGCTACCCGTATCATATTCAGATGATTCTTTTCAACTTTTCTTTTTTTCTTGGTATTTTCTTTGTTAGAACAAAAGTTTTTTTCACTTCTTTCCATTCATTTGTTTTTTTCCAAGCAATGAATATAAGAAAAGAGTATATTGTGTGTGTGTAAATATTATTTTCTTTTTGTGTAAGGTATAATCATCATCATCATCATCAAAATGATAAATTTAGCATCAACATCGGGTGTGAAACACACAAAAAAAATGTGAAATGATCGTTATTTTTTGCATATTTTATTTCTTATTCATTTCATTAAAATTTTTTATATCAAATATGATGACCATAATGATGAAGAATTTGATGACATTTGCATCAAATTTTTCTTCAGGAACTTTGTGAGCCCACTTGTTATTATTGATGTTAATATATAAAGTACGAGTCAAAAATGTTAATCATTTGTAAATTTGTTTTAAACGAAAATTATTTATTTTTTTTCATCATTATTTTTAAATTAAATTTTCTCTATCTATTTTCTGGGATACAATTTGTGTTCATCTAATTCACGGAATTAGTCGTTTTTTTCTGGGAATCAAGTCTCAAGGTAATGGAATAAAAAAAACACATGCTGAGTGATAAATGATTTGTGTATTAATGAAATGCATTTCTATTCCATTTAATGATTAAGAAAATGAATCAATTGACACAAGACCAATTTAAGGAAAAAAGTGTCGAAAAAAACATACAGTGCACCTATTGGGATGTGTTTTTTTTTAATTTCTCAATCAATATTTTCGTTTCGGACAAAATGATTCAAGAGTGCAAAGTTTTTTTTTTTATTCTCGCCCAACTAATCTGTATTGAAAAGAGAAAGAGAGTGAGAGTGAAAAGGAAAAAAAGGTTGATTGAAAATTGAATCGAAAATTTGATTTCAATTCCTCATTCATTCATTCATTCATTCATTTATTTCTTGTTGGCGAAAAAAAAATTGTCACCACCACCAACGACAACAAATCGGATGACAATTTTAACGGAAAACGACAAAAAAAAATTTAATTCAAAATTTTTTTCCATTCATTCATTTATCTATACTGTTTGAATCATTTCATTTCTTTGTGATACAAACATTTTTTTTATATAAATTGGCGAGGTAGAAAAAAATTTTTATTTCATTTCAATCATTATATTCGCATAAATGCAAAGGTGATTGATAACAATATTATCAATATTGAAACAGCCAAAAAAAACAACACAACAAATAAAAAAAGGTTTGGCTGAATTCTTTCGGAAAAAAAGAGAGCCCATTCAAAAGCATTGTGTTTATTTTTATTTTTTTATCTACGACAGAAAAAAATGCGCTGACAACATGAATGAAAAAAAACAGGCCATTCAGTATGCATGGATAAATTCTTTTTCTTTTGTTTAAAATTGAATTCCATTTTATTCAGAATTTTTTTTATGACAATTCTGTTTTGTTTGTTTGGTTGTTTGTTTGTTTGGTGCACATTTGAAATCAGAAAAATCTGTAAACAGAAAAACACACACACACATGAAGACACAAAATTGTACACAGAAAATGAATTGAACAATTGATCGTGTACAATAATACAACAAACTTTAAACAATTTTTGAAATGATTTTCAGAAAAAAAAAGTATTTTTGAATCATCGATAGCAACCAAATTTATTCTATTCAATTCAAATCGATGTTGTTGGCATCCATACGCACACACACACACACACACACATAGAGACCAGAATTTTCCATTTGAATGGATCAAGAGACAAGATGATTTTTTTTCTATATATTTTTTTCAAATTAAAACTTGACTTTTTTTTGGCTGATTTCAACAACAACAACAACAACAACAAAAAGAAAAAACGACAAAATCAAAAGCATACACACACACACACACACGCACACAGAATCGATGTCATATTCTTCTTAACCTTTTCATAATAATGTATGTATGTTCTGTTTTTGATTGACAAAGTAATTGAATGGTGGTACCATAGAATTTTGATCACATACACAAATACACACACACACACACACACACACACACACACGTTTTGTACTGTATTCATTGTCATCATCAAAGTATTTATTTATTTTTTGAATAATTTTTTTCTTCTTTTTCGGTCACGATATATATATATTTTATTAGGAGAATAACATTGTACTTATCTGTGTGTGTGTGTGTTTGCTATGTTTATCCTTGAATATTCATCTTTTAGGTTTATTAAATTCTACATATATAAAAATGACAAAAGATGAATCAAAGAATGAGAAGAATAAGATGAAATTTCTTAAATAAACGAATGAAAAATGAAAAATTGGTTGAGATTTAATTAAATTTTTTCGTTTCAAAACGTCACCAAAAAAAAACGGCAACGGCAAAAACATGTTTATCGCCAACATTTATTTTTTCACCATCCAAAGCTATTATTTGAAAAAAATGATGAAGAAAAAAAAATTCTTTTTTTTCTGTCCTCTTTGATAGGCCAATTTCCGATGGCTTGAAAATTGAATTGACTGCTTGCACACACACACACACACATACAAAGTTTATTCTAGCTTGCGTGCTTGTTAAAATTATCTCAATATTATATATCATTTAAGGTACTTGATTCATTAAAGAATTTATGATGAAATATGATGAAGTAAGAAAAAAAAAAATTCAGCTCAATGTAATATTTCACAGTCGATGAAGATTTGGACATTAGTTAAATAAAATATATATATATATGTGTGTGTGTGTAGCAAACAAAATCATAAAGATGAAGAAAATAAAAAAAAAAAGAAAAGAAAAAAAATCGATTCATATCATCTAAGATCAGATCTAATTTTTTTTTCTTTTCTAGCTTTCTATTCTTGAAACAGCAATGAAGAAGATGATGATGAGATGGTATATTTTTCATTCGGAAATCTCTCATAATATATACCAAGTTCTTCAAGTGTCTTGAGCATTATCATTATCATTTAAAGCTTTGAAAGATAGTGAAGAGAAAAAAAAGAATTCAAAGAATAGAAACAATAGTAAAAAAAACAAGAAAAAAAACTGAGAAAAATGAGCCCATTTATGTTATAATTCACACGAACATACACACACACACCGAGAGAGAGAGAGAGACGAGTATTTTTTTCATTTTGTTCAAAAATAAAACACATTCTCGCTTACAGATTAAGTAATTTGTTGTTGTTGTTGTTGTTCATCTTCTTATTCTTATTATTATTATTATATCACAAACAACACATTTTAATGTCAGTCGGTAGTTTTGTAAGAATTTCCGGTATCGATTTTGTGCCGAAATTGATGATGATGGCCAAGTCGAAAATATTATCATCCAATACGATCGATTGAACAATCATGAGAATGACGACAAAGATGGTGATGGTGATGATGATACTCAAAGATTTCAAAACAAGCAGAAAAAAATCAAAAATGGAAAAAGAATAGAATAGAATTCTCTTCTTGTTTTTTTCCCGATATAAAATTGATGAAAAAACAAAAAATTAAATTTGCGGAAATTCTTCTCAAAAAAAAAAAAAAAAATTTCCCGGAAAAAGGCAAAAAATTTTTTTTTTTTTTTTTGTTGAAATGTTCATTCTATTGTTTGTCCTGTATGTTAATGTGTGTGTGTGTGTGTGTGTGATGAATCCGAATTCGAGATTCTTTTGATATTTTTTTCTGGTTTAGATGACATAAATGATGATGATGATGATGATGTGAATGAAATAAGTAAAAAAAAAATAATTGGAATTTTTTTTTTCATTTGTTTCTGTTCACATCTCTTTTTCAACATGCTTGGAATGATGAATTTTCTTCAATGATGGCAATATGATCATTATCAAATGACAATGATGATGACGATGATGATGATGGTGAAATTGACAAAAAAAAACCCATAAAAAACCTTGTTCAATGGAAAAAGAATGAGGCAATTAAAATCGATTCCATTTGTTTTTTTTTATTTTTGGTTCCCCATTATTTGCTTTCATTATTCTCTCATTGTGTGTGTGTATTGTGTTTCCTATTGTATTTTGGTTCATCATTCTGTAATTATTTGTGAGCCCAATTCTTTAAAAAATTTTTGTTTTAATTGAATATTGCAAAAAATCAATCTTTGAATTCATTTTTCATTCTTGTTACCTTGTTGTCAGAACAAACAAGAAATGATAAATCAAAATCAATGAGTTTTTTGGTCGATTGAAGATTTATTCTTTGCTATTGGACTTGAACATAAACTAAATGAATGATTCTCATATTTTCAACTCAATCTACATCATCATCTAATTGGATCCAAAATATAAATTGACTTGAAAATGGAAAAACAACTACTAAGTTACTTTAAGTTCTACACTTGGCTGAAAGCAGAGGGAGAGAGAGAGAGAAAATACTTTCATTCAGCAATTGTTTATCTTGAAACATTTCATCTTTGAATGCAATTCAGCATACCGAAACCACATATGAATCAAAATAAAAAAAAACTTTCTATCCCTATACATTGTATATTTTATCACGTTATTGTAATCAATTCTATACAGTGAAAAAAAAACTTGAATTTTTCTCTCTGTTTCAAATTTCTCAAGTATGTTTATTTTGGATTTCTCAAGTTTTTCTCTTTTTTTTGCAGTTTCTCGGTACACTTTTTTTTCCTCAAGATTCTTATAATGATGTGGTCGAAGAATCCATTTTCTGTATTTGTTTGTGTGTGTGTGTATCATTGGATCGATGAAAAAAAAGTGGAAAAAATTCAATGTTTTTCGCTTTCCAATTTTTTTCCCATTTCAATCATAAAATGGATATCATATAGCAAAATTTTTTCATTGTTTGAAACAAAGTTGTTTTTGTTATTAATGTTATCTCAATTGAATTCAATCCATCGAATTCTTAATTTTATTCGTGTTTCATCATCATCAACAACAACAACAACAACAACAAAAAACAATAACAACAACAGCAAGTATGAAATGGGTAAAAATTCCGTATTCTAGATCAAACATATTTTTTTTTTATTCTTAGCTCACTTAACATCAACATTCCAACAACAACAACAACAACAACCCTATTGCCCAAAAAAAAGATGATACGAATTAAGGCTAAGAATTGGCCATGAGAAAATTGTTATTGTTATTGTTGTTAGATTGGAATGAAATGGTTTTTGTATTTATATTGAATAGTAAAACTTTTTTTACCCCCAATCATCACCATCTCAATTTTTCTACATTTCGGTATATGCAATGTTGATGTTGAATGATAGTGATTCTGGTTGTTGTTGTTGTTTTTTCATTTCATTTCATTTCATTTCATTTTGGTTGGTGTGAAAAAACCTCAATGTTTTTTTTTGTTGATGTGTTTGTATGTGGGTGTATAATATTTGTTGTGCCAATTTGGTATCTGGTTATATTTTTTTTTCTCCGTCTCTCTCTCTCTCTCTCTCTCTCTCTCTCTCTCTCTCTCTTCTTATTCCTATGGTCAACACACAAAAAAAAGACCAGTATTATGAACAATTCTAGATTCATGGCTACTGTTAGTGTTATTGTTGTTAAGTTTATGGCGTTAGTTTTTATTCCTCTTGATTTCTAAAGCTCTTTACTGTTTATGTGTGTGTGTGTGTGTGAAGGCTGTTTATGATTCCTTCGAGAGAATGCATTCATTCATTTATTCAATGCAACATATAAAGCAATATACTAATCGTTCGATAGTTGAAATAGTTGTCGCAAAAAAAATTATAGATAAAATAAAATGAATGAACCGAAATAAAAGTCAATCATACTGAAATGTAATAGAATTGCATTTCAACAATGATGATGGTGATGATGAAAAAGAAATCGAAAATGATGATGATGATGATGAAAGATGAGAGAGAGAGAGAAAGAAAAAAAATTCTCGTTATAAATACTGGAAAATGGAATCATTGCTTATTGCGAATTCATAACATGTTTTAATTGCAATCGACGGGTTTCGGTTGTAACGAAACGTTTTTCATTTTATTTCGTTTGTTTGTATGATGAGGTCTCTTGTTGAAAATCATTTTTTTTTCATTGGCCACTGAATCAAGAATCTTGAATTCTTACTATATTTTTCTTTATATTTTTCATCATTCCATTTATATAATATAAATGTATGTTTACATTTGTCTATGGGCAAAAAATAAAGAATTATGACCCGTCGTCATTCTCATCAAATGCAACCTGCATTTATCATCACATCATCATTATTTGAAATTTGACTTTGCCAAGATTTCTATTGATTCCATAATACCAACATTACTTGCTACTATTAAATCTATGGTCTTTTCTGTTTTTTTTTTATTTTCTTTCGATCGGTTTCATTGTTTCACTCTACTGAAATTTAGAATATTGTACCCACTTTTTTCCTGTTAGTTGAGATCTCGAATCCATAGTAACGTTGATTGTAATTCTTGATTGCAAATCATCATCTTCATTCGTTTTCATTTTCATTTTTATTTTTTATTTTTTTCAAACATTCCCATTCTATTCATGATTCTTCTATTCATTCCCATTCTATTTTATAAAGTTTTTTTTCGATTATTAATAATCGATTACAATTCGTTTCAATTTATTCATTCATTTATTCAATTCAATCTTAGATTCATTCTATTTCATTTCAACTCATTATTTGAGTCATTTTTTTTCATCCATTCTTTTCATATATTCATATTTGAATTTTTTTTCAATTTATATGTCATCATCATCATCATCATCATCATGAACCATAGAAAGTGAAAAAATGTGGAAAATGAAAGAGAGAGTGAGAAAGAGACAGAGAATTTCAAGAATATAATACGATTCGAATTATGAAAATGGCATATATGATGATGATGATGATATACACGAAGATATACAAATCATCATCATCGTTCTGATTTCCTTTTTTTTCTTGTTATTAAAAAAGCTGAATGAAAGAGAAAACGAAACATCCATTTTGCATTTTGCCTTTTCTATTTTTTCTTTTTTTTCAATCAACGTACGGTATTATCACGACGATACACTAGTTACTTGTTATATAATTCAACCCTGAAAAAAAAGAATCTAATCGAAAGAAAATGTATAAAGAAAGAAAAAAAGATGATTGAAAATTGTCCTGTACAATTTATTTGAATAAAATTTTCTTTTTTTCCATATAAAAATAATAATTTCTTGATGTAAAAGTCATCTTGTGTGTGTGTGAGTGAATGAATTTCTCATATTATTATCCTTTTTTTTTATTCATATTCTATTCTGTTTTGTTTTTGTTGTTGTTGTTGTTGTTGTTGCTGTTGAATAAAATGTTTCAATTTTATTTTTAGGCTTGTGTATGTTTAGAAATATTTCAATTAACAGGAAAACATTACATTTTTTTCCATATTCAATTCTATTTGATTATCAGAATTGGTACCAATTCTGTTTTTTTTACTTGAAAAGGCATTTTTTTGAAAAAAATTGTTATATGATGAAGACACTAATTTGGACATTTTTTTGTGATCATGCTTTTTTTGTAAGGCTATTGTGTTTGGCCATTGCCATTCAAGAAACAATTTTTTTCTCTCTCTTTCTTTGTGATCCACACACAGTTGATTTCTCTCTCTCTCTCTCCACAACAATCCATTGTTATTGTTATTATTATCATTACTGAAGATATTTTTTTTTTGTTTCATTATCGCTGTTGTTGTTGTTGTTGTTGTTGTTTGATAGGCCATGATTTTTTTTTCTGTTCCAAAAAAAATAATAGCTAAAAATATAGAGTTCTGTTGTATGTTATTAAGTCATTTTGATTTTGGAATGGCAAAGCCAATTGGTTTTTTTTCCTTTCCGTGTTTGGGTGTTTCAATTGCGTTTGGGTCGAGTATTGGTGTATGCTGTGATTGAAGTGGATCGAAAAAAACGAAGAATACAGTGGGAAAAAAAATAACGAAAAAAAGAAAACTACTAGGTTCGACACGCGTGATTCGATTCAATGAATCGATTATTAATGTCTCTATGTTTTCACCATATACATGCATACATGCACACACACACACACACACAACAAATATCCAACATTCATTTGATTCTGGATTCTCATTCAAAGTCAGATTTTTCACTATCTTCATCATTTGTCCATTGGTCTATCACTTGTATTTAATAATGATGGCAAGAATTCATTTTATTTTAGTGTCGAACAAATTTCCAAATATAAGGATAAGAAGAATGAATAAATGAATGAATAGAAAAAAAATCCAACTTCCAACGACAAGAACGATCTGGCGATTCACTCATATATATATATATATACAAACACTATTTATCTATAGTCGTCTTTTAATATGTCAATAATGGTGGCCAAAATCCCCATCAATGACAATGACATTCTCTGTAGAATACTAAAACCTTAGACTTTAAGGTATTTGTGAATAAGTATTTTCACATTTACAAAAGCAGTGAGTGAGTCAAAAAAAAAACGATCAAATAAGATTTTCTTTTCGTTGTCGTTGTCATTGTCATTGTCATTCATTTTGTCGACATTTAATTATTCTTTGGCATTTCCGATCATTTGCATCTCGTAGTCGACGTAGTCGTAGTTTTCTTTTACAATTATACATTGATCTAACTTGTCGTGAATCATTCTATCTATTTATTTTTTTTTTATTTAGTTCATTCTTTTCTTTTTTTTTTTTGTTTTTGCATCACATTTATAGTTACACACACACACACACATCCACCCACTTTTTTGGACACATTTTCACAGTTGTCGTACATTGTTTTCTACTTTCAAATTGTATGTATTGTTATATAATAAAAATAATAATACAAAAGCAAATAGCCTTACACATTTTTTGTTTCGATCTACATTTTCATCTCGATGAATTAGTTAAACTGTCATCAATGTTGAAATATATTGTATAATAATAATTGAATAAATAGAATATACAACATAAACAATAAAGAGAAAATGAATATAAAGAATACAGAATAATCATCATACCAAAATGAAAATTGTTATGTTTGTGTGTTTGTGTGTGTGTGTGTTATATGTGTGAAGAAGAAGAAGAAGAAAAAGATCACAAACTTATATACACAGTTACAAATTTGTGGTTTTTTTTGTATCATTTTTTTTGCTGTTGTTGTTATGGTTATCACCGAAATGATGATGATGATGATGTTACTACTTAGTATTGTGTGTGTGTGTGTGTGTATTTTTTTGGTCAATTATTCATGATGATTGTTTGTTCTTATGGCAAGAAAAAAAATGTAGAGAAAAAAAGAATGAAAAAATAATTTTACAGTGAAATATAAAATTTTTATTTGTTTTTTTTTCGTGAATGAATGAGAATGGATGTTAAAATTCGTTCATTTTTTTTCTCTTTTTTTGAGACATTGTATTTGAATATTTTTTTTTTTTGGCCTCAGTTCTATTTCTAATTATAAAGTTTTTCATTTATCTTTTTTTTAGCCGTAAAATTCAGTAATTTAATTTATTTGCCTTTTGGCATATTCATTTTTTTTTTTTTTTGCTCCAAAAAATAATTATAACACACTATTGTAATGATCTATGGATCATAATATTCATTGACTGCTTTTGATAAACTGAACTACAAAGAGAGAAAGAAAAAAAAAACAAAAAGCTTTTCAAAATTGTATTCGTTAATAATAATAACAAATCGAAGAAGAATCATTGATGATTGAAACTTTTGTTGTTGGATTATTATAAACAGTTTTTTTTTGTTGCTGTTTTTGTTTGGTTTTGTTATTCTATTGTCAATATTTTCATGTCTATGAACAAATAATAATAAAATAGACGATCGAATGGTGTGTTTAGTAATAATAGCTTTTAAGATGATAGCTTGAAAAAATTGGAAATTTATTTTCATTATATATCAAATCAAAACTTAAATTTTTTTTTGTTGTTGTTATTTTGTCAATAAATCCAGATACGGTATTGGGCAATTTTTTTTCTGTGTATTGATATAAAATATCCGTTCAAGTTTATGAATATTTTATAATAGGCATTTTGTTTTGATCATCATTATTGACCTTTTTTTCTGATATTAACAATATTTAGATTGATCAACTCTGTACCCAATTGAAACGATCAAAGAAGAATCGAAAAGAAGAGGGAGAAGAAAGAAAAATGTTCATCAAAACATTTTTTTCTTTTCATCATTCTTACTTATCGTTGTAAACAAGATTTGATGATCAACCAATCAAAACGACTTGAAAAAAATTTATCCGGATAAAAATATCATACCAACCAATGATGATGATGATGATTTCATATGGACTAATGGTGAGACATTAATTTTTAAACAACCAAAACATTAATGTATTTGATTTGTATCATTTTTTTTACTTATTTTTTTTCCAGAAAAAAACATGCGAAACAAAACAAAATCCAGAATCTTTTTCTCTTTTTTTTTGTTGAAAGATGAAAAACGAAATGGTTCGCTTTTTTTCCTTCTTGTTTTTACACGAGAATGTCTTTGTTTCAATACTCATACATCTTTTCTTCAATTTGTTGTTAACTTTGTTTTTTTTCTTTGGGCTTTCTTTCAAAGAATTCTTTAAGAAAAATCGACCCGAAAATTTAGATTTTCATTTTTATCTATTTTTCATCGTGTTGTTGTTGTTGTTGTCTTTGTTTTTCGTAACTTTCTAGTCACGTCAATCACATTTGGTTGACAACAAGAAAAAAAAATTTGATCGACAAGATGAATGTCGACATAGATAATGCTTTATATTCTTGTCAATAACGAAAAAAAAATCATAAGATTCCAGTCAATTATTTGAATGACTATAACAATAATAGATATATATAAATGGATATCGTGAAAAAGAAAATGTCTAAAACCTTTTGGATTCATTCATTTGACTATTGAATTAATGAATATTTTTTTTTTCTCTCTTTGTTATCATTCATTCATTCATTAGAAACTTTCATTACCAAACAAGACACTAGTTCCATGACAGACCACGAAACACTGCGGAAGTAACGAAAAAAAAGTTTAGAATACTTGTATGTAGTTTACTTTCACAATGCTTTGTTGGTCTGTGACTGAATTCCAATGGAACCGTAAACTAATGATGATCATCATCATATATAATTGTAATATATTTCGAAAACCAGGATAAAAAAAAGAAAAAAAATATCCATCGTCATTGTTGTGGACAAGTTTGAATCAGGATAAAAAAAAGAAAAAAAACATTGTTGTGGACAAGTTTGAATCAAAAAAAAAAAAAAAAAAAAATTATTCTGAGAATAATACAATGACTCAATTTTTTTTTATTTGCTTTATACGTTGTTTTTTTCCCCTATCACGACAATCATCTTTGTTGGATTTTCTATATCTCTGATCGACTGTCATTGTATTATTTGTTATATCGGTCAATATCCATTTGAACACCATTTGTGTGTGTGTGTGTTTCCTTTATTTTCTACATCATTCCTATTACATACACACACACACACACATTTAATAATTTATTTGCATTTCAGCATTTTTTTTTGTTGGTTTTTTTTGATTTTTACTTATATAATATTCTTGTTGTTTTCAATTCTTGTTATTTTCATTTTCCACGTTAGTTATCATATCAGTGAATAATAAGAATAAAAAAAACCCAAAGTCCCAACAAATTTAATGGCTAAAAAAAATCATGTAATTTATGGAAAATCAACACAAATGAATGGTAGTGGTAAAGACGATACAAACAAACAAACAAACAACCAGAAAGCTATAGTCAAAAGATGTTGATTTTATGTAGATTTTGATTTTGTTGTTAGTGGTGTTTGATCATATATTATATATATATAGACATGATAATGATAAGCAATTTTTTTCAGATTTATTTTTATTTTTCTGGTTAAATCTATGATGACATGTACATGATGATTTGGTATTTGTATCACATGAAATGAGATGTTTAAATGCTTTAGATATTTTTTTTTTTATTATGCCACAGTTTTTTTTTCTCTATTGTACATATGTGTGTGTGTGTGTGTTTATAAATTTGATGTTTGTTTTGTTAAGCTTTCTCATTCCGTTTCCGTTTTGTACATTTTTTTTTCATAGAATCATTCATTCATTCGATGGTTGTGTGTGTGTGTTTGTGTGTTTGATGGAATTGTCTAACTTTTAAGATACCAGCATACTAGTGATTCGTTTTTATTTTTTATTTTTATTTTTTTATTTTTGTTTTTTTTCTGGTGTTCCTGTTTGAAACTGATTTTTTTTTTCATTCACTATTTCATCACTATATATCATTGAAGCGAATGAATGAATGAATGAATGAAAACGGAAAAATGAACGATGAAAAAAAAATTGAGTTGAATTAAAAAAAAACGAAGAAGAAGAATATGTCCGAAATAAATTGTTTAGTATGTATGTGAATGTATGGAGAGAGAAAAAAAATGTAATGACGACATGCTTCAATTGCATCATCATCTTGTTTTTTTTTACATTTTTTGTTGAATTCTTTATTGCCATCATCATAGTCGTATTTGTTGTTGTTGTTGTTATTGTTGCATTTCGTTCATCCATCCATTATTCTGTAGCATGGCATATTTTTTGTTTGTTTGTTTGTTTACAGAAAAATGAGTAACAAAACAAAACCCACATCATCATTATGTGTGTGGCAGTATATCCTCAACATTGGTTTGTCAATTTGTTTGTTTTTTTCCTGAAAAATTTTTTTTTTCACAGATTCTAAAATGCTATTTATAAAGAACGATATAAAATAACAGAATTTTGAAAACGGATGTTTGATGATTTGAATTTGGTTTTTTTTCAGAATTTACAGAGTTTAACTGATGATTTTGATCATTTTATTCATTAATATTTCATTTATTCTAATTTTTCTATCATCAATCTACTTATAATTTATGATTTGATATATTCTTTGATGTTTTTTTTTCTAGAAAAATTCTTTACAATTATTTTGTCCAATCAGAAGGTCAAAAAATTTTTTATTTTTCTTCAACTTTCTTTTTGCTTTCATCTTTATTTTCATCGATTAACAATATATGTGATATTTTTATACTCTTTTTTTTCATTTTGCTTTCTGTTTTGGTTATTTAACAGCTCAATTATCTCGGTCTTTTTATTTTGCTTGTTGTTTGTATTTCTCTCTCTCTGTTATTTTAAAACCTTTTTCACTTGTTCTTTGATTTTGGTCTGGTTTTTTTCCTCTGCACTGAATATAACATAACCAAAAAAAAAAACGATCGAAAATGATTATGTTTTTTATACTCGTTTTATGAAACAAAAACTAAAACAACAACAACAAAAATGAATCATGATTCTGTTGCCTAAAATATATGCATGTTGATGCTTCTATTACTGAAATTGATTATTTTGATTTGATTTATCATCATCATCATCATCATCATCGAAGAACAGCAACATCAAAATCAATTTTCTTTTCATTATGCAGAATAAATGAAAGGAGTGAATGATGAGAATGAGAAAACCAGAATTTTGTTGTTTTTTTTTTGCTATTTTAGCTCTAGTTCCATGTACACACATAACATTAATAGTAGAATCTTTCTCTCTCCTCTCTCTAGTTTTTTTTGTTCTTTATTTGAAAAAAATTGAATAACTCAGTACAATACAACACATGTTTCCCAACAACAACAACAACAACAACCACATACTATTATCGAAAAATGCATTGATTTGTTGGTTATTATTATTATAATACCAGAAGAATATTATCATCATCATCATCATTCACATCATCAATGTTGGATCATATTGGATAGATGGTTGGATGAATGGAATTGAGTGAAATTTGCTTCCAGTTTTTTTTTCTCTTTTGATTGTTATTATGATTGTTATTGTTGTTGTTTGACGATATTTAATAATAATAGTAATAGTTATATTGAATGGGCTCTCTAGTTTCAATTTTTTATCTTTTTTTTTCTCGATTCTTTGGCTACTATAATATTTTAAACGTTGTTGTTGTTGTTGGATATGTTTCTGTTGTTGTTGTTGTTGTTGTTATTATTAATCTATTTGAAACTTGTACCACTCAAATACTTTTGATAATGATGACTCTATTTATCCGTCTGCATGTGTGTGCATCACACACATATAGGAATTTAGTTTGGAAATTCTTTTTTTTCTTTGCTTCTCATCATGTATTGCTGCATAAATATAAAGTTGATGTCATCATTATCAACAGCCAGCCAGCCATCCATTCAAAAGTTGGCTAATAATAATATGTAGAATTTATTTTTTTTTGTTGATGTTACTGGTTTGTTTAGATTTATAAATTCTATCATTATCATTAGAATATATACAATAAAGAATAATGAAATTTTTTTTTCATGGCTAAAGGTTTTTTTTTGCATTTTGTGTTTGTTCATTCACAAAACTTATTGTAAATTTGTTTCTTGTTGATCTTTAAAGATGGAAGCTTTTTTTCGGACTATTTGTTTGTTCAGATTTAGTCACTCTTTGTTTCTATAAATTCAATATCAGACACACACACACACACAAACCATATGAATAGATAAATATGAGATGAATTTGGTGTCCACAGATAGTCAAAAAAAAAAAAAAAAAAAAGATTTTGTTAATATTTCACATTCTAATTGTAATAATAGCATTATATTGAGTAGAAAAAAAGGCAGCTATTAGAACAAAGCAAAAAAAAATGGATGGACATTGCAATGATATTGATATCGATATTTAGTTGAATCAATCGATCGTTGGATCATGACTGAATGAATGAATGAATGAAAAGAAAAAATTCCAGAAAAAAAAGAGAGAATGGGTAAGATTCAGTGAATCGAGAGAAAGAAAAGAGATATTCTGGTTCGTTGGCTTGATTTAATGTTGCTGTCGGTCTTTTTTTTCTTTATTGTTACTGTTTGGATCACTTCTGTGTGTGTGTGTGTGTGTGTGTGGTCCAGTACAAAAGGATTCATTGCCATTTGTTTCTTACATTGATAATAACAAGCAGTTATGCAAGTGTATGTATGTGTGTGTGTGTTCATTGCTATTGTGTACTGTCATATTGGTGGTGTTGCGAGAAGTCATTCCTTATTAAAAAAAAGCATATAAGCGACGAACCGAATGAAATTACAATGTTACCAAATTTTCCCTCTGGGTTATTGTTGGTTTGGTTTGCAGTTGGCTATTTTCTTTCATTTGCTTGTTTGTTTGTTCACAATTCTATAGAACCGACTTTAGTCCAGAATTCTTTTTTCACACTCTATCCTTTTATTATTTTTTTTCTTAAATATTTTCACTATACCTTATATGAAAGAATATCTTCAGGCATTTCTCCTCCATCATGTCCATAATGCTCGAATGGTAAATGGTTGATTTTGATTATTTTGGATCAGGTTCGGTGGTTGGATAGAATGAACGAACAAAGCCAATGGATTTTTTTTTTTGCAATGGAAATAAAATATTTTTGATTTTATTTTTGTTTTGTTTGAAACTAACTGTTTGACCTAAACAAGTAAAAGGTTTTTTCATATGTTTACTGGTCATTTTTTTCCGTTATGGCAAAAAATAGAATATAATATCACTGTTAAATGAATTTTGTCTTTCAAAGCAATAATTTTGATGATGATGGCTCTAGATGAATAGAATATTTTTTTATGAAAAATAAATCCACTCATTTGTTGGATAAAAACGACAAAAAAAATATAATACAGTGTTTCCGCGGTTAATTCACGATAGCTTTTTTTGTTTTTGTATTTAAAACGAATTTTCATCATTAATCGAGATACAACTGTATCCAAAGGACCTAATTTGATCGTGATCATTTAATAGCTGTTTCTTTCTACCACCATCACAATATCATTGCCATCATTGCCTGGAGAATAATCGAATGAAACAAAATGACAAAGCAAGAAAATGCAAATAAATTGCATCAAAAATACAAAAAAAAAAAAAAATAAACGGCTCGACAATCGCATCACATTCAATGATACAGTTTAACAAAAACGGTATATCCAATGACATCAGCATCATCGTCATCATCACCATACAGAAGTTTCAAATGAGATGAAAATAAGTGTTTTTATGGGTTTGATTCCCGTTTCTTTTTTTTGGATCATTGTATGTGTGTGTGCGTTGATTGATATTAGAGAATGGTGGGTGATACCCATTATTAACTCAATTGTTATTTTGGCTGACATAACAAAAGCCGAATGAATCCTATCTTCATTATGCGCATCATATGTTTGTACGACCATTTTTTTTGTCCATTTTATACTTTGAGAATTACGTCTTTCAATGTCCAATATCTACAATTTGTACGTTTTATAGCTTTGGTTAGATTATTTGAATTAAGGAAAGAGAGACAGAGAGAGAAAGATGAAATCATTACAATTTGCATTGCATTCACATTTTCTTTATTATATTTTCCTAGGATTCTATCTTTCTATTCATTCATCTTTTTTTCATTTGTGTCTGTGTGTGTTTTTGGAACAACTTTTTTTTTCTTTCTGCTATGAAATGAACAAACCATTCGACTAACTAACACCATGATTGTCATATAACGGCCATTTTTTTCATCTATTTAATTTTCTCATCTTTAGCTATCACTCTGAGTTATATTGTATTGTTGTTTTTATTTTTGACAACAATGTTTATAATCGAAATAAAGCAAATTGAATATCAACATCATTGGATGGATGAATGAATGACCAACAACACTGACTGATCGCCGTATATGTATAGCTTTGAATGTTTTTTCTTCTTTCAAAATGATAGTGATGATGATGATGATGATGATGAAGACGGTGGACATATAATACACGCACACGCTTCTAGACTCATATATTGTAATCTCTATGGAAATGTGTACCCAAATGACCATTGGACATTCAGTCATTTCATATAGATATAATTCCTACTGATGCAAATAATAATAATGAAAAAAAAAATAAAAATATTTCTAGATTCAAACATGGCACTTGGATTTTTTACTGATCGGTTTGGTCATTTTTTTTTTGTTGGTCTGGATTTGATTTGATTTGATTCCGATCGTATTTTGAAAATATTTATGTGCGTGTGTTTGTATCGTACAAATCTTTGATCTTGGATACCAAAGAAAAAAAAAACAGTTTTTCCCTCATCATCATCATCATCATCACGACCACCAGCACTTAATTCAATCACATTTTTGTTGTTTTTTTTTGTGCTGAGGTTTTTTTCTACTTTATTCATACATTTTATATGTGGAATAGATTAGCCACCAACAACGACCATATTGTCGTATATACATGTACATGTCGAAAGAATATATTCTTTAACAGAACAAGAATTACAAAAATAGAAAGAGAATTAGAGAGATAGGAAAAAAAATCTTATTTTTTTGTTGTTGTTGGTATATTCTATGGAAAATAAATTGATGAGATGATGCTGTTGTTTTTTCTTTTTATCGATGAACATACCATTTGGTCATCATTGATTTGGACGCATATGTTAAGCCCGTTTTATCACATTATTTGGGACATTTTCATGTTCCAATATCAATGAAGAATCTGACATTGATGATGATGATGATGATGATGATGATGATGATGATGATGGTGATGAAAAGCTAAAATAGAATGGATCAATGTTATTGTGAAGAAATAAAAGTCTATTACAAGCTTGAATTTTATGTTATGTTATGTGTTGTTTTTGTCCATGTCCACAATAGAAAATGTCTATATTGATATTGATCAATTTTTTTTTCTTTTCTTTATAGATTGTCGTTTTTCCTTTTTTTGTTTTCTTTTTACCAATATGCATTAATTTGTTTTACGAGAGTTCCCAAGAGTGTTGACAAAATGTATAGATACGACAATATGGATAATGAATGAGCCAAAAAATAAAAAAATAAAAATATTTATACATCTTTCTTCTGTAAAAGAAAGATTGCTACAATTAATCGATCCATCATATTAGTGTATACATGATACATAGAATTTTTTTTTTGTTATTGATAAAGTTATTGGCATTATTATGATTATCATCAACGATGATGATTATCGTTGATCATATACGGAAAAAAAATATTGAATCAAATAGACAAACAAACAGGAAAAAAAATGTACAATAGCAACGAATGAATGAATGATTAGGAAATTAAGATCATTCATTTTTGTTCAGGGAGATTTTCTGCAATCCAAAAATAAAAATCTCAACATTATATTCAACTAAATTTGCAAATGGTTCTTCAATTCCAGTTTAACTCAATATTTCAATATGGTGATCTATTTGTCGATTGATGATTTTTGTTATACATTCATGAACACACACCCATAAACACAAAAAATAAGATAAAGTTGGCCATTTTGTTACTTTTTATCTTGATTTCATCATTATCACCAAATCAACATTGATGATTATATTTATTAATAAATGACCCATTCACAACAAAGACATCATAGAATATTTAACCATTATATATAAGTAATAATAACTATTATGTAATGATGATAATGATGATTATATACTTTTCTATTTCTTTTATTTATATAGAGTATATAGAGTTTATTAAGTAAATGATATAATGATAATAATAATAAGTATCATTATTATCAGAATTCTTTTTAAACTCTGTCTGTATGTGTGCATTAATAATATATGTCTTTTTTCCATTTTATTATTATTGTATTAGATGTGTTCTATTATATTATTTTTATTTAAATTGTAAATGGTCAACATTTTATCAGATGTTTAGATGTTTGATCATTGAATGCATTGTGATCACTACTACTTGCGTGTTATATATTATATTGTATATAATTTGATTATTGATTGAAATAGAATTCAGATTGAATCGAACTATGCTTACTATGCTTGACGTTTATTTATGATCAATTCGATTTTTTTTTCATAATAATACAATTTTGCATAGCAAAAGATTGCATGAAAAAAAAGATTTTTTCATTCTGCATTCTGCCACATTACATACAATGTATACTTGCAAGTTATTTTACTGTGTTTCATTTCGTACCACTTCTAAAATGACGACGATTCTGTCTGACAAGTAAGATAAATTTATTGAAAGAAGAATATAGAATATTGGAGAAAAAAAGACAAAGTTGCAATAAATGTGTGAAAATCACGAGAACCAAACTATGGCTAGATCCGTGACTAATTTTGTTCCATACATTATAAATTTCCATGGAATCTTCACACACACACACACACACACACACACAGGAGGAAGAATAAAATTTGGTTATTTTGTATTTTTCTTTTTTTAGCCTAATAATTCATCGAAAATGGTTACGTTGATATAGTAATGGTGCTTGTTTTTTTTCTAGAATAATCGTTCGACCAACTTTTTTTGTTCACAATGGTCGATTTTCGATCTGATCATGAAATGAAACCATCAGTAACCAAGTTATCGTAGAAACAAAAAGTTGATTAATAAAATTATTATTTAAACGTGAAGAAAAAACAAATAAAAATAATGAAAAATACTATTTATTATTATCAATGATTTGGTCAAACATTGGACATTTGATAGTTTTGTTTTACCTTATCATGAAAATAAATTTATCATTTTCTTTTGGACATTAAATAATGTTTTTTTTCTTCTTTTGTGTTTTAGAATCAAAAACAAACAAAAAAACAAATATTCCATATTCTCGATATCATGTACAATTCCATAACAAGGTTTCTATTTTTGTTGTTTTTTTTAATCAATGGAAAAAACAAGGAAATTTTTTTTTGTTGTTGTTATCATTGAAACAGCCATCTATGTCTACATGTGGATAATTCTGTCATTTTTTTTCATATTCTTCATCGTAAATAATCCAAAGAATTTCTTTATTCTTTAAACAACAACAAAAACAAATAGATCGTTATGGAATATTTATTCTACCATCGTCATCGATAAAGATGATTATACGGCAATGATATGGTGAGAATTACAATTAATCATGATAGGTTCTTCTATTCTATTTTTTTTTCTCATTGTATTAGGAGGAGCTATACATTTACATTCATCTATCTATTAGTGTTTAATGTTTTGTATCAATGTGTATCAATATCTTGATGTGTATTTGGGCAAGGAGAAGAAAGATGATTCATTGATGTTTTTCATGATTTATAATATTATAATGAAAAGTGGATGAATGATTATGATGATGATGATGATGATAGTAATGGCTATTGGTGTTCAATTTTTGTCGGAGAATCATGATCATTTTTGTTAGGGTTTTCTGCATTGTATTCTCAGCATTTGATTCTTTTGTTTTCTGAAATGTTCTAACTATTATTATCAGTGATAAAAAGATTAAAAATAGTCAATTTAGTGGATAAGACAAGATGAGAAAAATAAAATTCTGTTTTTTTTTGTTTTGCAACACTGATCTTTTTTAATAAAGTCTGATTCGTTGATTCGACTAACTCACTCTCTTTTTCTCTCTTGAATTTATGGCGTATGTGTGTGTGTGTGTTTGTTTCAAATTAGATCAAAACAAAAAAAAAAAGAAAAAATGGCCTGGCTTTGCCTGTATCCATCATTCTCATCGACATTGTCATTATTGTCGTATAAAATTATAGTTTGAGTTTAATTGAGCGAACCATTTATTTTGGCCTATGTGTTTTTTTTTCTATGTTTTGATGACGACTAGCAAACAGAGGAGTAAATGGAAATAGTTATATATATGCGTCTTGTTGGATCTTGATGTGAAAAAAGGAGGCTTTAAACATTCTCATCATCATCATCATCATCATCACATATATGGTTAAGAATATTAGTTTCGTTTCGTATTTTTTCCCAATTTTCATTTCACACACACACACACACACACACATTTTGAATGGATAAAGCATTCATTATAAACAACCATCGTTGGTACGGCTGCTACTTTTATCCATTTATGCTTGTTTGGATAGATTATATCTATTCATCTATCTATCTATCTATTTATTATACAAATACAAACAAACATAAACACACACACACACATAACCAAACAGTAACCATAAACAATAGATTTTCTCCTAATAATAAGTGATGAATAGATTGTATAAAGTAATAAATAAAAGCTACCTAATAATCGTTATAATGGGTAGGGGAAAAAGCAAAAAAAAAAGATGTTTCAAAGTTAGTGGGCAAAAAAAATATCATCTACCCTTTTTCAATGTTCCACCTAAGCTATATGAAAGAGTTATGATAATTTGTCGATTATCATTATTAGTAGTAGTGGATATAACAATAAGAAAGAAAAAAAAAGAAGCCATAGATATGAGATTTATGATTAGATATTTTTCACTGAGATCTGGATTGGATAAATTCAAATAGAAATAAATGAAAATAGCATTTTTGCTGATTCTCTCCATATATGTAATATGAAAGTTGTGAAAAATAATTGCTTTGTTAACCCTTGACTGAATTTATCTTTCTCTCTCTCTCTCTCCCTTTCTATTGCTGTTAGTTTTTTAGCTATCTGGCCATTATATTCAAATTCTAATACAAAAAATGAATGAAAGAATTGCCGATTGAGATAACTTTGCATGGAAAAAAAATAAAGAAAGAATGTTATGTCGCCATTGCCATTGCTAACGTCATCGTCATCATGATCATTATGATGACGGCATAGAAAAAAAAATGGTTCTATGGCCATATAATCTATCAATAATCTTTGATCTTGATCGTTGTTGAATTTTTAAAGTTTAAGTTTGTTTTCTTTTTATTCATCTTACTTCTTGATAATGAAAGTTGAATCCATCAAAATATAATACATCAATAATACTCAAATACCGAAAATGAACGAAAGAATGAGAGAAAGTATTTCATTTTTTTTTTGTTCCGATGGCAAATAATCGAGAAAAAAACATTATCAATGAGCGATGGTCAAAAAAAAACCAATTATTGGTCGATTTCTATTTATAGGTTTGTTGCTGATGATGATAATGTTCTTTGATCCATCAAAAGTGTAGAATAACGACTTTATACACTCAAATATATATATATATATATATGATATGTGTTCAATGACCATATATATGGCCTACTGCTCTTTTTTTTTCTTTTCTTTAAAGTGTAGTAGTATTCGTTATCTGACATTCTTGGATTCTTGGATTTCTTGTATGTTTTTTCATCTGACAAAAAATTTTCTAACACATTCATTCAACACAGAGACACATACACTCATTTATTTATTTTTTTTTTTTGGTTCTTGAAGCTTATTGTTTGGAAATTTTTTTTTTTTTTTTTGGATATAAAAAACACACACACACATAGAGAGAGCCAAATAAAAATTCATATTATGTTGGTGAGAATTGTTCCATCAAAATTTTCATGTATTTCATTTCACACATATATATATATAGAAAAGGGGATATATATCAAATGCGTTTACATCAAATGACAAAAAATCTCTTTTTTTTCACTTGCTTAAATTCTGGAACTCATCTCATCTCATCTCATCTTTTTTTTCGGTTTTCCATTTTTTTTTTCTATTCTTTTGAATGCCATGAATTGCTGCCGGTTTTTTTTTGTATGGATATTTTTCTCTCTCACTATTTTTATATGTCAACTACAACCACCAAAATCAAAGAAGAAACTAAAGTGAAATGAAGAAAAAGAAACAACCAGCTATAATAGTTGATGATGATGATGATGATGATGATGATGAGAATGGAAAATGGGCAAAGAAACTCATAAACATTTTTCCATATGCATGTAAATGACTAGAATTACACATTTATATATTTTTTATGAAAATTTTTTTACTGGAATAAAATCCATTCAACCCATATAACCATTTATATTATAATAATGAAAAAAAAACAAATCATGAATTGGCTTTAACTTATTATGATTTTTTTTTCTTCAATAATTTTGGATCGCAGGTTTGTCGAAGCATTTTGTTGTTCAAAAAAATTTGTCATCTACATCATTTGTTTTTTGTCTTTTCATAAATTTCACTATAACTCAACATATACTTTTATTATGAACAAAAAAAAATGAATGAATGAATGACATTCCTTGGCAACGGCTTGTCACATTTGTTGTTGTTCGTTGTTGATTGGTGCCCATCATTTGTATGGCTTGTAGAATTGTTGATGTTCATTGATCATCATCATCATCATCATCATCATCAGTATAATGATCTAAAATAAAATTTCAATCAAAAAAACCATGTGATTCTTATTCTATGTATATACATGTATTACAAATCAAATGTTTAGTTATGGAACCAGTGGTGATGATTGAAATTTTTTTTATTATTTTATTTTTCATTTGAACATAGCAATGAAGTTGACGCTAAAATATATTCTCACACAGTTAGAAAGAGAAAATCTCTTTTACTACCAAGAATGTTGAAATAATACCAAACGAACAAAAAAAAAACAGAAGGAAGTTAGAAAAAGAAAAAAAAAGTTCAGGCAAGTGTCAAGCTAGAGAAAAAAAAAAGAAAAAAAATTTCTTTCTATTTTTAACGGTTTTTGTTGTTGTTGTTGTTGTTGTTGTTGTTGAATGAATAAATATAGGAAATAACAATGAAATGAATAAAAAATAAAAAATTTTCCGTGAATACCAAACGATCAACCAAGAAAGATAAAAAGTAGAAAAAAAAATTTATATGTGAAACAAAGTGAAACATATAGCGTAAATATATTTGTGTATGGCATCCTACTTGGACCAGCTTTATGGTTTTTTTTTCTGTTGGCACATACATACATGGTTAGACACATTTAAAACAGCATTTACTTTTTTTTCGTTTGTTTGTTTGTTTCACAGTCACAGTCAGTGATTTTGGATTCACATTTTTATTTTTTATTTTTTTTTTTTTTTACTTTTCACACTTCTTCATTCATTCTTTGTGTCATATATGAATGAAAAAAAAACAATAACAGAAACAATATTGTGCATGATGATGATGATAATGATATTCTCATTTAAATTTTATATATACAAAAGATTCTGTATATGCAATGTGTAATGTCCTTCAAAGGACATCGTAAAATAAGAATACAGTTTCCTTCAAGTATTCTTGAACGAATTGGCAAATGAGGAAACTATGTGGAAAAAACGTGGTCATGAATCATATGAATCATACCTTATTTGCTGGCTTGCCGTCAATATTCACCATCATTTTTTAAAAATCTTCATTTTTTTTTATTAAATTTTCTTATATTTAAAATTTGTGTTTGTATCCACGTGTGTTTAATTTTGGCCATAAAGAAAACGGTGTGTTTGTTCCAAGGTAAATTAACTTGGAAACAGATAGCGACCTAAAGACAAGTCCTTCCGGCCACAATAGCTATAGTAGCAATCAGTATAGTGGGTTAATATCCGATACATAACATTTATATGTGTGTGTGTGTGCGTGTTTTGGAACAATGAGTATCTGTAGTATGTGTTTCTTTTTTTTTTTTTTGAATAATAATGATAATAATAACAATAATGACACCAACCTCAACCATATATATGCCATTACACTTACATATTGCACACACACACACACACACACACAGACAATTATTCAAATTCTTCTTTCCATGGTGTCTTTATATCGTCAACAACGAATCCTAACATATTCTTTGTTTTATTTCATCTTAGCTTTTGGTGTTTAGTTGTGGTGGCTTTAGTTTACATTTTTTCCTATTGTCTTTTTTTTCGTCACATTTCTACCTCCAAATACCCCTATCATCATCATGTAAATATTCAAAAAAGAATTCTTCTGGTTTTTTTCCCCATACTGTTCAATTCTATACATAGTATGTATTACATACACACACACATAGTAAATACAATGAGAATAATTTTTGCACTAAAAAAAAATACTTCTTGGACTAACTTTTATCCATGAGAAAAAAAAATAGGGAAAGAATATGGGGTTTATACAACTATACTCTCTACTCATACATCGTAATGTTATCGTACGATATATTCTTTGCTTTTGTGTTGGTTTCACATCTTTTTCATTTTCGAGGTTCACAATCTTTTTCTCTTTCTTTCTTCTTTGTTCATGGTGTTCTATTAATGGCACACATCCGCTATGTTGATGATGATGATGATGATGATGGCTATGAACACTAACTCGAATCGATGAACCAGACCAAAGTAAAATCCGAAACCCTCGTATATTCACTAATATACACAAAAAAAAATAGATGACGACGACCCAAAGGCAAAGAACAGGCGAACATTATCATCATCACCATCCATATATCCTCTCTCTCTCATTTTATTTTACCCCCTTTCTCTAACACTCTTTTAGGAGGAGAAAATGAGAAAAAAAACCAAACGCAAAATAGTGAATGAAACAAAGAATCCAAACGATGACGACATAAAAACACACACACACATATACATTTTTTTACTTGTGATTCGGTATCGGTATCGGGTTTATTCGTACTTTTCATTCATTTGGTCGATTCGATTTGAGATCCGGAGCAATGGTTTTTTTTCTCATTTTGCCTTTACTCTCTCTTTCACTCTAACTAAACCGAACCCGGTTCGAACACAATTACTATGTATATGTGGATGATGATGATGATGGGTGCATGGTACATACCACTTGTGATTGCGCCTGTATGTTTTTGTGTAATAATAATGTATGTGTGTGTGTCTGTGTGTGTATGTGGCTAGAATTTTGTTGTTTTTTCTTTCTTTCTTCATACAGATTCTATGTATTAATATTTTGATGCTACCACTACAAATCAATGAGCTATGATGATAATGATAATATTCCCAAAATATCCGTGAAATATCTAGTGGAGAAAGCAAAAGAATATGTATAGAAAGAGAGAAAAAAAACGAGAAAATGTGTGATAGAGAAAGAGCTAAACAGAATTGGAAAAGAGCGATTTGAGATGAAAGAGAATGGGGAAAAAAGTTCCAGAAGTTCCTATTGATCATAGAGAATTTGGATTCAATTTTTTTCTTCTGTTCATGATTCCAAATATTTGTGTGTATTTATGTGTGTGCGCATGTGTGGACCATTTTTAAAATTACAATAACTGAATGAATGGATGTGGATGATGTCTGTTCCTGAAACTCGATGTATATGTGGATAATATACATTGTATACATTTACATTGGCCGCCATTCATTCAATCGGCATCAATACATACATACACACATATACACAAAAAAAACGCACGCACATTTTTTATTCTTCATCATCTTCGTCATCATCTATTATAACCAACAATGTCTTTCTATGGTTCCACTGTGTTTTTATTTTCATCAACAACTTCAACATCATCCATACGACAACCATCATCATCTTCATACACATCTTATATACAAAAATACAGATACCGATGATTATGATCACAAACACATACACACACAAAAACATCGACGACACATCCGGAATGATAACAATGTTTCAATGATTTTCAATGAATTTTCAAAGAAAAAAAAACATTGGACATTTCTTTGTAAATTGATCATTTGTTCAAAAAATCCATAAAGTTTTTCACATAAACATTTATATAATATAAAATCATTGGCCATATTTTACATACATCTTTATCCTAAAAATAATGTACGTGGACACACCCATCCCTCCATCCACACACACACACACACATGCTATTTATTGCAGAATCTCAAACCAGATACAGAGAATGATTTAAAAAATAATTGATAGAATTTACCTCAAAACATAATTATCATATATATTGATGCATAATTTACAATCAAATCCTCTGTGATGTTGTCAATACCTCTCACTCTCACTTACTTTCTTTTGGATGTAAATGCGTGACATAGACATACACCCAACATATATAAATTTATTTTGTGAAAATCCATGTATTGAATTCAACCAAATCAAAGATTCCGAATTTCAAAACATACATACTTTTGTTTTGTGTGAATTAAATTCCAATATCATTAATGTCCATTTATTGTATCAGTCAATTTAGTGAAACACACACACACAGAGAAAAATTTGATTCAAGCAGATTCCAATTTCATACATATATATGAAGTTAATCAATTAATTTTCTCTCGCAAACAACAACGGATTCCGGTTACGATTTTTTTTATGAAAATATATGTCCTATCGACAAGATTTGTTGACAAACCTTTTTTCCAAATTATCATCATCATCATCGTCATGATCATTAAATATAGAAAAAAATAAAAACTTTTTTTACGACTATCTAATATCTCTCTGACTGTGTGTGTGTGTGTTTATTATTATTATTATCCATTTTTTTTCTTGTTGTTCACACACAATATTTCATCATCATCATCATCGCCCATTTTCGTTTTTGTTGTTTTTGTTGTTTTTTTTATATTTTCTCGACGATATATAACCGGTAAGTTCTGGTTCATTTACTCGTTAGTTTGTTTGTAAAATAAAGGTGGTTTGCTTGAATAACCCGATTGAAATGACTGATAATTCTTCTCTTTTTCCCCTCTATATATTTTTCTTGTTATGTGTGCTTGTATTTGTCACTTACTTAACTCTTTTTTTTCAAAATTTCATTTTTTTTGCTCATTATACAGCCCAAATTTTTTCTTCATACAATATTGAATTGATTCATTCATATTTGTATCGAATTTCATAACGACAACAACACGTTTTATTCATTTGGATTTAATATTTATAAAACGATGAAACTTCGACGATCATCAAGTTTTGATTCATTATTCAATGTTTCAATGTTATCAACATCATCATCATCATCAACGACTACAACGTCATCATCATCATCATCAAGAATACCAGCCGTATCATCATTGATTCATGATACGAATGATGAACATCAATTATCGATCACAACATTTACAGCAACAAATATGGATAATAATGATGATAATAAGAATGGTACAGCAACAATGATGATGACCAATGATGGCAATAATGAGAATAATGTCAATAACAATAACAATGGCTTTAATTATTATAAAACATATTGTGGACGATCGATGATCGATCAAACAACACAGGTAAAAATAAAAATGAAATGAAAGAATTTTATATATTATATGATCATTATGACGCTATTGCATGGATAGGAATTGTTCTTGTTGTTGAATTTTTTTTTTGTTTGTTTGGTATTTTAATTCTACGATTACATTTAGAACATTAATCAGGTTAAATATATAAATGTGTATCGATCTAGTTATTTTTTTCATTTACGATGATGATAATTCGAAATAATAATAATGATAAAATGGTCCACAAAAATACACATATATAGATGAAACGAAAGTTTCCTCTTTCTCTCTCTCTCTCTGTGTGTGTGTGTGTGTGTTTCTTGATGAATGTAGAAGATTAATTAAATCGATATCGAATCGATTCGGGTGTGTGTGTGTGTGTTTGCTTTTCCTAGTTAGTTTTTTGACCGATTATAATGGATCGTCATTAAGTATTTGCATTAGGTTCTTTTTTTTCACAATGAGTATGCTCATATTATATATATATACATGTATCATGCGAAAAAAAGGAAAGAATTTTCTCCATTTTAACAGCAGCAGCAGCAGCAACAATAACAACAACAAAATTCTATCGTTTTTGAATTTGTTAGTACTGAAAATTTTTGTTACCAATACCAATATTTTATTGGTCGGATCTTTTTTTATTTTTTTTTTGTTCCATCGTTGATTCCTCGTAAATAACAATTTAGATTATTGCAAATATTATACTTGATATATATTGTATTACCCCGTTCAAATACAGTAGAAAAAAATGAGTGAAAGTGAATGAACCAGGAAAATAAATTCCTAAACATTTTACCTACTACGTATCACGGTTACTATCAACAAAATCAACAGACACAGCGATCACTTGATTACGAATGTGGAAAGAATTTTTTTTTATCATTTCAAAATACTGTTAGACAATGAGAATTTATTTTCATTTTCATTTTTTTTTTTTTTTTTTTTTTTTGGTTTTCATTGCAAAATTCGGGAAAATAAATAACCAAATGTGGGTATCTCAACAGTGTAGGTGTATGTGTATGTGTGTGCATGAATATGCATTCAAGAATATTTACACGTACCAGTAAAACCAGGATGGAATAAAAAAAAAACAACACTATTGAGATAGGTGTATTTTACACTATACCAATTTGATTCTATATGTTTTGATATGCAGCAACATTGCGGCCCATTAATTTTCAAACACACATAATTTGTTACAATTTATACACACACTTTTCATTTCTTGATCAAATCTATTTGATCTGAATGTTTTTTTTATATATTTCATTTCTCTGTCATAGTAGTATATATGTATTCTGTATGTATTCTAAAGTGTTTCATTTTTGAATAATGAATGTTTCACTATATAAATTTTGATTACCGAACTGAAGAGAAAAAATTTATAAACACAAATACATATATATACAATATGTAGTTATAATTCAATAATAATTGATCAAAACATTTTTGTTGTTGTTGTTGTTGCTGTTGTTGTCGATAAACCCTACGGCCAAACAGAATATAGATATATTTAGGAAATTCTCTCTATGAATTCACTATTTCCTTTTTTTCCTCTTTTCCGGGCTGACAAAATGATCAAACATCAACGAGTGAAAGAAATATGTGATTGTGAATACAAATTGTGAAAAAAAACAAACAAAAAATTCAAACATTTTACAACTTTTCAATGTATTTTTTCTGTTCATTGGCCTTGTCAACAATGTTGTTGTTTATGGTAAACAAAATTTTTTCTGAAATAATAATGGTAAATAAATCAACGAGTGTTCACAAACACACACACACAACAAGCATACACTTATACAACATCACAGATACATACATACATTATTATAATTAAACAATTGAAATGACAATAGTTCCACTTAAAAATTTTTTATTCTGTTTTTATTGAGGAGAAAAAGATTTTTTTTTTTTGCCATTCTTTTTAATATTTTAATGTTATCGTTAATATTTGTATTCATCATTGAATATTTTTCTAATGAAGTCAAAGCTTCTTGTTTGATGTGTGTGTGTATTCGATGAGAAGAGAAAATATATAGAAAAATATTCAAATTCATTCAGCCAAGTCGAATGATTATAATCAACAAACCAAACGATTCAATAGAATGAAAGAAAAAACCAGTGAATGGTCGATCATTCGACCGTGTTTGTGTCAAAAATCCATCGTTTATTCTGATTGTCACACCAATTCAGGACCCTTGTTATTGGAAAAGATATTTTTATTTTTTTTACTTTTTTTTTTTTTGGTTGTTGTTGTTGTCGACATTTTTCATTGTTCCTGCTGTTGTGTTGTTGAATTCAATGATGTTTGTTGAACAAGTTTGAATTTTTTTTTTTTTACTATTTCTCTATTCTGACTATGTATTTGTATGAATGCAAGTGAATTTGAAAAAAAAAATAAAATAAAATAAAATGACTGACTGAATAAATTCCATTTACTGTTTTGTAAATGAAGTGAATGAAAAAAAAAAGTTCACGTTTGTGCATGTGTATCCGTTTTCGTCATCATCATCGTCGCCGTAGTTGTTGTTGTTGTTGTTGTTCCAGAAACATGCAACGAAAACAATCAGTTGTCCAATAATAATGTCTATTGAACATTTAGCATTTGTTTCTTGTTTTTTTTCTATTTGTGTATGTGTGTGTGTGTGTGTTTTTTTATAATATTCAAGTGTGACGAGTGAATTTTTTTTTTATTTTATTTTATTTTTCAATATATATTGAATTTGTTTGTCTTGAAACAACATTGACAAACAATTGATTCTGTTTCGTTCATCAATGTTAATGTTATTCCATTGAAATTTTTTTTTTTGTTTTTTGTTCGTGCGATGGACACATTCATTTTTTTCAAGTTTTGTTGTTCAAATGTCAAATTTTACAGAAAGTGAGAAAAAGAGATTGAGAGAGAGAGGAGTATTTGACAGCAAATAAAAGCAAAAACAAATAAAAATAGTAAATTGAAAATGGAAATTAATATTGAATCACAAGAAAAAAAATAGACAAAAATAAATTGATTAATCAGATTCAAATATTAGATTGATGGAAGGGGTGGTGGTGAACGTTTGTTTTTCCTATCAATCAAGAACCACATATTTTCCTTAAAATTTATATTAGATTCTATTCTATTCTAGATCAATAAGATAATGATGATAATAATTTGATCAATTGGGGCACAGCCCATCACTTACTTTGATAAATCTATTATAGAATATTTTATATCAGTGGTAATAATTTACAATCCTTTCGTTACATTTCGAATCAATATTGATCATCATTAATGTCTTTCTGTCTGTCTGTATGTATGTATGTGTTCGTGAGAATTGTCCATCTATGTTGATGATTATTATTTTGTCGTTGTGGTTTTTTGTTGTTGTTGTTGTTTTTATATAGATCATTTTTTCCATTATCATCATCATCATCAAATAATAATTTCAATGGCAATGATTATCATGTGGATGACTTTATTATCATATAATAATCTTGATCTAGTATGAAAAAAATGATAAATATAAATAGATAGGCCAATCAAGAATGAAAGAATAAAAATGCATTTATATCATGCAATGATAAACCAAAAGAAAAAAGTTTGTTGGCCCGTTTTTTTTATATATTCTCTGTTTATACAGTGTATGTGTATAAATATGTTTAGCCTGAATAAATGAATCAATTCCTGATCAATCAATGATTACGTGATCTGAGATTATTCTCTCTCTCTCTCTCTCTCTCTCTCTCTCTCTCTCTCTCTCTCTCTCTCTCTCTCTCTCTCTCTCTCTTTCTCTGTCTCTTTTCTGTTTGATCCAATAATATACCCGAAAGAATGTCAATATAAATGTGAGTGAATGTGTGTGTGTAAACAAGAATTGACAAAAGAACAAGTAGATCAACTATGGAATTTTTTTTTCACTAGATAGAATGGAACAAAAACATATAAAAACGATGATAATAATAAAGCCTGCATTATACTATAGTAAAAAAAATGAATGAATGACAATAACGATGGTGATGATGACAACAACGGAATGCAATGAAAAACAAATAAATAAACAATTCAAAAATGTTATTCGGTATTATTATTATTATTATCAATTGAATTACCTTGTATATTTTTCCCATTATATTCTGTTGTCATCATCATCATCATTGTTGTAGTTATTGTCAAATGGTTGTCGTTGTCGTTGTTGTTTTTTTTTTTTTTTTTTTGAATTGTCAAATTTATTTATTCAAATTGTTTTCATTCACGCAGATCGAAAATTGTCATCATCATTTTTCATATATATGCATATGTGTGTTTTGTTTGTTTGTGTGTGTGTGTGTGTGTATTGGAAATTTCTTTTAGTATTGTTCTTTGGATCTTGATGATTTTTTTTCCAAGAGATAGCCAGAGAGAGAGAGAAAGAGAGAGAGAGAGAGAGAGAGAGAGAGAGAGAGAGAGAGAGAGAGAGAGAGAGAGAGAGAGAGAGAGAGAGAGAGAGAGAGAGAGAGAGAGAGAGAAAAGAAATTTTTTTTTCTCATTCGATAATTTATTCATATTTATTTGAATTTTCTCATTTTTTTTTAAATTTCATTTTCATTGGATGTCTATGTTTATTTATTTATTAAATGAATGAATGAATGATGATGATGATGATTTTAGGACCAATGTGTACATGTTATTATCAAACTTTTACATTTCGATTTTCAATCTGTATATTTGTTTTTGCATTTATGTATGCATTTTGTATGTGTATGTAAGAGAGAGAGAGAGAGAGAAAGAATTCGAATGAATATGAGACGAATGTATATACAATGAAGAAAATGAAAATGAAAATCAAATAGAAATCGATGTCATCATTATCGATTGATATTTTTTTTTTAGTTCCGTCAATTTTTCTCCTCTTTTATTTTGCTTTTCGTTGATTGATTTTTTTTTTTCGTTCACTTTCCATAGCATTTTTGTTGGTTCGGCAACTGTTTACTGTGATTTGTTTTTTTTTTTAAATATTTAATGATAATATAACTAAAATAATATTCTAATTCTAATAAACTAACGTAATTTCAGAAATATTGTGTGTATATTTTTGTGTGGACAAATAATAATTGCATCAGAAAAAAAAACTAATCCATTCATTCATATTTGTCATTTTATTTCTTTATTCAGAAAAAAAATCATATGACAACAACAAGAACAAAAAAAAAACGTTGTCAAGATTTGTTCAAGATTATTTTTTTTTTTTTTGTTGCCCACTACAAATCTTGACAATAAGCTTGTTCCAATAACCTTTTTTCTGGGAACTAAATGGCTAAAAAAAAAATATAAAAATATAGAAATGTAGAATTGATTGAGGAAGTGTGTTTGTGAATGATAGAAATGAATGAAAAATGAATTTTCTCTCTCAGTCTGATTATCCACATATAAGTAGTATATAATATATGTCCATGTTCAACGTGAATGTTGTATGTTTGTTTTTTTTTCCTATTTCTCCGTATATAAAATAAATATATATATAAAATCATGAAAAAAACCAAAAATAGATGCAAAAAAACCAGGGTTTGTTTGGGAAACACACACACACACACAGACAGAAAAAAAAATTCAACATTACCCTCAATGGATAGGAAGTGGAAAAAAACTTTTTATTTTGAAAGACAAATATTTTGTGCATTATGTGTGTGTGTGTGTGTGTGTGTGATTATGTCAATAGAATCGATTTTTATTATTCACCATCAGAGAAAAAATTCCATTCCAAAAAAATTGGGTTCAAAAAAAATGACCCCGAAACAAAAAAAAAGTCAACAACAACAACAATTGTAAAAGAAAAAAATTAATTCATTTTCTTTCGATTTTTTTTCTCTCTCTTTCTCTCTCTCTCTCTCTCTCTCTCTCTCTCTCTCTCGAATTTTTGCCAAATAAAAATCAAAATGAAATTTAATCATTAAAATAATATTGCCACTGTGATCTTCCGTTGTGGATGGATTTATCGCTTTATTTACATTTGATGAATCTTTCTATTTTTGAAAAAAAAATTCAAAATTAAATAAAAAATCAATTCTAGACGCCGGAAGATTGGAGAACAAATTCATGTTCAATAATTGCTTCTGTTGTACATCATCATCCAAATGGCTACAATGACCAACATTATCAACAAAATCATGTACTTATGGTCAATAATAATGATGATGATGATGATAAGCATTGTCATCGGTTAGATGCATCAACAACAACTACTTCTACTAATACGACGATGACGACAAATGAAAAGAAGCAGCAGCAGCAGCTGCCTATTGTTAACCATCATACAATGAACAACAGTCATCATCATCATCATCAACATAATCGTTGTGGAATGTCGCCATTTCAACAACAACAACAACAACAACAACAAAAAAACTTAAATGACAATGATGATTTCGATGATGATAAAGATGGTAAAAATGATGAAAAAATGGCGACAAAAAATGAAAATAATAATAATAAATCATTTTTGATCAATTGTGATTGTAATAATGATCATCACAAGATCATTGAATCTATTGAAACTACTGCCACCACCACCACCACTAACAATAACAATAACAACAACATTATCAAACAGCAGGTATGATCGATTTTTTTTTCAATTGAGTTTTTTTTTATTATTTTCTTGAATTTCTATTTCTTGCTTCAAACAATTTCGTTTTAAACTTTTGTCGTATGTTGTGTGTGTATGTGTGTGTGCATTCAACCACATTTTGGAGAGAATCACCAACCACACCACCACAATATTTGTATTTTTAATTCTTTATGCTATTAGATTCTGGTTTCATAGATACCAGAATATTATACTGGAAAAAAAACTTGAATCGAAAAAAAGAATATGATGCGCAGAACAAAAGAATAATAAAAAAAAATATTGGAACGAGAAAAACCATCAATCTAAAAATAAACAAATTCCAAATTGTTTGGAATGTGTCACCAAATTGGTCACCAATTCATAGTGACCGAAACAACCATATTGTGTTGTTATTTGAGGCCTTTGGTGGTCGATTATTACTGATGGCAAAAAAAAAAAAAAAGAAAATAAAAAAAATGTCTAGTTTTTTTCCCATTGTTATTGTTGTGTTTTTTTTTACTATTGAATTCTTGTTTCGGGAATCATTTTCTTATCTATCTTGATCTATTCATCTGTGTGCAGAATAATAGAAATGATAAAAAAAAACGAATCTGTACACACATATCTGAAAGCGTATGCAATTAAAAATGATCATCATGATAATGATGATGGTGAAATTTGTACATAAACACTTACTACTACACTCATATACAAAATACACAACAACAACAACAACAACGACAACAAATAAACAACCATGTTCGTTGTCACATATTGTCCAATAATAATAATACCAATGGCGTAACAAAATTTTTCCATAATCAATTTTTTTTTATATTTTCTTCTTCTAGAATGAATTATTGCTTTTAGGTTCTTTCCTTTACTTTTTTTTCTCTATCTCTATACTGAACATGAACATGTTGGAAAAGTTGGATGAAAAAAAAATAGAGAGGAAATGAGCCCTTCCCTATTTTAACTATCCACTATATTAGAGCTTTAACTTTTTAATTTACGATATCATTGCTCAGGGCATATACATACATCATCATTCATTTTATTTCAAGCAACAATGTGTTCACATGAACGACAAAATATAGATTTAGAATAGCAACAATACATTTTGACTTATTGTGATTTTTTTTGCAATTTTATTCTTGTTGTTGTTGTTGTTGTTGTTGCTAAATATACGATAATGTTTTGTCATTTTGTAATATTAAAAATTTTGATTACCCTATTTTCACGATCATTACCTCAATATATATTAAAATAATGTTGAAATTGCTGAAATTTGTTTGAAATTGTGAAAAAAAAGAACGAGAAGAAATTATAACCCACATCTATTGGGTTTTGTTCTGTATATTTTTAGAAATACCAACTGTATTATCATAGGGAAAATGGGGTATTTATTTTTGTTCACTTTTTCCACATGATCATTGGTGATCATTCTTATTGTTGTCATCTATCTAGAAAAAAAACTATCACTGACGTTGTTTCCTATTCTGTTGTTTGTATTCTGTTATTGGTAATGCGAACACAGAAATGAGCAAAGAAAAAAAAGGAAGAAGAAAATTTGTAGAATATATTTTGTAACAGAATGTCAAAAGAGAGAGAGAGAGAGATATTCACACGATAAACGCATACATAGAAGCTTTCTGATGTCAATCTGTTTCAACAACAACAACAACAACAAGAAAGAATCAAGTAATAATGAAGAAAAAAGATTCGCTTATGTATATGGGTGGATGGATGGATGTACAAAATAAATATAAAGAGAATCAAAATTTGGTTTCCTTTGCTTTTTTTTCAACGATTTTTTCAATTCAAATTCTTTTTTTTTGTCTTCTTTACTTTCAGAGCTTTAGGCTGATGTTTTTCTCCCTGTGTGTGTGTTTGTGTTTATGTGCAGTATTGATTCAATACTCTTACTACTCAATTTCATTTTTGCTTCAAAACCAAATAAAACATCACAGAGAAAAACATATCCAGGGAATTGATGTGCTATTGTCTGACTGTCTGTGTCTCTCTGTCTATCTATCTATTGAGCTAAGTAATATGCTTGTGTTGTGTGATGTCCAAAACAGATAAAATTAAACGTGGAAAAAAAACTTTACGAATTCTACATTTTTATTCTATTATTATTATTATTTTTATTCTTGTTTTATTATTGTTGATGGTGTTGTATATATATTGAAAATATTGATACAACAATATAGTTTACATTGGAAATTGGAATTGCTTTATAGCACTTGGAATGGGATGGAATGGGGAAGAATATGTTTTAGTTTCAAATTTGTTCAAGATTTTTTTTTTTTTTTTTTGAATGGAAGGGGAAGCGAGCCGCTAGGGGAGATTTGAATATATTATTGTTATTGTTATTTTCTTACTATTTTCAGTTAGAATATATTTTTTTTTGTGAAGGACACTTGTATATCCTTTTTTTCCATTTCAAACATGAATATTTGTTTGACTGTCAAATCCTGTTTTGATATATCAATTGAAATTTCGAAAAATAAAATAAAATAAAATTTTACCAGCGGCTAAAGAGATATTGCAGATAACAATATTATTATTATGTAATATAATCAACTAAAATAAAATTTTTTTTTAAAAAGAAAAATAAAAGTACCAAATAATTTGATATATATTGATTCAAAGTTAAATATAGAAATGTACTAAAGGCCATTGAGACATTGACAAAAAACATTTGGTTTTATTCTTGATTCTTTTGTCTAGATTTTTTCAATAGCGAGTATTCTGTATTGGTGAATTAATTTAATTTCAAAATCATTCTTTGATTCTGGTTATAACATTATCATCATTATCTTGATTACCATTATTCTGCCATTGAGAATGAGTTGATGAACAAACATTACTTTTTCAATAATTTTTTTTTATCTTCACTTACTACTATTACTACTACTACTCCAACTCGTTATTAACGTTTTTATCATTTTAGATTCTATTATTATTATTATTATTATTGTGATTTCCTTTCTTTTACTACTCATTTCACAGAAACAACCATAAATGGATTCGAAAAAAAATGAAATTTTGATTGAATCTCAATATATATTCACAATCTCAATATACGATGATAATGATGATGATGATGATGATGATAATAATGGAAATGGTATCCAAAAAATATAAATGGATCGACGGATCCATAGTTTTTTCTCTAATATTTCGACCATTATTTTTATCAACTCTCTATCCATGTGCGTGTGTGTGTGTGTGTGTATGTTGATATGTATTAGTAACTTTATTAGAGTAATTTAATCAAAGCATATAGACACACATAGAGTTTTGGTCAAGTTTTTTTTTCTCTCTTTCTTTTTCTGGTTATCGATAACGATAGACAATATATATAGCAAATAATGTTATATAACTTATATACCAAAATCAATATAGATTATGATGACGAAAAGAAATAAAATAACGGCGCTAAAAGAATTGGAACGTGACGTTTGGATTGTTCACCACATTAACCCATTGCACTATAAGATTCTTTTAGTGCAGAATGTATATGTATGTGTGTGTGTATTAATAACAGAATAAATGTCTTATATGTGTCTAGTATGTGTATTCCCTATTGAGAATAATTTCTTCAAAATAAAGCCATTTTTTTTCTTTATTTGAAACATATATAAAAAAAGAAAAGTTTATCGCATATTCAATACTTTTTTTCACGTGGCTTCCATCGGATAGATCCATGTGTATTAGTGTTTTGGTCGCCATTGACATTTATTAAATTGGTTCATATAATTCCTCATCAATAGTGAATTTTGATTTCCAATTTTTTTGATTTTACGTTAGCACTTTCTTTCTTTCTTCTTTTTTTTGTTATTTTGTTTCGGTTTTAGATCGGATTAATATAGTTTTATTATTATTTGTTGCTTTTGAATCAAATTATTTGTTGTTGATGTGAACACACAACCATTAAATAGTGATTCATTCAATTGATTATCCATAATTGGTCATTAGCGATTAAATTTTATTGAATTTATTTTTTTTCACATCTTTTTCAATGAATGAAATTGTAAAAGTTGTAAATCTTTTGTAAGACGACGATAAATTGAACAAAGAAAAAAATAACGGTGCTGTTGTTTGCTGATAAAATGGAGCCATTATCTTCAAATTCCTAAGAAAAAGAAAAATCGTAAATACAATATAACCAGATAGTACAATATAAGAGTCTTTTTCACAAAAGATAAACTGACATGAAAAACGTCTTTATCCTCAATTAATTTTCAAGAAAAAATTTCATTACTTTTCACTATTTTCACTTTCAAGTCTTATTATGTCGCCATTCCTTTTTTGGTTTTTTTCAATTTTCTTTTTTAGTTGAAAAAAATCTGGTTTACAACGACCTTGTTTTCATCGAAAGTGTGAATCCGTGTATGTGTGTGTGTGTGTGTATTTTCATAATATATTTTTGTTGTCGTTGTTTTCATCGTTGGATCAGCAGGGCATTAGCTTTATAGGAAACCTAAATTTTGAAATTTGAAAAAAATCGAAATGAAAAGCAACGCGAAGAAGAGTTGATTCCAATTTTATTAGTTTGATCCACGGTCGTTAATGATGATTGAAAATCTCATCTCTTTTTCACTGGGTTTTTGCCTAGCCGCCTATATCTCTCTTTTTCCCGATTCAAGTTAAAAAATACCGTTCATTTTATATATATGGCCCATTAATCAAACGATTAAGTATTGAATGAAAAAAAAGTGAAAATCTATGGCCCAGGAAAAATTTCAAAAAAAAACTTTGTTATCCATTTGATTAAAAAAAAAATTTATATATCCTGTGATTTCTGGTTACTCGTTTTTTTCTGATTATGTCCTCTCATTTGAGGTCATCATCATTTTGAATTCTTTTATTCCATTTCAATTTTCCCATTTGTTATATCATTAAAACTAATTTATATGATCATTGTATATACAGAATTCATTGGAATTATCATCGAAACAGTTCTTGGCCACTAACTATGATTCCATTATCGATACCAATAATGTGAATATAGAACATGTAATCAATGTGAATGAAATGAAACATGGTGAAAATGATGATGAGCTAAAAGACATACGAATGCCTGGTGTTAGTGATGATGATCATCATCATACGACAACTATGCTGGCGACAAAAACTAAATTGGTTAGTTTTCGATTTGATTTTCGATTTTTGTTGTTGTTGTTGTTGTTGTTGTTGTATTTTCGTTTTATATTTGACTTACTAATGTCCTGCTTTTTTTCATTTCTTTTCCTGTTTTCTATTTCAAATTTATATATGTATAAATCATCATAATCATCAAATGCCGTCATCACCATTATTATCATGACTCTGTGTGTGCGTATGGTCATTACTTTTACTACTGTTCCATTCTTCTATTATTATAATACTGTAAAAAGAATTCAAATCAACATTGTCATCGTATAACATTGATCAGTAATAACGACACCATGTACGATGATGAGATTCCTGATAATATCCAACCAGAATTGAATGCAAAATTGAATCATCGAAATTGTTTTGCTTTTAGTAATACGGATGGTGGAAATGGTTTAATGGACGACGACGATAGTCATGTTTTTGCTGATGATGATGATGATGATGATGATTATAACAGTAATGCGATTTATAGAATTTGTAGTAGTGATGTTTGCAAATCGAATAATCGTCACCGACAACAAAATTGCGGTCTACAACGATCGTCTATAGAAGAATACGTTGATCGTACATTTAATCATAATGAGCATCAATCAACCAATGCTTTTGATAATATTAATGATAATGATTATGACTATGACAATGGTAATGGAAAAAACGATTTGATTCATCAATATCAACTACAACGACAAAAAGCAATGACAATCAATGAAACTTTTATACAACGTCATTGGAATCATTTTAATAGTCAGCAGCAGCAGCAGAAACAACAACAACAACAACTTTTTACTATTGCTAAATTACCATCGAACAACAACAACACTAATTTATCAAGATTAAATTTTGTTGGACTAACAATGACCAATAATAGTAATAACGCTAGTCATGTGCATGAGAAAAAGAATTATCATAGACAAAACAATGATTCAAACAAGAATGCTGATGTTGCCGTTGTCGTCGTATCGAATGGAAATAGTCATAATCGTGACAATAATGATTATCAACATGATCATATTGAATATGATAAAGAACCACGTGTCGTTAGTGATTTCCCAGCTTCAACAATAGATATTGATCATTCCGATAATAATAATCATCGTGATAGTTTCAACCACAATACTATGAATGATGACAATGAATCAAGTTGTCATGTATTGTCCAATAGTCATCAAATAAATTCAACAAATCCAACGAATAGAGTTATTGTTGATGATGTTGTTGACAATCAAGAAAATGATCCAAATTTATTTAATTTACAAAAAATTGATCAACTTAGGCCAAAGTTGATTACAATGAATTTAAACAACAACAATAATTATAATGAAAATATCTACAATAATGATGATTCGAATCGAGTATGGAATTATTCATCAAATAATAATGTTGTCAATTTGGCTAGAAAATGTGGAACCGAATTTCTGATGATGATGTCCACAAACAACATTGCATCAATACAACAGAATAATAATAATAATGCTGATGATGATTTTATGAACAATGGTGCATCATCATCGATTTGTAAGAAACCAATATTACATTCAATACAGCAGCCAAATGATAATGGCAATCGTTTTTATGACTCAAACTATTCATTGTTATCCAAATTGAGTGGCGACAAAATAGCCAATACATCGATGGATAGGGTTTTATTATCATCATCACCATCATCATCATCAACAACAATAAAAACATTGGCCAACAAGTCAAGCGTAACACGTACTCATGATAGATCAACATCAACAATACTTTCTGCATGGCATCAACGACAACAAAATTCATATGATGGAAATATTTGCAACAAAATCGAATCATCAGACAACATTATGAATGGTACAAAAAATGGCCATTACCATTTTGGACAAAATGACAATTCAATTAATTATTCTAAACAAGGTATGTGTTGTTTGTGAATGGCTTCATTTTTTTCCATTTATCTCCTTTCCTTTATTTGTCTCCATTGAGAAGCTTGTCATCAATTTATTAAATTACAAATTATGGGAAAAAAAGCTTTGATCTCATAGAACAGCGTTTTAAAAACTTTTTTTCGGTCGGTGATCAGTGTTAGCAGTAAAAATTTTTTTATCATTTTTTTAACAAAAAAACAAAAATAATATAAATTAGTGATTGGACATTTCGGTCAAGAGAAATTCAAATTTTAATTAAGCAAAAAAAAAAAAATTTTAAATTTGTTATCGCTGGCCGATTCTAGGTCGCAGACCACAGTTTGGGAAGGGCTGTAGATAGATGAAGATAGAAAAATACAAACACGCACATAATATTATAATTGAACGACCAATGAACATGAACAACAATGACAACAATAAAACAATGTTCAATCTTCATCTGTATATTGGACATTGTCAAATGTGCAAGCAATGTTTCTCTATATTCTTGTATATTTTGTATCGAATGTATGTATCATTTTTTTTTATTCTTAACGTTATTCCATGTTCATGTTTTTAATGTGTTTGTAACAGCATGTAAAGTATCATGTTGAGCTCCAACAACAACAACAACAACGAAAAAAAAACATATACAAATGGCTAATATATTATTATTATTATTATTAATACCATAATATATAAAACATACAAATAATGATAATAATAGCTTTTTCACATGAAACCTAATTCTTTCCTGTTTATTTTTTTTCTTTTCCTGTTGGAACTATTCTGCATATATGGATAGATTTTAGTGACAATGATGATGAACAAAAGAATATTGTATAGAATTTCGTTTTCCTCGAATGTTTTTCAATTTTTTTTAACATTATTGAAATTAATAATTATTTTTATCCTTATTAACAGAATCCGTATCCATTGCAAATGAACGAATTGTTAAATATGATGATGATGACGATAATCACAAGTTGTCAGATGGAAATGATTTAGATGGTGATGATAATACAATGATGATACAGAAATCGATGCCAATTTCAATACCAAAACCAATACAAAAAACAAATCAACAATTATTTGGATTTTTTGGCGCCTATCATCAACAACAACCAATGGATTCTGATCATCATAATCATCACCATCTTTTTCATTCTCATAATCGTCATATGCAACAACAATTATCGCATCATACTAAACCAATGAATGCAAATAATATGTTTATATCATCCAATTCTGTGGAAGAATTTAATCAGGTTTGTTTTGTTCATTTCATTCATATATTAGAATGATGATTATCATTATAATTGTATCTTGTGTATAGTGTTGACACATTGTTTTAATGATTTATTTACTGACCAAATCATTTCTGAGTTTAATTCCGTTTGAGTGATGTGTTTTTGTGTTCGAGTGTTTTGCTTTCACTCTATTTTTGTTTGTTATTTCTGGGTTTGTTTGAATTATTTCCATTTAAAATTATTTGATTTCATTTCATAGAATGTATTCAAGCGTAGAGGAATTCTAGTGGATTTTTTTTTCATATTACGAAGAAGATTTTCTTTTCTTCTTTTTTTTTGGCTGCCAATTTTTATATTCGCAACTTTTTTTTCTTATTCTTTGACCAAACCATGGTCTATGATTGTAAATATAAAATAGATATAAATATACAATTGTAACAATATGACAATCGTATTTCGTATACTCATAGATAGAAACAAATGAAGAACAAATGATTTATTATGACAATAGATAATTTTCATTCTCATTTTTCCGTTTGGCATATAGAATCTACTATCTTTCTCTGTATTATTTTTTTTTTTTGCTGTGGATATAGAACACTTGAAGAATTAGATGAAATGAAAAATAAAAAAAAAGAGACATACATACACACACCACAAATATAAATTGAATAGGAATTCAAAAAAAAGAAGAAGATTCTAACAACAAAAAAACCAACACCAAGAATAACCATTGGTGACCAATGGCCGCGGTTTTGTTGTTGGTCATTGTTGTTGTTGCGCGTTGTCATTATTATTATCATTGTTTTTGCGAGAAAAGAAAAAAAACTACCGATATTCTATCATTGCAGTTTTAGCATCAGTTGCAGCTGTTGTTGTTGTTGTTGTTATTGTTCACATCACATTTACAATTGAAGATTTTCATCAATATTAATTAACTTAATTACTTTGGAGATTTGCTTTGAGGTTTTATTTTTTGTTTGTTTGTTCATTAGTTATGTCTCGCGTTCATTAATTCATCTTTTTTATTGTTTTTTTTCAAATTATTATCATTATCATCATAAAATTGATATATTTTTTCAGACAATTTTTTGTTGTTGTTGTTGTTGTTTTTTTAATAATTTTACACATTTTTTTATCCTATTTGACTATAGCGCCGATTCAAACAATTTGTTTGTGTGTGTGTGTACAAGGGGAAAAAATAGCTTGCTCTTCCTGGAACAGCCAAAAAAAAGAAAGAAAACTTTCATTCTTTTTTTTTGTTGCTTCAAAATTGATAGTCTACTATTATATTCGATCCATATTAATGTATATATATCGAATATATATTGCCACCGATTGGCCTTCACTATCCATTTCAATATATCCAACCATCCATTCATCCATATATAATATATATATACGGACCAAACACTAAGACTTTAATATCATTATATATCCATTTGCTGTCAATTTGGCCCCATTTTTCCTCTATGCTATTAAAATGTTGTCAAGATGAAATAATAATAATAATAATAATAAAAATATATATACTAACTGTCCACATCAATCATTTTATTGATTCATTCATTTATTGTTTGTATAGAAAATTTCAGTATGAAAAAAAAACAAAAAACAACCAGAGCATCATTAAACCTTTTTTTTCACCTTTGTTTTTGTCATGAAATCAAATCTGGCATATAACAAGATCAAGAAGATGTAAACAAAAACGAAAACCATAACCATAAACTGAACATGGATAAATGAAAAATAGAAAGAAAAAATAAATAAATAAATTATCAGTTTTAATGATGAGTCAATTAATCATTAAGAAGGCTAAATTGTGATCAGATTGTTTTATTGTCATCAGTATCTTCATCATCATATTGGATATATGGATTTTTTTTGTTTTGTTTTTTCTTTGGTTCGCTTATCTTCTTCTTTCGTTACCATTTAATTATTTATTATTATCGTTGTTGTCAACATCAGTATTGTTATTATCAATATAAATATACAACAAAGTTTGACAAAATAATGTTTCGCATTTATTTTATTTTCGTTTTCATCACCCCTCGCCCACAAAAAAAAATAAGACCTCTTTTAGTTTTGGTATTTATGTTTCCACTTTATTATTACAAATTTGGCCATTTTTTTTCTCATGTTCATGTTCATCAAATTGACTATTTTTGGTGATTAAATTCTTAACAAAATAGAAAACAATGAATTGTCATCTCGAATATTACATCATCATCAAGTCTTCATATAATGAATGAATGGAAAATGGTTATGTCAATATATATCGTCTTCGTTGATGATCTTATGACCATGATAATTATGCGATTGATATTGTAACATAAAAAAAACAAATTTTCTCTCATTCATTTCAGTATCTCTTTTATGTTAGATAGATTCTGATTATTTGTCTCAAATAATCATACAGTAGTATGACATATGAAATGAAAATGATTAAAAGCGTTTTTTTTCTTTGTAGAAAACAATTACTGTATAAATCCTTGTTTCTTTTTTTTCCATAATATGATTATTATTGTATTCGAATATATATTGTGTAGCTAGAAAAAATGAACCACACATTATTATTAAAATTTATCATTAAATTATGAAAACGTTTCAACTTTGTCTTTCATATCTTTATCTCTCTCTAGAATTGATGTGATTCTTGATTCTCTTTCTTTTGATTTGCACATTAATTTCTTGGCCGCATCATAATCATCATACTTTTGGAATCGGTCAACTATGAATGACTTTGTTTGACTTGAGTATATAAATAATTCGATTGTACCCACACACAGATACCAACTATATTATATAACAGCTCCAATCTATCTTTCATAAATTTGTAATCGAATAAGCGATAATAATAATTTTTTTTCGTGAATTAACTAACTTTTCGTTCATTCATTCATTCATTGATTAATAGTGAATGATGCCTTTATAAAATAAAGTTCATTGAGAATGAATTTATTGATTCGTTTTTATTCTGCATCCATCCATTCTATTAAAATCATTAGTTTTTTTTTTTTTTTTTTTGCTTTATTATTTGATGATTCAATTTGTTCTTATATATCGTAAATGTGATCTGTTATTTTTTTCAATTTTTTTTCTATTTGATTTCAATTCTTTAATTATGGAGTCTTGTTTTTTTTCATTATTTGTTTTGTATAATGTTGAAATATTTAGCAAGAGGCTTGGAAGTATAAGATTCAATAGTTAGCAGTTGATGAATATGTGTTTAATCATTAATAAATAACTGGTTAACAAACTCATATATATACAATATTTACACCATTGAACATACTAATTAAATATACCCAACAGTTACATTATACAACTAATTCAATATTTCTTTTAACAATTCCAACACTCCCCCTGTTGAAATAAATATTGAAACGTCACAAAAACATCATAACAAAACGACGGCCATAACTTGCTCATGTCGTATTGCCAAACTTGCCAAAACATATTCAAAGACATTGATTCAACCAATGAATCCTTTACCATTACAGTAATTCTCTCGTCTTTTTCATGAATATTCGGACTTCCTTTTTCTTCATATCTCTTGTTCTTTGCACAAACTAAATAACTTTTGGTACGATTTTCTAAACTTTCTTCTTCTTCTGTTTTCACATCTGATTTACCAATTCCATTTGGTTTTAATCTGTGAACGTCTGCACAAGTGCCTGATCGATCGGCAACCCTGGTGACTCTACCATTCAAATAACTAATGGTTCTTTCGTAATCACCATCAAAAACAACCGTTTTGATCACATGCCAAAATCATCAGATGATATCATTTCCATTGACGAAGATTCAACCAATGAATCCGCTAACACACTGTGTTACCAACGTCGTCTTCCTAAATGATTATCCACTTTTCCTGTGCCAGAAGAAACGCCAGATGAAACAATTCCATCATTTTCGTATGTATCGTCACCAAATTAGTTTCTTAAACCAACGTCTGCAAAGACATACTCTGAAATGCTCTTTAGCACTTCTCTTGATTCCAGTTTACCATCCAATCTACGAATCATGCTAAGCATCGATTCCACGTCTCCAGAACATTTCTGTGAAAGACTTCCTGTAGATTTGCTTGAGCTTTCGCTATGGAACTGAAACAATCTTTCCATCAACTACTTGACATTCTCACAGCCGGATAAACGATAAGAATTGGCCTCATCGACTGCTTGAACAACGAATGCCACTGCCAAGAACTAATCGAATCTTTTACGACGTGCTTCCAAAGCACTCTGCTTTCCAACGTTAACATGATCACCATAGACCATAGATGAAAAATTTGTATCGACCAAAATACAAATGTTGGACATCTCTTGCGTGGATGGACCCATAACCTGTTGAAATATTTAGCAAGAGGCTTGGAAGTATAAGATTCAATAGTTAGCAGTTGATGAAATATGTGTTTAATCATTAATAAATAACTGGTTAACAAACTCATATATATACAATATTTACACTATTGAACATACTAATTAAATATACTCAACAGTTATATTAAACAACTAATTCAATATTTCTTTTAACAATTCCAACATATAATAATAATGATGATGATGACAATAGTTTTTCATCATAATAGGCTATATTTGACTAATAATTTTTTTCTTTCTTTCTTTTTTTTTTGCTTGTTTCGATTTTTTGTTCTGTCTTTCATTATTTCATAGGAAATTGCCGAATTAATGGAAAAGAATCAAATTGAGTGTGAAAAAAATAATGATAATGGTGATGGTGATGCTGATGATGATGATAAAATACATCAGCCAATGTCTACAATAGTAACGAATGGTGGTAGACGTGCACCAGTAACTGAATTGTTGATAGCTGCTGCTGCTGCTGCTGATGATGATGATGATGATGCTGATGCCATTGATTCCTCAACATCATCATCATCATCATTGTCATCATATCCTGTTGATTTTGGATCTAGTCCAACCGGAAGTTTATCAACTATTGCCCAAATTGATTGCTGGCAAGAATGGTCGCTTGATCAATCTTGTATGCCTTTTCTATGTGATGATGTAGATGATGAGCAACCACCACCATTGATTTTGGCCAACAATAATAATAATGATACTGGATCATTGTCCATTGATCATTCATTGGCATTACCAACAAATAGATTCATATCTACAAATAAACGAGTCCTGGATGAGACCGATATTGATCAATGGTTTCCCGATAAAGAATCATCGATAAATATCATCAAGAACAATAATAATGTTCAGTTGAATTTCAATAACAATAATAAAAAAGCCGATTCATCAATTGAATCTGTCGATTTTTCAATTGAAACACAACACGGACAGCATAATACGATTACCACCAATAGTAAATGTGCAAAAATTGTTAATAATAAACAAAATTTTTCATCACAAATGTTGCCCAGTCCTAAAATGATATCATCGGATATTGTCGATAATGTATTTGAAACGAAAGAACCTAGAACGAAAAATAAGCCAAAATTATATCAGCCAACTCAATCAGATGGATGGTTTGTTTCAATATTTTAGATTCTTTTTTCCAGTATTCTAATTATTTTTTTTTCTCTTTTTCTTTATGAATACGAAAATAAATATCCCACAAATAGGGGTTCAACAATTGCTGAAAATTTATTCATTGAACTTAGACAACAGCAGCATTCCCAACATTATCATGATTCCAATATGAAACAATTCAAATTGAAACCAAGTTTTCAATCAGCTTTCTTACCGGTTTCTGAGACAACTGCTTCATTTGTAACCACTAATCGACGAAGAATGCAAACTTCAAACTGATGATTTTTTGTTGTTGTCGTTTTGTAACTCTACATACATAGTGGTTTTCTGAGCATCACAGGACTACGTTAAACGCTAATCGAAACTTCGATTCTCCATGTTTGATCAACAAATATAACAGTAAAAAAAAGAAATTCTTGGCTATCATCTATTCTTTACACAACATATACCAAAAAAAGAGAGAATGTCATGCATACTTACCACACACACACGCACACACAAACACTTCTACATCAAACATCCAAACACACAAAAAGAGAAATTTTCATTCGAAAATTATTGATTGATCGATTTTTTTCTTCCCTTTTTCTTTGGGTTTATACTTTTCTCTACCCAATTTCTTCTTCTTGTGAATGCATATTATTATCGGTATTAAACCAAACAACAAAACAATTTCCTTAAAAATAGTGATATTAGCGTTTCTCTTCATTAATTAATAAACAAACTGAAAAAAAACAAAACATAAACACAACATTCAATGGATGGAGATTTTTTTTTCTTTAAAAAAAGGGAATTGTCAATATATGATCAGATCATACGAAAAATTTCAGTTCATCTGCAGTTCATATGAATGGTATCGATTCTTGTGGATATGAAGAAAAACAAGCTTGCAAAAACAATACGTAACTTTCGTTTTTAGTAAAATTATTTTTTTTTCGGTTTTACAAACTATGATTTTATCGATGTGATATTTTCTTTTCTTTTTTTTTGATTTTCAATTAAAGTTATCATTTATGAACAACACTTTGAAAAGTACGATTAATTTGAATTTATAAATCTGAATTCCATAAATTCTACAAATTGAAAATTCATGTTTTCTTTTTGTGTCGCCATCTTACGGCCGGATAATTAGTTTTAAAATAAAAAATTAAAATGTTTGTTTTTTTTGTTACGTCTGTACTGCCATCTTGAAGACAAATATTTAGTTTATAGATTCATATATTTTTTGCCAGAATCCATCACATAAATCTTTGAAAATTCCTTCAGCCATTTTTGATTTATCATCTAATAACATAACTGATGGTGAGGTTTTCTGTCCATTCTCATATACTTGTCGCCATTCAATTGATCCGATTTTTCCAGGATGACCGGTTTTAGCAAAATTTGTCCATGCTGTTATCATTTCACGACTTAATTTGATATCTACCGGAGAGCTTTTTAATGCTGGATTATTGAACAAGTACATTACATCTTCTCCATGACATACGCCCATCCATTCGAACGGACATCCCATTGCAAGAGAAGCAACTGCTCGTCTGTCTAAACGATATGAATAGAAAGTGTTCGCAAAATTCGAATCACGAGCAATTCTTTGGCCAAAAAGCATTGTAGGACATAGCAAACTACAATCTCCAATAATATCCCCAAAAACTTTTCTGTATGATTAAAACAAAATATTTAAAAACGCTAATTATCACTCAAATCATAACACTTACCGGACTTCATTCAGATTTGATACATTCAATGTTTTTGTGTAATAACTAATAACTTCATTCGATTTTTTCAATTCCATCTTATCCACAAGGTTTGATATCATTTCATGGATTTTTCCCATTGTGAAAGTATTGTTATCATTCATTAATTCTGGTAAATACAACATTGCAAACAAGCTTCCTTCATCATGAGTGTTACCGAAAATCACATCTACACGGTTAAAATAATTTTTGTAAAGAATCGCATCATTTGGCAAAACTTCATCACCAAATATTGGTGTAAACGATTTTCGAAACATCACATCTTCAGTCATAGATGGTAAAGATTTTTTTATCTCTTCGATAGATTTGGTTTTCAAACAGGCTATCGTTTGTTCGATATCTTCTTTTTTGCAATTCACTTTTTCGGAAAGTTTGATTGTTTTTGTTAAAGCAGTTTTTTTGTTATCGAATAAAAAGTTTGCTCCAGCACCAGATTGCATTATAGCTCTAGTGAATAGATTTTTTGCTAATGGTGATTGAACCAATGCTGATACAGACATTGATCCAGCAGATTCACCAAAAATTGTCACTTTATTAGGGTCACCACCGAAATTTTTGATATTTTCTTGAACCCATTTCAACCCAAGAAGTTGATCATGAAAACCGACATTTCCAGGAGCATCGCTGTTACCACCATATAAAAATCCAAATGGTCCAAGACGATAATTTATGGAAACAACAATAACTTCACCATAAGATGCTAAAAAAGAAGCATCATAAAATGAATAAAATATCGAACCAATCTGAAAACCACCGCCATGAATCCAAACCATTACTGGCAATAGTTTTTCATTATTTGTGACCGGTTTATAAACATTTAGAAAAAGACAATCTTCACTTTCACTAGTTGCATTTTGAAGGAATTGATCACCGAATTGTATGCATGAATTGCCTAATTTTGTGGCATTGTAAATGTCACCAGGCCATGATGTAACCATTGTAGGCTTCTCAAAACGATTTGCGTGACCTTTGAATAAAATGAAATAAAATGAGCATTAGGATAAAATAAAATCTCGTAAATTCATCATACCATAACGAAAACCTTGGTAAAAATAAATTTTTGTTTTTTTATCACCATCGATTACAGTTCGAACAAGTCCACGTACTTTACCATGACGAAGATTGACAATTGGTGCAAATTCCTCATCCGCTCTGGATGAACTAATGAGACAAAAATTAAAAACAATTGCAATTAATGTAAATTTGTACATTTTGACTGATGATAAAGAAATGAATACGAAACAATAATCCAACCATTGGCTTTATATATTGATCGATTGATTAATAGTTTTGAAGATAAAACTGATTCAATCAATTAGATTATGAGTTGATGGTACTTGTTTTTGTGCACTACTTGAAAGTTAGTTATAAAAAAAACTCGATTTGGTATTCAATTATTATGGGATAAAATTACAATCTGATAAGTGGTAATTTTTAGAAAATTTTCATTCCAAAAATTGATGATTATTTTCAACTAAAAGTTCCTCATCATCATATAATAATGATAAACTTTTCAATAACTAATCTCAAGAGCCAAGCAACTTATTGAATTTTTATGAGGGAAACTCAAATCATTTAATTGGAAAGAATGAAGACAATTTGCAACTATAATTCATCAGCATTTTTTTTAATGAGAATCATTTTTTATATCATTTAAATTTTCAGAGTTGAATTCCATTCCAAAAAAACCTATAGGAATGATATTGTAATGTGTTTGTGCATGTGTGATAAATCCATTTTTTTTTTGTTATAGAAAAATAAATTAGAGAAAAAAAAATTCTTACTGATTTCGTATACTTTTTACGTATGTATCTTTGTTTATTTACAGGTGCTTCTGTCGGTTCTGATTTTGTGTGTATGTGTGTGTATATTTTTTTTTGTTTGTTTGTTTGTTTGGCAGAACAATTCCAATATCAATATCGATTATATTATATTATATTGCACCGGTAAAAATGAAAATTAAAAAAAAAAAACAAAATGAGAAGAGAAAAAAAATCATTTGACATTTATGATGACATATTATAACATACAATAAAATTTTTTTTTTCATAACTTGTGAAATGTATTTTGTGTGTTTCGTATGTCTGTATTTGTGTGTAGGCTAAAATGTATAGAAAAATATTCAATTATAATACAAATATATAAGATGAGATAGATCAACATAGAGAGAGACAGAGAAATAAAAGCAAAAAAAAAAGTGAAAAAAAGCGAGATAGAGAGCACAATTGACGAATCACATTTTCTATTTTTTTTTTGTTCAAAAAAAAAGAAAAAAAATTATCAGAAACAGAATGAAAAATATGATAATGAAATGATACACTTTTAAAAAAAAAATGATAATAATAATAATAATAATAATAGAGATGATCAAAATAGATAGCCACGAAGAGAATCGATCGAAGGTGGAAAAGTTATTGTTGTTATTGTTATTATTATTATTGATCAGTGTATAGGTCTGATCATTATCATTTTTTTTTGTTAGTTTTTATGTCGGTTAGTTTGCCGAAATCATTATTATTTATTGATTATTGTTCATCAACAACATCATCTACATCATCCTGTATGTTTTCCATTTTTGAAGAATTATAATCGGAAAATGTCCATTGTTGTAATTTGTTTGTTGGATTACAATCATGTACTAAAAGACGATCTTTTGTCGATGCCATTTGCAAACATCTGCCAGTAATAACGTGTTTTATTTGTTTTAGCTATAAAAATACAGTGAAAATAAATGAATATAAATAAATTAAATCAACAAATGAGAAAAGAAACACAATGTCAAATTATATTAAAAGAAAATAATATATCTTCTACAAACCTCATGATTGTAAGCCCAATACTGATTTCCTTTGGAACCATGACAAGGATATAAAATGACATCACGTCCGGCATAATCCACGCACGCTTCATCACGACGAATTTCACCAATTTTGCTATAAAGCCAATACTATTACAGAAACAAAACAAATAAGGGCGAACAAAAATAAAAAAAAATAATAAATTGGAATTATCAAAAAAAAACAAAAATAAGTTTTCGGGTGACGGAACAGCACAAAGCCAAAAGATCTAATTCATTTACTTGATTGCCTCCTTGTTTATGGCATGGATAAAGGCCCAATGGTTTGTGTAAATCGGATCGTTTAGCTGGGCTATCGATACACATCTGGTATTCAGGGCTGCCATGATTACGAATCTGTACATAAAAATTATGAGCAGAATGAAAACATATACAATTCAGTTATTCGCTTTATAGTGATCAAATTGAAAAGAAATTACTTCTCCAGAAGCGATAGCATCGCCAGGCACAAAAAGCTCTGGATAGATATTCTTGATGTACCAATCAAAACTTTTGCAATGAAGTTTTTCTCGTAAAGCCTTTCTTGATGATACATCGCCATAATCTCCCTGAAAAAAAATTCCAAATAGAGATAATGTTTAAATAAACGAAAACAATTTTTTTTCTTCCTATCCAAACAGCATTGATCTCTTACCAAATCATTACCGATACGATCGTAATAGTATTTCTTGTAATCATCCATCCAAACTTCAGCCAATCGAATTGAATTTCTTTTCAAAACGTTTACGCCAGATCTCCACTATTCAGGAAGGGAAAGAAAAAGAAAAAAAAAGATGATTGAATAAACAAACATGACAAATGAAGCATTTTTAGGTTTTAAACACAAACTTTATAAGGCGAACGAGATCGAAAAACATGGCCAACATGTGAACATGGAACAATTTCCAATGTTCCACCACACATCCAACTTTTGAATGATATTTCTAGATTTTCACCACCCCATATATCAAAACCATTATCATAAGTGCCAAGCTTTTCAAAAAAATTCTTATCAATAGAAAAAAGACCACCGGCCATGGTTGGTGAATAAACTGGTTCGACAGGAGTTTTATGACGTTTACGTTCACGAAAAGGAACGGCATGCCAATTGAATTGTAGATTCCAATCGAATCCACCAACATTCAATGCACTTGCATCAGGATTATAATGATATTCAAAAGTAGAATCATTGATTACATCAATAACTGGACAGACGACCGCTGAAGGACTTTTTGCAATTCTATCAAGTAATGGTTCTAGCCATCCTTCAGCACATTCACAATGTGAATCTAGATATGTTAAAACTGGTGCAGTAGCCGCGGCTGCTCCAAGTAATCGTGCTCTAATCAATCCTTCACGTTTTTTGGCCCTTACTATCTTTAATTTTTCCAATCTTTCAGCATAATCATCAAGTTTTTGTCCAAGGTATTCTAATATTTTTGAAGAAAAAAAGAAGATAATTCAAAACTTATCATCAAAGGTTAACAACACAAACCTTTGTCGGAAAAATCATCGACCAAAATGATTTCTTTGATTAGTTCAGGAGGAGATCTATCCAATACGGAATGTACAGTTCGAAGTAATACTGACCATGCTTCATTGTGAAAACAAATGATGACACTTGTAGGTGGCAATTTTTTTTCATATACGACAGATTTGCATCTGGATGAAATTATGAATTTTAAATGAATAAAAAAATTATTGATGATTCAAATGTGTTTACGCAAATTCGATTGTTTATCATCACCATGATTATTGAATGTCAAACTAACCTTGGATCGCGAACATCTGGCAGTGAACGATGTAACGACATGAGATCACTGATGTATTGATTGAATGCATTATCTTTCCAACCTTGATCAATCAATTTTTGTATTTCTTTGCTAACATTTTTCTAATGTAACAATGGAAAATATATATTATTAATTTAAATGATAATTTAAAATTTTAATATTACATACAGGTAATATTACTGGACGGCCATTTTCACCGAAACCAATGGAGCTATCAAAAGGAAGTGGTATCACAGCATCTAAGTTTGGCACATCATTTGGCTGAAAAATTGTTTTTCAATTTACATGTAAAAAAACAAAATAAATGAATGAATATCAATTTATTTTAATATAATCATCATCATCATCAACATCATACCTTTTTATGATATTTATGTTTACCACCATTTCTTTTTGGATCATTTTTAATTTCGACTATACGATTATTATTATTATTATTATTATGTGAATGAGAATCGATTCGATTTGCATAATCATCGGATGCATCTTCATCCTGTTGTCGAGATGATCTTAGCCTAGCGGCAATTGCTGCTGCTTGTTGTTGTTGTTGTATATTATTAATATTTGATGATAAATCTTCATATGAATTGGCATATGTTTGTGAATTAGTATGGCCATGATATGAATACATTAACACAAATAATACCCAGGTTATGCAAAGAAATATTAACAGACGTGTTAAGCTTCTTCGAAGCCCAAATCGACGAAAAACCGTCATTTTTGTTTTGTTTTGTTTTGTTTGATTTTTTCAAAATCTTCTTAGGCACATACACACAAACGCATACGCGCGCACGAAAACAAAATAAGATGGTCACAATAATAATTGTCTTGAAGTGTTATTTCCGCAGCTCTTTATGATGAAAATGTTGTTGAATTGAATAAATAAAAACAAATTATAATAATTTCGATGGTTTTTTTCAATACAATAAATGCAAAATAGGTGGCATCTATTCAAAAAAAAAAGTAAATATATTGAAAAACAACGAGAAAAAAAGACTGATGAATTTAGTTTTGATTCGGGGTATGCGAAAATATAATAATGATTCAACAATTTGGCCAAAACAAATAGTTATCGTTGGTCGTAATTCTTTTTTTTTTTTTTTTTTTTGCCTGTTTCACAGTAATACCAAATCCTGAATGCTAAAATAAAATAAAAATATAAGAAAAGAAAAACAAAAGAAATAGTTTAGTATATAATTTTGTCACCAACTACATTTATATATTATGATTCATACATTCACAATATTAAAGTGTGCAAACAATTCAATGTTTTTATCGTATCAATAATGTTGTCAATGAAGATTTATTGCCCTGTTTCAAAAAAACACACACGACAATATTATTTTGATTATGATTCTATTGAAAACAAAACAAATCTTGAACACCAGATGATTATAAAGAATTATGAACAAAATATTATTTTCAATCAAAAAAAAATATACACGTGTGCACATATGTGTGTGTGGTTTGAATGGGAAAAGTTTTTTTTTAATTTTGTTTTTAGGGGGCTACCTACATTTTTGCAATAAACAATCGACGACCCGTACAAATATAACCACCACCAGCATAATTTTTTTTTCTTGTCTACAATACACATACAACACACACACACATGACTATTGTATTAATAACAAAGAGGCAAACAATTTGCTATAAAAAGAAATCAGGCTATATCAGATAATTTTGAATGATGATGATGGTGGTGGTAGTATCGTATCAATTTTTTTTTAATTTATGGTTGATTGAGAATCCACATACATAACATATCCACGTAATCATAATATATATAACATCATCAATAGCGACCAGCATTGATTGACAATGTGATTATATTAATGATAATGATGATGATGATGATGATAGAGGCATCATAATGATTAGATCGAGAGCATAAAATCAAAAAAAAAAACAATTGATCTTTTCCAATTGTATCCGCTGATATACAGTGAAGAATAAAACTTTTTTGAACCATATCCATAATAATGATAATATATATCTTCAATTTCAAATCTTCATTCATTCTATATATATATATAAATTCAGTCTTTTTTTATTATTATTATTATTTCAATCAAATAGAATCATGAAAATGTTTTGTTTTCCAAATGTTTTCAATAAATGAATAATAATTTATATATATAGTAGTAGATAGAAGATGTAATCATCATCATCATCAAAAACAGATGCTTGATTGTTTTGTCATCATTGATTATATTACGCATCAAATGGTTTATTTTTACGTTTTTTTTTCATTATTATTATTATTAGAAATTATTTATCAATTGATTGAATATTTGAAATCAAAAATCAAATGCAGAAAATTGAATGAATCAGTAACTATAGAAAAAATAAAATAAAATAACAAATAGCAGATGCTTTAGACATTAATTTGAATCAATGTTTTGATCATGTTTTTTTTTGTTTTGTTTTTTGTTTCACTTTCTGTTATATTTGTTTCCTATATGACATGATGAGTGTGTGTGTTTGTGATGTATATATGCGAATTAATTGTAACAATGATCCATAAAAAAAAAAAGTTTTATCAATGATGAATTGTACGGTTTTGTCCTAAATTTAATTACAGATTACAAACCCACACGCAATTGAAACAAAGAAAAAAAATAATAATAAGCCAAACAACAAACGATCAGATCATACTCAAAGACCAGAATCAATGAAGATTAACAATGACACCAACACACACACACACACACACAAACACATACAATACTTGAATGGGCAACAACTAACAATTGATCAAAAAGTAATAGTGGGTATTGTCACTTTGGTTACCAAGTTATGTTATCATACAAACTGTTAAAACTTGCAAAAGATGAAGAAGAGTAAGAGCAAAACATTTTGGCATTATATATACGCAGTGAAAAAAAATAATATGAACTTAAACATTTATGATCAAATAACAAATACAAAATGAGATTAACATTACAAAATTAAAAGAAAAAAAAATCTTCACGAACCTGTGAATGAATAATATGATCCTTATTATTATTGTTATGATGGAATAAAGAAAATCGGATCAATAAATGATGCTCTTATGTAAAATAAAAAATATCATTGGCCCAAACAATCAGAAACAAAAGTCAAATATAAAGAAACAAGAATTCCATTAGGCGATGATGATGATGATAATCGACAAAGGAAAAAATGTTTCGTGTTTATTGTTTGGTTGAACAATTACCTTTACCAAAAAAAAGGGTGATAACAATTGAAAACAATAATGTAGAAATGATTTTTTTTATCCCGCTTTCTATAAATTATGGCTTTTTATAAAAACAGCTTGAAGCATAAACACTGATGTTGATGGCAATGTTCGAAATTTATTTTTGGACAAATAAAGAAAAAAAATTTAATTTATTGTTAATCAAATTTTTGTAAAGTAACAACAATAACAAAAAAAAACATGTTTGTCCATCTATTTTCGATAATTTTAGTGCTGAAAAACACCTCGATTTTTCGATTCTGATAAACAAAACTAAACAAAAAAATTCAATTTGGCAACTGAATCAATAGCGAATACAATCTCATGTTGATCTATAAGTTTTCACAATCTATAAAATTAAATGTAACGATTTTTTTCAAAATAAAAATATAGGCAAGATGGTTTATTCTTTACAAAAATGAAATTATTCTTCAAAATTAATGATTAAGATGTATGAAAAAGAATAAATTGGTGCTGCCCGGGTATTTTGTTATTGTTGTTGTTGGCGGGGGTGATGGTGGTGGTGATAATGTTTGCAAATAATGGGAGAAAAAATACATAGCCAAAACAGAAAACAATGATCAAACTTTGATAAATATGATAAAAAACATAATTAATAGAAAAACTATAAGTTAAACAAAAAAAGAAAGTCAATTGCCTAAAATGCACTTAAAAGCAGTATAAAGTAGAAGAAGTTGATCGTTATTTGTTGTTGTTTCTGGTCAATTCTATGAAC